>NC_134587.1:39462500-40712500 GCF_037038515.1 Microtus pennsylvanicus
GACAGGCACAAGTCTGAGGTACTGGAACGGAACACAGCTGGCTGCTGAGGGCCTCAATGGGATGTGGAGAACAGAGGGGTAGGCAGACCAAGGACTGGACGGCAAAGCTGGCTGTGGTGACAGGCAGTGGAGGAGGAACACTCAGCTGGGAGTCTTGAGAAGGAAGAGACAAGAGAAGGGGACAGGACCATATTCCTTTTTCTATACAAGTATAGGTGCTAGTGCTGCCAAAAACTTGATGAGGGGGCTAGGGGGCATGACAAACGGCTCAGCAGTTAAGAGAACCTGCAGTTACAGATGACTCAATTCTGTTCTTACCACCCACAGAGCGGCTTACAACCATCATTCCTATTTCGGGGATTCTGCGTTTTATTCTGCCTGGGGGCACCAGACGTACACATGGTACACATGTATGCATATATGTATGTATATATTACACACGTATATGTATACTATGCACACATATGTGTGTATATATGTATGTGTATATATATGTATGTGTATATATACTATGTACACATATGTGTATGTATATATATTATATTCAGGAAAACACTTATACACATAAAATAAAATGTAACAAATCAGTGACTCCAGAAACATGGCTAATAGCCATCTGCACCTTGATGGGTCCCCTTGGTTAGTGATATTTGTTATTTGTTTGTTTTGTTTTTAATTTTCAAAGCAGGGTTTCTTTGTGTAGCCTTGGCTGTCCTGGAACTAGCTGCATAGACCAAGCTGGCCTGAACTCACAGAGATCCACCTGCGTCTGCCTCCCAAGTGCTGGGATTAAGGGCGTGTGCCACTCCCCAGTGCTTTCAAACTTGACAACATCAGGGGCCTGAGCTGCAAACAGATATGACATTGGCTTTGCAAGCGACATGCTGATTCATCCTGGGAGGAATGGAGGCGGGCGCTTGCTAGGTGAGACCATGGCCCCAGATATTTGATGGCATTGAGAGAAGGGTGGCTGGGCACGCGGCACTTCAGGTCCTGTCCTTGGAGCTCTATGGTATCAGAGCTGGGTGTGCTGTGTCTCAACATGAAGAGGAACTCAGAATAGTTCTTAGGCAGAGGGAATGGATGAACCAAGGGAATGTGTGAATCAGGCTGGGAAGAGGTTACGAAGAGGGAGCCAGATCAAGAAGGGGGTTCTTGGGATCCCAGGGAGAAAGGGGACACCAAAGAACATCAATTCTAAGCTGAACTCTGCCCTGCAGCCCAGAGTACCCACCGTCTGCCCCCACTAATCAGTTCTACCTCAGACTTAGCTGGAGCTGGGGCAGGATAAAGTGCTAGAGAGAGCCTTTTGGGCAGAAACTGCTGCTTCTCAGGCCGGGCGGGGGTGGCGCACGCCTTTAATCCCAGCACTTGGGAGGCAGAGGCAGGTGGATCTCTGTGAGTTCGAGGCCAGCCTGGTCTGATCTACAAGAGCTAGTTCCAGGACAGGCTCCAAAACCACAGAGAAACCCTGTCAACCCTGTCTCAAAAAACCAAAAAAAAAAAAAAAAAAAAAAAGAAAGAAAGAATAGAAAAAAAGAAAAAGAAACCGCTGCTTCTCCTTCCCCCTGCCTAGACCCCTGCCTCCTCTGCCGCTGCCACATGTGCCAGAACCAGCTGCTAGCAAACTCATCTCCACGTCCTTTATTTGTGTGCTGTGCCCACACCCCCTTTCCTCCTGGCCTGAAGGAGTAATGAAGTGTTGGTGATGGGAAGGCTGGAATATTTCAACGGGGTCCCTCACCTTTAATCTCGTGGACATCTGGTATCCTCGAGGCTTCTCTGTCTCTCCCCCAGGCCAGATGATCTTCCGGTCGTTTGGGATGACCTGGGGGTGGGAGTATGAGATAGAGGGTGGCCACGCAGGGGTCTCGGCCCCAGGACCCTAAGGCCCCAGCCCCCACCCCCTCATGACCCCCACCTACATGGGTGCCGTTGTAGATGCCCACTTGCACCAGTTTTCGGTTCTGCAGGTTCATGATGCTATAGTTGGCAAACTTCCGGTCCCCATCCTCATTGAATTCCACACGGCCAGTCACTCCATCCGCATACTTGGAAGACATCAGTACCCTGGGAAGAGAGCGGGGCTTCGACTTAGCCACAGCACCTGCTCTTCTTTCCTTCTGAGCAGCCCAAGCTCCCGCCCCTTCCGCCCCAGTTTTAAGGAAGGAAAGATTAGCAGATGGTCGCTCCACACACTGAGTGGATACTGTGGTGTGTGCCTCCCGGCACCAGATGGACAGCACAGCCCCAGCTCCTGAGTGGGTCTTGGATGCCCGACCCCATGTCAAGGGCTTCTCTGAATAAGGACGTATGACTGTCAGAGCCACCATCCTGGTTTTACAGGGGAGGCAGAAGCCCAGAGGACCTGAGGCCAACTCGCCATCAAATGGTGGAAATAGAACGAACCACCTCCTCGTCTTAGCCACTGGGTGGCTTTCCTGGCTGTATGTTTGCTCACTGGGACATATCAGTGAGTTTGTGTGCATGCAACCCAAATGTAGGGGTCACCCCTGTGAGTGTGCTTGTGGCATACATATGTCATGTTCCTCTTCGGGTTCCTGTGTGCATTCATTGGTCTGTGTGCATGTGTGTGCAGCCTGTGACTGCACGGATGGCATGGGAACGTGTGGTGGCGCTGTGGACAGTGGCTCTGGGGTTAAGGTCTGCAACCATTCCTTGGTCAACCTTAAATCTCTTGTTGTCAATGGATGCCTTCTCTGAGTTTCTGGGTCCGTAGAGGATCCCAAGCCCCGCCTGCAGCAAGAGCTTTCTTCTAGGGCACCAGGCACTGTGGGAGTTAGGTAAAACCTGCAGTGTGGGGTGGAGAAGCGGAGGCAGTCACAACTTCAGTGACAGCAGAGGTAAGGGCGCTTGTGGTGGGAAAAGGGATGGTTATCATGGTGAAGACAGAGGATGCGGTACTAGGAATGTGGACAGTCATCTCCATAGGGGACTAACTATAGCATGTTAAGACCATTGCAAGTCAGGCATGGCGGTACACTCAGGAGGCAGAGGCAGGTGGATCTCTGTGAGATCAAGGCCAGCCTGTCTACAGAGCAAGTTCCAAGACAATAGGGATACACAGAGAAGCCCTGTCTTGAAAAACAAAACGAAAGACTGGCTGGACCACTTCTGGAAGAGTGAACCATGGCTAAAAAATGCCCCTTCTGCCTGGGCAGTAGTGGCACAAAGCTTTAGTCCCAGAACTTGGGTGGCAGAGGCAGATGGATATCTGGGTTTCGAGGCCAGCCTGGTCTACAGAGTGAGATCCAGAACAATCAGGACTACACAGAAAAATACTGCCTAAAAAAAAAAACAAAACCCAAAACCCAAAAATCCAAAACCACCCTCCCCAAAAAGAAAGGAAAGAAGGAAGGAGGGGACAGAGGGAGGGAGGAAGGAAGAGAGGGAGAGGGAGAGAGAGAGAGAGAGAGAGAGAGAGAGAGAGAGAGAGAGAGAGAGAGAGAGAGAGAGAGAGAGAGAGAGAGGAAAAAACCAAAACCAAAACCCCCAGCCCTTCCCACCTCCTAAGGGATGACTCCTCCCACCTACTGAGAGCAACCCCGCCCACCTCTTGAACAGTGGTCCTGTCTTCCAGATGTTGGTGTTGCCCACGCAACCCCGCGGCGGGTCGGTGATGTTCTCCTTCTCTAGCAGCTCGTGGACTGCCTGTGCTACCACGCCCACGGCGTCGCTGATGTGGGCCGACTCGTTCTTGCCGTTGATGAGCTGCAGTCCGATGATGCCTGCGCGATCCCGTAGCTTAGAGACTGGACAGATCATGAGCCCCAAGCGACCCCACAGTCCAGCACTCACCATCTGGGGCGTAACGCAGGGCGTTCCCCGAGATCTCGCGCTCCCCCACCAGCCACACGTACCCAGAGCCCGTCATGTTCAGCATCGCGGCTGCGCGGTACACGGTGGCAGCGTCGTCCTCGCTGTGGGGCAGACCCGGGTGACGAGCCAGGACTCCAGCTCTCCCTACTCCCGGCCACAGCCTCTCCCTCTCACATGCTCCGGGGGAGCGTGCCTGTGCCCACCACCCTTCCTGTTGTCAGGCCCAGAGGTCTGCATAGGCGGTGAGGCTGGACCCAGGGCCTTTCCAGTCTTCAGCTGCTAGCCCCCTCTGCCTTTAGGAGGCAGGAATAGGGTACAAGATGACCTTTCTGAACTCCGATAAGACAATGGTAAATGGCAGAGCGGGGTCTGTGCTTAGGCAGTCCACTCCAGAACCTGTGAAGCGGTGAGCTCTTGGCAAGCCATGGGTCTGATGGACCTCCATGCTCAAAGGTGTGGAATGACAAGGTGAGGGCTCTGGGCTGAGGAGATGCCAGTAGAATCCCATGCCCTAGTTGCTGAGCTGAGCATCCCAAAGATACCATGGGACAGAAGAGAGACCCCTCTCACAGTAGGTATGTTCCCTGACCTCCAAGGTCAGGGCCACCAGGACAAGCCTTGCCTTGTGGGGACATATGGTCCTTAGAGTTTGAGGTTCACATAGGTAATTCCTGTGGACAGTGAGACAGGGGTCCTAGTCCCCTGAGGCTGGGTCTCCCTGGTCATAGCAATGACCCTGAGGTCTTCCAGGGCTCCAGTAGCCACTAAGAGTCCTCTCCTCAACCTGCATCTCTCAGATTTGCCATTCAAGGCCCAGCCATGACTGGCATTTTGCTTCGCCAGTGCATGTTTAGTGGTGCAGTGAAGCCAAGTGGATTACCTGATAATTAGTTATTTTTCTTTTAAAAGTTTTTATTTTAAATTTATTTTATGCGTGTGAGTGTTACCTCCATGCATTTATGTGCACCAGACAAGTGCCTGGTGCTTGTGGCGGTCAGAAGATGGTGTCAGGTCCCCCGGAATTGGGGCTTTGATTGGTTGTGAGTCACTGGGGGTGATCAGAACTGAACCTGGGTCCTCTGCAAGCCCCAGATGAGGCCATCTCTCCAGTCCTTATTGGGTTAGGTGTATACCAGCTGATCTATGGCCAAGATAAGCCACACTTCCTTAAAATCCTGCCCCCAACTTTTTCAATGATTTTAACCAAAAGAAAAGCTCTAAATGATGGTACTGTTAATGAATATAAGCAACATTAAAAACAACGAGGCAGTACCTCAGCAAGAATATATGTCAGAGCCAAAGTGGTGGCATATGCCTTTAATCCCGCCACGGGGAGGTAGAGGCAGGCAGATCTCCACAAGCACAAGGCCAGCCTGGTCTACATAGCAAGAACAATAGAACATAGAGAGACCCTGTCTCAAATCAAAACCCCAAAGAATATACGACCGTGCTGCAGTGCACTGAACACGGAAGAGGTCACCCAGCGCCACACATGTCAAGGAGGGTGTCTGATGTCAGCTACACCCACCAAATTAGAGAGCCCCATCTCCCCAACCCATCTCAGACCTACGCAATGTCACTCGATGGGATTCCAACCAATGCAATGCTTGTGCACAAAAGGTCTGATCAACCCATCAAACCTCATCAGACCATTTTACAGGAAATAGTGATGCCAACAAAGGCAGCACGAGGAAAATAAAAATGAGGAGTTTGGGGAATGAATTTTGTGTATCCGACAGACAGTCGACCTGATTAATAAGGTCAGTTTAACGAGGTCTGCAAAACACTTAGCCTCTCTCGTGCAGAAGGAGCCGGAACGTGATGAGCGCTGGGTAGCTGCTCAGCGGTGGCGCCTCATTCACCAATGTGCACAAGCTTGCGATTCCACAGGTTCTTTAGGGTTTAAAAACCAGTGCGAATTGTGGCTCGAACTCAGTGTGTGGGGGACATGTCGTGAGATATAAGCGGCATGAATATGGTGTGTGCCAGGGTGGGCGTGTTTGTATGTGAACACTGTGTGCTCAGTGTACCAATGGGTGATGTTCACAGTTCATATTCATGTTAGTACCTCTGCCTACCATGACCCTTCTGCTGCTGCCTTCTTTGCTAGAAGCCATGTCTGGCAAGTCTGTCTTTAACCCTTGGATATTCAACATGGAGAGGCTTTCTTTTTTCACCATATGTCCAAAGACCCTTCAGTTGTAGTGGGTGGTCCTGGAATTATTGGCCTTGAAGAGGTGAGTGTTCGCTGCTGGGGCCTGGCGTGGTGGGATTCTACGAAGGGTGGTCCTCTGCCTTGTGCCCTGTCCGTCTTCATTATAATGCACAAGCCGAGCAGGACTACTTGCTTGAAAGACCCTGATAGTCTAGTAGGTCTGTTTTTAATAGAACGGCTTCCTTAAGTAGCCTTGACCTGAAGAAAGCCTTCTTGCCTGACTGCTGTGTGTATTCATTTGCCCACCATCCTGAACATTCTTTTATCCAACTTGAGCAAATCTCCCTCAAGTCCTACGATGAGAACTATAAACAATCAGAAAATAGGAGGTGTGGTGGGCCTTTTCCTGAGCAGAGCTTTCTTTGGGCATCCTGGGCTAGGCTTGCCTTCCAAGGGACATATTTCCTTCCTGGCTCCTTTTTCGGGACATATTTTTCTCTCTCTCTCCCACTCCCTTTCTCCCTCTGATAGGGTCTCATGAGGCTGAAGCAGGCTTTGAACTTGCCAAGTAGCTGAGAATGATCTTGAACTTTGATCCTCCTGCCTCCCGAGTGCCAGAATTACAGGTGTGCACCGCCACACCTGTCTTTATTCAGTGCTGAAGATTGGGGCTAGGACATCATGGTTCATGCTAGCTAAGTGCTCTATCAACTGATATGGATGCATCTCTAGTCCCATATGGATGTATTCTTAATCTATTCCTTTTCTTTCTTTCTTTCTTTCTTTCTTTTCTTTTCTTTCTTTCTTTTTTTGTTTTGTTTTTCTTTTTTGGTTTTTCGAGACAGGGTTTCTCTGTGGTTTTGGATCCTGTCCTGGAACTAGCTCTTGTAGACCAGGCTGGTCTCGAACTCACAGAGATCCGTCTGCCTCTGCCTTCCAAGTGCTGGGATTTAAGGTGTGTGCCACCACCGCCCTGCTCTTTTGTCTATTCTTTAGAAGCCCTGTATCATCCCTCATCCCAAAGTATACAGTTAGAATCAACGGTTCCCGACTTATGGGTTGTGACCCCCTTTGGGGGGATTGCATATCAGATATACTGCATATCATATATCTACATTACAATTCATAACAGTAGCAAAATCACAGTTATGAAGTAGCAACTAAATAATCTTCTGGTTGGGAGTCAGCGCAGCATGAAAAACTGAATTAAAGGGTCACAGCATAAGGAAGGTTGAGAATCACTGAGCTAGACTGAATAGCCAAGGCAATGAACCAGGACTCTGCAGTGTGTCTTTGCACTGTTAAGTGCCTGCCACAGTGTATGTGTGCATGTGTGTGTGTGTGTGTGCGCGCATGTGTGTAGTGGGACAGTTGGCACCTGCTTGCTGATGCTCCTAGAGGAGTTGGCCACACCAACATGTGACAGATACCACCCTCAGAGCAGGGCAGCTAGTGCCAGCCCAGCCATCTGAATGAAGAAATCGTCTATCCTCCAGGCTGAGTCCTGGCTGCCACACCCCACAATCTGTGGAAGCGAGTGGTGTGTACCAGGTTTTGTGCATAGAGAGGGGTTGCTGACCGGATCTATAGATAGACATCTATCCTGTGTCTGAACACAGCTGGTCCTGTTCCTCTCGTGTCACCATGGCAGCAGGATTTAGGGTATTTTCCTCTGAGCTGGATGACATGTTTTTTCCTCCACTCTGTCAGAGCCCAGCTAGGGACTAGGTCCACCTCAACCTCCCTGTTGTCAACGGGGCTGCCACCCTCCCCATCCCATCCTTCCTTTCCGTGGGTCTTAGGCACGAGTCTCTCCCTTTACAGGAAACACTAGTTGGTCACGAGTAGGGGGTTTTACTGTGCACTGTCACAGTAGTGAGATGCGGTGGGAGACGGCCCTTCCAGGACCAGCCTGATTTTCTTCCATCAGTGGTTTCGGACCTCAGGCTCACCCTCACCTGTACACCTGCACATCATTCTGTGGGGCACCTTCCCTGTCCTCAGCCCTCAGGATGTTTACATAACTGCATCTCCCGACTTCCGAGCATTGTACCTCCAACCCTCAAAGCTCAACTTAGGGCAATGGTTCTATGTGACTGTGAAAGATAAGAATCCAGGGAGGGATGAATGGAGGATGGGAGTTGCCTAGGCTACCGGGTGAGTAGGAGGATGGTGGGGTGGGGTTGGGCTCTCCTTGGTGAAGTTTTAGTTTTCTTTCTCTTTCTTTCTTTTCTTCCTTCCTTCCTTCCTTCCTTCCTTCCTTCCTTCCTTCCTTCCTTCCTTCCTCCCTTCCTTCCTTCCTTTCTTTCCTCCCTTCCTCCCTTCCTTCCTTCCTTTTCTTTCAAATTGAAGCTCATTTTGCTCAATGGTGTCCCCAACTCAGGCCACATGTTGGACCTGTGCCCCAGGCGGAATCCCAGTGACGCGATGAGGAACCGAGCCTACTCACCTCGCAGATAGGATGATGACCCTGGCTTCCAGTTCCCGGGCCTCCATCAGCAGAGCCGTCACGTTCTTGGTTCCCGGGTCGAACTGCAGCACCTTCTCGGCCTGTGGTGTGAGAGGGAGCATTAGCAGACAGCCGGGAAAGGAAACATTGTGCCTCAGTGGCAAGAGTGGGGCCAAAGCTGCTAGGAACCCCGAGGCAGCTGAGCTAGAGCTGCTGTGGCCTGTCCTTGCCACCTGCACTGTGCGCCTGCCTCCTGCCTCCTTGCTGGCCTGGCCTTGCTGCCTGTCCTTCCTTCAGCCTGCTCGATGTCCTGGCCTCACGCTCTGCTCTTCTCGCTTTATGCTTGCTCCAGGTCTCTCTTTCCATCTCACTCCTGTCCTCATTTTTTTGCACTGAGCATGCAAGCTGAAGTGGACCGAGACTCAGAAAGAGACGTGCAGCGGACAGGAAATAGAAAAGTTTTGGAATGCAACTGGGAACAGAGATGGGGCTGACTTTTTCCAAAACCTTGGGAGATCTCAGCTCAGACCTGATTCCTCTTGCTCCTAGAGGAGCAGCCCAGACTCTGAAGTGACCAGGTGGGCAGGCTCCCTCCCGGGGTTCCACTAGGAAACCCTGGCGGACCTGGAGATTCGCATGCACTTCCCAGAGCAGCGCCTCCTTGTGGCCGTGCTTGTCTTAAGGATGCAGGCCAGGGTCACGGCGGGTGGGTCAAGGGCACCCACACCGCCCACCCCTGCCCTCTCCTGCTTGCTCGCTACCTGCCTCACCACCTGTCTCTCCTCACTACTCAGGCCTGCGGCTCGGCTCGGCGCGGTGGGGCCAGATAGCACCCAGTGGCTGAGGCACCGCAGGCCGGGACTCGCTAGTCGGTGGGTGGCGTGCACGTCCATGCATATATACCTTGGGTCCGCGCTTGTTGTCATAGGACAGTTGGTCGAGGTTTTCATAGTTCCTTTTTTTACTCTGATGAATAATGTGCACAGAGAAAATATGCAGACACAGAAGAAGATTATAAACGGTTGAAAATGACGGCGCTAAAGCAATCACACCACCTCCTCGGCACGTCTGCAGACGGGCACGTACCTGGAGCTCGCAAACACCGAGACCCGGGTGGGGGCTGGGGGCTGGAATGGAGCTGAGCGTGGAGGGGACACAGGGGCAGGGGCCACGGAGGCTCCCTACCATGGAGCTAAACTCGTGGAAATCGTCACTTTCGGGAGAGAGGGCAACCCTGTCCACACCACCCTTAAGGGGGACCCGCCTGCCACCCCCACCCCTGTCATGCACCTGCTGTGTGGCCCCAGCAGTACCCACCCCCACCCGCATCAGTCCTGAGTGAAAGAGGAGCAGCTTGCGGGGCCCTGTCCCCATGACCCTCCCACCCCCTCCCGCTTATTCTCCCCCCTGCTCTCTGGAGACTAGCTGTTAGGCTCACACCCAGATGCCCACATTTGTGTCTGAGACTGGGTGTGGCTGGCTGTGCATATGTTCGCCTGTATGCCTGTAGAGGTGACACGCCACTGTCACCCTCACAGAAGGTAAATCTGTGTCAGACTGTGGTGGTGGAAGTCTTTTTTTTTTTTTTTTTTTTTTTTTGGTTTTTCGAGACAGGGTTTCTCTGTGGCTTTGGAGCCTGTCCTGGAACTAGCTCTGTAGACCAGGCTGGTCTCGAACTCACAGAGATCCGCCTGCCTCAGCCTCCCGAGTGCTGGGATTAAAGGCGTGCACCACCATCGCCCGGCCAGTGTAGTCTAAGTATATGTGCTCGGATGTGTGCGTGCGTGTGCATGCGTGTGCGTGTGTGTGTGCGCACGTGTGTGTAATCTTGTAGTTACAAGTCAAGACAAGCACACAGAGGAAGCCCTTCTATGTGATCCCCTTGAGCAGCGCAGAGGCGTATGGAGATAAGTGAGGCCTGTCTTTCTAAAAGGTGTCGCATGCCACTAAAATATCCAAGAACTGACTGGCAGTGTGTATGTGCTTTCGAGTGTGTGAGCGGGTGGTTGGGTGTGCAGGGATAAGGCTGGTGAGCATGTGAGCGTGTTGGTGGTAGTCTGTGTGGCTATGACAGACATGGCAGAGGTATGAAGGAACCTGCCATATGCTGATAATGGGACTCTCTCTTCAGAGAGGTGGAGCCCTTGGTACCAGTAACCAGCCCTCCTTCCCAGACTCTATGGGCTGCAGTAAAAGGTTTACCCTGGGCCTGTCTCTAGCCTCGATGCCTCCCCCACCCCCGGCCCATGCCCTTACTCCCTCCTATGGCACCTTGGGTGCGGGGGACAATGGTTGGTGCTAAGTATGATGAGGCCAGCTATGATTTTGCAGGCAGAACATGCTCCCACCCATCCCCCTCCCCCTCTGCCTTTTGGGGCCCCTCCCCAGCCTGGGCCTCCTCCTCCTCTCTGCTACCTGAGAAGCACCACCTGACTCTTGGTGGTCTAGGTCCTGGGACTGAGGTAGGGTCAGGGGCCAAATCCCTATTAGGGTGCTGGTGGGGAAGGGCATAGGGGTCACTTTGACCCCCACATCCCAAATCCTGGCTGTGGTCTCTGGTTGTTCACAGATTGGAGGGGCAAGGTTGAGATGGGAGTGTATATGTGTCTTGGGATCAGTGTCTACATAGTCCCTTGAGGGATACAGAGCTCAGCTCTGAAGTGGGAGGGAGATGGAGAGGGGAGGGGCACAGAGTAAGCCCGAAAGGATAGTATGAGGTGGGGGTGGGGTTGTAAGAGAAACGGGGCTTCAATTAGGGCCACAGGCAGCCACAAGGCAGCCGGCTTTTAGAAAGAAAAGACCTCTGTGAACATATGGATTGTATACCAGTAGATAGAGGATCCCAGTGCTGGGGGGGGGGGGGGGCGGGGAGGTGTTGGGGTGGATCGCTCTCTGTAGAGGGAGTTCCTGAGAGGTGGGTGGGACTTAGTACCTGGCGGAGAGGGGCGGAGCGGTTCTTGAGTTATGAGTCTGATTGGGGCCTGAGCTGGGCTTAGGGAGGCCTGAACTAGAGCGGGTGGGGCGGGACAGGGGTGTTTGCAGAGCTCCAGGTGGTCCAGCCCTCGCGCAGCAGGGACTGACACGAAGGAGATTTCGACTAATGGCAAAAGCGAGTGAAATGAGCCGAGGACAGGCCGGGGCGGGCGCCGCCAGACGCGGTGGTGCTGAGCATGCAGGATGGAGAGAGAGTGTTCACAAGGAGCCACAGACATGGCATGGCCCGCCTGCTCCTGCTCAGCAAGGACCTCTCCAGGGTGAGGGCCTCACCTTGGACTCGCGCTCCTCCAGCAACGTCTCCAAGCGCTTCTGCGCCGCCCGGCCTTCGTGGTCGTCGCTGACCAGCAGGATGATGTGATTCCAGTTGTAAACGCGCATCATCTCAAACCAGACGCTGGACTGGTGGGAGTAAGGCGGCACCGTCCGTAGGAAGCTCAGGTGGATGCTCTGTGCGGGGGACAGGGAGGCTGAGGCTTTTCCCTCTCCCATTGATGGGACCACTTTCTCCCATCTGCCCTTCCCCTGTGGCATCTACTGTGAGAGCAGAGGTTTGGCGTTTTCCGGGTAGCACCCTGTCAGGGATGAAGTATGTCTGGTCCTAGGGTGACTGCCACCTTCCCACCAGAACCTCTCTAAAAAGGCTGACTGTAGAAGCTTCTTCAGCCTCAATGGGCCTCCCATGGTTCTCTCTCCCTTTTCCATAACTGTATTTTGGACTGAGGTACAACTCAGTGGTAGAGCATTTGCCTAGTGCAAACAAGGCTTTGGGTTCTATCCAAGGCACCGGTAAGAAAATAACAACTACATTTACTAGTAAGTCTTCTTTCTCGGGGTCAAGCATTGCTGCCTTTCTTCCCCAGAACCCAGAGGCTGTGACTCACTGGTTGCTTTGCTGCTTAAAATACTCTAGCTGCAGCAGTGGGGGGGGGCACACCTTTAATCCCAGCACTCGGGAGGCAGAGACAGGTGGATCTCTGTGAGTCTGAGGCCAGCCTGCTCTACAGAGGGAGTTCCAGGGTAGGCTCCAAAGCTACAAAGAAACCCTGTCTTGAAAGAAAGAAGGAGGAGGAAAAGGAGGAGGAGGAAGAGGAGGAGGAGGAGGAAGAAGGAGAAGAAGAAGAAGAAGAAGAAGAAGAAGAAGAAGAAGAAGAAGAAGAAGAAGAAGAAAGAAGAAGGAGGAGGAGGAGGAGGAAGAGGAGGAGGAGGAGGAGGAGGAGGAGGAGGAGGAGAAGAAGAAGAAGAAGAAGAAGAAGAAGAAGAAGAAGAAGAAGAAGAAGAAGAAGAAGAAGAAGAAGACAACAACAACAACTCTAGCTGCCAGGGGCTGTCTATGTCTATCCATGCCCCTGTGACTTGGTCCTCTGAGGCTTCTAGGTTGGGTGCTTGTTTGTTCGTTTTGCCAGTTCCCTCTTGGTGGCCAGGGGCAGTGTTCTGGAGTGAAAGAACGTTCACCGCCTCTGCCACCAGCTGCAGGCAGGTTACATCAGAGTTGGTGCTGCCTGTTGGCGCTGAGTGGTCTTGCTGGTTTGTGTGATGGGCAGGGGGCTGACTTTGAGTTGGGACAATCAGGGACCAGAATGTGGCTGTGATGTTTGGCCACACTGTTGACCACACACAAACCCAGTGAGTTGGCCCATGGTCAGTCCCTAGGTTGGTCCAGCTGCATGGGGCCTCCTAGCTTTTTGTTTATTCCTGGCTATTTTGTTTCTTCTGGTCATTCCTCTGTCTCTGTCGTCTCTTTCTGTCTCTCTCTCTCTGTTTTTCGAGACATAGTTTCTCTGTGTAGCCCTGACTGTCCTAAAACTCACTCTGTTGACCGGGATGACCTTCAATTACAGAGGTCCGCCTGCCTCTGCCTCCCAAGTTCCGGGATTAAAGGTGTGGACCACCACCGCCCAACTGTCATTCCTCTCCTTTACATGTGAGGGTGAAAGTGTTCCAGAGGAAAAATGGTCAGAAGGCATAGGATGAAAACCTGCTCCTCACAGGCTTGGGAAGAGTGGCCCCTCCCTCTGGGGCTCTCCTACAAGACCCTCATCTGGGGGCTGGAGAGATGGTTCTGAGGTTAAGAGCATTGCCTCCTCTTCCAAAGGTCCTGAGTTCAATTCCCAGCAACCACATGGTGGCTCACAACCATCTGTAATGGGGTCTGGTGCCCTCTTCTGGCCTTCAGGCATACACACAGACAAAATATTGTATACATATAAATAAATAAATATTTTTTTTTAAAAAAAAGACCCTCCTCTGACTCCCTTTTTTTGGTCGCTGAAGGGCAGAGCCACCACATGCTTGGGCCTGAAAGGCCAGTCATCCTGCCTTAGGGCAGCCTTTTCCGGGATTATAGGCTCTGGCAGGAAGACTCTGAGATGTCTGTGGAGACCCAGAGGCCCACTGCTCGATCCACTAGCCCTCTGGCTGAGCCCAGGCACCAGCTGGTTGTCTCTAAGCTCCTGGATTCCTACAGGCTTCTTGAGTCTCCAGGAAATGGGGAACAGGCTCTGGGGCCTGCTAGGCGACGGGGTGGCTGAATTGCATTTCAGTTGACAAGTCCTCGCAGAAATCACAGCACGTGAAAGATCGTATGACCCAGAACAAGTTCCCTGTGTCTCTGGGCTGTGGTTTTCTCCAACTCAGCGGCTGCTCTTCAGCTTTGGGGCCAACTGATGGAGGCCATCCCAGTCTTTGGGCCACAAGATCTCTGCAGAATGCTGCGCTGAGATCCTTTAGTCCCTGAGACATGAGTCTCCTGCCACAAGCTGCCTGCCTGTCTGTCTACCCTGCCTACCTCCTCCTACATGCACTTCCGTCCGAGGCTGGGGTGCACAGTTTCCCTTTCCACTCTGAGCACTCCTCCATCCGGGCACCTGCTTCTGCTGCTTCTCTCCACCTCTTCCGCTGCTGTGCCTAAAGCCTGCCTGTTCTAGGACGCTCCTGTTTGCCCCGTTTTCTAGCCCAGGAAGCCCCCTTCTTCCCAAAGGGGATGTTATTGGTCTTTTTGACTGTCAGCAGGAGCCAGCCTGAGTAAGGGGTACCTGCTTGAGCATGTGTGAGCATGCAAGGAGAGGGAGGGTGAAGATGCTAGGGTTGTGTGTGAATGTGTGTGGGGCTTGTGAGAGTGTGGCAGCATGAGCATGCGGTGACTGAGTGTGCATGTTAATATGTGGTGAGTATGGACACATATGAACATGTATGTGACTGAGTTGTCATAGGCATGCATCCTAGTATGCTTGAGTCTTGCGTACCAATATCTATGTGATTCAATGTGAGGTATGTATGTGCGGTTATGAGTGAGTGTGTCATTTAAGTTCCCCCAAAGGCAGCCTGTGATCTAAGCATCCCCACCTCACCTGTATCCAGTGTCCAGAGCCAATCCGCCTGTCTTAGCTACATGTGGCCCTGGAGCTATCTGGAGCTGGTGATGGGGGCTAAAAAATAATTGAGTCTGAGTCTGGGCGTCAGGCTTACCTTGTCAGAGTAGATGGACATTCGGGTTGTCAATCCCAGAACGGGGATTCTGTAGAAACCAGCTGTGTAGGAGACGGGAGTGGGGGTGAAGTGGTCGTTGGGGGTAGGTGGGTGGCTAACTAGGATTGCGTAGACCTGTGAATACAGGAGACAGAGTCAGCTTTGTGGGAGTAGAATGGACATAATACTAGGGTTTGAGACCCAGACGTAGCAAGAGCTGGAACTGCAGGCCCGGAGTCCAAGTGGTGCCATTTGTGCCCACGGTGCACACATCCAAGAGACAGGAAAATGAGCCAAACCACAATACTCTGGTGATAAGCCCATTGTGGAGAGGGAGCAGCACCAAACAAGACTCTAGGGGATGTAGACGACAACACCACACACACACACGCACACATACACACAGATAGCAGATCCTTTCTCAGCCAGCCCTCTCTGCCCAGGGCACCTCTTGTAACATCAGGAGGGGAGCAAGTTTCTGAGCAAAGTTCTGGCATGGCCTCTACATTCCAGGATATAAGGACTGATTCTTACTCCCCTCACCCGACATCCAGCCCGCATCCTTTAGGACACATTAGTGTTTGTAGGCATGTATGTATGTATGTATGTATGTATGTATGTATGTATGTATGTGACTATGGGTGTTCATGAGCACATGCTGAAACATGTATGCACTATGTGCATCAGACATCTATGTTTATATACACCTATCATGATGGAATCAGGGTTTCTATGTGCATTGACCATACCAAGCAGTGTGTCCATGGATGTGCAAATATGTGTGAGCATGTGCAGATGATTGTATCATGTTGGGATGCAGCGGTGTTCATGTACACGTGTGTGAGCAGACATGTTCATGGATGTAGCATGTCCTATGAAAAGCATGTATGAACAGCCTTGGTGCAATCCCTGCTCTTCTCTTACATAAACTGGTGCACTGCAGTGACCCTCATATGGCTTCATTGGAATTCAGCAACCAGCTCAGCCAGGGGCGGACAGTTTCAACAGCCACATGTCCTCCCCTGCAGCACACTGAGCTCGGCTCCCACACTGTGCCTTAGTGGCTCTGGCATGCGCAGTTCTCACTCCCACCCCTGCAGAGCCTGTTTCCTCTGGCACCTGGGCCATCCATTGCAGACTCATGAATGGGGGGAAGGGAAGAGGGGTAAGGAAAGAAACAAAGATGGCCCCAGGCCTCATCCAGTCAGTGGCCTGAAGTGCTCCTCCGTTTGTGACCAGAAGGTCTGGATCCACACTGACTGGAGGGAACAAATCACTACCGATAGTCACATGGCAGCACACATGGTCCTTCTGAGGACCGGTCCAGGTGACAGGTGACCAGCTGGGGGAAGCGACAGACACAGATGTTTGTTCCAGGCCTCTCCAGGTGCCAGTTAAATTGGAGTGGTCTAGTAAGGAGACTGAGAAGGACCAGGGGAGGACGGAAAGAAATTGGGACAGCGGGATGGATGGTGGAGGAGCAGGAGAAAAGGGAAGTAGTGGTCACCTGGCTGGAGATGAGGTCCTCACACACTGACAGGGCCATCTGTATGGCGTTGGGCTTGTGGGTGACAGAGGTGGCGTTGAGCTGTATCTTCCAAGAGCCGTGTCGCTTATTGGCCTGGTTCACGGCCTCGCGGAACATCTGCTCGTGCTTGCGCGTGCTCAGCACCGCGCCGATGTTGACGATCTTGGGGTCGCAGGCGGCGCGGGCGAAGGAGCAGGAAAAAAGCAGGGCGAATGTCAGCAGGTGCATGGTGCTCATGAGCTCCGGGCGCGGCGGGCCTGGTTCTGGGTTGCGCGAGTGCGACGACCCCGGTGTACGACCCGCGGGCCGCCCGGGCGGTCAAGCACCCGCGAGTCCTCCAGGAGCCTGGGGCGAGCGCGGCGGACGCTGTCCGAGGTGCTGAAGCGTGTTCGGCGCCGCTCGAACACCCGCGCGGAAAAGCGGAAAGGACGGCGGCGCGGGCTGAGCGACTGGTCCCGACGCTGCGGCTACTGCAGCAGCTGCGGAGTCGTGAGCGGGACCTACGCGTCCTACCCCTCCCACCGCCCCCGCTTCCTGACGCCGAGTCGAGCGCGCGCCCTCCTGACGCGCGCGCCTGCGTTGGCGTGAGTGCTTTGAGCGCGCGCGAGCGAGGAGCGCTCCCGCCGGTGTGTGCACGCGCGTTCGCGCAGCGACCCTGGGACGGTCGGTCACTCGCGTGGTCCCAGACCTGCAACAGTTGATTGAGCTGGGAAGGCTAAAGGGGTTTCTTATAAGCGCGTTCTCCTGCACCCTTGCGTGTATTTCAACGTGAAGGAATGTGTGCTGTGCATGCTCGTCTGTGCGTGCACGCGCAAGTCCTCACCCATAGTTTGTGATATTTTGGGACTTGATTCTTCCAAGGACAGGGAAAGGCCCTATCCCTATATACCTCTGGAGGAAGGATATTGGTGCTCTCCTCCCGACAGGGCTTGGTAATGGGGAGAGTAGGGCACACCGGTAATCCAGCTCTCTTAAGAGGCTGGTACTTGGAAGTCTAGAGTTCAAGGCCATGCTGGGCTACGAGGTAACAGGCCAGTCAGTGAGGGAGGTGGGGCAGCCACACCTTCTCGGATCTGTGACTTGGACTTCCCTCTAGAGGTTAAGAATAGGGGTGTGGCATTGGCTATCCTTCTGTAGAGTAGTCTAGGAGACCTGAGAGAGACCAAAATCAGAGGGAGCTGTTTGCGATAGCAAACTCAAGACTTCAGGCTCCTGCCTGGCGTGTCTGAGTTAGGTATTTCGTATTTCCTGCTTCTCTCTGACTTCTCTCTTAACGTGTTGCCAGGGCCTTCTCCCAGCTGTGAGTTCCCGGAGCTCCTCTTGTTCCTCTGGGGCTGGCATTCCTAATTCTTTGTCCCCCTTCAGCCCTATAGATTACAGCCCTTCCCAAATTCAAAGAACAGCTGAAGCCCCACCCCTGCCAATGACATCACTATTTCCAATAGCAACCAAGGATTTTGCTGGCTCCACTGTAAATGCTTCCTAGGGGACAAAGCAGGTAGGTGGTCTCCACACCTAAGTGCTGAGCAGTGTAGGGGGAATCCTGGACCCTCCGGTTCACACTCCTGGTTCCTGTCACTAACACTGTCTTCCTGGAGCAGAGGACAGGCAGGCCTGTAGCGTTGTTCAAGCCCCCTGTCTTGGATCCCTTTCTTCTCTCTGCTGCCTGGGAGGTTACATGCCTTCATACTCTGCATTGAGGAATGAGCTCCAGCCTCCGAATCCTGTTGCTCTAACAGCTTTCAGAAGGCCGAGAGTTAACACTTCCTGCAGATGAGTTGGGGCCACTTCCAGATAACTATGGCTTCTGGCAAGTCAGGACCTGAAGCGTGTGTGGGGGTGGGCCTGGGCTCTTCCTCCATGACAGGGCAGGGGTCACCAGTCCACCCCACACCCCCAGAGGAGCTGAAGACTGCACTTACTGGTACAGTAGAGCCCACTACTGAATATTCAGAGATCAGTAAGCAATTCTTCCCAGCCAGGAATCTGAAATTGACCACAGTAGTTATTTATTTATTTAATTAATTTGTTTGTTTATTTGTTTATTTTTTTGAGACAGGGTCTTTCTGTGTAACAGCTCTGACTGTCCTGGAACTCGCTTCGTAGACCAGGCTGGCCTCGAACTCACAGAGATCCGACTGCCTCTACCTCCTGAGTGCTGGGATTAAAGGCCTGAGCCACCACTGCTCCCTGAGTTACTTATGTATACCATGGAAGATTTACCAAGCAGCGGGGCTTCCTGCCCCACTTTCTGAGAGCCCATTTGCCAACATACAACTGCCCCTCTCAAGCTACAGATCCTCAATCTTTTGGTATAAACTCCTTGGGAAGGTCCCAGTGATGAGGGCAAGATGGAGGCTTCACCCACCCACCATCTCTTTCTACTCTGTTCCCTATTATTTTGGGACCTTCTATCCCCCCATCATGGCTGCTACAGTCATAGAAGCTACCAATCTTTCTTCCCCCTGCTCTAATAACAGACTGACTAATAAACTGGCTTGGGTTGGGCCCTCTCTAGGCCCCAGGGAGACAAAGGCTATGAACATAGCAGAAAATGATTAGGAGGTGGGTGCCCAGGTTGAGACTGAAGCCCAGTTCCGCCCCTAGGCCACTATGGTCAGTCCTGCTCTGCAAAGAGCACCTGGGAAGGAGGCTGTGGACGCGCATGGCTCTACCCATGCTCCTCTGCTCTGGCGATAGCAGCCCTACCATGAGGGGTTTTCTCTCTCAAACTCCTAGTTTAAGTCAGTCAGACACAGGGCCCATTGACCTCAGTTCACGGACAAATACAGACTGGAGCTGGGTGGTGGTGGTGCGTGCTTTTAATTAAAAAATAGAGCAAAACTAAATAAAACCAAATATGGTTTTGGGGGTTTGGGGGGGTGAGGCTTGAGACGGGGTTTCTCTGTGTATCTCTGGCTGTCCTGGAACACACTCTGTAGACCAGGCTGGCCTCAAACTTAGAGATCTGCTTGCCTCTGCCTCTCAAATGGTGGGATTAAAGATGTTTTCCACTGGGGCTGGAGAGATGGCTCAGTAGTTAAGAGCACCGGCTGCTCTTCCAGAGGTCCTGAGTTCAATTCCCAGAAACCATATGGTGGCTCACAACCATCTGTAATGAGATCTTGCGCCCTCTTCTGGCGTGTGGGCATACATGCAGGCAGAATGTTGTATAGATAATAAATAAATAAATCTTAAAAAAAAAAAAGATGTTTTCCACCATCATCTGGTCAAATATGGATTGTTAGTCAGCCCAGGCTGGCCCATTGAGGCGAGTCACTGCAACCTAAGCTCAGGGTCACCTATGGATGCATTTTCACCAAGTGAAAGCCAGTTTGAAAGGAGGAAGCTAACAATTCTCAAAGAGAGGAGAGGTAGGAGCCATGTGTAGACATCTCTACCTGTACTGCCCTCTCAGCTGCTGGGGGCTTCTTCCGCTTGGACAGGGGGCAGGGCTGGCCAGCAGGTAAAGTGATCTGGGGCAGCCAAGGGCCTCACGGAGAACAGCCAGTTACCAGCAAGAATTCCGAGCCAGCCTCAACCATCTCCGACATCATCCCACATGGTAGTCCACACTGCTCACTGTCAGCCTCCACCACCGCCCCTCTTCCCTGTCCCCGTCCTCTCTAGCATTGCAGTAGAGAGGAAAGTCTCAGAACTTGGAGGGATCCAGGTGTCAAGCTTAAGGTTATCACACATTTTGAAATAGGCACAGAGCAAAGGATTCAGTCCTTAGGTGCCCTTTCAGGGTCTGCTACTGCAGACTTGGCAGTTGGGGCTACCTTCTTCACGCACATGTCACATCAGCCAACCGGACAAGAATGTCCTCTTTTTTTTTCTCTTTTTTATTGATTTTTTTTAAAAAAAGATTTATTTATTTTATTTATACAGATCTTGCCTGTAGGCCAGAAGAGGGCACCAGATCTCATTATAGGTGGTTGTGAGCCACCATGTGGCTGCTGGGAATTGAACTCAGGACCTCTGGAAGAGCAGCCAGTGCTCTTAACCTCTGAGCCATCTCTCCAGTCCCTTTACTGATATTTATTGAGCTCTACATTTTTCTCTGCTCCCCTCCCTGTCTCTCTGTTCCCCCTTCAATCTTCCCCCAAGGTCCCCATGCTCCAAATTTACTCAGGAGATCTTGTCTTTTTATACTTTCTACTTCCCATGTAGATTAGATCTATGTAAGTCTCTCTTAGTGTCCTCATTGTTGTCTAAGTTCTCTGGAATTGTGGTTTGTAGGCTGGCTTTCTTTGCTTTATGTTTAAAAACCACCTATGAGTAAGTACATGTGATTATTGTCTTTCTGTGTCTGGGTTACCCCACTCAAAATGATGTTTTCTAGATCCATCAATTTTCCTGCAAAATTCAAGCTGTCGTTATTTTTTCTGCTGTGTAGTGCTCCATTGTATAAATGTACCATGTTTTCCTTATCCATTCTTTAGTTGAGGGGCATTTAGGTTGTTTCCAAGTTCTGGCTATGACAAACAAAGCTGCTATGGACATAGTTGAGCACATGTCCTTGTGGCACGATTGAGCATCCTTTGGTTATATACCCAAAAGTGGTATTACTTGGTCTTGAGGAAGGTTGTTTCCTAATTTTCTGAGAAATCGCCACACTGACATCCAAAGGGGCTGTACCAGCTTGCACTCCCACCAGCAATGCAGAAGTGTTCCCTTTTCCCCACAACCTCTCCAGCATAAGTTGTCATCAGTGTTTTTGATCTTGGCCATTCTTACAGGTGTAAAATGGAATCTCAGAGTTGTTTTAAATTGCATTTCTCTGATGACTAAGGATGTTGAACATTTCCTTAAGTGTCTTTCAGCCATTTTAGATTCCCCTGTTGAGAGTTCTCTGTTTAGGTCTGTACTCCATTTTTTAATTGGATTATGTGATCTTTTGGTGTCCAATTTCTTGAATTCTTTGTATATTTTGGAGATCAAACCTCTGTCTGATGTGGGGTTAGTGAAGATCTTTTCCCATTCTGTAGGCTGTCGTTTTGTCTTGTTGACCTTGTCCTTTGCTTTACAGAAGTTTTTCAGTTTCAGGAGGTCCCATTTATTAATTGTTTCTCTCAGTGTCTGTGCTGCTGGGGTTCTATTTAGGAAGTTGTTCCCTGTGCCAATGAGTTCAAGTGTACTTCCCACTTTCACTTCTATAAGGTTCAGTGTGGCTGGCTTTATGTTAAGGTCTTTGATCCATTTGGACTTGAGTTTTGTGCATGGTGATAGATATGGGTCTATTTTCTTTTTTTCTTTCTTTCTTTTTTTTTTTTTCGAGATAGGGTTTCTCTGTAGCTTTGGAGCCTGTCCTGGAACTCCCTTTGTAGACCAGGCTGGCCTCGAACTCACAGAGATCCTCCTGCCTCTGCCTCCCAAGTGCTGAGATTAAAGGCGTGCGCCACCACCACCCGGCTTATTTTCTTTTTTTTTTTAAGATTTATTTATTTATTTATTATGTACAAAACATTCTGCCTCCATGTCTGCCCACATGCCAGAGGAGGGCGCCAGATCTCATTACAGATGGTTGTGAGCCACCATGTGGTTGCTGGGAATTGAACTCAGGACCTCTGGAAGAGCAAACAGTGCTCTTAACCTCTGAGCCATCTCTCCAGCCCCCTGGGTCTATTTTCATTCTTCTACATGTTGACATCCAGTTATGCCAGCACTACTTGTTAAATATGCTTTCTTTTTTCCATTTGATATTTTTTGCCTCTTTATCAAAGATCAGGTGTTTGAAGATGTGTGGATTGATATCCAGGTCTAAGAATGTCCTCTTAGGGGTTGACTGGAACCTCTCTCCTCTCTGGTTAAGGCTATCAAATAAAAGATAAAGATAACAAGGCCCCATTTCTCAGCAGTTTATGTATGTGAGTGTATGTGCAAACTGTGCATTTATATGTGGAGATGTACGTGTGTGTAGTGTATTGTGTATGTATTCGTGTATGTGGGTGCATGTGTGTGTATGCATGTGTGCTTGTGCACGTGTTTGTGTGTGGGGCAGAGATCTATATGGCATTTTTCTCTATCACTCTTCACTTTATTTTTTAATATATGTGCATACCTGTGCAAGGATGTGGAGGACAACTTGTGCAAATCGACTCTATCCTTTCAATGCATGAGCCTCAGGGATAGACCCCAGGTTATCAGAATTGTCTTCGTGACGATGCCCACTGACCCACCTTGCCTTTCAGCTTTTTTTTTTTTTGAGACAGGGTCTCTCACTGGGTCTGAAGCTTACCAATTTGAGTAGATCAGCTGACCAACAAGTCCCTAGGATCCTCCTGGCCCTAGCACCCCTACTCTAGACATGACCTGCTTTTTAACATGGATCTGGGGCCCACACTAAAGTCCTCAGGCTTGCACACAAGCTCCTCACCGGCTCTTATCTCCCTAGCCTCTGGCAGATCCTATAAGTAGGTCAGGAGCACCATTGTCGTCACCTTAGCTGGGATCTGTATAAAGGCATGCTTGTGCTTTAATGCCCTGGCATCCAGGGCCTGGGAAACGGTGATGCTTGAGCTTTTCAACTCCTTTCTCTTTGTAACTGGGGTCGGGGCAGGAAGCCCCATTGTCTCCTTTCCTGGCAGTCTGGAGCCAGGAGCCAGGAGCCAGGAGGCTCCCCTGAGAGTGCTGCCCGGAGGGCCCAGTTTTATATTGCACAGCTGGGCACTGAGTTTGCTTATTAGTGGTACTCAGGCCTAACTTTAGAAGACTCCCCAGGAAAACTGATCAGACTTCTGATTATGACCAAATGCTACTCTGTGTCCCTCACATGCAAGCTCCCAAAGTCCTTTTGCTCCTCCCGCAGTCACTCATCTAAATAAGGCTTCACAACATTTCCTGGGGATTACAAGGGGCTCTCTCTCCTCTGCTAGGGTAGGACAAATGGCTCAGTGTTGACTAGTTTTATGTCAGCTTGACACAAGCTGGAGTCATCTGAGGGGAGAAAACCTCAATTAAGAAGACGTATCCACAAGATCCAGCTATAAGGAGTTTTATATTTTTATTTGTCTTTTTTTTGGGGGGGGAGTTTCGAGACAGGGTTTCACTGTAGCTTTGGAGCCTGTCCTGGAACTAGCTCTTGTAGACCAGGCTGGCCTCGAACTCACAGAGATCTGCCTGCCTCTGCCTCCCGAGTGCTGGGATTAAAGGTGTGCACCACCATCACCTGGCTAAGGTGTTTTCTTAATTATTGATTGATGGGGGAGAGATGGCCCCCTGTGGCTGGTGTGGTCCTTAGTCAGGTGGTCCTGGTTTCTATAAGAAGGTAGACTGAGCAGGGCGGTGGTGACGCACACCTTTAATCCCAGTCCTTTGGAGTCAGGACAGGTGGATCTCTGAGTTTGAGGCCACTCTGGTCTATTGAACAAGTTCTAGGACAGGCTTTGAAGCTACAGAGTAAACCCTGTCTCAAAAAAAAAAAAAAGAATTTAGTTGGGCTGCTGAAAAGACGGCTTAACTAGTAAAGGCTAGGCTTACAACCAAAAATATGAATTTGGGGAGCTAGAGAGATGGCTCAGTAATTAACAGCACTTGCTGCTCTCTCCCAGAGGACCCAGATTCAATTCCCAGCACCCACATGGTAGTTCACAACTGTCAGGGAATCTGACACCTTCATATCAAATACACATAAAATAGCCAGGTGGTGGTAGCGCATGCCTTTAATTCCAGCACTCAGGAGGTAGAGGTAGGCAGATCTCTGTGAGTTCAAAGCCAGCCCGGTCTACAGAGTAGTTCTAGGACAGCCAGGGCTGTTACACATAGAACCCTGTCTCAAAAAAAGAAAATGAAATCTTGGTTGAATATTGCGTGTAGTATGTAGTCATGTCATGTTTTTTCAGAATTGTTTGACACTTTGATTTTACAGTCACAGTGCTGAGTTCATTGTTTCATATAAATGTAATATAAAATGGGAGATGTCACTTAGGGCTACTATCAATATTTTTTTTAAGATCTATTTATTTATTTATACAGTATCCTGCCTGTAGGCCAGAAGAGGGCACCAGATCTCATTATAGGTGGTTGTGAGCCACCATGTGGTTGCTGGGATTGAACTCCAGACCTCTGTAAGAGCAGTCAGTGCTCTTAACCGCTGAGCCATCTCTCCAGCCCCCTACTATCGATATTGTTAAAAGTCAGCTTCCAATTCCAAGCCTAAACTCACTTAACAATTGTTTTGAAACTCCAGTCAGAAATTCAGATGAAAGTCCAGGCATGTTGCAGACCTTTCTTTGTGGGATGGGGAGAGGGATGTTTTGAGACAGGGTTTCTCTGTGTAGACCTGACTATACTGGAACTTGCTCTGCAGACCAGGCTGGCCTCAAATTTACAGAGATCTGCCTGCATCTGCCTCCCAAGTGATGGTATCAAAGACATATGCCACTATCACCCTGGCAGTTATACACACCTTTAATACTCAGGAAGCAGAGGGAGGCAGATCTCTGAATTCCAGGGCAGCCTGGTCTACAGGGTGAGTTCCAGAATCTGGGCTACACAGAGAAAAGTTGTCTCAAAAAAAGAAAAAGAAAAGAAATCAAACTTTAAAAAATAGAACATTTTTCATGATATTGAAGAGGCCTAACTTAACATTAGTACAGCCATGACATGCTTCAGACTAATAATACTGGGACTAGGCCTCACCCTAACAGTAACCAGGAAAACCCACAGAGGGCACCCTGTGGGGGAACCAATCAAAATGGAGACAAACAAGTACTTGATGCTCCAGAACATTAAGAATAGCTTACCTAATTTGCAGACAGGCTGCCAATTTCCTTGTAGCAATGCCAGTACCAATCCCTGTTTGATAAGACCTCTGCCCAGTCAGGAGTTCAACCCCCAACTGAATCCATAATTCCCCTCCCCTCCCCCATCCTTCACTCCTTAAAAACCCTACCATAGCTGAGTTCAATGTTCTCTGATCCAACTGCTGTGTCAGAACGGGCAGAGGACCCAAGCTCAAGCTTGCAATTAAAGCTCTTTGCTTTTGCATATACTCAGACTCCTGGTGGTCTCTAGGTGGGTGGGGACTCATAGTTAGTATTCAGACATCTGTGCTGGCCTGCCCTTGGCTGCCTGATAGGATGCTCCTCAGTTGCAGCTACTAAGAGTACCTTCTGCGCACATTCACTATGTTCCCTTTAAAAAGTGAGGCTTGCCTTCCTCGTGTGTGTGTGTGTGTGTGTGTGTGTGTGTGTGTGTGTGTGTTCCTTTCTCTCTCTGTGTTTCTCTACCTGACTCTCTGTCTCTCTCCCTCTTTCTCTTCTGCTATTCTTATTTTGTTTTTTTGAGACAGGGTTTCTCTGTAGCTTTAGAGCCTGTTCTGGAACTAGCTCTTGTAGACCAGGCTGGCCTCGAACTCACAGAGATCCATCTGCCTCTGCCTCCTGAGTGCTGGGATTAAAGGTGTGCACCACCACCGCCCAGCTCTTCGCCACTCTTGTCCCCAGGACTGTCTTAGTCCCCCTCTCTGCATCCCATGTGCTCCTTTCTCTGCCCCTTCTCTCCCCTTTTATTTATTCCATTTAATTTACTACAAATAATTAGAAATTTTATATCAACTACAGTATTTTTATTTTAATTTTGATTTTTTGAAATAGAGATTTTCTGTGCAACCCTGGCTGCCCTGGAACTTTCTTTGTAGACCAGGTTCTCCACTGGAAGCAGAAGCCAGGAGCAAATCCAACCCTGGGAGTCAACCCAGTCCTGGGACACTGGCAGACCAGGAGTGAGCCAACGACCTGACTCAGAGTCTGCGACCACCCTACAATTCACAATCCCAGAGAACTTAGACAACAATGAGAACACTAAGAGAGACTTACATAGATCTAATCTACATGGGAAGTAGAAAGTAGAAAAAGACAAGATCTCCTGAGTAAATTGGAAGCACGGACACCTTGGGGAAGGAGAGCAGAGAAAAATGGAGAGTTCAATAAATATCAATAAAAAAGAAATCCAGCGAATGGGACTCTGTTGCTACCCTCTGCTGGTCTTTTTGTTGGCGGTGGTTGTTTTTGTTTGAGACAGGTTTTCACTATTTCTCCCAGACTGGACTTGAACTCACCTAGTTTTACTAGCCTCAAGCTCTGTCATTCTCCTGTCTCAACCACCAAGTCTGGACTTGAACACAAGATGCCGCTCCCCTAGCCTCCAGAATGCTGGAATCATAGGGTGTGCATGATCGCTGCCAGATTTTAAACTGCTGTTTCACATGGGCAGTTCTGGATTTTCCACTTGGTGAGTTGGTCTTGGCAACTTTAGGAATTCCCCTAGTTCACTTAAGTTTCTTGATGTACGAGTATATTTGCCTTAGTCTCTTAGATCTACTTATCTCTCCCTCTCCCTCCTTTTCTTCCTCTTTTACTTTCTTCCCCTGCCCTCTTCCATCCTCCCCAACAGGGTCTCATTCTGTTCTGACTTTGAATTTGAAATCTTCCTGCATCAGCCTCCTAGGCACTAAAATTATAGGTGTGGGCTATAGATAGCCCCCACCCCAAGTCTGTTAATGTGGAAACTTTTAACACTTTCCATCTCTTCTGTTGTGAATGTTTTTTCGTTTTTGTTTTTTGAGACAGAGTTTCTCTGTGTAGCTTTTGCGCCTGTCCTGGAACTTGCTCTGTACACCAGGCTGGCCTTTAACTCACAGAGATCTGCTGGCCTCTGCTTCCTGAGTGCTGGGATTAAAGGCATGCATCACCACTGCCTGGCTCCAACCTTTTATTTAAAAAAATGATTTAATATATATTATATATATATATATATTCCTACATCCCAATTTATATCCCCTTCCTCCTCTCTTTCCAGAATCTCCCTCAATCTCTCCTCTGCCCCACCCCATCCACTTCTCCATTTCATTCATTTTTTTTAAAAGATTTATTTATTACGTATACATATATACCTGCAGGCCAGAAAGAGGGCACCAGATCTCATTTTAGATGGCTGTGAGCCACTATGAGGTTGCTGGGAATTGAACTCAGGACCTCTGTAAGAGCAGCCAATACTCTTAACCTCTGAGCCATATCTCCAGCCCTTTTCCTCTGTTTCTATTCAGAAAAGGGCGGACTTTCCATGGATATCAACCAAACATGGTATGTTAAATGTCAGTAAGATTAGGCACCTCCCCTTGTATTAAGGTTGGAGAAGGCAATCCATTTTGAGGAAGAGGATCCTAAAAGCCGGCAAAAGTCAGAGACAGCCTTGGCTCCCACTATTATGAGTCCCACAGGAGAATCAGTGACCCACTGAAGGAGTAGGCCTGAGCCAAAACCTCTGTGGGTCTGGGTGCGAGTCTGAGACCTCTGAGGAAGTAGACAGGAGTCAGAGACCTTTGCCAGACAGAGCCCAAGCCAGGGACCTCTGTAAAAGTGGGCCCAGACCAGGGACATTTACAGAAAAAGGTCTAAGCTAGTAACCTAGGTCAGAGCAGGCCTGAGACAGCAAACTCCACAGGAGCAGGTACAAGGGAGCAACCACTGAGGGAGTAGGCCGGAACCAAAGACCTCTGTGGGTCCAGAAGTGAATCTGAGACTTCTGAAGGAGTAGGCCTGAGCCAGGACATCTGTGGGTTCAGGCATGAGTCTGGGACCTCCAATCAAGTAGGCCTGAGCCAGGACCTCTGCCAGAGAAAGCCCAAGGTAGGTAGCAACCTTAGCAGAAAGAGCCCCAAGCAAGCAATCTCCATGGGAGCAGGCCCGAACAACCCCTCATATTGCAGAGTAAACCCCGTGAGCACCAAGCAACCTTCAGGAACATGGAGTGATCAAAGGGGTGACTGGAACTGTGGCCCTAACTGCACCACGAGGAGCAACTATTTGGGCTCCTGTAAGATTTATCACCAGAGTCACAGACAGCCCCAACTACACCAACCAGAGGAAAAGATAGGTAGACAAGGTAAGAACACACGCAACACCACAAAGAGCAACTAAACACCAGTAAAAACTAGTGGCCCTGCAACAGCAAGACTTGAACAACCAAATATAGATGAAGCAAAACAAAATGACCTAGAAAATAACTTTAGGAGAATGTTTGAGGCCCTTAAAAAGAAAATGAAAATTCCCTCAAAGAAATGGAGGAAAAGCCGGTAGGTGGTCTCGGGAGGCAGAGGCAGGCAGATCTCTGTGAGTTTGAGGCCAGCGTGGTCTACAAGAGCTAGTTCCAGGACAGGAACCAAAAGCTACAGAGAAACCCTGTCTCGAAAAATCAAAAAAAAAAAAAAATGGAGGAAAAGACAAAAAATTGGAAGACATTGAAAGACTTTGGGGAACCTTAGCATTACTGCACCCCCCCTTCCTGGGAACCAGGGGACCCTGGTAACCAACCACGCGTGCACTGGAGCTTTGAGTACTTTCCATCCCCTTTGTAGTCTTTCGTCAGTAGACCCAGACTCTGGAACTGGGGTGAGACGACCTGCAGATAACCTGCAAGTGTTCCTCCTTGTTCAACCAACCCAGCAACCGCCATAGCTTTGATCAATTAGAGTTAGCTGACCGTTAAATGAACTAGTCAAAATAGTTGACCAATGATTTCTGGACTCTCCCTTTTGATTCTGTACTACCCCTCCCTGATTTTGTGTTTTTTTTCCTTTAAAAGAACCTGTAATAGCCAAAGCAGGGGTCCTTCTCCTCTTGAGGTTGAGGGACCTCTGCCGCAGCAGCAGAATAAAAATTCCTCTTGCTATTGCATCAACCGTACTGAGAGTGTCTCTTGGGGCTACCTCCTCCTTGGTGGGGCTTTAGGGCCCAACAACATCAAGAAATCCCTTAAATAAAACCAAGAAAAAGCAATCAAACATATGAAAGAAACTATCCAAGACTTGAAAACTGGGCCAGGTGGTGGTGGCACAAGCCTTTAAACCCAGCAACTGGGAGGCAGAGTCAGGTGGATCTCTGTGAGTTCAAGGCCGGCCTGGTCTACAAGAGCAAGTTCCAGGCAAGGCTCCAAAGCTACAGAGAAACCCTGTCTCGAAAAACCAAAAACAACAAAAACAACAAAAACCAAAAAACAAACAAAAACAAAACCAAGATATTCCATGACAGAACCAGATTTAACCAATACTAACCAATACCTAGCCACAAACCCTGTCCTACTAGAAGAAAAACTCCAACCCAAGGGAGTTGGCTACATCTACAAAACAATAGATGATCTCATAGTAGCGAATACCAAAGAAGGGAAAAGCACAAAAAGATAACATCACCAACAAAGAAAACTAAAATAACAGTAGATAGCAATCACTGGTCATTAATATCCCTTAATATAAATGGACTCAACTCACCTAACAGGCTAACAGATTGGATACGAAAACAGAATCCATTCTTCTGCTGTATACAAGAAACACACTTCAACCTCAAAGACAGACCTCAGAGTAAATGGTTGGAAAAAAAAATTACAATCGAATGGACCTAAGAAACAAGCTGGCATAGCTATCCTAATATCTAATAAAACAGACTTCAAACTAAAACCAATCAAAAGAGACAAAGAAGGACATTTCATATTAGTCACAGGAAAAATCCATCAAGTGGAAATTTCAATACTGAACATCTATGCCCCGAATACAAGGGCACCCTCATATGTCAAAGAAACACTTCTAAAGCTTGAATCATACATTAAACACCACACACTAATGGTGGGAGACTTCAACCCTCCACTCTCACCACTGGACAGGTCTGTCGAAAAAAATTAGCAGAGAAATAAGGGAACTAACAGATGTTATGACTCAAACGGACTTAACAGACATCTACAAAACATTCCATCCAAACATAAAGGAATATATCTTCTTCTTAGAACCTCATGGAACCTTCTCAAAAATTGACCAACCTCAACAGATACAAAAAAATTGGAATAACCCCATATATTGGATCACCATGGCTTAAAATTAGAATTCAACAGCAACACTAATTCCAGAAAGACCACAAACACATGGAAATTAAACAATGCTCACCTGAATCATCAATGGGTCAAGGAAGAAATAAAGGGAAAAATTAAAGACTTCCTAAAATTCAATGAAAATGACCACACAACAAACCCAAATTTATAGGACGCCGGGCAGTGGTGGCACACGCCTTTATTTAATCCCAGCACTTGGGAGGCAGAGGCAGGCGGATCTCTGTGAGTTCGAGACCAGCCTGGTCTACAAGAGCTAGTTCCAGGACAGGCTCCAAAACCACAGAGAAACCCTGTCTCGAAAAAAAAAAAACAAATTTATAGGACACAATGAAAGCAGTGTTAAGAGAAAAGTTCATAGCACTAAATGCCTACATAAAGAAGCTGGAAAAATCCCACACTAGTGAATAACAGAACATTTGGAAACTCTAGAACAAAAACAAGCAAACTTACCCGGGAAAACTAGAAAGCAGGAAATAATCAAATTGAGAGCTGAAATCAACAAAATAGAAACAAAGAAAATACAAAGAATCAAGAGAAAAATCAACAAAATAGACAAACCTTTATCCAAACTAATCAAAAGGCAGAGAAAGAATATCCAAATCAACAAAATCAGAAATGAAGAGGGGGACATAACAGTCATGGAGGAAATTCAGAGAATCATTAGGTCATATTTTGAAAACCTGTACTCAACAAAATTGGAAAACTTAAAGGAAATGGACAACTTTCTGGATAAATATCACTTACAAAAATTAAATCAATATCAGATAAGCAAATTAAATAGGCCTATAACTGCTAAAGAAATAGAAACAGTCATCAACAGTCTCCCAACCAAAAAAAAAAAAGCTCAGAACCAGATGGTTTCAGTTAAGAATACTACAAAATTTTGAAAGAACTAATCCCAATACTCCTCAAATTGTTCCACACAATAAAAACAGAAGGAACCTTGTCAAACTCTTTTTATGAGGCTACAATTATCCTGATACCCAAACCACATAAAGACATTACTAGAAAAGAGAATTACAGACCATTCTCACTCATAAACATTGATGCAAAAATATTCAATAAAACACTAGCAAATTAAATCCAAGAACACATCAGAACCATCATCCACCATTCCATCAAGTCAGCTTCATCCCAAAGATGCAGGGGTGGTTCAACATAAGAAAATCTGGCCGGGCGGTGGTGGCGCACGCCTTTAATCCCAGCACTTGGGAGGCAGAGGCAGGCGGATCTCTGTGAGTTCGAGACCAGCCTGGTCTACAGAGCTAATTCCAGGACAGGAACCAAAAGCTACGGAGAAACCCTGTCTCGAAAAATAAAATTAAAAAAAAAAAGACAGAAAGAAAATCTGTTAATGTAATTCACCATATAAACTAAAAATGAAAACCATCTAATCTCTAATTAGATGCTGAAAAGTGCCTTTGACAAAATACAACATCCTTTCATGATAAAGGTCTTGGAGAGAGCAGGGATACAAGGAACATACCTAAACATAATAAAGGCAATATATAGCAAGCCAACAGCCAACATCAAACTAAATGGAAACTCACAGCAATCCCACTGAAATCAGGAACCAGAGAAGGTTGTCCACTCTCTCCATATCTATTCAATATAATTCTTGAGGTCCTAGGTAGAGCAATAAGACAACAAAAGGAGATCAAAGGGATACAAATCGGAAAAGAAGTTAAATTCTCACTATTTGCCGATGATATGATAGTTTACATAAGAGACCCCAAAAATTCTACCAAGAAACTTCTACAACTCATAAACACTTTCAGTAATGTAGCAGGATACAAGAATAACTCCTTTACACAGATGATAAATGGGCTGAGAAAGACATCAGAGAAACATTACCCTTCACAATAGCCACAAATAGCATAAAATATCTCGGAGTAGCCGGGCGGTGGTGGCGCACGCCTTTAATCCCAGCACTCGGGAGGCAGAGGCAGGCGGATCTCTGTGAGTTCGAGGCCAGCCTGGTCTACAAGAGCTAGTTCCAGGACAGGAACCAAAAGCTACAGAGAAACCCTGTCTCGAAAAATCAAAAAAAAAAAAAATATCTCGGAGTAACTCTAAGTGGAAGATTTGCATGCCAAAAACTTTAAATCTTTGAAGAAAGAAATTGAAGAAGACACCAGAAAGTGGAAAGATCTCCCATGCTCTAGGGTAGGTAGAATTAACATAGTAAAAATGGCAATCTTACTAAAAGCAATCTACAGATTCAATGCAATGCCCAGCAAAATCCCAGCAAAATTCTTCACAGACCTTGAAAGAACAGTACTTAACTTCATATGGAAAAGCAAAAAACCAAGAGTAGCCAAAACAATCCTGAACAATAAAGGAACTTCTGGAGGCATCACAATCCCTGACTTAAACCTCTACTACAGAGCTACAGTACTGAGAACAGCCTGGTATTGGCATAAGAACAGACAGGATGACCAATGGAACCGAACTGACGATCCAGAGATTAATCCACACAACTACAGATACCTGATATTTGATAAAGAAACAAATATATCAAATGGAAAAAAGAAAGCATATTTAACAAATGGTGTTGGCATAACTGGATGTCAACACGTAGAAGAATGAAAATAGATCCATATCTATCACCATGCACAAAACTCAAGTCCAAATGGATCAAAGACCTCAACATAAAGCCAGCCACACTGAACCTTATAGAAGAGAAAGTGGGAAGTACGCTTGAACGCATTGGCACAGGAGACCATTCCTAAATAGAACCCCAGCAGCACAGACACTGAGAGAATCAATTAATAAATGGGATCTCCTGAAACTTAAAAGCTGTAAAGCAAAGGACACAGTCAACAAGACAAAACAGCAGCCTACAGAATGGGAAGAGATCTTCACTAACCCCACATCAGACACAGGTCTGATCTCCAAAATATACAAAGAATTCAAGAAATTGGTCATCAAAAGAACAAATAATCCAAAAAAAAAATGGAGTACAGACCTAAACAGAGAACTCTCAACAGGGGAATCTAAAATGGCTGAAAGACACTTAAGGAAATGCTCAACATTCTTAGCCATCAGAGAAATGCAAATCAAAACAACTCTGAGATTCCATCTTACACCTGTAAGAATGGCCAAGATCAAAAACACTGATGACAACTTATGCTGGAGTGGATGTGGGGTAAAGGGAACATTCTGCATTGCTGGTGGGAATCTAAGCTGGTACAGCCCCTTTGGATATCAGTATGGCGATTTCTCAGAAAATTAGGAAACAATGTTCAAGACCCAGCAATACCACTTTTGGGTATATAACCAAAGGATGCTCAATCGTGCCATGAGGACATGTGCTCAACTATATTCATAGCAGCTTTGTTTGCCATACCCAGGACCTGGAAACAACCTAAATGCTCCTTGCCCGAAGAATGGATAAGAAAAATGTGGTATATTTACACAATGGAGTACTACACAGCAGAAAAAGATAATGATATCTTGAAATCTGCAGGCAAATGGATGGATCTAGAAAACATCATATTGAGTGAGGTAACCAAGACCCACAAAAACAATTATCATATATACTCACTCATAAGTTGCTTTTAGACATAAAGCAAAGAAAACCACACTACAATTCACAATCCCAGAATACTTAGACAACAATGAGGACCCTAAGAGAGACATACATGGATCTAATCTACATGGGAAGTATAAAAAGACAAGATCTCCTGAGTAAATTGGGAACATGGAGACCATGGAAGAGTGTTGGAGGGGAGGGGAGAGGCAGGGAGGAAAGCAGAGAAAAATGTACAGCTCAATAAAAATCAATAAAAAAGAGAGCCATAGGAGAACCAATCTACAAAACTGTAACACAGTTTTTTAAAAAATTAAGAAAGGAAGAAAGGGAGAAAGAAAAGAAAAAAAGATAAGATGGGGCTGGAAAGATGGCTCAGTGGTTGAGAGCATTGGCTGTTCTTCACGGGGACCACATGGTAGCTCACAACCACCTGTAACTCCAGTTCCAGGGGGCTGACACAAAACCCTAATGCATATTTTTAAAAGAAAATAAAAAGACAACATTTCATTCTGTGGTCCCAGCTGGCTTGGAACTCACTACTTAATGCAAGACTAGTCTTGAAATTGTAGCACTCCTCCTTCCTCCCCCTCTGGAGTAGTAAGGCTCATTTATGGACACAGACAGTGGTGTTGCTTGGCTGCTGGCATTACGGTACTATGAGAAGGCTGAGGTTACCTCATTGCTCTCTGTGGCTGAATTGATTCTCCTCACTCAAGTCCTTAACTGACGCTAGATTCGTAACGTGGACAAGGATCTGTCCCACAGTGGATTATCATTCATTCTTGTCTGGCTTGAACTGGAAGATTTTCGGCTATAGGTTTATTTTCCTAACAAACTCCTCCTTTCGCGGGGTGCTGGTGGCGCACGACTTTAATCCTAGCACTTGGAAGGCAGAGGCAGGCAGATCTTGTTAGTTCGTGGCCAGTCTGATGTACAAAGTGAGTTCCAAGACAGTCAGAGCAGTTACACCGAGAAACCCAGGGGGAGGGGGGGGCGGGGGCGGCAGGACAAAACCCTCCTCCTTCCTATTTTCTCTCAAGATTCACTCTTTAACTGTGAGCACTAACTAGCCCTTTGGGATTCCAAATGCCATTTCATGGTCTCGAGCACTGGCAGCACGTGGGAATGTGCAGACCTGGCTCCGGAACGCCATCTTAATTTTAGGAAGCTATGCAGACCTCCAAAACATCGCACCATCTACCGTGATTTCAAGAACCTACATTTTGAGGGCACTGTTGCAATTGCCAGATAGAGACCAGCAAGGTCCTAAAGTAGGGAGGGGGGCACGGGATCAGTAGGGTCTCCTGTAAGTCAAATGCTCACTGAGCAGGGAACCCTCCACACACCCAGAGATGTCACAGCTGAGCTGTAGGGCAGCAGCAGCTTCAGCCACTGGACAGTGGGCAGTTTTGGCGTTTGGGGTATTTTAATCGAGGGAACCCCGCGCACAGCACAGTGCAGTCGTACACACGTAGCCAAGTCCATAGGACTTGGAGTGGAATGGTCAGAAAAAAGGTCGCAGCGAGGAGAAAGAAAGAGCCAGCGCTCGGAACGGTGAGTCAGGCCAGGCCTCGGCCTCAGCAGGGCCGCTCGTCCCCTCGGCCGGGAGTTCTCCGTTTCAGCTCCGCCGGGCGGATGCCGGACCTCGCTCCCCCAGACCAAGCCCGAGAATCCTTTAGGCCAGGACGGCCTCATCTCAAGGGAGGCAGAACCGCGACCAGGACCACACCTCCATGCTGTAGCTGGTCCGCCCCCAGCAAGGAGGCCGCAGGACGCCTACGCCCGCCCAGGAGGACGCAAGTCAGTGACGTAAGGCGCAATGAGATTACGTCAAACGCGCGGGGGCGGGCGTCCTGACGCAAGCGACTCACCAGGAAATACCAAGTCAAGGCTGTACGCCTGCGCCGTGATTAGAGTAGGGTCGTGCGCTTGCGCAATGAACCCCAAGACGCGGCGCGTGCGTACTGGTGTTTAGGGCGATGGGCGGGGTGTGGACGCCTTCGCTATGGCAGCCCGCGGTCTTTCTCAGTCTTGGGCTTCCTGACGCCTCCAGCAAGCGAGGTCTCTTGGGCCAGCTTCGCAGTCATGTACCCACCGCCGCCGCCGGCGCCTCACCGGGACTTCATCTCGGTGACGCTGAGCCTGGGCGAGAGCTACGACAACAGCAAGAGCCGGCGGCGGCGCTCATGCTGGAGGGTGAGGCGGGGTCCGGATAGGGACGTCCTGCGGTGGGTAGCATTCTACCTGAGCCTGGACTCTGGCGTCCGGGTCTCTTCCAGCTTGTAGAAGTTCCCCTGCCGCGTCTGGTTCTCGCAGCTTGAGTCCCGGTGTTGTTGGGTCCCCTGCCTAATGCCAGGTGTTTCTGGTGGTCCTTGGCTGAGGGGCACTGGTCCAGCATGTATGGTCAGATGCATGGTTCGTTCAACGCCCGGGCCAGGGCATGGGGATTTCAGGAGTTTTTCTCAATTGCATGTTCAGCTAAACAGATGGTGTACAGCTGTTGCCACGTATAAGCCAGTGTGCCCTGTCACCCCTGGTGCTGCCCCAGCCATGTAAACTTTGCTGACAGGGAACTTCCCTTAAGTATGGACATGCCGCAGGTTCTCTCTGTATTGCTGTCCTCCGAATCTGTGACAAGTGTCATTTCTGGCTCTCCCACAGAAATGGAAGCAACTTTCAAGGTTACAGCGGAACGTGATTCTCGTCCTCCTGGGCTTTCTGATTATCTGTGGATTCTTGTCTTATCTTCAGGCAGCTGACCAGTGGAAAGGTATCGGAAATACCAGTGGTGTTAGGGATGTGGGGGTGCAGGCTGAGGTCAGATACATTCTTGCAGTCCAGTTGAGACAGTACCAGGAGGCATATGTGGTGTCAGATGAGCAAGAGGTGGAAGTGGGGGTCAGTATGGCCACCTGGCAGTGCAGCTGACTGTAGGTTGCTCTTCAGGTATTTGGTGCCAGCAGTGCTCCTCTCTCTGTCAGAGAATGTCAGTCAGGAGCATCAGTACCACTCACACGAAGTGTTCCTACCACTTGTTACAGTGTGTTTGCCAAAGACCAACAGATTTCCTGAGAGGATGCTGAGGATCTCTTCTGGGATTCGCTAGGGTTGCCGCTCTTGGAGACCCAAACAGTGCTGCAAATTGCGCAGATGAAGCTGTTTACCACCATGCTCTTCTTTCCAGTAAAGACAATATGAAATTGATGTGTTTGGGTATTTGCGTGTTGTGCTTAAGGACAAATGCTTGAAAAGGAACGGATTCAGCCTGAATGTAGTCCCAGCACTTGGGAAGTAGAGGCAGAAGGATCAGGACTTTGAGACTAGCCTGGGCTACATAAAACCCTACTTTCAATAAAAAATATATGTTTGTGTGTGTGTGTATATGTATGTATGTAAATGTATATCAGGTTTGATTCCTCCGGACTTTCTTGAATTCAGCAGCTTCTAGGAGATCTCACCGACCTAAAACAAATAACACATATTTAGGCACCTCTTTGTGAGCCTATCTGGGCCTTAAGGTAAAAGATTTTCTTCCACAGGACTGAGTGGCACTCCTGCAGAAGAGCAGAAGATGAAGCCGGAAGTAGTCCCACCTGTCCTACCAGCTCCTCAGAAGGAAGGCACTAAACCAGAAGAGTTTCCGGCCATAGTCCCTCAGGTATTTCCAGTAAAGGCTGTGCAGAGTTGCCGCTGGGGTCTGCTCTGGAACCTTGCAGGTTGACAGACAGTGCCTCAAAGAGGCTGAAGGCTCAATTAAGGCTGTCTGTATAAAGCTGGGGAAAGAAGGGGAGGATACTTGCTTCAGTTTCTTTGCACAGCACCATGGTCCAGCTCCAGTGTTAGGTGCTGACTGCCTACTTATGAGGAAAGAGACTTTTCCCTTTGAAGGAACCGCAGAAGCTGATAGGAAGGGCAGTATCAGACAACTGGCACATGGCAGAGTGCTGAGAGCTGGAGCCATCTGGGGAAATGTTCAAGAAGCCCCCATTTCTGTCTGGGTGGGCAGAGCAAGGTTGAAGGAGATAGACCTTTGTAAAGTTGTGGTTCTGGTGGTACCTGAGGGGTGCCCTCGGAAGATCTGAAGAGGGAGTAGAGCCATGCTCAGGTGGAGATGCTTCACAGTGGAGGAAGGTGCTGCACAGTTGGTCATGGTGTGGGGATAGAGTGAGGGTCCCCTGCAGAGGGACAGTGAGAAATTAGCAGGAGCCAGTAGAACACTGAGGTGCTCCATCTGACTGCTGTGTGTGCCTAGGAGGCAGTATGGAGACATTGTAGGTGGGTAGTATTAGAATCACCTGTCAGTCATGTCTGGGGCGTCCTGGGTAGAGGCAGCATAATTTGTCTAGGAGAGGTTTTGGGAACAGCCCAGCCCCATCCTGGGGAATCCACTCTGAGAAGTTTAGGATTATGGGGAGTGGAGTCTAGAGGTAGGTCAGAGGCAACAAGAGAGCCAGTTGCTGAGAGCTGATCTGTGATAGAGACGGGCCGGACCTAGGTTTCCTGAGAGCTGGGACAGTTGCCCACAGCAGTTGGGTTCATCTACACCCCGAAACCTTTGGCTGTCAGTTGCTTTTTTTCTCTATCACATAGCAGATGTTGTAAAACTTCAACTTCTCTATAGGTGGAGTCCTGGGCACAGGTGGAGGTTTCATATCCTTGTAGGCTTTCATACAAACAGGAAGCCCCTGCTAACGCCTCTCTAGGGAATTGCTTTTCCAGTACTAGGTCCTAAATTGAGACATAGACACATATTGGCTGGGGATCCAAGCATGGCGTTGTTGTCTTGGTGAATTTGGGGGTACCTTCATTCTGAACAGGGAGTGTTGTACGTTTTGTCTTCAGAAAGCTTGTCGTTACTAAGTTGCTGGATACTCACTAGAAAGGACAGGAGAGTAGACCAAGTCTGTGTTGGCAAGCCCCTTGGTCAGGCCATATAGGGAGTGGGTAGGGTTTGAAAAAGGACAATCAGCATGCTGCCCCTGTAGGATTGTTGATACAGCTTTTGAGTGACAGACTTGCTTCTAGACAGGTCTGTGCACATGATGGTGATGCTTCCAGTCTCCTTGTGTTTTTCGGGAGATGCAGCACACGTCAACTCACCCCAGATAGAGATCCTACGATAGACCAAAGTACAGATGCTACCAAAGTCCAATGACTTTTACGGGGTTACTTACAGGACTATGGGGGAGAGGTTACTTACAGGTGAAGAAATGATCCAAAGACAGCTGCATCACCAAAGCCCACCCCAGCATGAGTGACAGCTCACATAAGCCGGGACCCTGGAGCACACTGCACAGCCTGCAGGCAGCTCAGCAGGTTGGAGAGCATCCTTTCCAGGTGCTGCAGTTGGTCTCATCTCTTCCCAGCAGCTGCTGGCTGTTGCTGCTTTCAGGCAGGTGCTCTGAACTGGGTCTTTGCAGCTTGCCTTCCCTGAGGGTCTTCATTGTAGCTCAGCTCCTCTGAGAGGAACTCTCAGCTTTCATTTCTTCCTCTGGCAGAGAGGAGCCTAGAGAATCTGGTCAGTTTCAGGGGCTTCCTGCTTAGGGAGCTTCCCTGCAGGGTGGAATGTTTCCATCGGGTGGATACTTTCCTGCTTGGGATTTTCCTGTAAGTGGTAATGTTGCCAAACGCAAGAGATAAGTATCCTAAGTTATTTTCCAGTTGTTCAGTGTGCTGCCCTGAGCAGCTTTATGGACTTTGTCATGTGCTCAGCCTGACTTTTCCCGGAAGGGAGGTTTATACTCTGATTTCAGTGTGAAAGGAGGAGGATTGGAATGCCGATAAGACAGGTAGAATGGAAGGCATTCATTGTCACCCTACTTAAGCCAATTTTTTAAATATTTGATGTACTTTAGTAGATTTAATTGGATATAAACATTTGAGTACAGTTGGGGATTAGGTATCATGTGGATTTATTTACTTATTTATATAGTTAGTTTTTCAAGACAGGGTTTCTTGTGTAGCCCTGTATAAACGGAGGCAGACCTTTCCTTTTGTCCCAACTGCCCAGTCCCAAATAATCGTACAAAAGTTTATATTAATTACAGAATGTTTGGCCTATAGCTCAGGCTTATCATTACTTATTATTAATTATTATTATTAATAATTATTAGTTCTTAGAACTTAAGTTAACCCATTTCTATTAATCTGCACTTTGCCATGTGGTTTTATGGCTTTCCTGTTCTCTAGCATGTCTTGTTCCTCTGGTGGCTGGCTCATATCTCTCCCGACTCCACCCTTCTTTCTCCCTGTGTCTCCATTTGGCTTTTCCGCCTATCCTTATTCTGCCTGGCTATGGGCCAGTTCAGCTGTATTATTAACCAGTGAGAGGAATACATGTTCACAGTGTACAGACGGATTATCCCAGGACACCCCTGCCTGTCCTGGAATGGGATCTGTAAAGCAGGCTGGCCTTGAACTTAGAGAGTAGCCTGCTTCTGGAGTACTGAGATTAGGTCTGTGTTGTGTGCATTTTCATCCTAAGTTTTAGTATCTTCTGTCATGTAAATTCTTAGAGCTGGGTCATCCATTGCATGTATGTATGTAATGTAATAAATGTAATTTACCAAATCATTTATTGAGGATATAAATAAAGCTAAGGGTAAATTTCTGTGCCTGATGCTGTGGAGCACAGAATGAGTCTGGGAAGTACACTGTCCTGTTGCCAGGACTGCTCTGAGGGGAAGGTGGCAGTGGGGATCTAGCCCCATCATTTGCAGTCCCCCCCCCCCACGTTTTTCTTTTCTTTCTTTTTTCTTCCTTTCTTTTTTTTTTTTAAATTTATTTTTCGAGACAGTGTTTCTCTGTGTAACAGCTCTGGCTGTCCTGGAACTCTGTAGACCAGACTGGCCTCTGCCTCCCAAGCGCTGGGATTAAAGGCATGTGCCACCACTGCCCAGCTATTTGCAGCTGTTTGATTTGTGAGAACCCAAGGCTTTTTGCACTTTCTCAGATGGAGTGAGTAACCCTGGCTGCTACCCACAGTGTCTTTATCTTTGTCGTTCTTATCCCTCTAGGACTGTTTCAGTTTTCAGCTATTCCCACCAGGGCTCTCAGCTCTGTATCCAGGCCTGCATTAGCCATTTTCTATTTCACCAAGTTCCTAAGCAGCTCATCTTTCAAACCTGCAGACTGCTAAAAAGTGCAGCCAATTCCCCAAGGCTTTAGTAGAACACAACAGCACACTGTCCTCTCTGGGTATGAATACACGTCTGAGGGACAGAATCTTCTGCATATAGAGAAGCCCAGGCCATGACAGGTGATGTATTTTCACATGTAACTCTGATACTGGTTTAGAAGCAGCAAAGGCATTTCCGGAGGGGCCCTCCCCACCTGCAGATCAGACCCCCCAACACAGTCTCCAAGGAGGAAACCCAGGATGATGCTAAGGAGAAGGAGACAGCCCTGGGGGATGCCCAGCAGGAGGAAAACACACAGAGGACCGTCATCAGGTATGAGCAGGAGATGGGTTCTGAATTTGTTATTTTAATGAGAGTTCATTTTGTCAATGTCATATTTCCCATTTGAAACAGACTGTTCTAAAGATGGCTTCAATAAGTTTTATTATACAGTCAGCTTCAGAGCCACATGGTCTGAGAGCAGGACTATTTTAAGGCGTGTGAGGGTAGAAGGTCCAGAGGAATGGCGGAAAGGAGGAAAGTGAGACTCGGTCTTTTTCTGTGGCAGGTGGCTGTGGGGTGACAACTGGTGACAGGCACTTCCTGTTCTAGCCACCTATGACCTGGCAGTGAGCAGAATGAGAGGACGTGGCCTGGTTCCCTGGACTGGGCTGGCACTTGTCAGCCAGCGAGTTGCTTGCTGGCTGTACTCACAGACGCCTCAGTCCTAGAAGGCCTTCAGCTTCACTTCCTGCTCAGTGTCACCCTTGAAAGCATCGGGTGCAGCTCTCCCAGGAGGTGTGCCCTAACCTCTGAGCCTGAGGAGCTGTCCTGAGGATGTGCAACCTGAGGTCTTAGATCCACGAGCACATAAGGAGACAGGGTGGAAGTAGCGGCCTAGAAAAGTCCTAGGGAGAATAGCGGTTTGGAGAAGCTCTTGATCATGTTTGCAGGAGGAAAGGATTTGCTTCCACAGCCAGCATCTGATTCAGCTCGGTATTGATTATAGTACTCTTAAAGACAGAGGAATGGAGGGGTGGGTAGTAGCTGAGCCTGGGTCCAATTCTGCTCAGGTTGTTGAAGAGATCTTTTGAAGTGACAGAGAAGACTAGCATCCCCCCTGTATAAGCATGGCATACAAATCTGTGAAGCATTCTATATTATAAAAAATAAAGAAGCCAGGTGGTGGCAGCACATGCCTTTAATCCCAGCACTTGGGAGGCAGAGGCAGGTGGATCTCTGTGAGTTTGAGGCCACAGAGTGAGTTCCAGGATAGTAAATGATACAGTAAAAACCCTGCCTCAAAAAAAAAAAAAAAGAAAAAAAGAAAAAAGAAAAGAAAAAGAAAGAAAAAAGCCAAGCATGGTAGCATGCGCCTGTAATCCCAGCACTTGGGAAGTAAAGGCTGGTGACTATTTGTGAGTTCAAGACCTGGTGTGTCTACGTAGCAAGTTCCAGGTGTCAGCCAAGGCTACTCAAAAAAAAAAAGGGGGGGGGTGGGCCTGGGGAGATGGAATAGAAGTTAAGAACACTGGTTTTTGCAAAGGACCCAGGTTCAGTTCCCAGCATCCACATAGTGACTCAGAGCAATCCATAATTATAGTTTCAGGGGACCTGACTTCTTTCTCTGACCTCTGAGGGCACCAGGTACACACGTGGTACAAATGCATACATACAGGCAAATGTTCAATACACATAAAAATTATTAGGACAAACAGGAAAACACATACTATAGCAGCAACAAAAAAGAAACCTTTGAGTCCACACTCAACCAGGTGTCATATGGCAAACCTCTGCCTGTTCCTGGTGTCTTATCGTCGGACAGAACCCTAGAGGGACTCTCAGGATGTCATATCCGTGAGCAGAGACAGCGCCAGTCTAGGCAGCCACCCTGACTCCTGCACCCATCTGGTTTCTCTTTGGGTGTATTCAGTTTATTTATACCATAGCAGCTTCAACCTCTGGCCACTGCATCCGTCCCCAGGGTTGCTCCTTGTATTTTCTACAGATCTCAGGAGCTCCTTTAGCTTAGATCTCTGATTTAGACTCTCCCTTATACAGCCCTGGAATTGTCCACATTCAGATGACTGTACCCAGGAAGCCATGTTCCAGATGGGTGTGTGTGAGTCAGAATTAGTTGGTTGTTTTCCTGTCACTCCGTGTTGTGCTCCCACAGTGGAGCAGGCCTTGTCCTGGGCACATTGTGGGTTTGGAGGGTGTAACATCAACTGGTTGATCTAGCTGACTGCTTTTTCCCTGCTCCCCCCAAGCTGGCGGGGAGCAGTGATTGAGCCTGAACAGGCCACTGAACTCCCTTCAAAAAGAGCTGAAGCCTCCACCAAACCTCCTTTTCTGGCACCTAGGATGTGGAAAAAGCCAGGTGAGTTTTCCTGTCCCCTTTCCTCACCAGAGCTGTGCCCAAGAGCCTGGCGGTTGTTACTCTACATCCCGATCCCTGCGCAGCCCCCCCTTCAGCACCCTTGCTCGATCCACATACTTTGTGCAGCCCTGTGACTGTCTGTGGCGGCTTAGTTCCCCTGATTTTTGCCTGAGCACTGAGCTATCAGAGAGGATGCTGTGTTTGAGAAGTCTAACTTTGCCATTCTGCTCCTGGGCCAGGTTGTGCCTTAGTGTAAGAAAATACACAAGATTAAAGTTACACATATTAATGATAAAGATTCAATAAAATCATTTTTTTTATTTTGTTTTGTTTTGTTGACAGGGTTTCTCTGTTGTAGCTTTGGCTGTCTTGGAACTTGTTCTATAGACCAGGTTGGCCTTAAACTCAGAGTGCTGGGATTAAAGGCAGGCACCATCACCACCTGGGCATCAATAAAAATAAATGCCTTGTTAAAGAAGCTGGGAATGGTAGCACACGCCTTTAATCCCAGCACTTAGGAGGCAGAGGTAGGCAGATCTCTAAGTTTGTGACCAGCCAGGTCTACAAAGCAAGTTCTAGGATAGCTAGGGCTGTTACACAGAGAGACCCTGTCTCAAAAATAAATAAATAAATAATTGGCTCAACGATTAAGAGCACTTACTGCTCTTTTACAGGTCCTGAGTTCAATTCCCAGAAACCACATGGTGGTTCACAGCTCTCTGTAATGGGATCTGATGTCCTCTTCTAACATTCAGGCATGTGTGTTTTTAGGCACTCATGCCTAAAAAAATACATAATTTTTTTAAACTTTTTTTAAGATTTATTATTTATTATGTATGTAGTGGTTCTGCTGCCTATATTCTGCCTGCACGCCAGAAGAGGGCATCAGGTCTCATTACCAATGGTTGTGAGCTACCATGTGGTTGCTGGGAATTGAACTCAGGACCTCTGGAAGAACAGTCAGTGCTCTTAACCTCTGACCCATCTTTCCAGCCCACATAATAAATTTTTAAGAAAATATGAGATAGCCAGGAGGTGGTGGTGCACACCTTTAATCCCAGCACTTGGGAGGCAGAGGCAGGTGGATCTCTGTGAGTTTGAGGCCAGCCTGGTCTACAAGAGCTAGTTCCAGGGCAGGCAACAAAGCGACACAGAGAAACCCTGTCTTGAAAAACCAAAAAAAAAAAAAAAGAAAAGAAAAGAAGAGACACAAGTGTCCTTTGGTGTGTCAACTTGTTTCAACTTATTTCTAGACCTAACAGGTCTTTGAACAGGTCTGTGGGCCACTGGGATTGTAGCATCGTTTATTGAGATCTGCTTGGTCCCAGCCTTGTGCTAAGAGCTCTGTGTGTGTGCTAGCCCATTCCCATTCTCCTAGTGTACCCAGCCTGTTTCTGTTACAGTGTTCTTTGCTGTAAGAGATGTCTGTCTAGCTCCATTGTACATATAGAAACTGAGGCTCTGGCTAGTCCTGCAAGAGCCTGCTTACAGGAAACTGAACCTCTGAGTCCTGGTACCACTTGTTGGGGCACATAGAGGCCACTGTGTTAGCAGTGGTAGGGTCAAGCCTTGTCCATCAACAGGAACCTTAGAACCTGGTGGGAATAGGCGTGTGGTGTGGCACCCTAAAGACTGCTATGTGCTACCTAGTTTGGGAAGAGAAAACTCCCCATGGAGGTGAGGCCATATAGGTACTGGTGTATCTGCACCTGCCCCTGTCCCTATGGGACTCTGGAATCTCATCTGGTTGGATAATATGTGTGTGTGCGCACCTAGGGTGTATATGCCACAGTGCTGAATTGCTGGTTCCTAGTTACTCCTAAGTTCACATCGCACACTCTGGTGGCCAGGCTCTGCATTCACCATCTGCTTCAAAGGGCTTTACTCTGCTTTGTTGTGGTGGACCATAGGAATGCTTCCCTGTTCCCCATGAACAGAGAGGGCCCTGAGGTCCTAGTGCCACTGCGTGCAGCCTGCAGAGGACTTGCTTACTGATCACTGTGTGCTGTGCTCTGGCCTCGGCCATCACTGCCTCACTATAACTCACTCTGCCCATTTTATACCAGTCCTTCTCAGTACTGTAACTGAGGGGTCACAGCTGGTTTTTGACCCCTGCCTGCCCCAGGAGCGGGACTGTTCCCTACCACTTGTGTGTTCTCCTCTCTAGGTCCCCCGAATGAGCGCCAGAAGGGGGTGATTGAGGCCTTTCTCCATGCTTGGAAAGGTTACCGAAAGTTTGCTTGGGGCCATGATGAACTGAAGCCTGTGTCCAAAACTTTCAGTGAGTGGTTTGGCCTGGGCCTCACGCTGATCGACGCCTTGGATACCATGTGGATTCTGGGTTTGAAGAAAGGTAATGACTCTTTGTTTCCGCGTGTGACACATAAGGCAGAGCAGTGTTGTCAGGGCTCCGTGTGGGCCACAGAGGCTACTCCATGGACTTCGGTTTTCTTCTGTCCTGGGTACAGAAGGTGTGTGCTTGGTGTGCTCAGAGCCCAGTTTTCATTTGGCCACTCACTCAGAGCGGCTGTCTCTTACCTCCTGAAGAGCTAAGGGTGGCCTCGGCTCTCATTGACCACTCACTCAGAGCGGCTGTCTCTTACCTCCTGAAGAGCTAAGGGTGGCCTCGGCTCTCATTGACCACTCACTCAGGGCGGCTGTCTCTTACCTCCTGAAGAGCTAAGGGTGGCCTCGGCTCTCATTCAGTCTGCTCTGCTGCAGTAAGGACGACTTGGCCCTGTAACTCCAGGACGTCCTCCGGGTTATACAGATCCCATTTAATTTGGTAGTGTGGGTCCTCAATCATTTCTAATTGAGAATTGTTTTTATTTTAAAAGATTTATTTTTATAATTTATTTTTATTTTGTGTTTATTGGTGGTTTGCCTATGTGTATGTCTGTGTGAGGGTGTCGGGTTCCTCTGGAACTGGAGTTATAAACAGATGTGGGTGCTGGGAGTTGAACACGGGTCCTCTGGAAGAGCAGTCAGTGCTCTTAACTGCTGAGCCATCTCTCCAGCCCAGATTTATTATTTTTAATCATGTATGGCATGTGTATCTGCATGTAGCTTGTGCATATGCGTCCAGGTGCCCTTGCAAAGCCAAAGACATCAGTTCCTCTAGAGCTGTAGTTGCACACATAAGTTATGAGTTTCTTTATGGTGCTGAGAACTGTCCTACAATAGCAGCAAGTACTCTTAACTGTTGAGCTGTTACTCCAGCCCCAAATTGTTTGAGTGGCCACCAGTGAGTCACTCATGCACTCCTCATGTCAGAGTATCTGCTGGGGACTGTTTCCGCTTACCAGAGCTGCTCCATGAGAGGGCCTTTTGTTTGGGATTGTTTGTTAAATGTATTGCTTTTGTGTGTCTCTGTGTGGGCGCCTGTGTGTATTATGGCACACATGTATAGGTCAGGCTCCAACTCATGGGAGTTGGTGGTCTTCCACCATGTGGATTCCCGGGATTGAACCCAGGTCGTTAGACTTTGTTGTAAATGGGTAACAAACCATCTCACCTACCCTGTTTGTTAAGACAGGTCTCAGGTAGCCTAGGCTGACCTTGAACTACATGTATAGCTGAAGATTCCTACCTCCATGGTATGCTATACCATGCCTGGCTAGTGTGTTTGTTTGTTTTGTTTTGGCTTTAAAAAACTTCTTGGGGATAGAAAGATGGCTCAGTGGTTAAGAAAGAACATTGGCTTCTCATCCAAAGGACCGGGTTCTGTTTCCAGTACCCACATAGCAGCTAACAACTGTCTGTAACTTCAGTTTCAGAGGATCTGATGCACACATTTCATACACAGACATTCATGCAAGTAAAACATCTGTACACAAAAATAAAGTCTCAAAATATATTTTAAAACAACGTCTTGGGAGATGGAAGAGATGGCTCAGTGGTTAAGAGCACTGGCTTAGAACACAGGTTTAGTTCCCACCACCCACCTATAACCTCATTTCCAGAGGGAATCTAACACTGTCTTCTCATCTCTGCAGGCATCGTACATACATGGTGCACAGACATATATGCCCACACAACACTCACATACGTAGAAATAAATAAAATAAAATAAAAACAGGGTCTTGGTATATAGCCCAGAAGGTAAAATGTAGCCCTGTCCTTGAGCTTGGGCAGTCTCCTGCTCAGCCTCCCAGTGCTAGGACTGCAGGCCATAGAATGACAGATTTATTTATACATTTGTTCCTTTGCTTTTACCCTTCCATTACACAGAATTTAAGGAAGCAAGGAATTGGGTGTCAGAGAAATTAGACTTTAAGAAAAATGTCGATGTCAACCTGTTTGAGAGTACCATCCGCATCTTAGGGGGCCTGCTGAGCACCTACCACCTCTCAGGGGACAGTCTCTTCCTGAGAAAAGCCGTGAGTATTCCTGGACGAGGGTTCCCGTAACTTGATGTGGGAATGTGGAGGATTTATTTCCAGTTTCCTCTTCCAGTGCATTTGGTTTTCTTCTGCATTGGTGTGTATGAGCTGCCACATGCTTTGTTGCTGTGTGTAGGGCAGTCCCTCGGTGCTGGTGCTTAGCCTAGTTTTGCCGTGTGATGGGTGTTAGCGAGCCACCAAACTGTTTCTCCGCTTGGGTGCAGATGGGTGACAGGAAAAAGCTCTCACACTTGCGTCTCTGTTGTGTTTCGTGTTAGGAAGATTTCGGAAAGCGGCTAATGCCTGCCTTCACCACACCCTCCAAGATTCCGTACTCTGATGTCAACATTGGCACTGGATTTGCCCACTCGCCCCAGTGGACATCAGACAGCACAGTGGCAGAAGTGACAAGCATTCAGCTGGAGTTCCGGGAGCTCTCTCGTCTCACCGGAAATAAGAAATTCCAGGTAGGGGCTAGAGAGATGACTCCGTAGTTAAGAGCACTTGCTGCTCTTGCTGAGGTCCTAGGTTCAATACCTAGAAACCATGTGATGACTCACAACCCTCTGTTTTGTACCTTTTTTGTTATTTGTTTGTTTGATTTGAGTCATAGTTTCTCTGTATCTTTCTGGATTGCTTAAAACTCACTATATAAACCAAGCTAGGCTAGGCAGTGGTGGCGCACACCTTTAATCCCAGCATCTTTGTGAGTCCAAGGCCATCCTGGTCTACAAGAGCTAGTTCCAGGACAGGCTCTAAAACTGCGGTGAAACCCTATCTTGGGGGAAAAAAAAACAACAAAAAACCAAGCTAGTCTGGAACTCATAGAGTCCACCTGTGTCTGCCTCCAGAGTACTGGGTTTAAAGATATGAGTCACCACATCCAGCTCTTTTCTCTGTAACTCCAGTTCCAGGGATCTGACACCCACTTTTGGCCTCTGTGTGTCCCAGGCTTGCAAGTGGCACAAACTAAAAATAAAATGTAAGGGACAAAAACAAAACAAAACAATTTCAGACAGGATGGGCAGGTTCTAGGTAGACATATCCCTGGATATGATTGCTTCTCACAAGTGTAATTGCTGTGTGTGTGAATTTCATTTTCCTTTTTCTCTCAAGACAGAGTTTCTCTGTGTAACAGTCCTGGCTGTCCTGGAACTCGCTCAGACCAGGCTGTCCTTGAATTCACAGTGATCCATCTGCCTCTGTCTCCCAAATGCTGGAATTAAAGGGGTGCACCACCGCCTGGCCATTGTTTTTTATTATTATTTGTATGTGTGTACTTACTATGGTGCATGTGTAGAGGTCAGAGGACAGCTGCTGTCTCTGTCTGTCTAACTTTATATACGTGGGTTCCAGGGTTCCAAGTGGCTTTACCTGCTGGGCCATCTGATTGATTCTTGTTGGTTCTCAATATGTCTGTTACATAAAAGCAGCTATTAATAGCCTCTTCATCTTGTGGAATGGAAACTTGTGCCAATCAAAGACTCTGTGTTTCCATTCCCAGCCCCTGACAGCTCCAGTCTGCTGTCTGTCTCTGTGAAGGGGTATGCACAAAGGACTGATGTGTTGAGAATTCACACTCTGCCATCTCCTGGTGGCTTTTTCCATTTAGCTTCTGCTGTATTGCTGCAATTGTTGGGGTTCCTTTCTTTCCCTGGAACTCGCTTGGTAGACCAGACTGGCCTTGAATTCACAGAGATCCGTCTGTCTCTACCTCCCAAGTGCTGGGAGTAAAGGCATGCACCACCTCTGCCTGGCTGTTGAATATTTTTATCAGGAAAAGAAAGAATTGATTTTCTTCTAATGGTTTGGGGTTTTTGTTTGTCATTTGTTTGTATGTATGTTTGAGGTAAGATCTTAGTCTGTAGGCCAGGCTGGCCTTGAACTTGATGCAATTCTCGTGAGTTACAGGCCTGAGCAATCGTGCATTGGTTGTTCTGATACTGTTTAATCAATTGAGATCATCCTGTTGATATTTGTGTCTTTTAAATGATTCTCATGCACTGAAACCATCCTTACCTCTTGAGCCAGGAGGCATGGCAGGTTAATGTGCTTCTAAACTGCCTTGTTAGCTTGTTGTGGAGCTCTGCTTACATGTTGGTAAAGAATTTGGGTTTAGGGGGCTGGAGAGATGGCTCAGAGGTTAAGAATGTGGTTTTAGTTTTCTTCCTGCTGGTACTTTCATGTGGTGTTAGGATATTGCTGGCTTTGTGGGACAGGACAGGAAGTGCCCTCCTTCCATTTCCTGAAGTTTGGGAAGAATTGACTGGTGTAAGCCCACTCTCCCCTTGTCTGCCACAGGAGGCCGTGGAGAAAGTGACAATGCACATCCACTCCCTGTCTGGGAAGAAGGACGGGCTGGTACCCATGTTCATCAACACGAACAGTGGCCTCTTCACCCACCCAGGAGTGTTCACCTTGGGTGCCAGGGCTGACAGCTACTATGAGTACCTGCTGAAGCAGTGGATCCAGGGTGGCAAGAAGGAGACACAGTGAGGCCTGACCCGCTGCCTTGATGCAGGGCCCCGAGCTTCTGTCCCCATCCATTGCTAGGAGCCAGCAGTGGTGCGGGTGGTTTGGCTTCCCTATGTGAACTCACTTCCCAGATGGGATGAGCCATTCAGCAAGGCATCAGTGCCTACATGGCAGGTGCTCAAGGGCCTGAGCTTTGACTTGGGCTGTGTGTGCAATGTCTGCTCCCCAGGGAGGGGCAGGTCTAGCGGTCGTGTATGGGTCAAACTGAGCAAAGCTCCTGGTCCTGTAGCTCTAAGGACACATGGTACATGGCCATGTCCTGAGTAACCTGACTTGTGATATTCACAGGTTGCTGGAAGACTATGTTAAGGCCATTGAGGGGATAAAGACACACCTGCTACGGCATTCTCAGCCCGGAATGCTCACCTTCGTGGGAGAACTTGCCCATGGCCGCTTCAGTGCCAAGATGGTAAGTTGTGTGGACTGGCAGAGCCTTTAGGAAGCTACTACTTCCAAGGCCTTAGGTTTTTTGTTTTGTTTTGTTTTTTTGTCAGAAGTAATAAGGAAATCTGGTCATCAGCTATCAGCAGCTATGTGTCATAGCCGCCACAGGTTGACCTTTGCTGCCTGGCTTGACCTATTGATAGCATCAAGCAGAGCCTCCACATGCCCTGCGGTAGCAGGCACAGCCTCTCCCAGGGCCAGCTGCCTCCCTTGTGGTTCTGGAAGTGCAGCAGGTCTCTGAAGGTATTTGTGGGTAGGATGAAGGGGTCCAGAGGGCCTGAGTCAGTATGGCCCCCTGCAGGAGCCTGCACTGGAGTTTCCTCCTGGATTCTCTGGCACAAATACTTGGCCTGGTCTAGATGTGACACTCTGCTTCCAGGACCACTTGGTGTGCTTCCTGCCAGGGACACTGGCTTTGGGCGTCCATCATGGCCTGCCGGCTGATCACATGAATCTGGCTCAGTCACTCATGGAGACCTGCTACCAGATGAACCGACAGATGGAGACAGGTCTGAGCCCTGAGATTGCACATTTCAACATGCACCCTCAGGCAGATCATAAGGATGTGGAAGTCAAGGTGAGCCTGGTGTGGGCTGCATTTGGGCAGGGTGATGCCAGCAGGGCTGGACACTCCATGAGCCTCTTGCTCTGTCCCTAGCCAGCTGACAGGCACAACCTACTGCGGCCGGAGACCGTGGAAAGCCTGTTCTATCTGTACCGTGTCACAAGGGACCACAAGTACCAGGACTGGGGCTGGGAAATCCTGCAGAGCTTCAATAAGTACACACGGGTGAGCTGTTGGGCACCTCTTTGTGGTCTTGGCTGGTGACGGACACAGCTAGGTTCCAGCAAAGCTCTGGCAGGACCCACACTTGAGACTGCTGGGGCACAGGTTGGGAGGAGCCAGCTTCCTGGGGCCTTTAGTTGCCTGTCCTCTAGTAGTGTGTGCCCTTGATGGGGTAGTCATCTTGCTGAACTGAGTGGCATTGGGGCCCTGTTCTCTAGAGGCTTACAGATGTCCAGTGTCTCTGGGCTCACTCTCAGAATCCAAGCTTTTCTGAGAAGGGTTTCTTTCTCTTGCCCTGTGGTGCCCATGGTTTATGAAATATTGCTCAGTGACCCAGAGTACTGCCCTCACCCCACCGACCCCACCTGGAGTTCATGGTTCACCTTGCCCTCTCATTGGGAAGGGTTAGGAAAGGTGGTGGGACTAGACATGGTCTAGGTGTGATACCCAGCTCTTGGCCCCAAACCTCAACAACTTTATCTTTTTGCCTGTGCCTGCCTTAGGTTATGTAGAACAAGCTAGGTGCTGGCTGTGTCCTGTGACCATACCCTTCTGGAGGCAGTTTCTGGTCACTCAGGTGGTGGTCATTTTTACAGGGTCCTTGTGGCCATTACTTAGGTGGCCACTAGCCCTGAGTCTACCCTGGGGTCACAGATGCTGGGGTTGAGCAGGTAGCCTGGGTGACCCCTCTTGCTAGTGGTTCTTCTAAAGCTTGACTGTTTCATATTGGGCCCAAGCTGTGCTCAACGTGTGTCATCGCGGCTTTGGCTCTGATGCAGGTCCCCTCAGGTGGTTATTCTTCTATCAACAACGTTCAGAATTCCCAGAAGCCTGATCCCAGGGACAAGATGGAGAGCTTCTTTTTGGGAGAAACGCTGAAGTACCTCTACCTGCTGTTTTCTGATGATATGGAGCTGCTCAGCCTAGACACCTGTGTGTTCAACACAGAAGCCCATCCTCTACCCATCTGGGCTCCTGCCTAGCAGGATAGCACCTGGGCTGGTGACCAATGGCAGACTGAGGTGGGCCTAGCGGGTCTGTGACCTTCACAGGGCCCACGTAGTTTTGGGCAGCCATCAAATGTGATGTTCCTGCCCAGTTCTAGGCCCCTCCTGTCTCAGCTTTTCATGAAGATAGTGGGGGGAACAAGAGTCAAATTAGCAGGTGTGGGATTCTGGGATTTAGGCTAACTAGTCTACCAGAAGCCTTTGAGTTCCTTGAAAACTCAAGTCATGACTCCTGGTTCTTGTCCCCAAATGACCCTAGTGGCTGGCTGCAAGCAGCCCCATGGTAGTCCCAAGACTACCTCCTGGGACCACTCAGGACCCCAGTGCCTGTGTTGAATTCAGAGTGATAGCCCAAGTCAGTGAGGTGCCAGGCTTGGCCTGATGGCCTGTGCAAGTCCTGACCCACAGGTCTGGTGGGCCTTGTGACCTCAAGGGGCCTTGTGGCTCTAGTGTTTACGGGTTGGACTCAGGGATCCTCCTGGCTACCCTACTGGGCTGGCAGGGGTTAGAACAGCAAATTGTCTTATTTCCAGGATACCCTGGTGTAATGTGATTTCTCAGCTGAGATGAGCGTGGACTTGGTCCCACTGTAATGGTCCTGTGTTGGGGAGGGAGTGGTATCTGTGGACTGCAAAGTCTGGACTGGCTGTAAGGGATAGCAGGTTCTCTGGGTAACATTGCAGTAACTGCCCCCAGAGTTAGAGCTGCTGTTCACTTCAGGTCAGAAGTGTGGGGAGAGCAGACTTTGGGGGCGTTCTGTAAATAGGCCAGAATGCTTGGTTTGTGCTCTCAGAATGGTCTGAAGACCACCAGCTGGCTGGTCGGAGTACATTGTGGAGGAGGCACACCAGCAGAAGTGTGTACCTTTCTCTTTATCAGATGTTTGTGCCTTGGTGGGTGTGAGAGCCTATGGACATGAGGGTAGGGTAGGCCCTTTCTTTGATCTATTGATAGTTGACTGTCCCTGGGCCTTGGCTGGTAGTTCCCCATCCAACACCAGGGTAATTCCACACAGCAGTGTAGGGTAAACTGTACAGAATCTAAGGCACTTCAAGGCTCTGGGCCTGTGTTCCCTGTGCACCCCAAGATCTGGAGGTTTGACCTTCTCCCCATCTGCAGCTCAGAGCATCTCAGTGGCAGCCACCTTGTGCCTCTGAGGCACAGTAGTTGCCCCAGGGACTCTCTGTCAATCACTTGTACCCCAAACCAGCTCTAATCCCAAAGGTGTCTACAAAGAAGGACCTGCCTGGTGACGTATCCTTAGGACTCAACTCGTGTGTGTAGAGGCTGCCCCCACTTCGGGCTGTATCCCTTCCTGTTGATGTTGGTCTTTCCCTGTGTTGTCCTCTGGACCAGGAGCCCCATAGACTTGTGAATGGGCAGCCGTATGTATTTTCCATCTCTGGCATGATCTCCCAGATGTATTCTGGAGGGTGTGGTCACTACCGAGGGACAGCAACTGTCCCTGTGGCCCTCTGAAGAGTTGCCATGAGTCAGAATAACCAAGTTGAAGATGTCTACAAAGCTGCGAACTGATGGCCGCGTTGAAGCAGACGACATGGGAACAGTCATGGGAGGGGAGGCTGGTGCGGGGAAGGCAGATTCCCTCCCTCTCACCCTGAAGCACGAGCCTGAGAGCTGGAGTCTGTGCTTAATTAAATGTCTAACTGGTCTCTGCAGGCTGTGTACAGTGTGCTTTGTGCTGTCTTGTCTAGAGCATATCCCAAGGGCCCCGTCCCTCCACGCCTGGACCCTGCCAGACAAGAAGGAAACATCTAACCAACAACCATAAGTTTATTCAGTTCCTTCTGTCCACCACCAGCTTTGGTACCTCTTGCTTGAAGTTCACGGTAGGCAGGCCGCTGTGGACGGTCCTTCAGATGTAAGGCGAGCTGTCATGTCACAATTGCTCACATAAAATAAGAGATCTCTGGGTCCTGCTGTGCCTTAGCTGGAAGAATGCTGCTTCTCAGGCCCAGGCCACCAGAGCATTGCCGGTCACTTTAGTCTGGCTGCCTCTACCCACTCATGGATGAGGGTGGCTTCCAGTTTACGCACCTCCACGACAGATGGAGGGTCTTTTGGGTTAGATGCTCTAAGAAGACAGACGGGGGGGGGGGGCACTCAGGTGACAAGCATACAAGGTGAGTGAGCTTCATGCCCATCCAGCCCACATTCCACCACTGGCCCAGAGTCATCAAGGAGGGAAGCGGGTGGGCTGTGCCGCACTGACCTGAGGTCTAGGTGGTGTGCTCCCCCCTGGATGGTGACGGCAATGACCGACGTGCTCAGGTTGCTGGGAATCTGTTGGAGGAATCTGAGATGTGTGACCTGTGCTTTAAGCCATAGGTGGGCAGCCCCTCTCCCACCCTGGCACTGTCTGGGGGATGCAGCTGAAGCAATAGTGAGTTCACTGTGCAGCCTCAGATGGTGCCATTGGAAAAGAACGGTGGAATCTGATGGATCAGATGTTAGGCTGCATTAGTGATGTGGGAAAGAAGCCCTCAAGAGAGAGAAGAGCAGCAATGGCCCAGTGAGCCTGAGCGAGAATCTAGAACGGCAGAGGTTCTTTGAGGAGTCTGGCAAAGTGGGAACAGCAGCAGACACAGCCAAGCGTTGCCAAGAGTACCTATATGGGGCCATCTGCTGCCAGGTTGGGACTTACCCCGCCCCCTGCCCAGGGGTCTAAGTCACCGTTGGAGAAGATGATGTTGCTGGCAGCTTTTAGGTCTGAAAGGAACACAGTAAGTGGTGGCAGGGCATCCAGTATGGCCTTTAAAGCTGTGAGCTGCATCTGGGGGTGCAGAACCAGCTCAGGACAGAGGGTAGGACCCTTCCTGGCTCCCAATCCCCAGTCCTTTACCGCCACCCCAGAAGCTGGTTCGCAGCCAGTCCCGCCGAGGCCACACGCCCCATGTGTCCAGGCAGTATTGCTGGCGGAGTTCCTCAGAGAACGGGATGTTGGGGAACATGTCTGTCATGTTGTTGCTGTCAAAGGTCAGATTGATCTCCGTACAGGCCTGCGGGTAGCCCACAGTGAAATAAAGCAGGCAAGCCACCCATTCCCACCCCTACACTTGGCAGTTTAGCTCCCCTGTGTCTACAAACCTGGTAGTCCCAGGCCTTGGCATCAGGGCCAGTGCCACAGCCAGTGGGGTCAGCACATCTCTGATAGAGCTGGTAGATGTCAAAACAGGACTCCGTTCCAGAGGAGTTGTAGACCAGCCCTGGATAGGAGGAATGCTGGGACCTGCAGCCGGACGCTACATGCTCAGGCCCCTTCCCACCCACCTTGGAAGGAAGGCGAAGAGGTCCGTGGAGCGTGTTCCAGCAGCCTCTTGAACGGCTGATAGATACCTGCCTCACTTCCAGCACCCTGACCCACAGCAGGGAAGGACAGGCACGCAGGCTTTGTGACTGGGGATTGCAAAAGTCTCAGGCAACTGGAGTGTGCTCTGAGAGGAAGTCATGCTACCCACTTGAGCCTCTGCCCAGCTACAAATACAATGTCCTTTCAAAAGCTGAACTCAGTCCCCTTCTACATCTCAGCCTACCAGACCAAGCTCCACTTCAGGGCTCTGGGGCTTTTCCTACTCAGCTTTTACTGTTAGGGTCTCTCTACCCTTGGCCCATGAAGGCCAAAGAGTAGACCAACCTGTCAGTGCTCGTAGGCCCATGATCCTCTGGTTCTCTTTCAGCAGCCGTTCACAGCCCACCTAGAGGAGAAGGGCAGCAGAATATCTCAGCAGAGGCTTGACCTTCCCTGGTCCCAGAATGTGGGTCAGGGCTGCTAGCCTACATGGCTACAACAGAATAGTATCTGATGGTGCCAAAGCAGGTGCTACGAGGCTCTTGGGCCAGGCCTGCACTGGGACCTGCACCTAGGGAGAGCCACCTAGAGCCACCTCACCTTGACAGGGTTGGCAGGAAGATTTCCAAGGAAGTCAGTAGGGTATGGGTAGTCCATCATGGCGAGCATGGTAAATGCATTCCGAGCAAACCCAAAGAGCTGAGTCAGGTCCTTCGGGCTGGAAAGCAATTGGCAGGTACCAAAATTCTGCCTGATGGTGTCATAAGCTGGGAAGAGAGAGGCCAGGAGAGGAGGCTGAGGAAACTGCTGGCAAATGTGAAAGACAAGAATGATTACCCAAAGCGGGCAGCAGGCAGAGAAGGACCTCCTCACCTCCCTGGAGGAACAAGTCCTTGATCTGCTGGAAGGCATCCCGCACAGCCTGGGCACACTTGGGACTCTGGTCATAGAAGTCCTGGAGACAAGACCATGGTTGCTGCTGCTGCTGCCGCCACCATACCTGCACTAGCCTGAGGTACCCAGGAACCCTCACTCACCGCTGTGACGTCTTGGAAGAATTGGTAGGAGTCAACAAGGCCTGCAACAGCTACCACAGGAGCACTGGCTGCCAGTGCCCCCACCACCAGATGGGGATACTTCATCCTCATGTAGGCGCTCAGCATCCCCCCATAACTGGGGACAGAGCACAGGATTATGGCTGTGGAAAATGCCTGCATGCCCAAGCCAGCAGCCTCACCCCATCCTCCAGGCTGAGGTTCCTGGGCTGGACCTTTCTCCTCCCCTTGGTCTTTCCCTGCTCAGAATTCTGCACAGTGTGGAAGGACTTGAACCTTTTAGGCCTACTCATTCTGACCCCAGGGCCAATGCAGATAGAACCTTTACTGGGGAAGGGCACCTGTGGGAATGGGGATTGTCCCATTAGTGTGGACAGCATAGTCTCTGAGGTCCAGTTGAGGAGGAGGTAAAACTAGACCCAGTCCTGCCATGTAAGAAGTTAAGGACTGAGAACACGGGCTGGGCAGAGGAGTGGAGAGCATGAGACATGTTTGGCCCTTCATATATAGGGTGTCGCCAGGTACAACGTGGGCATCAGGGAAGGGTAGGGGTAGGGTTCCTTCAGCTTGGGTGTGGGTCAGAATTGTGTGTCCTGAAGGTAAATCAAGGACCCACCTCCCTCCGAAGGCTACGACGGGAGCATCCGGGACCCCAAGATCTTGCCGCAGGGCCTGGAGCAGCACAGCAAAGTCAGCCAGTGCCTGCTCCACGGTCAGCAGCTGCATATATCCACGCTGTGTGGAGTGCACACCGAATGGAAGCGATTTCCCGTAGTACCGCTGCGGGAAGCAGGAAGGGATGGCTAACCGCTGCCTCTGCACTCCCCTACCTCCTTCAGCCCAGGGACTGCCGGGGAAACATCCAGATACCCACGTGCTCAGCGAAGACAAGCAGGGCTCCCTGCTGTGCCGCCAGTTCCACCATGAAACCAGAGTTGTTAGCGAAGGTCCAGATGTCCCCTTCATTCCCGGTGTAGAAGAAAATGGGCCCCTCGCCCGACTTCCAGAACTTATCTGTGGGAAGTGAGTTTCCGTGAGGGCAGAGACAAGCCAGCAGAAGACTTGCCGTGAGGCCAACACTAACCTGACATCAGGAACCGCTGTCCAAAGGTTTTGTTGCCGAAACTCTCAAAGTTGAAATGATCCATGTATTGCTCAAAATAGTTCTCCTCAAAGTCGGGGTCTAGAACTCCGTCAGCTGAGGGCGGGTGCAGAGGCTCAGGAGCTGGCAGGGATCATCAGGGACCCAGGAGGGTCAGGAGGGTGGGCGGCCAGTAACACTCACCTCTGACTTGGAGGTTGCCCAGCCCCAGTGCCAGCAGCAGGACCAGGACCCGGGAAAGGACCCCATGGTTCACAGAGACACAAGGCTGGAAGCTCATGCCTGATTCTGAGACGGGCGCCGGCAGTCATGTGACGCAGGTCACATGACAGACGTGCCCGGCCGGGCAACATCACGTGACCACTTCGCAGAACCGTCCGTTCGTAGGTAGCCTGAGGACCACTTCTACTCCTCCCTCATGCATTGCCCTCTGGGTTGTATGATGTAATATTAAGGGTTCCCTGGGCTCCTATTGTGTTCTCACGGAGAAGACCCAGGAAGCGGACGAGAGGTCTAGGGCGTGTCCGGACTGTGTGGTCTCCCTAAGTGTCCAGTTGCTGAATACCACAGAGTGATGGAGGATCCTCCCACACTGGGAAACTGCAGGGTATCGAAGTCCCCAGGGGTTGCTGGCCCCATATCTTCCACTGGCGGCTGGAGCTACTTCCTCATTCGGCACCTCGGCACATCTGTGTGCTAGGCACTGAGAGCTGAGCTGGGACTTCACCAACATGGACTCAGTCGGAATGGCCACCCCGCCCCCAGCCCTCAGTACTGGTCAGCACCCTTCGTAATCCCAGGGCCAGGGAAATTGGGACAGTTCTTTCTGCCCTAAGAGAGTGGCCTCAGGAAGGTAGGGGTGTTGGGGATTGCTGCGGAGGCAACAGTGTCTCTGAGAGAGGCTTATCTAAGTGGAATCAAGGATCTCTGAGCTTCGAGTGTGTGGCCTCACTGTTCTCCTGACTGTTGGCACTGTGCCCATGCCCAGACAGAGTCGGGGAGACGGAGGGACAGGACTTCACTTGGAAGCTGCCCTCCACCTGGTGGCGGGGAGGGTACAGGGAAAAGAAAGAACCAGTTTTCTCTCGGAAACCCAGTCCCAGGTCTGGAAGAGGGAAGAGATCCACGGGAGTTGGAGCTTGGATTGGCTCAGCTGGGAGTGGAACATGTTCAGCCAGCTTGGGCACGGTCCGGTGGGACATGCAGCCCAGAGCTGTGGAATGTTGGGCACAGATCAGGAAAGCCCCATCCTGTGCAGATACCTTCGTTGTTATGGATTCTGGGGGTGTCGGTGTTGCATTGCCCATACCTGCAGGATTTCATACCATGTCACTTCCTGATTCCTGCCTGCAATCTGTTTATACAGCCCACTCCCATATGACCTTTGAATATAGAGACAGCATCTTCTGTAGCATAATACATGGCTGTTTCTTTACTGTGCATTTCTCTCTTCCTTTTTTATTCTTGGTTTTTGGAGGCAGGTTTCTCTGTGTGGCCCTGGCTGTCCTGGAACTCGCTCTCTAGACCAGACTGGCCTCGAACTCAGAGATCCATCCACCTCTGCCTCCTGAGTGCTACCTCTTTTTTTATTTATGGTTTAGCATCCTGGGAATTTTTCACAAGTTATCTCCCTTTTTTAATTTTAAAAATTAGATATATTCATTATATTGTATGTGTTTTTCCTGCATGTGTGTGTGTGTATCACATGCATGCTTGATTTTCTTGGAGTCCAGAAGAGGCATTGAGATCTCTGGAACTAGAGTCACAGATGGTTATCAAACACGCTGTGGGTACTGGGAATCAGACCAGTGTTCCCTGCAAGAGCAGCAGGTGCTTCTAACCACTGAGCCAACTCGCCAACCCCTATTTTCTTCCGTTTAGTTTTTTTTTTAATTTTTAAAATTTTTATTTTATATACATTGGCGAATGTCAGTGTAGGGGTGGAACAGGAGTTACATACAGTTATGAGTTGTCCCATGTGGGTGCTGGGAATTGAAGCTGGGTCCTCTGGAAGAGCACTCAGTGTTCTTAACTGCTGAGACATCTCTCCAGCCCCTGCCATTCTGAATGGAGAGATGTATATAGTTATCAATGTCCTTAATTTTGAGTTGGCCATTTCCCCTCTACCTTCACACTTCATGCACATCTACCTAGATACTTTTAAGTTTTAAAATGTTTGAGATTTTATTATTATGTATACGTGTGTTTTGCCTGCATGTTTGTCAGTGCACCATCTGTGTGCAGTCTGTGGAGCCCAGAAGTGGGTGCTTAATACCCTTGGAACTGGTTACAGATGGTTGTTAGCCATACGCAGTGCTGGGATTTGAACCCAGGTCACCTGGAAGAGCAGCAGTGCTCTTAACCACTGAGCCATCTCCAGCCCCAATTTAATTTATTTTAAACTTTTAGTTTTGTTTTTCAAGACAGGGTTTCTCTGTGTAGCTTTGGAGCTTGTCCTGGAACTCACTCTGTAGACCAAGTTGGCCTTAAAATCCCAGAGATCTGATCTGCCTGCCTCTGCCTCCTGAGAGCTGGGATTAGATGTGCCACCATACCCAGCCCTTTACTTACTTACTTATTTCTATATAGAGCACACTGGTCCACCTGTAAAGCAAGTGCTATCACCGCACAGACCCCACTTTGGCATGGGTATGTTCTGGCGAGTCTCCCTCCATCTTGTTTCTGTCTTCCGTGAGGCTCCCTGCTTGGCCCTGGTCTCACTGCCTGGTAGGGATCCTTTCATGGTAACAAACGGCTGACCACTTGAGTTCCTTCATTTCTCGGGCCTCAACTTCATCCAAGGGAGCTGAGGCATCACACGGTCGGTTGTGATAGGATCTCTTGCCAGGCAGAAGCTCCATGTCTTTTGATGCCTCATAGATTGGTCAAAGGGGTCAACAAAGCTTGACAAACCTCTCTGAGGAGTGAATGGGAGGTGGGGGGAGGAGAGGGAAGGAAGGAACTGTGGTTGAGATTTTGATGGGGGAACTGTGGTTGATATGTAAAAATTAATTTAAAAATTTTAAAAAGAAAAGGGAAATAAAAAATAAAAAGTAGGGCTGGAGAGATGGCTCAGAGGTTAAGAGCACTGACTGCTCTTCCAAAGGTCCTGAGTTCAATTCCCAGCAACCACATGGTGGCTCACAACGATCTGTATTGAGATCTGGCGCCCTCTTCTGGCTTGCAGGTGTACATGGAGGCTGAACACTGTATACATAATAAATAAATAAACCTTTTTTAAAAAGAATAAAATGTTTAAAAAAATAAAAAGTAAATTGATCAAAGGAATTTCTCAAGTAAATGTAAGGAGCCAGGTATGGTGGCTCATGCCTTTAATCCCAGTACTCAGGAGACAGGGGCAGGCAGATCTCTGTGAGTTCAAGGCCAGCCTGGTCTACAAAGTGAGTTCCAGGCCAGCCAGGGCTACATAGAGAGACCTTGTCTCAAACAACAATAGTGTAATAGTCCTGGCTGTCCTGGAACTCGCTTTGTAGACCAGCCTGGCCTCAAACTCACTGAGATCTGCCTGCCTCATCCTCTCAAGTGCTGGGATTAAAGGCATGCACCACGACCACCACCAGGCAAATAAATATATTTTTAAAATGTATATTGATTGGGTTCATATGAAAAATCAGTTTTCTAGACTCTGACTTGTGTGGCCCCCCCCTTGCTTCATGATCATCAAATACCATAAGTCTGCAGCACTATGAATTTTTTTTTAAGACAGGGCAATGGTGGGGCACACCTTTAATCCCTGCACTTAAAAGGCAGAGGCAGAGCCGGGCGTTGGTGGCGCACGCCTTTAATCCCAGCACTCGGGAGGCAGAGGCAGGCGGATCTCTGTGAGTTCGAGACCAGCCTGGTCTACAGAGCTAGTTCCAGGACAGGCTCCAAAGCCACAGAGAAACCCTGTCTCGAAAAACCAAAAAAAAAAAAAAAAAAAAGGCAGAGGCAGGTGGCTAGCCTGGTCTACAGAGTGAGAGTTTCAGGACAGCCAGGTCTACACAAGGAACCCTTTCTCGAAAAACCAGGAAGGAAGGGAGGGAGGGACGGAGGGAGAAAAGAAAGGAAGGAAGGAAGGAAGAAAAGAATGGTCAGATGGACAGACAGACAGGGCTTTCTAGTAGCTCAGGCTGTCTTCAGAATCATGGTCTCTCTGCCTCTTCCAGGTGCTGGGGTTATAAGCATGCATGCAGCTTGCCTAGATTTCCCGTCCTGTCTGTGCGTTCACTGGTGGGTAAAGGACTTCCTGAAGGTGTGGCTGAGTTCTCCTAACGGTTCTGCTTGCTCTCATCCTGCTCCTCTGATGTTTGGCCTGCACTGTCATGTTTCCAAATAGCCCCACCAGCTTCTGCACTTCTTATGTAGACACAGGTGTCACTACTGCCACAGATGAACGGTTACATGCCATCTGGTGACCACATGGCTCCCAAAGGTCTATAAGTGGCGGTGTGCCCTGTCCTTCCTAATTATTCACCCCTGCCTCTAGGTTCTATGGTTTCTTCTCTGCTCCTGTTTTTCTTATTGTAATTTATCATGATTTTTTGATATATATGACTAATAGGTAATCATTTGTTTATTTATTTATTTATTATTGAGAAAAGAAAGGAAAAAAAACAAGTTTCCACCTCCTCCCAGCCTCCCATTTCCCTCCCCCTCCTCCCACCCTTCTCCCCCTCTCCCACTCCTCTCCCCCTCCCTCTCCAGTCCAAAGAGCAGTCAGGGTTCTCTGCCCTGTGGTAAGTCCTAGGTCCTCCCCCCTCTGTCCATATCTAGGAAGGTGAACATCCAAACTGGCTAGGCTCCCACAAAGCCAGCACATTGCGTAGGATCAAAACCCCGTGCCATTGTCCTTGGCTTCTCATCAGCCCTCATTGTTCGCCATGTTCAGAGAGTCCAGTTTTAACCCATGCTTTTTCAGTCACAGTCCAGCTGGCCTTGGTGAGCTCCCAGTAGATCAGCTCCACTGTCTCAGTGGGTGGGTGCGCCCCTCGTGGTCCCGACTTCTTTGCTCATGTTCTCCCTCCTTCTGCTCCTCACTGGGACCTTGGGAGCTTAGTCCAGTGCTCCAGTGTGGGTCTCTGTCTCTATCTCCATCCATCACCAGATGAAGGTTCTATGATGATATGCAAGATATTCGTCAGTATTGCTATAGGCTAGGGTCATTTCAGGTTCCCTATCCTCAGCTGCCCAAGGAACTAACTGGGGACCTCGGCTTGGGCTCCTGGGAGCCACTCTAGGTTCAAGTCTCTTGCCAACCCTAAGGTGGCTCCCTTAACTAAGAATTGTGCTTCCATGCTCCACTATCCAACCTTCTTTTATCCCAATCCTCCTTTTCCCCCAAGTTCCCCCCATCCTCCCCTTCTCCCTTTTCTCTCCCCATCTCCCCTTACCCCCATCCCACCCCACCCCCAAGATCCCAATTTTCTCCCCGGCAATTTTGTCTACTTCCCATAGCCAAGAGGGTAACTATATGTTTTCCTTTGGTTCACCTTCTTACTTAGCTTCTTTAGGATCACCAATTGTAGACTCCATGACCCTTATTTATGGCTAGAAACCAATTATGAGTGAGTACATCCCATATTCATCTTTTTGGGTCTGGGTTACCTCACTCAGAATAGTGTTTTCTATTTCCATCCATTTGCATGCAAAATTCGAGAAGTCATTGTTTTTTACCGCAGCGTAGTACTCTAATGTGTAGATAGATATTCCACACTTTCTTCATCCATTCTTCCATTGAGGGGCATCTAGGTTGTTTCCAGGTTCTGGCTATTACAAATAATACTGCTATGAACATGGTTGAACAAATGCTCTTGTCATATGATAGGGCATCTCTTGGGTATATTCCCAGGAGTGGTATTGCTGGGTCCAGGGGTAAGTTGATCCCGAATTTCCTGAGAAACCGAAACACTGATTTCCAAAGTGGTTGCACAAGATTGCATTCCCACCAGCAATGGATGAGGGTACCCCTTCCTCCACAGCCTGGAAGACGGTGCATTTATTACTAGATCATTCGAATGGGCTTGTAAAGTCTTAAAAATGATACTGCTTCCCCGCCTATAGCTGTCTGAAGGAAATTGTCGCCCGTGGGTTCATAGACTTTCATGCTTAGACTCCGGGTGGTGAACTGTTCAGACAGTGTCTCACTGGGTAGCTCTGGCTAGTCTTGAATTTACGGAGATCTGCCTGGCTCTGCCTCCCTAGTGCTGGGGTTCAAAGTGAGCACCACCGAACTTGAGACAAATATTATTTATTGATTTTTCAGACAGGGTCTCACTGTGTGCCTTGGCAGGCCTCAAACTCATAGAGCTCTGCCTGCCTAAACCTCCAGAATAAATAATGCGAATATTTGTTAACACGGTGTAATTCTATAGTCTGCCTGAGACCTGAGCGATGATGGATGTGTAATCTGAAGTTCACTCCTCTCATGATGCTTAGGTTTTATGTGTTTGTTGTTGTTTCAAGACAGGGCTTTTCTGGGTAACCCTGGCTGTCCTGGAACTTGCTCTGTATGCCAGGCTGACTTCAGACCCAGAGATTCACCTGTCTCTGCCTCCCTCAGGGATGCAATTAATGGCACCACCACCCTGCTAGGTAGAACCTTTGATAACCAATTCCTCATGAGTTGAGACCTCTCATGGCGTATGCTATGCACCTTCCTGACTCTCTAGCCTTTGGACCTTGATCGGCACAGATTAGAGCACACATGTTCTTTCTGCACCAAAGTCAGGAGTCACTAATCCGTGTATCACATAATGTGAGCAGACCCTGCTTAAAGATGCAGCTTGGGTCTCTTCATGAGCCGTTGGTAGTGTTTTGTCTGTACCACCAAATGGCTTATTTGGAGGAGGAAGGATCATGTTCACTAGAATCCTTTTTCCTTTTCTTAAAGACAGGATTCCTGTTTCCCTGGCTGTCCTTGAACTTGCTTTGCAGACCAGGCTGGCCTCTAATTTAAGGATGTGTATGGGGGCTGGAGAGATGGCTCAGAGGTTAAGAGCATTGCCTGTTCTTCCAAAGGTCCTGAGTTCAATTCCCAGCAACCACATAGTGGCTCACAACCATGTAATGAGGTCTGGTGCACTCTTGTGGCCTGCAGGCATACACACAGAACATTGTATACATAATAAATATATAAATATTTAAAAAAAAAAGAATGTGTATGCTGGGATTAAAAGAATGCACCATCAGACCTGGCTTACTAGATTCCTTTTCTAATGAACGGCCTCCTTGTTTGTTTGTTTTTGGTTTTGAAGACAGGGTTTCTCTATGTAGCGTTGGAACCTGTCCTGGAACTCACTCTGCAGACCAGGCTGGCCTCAAACTCACAGACATCCCAGGGCTGTGATTAAAGGTGTGTACCACCACCACCCAGGAAGAATGGAATCCTGCTGACCACAGCAGTGATCAATCACAGGCTAAGCCAGTGACAGAGGCCAGCATGTTATGTCTTGGATAATTCACAAGCTATCTTGATTTCACTGGGCACTCGGGATTTTGCTTGGTGCTCATGACCATTGGCAAGCATGGGTTTCTTTAGTCCACTCCAGTCTCAGTTACTAACAGCAGCAGCTCTCAAATCACATACTTCGGACCACACAGTGAGGGTCACAGAACCACTAAGAAAGGTTAAAGACGGAAAGGTTAAGGGCTGAAAGCAAAAGCAGGGAACAGATGCAGAAACCAGGCCACAGCAGGCTGGATGAAAGTGAGGTTGGTTCTTAGTACCGATGATTTTCCGGGCTGGTTTCCTGACTAGTGATGGGTTTGATGGGTACTAGAGATGGAGATACAACAGACTTCTACTGTGTAAGATGGAAGAAACCCATGTAAGGCTCAGTATAAAGACCGCTGTTTTCTATGCAGGAGAACCCAGAACAGGCCCAGCCTGCTTTCTCATGACTACAGCTAGACCAGAGTCCTGTGTACCTAAGGGCACTGCTGGGCCCTCCCTGCTACCCTTATGGATAAGGGATAGAACAGGGAAGTTTTATTCAGCCCATGGGTGTAGGAGCTATGCTGTAGGGCAAGCTACTTATGTTTCCTGCACACATGGTCCAAGTAAATGCTCAAACCTGAGCTCCCTGCCTCATGTTTGCTCAAGGTTTGTTTCTGAGACGGGGACTCACTATGTAGTCCTGGCTGGGCTGGAACTTGCTATGTAGACCAGGCTAGCTTCAAACTCAAGAGATCTGCCTGCCTTCGCCTCCCTAGTACTGGGACTATAGACGTGTGCCACCACACCCAGGTTCCAGCTACACGTTTACCATGTACACTCTGGCTGTGTGTTTCTGGGTGCCTGAAGAGCTCCCCACATGGCAAGCCTGCCTGGCCTGTGGTTTCTCTGAATCTGAAAATGTTCTCAGGTCTCCTTCCCTTCTTGAGGTCACATTTAGTGTTCTGCTTGTTATCTTTCCCCACACACTAGCGGCCAGTCCCAGCAATGCTGCCAAGGGATGCTTTATGCTTTCTACTGTCCTGAAAAAAAAATACCTGCTTATCAAAATGGGAAGTGCATATGGGCAAGCCACCAGGCCCACTACAAGCCTTTTCTGGGCTGTGCCAGGTCTTGGGTTCTTACAAGCTCCTGGTGAAGAGGTAGATAGAAGCAAGGAGGGCTTCATGGGCAGCCTGCTGTTCCAAAGCCCTGTCCCTTGGATATACCCATCCCTGTGTCTGTCTGTGTGCACCTGAGGCTGGAGCTGTCACAGAGCGCTTGCCCACCATGCAAATGAAGTGCTGGATTCATTCCCACCACCCCAAACTAAGCCTTGTCAGCAGGGGCAGATGTCCAAGGTCATCCTTTGCTTTGTAGCTAATTCATGGCCAGCCTGGGATCCGAGATTCCCCCCCAAAAAAGATAAACCAATCCCTGCAGCTTGGAGTTACCGAAAATGTCCTATCTGTGAAAATAATGTCCACTCTTTCAAAAGTCAATAATCTTTTCAGGGCAGTCTGGGACTAGGAATGGTGAGGTGTGACTATGACGGGCTCTATGGTGAGGGAGCAATTTTTCATCTTGATTGACAGAGGGGTACCCTAAACATAGCCACACGAAAGCTCTATAAGCACTGTACGCTATCACCCCCAGTTTGATACTGTCTTTTAATCACGTAAGATGCAATCACCTGAGAAATCGGTGAAGGACTTGGAGACCTCTTTGAATCTTTTTTTAAAACTCCTTCAAGAATTCACCCATTGATTGTTTATTCAAGAAGAGCCTGAGACTTTGATCTCCCCAGGGGCCGTCTCCTGCTCCAGGCCTGTGGAGCATTAAGGGAAGGACACCAAAATACACCGTTTGCCTCTGAGGCTGACAGCAAGATGACCACAGAGCTCAGCAAAAGCCCAGTGTGTCTTCTACACCTCACTCCCAACAGTGGCAGCTGTGGGCCCGATCCTGCCATCTTTCCCGCATCTGAACCCACTCCTTCCACACTCCAGGGTAAATCTACTCGCCCTGTAACAACCTCTGGGAAAGCAGACAGGAATGAACAGGAGCGCATACACCTGGAGCGAGGTGGCTGCCTGTTCTAACCACTGCGAAGTTACGGGGAAGGATGGGAGTCACCATTTTCCTGCCTTCAGTCAATGGAGTTAGTGTCAGAGGCAGAACAAGGCTGGGTGGCAGAGCCACACACCACTTAGGCTACGTCTCTAACTGGCAGCTTAAGCTCGGGGAGAAGAAACTAACCAGGATGATGTGTGCTCCTGATGCAGTCAGAACCAGCAGCCATCCCAAAAGGCAACAGCGTGGCCTCTGGTTCTTGGAGGGAAACTACTTAACAGCACAATAGCCAGGCCCACTTGTGGGTGTTGACTGGGAGACTCGGGCTGGGGAAGGGATCTACAGAAGGCGGGGAGAACTGCTTTCATCTCAGGTGTGAAGACCAGAGTTCTCAAAGCCAGTCTGAAGCATGGGCACCAGACCTCATCTGTAGGTATGTCTAGGCACATGGGTGACATGTTCAGCTAGCTACTGGTTCTGCTGCTGGGGGCGCTCCTTTAGCCATTCCCCCATGAGGCATATCTGAATGTTCGTTAATGATGTGGCTGGCCTGCGTGCTGGCAGGGCGGATGTTACTGGGCATCTCCTGTGTTGCCTTCTCAGATAACACCTCCTCACACCCTGCCTCAGGCCCCACTTCCCAAGGTCTCCAACCCGCTGAGCCCCAGAGCCAGCAATGAGGTAAAAACCACACACACAGACAACCAGTCCATGGGGGACCCAAGAGGTCCCAACCTTGTGATGTAAACTAGCATGTGCCCTTCCGTATCCTGCAGGCCAGTATTTCTACTGAGAGTCTGGGCCAGAGCAGTATCGGCACCCTAGAGGACCCCCAGGGCTGGAGAGGCTGGGAGCAAGCAGGTTAGCACTCGTGCGGCTGCAGCAGCCTGGCCCGGTCCTCATCCAGAAGAAATGGAGACTGGAGTTTTCGGCCTTGCAGGTACTTCTCCAGCCCCTAGAAACAAAGGATTACAGCAGCTAAGGGTCCGCCTCATCTGCCTATACCCGCTCCAGCCACCCCAAAATAGCATTCCAGTGCTACCCTGTCAGGGTCAGCAGAGGGCTAGTTTCCTTCCTTCAGGAAGATTCCCCAAAGTCTGGGTCTCAGCCTTGATTCTTTCCTGTACCCGGTCCCCTCCCTAGACTTGCAAAGGCCTCTAGACCCCCAGACCTCTCATTCATCGGCCAGCTGAAGCAGGGCTGTGACTTGTCCGCCGCCCACTGCCCGCTTCTCCCATTTTCTTCTTCTGATTCACACAAACCAGACTTCACGAAATCCTGGACAGGGCCTGCACACTCACCTCTCCAGAGTACGACACCAAGGGCGAAATCTCACAGATGGCTGGAGGGTCTCCATTTGGGAGCAAGCTAGGGGAGAGCAATGGTCAGCATCAGTCTCTATAGTGAATGCTGGGGACCCCCAGCACCCTCGGGACATGAAGAGGCAAGTGCCTGTCCAGCATCAATGCCACACGCTAGTCTAGTTGCATTTCCACAGTAGATTCCTCCCTCTGCACAGCCCAAACCCATGCATGCCATCTGCCAAGTGACAGACTCTGACCTAGCTACACAAATCACTACACAGGGTCCCTGCAGCCAGCAGCTCAGGCAGCCAGGCCAGCCGCACCTCCAGCACAGTAACAGGGGAGACAGACACCAAAGGTCCTTTCCCTCCCCCCATCCTGAAGGTCAGACTTCCCTGTATCTCTTTCAGGGTCAGACTTAGGTCTCATCTTCAGAGCTTAGGAGAGTACACTTGGGGACATCCTAGACCCCGCCTCTCTGACTTGAGACTAAGAGGCTGAGTCACCAAGCGGGCTGTCACATAGCCACCTCATTGGTGTGGTGCTGTCTTAGAAGCCAGCCAAGACGGTGGCAGCATCAACAGGTCCCTGGGAGGAGAGTGCTGCTCCCCAGGCTAACCTCAGAGCCTCTCACCCAGACTGCTCAGGAAGTTGGACTCCATGAACATCCAGGAAGTGGGCTCCGGCCTGCAGAGCCCAGCGGTAGTGCTGAGTCAACAAGGCTCTCCTGGAGGTGGACGGGTTGTCCCTGGTGGCTGTGTCTGCGTTCTTCAGTGGGGAGAATTCCTCCTCTCTAGATACTTCAAAGGCAGCGAAGTTCCTGGGAGAGAGAAAGGAGGGTTCATCATGCTGCATCCCAGCCAGCCGTTCCGCTCTGGACAGGCAAGGGGAGGCCAGATTTCCCTAAATGGGAATCTGTTCCTGTGAGGATGGTGGTCTAGGAGGGCCCCACAGGCACAGAAGCCCCTTACTTTCCTGAGATCCTAAGAAGCCTCGAATCCTCCAACTCTCACTGGCCACCGGCTCAGAGGTAGAGAACACCGGGACTCACCCAGTAACTCCAAAACCCAATCTTGGGCATGGATTGTGGTCTTCTCAGACCTGTGCTCTTGCTCTTGGGGGAACACCCTCTGGACTTCCCTGAGACAGACTATAGTCCCTCACTCCCCCACCCCTGCCCTGCCCTCACCAAGCTTCCATTCCCCTACTGTCCCATTGGATCTCTGAACCCACTACCAGAACAAAGAGAGGGACGAAGAGAAAAGTAAGTGACTTCTACCACTAACTTAGCAAACTGGAACACATCAAACACAAACTTCTCCATCTTTATCCCATTCGGTCTTAGCGGCTTTACCAGATTTCCCTCCTCATCCACGTACGGGACCTTCTTCACAGCCACATGCAGCTTCAGCAAGGGCTCAAACTCCCTGGTGGCAAGAGGGCAAAAGGGGTGTGGTTCAGACAGGGCACCCCGGAACGCCAGACTTCACATGTGTGTACCCGGTCAGGTGAGGCAGCACTAGGAACTAGCTACATCTCTGGGAAGGGCACAGGTTTTCTCCCAGGATCCCCAGGGCCCAAAGCCAGGAACCACCAGCCAATGCTGCCCAGGCTAAGGACAGGGCGGAGGTGGCATCCATGAACAAGGGGTCAAGATAGCCTTGACCAAGGGTCTCATCCGGGCTGCCCAGAGCTTGACTCGGGTGGGATCTGGCTTGTTGATAGTGACAGAAATTCTCGCTACCTGACCCCTTTGCACTCCCAACAGGGGCCCAGCTCAGGCTAGGTCAGCACTAGCTGTTGTGGGAGGTAGAGACTCTTAGATTCTAACAGCCACCTGTTGCCACACACCTGGTGACCATATCCAGGAAGTCGCGGGTGAAGAAATGGTTGCAGATGTTGCCTGCATTGTAGAGCAAGCTCCCGTCAGCCCCTCGCAGCCCAGCAGTCTCAGGGCTAATCTCGCTGTATTCCACCACCTGGGGGACACCATCCACCTGGCACACCACGCCCACAGGCTCCTCGGGGTATGCTTTCTCCACCACCTGCAGCCACCAGGTATAGACTCAGAGTGCTGGGAGTGACAGGGATGAGAAGAGGGACAGGGTTCGTGCAAGAGACAGAGCCAAGCGCCAAGGATAACGAAAGCTTAGCGCTCACCTTGGCGCCACAGTCCGCTCCTCGAAGCACACAGAAGCCTATGAAGGCTGGGTCAGCCAGCCGCACCAGGATGTTGTCCACACAATACACGTGCACAAACTCCACGCCCCGCTGCTTCATGTCCTCTAGGATCTGGTGATCAGCCAGTGCACTATACAAGCCACCGTTGCCATCTGCAAAGGAGAAAGGAATGGGTCTTCCCACCGACTCCGGCTTGATCACCTGCTCAGTCTGGTAAATGCAGCAGGAGCAGCAGCCACCAAGAGCCTTGTGACTGTATCATGTGACCGATGAGACTCCAGACTGAGCTGGGGCCACACAGCCTGCCTGAGCACATCTTACCAGGGAGCCGGGCCTCCTGACCCACAGCTGCCCTCTGTGGTCCAACCCTTCCCTGTCCAAGGTGTGGGCCATACCTGGTGCCATGGCAACTTTGTCTTTCCGTTCCAGTATGGCCTTGCCCTCAAAGGTCACAGCGGGTAGCATACGCTGCTCGAACAGGACCACATTAGCGGGGTCTAGGTGGAAGAAGTCATGCTCCTTGAAGAACTTGATGGTGGGTCCCAGTGTGAACTCACTGGTCATGATGTACCTGTAAAAGACCGGCAGTGAGTGGTTTCCAGAGGAAACTGGTTCACAAGTCTGCACGGGGCTCAGTAAGGGCAGGTACTGGGCTCTCTAGGGCTGTGCTAGAATTGGGTCTCAGGCACTGGTGTGGGGCAGGCCTGGGTCACTTAAGTAAAGGTGGTCTTTCTGGGAGGTTGGCAGGGAGGACACACCAGGGCACGGTGCAGTGGGTTCCCAGTCGCTGGCCAGCCAACTGTTCAACACGGCGGATCCGCTCTGCCTGCAGTTGGTACAGGGTCTTCTGGCTGGGCAACCCTACTTGATACATGCCCTTGGGGTAGGTGACGCCCAAGCGAGTGCCCTGCCCACCGGCCAGCAGCAGGACAGCCACCTTGTTCAGAGCAATCTGTCGGAAACCTGGAGGGGAGGCGCATCGTGAAAAAAGGCCTCTTTCTCTAGAGAGAGCCACTCATGAGCTTGCTACTGCACGACTTCGGGGTCTACTAAGCGCAGGAGGAAGGACGTGCAAGGAAAATAACTCCACACAGCACTTCCTGAACCGCCACCCTCCCCTTCCCCGTAGGCACTCTTCTAACTCTTCTGGACACGACGGGCAGCGCCTGCCCAACCCCCGCCCCGTCCGGCGCTGCCTACCTTCCTCTTCCCACCGCAGGCGTGTCTCTAGGTCGCAGCGGATCGCGCTGCCCACGAGTTCCGGGGGCAGGGGCTGCAGGCGCGCCTCCAGGTCGGGCAGAGGGCCCGGGACTTGCGCGCAGGCAGCCGAGGCGCGCTGGCAGTGCTCACGCAGGGCATCGGGTTCCAGTGAGGCGAGCTCCGCCAGTAGCGCCGCTCGAGACTCCGGAGCCAAATCAGCCCAGAAGCGAAGGAGATGATCCTGGCCAGCGCGCTGCAGCTGTGCTCGCACATCCTGCTCCGAGGCCATGCTCCAATCGCAGCTGCTGGCTCAGTCGGCACTCGAGACCTTATGACCAACATCACGAGACCTCAGGCGGGAGGCGCAGAACCCAAAGAGGCCGGCCCAGGGCGCAGCCCCTCCACCCGGACCCCGCCCTCTTCTCCGTTAGGGCTTCAGTTCGGTCCTCTTTGGCTCCGCCCCTCTTCAATCCCTTTTAGTACCGTCCCCCTCCAGGTTCCTGGACCAGAATTCCGCGACCTGGTATCTACGTCTAACTGCGCTCCAGGCTATGCATAAGACCCCAGATCCCTTCTACCCCTTCCCCCAAGCTTAAGGTGTACGGTCCTGGACAGACCCTCCTAGTCCCCAAAGCCTAGGCGTTTCTATCCTAAGTATCTCTCACCACGCCTCCAATGTGGGCGGAGCTATTTTATCCGTGCCCAAGGGAGGAAAGAGAAGACTTGCACCGGCTGGGTATTCTCTTGGGCTGACCAGACCTAACCCATCCTTCTGCGCGTCCACAGCCGAGAGGCCTAGGAGCCTTTCTTGATAGAGTCTGAGCCTAAGAGGAGTCTGCTTGATCGTGTAAATTTTGACCGAGAAGCCCCTCCGGCGGGCGATCTTTCTGAGGTCACTCGGAGGCCGGACCCAGGCTGTCCTAACCCTGTATCGGTTCCTCCTCACCTGCCTACCTTGACGGACTTGGTTTCCAGACCCGCTAGGCAACCACTTTCTGCTTTATTTTGCTTTTTCATAAAACCTTTGGTGTGTGTGTGTGTGTGTGTGTGTGTGTGTGTTGTCTTTTCGAGATAGGGTATTTCCTGTGTAGCCCTGGCTCTCCAGGAACTCTGTAAACCAGACTGGCCTTGAACTCAGAGATCCTCTTGCCTCTGCCTCCCCATTGCAGTGATTAAAGGCTTGCGTAACTAACGCCCGGCTTACTTAGGCTTATGTAAAGCCTTTTGTATATAAAAACAAAGCAAGAATGGAGGCCACACATTCTCTTGGACCAGATAAGGTTTTTGTCTACAGCCACAGCGTAGCCTTGCAATAAATGGCTTTTCTCCCATCTGAACACCCTTCTTCACAGCTCTTCCTACATCCTCTTCTGCCTGACTTCTCCATGGGACGTGTACTCCCAGAGGAAGAGACAGGACACTGTTCCGTTCATTGGTCTCCTTCTGTCTCCTTCCACGAAGGGCAGACACAGGGACATGTCTGTGTACTGAACAAATGAGTGTTGGGTCCCAAGTCAAGCACCAGCAAAATGTTCCGGGAGTGCTGGCTGAAGGGAGGAATGAGCAAAGAGTCTGTCCTGGTGCAGTGTGACTTCCAGGAAATGTGTGGAAGGAGAGAGCAGCAGCCAGACAGGAGTCAGGTGAGCAACATAGGCTTCACATCCCAGGCCAGAGCCCGCGGCAGCCATTATTGCCTTTGGAGTGACGCAGAGAAAGAAGGGCATGAGCCTCTGATCAGCCAGGTCAGCCGTGACCTGTGAGCCCTCTAGGTCGTGACGGGCTCCTAAGTTTTGCCTCAAGGTGTGGGCATGTATCAAGGTCAGAGGTTGGAAACACAGGTTTGTACAGCTGAGAGCATTTCCAAGACCAGAAGACTATCTATGCCTCCCTGGGCAGGCAGAGGTACCTGTCACTGAGTCCTGGTGAAATTGCGCGGTTGGCAAAGTCCTGCTGGACCCAACTCTCTGTATTGCCTGCCAGGAAGAGGTGGCTTTTCATGTTTTTTGATTTATTTGTTTTATTTACCTATTTATTTAGTCAAGGGCCCAGGACTAAGGCCTGAGTGGACACCAGAGAGGTCGAAGGAGGCGGGGGTTGGCCAGTACAGCCGGCCTCTCTCCCCACAAGTGGGAGCTACTCCAAGAGACGTCGGAGTCTTGCCAACCTCACACCCATCTGTATCCTGCACACCTCCCTCCAAGGGTCGTGGTTGGCAAAGGGACACCTGCTCTGGATTCTGGAAGGTTCCCTGAGTGGCAGCAAAACTGGAAGGCATAGGGCAGGAAGAGAGTCAGGCCAGGCTGGGAGAGGAATGGAAGGAGGAAGTCCTCAGAGTTCAAGCCAGAAAAGATGCAGGCCAGCACACCTTCGTCTTGCACCCAGAGTTAGGCATTGATTCCACGCTCTTCCTGATCCTTCCCCAATAGTCAGTCATACGGACACCTACAGACCTACCTTTTCTCAGGCTCTGCACAATGAGAGGCTCTTATGTCCTTTCTTTTCTTTCTTTTTTGAAATTAATTCATTCTTTCACAGCTTCATACATATATAATGTATGTTGATCATATTCCCATTATCTTCTCTTAGTCCCTTTTCCTCCTAGCAAATCCTTTCTTCTTCCCAACAAGGACCCTCATGCTTCCATGTCTGTCTGTGTGTGTGTGTGCATGCGTGTGTGTGAGAGTGTGTGTGTGTGTGTGAGAGAGTGTGTGAGAGTGTGTATGTGTGTGTGTGAGAGAGAGAGAGTGTGTGTGTGTGAGAGAGTGTGTGAGTGTGTGTGAGAGTGTGTGAGTGTGTATGTATGTGAGTGTGTGTGTGTGTGAGTGTGTGTGTATGTGAGAGTGTGTGTGTGTGAGAGAGTGTGTGAGTGTGTGTGTGTGAGTGTGTATGTGTGTGAGTGTGCATGCGTGTGTGTGTGCATGCGTGTGTGTGAGAGAGAGTGCGTGTGTGTGAGAGAGTGTGTGAGAGTGTGTATGTGTGTGTGTGTGTGTGTGAATGTGTGTGTGTGAGAGAGAGAGAGAGAGAGTGTGTGAGAGTGTGTTTGTGTGTGTGTGAGTGTGTGTGTGTGAGTGTGTGTGTGTGTGTGTGTGTGAGAGAGAGAGTGTGTGTGTGCCAGGCAGTGGTGGCCTATGCCTTTAATCCCAGCACTTGAGAGGCAGAGGCAGGCAGGGACTTCCAGGATAACCAGGACTGTTACATGGAGAAACTCTGTATCAAAAAAAAAAAGAAAGAAAGAAAAAGAAAGAAAGGGGGCTGGAGAGATGGCTCAGTGGTTAAGAGCATTGCCTCCTCTTCCAAAGGTCCTGAGTTCAATTCCGGGCAACCACATGGTGGCTCACAACCATATGTAATGAGGTCTGGTGCCCTCTTCTGGCCTTCAGGCATACATGCAGAAAGAATATTGTATACATAATAAATAGATATTTTTTTTTTTAAAAGTGTGTGTGTGAGAGACAGAGAGACCAGCTGCAGTTAATCAGAACTGTCAGCACAAACACCAGTTGGAGGTTCTTTATAGGATCAAAGGCATTTTACTAGTGGCTTCACTGCTGAGAATCAGGACCCTCCCTCCCTCCCCCAGCAACGATTAACTGCCTAGTGCTACCTAGGAAGAGGTGGGGCTTATGAGCTCCACCTCCCCTACACGGGCAGGCTTTTATTTTCTGTTAGTGGACTCAGGTTCACCAGGGGGCCCTGGCCTGAACCTTGTTGGTTTTGCTGTCCTGAGCAGCACTGGTTTCACCTGATGCTGGTGGCTACTCCATCGCTGGTACCTAAGCATGGTCCTGAGAATGCCCAAGGCCTCATCCTGGCTTGGTGTTCTGCTGCACCATTCCCTAACCAAACAAAGCTTCTTGTGTGCCCACTATCCACTGAGTGCCAGTGCCAGGCCTTGGGGTGGCTCTGTCCCATTACCAAACATCAAAATTCATGAGGAAACAGTCACCACAGTCAGGCATGTGAGGTAAAAACATCTAAGACTTTTTGGGCAGAGGAAGCAGGTACCTGAGAAAGATCTGAAGTGTTCATAGTAATCAATCAATGACAAAGGATGCTCCTCTACATGTAGCCCAGAGCCTGAAAGTAAGGGTAGGTGATGAACATCCTAAGGACTAGGCGAGGCATGAGGGGAGGAGAATGTGAAACCCCAGAGGGTCTTTGGCCAGGTCTGCCCCTATAGGGGTAAGTAAGCTCCAGAGGCCTCGGCCAAAACACCTTACCATGAATGAAGCACAATTTTGAGTGTGATGGGTATGGTAGTGTGCACATTTAATCCCAGCACTCAGGAGATCTGAGTTCCAGGTCAGCTTGGTCTACTAGCAAGTTTCAGGACAGCCGAGGTTGCATAGTAAGACCCTGTCTTAGGACAAACAAAGGAAAGTAATTTTGAGTGAGTAACCCCTAGAAATGGGGAGCCAGGGGAGCTGGGCAGGGAAGGTGGTCGCCAGGGGAGCTGGGCAGGGAAGCTGCTTCCACGCCTGAGACACACAACCTATTAGAAGCCTGTTCAGAGGGGCTGGAGTGAGGTCCCGAGTGAAGGGCCTATCTGGGGGCTTTCAGCCACATTGCTGAAGAGTGTCCCGGTGTGGTTAGAAAGTAGACACACCAGTTAACGTGTGGACTGTTCTCAGTGGCAACTGTTCTGTTTCTGTGACATTCGGAAGTTTGGGAAGGTGACCGGGTGGAGGATAGAGGGCAGGCAAAGGAGTTGGTAAGGGGGTAAGGGACCCTAAGGGAGGAGAAAGGAAGAAAGGGAGGAGAAGGAGAGAGAGGGAGGGAGAGAGGGAGGGGGGCGAGGGGAGGGAGAGAGAGAAAGAGAGAGAGAGACAGAGAGAAGTAAAAGAGGAGAGGGAGAGAGAGAGAGAGAGAGAGAGAGAGAGAGAGAGAGAGAGAGAGAGAAGAAGAAGGAGGAGGAGGAGGAGGAGGAGGAGGAGGAGGAGGAGGAGGAGGAGGAAGGAAGGAAGGAAGGAAGGAAGGAAGGAAGGAAGGAAGGAAGGAAGGAAGGAAGGAAGGAAGGAAGGAAAGAAAGAAGAAAAGCAAGCAAGCCCGAGTAGGGGACCAGATCCAGAACGCCAAGGGAGCTGGTCACCGGATGGGCATCTGGGGACACAAGACAATTTGGCTTTGTCCTACAGTTGGCAGGACAAGGCAGACGGTCCCAAAGGACCAAGGGTAGAACTGGCAGTTGTAGGGACAGAGGCCTCAGTGAAGGAGAGCGCCCAACTGTCTGGAGCCTATAATCCTCTTGGGGCATTCCTGATGCAAGAGAAGGGAGCCCCAGAGTCAATGGGCGCCTGGAGCCAGGGGACTCTCAGTGAAAAGGACCAAAGGGAGCAGGAGGGGCTGGACCTTCCCATCCTTACGGGTGAGGCTACCTGGGTACACGATCTGTGCAGGGCGGCTCGCTCCGCCCTCAGAAAAGTGGCTGGCAGGGCGGGGCACAAATGGATTGGAGAAAAGCCTCTACCGAGGCCAGAGGGGTGGGTAGTGGGCGTGGAGGCAGGGGGATCTTGGGGAGCAGAGGTGGGAACCCTAGCCGGTTTTGCTGGTGCCTGGTCACACCTCCCGGGCCCCACTCACTGGAGGCGCCCGCCCCTACCGTAGGAAAAATCAAACTGGACTGGTGGCTTCCGAGCCAATCCCGGAGCAGATGGGCCAGTTTGGACCAATGGCCGCCGTGAATATTAATGCGAGCTGACGCGGCGGCGAGGAGAGCTCCATTCAAAAACCAGCAGCTATTGTGGCGGGGCGCGCGTGCTGTGCAGGGCCCGCCTTCTGGGCTTGTTGGGGACCGACGCGGATGGAAGCTGGGTGCCCATGGCCGTGGCAGCGATGGCCGAGCGTGGCCGCCTACCGCACGCCGCGCCCGCGCCCGGCACAGAGGGGCTGCCGCGAGCTTTCCTGCAGAGCCTGCGCACCCTCTTCGACATCCTGGACGACCGGCAGCGCGGCTACGTGCACCTGCGCGAGATCGAGTCCCGCTGGCAGGGAGCAGACGCACGCGAGCTGCCCTGCGGCGTCCTCGAGGGCCTGCGCCAGGTGGCCCCCGCCAATGGCTACCTGACTTTCGAGCGCTTCGTGGCGGGCTTGCGCACCTCGCTGCTGAACGCCAACAGTGCCCCGAGGGATCAGGCACGCGTCGCTCCTCGATCTGGGGACCAGCCTTCGCTGCAGCAGCGTCTGATGTTCGTACCGGCCGACGAGCCGCGGACTGTCCTGGAGAGGAAGCCTCTGCCCCCGAGTGCGCGCCCCGCGCCTGCTGGTCCCACTGGCACCTCCCGGAACCCTGAGCTACTGTGTGTCCCCGCGGAGGCGGCACCCTGTCCCAAGGACCCCGAGCGGCCCCTGAGTAAGACCCTGGAGCGGAGCCCGAGCGCAGACGCGGGTGAGTTTGGGCGGCCCCCCCGGTCCCACCTCATAGTTCCTGGAACCTGTGCTGGAAATTGGAGACCGGCAGGGTCTCCTCAAGAGGGTTGGAGATGGGAACCACTGTGGGCAGGCCCCAGAGCCTAAAACAAGGTTGGGACCACCTGGATGGAAAGGGGCAGGTCGATAATTCTGAACACCTAGGAGAAGCCCGCTCTGTCTCAAGCCTAAGTTAGGCCCTGGAGCATCTGGGCTGTACCTGCCTATACCTGGGGACATCTGGGCCCGCATCCTCATTTCTGTGTGGCTGCTTGGGCACAAGTTTCTTCCTAAAAGCAAGCATCCTCTAACCAGTCCTGAAGGTCCTTCCAGTGTGACACCCTGCAGAGATAACCCGGCCTGCTTCTCTACCCAGGCAGAGGAGATGCGGGAGCACCCAGCACAAGTGCTGAAGAAGGCTGGGTGTGTGGATGCTGACGGGTGTGTGTGCCCTACAGCACCTGCTGCAGACACCCTTCCAGACACAGACCGCAGTCTCTGGGGAATCCAGCAGGCTCCTCTCCCTCCTTCCGGTCTAGTTGGCAGGGACAGGAGACTGTTGAATAGCCCCCTGTCTGCTTTGAGAACAGGACCTGCATTATAGCTAAGCGTGGAGGCAGGTTCCCAGAGGAGCCCAGGGCCCCTCTGCGGCCCTGCAGCCCATTCATCCTGTGCACAGCCCTACCAGGTGCAGGGCTGCCCGCTGGTGGCAGCTGCCAGTCCATTTTGCCACTGGCCACCGCTCTGCCAGCCTCACCGGACCTCTCCTGCCTCAGCCATGTTTTACTGCCTCCCTTGTGAATTGATATAAACACATAGGGCTGGAGATATGGCTCAGAGGTTAAGAGCACTGACTGCTCTTCCAGAGGTTCTGAGTTCAATTCCCAGCAACCACATGGTGGCTCACAACCATCTGTAATGATATCTGGTGCCCTCTTCTGGTGTGCGGGCATACATGGAGGTATACATAATAAATAAATAAACCTTTAAAAAAATAAAATAAACACATACACACACATTGTGTGTGTGTGTGTGTGTGTGAGAGAGAGAGAGAGAGAGAGAGAGAGAGAGAGAGAGAGAGAGAGAGAGAGAGAGAAACACAGAGAGAGAAACAGAGAGAGACTGCTCCACTTGTTCAAGCCCTGACCCCCTGTTCCTGTGGTAGGGGAGACTTCTGGACATGGCTGGTGTGACTGTGAGATAGGACTGTGTACTGAACAGGCTCACAGTTTGCCTGTGGAACTGATCTTTTCCACCTTCAGTGGCCCTGGCTCAGTTACTTCTGAAGGTCATGTACTCAGGGCCCACGGTGTAGGAATATTTAGCCCACTGCTCTGTAAGCCTAAGGCCAGGCTCTGGCTCTAACTCCTTTATGGGTCAGCCCAGACAAAGTAAAGATTACGGTGTGGTTGACAAAGCTTGCTTTGAAGGAGCCACAGAACCGTGTTAGCCCCCACACCCATGGGAGAGTCCTCCCAACACAGATATGGCCTCAAATTCCCAACCCTGTGGGAAGGAGGTTTATGTCTCCTTCCTGTGCAAGTCAGATCCAAGTGTCACAGGGTTCCTTCCTAGAATTCATTGCCGGTACCTGCTCTGGCCCCACCTTCATGAGGCAGTACCTTGCGTACCTCCCATGGCCTCACCCTGAAACTGCAGGCTGGGACATGAACTTTGAGGCCTGCTTGGAACTAGAGTCTCTGTTATGCACAGCCGAACACAATTATTGTCTCTGTCACTCCTACGACAGTTGCAGGGATGATCCTGATGCCAGGGATAGAGTTAGGGATCTGGGGGAAGGTACCCTCCTCTCTACCTGCATCCCACTTTTGGTAGATGGGGAGGCACTCCAGACGATGTTCACAGGAGTCTATGGCACATATATGCACACCTTGCTTTATACTGTGGTTCTTTCTGGGCAAGAATTATGTCTCCATCACCAATGGAGGATTGGCTTCCTTGCTACCCCATGCTGTGCCACAAAGCCCCGTGCATTTGAGAAAGGTGAGGGACGAGCCAGAAGGCTCTACTGGTCCATACCTTTTGTTTCTTGGTTTTGTTTTTCTGAGACAAGATCTCTCTATGTGCTTATATTTGGAACTGGATCTCACTATGTAAATCAGGCAAGCCTTGAACTCAGAGATCTGCTTGCTTCTGCTTCTTGCGTGCTGGGATTAAAGGCACAGTATTCTACCACGCCCCGGCCTTACCATCTCATCTTTTACACGTCACCCTTTGATACCCTTGAGAGGTATCCACTATGGTTTTTTTTCAGGCACTGGGGGAGGAGTGCAGGAAAGAGCTGTATTCATGACTTCCCCTGACCCCTCAGGGAGTTCACAGCCCTCCTTGAGGCAGGTGAGGGAAGCAGGGCAGGTAAGAGGAGACCGAATCCCAGCCAGGTACAAAGTCAATAGATAGAGCAAGTTCACAGATGAGATGGCAAAGGTTCCCAGAACAGCCCTGGCCCCTGGGGTTTGTGTTATCAGAGTTAACTGGAGGGTCCCGGAAGGGCTGAGGAACTGGGATGAGATGTTAACAGAGTTAGCTGGAGGGTCCTGGAAGGGCTGAGGAACCCATTACGCAGGCCCAGAACTAAGCGATGACCCGACTGTCTGCTACAGGTGCAGCATCCTGCAAGACCCTGGACGTAGGCACAGGTGAAGCTCGGCAGGCTCCACGGGCTCGAGGCGAACGTCGAAGGCATACCATCACCAACGGTGTGGACTGTGGCCTGGTGAGAGGGGCCACGACTCTGAGGGACTCTCTGTGTTGTCCAGAAGGTTGGAAACCACAAACCTGGTTACTTGGGGAACCCCTGTAGGAGAACTGGTTAGCTCTGAATCTCTCTCTCCTGGGCTTGAATCTGCTGGAGGGAAGACAGGCAAAGTCAGGCAGAGGGTGGAGAAGTGGTTCTTTAGGGATCCCTGGTGACAGAGTTTGGGCCCCTGCCCTGCCTACTTCCTGAGGCTCTCACCTCTGCAGGCAAGCTTAGGGCACAAGGAACGGGGTGCTGAGTTGCCCTTGGGGAAGTGTCAGTAGAGGGGTGAGAGGGAGGCCAGTCCCCATTACCACCTTCATCATCCAAAGAGGAGGAACTGAGCGATGTTCTCCAAGGCGTAAGTTTGAACCCAGCAAACACTGGTGCTCCCATCTGTGCATTTGCAAACCGCCTGTGTGCTGACCCGATGCTGGTGCCTGTGTGCTGGTCTGGCCCTGCATAGGTCTCAGCTCCCACACCCGTGGCTCCTGGAGTACACGGGTGTGTGCACGCATGCCTAATGCCAGTCTGCTTGCCGGCATGCGTGCATTCCTGTGTGCACGTGTGTGTTGTAGTTGAAGCAGATGAAGGAGCTAGAACAGGAACAGGAGGTGCTGCTGCAGGGCTTGGAGATGATGGCTCGCGGCCGAGAGTGGTACCAGCAGCAGCTGCAGCGTGTGCAGGAGCGTCAGCGCCGCCTGAGCCAGAGCAGATCCGGCGCTGTGAGTGTGGGGGCACCCCTGCCATCCGGACCCGAGTTGCCCCGGGTGGGCTCCCTCTGGACTCCGAGCTGAAGCTTTGGAGGAACAGGAGTGCCGGTTGCAGGAGTCTCCTCACGGCCTGGTGTTCCCTGCTTCTCTTCCAGGACTTTGGGACTGCAGGGAGTCCTCTTCCTCTGGGGAGGTTACTGCCCAAAGTACAGGAGGTGGCCCGGTGCCTGGGGGAGCTGTTGACCGCAGCCTGTTCTGGCAGAGTGAGTGTTCTGGAGGCTCCTGGGCACCCCTTGTCCTTGTTCTGGGTGCTGTGCCCAGAAGAGGCCTGCCTGATTGTGCGCTCCCACAGGCTCTGCCCTCGTCTTCTTTGGGGCCCCTGGGCTCTACCTCTCCCTCAGCGCCAGTCTGGCAGCAGCAGACCATCCTCATGCTGAAAGAGCAGAACCGGCTTCTCACTCAGGTGAGGTGTGGGAAGATGGGGCTGGGACTGGTGGCCCTGCAAACCCTGACCACGCCCCTGCCTGTCCGCCCCGCCTACCCAGGAGGTGACCAATAAGAGCGAGCGCATCACTCAGCTGGAGCAGGAGAAGTCTGCGCTCATCAAGCAGCTGTTTGAGGCCCGGGCTCTCAGCCAGCAGGATGCTGGGCCTCTGGACTCCACCTTCATCTAGCTGGTTGTACCTCGCTAGGATGTGCACGCGGACTTAGCCCCAGCTCCACGGCGCTGCTGTGAGCCTGTCTTCTGACCGAAGGTCTCAGCGCTTAGCCCTCAGGGCCCTGGAGAGGGCACCTGCCTCCACTCTTGTCGTCTGGGCTGTCGTGAGGCTTGCCCCAGGCTGGCCTGACACCATACAGTGGGTGCTGATTGTAGAAGCGCTGTCAGGCCTGAAGCTGCTACTCCATTGTCAGTGGATGGCAGAGGACCGTTCCTCATATTTATCTGGTTTTCGGCAGCCCTGGACAAAGAAGGGGGCATGTTTACAGTCATCCTGTCCCCTCTTGTAAGGCTGGGATCTTTGGTATTTAGTAAAAAGTACTAGTCACCTCTGAAGCTACAGAGAAACCCTGTCTGGAAAAACCAAAACCAAAAAAAAAAAAAAAAAAAAAAAAAGTACTGGCCACACTGGGCTGTATTTCTCATAATGCCCAGCAGAGGCCGCTGGCTGCGCTGGGTCCCTCTGCCCTATTGCTCACTGTGGTGTTTCTGAGTGATTAGAGTTTTTGTGCTGAGGGTAGGCTAGGAAGCCTGAAAGACCTAGCTCAGGGGTTCCTTCTCTCCACCAAGGGCTCTAAGACAATCTGATTGTGACTCAGGAGCAGAAGAGAGACATGGGATGGAAGGATGGGGCCTGAGAAACCTCTAAAAGGGGTTCTGTTTGTGTCTGTTGGGGAGCCACAGGGATAGAAGTCCGTAGCCGAGGCCGAGAAGGAATCTGGCTGCAGCTGGACCAGGCCAGTCTGGTTCCTAGAAGTACGCCAATACTTACCTTACCGTCCTGCGTTACCTTAACTGTACAGGGAAGATGGCATCAAGGTAGCTCAGGTGTGGCCCTCTCCTAGGGAGGCCCCATTCCCACAAATGGGCGAGTTTGGACTTCCTTCCTAGCTAAGTTATGAGTGCACTGTAGCAGAATATGCCCATTCCACAGGGTGCAGGATTCCCTAGGCCTGGGATCTGCTCACGCATCATCTTTAATGTCCTCATTGGTCCAGCAGCATGGTCATAGACTCAGCCACAGAAAGGTGAACCAGGGAGCCCCAGGAGAAACTGAGCATCCTTGGATACCTCCCATTGGCAGCTCAGATGGGTACAGATCGGATGAGGGGCATCTCTGTTCAGCCTGGTCTGGTGGGGCCCGGTGCTTGCAACATCATAGGTGAATTCTGTGGTCTGGAGCCCCAGTATGGACTGTGAGCATTTGGTAGTGAAATAACCCTGGAGTCTAATTTCCCCCACTGTGCTTGGCCTACAAAGCTTGCCAAATCAGGTGCAAATTAGTCCAGCACCCACACCTTCTACTTCAGGAATTAGTGGTTTCTTGGCTGGAGGGAGGGCTAGATCTAAAAGGTGGTTGTGTTCCATGAGCTCAGAACACCCAGATGAACTTACCTTAGAGTAGTGCCGGCCAGGGACAGGTCTCCATGGCAACAGATTGGGTCTGCCCTCACGCCTTCCCCAAGATGGCCTCCTGGTTCCTTGGGTTTGCCCCTGTACCCTTCTGCTCAGGTCCTAAGGATACTTGGCTAGTCTAAGAGGTTCTCCGGACACAGCCTGTGACATCGAGCACTAGGGCCTGACTCTGCCCGTTCCATGGAGACACAGGTCTTAGCAGCGTCTTGAGTCTTGCCAAGCTCTTCCGACGGCCAGGCCATCTCAATCAGTCTCATTTTCCTCTTGGCTTTGCCCATCTACTAGAGTCCTGTCTAAGCTTGCTCAGGTCACATGGCACCGCAAAGGACACAGGTGGTGGCTGGACATAGTGGCCCATGCCTTTAATCCTAGCACTCACGAGGCAGAGGCAGCAGGCAGATTTCCAAGTTCAAGGTCAGCCTGGTCTATAGAGTGAGTTCCAGAACAGCCATGGCTACACAGAGGGACCCTGTCTCAAATCCCGTCTACACACACAAAAGATGTGGGCAGCTTTCTCCCTGCAGTGCCTGTCACACCTTGAAAGGCCGTGTGCCTCTCCTCACGTTGTCACAGGACTGGAGGTAAGAGACGGGACAGCACAGGCTCCGCTCTGCGGTGACATTCTGAAGACCTTTCACCTATCAGGAGGGAGATGGGAACAAGGTGACACAGATGGAATCCAGCCAACATGGTCTTGCAGCCTTGGTATCCCAGCAGGGAGAAAAACGTGTTTGTGGTTTCTAGAATACTCTATAGTTTCTTAGAAGTTTGCAGCTTGGAGCCAGACTGCCTGTGTGGTCCTAAAAACCTCAGGGGAGAACTGTTTTTTCTTTTCCTGAGACAGTGTTTCTCTGTGTAGCCCTGGCTGTCCTGGAACTCACTTTGTAGGCCAGGCTGACTGGTCTCAAACTCCAGTCTGCCTACTGAGTGCAGGGATTAAAGGCATGACCACCACTATCAAGGGAAGACTATCAGTGGTCCCGATAGGCAGAGGCCAGCTCAGATGCTGCCCGGAACCCCAGCCCTGGTGCTGTAGGAGAGGAAAGTATCTCCTGCAGGTTGACCTGTCTTCCCCGAGCTTAGCCGCATCCCTGTGGTCTACCCTCTGCTTCTGGTAGCGCACGTAGACTCCCAGCTGTGACAACACCAACTGTCTAGAGACAAATCTTTCACTGTTCTCAAGGGAGACTTTGTCCCCTGGTTAAGGACACAACAGGCTAAACGTGTTTTGTGTCAAGTTCCGAGGAGATGAGCTCCTCTAGGCTTAAAAGAATCACAGGTCACAGAAGCTAACAAGAAACAAGATGTGAGGGGACCGGGTACTAGAGCAGTCGGAGCAAATGCTAATGACACGATTCTTGATTTCCTGAACATGTGGACAAGGGGCAACAGCCTACATTCTATTTTACAAAAGGTGCTACCTTTCAAGAGAATAAGAGAATATTAAACAATAGTAATCAACTTCTAGAAATGAAAAATACTGCATTTAAAATGAAAGTCTCACCGGGTGGTGGTGCATAACTGACCAATCCCAGCTCTTGGAAGGCAGAGGCAGGTGGATCTCTAAGTTCAAGGCCAGCCTGGTCTACAGTGTGAGTTGTGGGACAGCCAGGGTTACACAGAAAAAAACAAAAGTATCCCTTTAATCCCAGCACTTGGGAGGCAGAGGCAGGTGGATCTCTGTGAGTTCGAGACCAGCCTGGTCTACAAGAGCTAGTTCCAGGACAGGCTTCAAAACCACAGAGAAACCCTGTTTCGAAAAACCAAAAAAAAAAAGTATCTACACATAAACTAAACATCAGATGAACACTTTCAGCCCACCCAGAAAAAAAAATTATGAATTTTGAGACAGAGGTTAGGAAATTAATTCAGAGAACAGCCCTGGACATCTAGAAAGAATGAAGGAGGTGCAGGACCTCGGCTGGTGGGTGAGGCTGGACTTCCTGAGACAGGATAGGATAGGGACATCCACAGAGCTGGCGTTGTTTTCTAAGACTGCTCAGTGTGTCCAGCCTGCAGCCCTGTGAGCCATGTGAAGTTGAGGCCACATTTCCCTGACTATGGCCAGTCTCCTCTGATGAGAGTTTGTTTTTTTGTTTGTTTTTTATTTGCTTTGCGATGGGGTTGTGTGATTCTTGAGCATGAGACTTGTGGATGACGACATCTCGTAGATGACATTGTCCTCCGGTGTCAGAGGTTGGACTTGCCCACCAGCCATCACTTCCAACAAGAACACGGGCAAATCCCAGTGAGTTTGGAGGAGAAGCTCACCCTTGTTTTTTTTTTTTTTTTTTTAAATTAAATCACTGTTTGGCCCATTAGCTCTAGCTTTTTATTGGCTAATTCCTATATCTTAATCTAACCCATCTCCATTAATCTGTGCATCACCACGAGGTCATGGCCTACCAGAAAAGTTTCAGCATGTCTGTCTCTGGTCACCCTTGTTTTTACAAGACCAGAATAACAGAAAATAAGTCACCTACCGAAAGCCCCCCGAGAAGTAGGAAAGTAGAGGAGACACTGAGGGAAGAAAGGGAAGCAGCCAGAGGGGACAGGAGTCACTGGAAGGGTGATGGAGGAGAAGCATGATTGAGAACAGAATGTAGCATATATACGGAAACACCATTAAGATATCCAGTATTCAGGCTGAAGAGATGGCTCAGTGGTTAAGAGCTTTGCTTGTTCTTCCAAAGGTCTTGAGTTCAATTCCCAGCAACCACATGGTGGCTCACAACCATCTGTAATGAGACTTGGTGCCCTCTTCTGGCCTGCAGGGATACATGCAGGCAGAACACTGTATACATAATAAATAAATTAAATTATTATATATTAAAAAAATAAATCCAGCATTCGGGCTGGAGAGAGGACTCCATTGCTGAGAGCACTGGCTGCTCTTCCAGAGGACTGGAGTTCAGCTCCAGCACCCACATATCAACTCAGACATGCACACAGTTACAACATTAATGCACACAGAATATAAAATGGCCAGATATGGTAGCATACAACTTTAATACCTACACTTGGGGGAGCAGAAGCAAGCAGATCTCTGAGTTTGAGGTTAGTCAGGGCTATATAGTGAGACCCTATCTCAAAAACAAAATTTTATATGGCAATCTAAAATTAATTTAAAAAATTAAAGGCCAAAACCATATAGTTATTCACCTCAAAGTCCATACCCAGAGATGCTATCTCTACAGAACACAGACAGACCAAAACATTTTCAAACAAAATTGAAAGTTTACCATAAAAAAACTATCACTAATGGCAGCCACAGGTGTATCGGGAGGAAGGTAAGGTTTTTTCATTGATAAAAGACAGTGTTGTATAACAAGTGAACACCAGACAATGGTTTCAAGAGAACCCCCCCCCCCCAGATGGTTTCTCTGCGAACAGCACTGATTGTCCTGGAACTCACTTTGTAGACCAGGTTAGCCTCAAACTCAAGGAGATCCACCCTTTTCCCACGTGCTGGAATTAAAGGCATGTGCCACCACACCCAGCTAAGAAGAAGCTTCTCTGTGGGTTGAGGGCCAGGTGGTTTGACCTGGGATTGCATGATATTAAAATCAAGTAACTGCTGGGTACCACAGCAGACTAGGAATGAGGATGGAGCCCCAAAGCCCAATCCTCAAGGAGAGAGGGGGTTGGGCTCCACCCTTTCTAGGGACGCGTTTGAAAACCTGTGCGCTGGGGCTGGAGAAAGGACTCAGTAAAGTGCTTGCTGCACATTACAAGGACCTGAGTTCAAACCCCAGCACCCACAAGGCGGTGCATGCTCGTAAATCTCAATACTGGAGAGAGAGAGACAGTCATCCTTGGGTTTCCCTGGTCTATCCTAATTGGTAATTTCTAGGTTAGTAAGAGATACCTAGACCTCCATAGGTACATGCACACACGTGTGCCAACATACACACGAACATGTACAGGCATAAAATGAAAACCTGGACATAAAAGTAGTTGAAATAGGAAAACCTAACTGAACAGTGCCTAATAACAGCAGCGCTGTTTTGTGGGAGAAATGCAAAACAAAAGAATGGTAATGTCAACAGTGGCCAGCAAGGAGTAGCAAGGAGTGACTAGTGACACAGGGTGCTTTTAGGTGTTTACATAGTGCATAAGCTGGTCAGTGTGCCAGTTAACGTTACATCGTCTCAAGTATGCCTGTTAAAATAACAGGCAAACCAAGTTCTATTCAGATAATTACATGGTGTATGCCTTCCAAAGGGGGATACAGATGGGAGAAGGAGGAGAACAATTAAACCTAAAAAAAAAATAATAATACATTCACAGTGGGCACAGTGGTGTGCACACTATGGTGCCCACCTCTGGGAGGTACAGGGGCGCACACTGCGGTGCCCACAGCCGGGAGGCACAGGGGCGCACACTGCGGTGCCCACAGCCGGGAGGCACAGGGGCGCACACTGCGGTGCCCACAGCCGGGAGGCACAGGGGCGCACACTGCGGTGCCCACAGCCGGGAGGCACAGGGGCGCACACTGCGGTGCCCACAGCCGGGAGGCACAGGGGCGCACACTGTGGTGCCCACAGCTGAGAGGCACAGGGGCGCACACTGTGGTGCCCACAGCTGGGAGATACAGGGGCGCACAGTGCAGTGACCACAGCTGGGAGATACAGGGGCGCACAGTGCGGTGCCCACAGCTGGGAGGTACGGGCCCACACTGTGATGCCCACAGCTGGGAGGTACGGGCCCACACTGTGATGCCCACAGCTGGGAGGTACAGGCACACAGTGCGGTGCCCACAGCTGGGAGGCACAGGGGCGCACACTGCGGTGCCCACAGCTGGGAAATACGGGCACACACTGCAGTGCCCACAGCTGGGAGGCACAGGGGCGCACACTGCGGTGCCCACAGTTGGGAGGCACAGGGACGCACAGTGCGGTGCCCACAGCTGGGAGGTACAGGGGTGCACAGTGCGGTGCCCACAGCTGGGAGGTACGGGCATACACTGTGATGCCCACCGCTGGGAGGTACAGGCACACACTGTGATGCCACAGCTGGGAGGCACAGGCAGAAGGATCACTGCTGGTTCATGAGATCTACCTACACGAAATGGTGAGTTCCAGGCCTCCACAGTGCTGGGTGGCATGTGGCAGGGAAGCTGGGAAGCGGGCATGCACACTCAGCCATCAAAATAGGTTATAAAGCAAAAGATAGTACTAATCATAAAAATGACAACTGCCCACAAGGAAGAAACAATTCTCTAGGGAGAGATAACAATTCTGGGCTTGGAATCTCTCTTGGGGCACACAAAGGACATAGCTGTTCCTCTGAGGAGGATGTGCAGTTAGGGAATGAACACATGAAGAGACGGCCCATGAGCCACATCAAATGCCAGCGGAGACTGCAGCAGGCTCTGTCCTGCACTCCAGCCAGAATGCTTGAAATACACTTTGCAAGCTGGGTGGCGGTAGCACATGCCTTTAATCCCAGCACTCAGGAGGCAGAGGCAGGCAGATCTCTGTGAGTTCAAGGCCAGCCTGGTCTACAGAACCAGTTCCAGGTCAGTCTCCAAAGCCACAGAGAAACCCTGTCTTGAAAAACCAAAAATAAAATAAATACCCTGGTTACATCACAGACTGGCAAGGAAGCTGAGGGACTCCAACACTTGCACACTGCTGTCCACATGACATGACTTTGCAGTGTGCCGGAACCGGCTGTCACCGTGCAAAATACTTTAGCTATTGCTTTCAAGACTAAACTTTGGGTCAGCAAGATGGCTCAGTGGTTAAGGGTACGTGCTGTGCAAGCCTGAATTCTGCTCGCTTCTCACGCCCAACTGCTTGAGTTTAACCCCCAGATCGTGTGTAAAGGTGGAAGAGAGAACCAACTCCCCAAAGTAGTCCTCTGACCTCCACACATGCACGGTGGCACAAGTGTCCCCCATAATATATACACACACAATACTAAGTAAGAATAATAAACTAGCTTAATAGGTTTTAAAAATAAACTCGCTGGGACAGTGAAACCTTTTTAGCCTATTTTTCTTAGAGATCAGCTGTGATCCGGGTAGCTACAGATGGCTCATGTGGCTAGAATAAGAAAAGTGAACTGGTTGTTTCATGATTTTTTAAAAATTCACATTAAAAATTTTTGATGTTAAGAATATTTTAAATAGCGGCTGGATGCCGGGCGGTGGTGGGGCACACCTTTAATCCCAGCACTCGGGAGGCAGAGGCAAGCGGATCTCTGTGAGTTCGAGGCCAGCCTGGTCTACAAGAGCTAGTTCCAGGACAGGAACCAAAAAGCTACGGAGAAACCCCGTCTCGAAAATTAAAATAAATAAATAAATAGCGGCTGGAGAGATGGCTCAGAGGTTAAGAGCACTGACTGTTCTTCCGGAGGTCCTGAGTTCAATTCCCAGCAACCACATGGTGGCTCACAACTACCTATAATGAGATCTGGTGCCCTCTTCTGGCCTGCAGGCATACATGGAGGCTGAACACTGTGTACATAATAAATAAATAAATCTTTAAAAAAAGAATATTTTAAATAAACATGATTGATTAATAAAAAAATACACTCACTAAGATTCATATTCTATGTATAATGGTGTTAATTGTATATGTTAACTTGATTATATTAGGGTATCCAGCTATTTAATCAAACAATGTTTAATGTTGAATCAGTGGCTCTAAGTAAGGCACATTGTCCTCAGTCACATGAGTGAGCGTCACCTGGTAAGGTGACTATCTTAAGAACAAACCTCACTCCTAGATGGCCTTTGAATTCAAGGTTGCAACACTGTTCCTCCTCCTGTAGACTTGCTCTGCAGACGACAGAATTGTAGCCCCTACCTTTGGGAGCCAATGCCTCTAACCAACATTTCCCTCCACTCTGTGGTCCGGGTTTTCTGTGGAAGTTTGATTCACCCATTATGTGATTATACTCTATGGAATTTATCCCCAAAACAAGAATTCATTTTCATTTAGGAACATATAACATGTACATGAATATTCATAACAGCTGTATTTATTCAAATATTTTTCTGGAGGTGACTGATGAAACTGTCCACACCCTGAAATACTATTCAATACTAAACAGGATGGGGCAGAGACTTGAGTGGACACAGAGGAAGCCCATCTCAAACCTGTCATTGTTGTTACTTTGAGATAGAGTCATACTATGCACCTCTGGCTGGCCTGGAAGTCACTATGTAGACCAGGCTGGACTGAAACTTACAGAGATCCTCCTGCCTCTGCCTCCCAAGTGTTGGTGTGTAATTAAAGACATATCACCACACTCATCTGAAAACTTATTTATATTAGTGTCTGTCTTAGTTAGGGTTTCTATTGCTGCAGTAGAAGGCCATGATCGAAAAGCAAGTCGGGGAGGAACGTGTTGGTTTGACTTACACTTCCATATTGTTGTTCATAGTCAAAGGAAGTCAGGACAGGAACTCAGACCCGGCAGGAACCTGGAGGCAGGAACTGATGCAGACACCACTGAGGGCTGCTGCTTACTGACTTGTTACATATGGCTTGCTCAGCCTGCTTCCATATAGACCCCAGGACTATCAGCTCAGAGGTGACACCACCCACAATGATGGCCTTGCCCCATCTATCACTATTTTTTTTGTTGTTGTTGTTGTTTTACGAGACAGGGTTTCTTTGAAGCTTTGAAGCCTGCCCTGGAACTAGCTCTTGTAGACCAGGCTGGCCTCGAACTCACAGAGATCTGCCTGCCTCTGCCTCCCGAGTGCTAGGATTAAAGGCGTGCGCCACCACTGCCTGGTTTTCTTTTCAATTTTTTTTTGGCTCCCCATCAATCACTAATTCAGAAAATGCTCTATGGCTGGCCCAGCCCAATTTTATGGAGGCATTTTCTCAGTTGAGGGTCTCTCCTTTCAGAGGGACGGCAGTTTGTGTCAAGAGGACATAAATCTAGCCAGCACAGTATTCGCTGATGTTATAGGCATTATTCTATTTATGTAACAGCCATGAAATACTATAATTAGACACAAAGGGAACTGTCAATGGGTTAGGAGTTAAGAGTGGGAGCTGGGCTGGGTTAGGAAGAGGGAGTGAGAGAGGCCCTTTCGGCACGGAGTGGTGATTGCCACGGTGGGGTGATGGTTGCACAAGGCAGTCGTGGTACAACAGCAGGCAGGGAAAGCAATCAGCCCGGTTTTGCTGTAACCAGTGCTGGACCAGGACTTTGAGAGTCTGGCTCAGATCAGTTTACTTTAGCCATATTTAAACACAGCACAATTTTTTGGGGGGGAAAAAGGGATTCAGGTAACAATTAACTCAGTCCCAAGTGCGCAACACTTTAAGACATGTTTACGTTGAGAGTCCTTACAAAGTACATCTGGTTTCTTTCACTAGAATGGGAACTGTTGGCTCAGAGATAGTCCTTAAGATTAAGGTCTGGGGAATTTTACTGGGGTAAACATAATACCTGTGGGTGTCAGGATTGGCCTGGCCCTAAGATAACACAGTTTGGAAGGCACAAGTGACCTCACTCATAAGAGAGGGGTTATGGCCTAAAAGAATGCTCAAGATTTAGGGTAAAGGGTCTGGGATAAGTAAAAACAAGAATTCCAGGAGATACAGCAGAGCCTCTCTGATCAGACAGCAAAGGAACACCAGGTTGTAAAACTACATCCTTGGCGTTCCAGAAAGAGCGGCTTCGCACCTCGTTCCACTGAAAAGAGGAGCGGTGTGTTTAACTTTCCTGGCTTCTCCAGGGCTTATCTGTGTGCACAAGGCCTTTTTTGTCCTCTACAGATTGTCCTGACTGGTGACAAACAGGCTCCTCGATCTCTCGACTGAGAGAATGAAAATTCTTGTTCTCTACTTGTCTAAGATGTCAGCCTCAGTGAGGCTGGGGAGGGCCCACAGGACTAGGCATGGGCTCTGCAGCCTGTGAATACAGGATCGTTTACAACATGAAAGAGGGGGCACTGGAGACATGGCTCAGTGGTTAAGAGCACTGGCAGCTTCCAGAGAACCCAGATTTAATTTCCAGAAACACATGGTGACTCACAACTGTCCATAACTCCCAATCCCAGGGGATCCAAATGCCATCTTCCGGCTTCTTTAGGCACCAGGCAAGAAATAATCCACTCAAGTAGATATTTTTTTTCTTTTCTTATTTATTTTTTAAGGTATATAATTTCTTTTCTTTTTTTGTTTTTTGTTTTTGTTTTGAGACATGATTTCTCTGTGTAATAGCCCAGGGTGTCCTGGAACTCACTCTATAGACTAGGCTGGCCTTGAACTCACAAAGATGTGCCTGCCTCAGCCTCCCAAGTGCCGGGATTAAATTATCCACTGCCCAGATCAAGTGGATAATTTCTAAGAAAATCTGAGCTTCTTAGGCATCAGGCAAGTAGTAATTTGATTCAAGTAGATAATTTTTAAAAAATACAAAATTGACACCCAAGGAGAAACAGGACACCTATTTAGCCATAGAACCACTAAAGAAGCCGAAATGATAGTAAATAATAATTTAAAATCTTTTTTAAAAAATATTTATTTATTTATTTATTATGTATACAATATTCTGTCTGTGTGTATGTCTGTAGGCCAGAAGAGGGCACCAGACATCATTACAGATGGTTGTGAACCACCATGTGGTTGCCGGGAATTGAACTCAGGACCTTTGGAAGAGGAGGCAATGCTCTTAACCACTGAGCCATCTCTCCAGCCCAATAGTTTAAAATCTTATGCCAAGAAAATTCCAGGCCTGCACGTAAAAAGTTAAATCCTGAAAAACTAGAGAGGGACATTGCAAAGAAGGAAAAGCACGTGTGCCCATCCTGGAAATGCACGGACTACATTCCGCTGTGATGAGTCATGAGGCACACAGGGCTGTTTTAATATTTTATAGTGTGTTGTAAAGGATTATGTTAATGATTAAGGAGGAAAACCCATCACCGCCCCAAAATGTGGGTGAAAAGCATGTAAAACTCAGAGCCTGGTACCCACATGGAAGGGAGAGAACCAACTCCAGAAAGTTGTCTGGACCCCCATAGGCACTCTGAGGCACACTGGAGTTTGTACATATGCACATGCACACACAAGCAAATAAAGAAAAATGTAAAAATAAACAAACTATTAGGCAATTTAAAAGATACGGAAGGGATTTGGATACACATGTCAAGATGCAAGAAAAATCATCTGAACAGGCTGTGTACTGAACAGTCTCTGCATCACTGTTTTGCAAAAGGCAAATCTATAAAAACAGGAAGGTTTAGGTTGTGGGGGCCCAGGTGCCAATAGTTGAAACCCAGGGAGTCTTTAAGACACAGGGATCCTCCTCTCATTCGACACGGTGATAACAGATCCCTGTCATTGTACATTTGTGCAAGCACACACAAGAGGTAGCCAAGTGTAGTGGTGGCTCTATATGACGGTGAATTGGTGTCATTTGGGGGTGACCATGTATCTTTGATGACAGAGGACTGCGTGTGAGCAGGCAGGATGTGGGCCATCTCTGTGGTCTTAATAGTGCTGCTTACTAAAAACAAACGGAAGGAGGAGGAGGAGAGAAAACAGAGAGAGAAAGTGAGAAAGAGAGAGAGAGAGAGAGAGAGAGAGAGAGAACACTTCCAGGTCAATTGACTTCATGTTCTTTATTTACTTGTAGAAAAAAGACCTCATGGTCCCAACTTGGCCCTGAGCTCCATGTGTCGGTGACTCTAGCTGTGAAGGTCGGAACCTTCTACTTCTACCTCCTAGGCAATGGGATTCTAGGAGCGTGCCACCATAGCCAGCTTGTTTGCTTATCATTTCATTTTGTTTTACTTTTTGTGTCTCACGCCATACCTCAGGCTTGACTTGTCCTCTTGGCAATTCTGTCTTAGTCTTACATGTGCTAACTTTACAAGCGTGAACATTTTCCCTTCCTGCTTGCCTTTCTTTCTTCTTGCCTTCCTTCCTGTCTTTCTTCCTGCCTTCCTTCCTTTCTTTCTTCCTTTCTGTCTTCCTTCCTGCCTTTCTTTTCTCTTCCTTCCTTTCTTTCTTTCTTTCTTTCTTTCTTTCTTTCTTTCTTTCTTTCTTCTTTTCTCTCTTCTTCCTTCAGTATCTCCCTATATAGGCCAGACTAAAACTTGCTATGTAAACTCACAGAGATCCGCCTGCCTCTCCTTTCAAAGTTCTAGGATTAAAGGTGTGCGCCATCAGACCTGGCTTGTTTGATCATTTTATTAAATAAAAATTTTAAATCAAGAATTTGCTTTCTTAGTTAGGGTTACTGTTGCTATGACGAAACATTGTACGAAAGCAACTTGAGCAGGAAAGAGTTTATTTGGCTTGCATATCCCAAGTCACAGGTATTTCCCTCTTCTGTGGAACCCTTCCGCACATGGGTGTCCACTCAGGGTTCCCCTGACATCCGTCAAGAAGTTTGGTCCATCTGGCTTTAGTTTCAGGATTACCATGGTCTTCACTCAATGAGTCTCCTTCAGTCTCAAACAAGGTTTCAGTAATTGCTGCCAGCCACCACGGGATCTTCATGAAGTTCCGGCAACTCTCCCACCAAGGGCCATCAGATGGAGCATCCAGCCCCTGCAGCTTCCACTCCACGCTGTGGGCTCACAAGAATTCCTTGGGCCTGCAGAGCAAGACCAGTGGGTTTTACTTGAAGGGCAGTTTACCCGCTCTCTGGTTTTCAGTACAAGGTAAGAAGACAGCCCAGTCAGAAGCTACGTCCCCCACCTGATACAGTCGAACAGGAAGGACGCCGCCACTCACAGTGCACGTGGCCAAGCGTTCCAGCCCATCTCCAGCTGTCACCTCAAGTCCTCCGCTCTCGCTTTCCTAAGTGGTCTCTACCACCCACACGGTGGCTCACAACCATCTGTAACTCTAGTTCCCGTGGTTCCAATGTCACCTGGACTCCAAGGCATTGCACGCATACAGTGCTCATAAACACACGCAGGCAAAGTACTCAAACACATAAAACAGAATCATTAAGTCTCTAACAAGGTGGCAATTAAAACCATGGTTAGTAAGTCCAGCCTTGTGGCACTGCTACAAGTGACCCCAGCTGAGGCCAAAGAATCAGTTGAAGCCAGGAATCAGTTAAAGTCTGGGCATCCTATCAAGACCTGCTAAAAGTGAAATTAGTTGATAGATTGATTGGTTAGATTTAAAATCCACTGGGCACAGGCTCTGTGACATTGGTGGTTTACCTACAGCATCAACAGTGGTCTCAGAGACATCCCTAAAAAAGGAAACAGGGCCAGGCAGTGGTGTCACATGCCTTCAATCCCAGCACTTTGGAGATAGAGGCCGTCTGATCTCTGAGTTCAAGACTAGCCTGAACTAGACTTGGAACTAGACAGAATGAGTTCCCAGGTAGCCAGGGCTTCACAGAGAAACACTGTCTCCAAACAAACAAACAAAAGCCAACCAAACAAAACAACAACAACAATAACAACAAAGGGGGACTGCAGAGATGGTTCCGTGTTTCAGAGCAGGTGTTGCAGCAAGCCGGTGGTGGCGCAAACCTTTCTAATTCCAGAACTTGGGAGACAGAGGCAGGCAGATCTCTGTGAGCTCAAGGCCAGTCTGGTCTACAGAGAAACCCTGTCTCGAAAAACAAAGAAGTAAGATTTTATCTCTTGTGTAGAGGCCCTGGCTCCCACATGGTGACCCACAACCTCCTATAAGAGGATCTGACATCCTCTTCTGATCTCCTGCACCGTGCACGCATGTGGAGCACAGACACATATGCAAGCAATATATACAAATAAAATAAAAAGACCTGAAAGGTTTTTTTATATGAAAAGGGAAAGATATTTCTCCATTTCATCATATTCTAACATATGTGGATTAATATATGTTCCAAGTAGGCATGGTGGAACCAGGATGGTGGTACATGGCTTTAATCTCATCACTCCAGAGGCAGAGGCAGGAGGATCTCTGTGAGTTCAAGGCCAGACTGAGCTACGTAGCAAGTTTCAGGATATCCAGGGCTACATAGAAGGGCAGCATCTCAGAACACAAAACACAAAACAAGGAAGCAAAAGAGAAAATGTGTTCCACACAGTGATGAAATTCTATGGTGGCTAAATAGGAAAATGGAGATTGTTACATGGGTCCTTTAAATCTGTTAGAACAAGAAGTAAAGAAAGAAAAACCCCTCATACTGCAAGCCTGTTCCCTTAGAAGAAATAGATGCGGCACTTCAGGGCCGTTCCTCAGACACAGAACGCTCAGGACACAGGAACAAATATCCTGACTTTGCGGGAGACGGTCCTAACTAATGTTTGTGAACCTTGGCAGCAACGCATGCGTACTAGGTGCAGTAATCTGGGTGAGCATTCCAGGAGTATCACAGTGACTGACAAGCAGAAACTGGGGGAAGGGGGGCGGGGAATAATTGACTGCTGCTGATGCAGACAACCCCGATTATAATGACACAGATGACGGCAGACAGCTGAGACTGGCCGCCTGGAAGCTACAGCTGACCAGTTAGAAGGAAGGCTCGTGATGGAAAACCTGAAAATGAGGGGTTTTGTGTGTGTGTGTGTGTGTGTGTGTGTTTTGAGTCAGGGTCTTGCTATGCAGCCCTGACTAGTCTAGAATTCATTGCCTAGATCACGCTGGCCTGGAACCTGCAGCGACTCTTCTGCCTCCTGAGTGCTAGAATTACAGGACCATGTGTCACCATGCCTGGCTGTAAGTAATATTGCTAAAAGCCCTCATGAGTTTCGGAAGGCATTAGTGAAAAGAGATTAGGGAAGGGGGAGTAGAGTGTGTGACTGCCACAGTGCCAAGCCCCTTTCACGTGGGACTTGAAGTTCCCAAAGTCTTTGCGGATCAAAAGCATGCCAGTGGCTCTGTGGTGAGCGCTCTCTGGAATACAAACTGATATTGCCACGACCTGCTCACTTTTCAAAGCTCTGAATTTATAGAATTTATCTAAGCCAGGTGTTGGCACGGACCTTTAATCTCAGCACTAGGAATGCAGAGGCAGGCAGATCTCTGAGTTCAAGGCCAGCCTGGTCTATAGAGTGAGTTTCAGGACAGCCAGGGCTACACAAAGAAACCCTGTCTCAAAAAACAAACAAGCAAACAAACACCTCATCTAACTGAAGAAAATTCCGCTGAGATCTAATTAATATGATCAGAATGTTAGCTATCTATAATCTTTCATGTTTATGTGTCTGTGTGTGGGATTTTAATTGTGTGTGTTTATGTGTCTGGGTATGGGTTTTTAATTGTGTGTGTTTATGTGTCTGGGTATGGGTTGTGCATGTGGGTACAGTGCCCCTCCAGGCTTTAGGAGGACGTCACATTCCCTAGAGTAGGAGTTAGGGGTGTCTGTGAGACCCCCGACATGGGTGATGGGAACTGTGATCCTCTGGAGGAGCAGTACACATCCCTAACCACTGACCCATCTCTCCTGATGCTATCCACGTCTGATCTTTTAAAAAATAAAACCTAGTCAGAGCTTGCTTGTAATTCTACCTACTCAGGAGGCTGAACTAGGAATATGAGTGTGAGGTGAGTCTGGGCGACACAGTGAGGCCCTGTCTCACACGAAACTAACCAACCACATCAAACATACAAACAAAAAAGGACGTCTAAAGTCAAGATGTGCCCTGAAGCAGTGGGAATTGCTTTCATTGGGGTAAATGGCAGAGTCCTGGAGACCCAGTGTGGATCTCAGATATGAGATGGACCCAGGCAGAGTTGGGGGATGGGGGGGGGGAGCACTCAGTACTCAGAGGCCTGGGAGACCGTGATGCTGGAACACCCAGTTCTTCACACAGGAAAACATGAGCTAGAATTGTTTCCTCGCATCCCATACACAAACATTATCCAGATGGATGGAAGGCTCCCTATCAGCCAACCGCAGGCCTTTAGGGAATATCCCATGAGCTCACTGTGACTTACTCAAACATCAGCCCAACCGAGCAAGCCTGCAGAGTGCAGGCACCTTGGGAGCGTCCATAACTTTCCAGCCTAGCACTTGGTACCCAGGCCACACAGCAAGAGCCTGCAAGTCAGGAAGGCCAGGACAACCATCCCTAAAAAGATGGGAGGCAGCAGTAGGTGCTTCATGGAAGAGACGATAGAATGTGTTCTCTCTTCAGAAAAAGCCTCAGTGGCCAGGCAGTGGTGGTACATGCCTTTAATCCTAGCACTTGGGAGGCAGAAGCAGGTGGATCTTTGTGAGCTCAAGGCCAACCTTGTCTGCAGAGGGAGTTTCAAGACAGCCAGTGCAGTTACACAGAGAAACCCTGTCTGGAAACAAATAAAAATACAGTAATTGTTCAAGCCAAATGTGGACTAAGAGTCACAGTGAGAAAAACAGTCAGGGACACTCATGCGTGTCAGCAGACTGTAATTGTCTTGGAACAAAACTTGGCATTTAGTGAGGTCCAACACAGACCTGTGTTGTGGCCAGCAGCAATTCTGTTCTCATGATAACTGTCCAGACAACAGCTCCAAGTCTACGTCCGGTTTGAACAGTCACACAGCAGAAAGGTCCAACACTGAGAACACGTGACACCTTCAGTGTTGACAGGACCTATTCAAAAGCACAAGGCAGCCCTCTTCAGAATGATCTTGCACTGACCAGTTTTATGTGGACTTGACCCAAGCTAGACTCATGTGAGAAGAGGGAGCCCTATTGAGATTAGCTGTAGGCAGGCGAGCCTGCAGGGCATTTTCTTAATTAATAATTGAGGGAGGGAGGGCTCATCCCATTGTGGTTGGGGATCTCCCCAGACTAGCTGGTGGTCTTGGGTTCTATGGGAAAACAGGCTGAGCAAGCCATAAAGAACAAGCCAAGAAGCAGCAGTTCTCCATGGCCTCTGCATCAGCTCTGCCTCCTGGTTCCTGTCCTGTTTGAGTTCCTATCCGGACTTCCTTCAGGGATGGACTCCAGTGTGGAAGCATAAGCCCAAACCCTTTTCGTTTTCTCCCCAACTTTCTTTTGGTCATGTTACCTTTCGGCATCAGACACCCTAAGACAAATGTCAATATAAAATTGAAAATAGGGCCTGCGCGATGGCTCAGCAGTTAAGAGCATGCAAAACGCCCATGTCAGGGAGCTGACAACTACCTGTGACTCCAGCTCCTGGGGGATCCAATGCCTCTGGCTTCCCAGGACACGTATGGCTTCCCAGGAACATCACTCACACGTGCATACCCACGCAATACATGCACTTACAAACAATAAAGGAAATCTTTCCAATTGAAAACCAGGAAGACAATACATTATTTAGAGATAGGTATATTGCAAAGAAGAAAAGAGAGGGGCAGGTCAACATCTGATTGATGCAAGAGAGTGTGTTCCTGTCATGGGGGAGGGCACTCTGCACAGGGCCATTGGGGCTGGAGGTGTCTAATATGTGTGTGCTTCCCCACCAGTTCCCACTTTGTTATTCTTACCAGCTGACCCTGGGCTCCACCTACCCAGTTACAGACTGGGTACATTTCACAAGGCAGCCCTCCTCCCCTTCCCTCTGAGCCTTTGTGAAGTCTGATCTCTTCAGGACAGGTGGACATATCACCTCACACACACACACACACACACACACACACACACACAAGTTCAAGAGCATGCTTGGCTCACTGTGTATGCCTACAATCTGTCTTTGGCTTGTACTTGGACCCAGTAAGTGTGTGTTGAATGACTGAATGAATTCATAAAGAAAAGAAGCCCTTGGGCTAGGGAGGTAGCCCATTCTGTGCAGTGCTTCCCAGAAGGAGGAGGGCCTGTGTTTGAGCTCCAGCTCTTATTGAACAAAACAAAACAAACAACAAAACAATATCAACAAAGCTAGACACTGGTCTGTGCTCGTATTCCCAGCCCTGAGGAGACAGAGGGCAGCTCCGCCTGGGGCCTGTTGGCCAAGCAGTCTAGACAAATCAGTGCATCCACATTTCCCCACATATAAACATACACCCCACCCAGACATACGCATTTACACCAAAAAATTTTTTTAATGGGGGAGAGGGTACTGGGAAGATGTCTCAATGGTTAAGAGAGCTTGCAGAGGGCCCAGATTCACTTCCCGGCACCCAAATGGAAGCTCACAGTGTTCTTTCACTCCAGTTCTACGAGATCTCTGTGCCCATGCATATATCCAGGGTAGCACTCATAGACATAAAATAGCTATTTTCAAAATGGATTTATTTTAGGGAAGCTGGAGAGATGGTGAAGAGCCCTGGTTGCCCTCCCAGAGGACCCAGACTTCATTCCCAGCACCTGCACAGCTCTGACAACTGTGTATCTCCAGGTCCAAGGAACCCAATGCTCTCTTCTGACCTTCGTGGGCACCAGGCATTCACAAATATATAAACAGGCAAAATACCTATACACATAAAATAGTAAAATAAAGACAGTAGGGGAAATTTATTTTTTATCTTTCTTTTCTTTTTTTCTTGAGACAGAGTTTCTCTATGTAGCCCTGCCTGTCCTTGAACTTTCTCTATAGACCAGGCTGTCCTCAAATTCACAGATTCACCTACCTCTGCCTCCCAAATTCTGAGATTAAAGGTGTGCACTACCGCTGCCTGGCAGTAGGAGAAATCCTTATTCTACTGATTTATTTACTGTTTTTAATTGTGGTGTGTGTATGTGTGTTTTTGCACAAGCATGCAGGCCCCCAAGACAAAGACATCTAGAGTTACAGGGGGTTGTGAGCCACCTAACGTGTGCTGGGAACTGAACTCAGATCCTCTGCAAAAGCAGTGTATGCCATTAACTCTTGATCCATAATCTAGCTCTCTAAAGTAGATTTTAAAAGAAGGAGAAGCAGGAGGAAGAGGAGGAAGAAAGGAAGGGCGGGAGGAAGGCTTGCAGAGGAGCTTTTCCACTGAAGGTGTTTCAGCTTTTGAACGAAGTGAGAAACCCTGAGGCGGCAGCAGCTGAGGTCTCATCAGGTCCACAGGAAGCCCCAAGCGGAGTTCGGGAGTTCAGGGAGGGAGCAAAGGAGGCTCTGACTCTAAGCCTCCACATTCCTCTGCTTGAGCCTGAGCCAAGCCACACACAGCACATCTGGGGCTTACCCCGCCCAGGGCCTGGAGCCCTTGCCCCTTCCTTAGCGCTGGCCAGTTTCTGTCTTTGTCCTCACTGTTCCCAATTCCCGGCCTCCCACCCTTCTTGGCAGGCTAATCTGGGTACTTGACCATGAGTGTCTCCCCAGGAGCCAGAAGCCTTGCCCCATCTCTGTCTGCCTCCTCTTTTCAGGCCCTTACTTGCCCATCAGGAAGCCCTGTTTGGCTTGGAAGAGGGGGTGCTGGCAGGCTGGTAGCTCCCCATGGCCATAGCCTTTTCACGCTCTGACCCCCCCCCTTTCCTGTCCTTTGGTGCCTCTGCCTCCTCTGGCCTTTCAGGGGTGGAAAAAAAAGAACTTGGGGGGAATGTGGGATGGGGAGCTAGCGGGAAACTGGAGCCTGGTGCCCAGTGCTGACCACACCCAGAGATTCCCTTCTGGATCCCCACAAACTAGGCTTTGAAGAGATCCAGCCACCTCCTGGGTTCCTCCCCTCTGGGGTCCTGAGCTGGAAGAAAGAGGCCTTTGCTGGGCCTGAAACACCAGACCCTCAGCCAGGGCAGCAATCCCAGCCCTATTGTCCTTGTCTGCCCGGGCAGCCAAGGCATCGCCCAGATGCCTGCAGCAAAGGGCACTCTCCAGCTCCAGAAGCCCTGTCTGATGGTGGTCTCAACACATGGCTCCCTGCTGCCCCATGGATGGGATTCTTTGTGTCGCTGGAATTCCCATCTTGTAAGGGCATGAAGTGGCATGGCCCCTGGCCAGGAAGCTCTGGGTCAGCAGGAGGGGTAGGGTTAGGTCAGAGCTAACCGAGAGCTTTCCCAGCTCCCAGCCAGTGTCCAGGAACTCCTTGCGGACCAGCACCCAAGCATTCTTTGGGACACTGATCCTTTTTTTGCCTTGTCGCCTCCTCAGTTTGGGTGTCTGAGCATCTCTCTCAGGCAAAGAGGGCCGGTCAAACCCCTGAGATAAAATTGAGAGACCGAGGCCCCATCTGCCCTCACTTTCCCTGTTGGGCTTGTGTGAGGGCTGGTCATTCCTGCTCTTTCCAGTTCAGAGCCACTTGGTGCTCATTAACCCTGGGAATCCGTCGTCACTGCACCTCGTACCTGCTCCTCAAGCAGATGCTGAGCCCCTGGGCCCCTCTGAGCCTCCAGCCAAGACCTAGTAGTTGGAACTTAGTTCTCTCTGCAAAGAGGTTTGGCTTGCCTTTCCGCATGCCTGGGTCAAATTTGACTCCGAGGAGCAGCTCTCTCCAAGCAAGGCTGCATAGGAGCCAGCCCAGGTAATCTCCAGCACCAGGGATCCTTCCCTCACAACTCCCCAGGACAGAGCTGGGCACTCTCTTTGCTAGACAGACAAGAAGGAGGACCGTGGGCGATAGCTGTGGGGAAATATAGCCAAGAGCTTGAGAGAGAAGGGGTGGTGCGGTTGAGTCACCCACACCGCTTCAGTCACCTGCGCCTTTGGAAAGGGCTGGGCGAACTTTGGGCAGGTCCCACGGTGGGTGGGCCTTAATGTGGGCGGGGCCTACTCCAGCCCTGCCCCGGCGCCTAACTCTGGGGCCCGGGCCACCCAGGCCTCCACGCTGCCCGCTGTCCGGGGTCCCCGCTGTGTTCTCCTGCGCGCTCCCATGGCCGGAAAGTTGCTGTCACTGTTGCCACCCCTGCTGCTGGCTGCGGTGGGTCTCGCCGGCCTCCTGCTGCTGTGCGTTCCTACCCAAGACGTCCGGGAGCCGCCTGCTCTCAAGGTGCACGCGCCCACCGTGGCGCTGGTCTGGGAAGCAGCTGGCTGGGGCTGGGGGCCGGGCGGGGAGCTGTCGGGGAATTTAGAAGCGCGCAGAAACGCCCTGGGCTCCCGCGTAAGCGCGGGACCAACCCGCGCTGTGCCTCCGGCCGGGTCCTAGGTTCCGCGCTTGGTTTTACTGAATCCGCGGGGTGACAGCGACGCTTCCGGAGCTCCACGGCACTGGAGGCCAAGTTCGTGGGAATTCTCCTGCTGCGGCTTCGCGATGGAGCTGCCTGCGCAGCGGAGGCGCTGTCTTCCCGCTCCCTCCAGGCGGTTCCCATCTCCCCTGGCTGTGACAAAAACCCCCGCCCTTAGTCCAGCGTGATATCCGGGCAGCACCCAGAGCGCGCCGTTATAGAAAGGCATTTGTTCTAGATTCAGCTCCAGATAGGGGACAGCACACACTAGGGACTTTCAACCCCTCTCAGACCAATGTCTGAAGAGAGACACTTGAAGGAAGCTTGCTGATTCTAAAGGGGTCACCAACCCTCAGCCGCCTCAGGCTGGAAGCTGGCACCTTTAACTTTTTGTTGATCTTGTGCTGAGTTTGTGTGGGGAGTGGATATCCTAACTCCGGGGACCTAGGATGGAAGGGAAAGAGCTCTCCGGCTGTGCGGGATGGGCTGTGGGGTGTGGGAGTTGGATCACTGTATCTGACTGGCTCTGGAGGAGTTCCCTGTTGTGCTGGAGGACTGGAGCAGCCCTTTCTCAAGCTAGAACTGGCACATGCCCCAGGCTGGTATCCAGCCAGGCTCCTTCAGCTGGAGCCCAGCCCCCTGGGGTAGGATACCCTACAAAGAAGGCCCATCCAACACTCCCCTCAGCTCTGCAAAACCACCCTCTCCCTGACTTTGAGGTTCAGGAAGGGCCATAGATTAGAGACATACACTCAGCCTGAGCCACAATCTTTCCCAGTGGCCCTTATTTCACATCCTCAGGTTAGGCTAAGGTCCTTACAGGCCAGTAGAGTGGGGGAAAGAAGGAAGAGTAGCCCTTGGGTTTGGTCCCCCTGAATTGAGGAGCTTGTGTCTTCAAGGCAGAGTTCCAGCTGCCCTGGTCAGGAAGTCTACTTTCTGGTCCTGGCAGTGTCATCCTCAGACAGTTGGGGGGGTGTCACCCCAGGAACTGCCGGTCAGTCTCCTTCCATCCAAGCTATGTCAGTGTGAACGCCTTTGACTGTCCCTGAGACTCAAATGAACCTCAATGCAAAGCTGGTGGGCACAGAGAACTGGAAAGCTAAAGGGATGTAAGCCCTACATCCCTCAGGCTGACTTGCCACTCCCACCCACAGTATGGCATCGTCCTGGATGCTGGCTCTTCACACACATCCATGTTTGTCTACAAGTGGCCAGCAGACAAAGAGAATGACACAGGCATCGTGGGTCAGCACAGCTCCTGTGATGTTCAAGGTGAGAATGGTCTTAGCATCACAGGCCCAGGTAGTCTTTCCCCTCTACCTGCTGCTAGGTGCGGCTCACTTGAAGCAGGAGTTCAAAAAGAGAGGCTGGGTTCTCTGGACCTGGGAGGGGCTGTGGGTACTTAATGTTCTGGAACAGAAATCCTGGGGAGCAGGCAGAAGCCTCGGGGTTTAATGGCCCAAGATGGGTCTCTACTCTATAGACGAGGTAGGTGGGGCTCTAAGGATCTAAGGGTGTACCCAGGCTGGCTCTTTGGAGGTTGGCTAGGCTAACAATGCCTGAGTCTTTCTCCTGGCACCTGTGCCCACACCCACCAGGTAGACGGCAGCTTCAGAGGCTCTGGGTGGCACCTGGACCCTTTGTCTCTAATTGGGTATCTTTGGGATTAAGCTGGGAGGGTATGTCTGGGCAGCCCCATCTAAAAAGCCTATGTCCACCAAACCTGGGCCCGATTCCTTGCTCCCTCTAGGTGGGGGCATCTCCAGCTATGCCCATGACCCTTCCAGGGCAGGCCAGAGTCTGGTTGAATGTCTTGAACAGGCGCTTCGGGATGTGCCCAAAGACAGACATGCCGGCACACCGCTCTACCTGGGAGCTACAGCAGGCATGCGTCTACTCAAGTGAGTCTTTACACCGACTGGGCCCAGGGGCCTCCACAGCCCTTCGACAGAGAAGAACTCCCCTCCCTGGGCAAGGGCGTCTGGGGATGAGTTCCATCAGAGTCCTCCCCATTCCACAGCCTGACCAGCCCAGAGGCCACAGCCAGGGTGCTTGAGGCGGTGACACAGACTCTCACACGGTACCCCTTTGACTTCCGCGGTGCTCGAATCCTCTCGGGACAGGATGAAGGGGTGTTTGGCTGGGTGACTGCCAACTACCTACTGGAGAACTTCATCAAGGTGGGCCCTGCAGCTGGCCCAAAGAGCCCGGGGTCCCGTGGGCCTTGCCTGTCCACTCTCTTAAACTGATGTCTACCCTTCACAGTATGGCTGGGTGGGCCGGTGGATCCGGCCAAGAAAGGGAACGCTGGGGGCCATGGACCTTGGGGGTGCCTCAACACAGATCACCTTTGAGACGACCAGCCCATCTGAAGATCCAGAGAGTGAGGTCCATCTGCGGCTCTATGGTCAGCACTACCGTGTCTACACCCACAGCTTCCTTTGCTACGGCCGAGACCAGGTTCTCCAGAGGCTGCTGGCCAGTGCCCTCAAGGTGCCTTCCAACCTCAGCCACCATACCACACTAGTGCCTCCTTGAGGGAAGGGAAGCAGAAGGGACCTGAGGCAACAGAGCAGAGTCAGGAAAGCAGCTCATACTGACTTCAGGGCCTGTATAAAAGAGGCCTCTTTTTACATGGATGCACACATAGCTATGAGGTCCGCAGTGGGTCAGACCTACACGATGGTGTCTGCTTTCAGCCGCAACCACCAGATCACCTGACCAGGGCTTCTCCAGCTGGGTGTGCCTCGGCTTAAAGACGGGTGGGGAGGAACTCGATAGGATAAAGGGTCAGGAATAGAGGTCTAGAGTAAGGAGAGCCAAGGGTCACCTCACAGAACCTCGAATACCTGGCCAAAGTGTTCACTGTTTGTTCGGCAGATAATGGTTAGCCACGATTGTTCATGAACACAACAGGGGAGTCGCCCACAGCATGCTACTTCTCTGGCGGGGTGGGAAGCAGTAACAGAGTGGGAAATTCCATCTATGTTCTGGTTAACTCCCCAGATTCATCACTTCCACCCCTGCTGGCCGAAGGGCTACTCCACCGAAGTGCTGCTCCGAGATGTCTACCGGTCACCATGCACCACGGACCTGCGTCCTCACATTTTCAACAGCAGCGCCCTTATCAGACTTTCGGGGACCAGCAGCCCCGCCCTCTGCCGTGACCTAGTCTCTGGGCTCTTCAACTTCTCCTCCTGCCCCTTTTCCCAGTGCTCCTTCAATGGGGTCTTCCAGCCACCTGTGACGGGGAACTTCATAGTGAGTCTGGGTAGATGGATGCGGGGGCTAGGGGGGCACCAAGCATCTGGGGTCTTGTGATAGACTGTACAACTCTTCCTCCCATAGGCCTTTTCTGCTTTCTACTACACTGTGGACTTCCTCAGGACGGTGATGGGGCTGCCGGCGGGCACCCTGCAGCAGCTGGAGGCAGCCGCGGAGACCGTCTGTAACCAGACCTGGGCTGAGGTGAGACCTGTTCCCCACAGTCTCCATGGCTGGACAGGAGGCTTGCCCATTCATTAGCTGTATGCAGAGAGAGACCCAGTCATTTTAGAGTGCTGACTGCCATAGACAGACTCCAGAAAGGGCCAGGCTAATGTGGGGGAGCCTGGGGCTGGGTAAGTAACCAAAGTCTAGAGAGCAGGTCTCCTGGGGACAGGTATTGCAAAGGCTCCGTGGCAACAGGGAGCTCAAAGTAGGCTGAGACAGACAGGCAGGTGTCTAGGAGAGAGTGTGGAAGGGTCTCACCAGCTGGAAAAGAACACTCGAGAGAGACTCAGCAGGGCCTGGGGTATGCCCAGAAGAGTTGAAGATGCCACCAGATTTCTGGTTCTGGCCACTGCCTGAATACTAGCTCCAGGTAAGGAAGAATAGAGAGGTCTGGATAGCTAGAGTGTGAGGTGACCAGCAAATCTCCTGGAGAAATAAATTCTCCTAGTCTTAGGCACCCTTGACAGTCCAAGAAAAGTGGGACTAAGCCGTCAGAGAGCAGCATTCAAGGCTGGCCGTCTGTTCCTTTGATTATGAAGCAAGGGTGTTTCCTAGTGGCTATCCTTGCTGTCCTCTCCATTTGGCTGTTGGAAGGAGGACACAGGGCCTTCCAGCAGTCATGTGGTTTATCCCAGAGGAGTATCTGTCTGGGAAGGGCGTTTTGGACTAGGCCTTTCTGTCTATTTAAGGCCATAGGCCTCTCTTGGCCTGAGCAGTAGGGAGGGTGCCGCACCCCGATAGCTCCTCTTGGTTCTTAATCTAACGACGTCTTGCTCTCTTCTTAGCTTCAGGCCCGAGTGCCAAGGCAGCAGGCCCGCCTGGCTGACTACTGCGCCGGAGCCATGTTCATACAACAGCTACTAAGCCGCGGCTATGGCTTCGACGAGCGCTCCTTCAGCGGCGTGGTCTTCCAAAAGAAGGTGGGTGATGGGTGGGGCCGGAGGATTCGGGGCGCGGTCTCTTGGAAGCTGACCCCACGCCCCCTCTTAGGCCGCAGACACGGCTGTCGGCTGGGCGCTGGGCTACATGCTGAATTTGACCAACCTGATTCCCGCTGACCTTCCGAGACTACGTAAAGGAACGCACTTCAATTCCTGGGTTGCTCTCCTCCTGCTCTTCGCAATCCTGCTCTTGGCGGCGCTGGTCCTGCTTCTGCGCCAGTTGCGCTCGGCCAAGTCTCCAGGCGCCCTCTAGGGGTGCACCGGGAGCTGCTCCCAACTCCCCAGGGCATCCTTGTCACAGTCAGCCTGAGGATTCACATCCCTACATTCACGGGAAGCCTTGGTAGGCCCCTGCAGTTTTCTCCAGCCGGGAGTTCTCAAGAATTTCCTCCCCCCTCTCTTCCTGGGGTGTCAAGTCTCTCAGTCTGTGACTCAGGGTGAGGTCCGCTCAGAGAGGGACATTTGTTCTGATCTTCAGGGCCCTGGGAATTTCCTGTGCGTACTCTGGGCCTTTAGATAGGCAACCACCAGAGCCTACAGGCTAGGAGTCCGTTCAATGCCTACTTGTAAAAAAAAAATTTGTAGGGCTGGAGAGATAGCTCAGTGGTTAAGAGCATTGCCTGCTCTTCCAAAGGTCCTGAGTTCAATTCCCGGCAACCACATGGTGGCTCACAACCATCTGTAATGATGTCTGGCGCCCTCTTCTGGTTTCCAGACATACACACAGACAGAATATTGTATAAATAAATAAATATTTAAAAAAAAAATTTGTAATAAACGATTTTTCCTAGAGCAGTGAAGTGTTCATAGGGTGGGGCATCCTTCTGCTGTTCCTCCTTCCAGCTGTCGGTCGTTCCGCTCTAGCCCTGGTTCCAAGATACTGTCTTTTCTTCCTTCCTTTCTGGACCAGACGTGAGGCAATGAAGGAACTCCTTTACACTGGTTTGGGTTGTCCCCGAGTCTTCTCTGATTGACAGAACCCTAACACACCTCAGGTCCCCCCTTGATGATGGGTAGGAATTGAGGATGCACCCCGAGGTTTTTCTCCCCGACTGCAGAGGCTCCCGAAGTGTCAGGAACCCTCCACTCCACACTAAGTTTCTGTGTCCTCTGGGCAGAAAAGAATGACCTGGGTATGCAATTCTCCACCACCTCTTTTATGGGACATGAGTTCAGACACAATTTCTGTTCTCTCGGTGTTTTAGGGCTGGTTGGGGGTGCACACGCATGCGCACACACGACGCCGTTGTTTGATATATTTTGTTAACCTGCAGTAGCAAGTCTCCACACTCTGACACCATAAACCCGAGGGAGTGAAAGAACCGCAGGGCGGGGGAACTCAACCTTGTTTTTTTGTTGTTTTTTTTTTTTTTTTTTTTGCTTTGCTTTGCTTTTTGAGACAGGGTTTCTCTGTGTAGCTTTGGCTGTCCAGGCTGACTTTGAACTCAGAAATCTGCCTGCCTCTGCGTTCCATGTGCTGAAATTAAAGATGTGCACCACCAGTGCCCCGCAAGGTTTTTTTTTCTTCTGTTTTACATTTTTAAGACAGGGTCTCACTATGTAACCCTGGATGTCCTGGAACTTGATATGTAGAGCAAGCTGGTCTCAAACTCACAGATAGCTCCCTATTTCTGCCTCTTGAGTGGTGGGATTGAAGGAGTCCGCCACCACACTTAGCTTTCAATCTTGCTTTCTTGACTTAGTCGGGGGGCGGTCTCTGGATGGGATGGGGTGTGTTCTCAGGGGATTGTAACCGAAGAGTAAACACAAGACACCGTGGATGCTCCACGCTGTGCGACTCAAGGAAGACAAAAGCCATTACCTGGGACAGTGACCACCTTGGACAGCTCCCAGACGCCTGTCAGCAGCGACGTCAATTTACTTTTGCCCTCTGGTGGAGTCCCTCGGAAACGAGTCTGGCTGGCGTCAGGAGCGATCTAGTGAGCCTGCCGTGTTTGCTTTACTTCGTGGATTAGAAAGCCCGGAGGCGGCTCTGGGTACACCTGTGCGACTCGATGCACCTGTTTATCATTTGTTTAATACATTTTTCAAACCTGCAACAGTCAGCCTGGTCTACATAGCAAGTTCCAGGACAGCTAATGCTTGCTATTTGTGTTCCCCTAGTTCAAGGTCCTCCGCTCCGAAAGAGTGGGCGGCTGGGTTTGGCAGTCGGACCACTAAGAGGAAGGCACGCATCCTGGGTTGTGCACTCTTGGTCAATCCCAAACCAGATTTCTAGGTAATGAGGAGGCATCCTGCCGTAAAGACGGGAGGGCCAGAGACACTTAGTCGCCTGTAGAAAGGGGACCCCCAACAGGACGCAGGGGGAGGGGGCTCAGTCTGGAGATGTCCCGCCCCCGCAGGTGGAGCGCGCAGGCGCACTCCCTACGCGTTTCTCTGACCGCGGAGCCTCCATCCCATCCCGGATCCTTTGCCGCAGCGTCAGCGCCGCCTCCTCCTCTTTTCCTCTTCCGCCCCCTCCCGCTTCCCGGCTTCTCCAGTCACGGTTCCCGGAGCCGGTATTGAGCCCGGGGCCAAAGAGTGCCATGCTGCCCGGGTGGTACTGAAGCATGGCGACGCCGATTCCTCCGCCTTCCTCGCGGCACCTGCGGCTACTGCGGCTGCTGCTCACCGGCCTCATCCTCGGAGCGGCCCTGAACGGTGCCACCGCCCTCCGCCCGGGTGAGCTATAGCTCTGGGCGCAGGCTGCGGGGCGCTCCGGAGCCGGGATCGTCGGGCGGGGAATCCTACCACCTGGCGCCACCCTCATCCTCCCTGCCACCGCCCTGGCCTCACCCGGGCCCGCAGGCAGGCCGGTCTGCTGGGAATGGATCGGGTAAACAGGTCAGGCCCGTTGAAGGCCAGGCTGGAGGAGTCTTAGTCTCAGGTCCCTGGAGGCGAATGTAGATTTCATGAGCTTCTGGTCTTTGTCTCTGGGTCCCTGAGCCTATTCGCCATATGCCTCCGGATGTCTTTCTGGGCGTCTGCAGCCATCTGGTTCTCTGGCATCCTGTGTCTTTGTTTCTGTATCTATGAGTTTTCCAAACGCTAGGGTTGTTCCCGGTGTCTGTGGGCCTTGCTGCTAGTAGCCTTGTCTGGGTCTGGGGGATCCCATGGCAGAGTCTAAGAGTTCCAGGACCACTAGGGTCTTGTTCTAACTTAGTGCCGTCAAGCTGCCACCATTCCCTGCCCTGGAGGGTACGTGCCACCCTGTCTTCTGGACTGAGGTCTGTGTGTTTACCCTTCAAAAGAGCCCAGTCTGGGAAATCACTCTTGCCAGATGGGTCCTGAAGCTACAGGATCCAAATTGTATCTCCCTGAAGGGGGCGAAGTGGGAGAGCGCGCCCATATGCTGGCTCAGTTCTGGAGCTCTGAAGGGGGGGTGCTTTGAACCCAGCTTACAGATGAGGAAACTGAGGCACGGAGAGATGACTGGTATGCGGCACAACTGGGACTCTAACGAGATTGTTCTGAATGTGGGGCCTTTAAGAGCTGGGCAGGCCTCTTTCTGGGCAAGCAATCCTGGACTGAAGGTTGGCCTGACCGGAAGAGACTCTTGGGGAGGGTGAGGGCCAGACCAGACTTTACAGAAGTAGCACAAGCCACCTGCCTGCCTCCCAGGTGCAGCCTCCTCAGGATCGGGACTAGCTGGGCGGTGGTGGCGCATGCCTTTAATCCCAGCACTCGGGAGGCAGAGGCAGGCGAATCTCTGAGTTCGGGGCCAGCCTGGTCTAAAAGCAAATTCCAGGACTGCCCAGAGCTGTAACACAGAGAAACCCTGTCTCGAAAAACAAAACAAACAAACAAACAAAAGAATGGGACTATGGGGGCAGTGCTCAACCCCTTCTTGGGCAGGTGCTGGCCTCTGCTCATTGGTCACTGTAGCTGGATGTAGAGACCTAGCATGACCCGTATCTAAGCATCCCCTTATCACATCTAGTGACCAGGAGAGGCCAGTCCCCGAACGGGTAGAATACTAGTTACTCTCTAGTAGCCATTGTTCCTGGGAACTCCTCATCACACCCAGACTAGAGAGGGTCTTTCTGTCCAAGATTAAACAATAGACCGATGGGCTAGGGAGGTCCTGCAGCCCCAAACCAGCCTTGTGCGACACACCTCTAGTATAGAGGTCTAACTAGGTTCTCAGCACTAGGGGCAGGGACAGTCTGGCTCCGTGGAACCTAGCTGGTGGGTGGAGTCCATGTAAACCTCCCAGTACAGGTTTAATGTTTAACTATCCCTAGCCCAGATTGCTGTCACTGGAGTCTGCTGATCCAGCTATGGAGGATAGAAGGTGCCTGGCCTGGGATTCAGTGTGCCACCTGCCACCAGGGCTGCTGGGACTTCTTTGCAGGAGATGTAGAGTGTCACATTGCAAAGGAAACTAAGCCAAAGGCTGCGGAATGTTCTCCATATCCCAGGGGGCCCTACTGGCTTTGCCTGCAGTGTGCCGTGGTGGCAGGGCTAAGGAGAAGAAGGATCCAGTTGGCCAGAGACAACCACCAGTCAAGGTCGATGATTCCGCTGGGTATTCCTTGGCTTTGCCGACTTCCAGAGACAGGGACCAGGGTCCCAGATTGGAACTATTCCTTAGCTTTGAAGAAACTGAACTTATGTGCCCCGCAGGAGAAACTGAGGCACGAGGGTCACTGTCCTAGCTACCTGTATCAGCATGGTACTGATTGGCATATATAAACAGAACGTCATGCTCTGGGCCCCAAATGAGGAAGACAGGAAATGATCTGGACCGGCATCCTTAGTGCTGACCAGCGTAGGCCTTTCAGTGCCCTCGTTGTGTCTAGCCAGCTCCATCTTAGGTCTCCCAAACCCGGTGGCTTCTCTCTGCTCTAGACAAAGGCTAGGCAGGGAGAGCGGCTGTCTTCTGGGCTGAGCATTTATTCTGTGGCCTGCCAATCTACTCCCTAGGGTTACAGGATTATGTGATGGAGGCTAGGGAGAAGCACCAGTGTTTAAGAGAAATGGCTACCCAACATCCTTTGCTCTGTCCTTAGTAGCAACCTGCATAAAAGGTCCTGGCTTTCTCTGAGCCACACAGAGGTCCAAAACCAGCCTTGGAGGATGATACAGTCCTTCCCTAGAGGCTGACTGGACAGGAAGGGTCAGTTCTCCTTGAAGGGTAAGGCTTAGGCCTGGAAGCGGGGCTGTGAGGAGTGGATGGGACAGGGTAGTTCCCATAAGACTTGGAGCTGTTTGCTTCCTGCTTCTGAGACTTGGCAGCAGGAAGGCAGGGCCTGCCTGGAACAATGACCGGAGATAGGCCAGGCCAGGCCAGCTCTGTGGAGGGAAGGGTTTCTGAACAGGACTGCTGTTGTGCTGAGACCCAGCCAAGTGGGCTGTGATGGGCCATGCCTCCTCTGCTTCTTCCTCAGATGATCCCACCTGTCCTGGAAGCCTGGATTGTGCCCTGAAGAGGCGGGCCAGATGCCCCCCAGGTGCCCACGCCTGTGGACCATGCCTTCAGTCTTTCCAGGAGGACCAGCGAGGGTTGTGTGTACCCAGGATGCACCAGTCTACTGGTATGCCGGAGTATTAAATACAGGGGACATAGATGGGTGAGGTATCTTCCCTGCCCTCCTTCCCTACGCAGTGGGCCCATTCCCCTGAGTGCTCAGGTCCAAGACCAGAACGGAATTCTTGTGTGTAAGCCTAGGAGTGACAAGTCTTTGTAGCCTTTCAAGATGGTGCTGGCCCCATGTTGGAAATAGGCTGAGGCCCCATGGCAGCTGAGTCCTCCAAACATAAAGGCGGACCTCGAGAGAAGGAGAGGTCAGAATGTCAAGAGCTTGGAACATGATAGGTCTGCTGAAGGCTGTTCCAGGGGTCTGCGTTAGGACTCTCTAGGCAACCTGTACATGCCACACGGCATGTTTGGAAGGATCAGTCCTGTCCTAGTGACGACTGTCAGATAGATGGTCAGTTTGTCTGGATGCCCCTTCAGAAGATGAGGGCTTTACCTGAGAGGTGCTGGGGATGTGGCCAGCCAGGTTTCCTGGGAAGAAGTAAAGAGAGCACCGAGAAAAGGCCAGAGGGATTGCTGTAGATTGGGGTCCAAAAAGAAGCTCCCATTGTGAGGTACAAAGTGAGAACCAATCAGGGCCCGACAACCTGTGCTCCCCTATAGGCTCCTTCTTTTTTGATGGTGGCAGTAGCCTAGGTGTTTGAGTATACTGTGGCTTCTCTGTCTCTTCAGGATTTCCCATCTCCTCTTGGGCAGAAAAGCTGCCTGGGGATGGGCAAGGTAGGAAATGTGGTGTCTCAGTTGGTGCTCTGCCCAGCTCTTTGGGAACACTAGCTAGGTTAAAGGATTCCATTCCTTTTGTGAATCTCTGCACATTTCCTTGGCCGTTCTCTCCACCCCCTACCCCCACCCCCACCACCCCAACTTAAAGAAGCTCCCTCAGTTGTCGCCATGGTAACTCAGGATAGTGAAACTTTGGATGCGTCCCCTCCATCTCAGGAGGCTGCTTGCTGCAGGTGTGGTCTAAGGGTCTAGGGCCTCTCTCTATGATGGCCCCTCACACTCCTTAGGGGAGGACCTGGCCCGGCCTAGACTGGAAGAAGAGATTGATTCTCTGGCCCAGGAACTAGCACTGAAGGAGAAGGAGGCTGAGCACTCACGGCTTACGGCACAGCCCTGGCCTGAGGCTGCACAGAACCTCCTGGAGCCCGGTGAGGACCCTTGCTGGCTTTCCTGACCCTGCTTCTTTGACAAAAGGCCAAGTCCTGCTGACTTTATGTGCCTGCCTCTCAGCAGCTACCCAGAGATTCTCAAAGTGGGGTCAAGGACTGGAACCCGGCCTCCCCTCCACTCACGGAACCTCCCTGCCCACGCCCCACGCCTCCTTGGGCTCCCCTGTATCTTCTGGACCTGTGCACAAGTCCCGGCTGGAGTCCCGGGGCAGGCATGAAAGTAGCCTCATGCTTGGTAGGTCCAGGTTGGCAGTAAGGACAGGCATGTGGTGGGTGGAAGGAAGAGGCACAAAGGGGATGGGGGCGGGCGCAGACTAAGGGCCCTCCTCAGGTGGCTCCTCACAATGGCTCTCTCTCCCACAGTGCTGGTCCTGGCTTTCTGCTTCGTGAGCATAGGCGCCCTGGCACTGGCAGCCCTGTTCTGGTATAGGTGAGCCGCTGACTCCAGCCGGTGGGTGGGGTCTGACCTTCAGCTCCCTAACAAGCCCCCTCAACCCCACACCCCTTTCAGGCTACATCGAGAGATCCTCCTGGCTCAGAAGGCCGACTATGCCGCCACAACTAAGGCGCCCGCTTCACCTGCGACACCTCGAATCTCGGTGCGTGGCTCCTCCCCCACCAGGCGTGCTCTTATCCTGTGCGCCCCAGTGTTTGTTTAACATTTCCGCCCCCTTCCACAGCCTGGGGATCAGCGGCTGGCGCACAGCGCTGAGATGTATCACTATCAGCACCAGAGACAGCAGATGCTGTGCCTGGAGCGGTGAGCGTCCCTGGCCTGAAGTGGCAGCCACTCCCCCCCCCCCCCCCCCCCGTGCTTCCGCCCCACCCCCACCTCACCTGGTCGCCCTTCCCCACCTGCACGCAACTTCTTACTTCCTAGCTCCCCATCCCCACCCCCGCAGCAACCCCTTACCCCTAGCCCACAGCCCCCACCCGGGGCAACAGTACATTGAGCACCCACCTCTGGGCTCCTGTGCCCTGGAGAGTGCGCAGGGGATCCAGCTATCTCGCCCCCACCAGGCATAAGGAACCTCCAAAGGAACTGGAGTCAGCTTCCTCTGATGAGGAGAACGAAGATGGTGATTTCACGGTGTATGAGTGCCCAGGCCTGGCACCCGTGAGTGCCCTAGGAGTGTGTGTGTGTGTGGGGGGGGTTATCTGTGAGAACTTCTCATCTTGCTGTCTCAGGCCTTGCTGCCAGGCGCTTAACCCAGTGTCTTCCCAGACAGGGGAGATGGAGGTGCGCAACCCACTGTTTGACCATTCCTCGCTGTCCGCACCGGTCCCCGGTCCCCATTCCTCACCTCCGCTGCAGTGACTCCTAGGCCGATGCCCACTTGCCTGCAGCCCACAGCCCACCGATGGGAGAAGCAAGTCCTGGTGTTCCCCGTGGAAAAGAACAGCATTGTGACCTTCTGCATGCTTTTGGCAGGAGGGAGGCACCAGCCCCTGGGCTCCTTTGCCTGGGAGATACTCTGTATTATGTGGGAGACCTAGCATCTGCTTGCACATTCTTCTCTGGTCTGAACCCTCAGACTTGAGGGACTAGTCCAGGAGCCCTAGAGCCCAGGCATGAATAGAAAGTTCTGGAGATAAAAGCCAATTAAAGTCTTTTTCAAACCTGTAAGCGGCTTCTGGCTCCACGGTCACTACCTCCCGGGGGGCTTGGTGGATGGACATTGAGAGAGGGCCTGGGACTTTCTCTTGCACCTCCAGAGAGAGGTGGTGCCTCTGTAAGGGACTTGGACTGGAGGAGAATCAAACACAGGACAAAACCTCACCCTCCACAGTGGGAACTTAACCCTACTATCCACTCTTCTGCCTCAGAGTTAAGGAATTAGGGCTAGAGGGGCCCAAAGGTGGCCAGATTCTGAAGACCCATTCTGTGGGATAAAAAGGGTTGGGAGAGGGAACAGTTTGCATATGCCTGGTTGTGGGTATCCAATGCCTCCATTTCTGTTTGCTATCTACCTAGGACAGAAAGCCAAGAGAATAGCATATAGGCCTGTGGGATTCTTTTTTTTTTTTTCTCAATAGTTTACCCTGAGATTTTTTTTTTTTCCCCACCGAGACAGGGTTTCTCTGTGGCTTTGGAGCCTGTTCTGGAACAGGAGCCTAGCTCTGTAGACCAGGCTAGCCCTGAACTCACAGAGATCCGCCTGCCTCTGACTCCCAAGTGCTGGGATTAAAGGTGTGTGCCACCATCGCCCCAGTCCAGCCTGTGGGATTCTTACAGGGGACAGGTTCCTGGACTCCTATAATGTATTGGTGGGGGAGAGAGACAGGCCAGGCAGATGGACCTGAGGAATGCAGTGTACCTACAGCCAGGCACATGAGGCAGGGATTTAGGTAAGGGGAGTTATGTTGCTTAGAGCCTTACCTACCCAGACTAGTGACTATGACAGCAGCCACACTTTTAGTTCTGAACGAGTGAACATGTGTGTGTGTGTTGTGTAACTTGTTTGTTTGTTTGTTTGAGACAGGGTTTCTCAGTGTAACAGCTCTAGTTGTCCTAGAACTCATTTTGTAGACCAGGCTGGCCTCGAATTTACAGAGGTCTCCCTGCCTGTGCCTCCCTAGTGCTGGGATTAAAGGCGTGCCCAGCTAAGTGAATGCATCCTGACTCCTTTAGTTTTTTTCTCTACTAGCTGTGCCATCTGCAGGGATGGGTCAGGATCCTGCTGACCACATGGTTTCCTTTGGAAGCATAGGGAACATGTCCCTGTCCACTGACTCCTTCCCGTAGGATGGGCACCGCTACAGTCTAATCTCCAGAGACTCTATGGCCTCTCTGATCAAGAAGATGGATGAGCTGGGCATGGTGGCCATGCACTTGGGATGCAGAGGCAGGAAGACCTCTTGAGTTTGAGGTCAGCCTGATTGCAGTAGCAAGCTCCAGGACAGTCAAGGCTGCATAGTGAGACCCTGTCTCAAACAAAGAGAGAAAGAAAGAAAACCTATTAGAAGGGTCCCAGTGTCCCCTGGTGCTTAGTTAGGTTTCTCTTGTTGTAAGAGACACTATGATCATGGCAAATCTTATAAAGAAAAACATTTAATTGGGGTAGCTTACAGTTCAGAGGTTCAGTCTGTTCTCATCATGGCAGGAAGCAAGGCAGCGTGCAGGCAGACATGGTGCTGGAAAAGGAGCTGAGAGTCCTTACGTCTTAACTCACAGGCAACAGGAAGTACTCTGTCTTACTGGGCATGGCTTGAGCACATATGAGACCTCAAAGCCCGCCTCCATAGTGACACACTTCCTCCCACAAAGCCACACCTACTCTAACAAGTCCATACTTCTTAATAGGAGTGCCACTCCCTGTGGTCTTAGTGGGGGCCAATTCCATTCAAACCCCCACACCTGGGTCCTAACTAACCGGGAGGGCGTAGGCCAAAATATTTTCACTTATTCTCATTGGCATAAACCTGTACATCTTAGAGAACACTCAAAAGACTGTTTTACCAGCTTTGTAATTTATTTTACTTTATTTTGTTTTTTTGAGACAGAGTTTCTCTGTGTAGCCCCGGCTGTACTGGAACTCTCTCTGTAGACCAAGCTGGCCTGGAACTCAGAGATCCACCTTCCTCTGCCTCCTGTGCTGGGATTAAAGGTGCGCGCCACCACCACACCCACGTTTTTTCTTTTAGCATCATAAATTTAAGTTCTGTGTTACATTTAGATAAATCTTAGAAAATAAAACAATTTTAAGTAAGTCTGATCAGGCTGGCCTCAGACTCACAGAGATTCCTCAAGGTAGGATTTTTTTTTTTAAAAAATTATTCTTGATTACTTAACAAAGAAACAACAGATTTTTGTTTTGCTTGTTTTGTTTTCGCAAAGCCATACATAGTTTTCTTTATCTCATGATTAGTAAGTTGAAGTTTTTTTAATTTTGTAGGATAATTTCTGCAAGGGACTCTAACTGTTGTTTTAATACCTCTAGGTCCTGATCAGCCTGTCTACTTAGTCTGGAAAGCATCAGAAGAGGCGTGTTTGGTCAAATGAGTCAGAGACCAAGAGCTCTCTGGGGCTCAGTAATATTGCTGTTATCCGTATGAAGTAATCTGTACGGCAGAATGGGGGAGGTGCCTAGGTTAGAGGATATCAGACAAGCCCCAGTCCCGTAAGTCCTCTAGCATCAATCTGGGCTGCCCCAAGTCACAGTGAGTTTTTTACATCCTGTCCTATGTATTATGGGGCCTGGGTGTCTAAGCATAACCAGCAACCCTGGCTGAGTCTTTGCTAGGATTCCCTAACTCTATCCCCAGGGTCCCTTTCTGTGGCATAGAGTTTGATTCCCCACATTTTCCCTGTTTTTTAAAGGCCAGAATCTTTTTTTTAAATTTCCAGGAAAACTTAGTTTTATAACCCCAATTTTTGCAATGGAAAATTCCTTGTTTCTGGTAACCAGGGGCCCAGCCACAGGGCAAGCATAGAACTCTCTAAACTCCCATGTCTTTCCCTTCTCCAAAACACTCAGATATTTAAAGTCGCATCAGCGAGCAAAGGTCAAAGTAAATATAGATTGCTGGTCTGTAGTCACACTAGCCAATACCTTCCCTGTATCTGTTTCTCTTAGTCCCCAGGTGCAGGCCTGAGGGCAGTAAGGGCTGGACCATAACCCTGTCTTCATATCAAACACATTTCTCAGGACGGGGTAAAGGGGCAGGGAGTAGAAGGGCATGGAGCCTCAGTGAAATGAGTATATAGTCAGGAGACAGTCCATTGACAACATCCATGCCTGCCTTCCTTCCTTCCTTCCTTCCTTCCTTCCTTCCTTCCTTCCTTCCTTCCTTCCTTCCTTGTCTTGTGTGTGGTGGATCCATGGTGCAATGCCAGCTATCTTTATGGCCGTAGAAACAGAATCATCGTGCAGAGTCCTTTTCAAGTAAGTTTCAGTGCCCATTTGGCTACCCAGACAATGTCACCAGGCTAGAACAAGGGGAGGCTGGTGGCCACTGAGTCACTGGGCTGAGAGGTGGACAGGGTCTCTAGGACAGACCAGTGAACAGCCTGGCTTGTAGTGGCTTGAGAACGGAATGGTTAGAATTCTGCCAGCTGCTGTCTCTGAGCCTGGGGAGCAGTGGGGGAGACCCTCCAAACACAGTCTCACTGGGGGAAATCCCTCCCTATATTGGGTGCAGTGGATCAAAACAAAGAGAGGAAGGAGGCTTACCCCTCCTTTCCTGGACTCTGAGAGTTTGGTTAGAGTTTGTTTGTTTGTTTAATGTTCGGCTTATTCTTTTTTCACCTGGTCAGAACTATGAGGTCTATAAGTACAATGAAGTTTTAGATGTATGTCTAAAGCTTTAACTATTTATTGAGATATTTTAACTATGAAAGCAAGGCTATGGTTAGACCCCATTGCTAGGGGGAAGCCAAATCAGGGAACCAGTTCCCTGGCGAGGCTTTTTTTAAGCATTTTTATCAGGGTGAGGAACACTTTTACCCACTCTGAAAAGGTATCTATAAAGACTAGCAAGCTCTTTTATCCTCCCTCCGCAGGCCGGATCTTGGTGGAGTTGGACTTCTTCCTGGCCAAGGCTCTCCGTTTTGGATCCACTTGAGCACAAACCTGGCATCTGGCTGAGACATCCCGAGTTAGGCTGTCTAGTTTAGGTATAAGATACCTTGGTCTGATTGGCTCACACCTTTAATCCCAGCACTTAGGAGGCAGAGACAGGCAATTCTCTGAGTTTGAGACCAACCCAGTCTATAGAATGACTTCCAGGACAGCCAGGGCTACACAGAGAAACCCTGTCTCGAAAAACCAACCAGCCAAACAAACAAACAAACAAAAAAGACAAAAAAAAAAAAACATACCTGGGTCTGGAGAGATGGCTCAGCAATTAAGAACATTGGCTACTCTTCTAGAGGTCCTGAGTTCCATTCCCAGAAACTACTTGGTGGCTCACAACCATCTATAGGGGGATCTGATGCCCTCTTCTGGCTTAAAGTCAATAGAGCACTCATATATAAAATAAACAAATCTTAAAAAAAAAAAAGGCCATAGCTTGATCTGAGCAACTCAGACAGTTTTGTGAACCCCAGATAACAGCGTGGTGAAGGTCAGTTACCAGATTCTCGCCAGCTGTGTCTTCTACCAACCTGCGGGTTTGAGTTGTCTGTTCCTTTTTTACCATGGAGTCTCAAACAGCATTGGGTCATGCTAGGTCATCAGAATTTCAATTGTTCCCGCTGGTTTTAGGGCTGTTTGTCTAGCGACCATATTAGCAGCCCAATAGTGGAGAACAGCAATTTAGAGCGGTAGCCAAATAGCCTCTCTTAGAACCAAGAGATTTTTTTCAAATATTTTTTTTTTTGAGACAGAGTTTCTCTGTGCATCTCTGGCTGTCCTGGAACTCCCTTTGTAGACTAGGCTGGCCTCAAACTCACAGAGATCTGCCTGCCTCTGTGTAGGCAGAGGCTGCTCGCTCATTTCCTGGCTGCCCAGACCCGAAATAATCACACAGAAACTATATTAATTACAACACTTCTTGGCCAATTAGCTCATACTTATTTCTAGCTAACTCTTATATCATGAATTAACCCATTTCTATTAATCTATGCATCACCATGACTACATAGTTTCTGTGTGACTATTTTGGGCCTGGGCGGCCAGGAAACTAACGAACAGCCTCTGCCTACAAAATGGCGCCCACTTCAGGTCTGGGTGCTTGTGTGCCCACTTGGGGTTGGGAGGAAAGTAGCTGAGACCATGTCCTCCGCTCAGCACCGCCCCCCTCAACCTGGGCAGGCGGCGGAATCAGGTCTGCTAGGAGTGCACAGGCCGCAGAGCATGGTGGATTCCCACGGCTGTACACAGAGATATTTCCAGGCCTCGCAGTGCACTGCATGGCAAATTTAGCTTTTACTCATGTGGAAAGGGTTTATGTGCGCACGCTCCTTCCCAGACTTAAAGTGGTGAGCTGGGGAGCTGGTGGTAAAGTTACCTCTGCCATATTAAAAGGCTGAGAAAAGCAGAGCCAACATCCAGGGCTGCCACAACCAAGCTGCTCACCATTTTAAAAGTGCTCCTGGTCAAGAATGATTACAGTTACACAATAAATATGGATTCAGACAGAAAAAGCTCTCTAAATGTGTTATGGTGTTGGATAAATATTCATAGGCTTGGGAGGAAAAAATATAGACAGTTATAAGAAAAGTAAATGGTTTTTTTTTTTTTTTTGAGACAGGGTTTCTCTGTGGTTTTGGAGCCTGTCCTGGAACTGGCTCTTTTAGACCAGGCTGGTCTCGAACTCACAAAGATCCACCTGCCTTTGCCTCCCGAGTGCTGGGATTAAAGGCGTGCGCCACCACCTCCCAGCACCTGGGAGGCAGAGGCAGGCGGATCTCTGTGAGTTTGAGGCCAGCCTAGTCTACAAGAGCTAGTGCCAGGACAGGCTTGAAGCTACAGTGAAACCTTGTCTCGTACGGTTCTCTGGCCTCTGTCTCCTTTGGCAGCTAATGGTGTCTCCCTGACTCCGCCTTCTCTCTGCTTGGAATTCCGTCTTATTCTGTTCCTCCCTGCCATAGCCCAAAGCAGCTTTATTCATTAACCAATAAAAGCAACAGATATACAGAAGGACTTCCCACACCACCTCTGCCTCCCTGAGTGCTAGGATTAAAGACGTGTGTCACCACCACCTGGGAGAACCAAGATTTTTTTTAAGTCTTTTTTCCCCCGGAGGTGAGAAGCCCCCTTTCTCTATAGATAATACTCGGGGCATGCCCTGTGGTAAAAGCATACTGACTGACTGCCCAGGTATATGGTGGCGGACTTTCCTTTTTCTCATCAGAGAGCTTAGGTCACATCAATCAGTTGTGCTATCTGGGCTAAGGTACCTGACGTAGGCCCAAATCGTTTTGTTAAAGTAACTATTGCAGCTCCTTTGTACCTGGTTTCATCTTTTCATCTCGTGTCAGTTATGGATGGGCACCCGAGTCATCAGGAAAGAGGGTAGCCAAGTTGATGGCAGTGGCTGCTGGTGGCATTTGGGCATCTGTACATGAGTACATGTCCTCAGCTGTGGTCACTAAGAGCATCTCCTGTGCACATTCACTATGCTCCCTTTTATAAGGAACCTGCCCACCTCCCATCTCTCTCTATCTCCATCATTCTGTCTCTCTTTCTCTTCTCTTCTGCCACTCCTGTCCCCCAGAAGCCGGTCTCCCCCCCATCCCCTCCCTCTCTTCCATTCACTTTCCCCCAATAAAAAGCCTGAGCTCTGTCACTTGGCATCTTTCTCTTTCTGCTTTTTCTAAATTACAGCAGGTGCTCCTCAGAGGAGGCCCTCAACCGCATCGTGGGTGCTGTTTGTATAAGATCTTGACCCAGAGTTAACTTGTTTTCTTTCATCAAACTTGCAGTATCCGCAGAGTGATGGTGGCTCACACCTTTAATCCCAGCACTTGGGAGGCATAAGCAGGTAGAGCTCTGAGTTCGAGGCCAGCCTGGTCTATAAAGCAAGTTCCAGGACAGCCTGGGCTGTTACACAGAGAAACCCTGTCTTAAAAAAAACCAAAACCAACCAAACAAAAACTAGCGGTATCAGTCACAGCTCTTAGACAAGTGGGCCATCCTGTGACTACAGGGTTCGGTCACTGGGACAGGAATGTCACAGGGCATTTCTGTGGCACCAAAGTTTGGGAGCAAATGCTTTTTGTCTTTTGTTTCATGAACAAACAGATGAAAAGGTTTTGAGACATCTAGATGTTCTAGGGATGAAGTCAGAGCTGTTTTAAAGCCTCAAATTTCTTAATTAGTCTCAGTTCAGATTAGGGACTTAGTAACACTTCCCCCTTTGTGCTAGTGTCCAGATACCTTGCTATTTTCACAAACCCTGGTATCCAGACACAGCAATATCCAGCTGTATCTAGGAACTCTTGAACCTGCCTCTTGGTCTTTGGAGCTGGGATCTGAAGGACCTACGTTTATCTTTAATTTTGTAAACATTTATAATTTTTTTCCCTAAAATCTGTGACTAACTGGGTGTCAATGGAAATCTTTTTAGCAGCTGTCTTTCATCTTTCTAAGAAGTGCCTGGTGAAAACTGTTTAGAATCTTCTTGTTCACTGTTGCTTTGCTTGGCAGTGATTTCTCCGCCCAGCCAATGGCAGTATTGTTGCTTTATAATTTTCTTTTCGAGAATGGTGAGCTTTGAATTTTCCAATTACATGGATCATTGGTTTAAAAAGTGACATAAATCGGGCTGGAGAGATGGCTCAGTGGTTAAGAGCACTGACTGCTCTTCCAGAGGTCGTGAGTTCAATTCCCAGCAACCACATGGTGGCTCACAACCATCTGTAATGAGATCTGGCGCCCTCTTCTGGCATGTGGGCATGCATGGAAGCAGAATGTTGTATACATAATAAATAAATAAATCTTAAAAAAAAAAGTGACATAAATCACAAAAGAGAAAGGAGGGACACTCTCTGTTTTCCTTCAGGCTCAGCCCAGGGGAATTGTTCTCTTCCCCAGGGCTGCTTAGATCAGGTAAGGTGCAGAGGGATTTGCTCACGTCAGGAACTATGTCCCCTCTCTGTGTGCATTCCTCTTAGATGACAGGGGTCCTGGATGAACAGCCTGGCCTTCCTCACCTCCACACAGGACCAGCCCTGTCAATGAGCAGGAGTCAAGCATCAAGAAAAGCAAGCAAGTGCTTCTGCTCCTGGACTGGGACAGGCTGAAGGCTTTTGGTTGGTTGGCTTATTTGTTTGCTTTTGTTTCTCTAGGCAACTTGGCAAAGCCAAAATGATCCAGGTTCCCAAGAGGAGTGGGGACAGGTCTTAGCCAGGCGAGGGGAGGGTCTCACTCCAGAGAATGTCATTGGTCAATACAGGGAAACAAAACTGACAGAAACACCTAACTATGGACTTTGATGGGCTATGTCATGTCTTAGTTTTAGCAGGTGGTTCTGTCTACATGTCGAGTTTTCCTGCCTGAATAGTACTTTAGGGAATGAGTTGTGCTAAGGTCTGGGAGCCTACTGAGGTCTTGAGCAAAGAAAGGCAGGGAGAGAAAAGATACAGAGAACTCTATCTGTTTTCACCCTGTGGCTTCAGTTTTAGGCATGGGTGACTGCTAGTCCTTTGGTTCTAGCACGGATGCATGGAGGGCTGAGTGCTCTGGGAGCATCAGCGTCTGATAACCCTTTTGTCACCATTCCCTTTGCACTTTCTATAGAAGTCACTCCTTAAAAACAGAAATAGCAGCCGGGCGGTGGTGGCGCACGCCTTTAATCCCAGCACTCGGGAGGCAGAGGCAGGCGGATCTCTGAGAGTTCGAGGCCAGCCTGGTCTACAAGAGCTAGTTCCAGGACAGGCTCCAAAAGCTACAGAGAAACCCTGTCTCGAAAAACCAAAAAAAAAAAAAAAAAAAAACAGAAATAGCATCCTGCTGACTATGCTGATTATGTTCTGTACAATTGGGATAATGATCTATCTTAACCATACTTTATGATTTGAATGGATGAGTATTAAAAATACAACAAAGGCAAAACAAAAGACTGAATGGCAAGCACCAGGGAGATAGATTACAAAACGTCATCAAATTGAGTGCTCAAAACATCCGGTACACGTCTAACCAGGTGGTGGCGGCATTAACCTCAGCACTCAGGAGGCAGAGGCAGGTGGATCTCTGAGTTCGAGGCCAGCCTGGTCTACAGAGTGAGTTCCAGGACAGCCAGGGCTACACAGAGAAACCCTGTCTTGGAAAACAGAACAAATCAAACCGTCCAGTGCAGATTTCCTGTGGAAGCCCTGTTGAAGCCTTGGGTTGGTTGACAAAGTTCTGAGCAGAGCAGAATAAATCCAAATAAAAACAAATCACAGCAGAAAGACAACCTCACATCTTGGCTTGCAAGCATCTACAACTGGGGAAGTTGTGGCCCTCAGCTGGAGTTCCCAAATGAGCTTTCTCTCCATGACTGAGCTTCTCATGGCCAAACCTCCAGCTCCTTCCTTCTGTAGGTAATTTATATTACAGGAGAAAGCACAGTGCCTCTGTTGGAAATGCTTGGCTTTCTGGCTGTTCTCAAGAATACATTGTTGTTGTTTTGAGACACGGTTTCTCTGTGTTGCTTTGGAGCCTATCATGGAACTAGCTCTTGTAGACCAGGCTGGCCTCAAACTCACTGCCTCTGCCTCCCGAGTGCTGGGATTAAAGGTGTGCACCACCACCGCCTAGCTAGAATACAATATTTTTACTTCTTTTTTTTTCTGTTCTCTTCCCTTCCTGCCACAGAGTTGGGGAGAGAGGGGGAGAGCATCCTGAGACCAGTGGTCTCAAAGGATGCTTTGAGAAAAATATGCCTGGGTCTCAAATGTGGGTATGACAACCCCACTGACAGAGCCAGCTTCTCAGGGGAACTCAAACAACACATGGCAGTTTGCCAATACTTTGAGTAAAGCGTGTGTGTGTGTGTGTGTGTGTGTGTGAGAGAGAGAGAGAGAGAGAGAGAGAGAGAGAGAGAGAGAGAGAGAGAGACTGTGGTCAGAGGTGCTGAAATCAGGCCATCAGTAGATCGGCCTGAAAAACAAGGTTAGTTAGTCAAACAGGGAGGGGGGCAAAGGTTGTATTCAAAACTCTGGAGTATTTGTTGGGATGGAGAGGGTGCAGGCTCTGGACAACCTTGTATTAGGGAAGACAAAGCTGTTTAGGTACCAGGATGTCCCTGAAGAGTGGTGGGGAAGACTAGTTAGAAACTGGGGTCAACACTGCTTGAAGGTATTGGTTTATCCAAAGCAGTATATTTTGGGAGCCAGAGTCTCCCACAGAAGAAACTCCTCTCTTGCTCTCTGTGACCCTGAGCTGGCCTTTATCATTAGCCTGTTTCCTACTGGGCTATGGTGTGGGAGTGGTTGAGGAGAAAGCTGAGCAGGCATAGTTTGTGGATGTTCACTGTCTTATCGGCCCTTCAGGCAGACCACAGAGGACTGGGAGGTAGACAGATGTGGCCTCATCTAGCAGAAAGGACAACCTGATGCTTAGCACATCTGTCTCAGTGGCGGGGCTGCAGTCGAGCTGGGGGCTTCCCAGAGTTCCAGACTCAGTCTGAGAGGTGGGGGGAGGGTCCACAATTGTTCCCAATGCCGTCCCTGCTGGTCTGTTCTAGAGGTCCACCTTCATGACATTTTAGACATCCTCAGTGTGTTCCTAGGGTCTTTGCTCCCTACTCTGCAGTGTATGAGGGAGGTTCTGGAGTCTATAGGGACTTGGTGATTCAGTTCTTAGACAAAGAGCGTAGCTGGGCCTTTCCCAGAGCCTGTTACCCTATTCCTTGTGCTGGTGGTATGGTTGTCCCTTCTCTGCCCCAGGGCCCCTGATGAAGAGTACTTTGTTTGGCTCCAACAGGAAGTCAGTCTCACTGCAGCACTGGCTCGGACTTGCCAAAGGCCTGTGTCTACCTGAGCCTTCTGCAGGCCTGGCCCCTAGGATCCCAGCCCCTCTACCTGTTTCTTGTGAGAGGAAGCTCAGTGGGATGCATCTGTTTCAGCCGCTTTGTCTTCTTAGCAAAACCTCCAGATGCCACTCAGCACAGATGTCGAAAGGTGACAGACAGTCTCTACCCCAGCACAAACCTGGGGATACCCATCCACTTGGATGGCATTCCCTAACCAGTAAGACTCTGGGGGAAGACCATGCATGGGACAGAAAGCATAGTCAGTGATCCTAGGAACCAGGGTCTTCTAGCTTCAGGGCTCGGAGAGACGGCTCATTTTGTAGAGCGTTTGCCGTGCTCGCGTGAGGACCTGGGACTCATAGCATCCACATGAGCATGAGCGTTCAGCAAGATGACTGTAGTGGATAAAGGCCCCTGTGGCCAAGCCTGATGATTTGAGTCCGACACCCACGTGATCGAAGGAAAGCACAGATTCCCACAGTTGTCACCTGGCCCCCTATATGTGCGCGCCCACACCCACATTCACACACAAACACAAATAATTCATACGTCATTTAAAAGATTTTGGCTGGGCTGGAGAGATGGGCTCAGCAGTTAAGAGAACTGGCTGCTCTTCCAAAGGTCCTGAGTTCAATTCCCAGCAACCACATGGTGGCTCATAACCATCTGTAATGAGGTCTGGTGCCCTCTTCTGGCCTGCAGGCATATGCACAGACAGAACATTGTATACATAATAAATAAATAAATAAATAAACAAATATTTAAAGAAAGATTTTGGCTGACAAGAAAGGTCAGCAGGTAAATGGTCTTACTACCAAGCCTGATGAACTGGATTAGTTCCCAGACCCCACATGCTGGAAGGAGAGAACTGATCCCGGCAAGCTGTCATCTGACCTCCACAAGTGCTCCGTGGGTGTGTGCATACACACCCCCAAATAAATAAATGCCATTTTAAACAACTTTATTTTTAATTAAAGAGTATGTACATGTATGTGCGTCTCTGTGAGGATATGTGGGTGTGGGTGTGTGCAGAGGCGGGAAGAGGGAGTCAGATCCCCTGGAGCTGGAGTTGCAGGCAGTTGTGAACCGCCCAAAATAGATGCTAGAAACTGAAGTAGGGTTCTCTGCAAGAGCAGTATGTGCTCTTAACCTCTGTTCCATGCCCAAATGTCAGTAATTTAAATTTTTTTGTGTTTATGGGTGTTTTGCATGCATATATGTCTGTGGACCACATGTGTACAGTGTCCTTGGGGGTTAGAAGAATGTATGGATTCCCCTGGGACTGTGTTACAGCTGGTGGAAGGCTACCATGTGACTGCTGGGAGTCAAGCCTGTGCTCTCTGGAAGAGCTGCTGGTATTTTTTTTGTTTTTGTTGTTGTTTTTGTGGGGGTTTTTTTGTTGTTTGTTTTGTTTTTCAAGACAGGGTTTCTCTGTGTAACCCTGGCTATCCTGGAACTTACTCTGTAGACCAGGCTGGCCTTAACTCACAAAAATCTGCCTACCTCTGCCTCCCAAGTGCTGGGTGCAGCTGGTGTTCTTAACCATGGAGCCATCTCTCTAACCTCCACCAATGTAATTTTTACAAAAAGTGTAATAGGTATGTTAGTGTGTGTCTGTAGCCCCAAAGACCACGGATCCCAGGGTCTTGCTGGCTAGGCGTCTAGTCAATTGGTGAGTTCCATGTTCAGTGAAACACCCTATCTCAAAAAAATATACATATCTTCTACACACACACACACTTGCACGCAAGTGCAGGCACACACTCAGGCACACACAGACACACACAGGAACACACACAGGACACACACAGGCACACACACAGACACACACACACAGGCACACACAGACACACACACAGATAGGCACACACACAGGCACACACACAGACACACAGGCACACACACAGACACACAGGCACACACACACATAGGCACACACACTCAGGCACACACAGACACACACACAGGCACACACACAGACACACACACACAGGCACACACACACAGATAGGCACACACACACAGGCACACACACACAGACACACACACACAGGCACACACACACAGGCACACACACACAGGCACACACACACATAGGCACACACACACACAAGTAAGTCCTCCCAGCTTCATCCCCTAGAAGGTGATGTCCTTCAGCCCCTGCCAGCGTGGGGGGCCAGAGAGTGCCCATGTTTCTGGGTACCCTAACTTCAGCCTCCCAACAGCTGTGAAGCCCAGAGGGGTGTGTCCTGGTGTGAAACAGAAAAAGATATGCAAAACTTGGGGTGCAGTACATGGGTTCCTAGAGAACCAGCTCTCGGCGGATCTGTAGCTCATCTGGACAAGTACAGGGATACGCTCCTTCCCAACAGGCATAATGGGAAAGAAGGGGAGAGGAGGGGCTGGAGTGCGAGAGACCACGCCTCTCCGATGCCCTTTAGGGCTGTCTGCCTGCTGCCCAGCCCAGCTGGCTCCTGATTACCACCTTCGTGTTACCCTCGGCAGCATGCCCCTTCACCTATGCGTCCCCTTTACTGCCTTCCCCTACAAGGTCCCATCTCTATGCTTCCCCAAATGCAAGCTCTGAACCCCAGTGCCCAGAGCATTAAGCAGGTCAGCTCCCTCCTCAGCAAGATCAGGTGACTTCAGAGAATGGCCACCAGGGGGCCCTCTAGGCACACATCTGACCAGCCTTGGAGGATGGGTGAGGATCAGGCAGGCGGGCAAGCAGGCAAGAGGTAGCGTGTTTCTCACCGCCTGCTGCCCCAAGTCTCTGTGTGCCATGGTGCAGCGGTCTATAAGGCTGTGCCCTACCCTAGCTGGAGGAGGGGGCACAGGGTCTCCTAGTAGAGGGGGCACTGGGTAGAGTGTGTGATCTTGATTCTGCTTCCTCCAAGCTGCAGAGCTGGGGTTGGGTGCCCCTGTTTCCCAGACAGCCCCGTGAGTTGGGGAGGCCTGATAGGGTAAAGGCCTACCAGGTTGAGGCCCCCGGCTTTCCCTTTGACTCATGTTTTCTCAGCCCTCCCCCCTTTTCCTTTTCCATTCTGACCCATTTCTGGGTAAAACTTCTGAATCTATTCCCCAGTTAGTATGTTCCCATGATCAGGGGCCCTGACAGCTGCCAACCTGGGCTGGATGGGAGGGTGAGACAGTAATAAGACAGATGTGGGGGAGGTTCCTTCAAATCCATCCAGGAAGGGAACAGACTGTGGGTGTGGGTAAGGCTGGGGCAAGAGCCCCAGCCAGCCTGGTGGCACAAACAGGAAGGACAGCAGGTTCTGGCAGCCAGAAGCCTGTGGCCTCAAGCTGGCAGGATGGCCCCCTTCCTGCAGGTCCCACACTGCCTTCTGAGTTCCTACCACAAGGAGAATATGTGGGGTGGGGGTGAAGTGAAAGTCTGAAGCCAGGGTGTGGCTCTCCTGGGGTCACCCTACTTGGGGAGAGATGGAGAGAAGATGCCAGGGGTGGGGCTGAGAGGGCAGTTATCACTATGATCATCTCACTGAGCACCGAGTGATTAGAAGGGCAAGGGCACAGCTGCCCACTCCATGGGCACTTTCGGTTGTATCTCCAGCCAGCTTAGTGGCTTCTGGAGGCACCCACACCCCTCTCTTCCCCTTTGGGCATTGCGCAAACTCCCCACCACAGTTTGGAGGTTATACTCTGCACTGGGGGGATGGGGCACCACCGAGGTGCCAAACAGCCACCTTCTCCCGCACTCGCCTCTGCCGCCACCACGGGTCCGCTGTCAGTTACTTGGTTCCTGTCTCTACAGCAGTGCAGCATGTGAGACTAGGGCTGGGGGAGGCCAGGAGTCCTGGAAGCCCGGTGGTGAAACAGGGCAGGGTAGGGCCAAGTGTAGGAGGCAGTCCCTAAAAAGGACGCTGGGCCAGCAGATCTCGCAGTGTCTTTCTCTTTAGGATTCCTGTTCTGGAGTCTGGGACGTGGACCAGACAAGCTTGCTGTTCCGCATATGAGCCCCCCACAGTGTCCTGGGCAGCAGAGTGGGAGATCTGGTGGGGGTAAAGAAAGGGAAGCACCTTGGCTAGAAGCCTTGCATGGGCTGAAGCAGCTCTGGGTGACCATGCCAGGCCACCCCGCCGAGCATTGGGTCATTGCAGCTCCAGATTAGGGGCCTGAGTGAGAGGGAAAGGAAGGTTAGCCCACCAAGGTCAGCTGGAGGGAAGCCAAAGGAGCCTGGACCCGAGGCTGGGCCCAGCCTTCCTGCTTCTAGAGTGGATGCCAACCCCCTGCCCACCAGTCTGCCTGTCCACGTCAGGGACATGCAGACTCCTTCCTTTCCAGACTGGAAAGCCCCCTCCTGGGATAGCAGGAAGAAAGGAAGTGACCTGCAGCTCTTCCTAGTCCATCCAAGACCTTGGGCTGAGCCTACAGCTCAAGCTTTGCGTGCCCACAGGTCTCTAGGGAGAGGTGTGCATCCCAGCCCTCTCTGGTGTCCAAGGCAGCTGAGTCTGCCCTAGAGGGCATGCGCTAAGGTCCCACCGGACTGTGATGGGGCCCTTTTCTAAGGACTATAATCCAGTGAATGAGGCGGTTCCTAGAGGTGGCAGAGGTGGGGTGGGGTGGGCTCGGCTCTGAGAGCAGTTATTTGTGGTGCCCGAGGGCCTGTAAGAACAGGGTCAGCTCAGTGGGGGGTTGGGGGAAGTGGGTGTCACTACGGGGAGGGGCCTCTCTGGCCTCCTGGGGACGTGCAGTTGCTCTCTGGGGTTGGGTGGTGGACCATGGATGGGGGTGCTCGTCTGGAGAGGAGGGCCATTTCTGCTCCGTATACTCACAAAGGGGATTTCCTTTTCCTGAGAGCAAGCAGGCGTCCAGCTCCTCCTCCATATGCCTAGCTGGTCATCTCTAGGGACCAGCAGGGTTGGGCAGGGGGCCCTGGCTTGGCCTTCTTCCTGTCTCAATTCCTTCTTCCAGGAGAGTTTGAGGTGGGTGGGGTGGGGTGGGATGGTGGCTGATGCCAAAACCCGAAGGGTTAGGGCGGGGCAGAAGTGGGAAGGCCCCTGGCTTCCCTCACCTTGGGTAGATGAAAGGGAGACACCAGGGGCTGAGTTGAGGTGCAGCTGTGATTTTAGGGTGCCTCTATTGGGGAGGCTGCTGTGATTTGAAAATCTCGTTTTCTTGGGTGACCGATTCCGGAAGGCTGTGGATGACTTGCGCTGGTGAGTGCCTGGCCCTTGAGACATCCCAGGTGGGGTGGTGGGGATTTATGGGCATTCCTGGGCCCAGGGTGACAGGACCTCTCCTTTTTTTTTTTTTAAATCTTGCTTCAGGGTGCAACCCCACCTGGAGGCTGCGAGCCTGGGGGGCTCTGGCTGGAGGTGCAGCACTCATGGCCCTCTGGCTCCTCTGGCTGCTGGAATCAGCTCCTGGGAGCGCCCCGGCGCCTCAGCCTACAGTCACCATTCTCATCTGGCACTGGCCTTTCACCAACCGGCCCCCAGAGCTGTCTGGGGATACCTGCACTCACTATGGCATGGCTAGCTGCCGCCTGAGTTCTAACCGGAGCCTGCTAGCCAGTGCAGATGCTGTGGTTTTCCATCACCGGGAGCTGCAGACCCTGCAGTCTCGCCTGCCCCTGGACCAGAGGCCTCACGGACAGCCTTGGGTCTGGGCCTCCTTGGAATCGCCCAGCAATAGCCGTGGTCTCCATCATTTCCGAGGCATCTTCAACTGGGTGCTGAGCTATCGGCGTGATTCAGATATCTTTGTACCCTATGGTCGATTGGAGCCCTACTCTGGGCCCACACCCCCACTACCAGCCAAAAGCAAGATGGCCGCCTGGGTGGTCAGCAATTTCCAGGAACGGCAGCAGCGTGCAAGGCTGTACCGGCAGCTGGCCCCTCACCTGCAGGTGGATGTGTTTGGTCGTGCCAGCGGACGGCCCCTGTGCGCTAACTGCCTGCTGCCCACTGTGGCCCGGTACCGCTTCTACCTGTCCTTCGAGAATTCACAACATCGGGACTACATCACTGAGAAGTTTTGGCGCAATGCGCTGGCAGCTGGTGCGGTGCCTGTGGTGCTGGGACCTCCGCGGGCCACCTACGAGGCTTTTGTGCCTCCAGATGCCTTTGTGCACGTGGATGACTTCAGCTCAGCCCGCGAGCTGGCTGGCTTCCTTGTCAGCATGAATGAGAGCCGCTACCAGCGCTTCTTCGCTTGGCGAGACCGGCTCCGTGTGCGGCTCCTGGGTGACTGGAGGGAACGTTTCTGCACCATCTGTGCCCGCTACCCTTACTTGCCCCGCGGCCAGGTCTATGAAGACCTCGAAAGCTGGTTCAGGGCTTGAACTGCGGCTGGGAGAGGCTGTGTGGGTGGAAGACACCGAAGCACTAGGCGTTCAGCCTTTTGGGTCACTTTGGGACTAATCTGAGGCTCCGGTGGATGGTCAGGAAGCCAGGCTATGAGGAGAGCAGAGTGGGCAGGAGAAGCCATCTGGGTGAGGAAGCTGATGGACCTTAGGGATCCCGGGAAAAAGGCAACGGATTGGAGGGAATTAAATAGCATATCGTCCAAGGTCCCTGACTTATCTTGAACACGCCCACGGCTCAGATGAAGCAGGGAAACAGTGTTTCTGGAGCTGGACACAAAACCTTAGGCCCCCTGAACCTCCACAACCAAGGTGCAGGAGCACATCCTGGGATTCTGAGTGCAGACCACATGCTGGATCCAGGGGTGTGTGAAGGACAGACAGACAGTGTGGCTGATTCTGGGCTTCTGACCCCACAGTCCTCTCAGGGAAAGAGGTGCCACTAATAAAGACACTGACACAAATCTCCCTGGTCAGGTGTGAGGTTGTGAGACCAGCACCGTCCAGTCCCCCGCCCGTCCCCCATCTGTCGGTCTGTGTCCGTGTGTCCCTCTCCCTCCCCCGCCCCTACTTGCTCAGTCCCCTCAGTCAGCCACTGGGTTTCTTGTTTCTGCCTTGCTTAAGTGACACCTCACCAGAAACTCTTAACACCCTACCCCACACCCCTGGTCTCCACAGCCCATGGCAGGTACAGATTGGGGAACTGAGGTCAAACTAAGCTGGGGCTGGAGGTGTCACATGTCATAGGTCTCAGGTTGGAGGGGTGTCTTGTATGACAGGGCCTGATCTACGATGGCTGGTAAGGGTATCCGTGAGGGGATTCAGTGAAGACCCCACTGCAGAAGGAGCCCCTTGTGTTGGGCTGGGAGTGAGGGGAGGAGATATGGGGTGAACCTATGAGTATGTGACAGGTTGAGCCCCTAGAATAGGTCTGGACTTGGGTTTGTCCATGCCTTGGGGGTGGGGTGGCAGTGCCGGCAGGAAGCCCCCCTCCCCCCATGGTTTGTGAGAAAGGCCTGCCCATGGCTTCCTGCCCTGACCCAGCCCCCTGGGCTAACTGGGGAGAAGGAAGTGTCCTGGGGCTGGGGGCTGGGCCTGGGTGGAGCTTTGGGTCCTCTCCCATCAGCCCTGGCAGGGGGAACCTCTCCTCAACCAAGGCGCTGAGGAGTGGTGGGAAGCTTTAGCTCTCAAAGCTTTTCATCCATTTTAAGAGCAACCTGAGTGTCCCACAATCTCCGCTGTCCCAGTCACAGGTGGGAAACCCAAGCTGGTAAACAGCCGTCACACGTCACCCTCAGGACGGTCGCCTGATTGCTGGCGCTGGTGGTTCTCTGCTGTCCCCTGCTGGCCACACGGAGAAATCAGCCCTGCAACACTATCAATAGGCCCAAGCTCAAACACCTCTATAGACCCACCAAACCCCAGGCTCCGTGAGCTGGAAGAAGCCAGGTTTACGTGGATATGGGGAGAGTGGGTAACAAGTAAACCATATATAGAAGGGACAGCCTGTCTTCCCAATCATCCCTGCCAGCAAGGAGTAGCTCTTAAGGTCCTTTTGGGTCTCCTCACTGTTAAGATCAGCAGTCTGGGAAGGGTGGTGAGGCCTGAGCAGGCAGCCACAATGCATGACTGTAGTAAATTCTTCCCAATCAAGCCATCTCAGCACCAGTGTGACTGGAAGCCTAACTTTCTCGGGCCAGAATTAGGGTGCTCTCACCCTCAGCAGTTTCCAGCCCTTCACGTGGGGCATCGATTTGTGCCTGGTAAGCACTCCTGCGCGGGCATCTCAACCGCGTGGAAAGCACAGAGAGGCTGCCATGAACATCCCTCAGAGCCCACGCAGCCTCAGCTTGCTCGTTCTCAATGCAACTGAAAGTCTGTGAGGAATCTGTTTGGGTGACACCCTGGGACCCCACCGTTTGTCTTACTCAACCACTGAAGGTGCCCAACATTTTTGTTTTAGGCAGGGTCTCACGTAGTCCAGGCTGGCCCTGAATTCACCAAAGATGACCTTGATTTCCTGATCCTCCTGCCTCTGCCTTTTGCATTACAGGGATTACATGTTATTTATTTTATGGAAACAAAGTCTCTCTCTATGTAGCTCTGGATGGCCTGGAACTCTCTCTGTAAGCCAGGCTGGCCTCAGACTCACAGAGTTCCTCCTGCCTCTGCTTCCCGAGTGTTGGTATTAAAGGCCTGAGCCAGCACTAGGCTGCTCTTTAAAATATCTAAGCCAAGGCCAGGCGGTGGTGGCGCGCGCCTTTAATCCCAGAACTCGGGAGGCAGAGGCAGGCAGATCTCTGTGAGTTCGAGGTCAGCCCAGTCTACAAGAGCTAGTTCCAGGACAGGACAGGAACCAAAAGCTACGGAGAAACCCTGTTTCGAAAAGCAAAACAAAAGCATCTAAGTCAAGTTAATGCTGTGGGGCTGCATGTTGCATCTTGGAGCCTTGAGGTCATTGCCCACCCTACACAGTTCAGTTAACGGAGCAGTGCCTTTCCTCTAAATGAATAACTGACCCTGCTTCCCATCTCTACATGGGAGGAGGACCAACCTAGTGGTGACCTGATGGATACCAAGCCTCCTTCAGTGTTCCAGGAGGGACAATGGAACACCTTGGGGACTCCTGCGCAAATCTATCAATTGGGGGGCACATATCTGGAGTCCCTTGGGAGAAGTATAGGGTGTTCTCCCAAGTTCTCCCAAGTTCTCCCAAGGCCTCGAAAAGGTGTGAACTTAGATCTTGGTTCAGACGCGGGCTGTGACGGACCTGGAAATACAGCATTACTGGGTGAGCAGAGGCCTGGTGCTATGCGCAGGTGCAGCGGGGCCCGGGCTCGGCGGACCTGGGCGCCCCCTGGCGGACACCCGAGCGCCGAGTTGCCTTTCAGCGGAGGCGGCGGGCGCGAGCGCGAGCAGCGAGTCTCGGGAGCAGCGGCCGCCGGGGCGGAGCCTGCGATGAGCAGGTCCCGGACTCTCGAGCGCCCCGCCCCCGCGCGGGCGATGCCGAGCGGCGCGGCGGGCAGCGGGGCCCGGCGGGGCGTGCAGAGGAGCGGGCCGCGGCGCTGAGGCGGCGGAGCGCGGCCCGGCCATGGGCTTCCTGCACCAGCTGCAGCTGCTGCTCTGGAAGAACGTGACGCTGAAGCGCCGGAGCCCGGTGAGCGACCCGCACCCCATCCTCCGGGGCCCGCAGGCCGCGCGCCCGATTTGCCGGTGCGCTCCCAGCGTGCACGTGCAGTGCCCGGGCGCGCGCAGACCCTGGGAGGCCGCTACCGGGGACCCTGTCCCAGGCCCGCTGCTTCCGCGGGCTTCCCGACCCCGGGCAGCAGCTTCGGCTGTGCCCTCGTCCGCTGACACTCGCAACGCTCGGCTGAGTCACTGGCCGGCGCCCTTCGCTGCTCTCTCTGGCAGGCTGGGGTGGGGGCGGGTGGTCCCTGGACTTCAGCTCTGGCGAGGCCCAGGTTCCTGGGACAGAGTGCTGGCTGGGGCGCACCATTCAGCGTAGGGGCTCCAAGCCCTGGGCCCACTGCCTCTGGAACCCCCATAGCGACCCTTCTCTTCGTTCTCTTTACCGCTTCTCTGCCCTTGGGCAGGCACCTTAGGCTGAAGATGGTACCAAGTAGCCCTGCCGCCGCCCTCTTCCTCCTCCTCCGCCACCGTCTCCTCCTCCCCCTTCTCCTCCCTTCTTCATCTTCTCCTCCTCCCCTCTCCTTTCCTAGCCCATCCTGGCATGTCCACAGCCCTCACTCCTGCTTTCTCATCCCTGGGCATGTCCTTGTTGTGCCAGCTCAAGCCGTCAAACCCCAGCACCCGTTTGTCCTTTAGGGCCAGTTTTCCCCGAGGCAGCTCCTCTGATTTCTCCTGCCTCGGGCCTCTCTGGGGGCTGGGGCCTGCTGGGCAGAGCTCAACACCAGGCTTCTCAGTACCTGTCTAGGGCAGCCAGGACAGAAGAGTAATTGAATGAGGAGCAGGTCGGGGGGCCTGGATGGCATGGGCCTTGTTGGTTTTTATTCCAGTCCCTGGAAGAGCAAGGGCACCCAGAGTGTCCTGGGCCAGCAAGAGTATCTGAGGGCTTTTGCAGGGTGGAGACCAGAGAGAATGGGTGCCTAAAAAAGGGACCAGCCCATTCCCAGGGACTCCTTGGGTAGCCACACTTCTCCTGGGTTCCACTTTGGGTATTCAGGTGCATAATAAGAAACTCTGGGCTATAGGCAGGGTGGGTAGCAGTCATCACCATGGCCTGGTAGGATTCCTGTGGGCACCTGGCCCTGGCTGAAGCAAGGACTGGGTACATCCCCTGTCCTGGTTGTCTGGGGCTGCCTGTTGTGGGGTCTGAAGGAGTTGGCTTGTTTTTACTCTAGCTTTTAAGTCCCCAGGGGGAAGACGTAGAGAGAGGATGTAGGCCTGCCTCAGTGCTAGCCCCAAGTTGCTTGTCAGGAAGGCCCCTTCAGGGCCCAGGAGCAGAGGCTAAAACAGTTCCTGCATCTGATGGGAGCCTCACACCAGGCTTGAAGAAGAGTACAGTGATTTGACAGACAGCTGGACGTGCTCATAGCCTTTTCCTAGGACTGACCCCCTGCCCGCTAGGCTGGGTTGATCTGTGGACCTTCCCAGGTTCCCATTGGACCAGTTAGACCACAGCGGGAGATCCTTAGCCTACGGGCTTATAGTGAGGTACCAACAGTGGCTGTCTTTCTCCAGGAAGACAGTCTTTGCTGGGGCCAGAGACACACCCATGCAAAGCTAATGATCTGGAAGAGACTCCAGGACTTCTGCCCTTCCTGCTTCCTTCTCCCAAGTACTGTGCCTCAATTGCCGTGTTGTTGAGCTGGCTGCACATGGGACACGGGTCTACCCTGGCGTCCTTAGGAGGCTCACCAGTGTTGAGTAGTTGTGGTGGTAGGCCCCAGCATCACAGTTGGGTGTCCCCTGCTCTCTCCACTCCCCAGCAAGCACTAGGTTTCAGGGAGGGCAGCTCAGACCCAGGATTGGCATGGAGACACTGGGGCGGTGTGGAAGGACTGGGCTTGTCTTGAGGGACAGGGTCCCTAGGTCACTTGCTGTCACCCAGGTAGAACACCTAGGTATTGCTGAACCTGTGCCGCCTGTAACCAGATTCCCCTGTGGTGCCCGCCACCTGCCAGCTAGGACTCTTCCTCCTAGCAGCTCATGCGCAGCCGTTGCTATAGTGATAGGGGAGACGGCCTGGCCTGTGCTGCAGTTACTCGGAGGTGCCCAGGGTAGGGCCTGGTATGGGTAGGGCTGTCTCTTGAACTGTGGCCCCTGTTACCAGCCACTCTGTATGTGTGAAGCACATTTGTCCTGTGGCCCTGGGTGCGCACATCACCTCCTCAGCTGGCCCTGGGGAGAGGAGGTGGAGGCTGGCACCGGCTGAGGCGGGTGTGGGGTGTGGACACACAGCAGGGTGTTCTGGATCACAGAGCGCTATTGTCAGAGCACAGTAGGCATAGCCAGGGACAGGCTGGGCATGGCCCCACACCGCTCCTGGGCGGGGGTGGGGCTGGGTGGCGCTTCAAAGTCCGCTTCAGATGGTGATGAGGATGAAGGAGATCTCTGATATTGCAGGGCCCTGGAGAAGGATGACCTCTGGTGGTGGTGGGTGGGCCTCTCTTTCGTGAGGTCTCAGAGGCAGGAGCTTCCTGATATATCGCCTGGCCTTCATCTCTGAACTGAGGTGGGGGCAGGAATTGAGGAAGCTCTTTGTTTACCGAGAGACACTAGGAGGTGAGAGTCTGAGCCCCAAGGTTTTGGCACTTCTGACCTACCTTGCAGCCTGGCCCCTAGAGGTTAGGCCAGGAAAAGAAGCTTTTGCCTCAGGGACTGTGTTTGCTAGAGGCTCAGGGCCCTGGTCACGCTAGGCCTCTTCTCTCTGGGTCCAACACAAAGTTATAAGGGTGCTACAGGAGAGGACAGGGGAGGTGCACGTCACTCAAGTCAGAGACCACACTTGGCCCAGATGCCCTTCAGGATCCCACCCTGGGGGCTCAGCAGGTTGGCAGGGAGAAGAGGAGTTGGGTAAATGATTGGGTCAGAGTTGACCACAAACTGGCTAAGTTGTCCCTGCTGGCCTTGGGCCTCTTCAGATGGTGGGTGGTCCATGGTTTGTCAGGCACAGTGTAGGCTGCAGGACGAGAGACCCAGTTTGGTGGCACCACACAGCGTTCAACATCATGGTATACTGGGAGAGACTAGAAGCCTGGCTGGACCTGAGAAACCTGTGTTGACCTTCGTGGCCACTGGGTACACAGGGCTGGGCTGGTCCTTCAAGGAGGTCACAAGAGCCTAGGCTAGCACCTGTCCATCATGTCTAGCCCTGGGCAGGCAGTGGACAGACTGCGGTTAGCTTCATGTGGTTCACCCTTTCCAGTGGGTCCTGGCTTTTGAGATCTTCATCCCGCTGGTCCTCTTCTTCATCCTGCTGGGGTTGCGGCAGAAGAAGCCCACCATCTCCGTGAAGGAAGGTGAGGTGCAGGCATAGCCTGGGCACGTGGGTGGGCAGGGAGGGACGAGAGTCCTGGGTGCACGTGTCAGCCCGAGTGTGGCCCCATTCCCAAGACTCCCTGCTCCCCGTGTGGTCCTGGCCACGTGTCTTGGCTAGGCTGTGGTGGTCAGGGCTGGCCATTGTGGCCACGAGTGACAACGGTGCCTGTTTCTGGAGGGTTCCGGCATTCACTAGTCTCCTCTGTTCTGTTTTGACCTGCCCCCCTACCCTGCATGGTCTCTTGTCCTCCTCGGCCCGGCCTGCATGCAGTCTGTAAGTGAGCAGCCATTCCTTCTTGCTGGCTCAGGTGGCAGCCATGGATGGCCTGGCGGGTCCTCCTGGTGCGGCTTAAGCACCCCTTCTGCTTGCATTAACAGCCTCCTAGCAGCTGGGTCCTGTAGAAGCCCCTGCCTGTGATCAGGAAAGGCTGGCTTATCAGTCAGGGTGGTGGGCTGTGATGTGGGGGGTGGGGGGTAGTGAAGGGCCAGGCCACCCGGGCCATAACTGGTACCCTGGTTAAGCCATTGGAGTATCTTCTTGGCAGGGTGTCTGCGTCCGCCTGGCAGTGCTTTCTAAGGGCAGTTCCTGGGTTGAGCCTGGGCTAGCCTGGGCTAGCCTGAGATGAGGCTGGGGTGGCCTGCAACTCTCCCTTCAAACTCCTTTGGGCTGTTGCGCTCACTCTGCTAACCAGTTGGCCTGCGAGGTCAGAGGTCACTGCCAAGGGGTGCCTCATGTGTTACTCTGGTGTCTGTGGGAAAGGGGATCGTTGGGGGCATGTGGGCAATGCCAGGCTAAAGTGTGATATGCTGGGAGTTACAGGGGAAGGGATGGCAGGTGGCCCTCTGACCTCTGACCTACAGAGTCTTTGCCTTAGCACAGCTGGGGGTCAGGTGCACTGTGCCCCAGTCCTAGTCTGCCTGAAGCTGCGTCTCCTTCCCGACTGTCTTCACATATCTCTCTTGGCCTCCGTCTCCCCCATTCTTGATCCTACCAGCTTTCTACACCGCAGCACCCCTGACATCTGCCGGCATCCTGCCTGTCATGCAATCGCTTTGCCCGGATGGCCAACGTGATGAGTTTGGCTTCCTGCAATATGCCAACTCCACGTAAGTGCACCCGCCCCATGGCTTGGGAGCTGACTACTCCTACCCGGACACCATAGCAAATGGCTGATGTCTCATGGTGTTGCAGGGTCACCCAGCTCCTAGAACGCCTCAACCGTGTCGTGGAAGAGGGCAACTTGTTTGACCCAGTGCGACCCAGTCTAGGCTCAGAGCTTGAGGCCCTGCGCCAACATCTGGAGGCCCTCAGCTCAGGCCCTAGCACCTGGGAGAGCCGCTCGGCCAGCCCTGCAGGTGTGCCCTGTGTGGGGATGGCTTTGGGACTTGGGGGAGGGCCTGAGCACACTGTCATTGGGAGCCTGCCTGCCTCTGGCCCTGGGTCCCTGTGTCTGCACCCCATTGTCCCTGACCTGTGTGCTTGAGGCAGGCCCAGTGAAGTGCTGGTAACTCTGCTCAGAGCCTATCTGGGACTCCGTAGCCCCAGCTAGAGCCGGCTCCTCAGTCCCATCCTCCTGCCTGTCCAGTTTCGTCCTTCCCTCTGGACTCGGTGGCCAGGGACCAGAGCGAGCTTTGGCGTTTCCTGACGCAGAACCTGTCACTGCCCAACAGTACAGCCCAGGCCCTCCTGGCTGCCCGTGTGGATCCTTCCGAGGTGAGGTGGGGCATGTATCCATGGTGGCCATGTCCCTCTGGCCTCCCCACTGCCCCTGGTTACTGCAGCGAGGGAGGGGGAGGCGCTGCGAGTGTATCTCAGCTCCTCTCAGCACTCTGGAGCCCCTACTGAGCCAGACCCCTCACAATGCAGGTCTATCACTTGCTTTTTGGTCCTTTGCCTGCCCTGGATGGGAAGTTGGGTTTCCTCAGGAAGCATGAGCCGTGGAGCCGCCTGGGTAGCAATCCTCTGTACCAAATGGAGGTGAGGGGCCTGTCCCGGGGAGAAGGGTGGAAGGAGAGGTTCTCCCTTAGTTACCAGTAACTTCTGGGGATCTGTGGTGTTCATGGTGAAGGGTTTTCTCCCTTAGTTATGCATCACTTCTGGGGATTTGTGGTGTTCATGGGGAAGGGTTTTCTCCCTTAGTTACGTGTCACTTGTGGGGATCTGTGGTATTCATGGGGAAGGGTTTTCTCCCTAAGTTACACGTAACTTCTGGGGATCTGTGGTGTTCATGGGTAAGTGGAGGCAGGATGGTGATTTGAGAGCTCCCACAGCACTGTGGGACCCTGGCACAGAGCCAACACAGTGGACGGGCAGGCAAAATTTTGTGCTACCTTCAGTAGGCCCTCGATCGTGTCTCGGCTGGAGTGCAGGCGTTACCAGTCCCCTCTGCCTTGCCACCAGGAACTGCTGCTGACTCCTGCCCTCCTGGAGCAGCTCACGTGTGCACCAGGCTCTGGGGAGCTGGGTCGGATTCTTACCATGCCTGAGGGTCATCAGGTAGACCTGCAGGGCTACCGGGATGCCGTCTGCAGTGGGCCGGCTATAGTTCGTGCCCAGCGCTTCAGTGATCTGGCCACTGAACTCCGGAACCAGCTGGACATGGCCAAGATTGCCCAGCAGGTGAGGTCCTGCCTGCCAGCTGGCCAGCCAACCTGCCGACTGGCCTGGAGGAGTTCTGGGGCTACTTGGAGCCTGAGGGTGGGGGGCTCCTGCTCCCAGGCCATGGTGTGGCTTATAATTGAGTATTCAATACTCTCTACTATAGTTCTAGCCCTGGCCAGGACTTCCTAAGGCGTAGACCCTCCCTCGTCTTCCCCAAGCACTGTCCCCGGTTGATATCCTTCCTATTCCATCCTGAACTTAGTCACCTCCCTGAGTCACCTCCAACCGAATTTACCCTGTCTCCTAGCCTGCGTTTTCCCCTTGGTCTCCCCCCTCAGCTGGGCTTGGATGTCCCGAATGGCTCAGACCCCCGGCAGCAGGCACCATCCCCACGAAGCCTGCAGGCACTCTTAGGGGACCTGCTGGATGCCCAGAAAGTTCTGCAGGATGTGGATGTCCTGTCAGCCCTTGCCCTGCTGCTGCCCCAGGGTGCCTGTGCTGGTCGGGCCCCTGCACCCCAAGCTAGCGGCCTGACCGGAGTGGCCAATAGCACTGTGACGGGGGCAAGCACAGGTCCCAACAGCACTGCTGAGGAGGGCACCCAGTCACCTGTAACCCCAGCCTCCCCCGACACTCTGCAAGGCCAATGCTCCGCCTTTGTGCAGCTCTGGGCTGGCTTGCAGCCCATCTTGTGTGGCAACAACCGGTAGGTCAACAACAAAGGGATGGAGGGACGGGGAGAGTCGTGGGGTGGTGGGGAGTTGACCCATTGCCTGGGCCTTGTGCATGGGCTCCATTCTGGAAGTCCCGTTTTCTGTGTGCTCATACGTTTAAGACCACCCCGTGCCTAACCTGATATCCCACCCTAGCCTGAAGTTCTGTTCCTAAGCCCTGTCCCTTGGCTTTTGTTGAGCCACCCCAAGTGCCCCATCCCATTGGTCCTGACATCTCTTCCCTGTTCCTGCTGCTTTGTCTCTGCCAGCACCATTGAGCCTGAAGCGCTTCGGAGGGGTAACATGAGCTCCTTGGGGTTCACAAGCAAAGAGCAGCGAAACCTGGGCCTTCTTGTGCACCTCATGACCAGCAACCCCAAAATCCTGTATGCACCAGCGGGCTCTGAAGCTGACCGTGTTATCCTCAAGGTGTGTGGGTCTGGCACAATTGGGTCACGAGTTGTGCCCATCTCGCCAGTAGGAGCATGAGCCCAGCAAGAGCCTGAGTAAGGGCTCTGTAGTCCCGGGACTCTATGTAGGACTGATGAGAGCTGGGTAGTAGTGTGCCTAGCACGGCCAGTTTCGGAGCTGGAGGGTCAGTGGCACTTGGCAGCCTTTCTGTTGAGAACTCCGCAGAGTTCCTGCAGAGATGAGATACACTGGAAAGGCTGGCTGCTCTGGCTAGAGTGCCCCCCCATGCTGCCAGGGTGGTATGTTCAGAGGCGCCCCCACACACAACACCGGTAGCATCAAATGAGCACGGTGCAAGGAACATTGAAGCCTGGGAAGAGAGTTTGTTGGAACATTGTAAGCCAGGAGTGGAAGTGGACATGGCAAGAGCTTGACCTTGGAGGAGTGGGGTGGGAGGGGAGGAGAAATGAAGGTCAGACTTAAGTGCTCAAGGGGCATGTGGAAGGAAGGAAGGAGGAGGAGGAGGAAGGAAGGTGGAGGAGGAAGGAAGGAAGGAGCAAGAAAAGCATACATGGATGCTAAGGTGGGATTCAGAGAAGCCATGTGGCTACGGTAGGAAGGTGAGGTAGAAGTCTGGCTGAGTAGGGGTACTAGCTAGGCCAGTCCCTTGAACGTGTGAGAGAACAGAGGACTCCCAGACTGGCTTGGGTTCCTCTGGAGCCCCATGCCTCAAGCTTGCATTTTCTTCAGGCCAATGAGACCTTTGCCTTTGTGGGCAACGTGACGCACTATGCCGAGGTCTGGCTTAACATCTCCGCGGAGATCCGAAGCTTCCTGGAGCAAGGCAGGCTGCAGCAGCATCTACATTGGCTGCAGCAGGTGCTGAGGGTACAAGGTGGGTGGGCACCTGCGGTGGGCTCTTCTGCCCAGAGCTGAAGGGTACGAGCCACACCCTAAACTCAACTGTCTATTTCAGTATGTGGCCGATCTGCGCCTGCACCCTGAAGCGATGAACCTGTCCCTGGAGGAGCTGCCACCTGCCCTGCGCCAGGACAACTTCTCACTGCCCAATGGCACAGCTCTCCTGCAGCAGCTAGACACAATTGACAACGCAGCCTGTGGCTGGATCCAGTTCATGTCCAAGGTGCGGTGGGTGAGCACTGTGACCGCCCCTTCCCCCTGTGCATTTTCAGGGCTTGCTCCAACGATGGCCCCTTTCCAGGTGAGTGTGGACATCTTCAAGGGTTTCCCTGATGAGGAGAGTATTGTCAATTACACGCTCAACCAGGCCTACCAGGATAACGTCACAGTGTTTGCCAGTGAGTTCCTCCCCCTCCCACAAAGGTCCTGTGTCTCCTATAGATCTACTTCCTCACCAGCTCGGTCTCACCCTATCCCTACTATATGCTCCGTTACCTTCCTGCTCCTTGGCCCAGACCTCTTCACTACCTCCATGTCTTCCCTTTCTCCCTAGCCTGGCTCACTTGGGTCCCACACTCCGCATGCTGGCTCTGCCTCATCCCCCTGTTCCTCTTCAGCCCTGCTCCCCCTCTTTCTGAGACACCTCATCTGTCCCATTATCTCTCCTGGAACACTCACTTCGCAGTCTGTCCCATCCCTTCCATGCCCTCTGGCCACACACTCCTCCAGCCTCCTGTTCCCAGGCGTGATCTTCCAGACCCGGAAGGATGGCTCCCTCCCTCCACACGTGCATTACAAGATTCGCCAGAACTCAAGCTTCACCGAGAAAACCAATGAGATCCGACGTGCTTATTGGCGCCCGGGGCCCAACACTGGCGGCCGCTTCTACTTCCTCTATGGCTTCGTCTGGATCCAGGGTGAGGGACTGAGCCCAGGTGGGATATGAGGGGGGGGAGCCTGGCCTTGCCCCGATACGACTTCTACCCACAGACATGATGGAGCGTGCCATCATCAACACTTTTGTGGGGCACGACGTGGTGGAGCCTGGCAACTACGTGCAGATGTTCCCGTACCCCTGCTACACGCGTGATGAGTGAGTGCCAGCCTACAGAGGTTTGGGGGAGGGTTCTCAGGCCCAGGTGCCCCCTAACCCCTGTTTCCCCTCAGCTTCCTGTTTGTCATCGAGCACATGATGCCACTCTGCATGGTGATCTCTTGGGTCTACTCCGTGGCCATGACCATCCAGCATATCGTGGCAGAGAAAGAACATCGGCTCAAGGAGGTGGGTCTAGGTGGCTGCAGGCACTCCCTTCCAGCAGGCTGTGTGTGTGCGGTGTGGGGGGAGTGGGGGGCAGTGCCGTCCTTTCTCCTCCGCCCCTGCCCCAGGGGCCCTCGTCTGCTGTCCACCACAGGTGATGAAGACGATGGGCCTGAACAACGCCGTGCACTGGGTGGCCTGGTTCATCACGGGCTTTGTACAGCTGTCCATCTCCGTGACGGCTTTGACGGCCATCCTCAAGTACGGTCAGGTGCTCATGCACAGCCACGTGCTCATCATCTGGCTCTTCCTCGCGGTCTATGCTGTGGCCACGATCATGTTCTGGTGAGTGCTATCTCTTAGGGCTTCTCTGGGCCCCACTAGGGGCAGCCCAGTGGGGCTGCAGGCCCAGAGCCAGCCGTCTCGGGACTGACAGCCATGTGGGTTCCCACTGCAGCTTCCTGGTGTCTGTGCTGTACTCCAAGGCTAAGTTGGCGTCAGCCTGTGGCGGCATCATCTACTTCCTGAGCTATGTTCCCTACATGTATGTGGCGATCCGTGAGGAAGTGGCCCATGATAAAATCACGGCCTTCGAGAAGTGCATTGCGGTGAGGAATGGGGCCAGGCAGGGCCAGGGTGGGGTGTCCATCCCCTGCCCGGCTACTAACACTCCTCTTTCTTCAGTCCCTGATGTCCACAACAGCCTTTGGCCTGGGCTCCAAGTACTTTGCGCTGTATGAGGTGGCAGGCGTGGGTATCCAGTGGCATACATTCAGCCAGTCCCCAGTGGAAGGGGACGACTTCAACCTGCTCCTTGCTGTCACCATGCTTATGGTGGATACGGTGGTCTACGGCGTCCTCACTTGGTACATTGAGGCTGTGCACCCAGGTACACGCCCATCAATGGAGGGACCAGGGGTGGGAGAAGGTGCCCGGGCTTCTGCCCTCCTCTTGGTGGCATTTGGCTTTTGCGGTAGATAGTCACCTCCAGGCCCTCAGTCAGCCTCTCCCATCCTGGACCCCCAGGCATGTATGGGCTGCCCCGGCCCTGGTACTTCCCACTGCAGAAGTCCTATTGGCTGGGCAGTGGGCGGACAGAGGCCTGGGAGTGGAACTGGCCATGGGCGCACACACCACGCCTCAGCGTTATGGAGGAAGACCAAGCCTGTGCCATGGAGAGCCGACACTTTGGTGAGGCCAGGGTCAGAATGTTGTATGGGGTGGGCACTGGGTTTGGGGGCCTGGGGTGGCCTTAGTGCTGCCCCCGTCCTGCTGACCCAGCCCTGGTACAGAGGAGACGCGCGGTATGGAGGAGGAGCCCACCCACCTGCCCTTGGTCGTCTGTGTGGACAAGCTCACCAAGGTCTACAAGAACGACAAGAAGCTGGCCTTAAACAAACTGAGCCTCAATCTCTATGAGAACCAGGTGGTCTCTTTCCTAGGCCATAACGGGGCTGGCAAGACCACTACCATGTGAGTATCTAGGGACAGGAGGGCTTAGCTCACTGGAGGATATGGTTCCCTCAGGGTCTGGTGGGTTGTGACCCCGCTTGCCCCTGCTCCAGGTCTATCCTGACTGGACTGTTCCCACCCACGTCGGGCTCAGCCACTATCTATGGGCACGACATCCGCACAGAGATGGATGAGATCCGCAAGAACCTGGGCATGTGCCCGCAGCACAATGTACTCTTCGACCGACTCACTGTGGAGGAACACCTCTGGTTCTACTCACGCCTCAAGAGCATGGCGCAAGGGGAGATCCGCAAAGAGATGGACAAGTGGGTGCAGCGTGCCAGGGCGGGGACAGACAGGGTACAGTGTGATTGGGATGTGGGATGTGAGCAGAGGCAGGGGCTGTGGACACTCAGATGTGGAAGTCAGTGGGAGGGGTGGGGATGAGGTGAGGTGGGAGCTTTTCACATTCCTGTGTACAGCCCGTTGATCTCACCCTCCCACCACTGCCCTCCTCTCTGCTGGCCATCCTGTTCGTGTGCCTCGTTCTTCTGTCCGCCCCCTCCCATAAATCCAACACCCCTGCCCATCACCCTTCTGCCCACCTGTCACCCTCCCATCTGTCCATTGTCCTCCTTTTGGACCCATAGGATGATTGAGGACTTGGAGCTCTCCAATAAACGGCACTCCCTGGTGCAGACGCTGTCTGGAGGCATGAAGCGCAAGCTCTCGGTGGCCATTGCCTTTGTGGGTGGCTCCAGGGCCATTATCTTGGATGAGCCCACTGCCGGCGTGGACCCCTATGCTCGCCGTGCCATCTGGGACCTCATCCTGAAGTACAAGCCAGGTGAGCGGATGCCAGGCTTGCCGTCGCCTGCGTGGGTGTCTTTACCTGTCCTCGTATGCTCCCCTTACCTTGGATCTGGCTACCCCAGGCCGCACCATCCTCCTGTCCACCCACCACATGGATGAGGCCGACCTGCTGGGGGACCGAATTGCCATCATCTCCCACGGCAAGCTCAAGTGCTGCGGCTCTCCCCTCTTTCTCAAGGGTGCCTACGGTGATGGGTACCGCCTCACGTTGGTCAAGCGGCCTGCAGAGCCTGGCACCTCCCAAGGTCTGTACTGAGACGACTTGAGCTAGCCTGTGGTCCTCCCTGCCCCACGACTCCCAGCCTAGGAGAGGTGCCTCCTTACCCTCCCTCCATCAGGACCTGGTGGATTTGAATACCTCTAAGCCCCATCTTGGCTTGCCTGCTAGGTTCCCACTGACGTTCCTCCTCCCACAGCCACGCCCCCACTGAATCCCCTTCTATTCCTCCTCCTTTCCCAGAGCCAGGGCTGGTCTCCAGCCCCCCAGGTCGTGCTCAGCTGAGCAGCTGCTCGGAGCCCCAGGTGTCCCAGTTCATCCGCAAGCATGTGGCCTCTTCCCTGCTGGTCTCAGACACGAGCACAGAACTCTCCTACATCCTGCCCAGTGAGGCTGTCAAGAAGGGGGCCTTCGAGCGCCTCTTCCAGGTGAGAGGGCTAAACATGGTTGTGGGGACAGGGTGTTCCCATAGAAAAGATGAGTACACCCCTGTCTGCATTCCAGGGCTAAACATGGTTGTGGGGACAGGGTGTTCCCATAGAAAAGATGAGTACACCCCTGTCTGCGTTCCAGGGCTAAGCATGGCAGTTGGGGACAGGAAGTGCCCATAGAAAAGATGAGTACACCCCTGCCTGCGTTCCAGGGCTAACCATGGCGGTTGGGGACAGGAAGTGCCCATAGAAAAGATGAGCACACCCCTGCCTGCATTCCATGGCGCCAGCCTCACCCAGCTTCTTTACAGCAACTGGAGCACAGCCTGGATGCATTGCATCTGAGCAGTTTTGGGCTGATGGATACAACCCTGGAGGAGGTGTTCCTCAAGGTGTCTGAGGAGGACCAGTCCCTGGAGAACAGTGAGGCTGGTAAGAATGCCCAAGGCTAACAATCAGCCTGATCAGCCCACAGAGGGCCCCTGGGGACAGTCTCTGGAAGTGGGAGTCCCCAGAATCGATATAGGCTCATGGTGGATGTGGTAGCCACAGGTCTTGAATAGCTATATTAACTGGAAGCTGGGATCAAGTTGGGGCCTGGGGTTCTAGGTGGGCACTAGGGACTGAGGTACTAAGCTGTCCTGGGGTACCATGGCTCCAAGCGCTCCCTCCCTGCCTCTGTTCTTTGCAGATGTGAAGGAATCCCGGAAGGATGTGCTGCCTGGGGCAGAGGGCCTGACAACTGTGGAGGGTCAAGCTGGCAACCTGGCTCGGTGCTCAGAGCTAGCCCAGTCACAGGCATCGCTGCTGTCTGCATCCTCTGTGGGCTCTACCCGCGGTGAGGAGGGCACTGGCTACGCCGATGTCTACGGTGACTACCGTCCCCTCTTTGACAACTTGCAGGACCCAGACAATGTCAGCTTACAAGGTGGAAGCTGCTGGGGAGATTGGGGAGGGTCCAGAAGGGTGATGTGGTACTGGCTGCTCACCCCCGCCTCTCTGCACAGAGGCCGAAATGGAGGCCCTGGCTCGGGTAGGCCAGGGCAGCCGCAAGCTGGAGGGCTGGTGGCTGAAGATGCGGCAGTTCCACGGGCTCCTGGTGAAACGCTTCCACTGTGCTCGCCGAAACTCAAAAGCTCTCTGCTCTCAGATTCTGCTGCCTGCCTTCTTTGTCTGTGTGGCCATGACCGTAGCATTGTCTGTCCCTGAGATCGGTATGGCTGCCTGACTTCGTGGGGTGGGGCAAGGCTACCATCTGGCCCTTGGGTTCTTGGCTTCATTTTCTTCCCAGCCTCCTAGAGAACCCTTCTCCATCCCTCTCCCCATACTCAACCTTATTCAGGGGCTCATGGGAGAGTCATACCTGCGAAGCTTGGCCCTCTCTGTGTTGGGAAGGGGGAAGGGAGATCTGGGAACTCCATCAGGTAGTCGGAGCCTGCTCAGGTCTCATGTTCACCCACCAGGCGACCTGCCTCCACTGGTCCTGTCACCTTCTCAGTACCACAACTACACCCAGCCCCGTGGCAACTTCATCCCCTATGCTAATGAGGAACGCAGGGAGTACCGGTGAGGCCATGGGCTGGGGCTGTAGCACAGGGGAGAACAAGAGTTGAGACACAGAGCCTCTAACACACCTCTGTGCCCTTAGATTACGGCTGTCACCTGATGCTAGCCCCCAGCAGTTGGTGAGCACGTTTCGGCTACCCTCTGGTGTGGGTGCCACTTGTGTGCTCAAGTCTCCTGCCAACGGCTCCCTGGGGCCCATGCTGAACCTTAGCAGTGGAGAGTCCCGCCTGCTGGCCGCACGGTTCTTCGACAGCATGTGCCTGGAGTCCTTCACACAGGGACTGCCGCTTTCCAACTTTGTGCCACCCCCACCCTCCCCCGCCCCTTCCGACTCACCTGTGTCCCTGGATGAGGACTCACTCCAGGCCTGGAACACCTCCCTGCCGCCTACCAGCGGACCAGGTAGTATCTCGTGGAAGGCTGCTGGGGTCGTGGCCATGAGGAACCCATCTCACTGTGCTGCGCTGTGCCCACAGAGACATGGACGTCGGCCCCTTCTCTGCCACGGCTTGTGCGTGAGCCTGTCCGCTGTACCTGCTCTACACAGGGCACAGGCTTCTCTTGCCCCAGCAGTGTGGGTGGGCATCCGCCCCAGATGAGAGTAGTCACAGGCGACATCCTGACCGACATCACCGGCCACAATGTCTCTGAGTACCTGCTCTTCACATCTGACCGTTTCCGGCTACACCGGTGAGTTGGCCAGGTGTGGCTACGATCGAGGGGGTGGCTGGCGGATGGCTGCCTGGTCTCATTGTCCCTCCATCTTGTCTTGTGCAGATATGGAGCCATTACCTTTGGCAATGTCCAGAAGTCCATCCCAGCCTCCTTTGGTGCCCGGGCCCCCCCTATGGTGCGGAAGATCGCAGTGCGAAGGGTGGCCCAGGTAAATTGCTGCCCTGGGTTCCATGGCACCTGGCCCTATGCACAGGGACTCTCAGGCTTGTGAGCTTCTCTGAGTCCCTTGCCATCCTCCAGGTGCTCTACAATAACAAGGGCTACCACAGCATGCCCACCTACCTCAACAGCCTCAACAATGCCATCTTGCGTGCAAACTTGCCCAAGAACAAGGGTAACCCAGCAGCCTACGGTGAGGAGAGTCAGGGTTGAGGGGATGGGGAGGGGGTGTGGCTAAGCCACAACAGTGCCTGGGCTAATGCTGCCCTCCCTTCCTGTGTGCAGGTATCACCGTCACCAACCACCCCATGAACAAGACCAGTGCTAGCCTCTCCCTGGATTACCTGTAAGCGAGGCAGACGGAGCTGGGGGAGGGGCAGGGCCCACTGGGGTCCTGACAACCCCCTAGAATTGCCATTCCTCTTCTAGGCTGCAGGGCACAGATGTGGTCATCGCCATCTTTATCATCGTGGCCATGTCCTTCGTGCCAGCCAGTTTCGTGGTCTTCCTGGTGGCGGAAAAATCCACCAAGGCCAAGCACTTGCAGTTCGTCAGCGGGTGCAACCCTGTCATCTACTGGCTAGCCAACTACGTGTGGGACATGGTGTGCCCCCGCATGGTCCCTTCCCGCCCCTGTCTCCTGTCCCCTTACCCAGGTCTCACCATCTGCCTTTGCCGTTGCAGCTCAATTACCTGGTCCCGGCCACCTGCTGTGTCATCATCCTCTTTGTGTTTGACCTCCCGGCTTACACATCGCCCACCAACTTCCCAGCGGTGCTCTCTCTGTTCCTGCTCTATGGGTAAGCTGGGGAAGGGTGTGGAGCAGTCATGGGTGTGGTGGGGGCACCCTGTGACTACTGCTGTTTGCCCACAGGTGGTCCATCACACCCATCATGTACCCAGCCTCCTTCTGGTTTGAGGTCCCCAGCTCAGCCTACGTGTTCCTCATCGTCATCAACCTTTTCATCGGCATCACAGCCACTGTGGCCACCTTTCTTCTGCAGCTCTTTGAGCATGACAAGGTAAATGTGGGGTGGCTGAGCCGCAGGGCGTGGCCTGGGGTGGCGATACTGAGCTATGTCTGGCCCCCAGGATCTGAAGGTTGTCAACAGCTACCTGAAAAGTTGCTTCCTCATCTTCCCCAACTACAACCTGGGCCACGGACTCATGGAGATGGCCTACAACGAGTACATCAACGAATACTATGCCAAGATCGGTGAGTCCAGCACTGGGAACAGTGGAGGCCTTCAGGGGGCCACGGGGTGGCATGCCTAGTCCTAGACCCGGCGACTTCCAACGCTGGGGATGACTGGGCTCTTCCTGAGGCTCTCAGGCCCTGAACCAGCTGTTCCACAGGCCAGTTTGACAAGATGAAGTCCCCATTTGAGTGGGACATTGTCACACGTGGACTGGTGGCCATGACAGTTGAGGGCTTCGTGGGATTCTTCCTCACAATCATGTGCCAGTATAACTTCCTGCGGCAGCCACAGTGAGTGGGGAGCGTTGGGCAATGGCGGGATCCTTGGTAGGGGTGGGCGGATTGGCCAGGCCCTGCCCACTGTACTGCCCCTAGACGCCTGCCTGTGTCTACTAAACCTGTGGAGGATGACGTGGATGTGGCCAGTGAGCGGCAGAGAGTGCTCCGTGGGGATGCTGACAACGACATGGTCAAGATTGAGAACCTGACCAAGGTAGGCTCCGGGCTGTGGGAAAGTAGATGGGGAATGGGGCGGGGCTGTGCCAGGCCAGAGCCCCGTCCTTTGCTGAGGGGTAAGGCTCTTTGGGCAGGTGTACAAGTCTCGGAAGATTGGCCGTATCCTGGCAGTGGACCGCCTGTGCCTGGGTGTGCGCCCCGGAGAATGCTTTGGGCTCCTCGGTGTCAATGGAGCAGGGAAGACCAGCACCTTCAAGATGCTGACCGGTGACGAGAGCACGACAGGGGGCGAGGCCTTTGTCAATGGACACAGGTGGGGTCGCTGTGCCCCTCAGACACACTGTCGGGAGGCATGGATATGTGTGTGTGTGTGTGTCTGTGTAACTGCTTCCAGGTACACAGCTGCAAGGTTAGGGGTTGAGTGGCCACCCATAGGCGCACAGCCAGGGGGTTGCATGGGTGACCCTGCCCCTTGGGTGCAAAGGCATGCGTGTGTGTGTGTGCGTGCGTGTGTGTGTGTGTGTGTGTGTGTGTGTGCGTGTGTGTGTAGGAGTGGGATGACCATGTCTCCAGGGTAGGGGAGGGCAGGTGTGGGGTGGATATGTCCCTCCTGGGTATTGATCGCCCTCTGTCCCTAGTGTGCTCAAGGACCTGCTTCAGGTGCAGCAGAGCCTCGGCTACTGCCCGCAGTTCGATGCCCTGTTTGACGAGCTCACAGCTCGGGAACACCTACAGCTGTACACACGGCTGCGTGGCATCCCCTGGAAGGATGAAGCAAAGGTAGGATGGGAGGAAAGTCGCTGGCGAGTGCAGTGGCGTGTCCGTGGTGGGTGGGTGCAGTGGTGTGTCCGTGGTGGGTGTGGGTGGGTGGTGGGTGCCGTGGCGTGTCCGTGGTGGGTATGTGTGGGTGGTGGGTGCCGTGGTGGGTATGTGTGGGTGGTGGGTGCCGTGGCGTGTCCGTGGTGGATATGTGTAGTTGGTGGGTGCAGTGGTGTGTCCGTGGTGGGTGTGGGTGGGTGGTGGGTGCCGTGGCGTGTCCATGGTGGGTATGTGTGGGTGGTGGGTGCCGTGGTGGGTATGTGTGGGTGGTGGGTGCCGTGGTGGGTATGTGTGGGTGGTGGGTGCCGTGGCATGGCCGTGGTGGGTACGTGTGGGTGGTGGGTGCCATGGCGTGTCCGTGGTGGGCATGTGTGGGTGGTGGGTGCCGTGGTGGGTATGTGTGGGTGGTGGGTGCCGTGGCGTGTCCGTGGTGGATATGTGTAGTTGGTGGGTACAGTGGCGTGTCCATGGTGGGTATGTTTAGCTGGTGGGCCTATGCTGGTGGGTAAGGTGAAGCCCATATCTCATATTTGTCCCTCTAGGTGGTGAAGTGGGCCCTGGAGAAGCTGGAACTGACAAAGTATGCAGACAAGCCAGCTGGCACCTACAGTGGTGGCAACAAGCGGAAGCTATCCACAGCCATTGCGCTCATCGGGTACCCTGCCTTCATCTTCCTGGTAAGTCTGGGGGCGTTTGGGAGACAGCTACTCTGTTTGGTCTTTCCGTGAGTTTGAGGGGAAGGTGCCCCACCTTCCTCTGCTTCCTGGTGAGCAGAGGCGGGTAGAACCAGTCTAGGTGGGCTGCATCTCTGGATGAACTGACCCCTGCCCTAGGATGAGCCCACTACTGGCATGGACCCTAAGGCCAGGCGCTTCCTGTGGAACCTCATTCTGGACCTCATCAAGACAGGACGCTCAGTGGTGCTGACGTCACACAGGTGTGCCTCTCCCCGACCCCTCCGCGGTCCTCTGGCAGTCCCTCTGGTGCCAGCCTGTGCTGTCTGCCCACAGCATGGAGGAGTGTGAGGCTCTGTGCACGCGGCTGGCCATCATGGTGAACGGACGACTGCGCTGCCTGGGCAGCATCCAACACCTCAAGAATAGGTGAGTCAGCCCGGGCTGCAGGAGACAGGGCGAGCTCTGCTGGGTGCACAGGGCTGCAGGAGACAGGGCGAGCTCTGCTGGGTGCACAGAGCTCCAGGGCTGGAGGAGACAGGGCAAGCTGTGCCGGGTGCACAGGGCTCCAGGGCTGCAGGAGACAGGGCGAGCTCTGCTGGGTGCACAGGGCTCCAGGGCTCCAAGAGACAGGGCGAGCTCTGCTGGGTGCACAGGGCTCCAGGGCTGCAGGAGACAGGGCGAGCTCTGCTGGGTGCACAGGGCTCCAGGGCTCCAGGAGACAGGGCGAGCTCTGCTGGGTGTACAGGGCTCCAGGAGACAGGGCGAGCTCTGTTGGGTGCACAGGGCTCCAGGGCTCCAGGAGACAGGGCGAGCTCTGCTGGGTGCACAGGGCTCCAGGGCTGCAGGAGACAGGGCGAGCTCTGCTGGGTGCACAGGGCTCTAGGAGACAGGGCAAGCTCTGCTGGGTGCACAGGGCTCCATGGCTGGAGGAGACAGGGCGAGCTCTGCTGGGTGCACAGGGCTCCAGGGCTGCAGGAGACAGGGCGAGCTCTGCCGGGTGCACAGGGCTCCAGGAGACAGGGCGAGCTCTGCTGGGTGCACAGGGCTCCAGGGCTGCAGGAGACAGGGCGAGCTCTGCTGGGTGTGCAGGGCTCCAGGGCTGCAGGAGACAGGGTGAGCTCTGCTGGATGCACAGGGCCCCTGGTTACTCCTGTGTCCCACCAGGTTTGGGGATGGCTACATGATCACTGTGAGGACCAAAAGCAGCCAGAATGTGAAGGACGTGGTACGGTTCTTTAACCGGAACTTCCCAGAGGCCATGCTCAAGGTGGGTGTGGTCAGGTGAGGGGAGGGTGAGGGCGAGCCCCGTTCCGGCAGCCGCTGACCTCCTTGGTCCTCTGATCTCCCAGGAACGGCATCACACGAAGGTGCAGTACCAACTCAAGTCAGAGCACATCTCCCTGGCTCAGGTGTTCAGCAAGATGGAGCAGGTAGTGGGTGTGCTGGGCATTGAGGACTACTCTGTCAGCCAGACCACCCTGGACAATGTGAGTGCGCCGCGTGGGGTGGGGTGTGTCTTCCTGGATTGGCCCGTACCACGTAGCCCACCACCACCTGTCCACAGGTGTTTGTGAACTTTGCCAAGAAGCAGAGTGACAACGTGGAGCAGCAAGAGGCTGAACCCTCCACCTTGCCGTCCCCCCTTGGACTCCTCAGCCTGCTGAGGCCCCGCTCTACACCCACGGAGCTCCGGGCACTGGTGGCTGATGAGCCTGAGGACCTGGACACAGAGGATGAGGGCCTCATCAGCTTTGAGGAAGAGCGGGTGAGTGGTCAGCATCCTCCCAGCTGCACGCCTGCTCACACTGCCCAGAGACTGAGGCTGAAGGACCTAAGCGAGGGAACTGGCTGCAGTTTAGAGTCAGAACAGAGGGGGACTCATGTGTGCCGAGGGCTTGAGTGGACACAGGGAAACCAGAGTGGGTAGAATCCAGAACACACTGGCAGCTTTGAAGACCCCAGATCAGAGGTGGGGATTAAAGAAACCAGAGACTAGGGAGCAATCTAGACTGTGGCTACCACACTGGGCAAGAGGGCCAGACGCTGAAGTGTGCTTAGTGGGGAGAGAGTACTCGGGAGTGCCTATACCAGCCAGTGGTAAGGTCCGGTGTGAACATCCTCAGCCCCCACTCTCTGCTCTTCACCAGGCCCAGCTCTCCTTCAACACGGACACGCTCTGCTGACCATCAAGTACCAAGTCAGGGATGCACCTGTGGGGGGCAGAAGTCAGGCGGTGGCTGTCGTCACACACGCCAGGCCCTGGAAAGGCAGGTTCAGGACCAAAGGGCTCCCGCCCTCCTCCCAGCTACCACCATCCTTGCCTCGTCCTGCGGTCACTCTGGCCGCCCTCCCCGAATTGTGCCAAAGGCTGGCCTGGCCCTGGGCTGCACATACCCTCACCCTGCTTTGCCTTAAAGCCTTGGGTCTTGGCCCAGCCCCTTACCCCACCCGGCACCATCCACCTTCCCCGGGTGACATGGGCTGCCCCAGGCATCCTGTGACCCTTCTCTGCAGCGGCCCTGAGTCTACCCAGGCCAGCATCTTGCACAGATGTCTTTTCATGGACATCCCTGACTGCAGGAGGGGGCTGGGCAGCTTGCCTACTTTGCTTTAAGAGCCTCCCTCGCTCTGCTGTTGTGAAGAAGGTAGGCCACCCACGGGAAGCCATGCGTGTGGTTGTCTCAGGCCTGGTGGAAGAGCAGGAATGGAGAAGCTGGGCTTGCTGGCCAGGCGAGGGGCCACTGCTCCCTCCCTGTCCCCCCAAGCTGCCTTTGCTCTCTCATCCAGCTTGGCCCTTCCCGCCACCCCCCTGGGAGCGGGACCTTGTATATAGCGCACAGATGTTTGTTTTCAATAAATAAGCGGAAAAAAGCCTGTGGCCGCCTGTGCATGTGGGAGCTGGGGGGAAGGCAGGCCCCTGGGGCCAGGGTATAGCCACCTAGTCTGACTGTACTAGGTGTGAAGGGAGGGGCTGCTACAAACAGGGAGATCCACCTTTATTCCCCAGCTCTCCGCAGAGCCTAGCCGCCTGCTGGGTGGGTGGGTCCTCAGTGGGCTTATGGAGGCAGGCCTGTTCACCCAGCACTAGCGTTGTCCCATACCACCTTAGCTTCCCCCACAAGGTCTAGTCCCCACAGTGAGCCTGTTCTGGGCTAGCTCCACTTCTGAAAAGTGGAGGGGGTTTCCAAAAGATCTCCAGGAGTCTGGGTACATAAGAAGAATTTCCCCAAGGTGGTGGACCTGTGCTAGTGGGTGTCTGGTAAGGTGGTCCATACCTCACATTGGCCCTGCCACGTGGTGAAGTTGGTCAGTGTACAGAAAGGCCCTAGGACACAGAGCTTAGGAAAACAAGATCTGGGGGAACAGGACGCAGGAGAAACGGGGCCCGGGAACTGAGGCTAAGTGGTGACGAGGCTCTGTGTGCCAGGCGGGAGTGAGGGCACCAGGGTGAAGGGTTCTCAGACTCTTCAGGTGCCCATGGGTTAGGGATAGAGGGCTGACTGGCACCGTGAGGGGGTGGAAAGGAGTGAAGGAGGAAGGGTGGGAGTGGCCAGGGGGCCAAGGTGCTGTGTCCCGTGGGCTACAAAAACTGCAAGCCCACTGCAGTCCCCAGAGACTGGGCCCAGAGCTGGTACCTAGTGGGTGGAGGTTTCCCTGGCCACAGAGGCCAGGCAGGAGCAGGAGGGTGAGCATGTTAAGGGCCAGAAGCGAGTGCTTGATAGTCTTACGGGGAAGCAGAATTCAGTGTCCAGCACCCGTGTGGGTTGTTCCTAACCGTCTGTCATTACAGTTCCAGGGATCTGACTCCTTCTTCTGACTTTCAGATACCCACACACATCGTATGTACACACAGACATATGTACATACACATAATTAAAAATTGACTCCAGGACTTTGGAGAGATGACTCAGTGGTTAACACTTCCTGATCTTCCTTCCATAAGACCAGAGTTTAGTGTCCATCCCTCATGTCAGGTGGGCCACAACCACCTATAGCTCTAGAGGATCCTGTGTTCTCTTCTGGCCTCCTCAGACACATATACATATCACACACACACACACACACACACACACACACACACACAGATCCCGAATTCCAAAAGAAAATCCAGAGCCTGGTTCCCAGGAGCCAGTGAAGTGCACTAATTCCTGTCCTGAAGACAGGGCACGAATTTGGATGGACTGCTTTAAGCTTCTGAATTTGTGACAACTCTAAGGTGTACCCTACCATCTTATTTCTGAAGCTTCCAGAACAGTTGCTAGAAAAGAACAGTGTGCACCCTGGGTCCTCTGCACAAGCTCGTGATTTGGAACACTCTTTTGTTGTTGTTTTTTCAAGACAGGGTTTCCCTGTATAGCTTGGCTTTCCTGGGACTTGATCTGTAGGCCTGGCTGGCCTTGAACTCACAGAGCTCCACCTGCCTCTGCTTCCTGAGTGCTGGGATTAAAGGCATGCGTGTGCCACCATGCCTAACCTATGGTTGTTGGCACAATCTGTAAATACCATTCTTGTGCTAACCCATCAGAAAGTAGTAAGTAGCAGCCCAGAAACTCGCAGCTGCTCCTCTCCCCCGAGTGCGAGGACTTCTCTCTGGGGACAAGGACAGTGCTGACACCCCAGTCTGGGGCATGTCCTATGTAGCTATTAAAAAACACTCCAGGACACAGGAAGCTGTGAGGCTACCACCTTCCCCACCTCAAGCCCAGTAAGGCTGAGGAGCTGAGCAGGCCTAGAAGGAACAGAAGTGTCGGGGTGGCCAGTGACTGGAAGCTTCTTCTGTAAGAGCAGCCGCGGCCACAGGCTGGAGGCCAGTCTGGACAGCCATGTGTGCAGCCTGCAGGGCTGCAGGGCCATCACTATTACCCTGACCCTTACTTTGTCCCAGATCACCCATCAACCAGCCGAACAGTGACCCAGCGCCCGCCAACTCCGTGGTCACTGGAGGTGGCCTGGCCTGCAGTCAGGATACTGAGGGACTCACTTTCTGCCATTTTCCATCTGATATTAGCGAAATACCAAGGTGAAGAAATGAGCTTCGTAGGACACAGTGTCAAACAGGAAAGAGCAGCGAGGTGGCCCAGTTTGCTTCCTATGGCTGTCTGTGGTAAGCACCGCAACCAAAGAGAACTTAGGGACAAAAAGATTTATTTCATCTTTTTGTCATTTTGGGAGTCCAAGGTAGAAACCTGCAGGCAGAAACTGAAGCAGAGGCCATCGAGAAACACGGCTTCCTGGCTTGCTTTCCATGGTTTGCTCAGCCTGCTTTTTTATATGATCTAGGACCTGTCCAGGGATAGCACCACCCACAGTGGGCTGGGCACCCCCTTATATCAACCAGAAATCAAGAAAATGTCCCACAAATTTGCCTACAGGCCAGTCTAATGGAGGTGTTTTCTGAATTGAGGCTCCCTCTTCCTAGATGACCCTGGCTTTTGTCACTAACCAGCATATTAGGTTCAGTGGTGATACCTGTAGCCCCAGCACTCGGAGGAAGATGGGGGTTCAAGGAGGCTGTGGGCTGCAGAAGACCCTGTCCAAAATCAAAAACAGGAAAGAAAGAAAAAATCTCCTGCCTCTAGGACCAGTTAGAGTCGTCTTTTCTTTCCTTTTCCTTTTTCTTGGTTTTTCCTTGGTTTTCGAGACAGGGTTTCTCTGTGGCTTTGGAGCCTGTCCTGGCACTAGCTCTGTAGACCAGGCTGGCCTCGAACTCACAGAGATCCTCCTGGGATTAAAGCTAGAGCTGTAGTTTCTTATGCTACAGGCATCTCTGACACAGTCTCTCACCTTTTTCTTCCTGCCCCTCAGCCAGGACAGGTTTGGTCAGTGCTGAGATCTGGGTGGATCTGATCATTTCCTGGGTCAGCTGCAGCTGGACATCTCTGGGAGGAATAGTGTGGGCTGTGACATGCCCACAGCCAGGAGTCCTGGTGATGGTGGCAGATGACGGCCTATTCTGGAGCATCCCACTGGGAGAGGGACCTTTCTCTCTCTCTCTCTCTCTCCCTCCCTCCCTCCCTCCCTCCCTCCCTCCCTCCCTCCCTCTCTCTCTGTACTTAATTTTTAGTTTTTATTTTCATGTGTATAGATGTTTTGCCATGGGTATTGGGTTCCCTGGAACTGTAATCATAGACAGTTGTGAGCTGCCATGTGGGTCCTAGGAATTGAACCCCGGGTCCTTTGAAAGAGCAGTCAGTGCTCTTAACAATTGAGCCATCTCTCCAGCTGCAAAAGTTCTATCTTTTTTTGTTTGTTTGTTTTTGAGACAGGGTTTCTCTGTTTGTTTGTTTGTTTGTTTTTGGATTTTCGAGACAGGGTTTCTCTGTAGCTTTTGGTTCCTGTCCTGGAACTAGCTCTTGTAGGCCAGGCTGGCCTCGAACTCACAGAGATCCGCCTGCCTCTGCCTCCCGAGTGCTGGGATTAAAGGCGTGCGCCACCACCGCCCGGCTGAGACAGGGTTTCTCTGTATAGCCCTGTCTGTCCCGGAACTCTCATTGTAGACCAGGCTGGCCTCAAACTCACAGAGATCCACCTGCCTCTGCCTCCCAAGTGCTGGGATTAAAGGTGTGCTTCACCACTGCCTGGCCAAGGAACCTTTCTCTTTCAGCAGAGACAATGAGGTTGCCCAGGGCTAGTGACCATTTCATTTTCTGTGTGTTAATTGGCATTCTCAGAGTCCCCTCTGCTTTAAAAATTGTGTCACTGTGGACCTATGCACTAACAATTGTGTGTGTGTGTGTGTGTGTGTGTGTGAGAGAGAGAGAGAGAGAGAGAGAGAGAGAGAGAGAGAGAGAGAGAGAGAGAGAATGAATGTGTGTATGTTTAGGCCTGTTCGTGGCATGATTTTGGAGTTGAGAGAGAGGGAGAATATGAGTGTGTGTGTATGTGTATGAGTGTGTGTGTGTGTGTGTGTGTGTGTGTGTGTGTGTGTCTGGGCCTGCACATGCCATGATTTTGCAGTTAGTTCTCCTTCAACCAGCAGCTCCAGAGGTCAAAGGAGGGTTGTTAGGGTTGTGTTTGAATGCAAGTGCTTTTGACCACTAGTTCATCTCTTGGTGGCCATTACCTTTTGTTGTTGTTTGTTTTTGAGACAGGATCTTTGTGGGTAGCCCAGGCTGCCTGTTTCCTAAATTCTGCCTGGCTTGGCCTAGTCTGTGTTCCTTTGTTCTGCTCTGAGCTGCCTCTGCTTTCTGGACCATATACATACAGATCAGCCCTTCCTCTCTTCCCCTCTGGGCTTCTCTAGCAGCTCAGAGGGCTGGGGGCCCATGGAATTCTTCATAGTTCTGGAGACCAGGAGTCTAAGACCAGAATTCTCTATGTGGGATCCTGGCCGGTCTCCCTGGTAAGATTACAGATCCTCCTCATGAAGGCTTCACCCTTATACTCAGATCGGCTCTGATAAGCCCCACCTCCTAACCCTTTACCATGGCGGTGAGGGTTTCAGCAGCACATGAATTCTGGGGAGACGGTAGAGCCCTTTGGGGAGATCAAGGATCTTGGTACCACATCTAGGTATTTTCTACAGGAAGAACTCAAAAGTATTTGAGCACATCCCTACCGATACTCAAATGTGCCCTAGCCCCTGCACCCTAACCCCTAGCAAGTTTGTGTCTCCTTCAATATAGAGCTGTTGGGGGCCAGGTATGGTGACACCTATAATCTCAGCACTTGAAAAGTGAAGATAGGAGGATCAGGAGTTCAAGGCCAGCCTGGGTTATACGAGACCATATCTTTATTTTTTTAATATTTATTTATTTGTTTGTTTGTTTGTTTATTATGTATACAATATTCTGAGGGCACCAGACGTCATTACAGATGGTTGTGAGCCACCATGTGGTTGCTGGGAATTGAACTCAGGACCTTTGGAAGAGCAGGCAATGCTCTTAACCTCTGAGCCATCTCTCCAGCCCCGAGACCATATCTTTAAAAAAAAAAAAGGTTGAAACTTTGTACAGCAACAGGATTTGTATAAGAGACAATCTTGATTGCATCAGGGAGTCAGGTACAGCAGAGAGACATGAGCCAGTCTTGGGTCTAGCAGCACCTAGAAGGTGTTCTGTATGTAGTAGAGATTTCTGGGCAAGGTCCTATGGTCTGTTTAAGTCATGGGGTCAGTTAAGGTGGGTAGCATTACATCTTTTGGAAGGTAGGTATTGGTGGAGTTGGGATTGAAGGGCCCTACACGTTGAGGAATTGCTCTACCTCTGAGTTAGCTGTACCCAACCCTTTTACTGTGTTTCTCTGTTTGAGGCAAAGCCTCACGCAGTCCCTCTGGCAGGATTTATCATCCTCCTGCCTCAGCATCACCAGGCCTGGCTGCTCTTCTCATTCCTTTAAAATGTTTACAACTGTTGGGCGCGGTGGCTCACGCCTTTATTCCCATCACTCAGGAGGCAGAGGAAGGTGGATTGGAGCTACCTGGGTTCGAGACCAGCCTGGTCTACAAAGAGAGTTCCAGGACAGCCAGAGGTACACAGAGAAACCCTATCTCAAAAAAAACCAAATAAACAGATATCTTAAAACAAAATAAATCAATAAACTATTTACAAGCCGCACACAAGTGCACATGGTGTCTGGACAGAGCCAAAGTTGGCGTGTTCCTGTCGGAAGTTGCCGACAGACGTCTCCAGCTCAGCGTGGGCCAGCAGCGGCTCATAAGCTCACGTGCTAACGATGCTCTTTGTCGGTTCTCTGTGTTTTCCTGTTGGTTTGCTGTGGTTGCCGTACAACGAGAAGAGAGACTGGGGTTAGGGCAGGCTGGCTCTACTAAAAGCCGGAGGAAAGATGTGTTTCAGGCCTTCCATGACTCCTGAACTTTGCTGGGCGGTCTTCCGTCATCCTCGGAGCACAGGTGTGTCATCCTGCCCTCCTCTGCCATTGTGTTCACAGGATGTTCTGTGAGCCTGCCTGTCTCTGTGTGTTCAAATCTCCCCTGCCCCCAGGCAGGCTCTCTACCCCTGGGAAATACCTGAGCTACAATATTTCTCCTTTGAAAGGACATAGTCACATTGGATTAGAGCCTACTGAACGGTCTCATTTTCAATTTGATTGTCTCATTAAGGACATTATAGGTCCTAGGGATTAAGATTCCAACACATGAAGCTTTGGGGGGAACACGACAACCCTGTACTACCAGGCTCTGTTGGCATGCACATGTGGGCCATCTCCTATCCCATTCCTTGTGAGGGACACAAGTGGTGTAGCGACGACCCCCGTGTCTGTGAGCATGAGAGCAGAGCAGTGATGACTCCTCCCACCCACGGCTGACACAGGACATGTCCACAGCTCTGCTCGGCACGGTAGAGCCTGCATCACTCTGCCCTGTTTCTTGAGATATGTTTGCTTCTTTTTCTCCACATCACCGCCCATGTTGTCTGTCCACTTCACCTTTTCTCGTGCATTTATAAAGGGTAGCTTTGCAGAAATAGGTAAACTCAGGGCACGTCCGGTGACCACTGGCAGTTGGGAAAGGTTTCAGGGGCTACTGTACTGTCTACAAAGGAGAGAAAACCACAAAGCAAAAAGCCGGCCATGTCAGTGAGAAGCCAAAATACAGCTCTAGGAGTTAAGGCGAGAGTCGGAGGAGAAATTGGCACAGAGTCAAGCCCCACGGATGTCAGAGCTACATTCTACCTGTCTGGGAGCTCCACTGAGGCCTGGGAAGTGACCAGACAGGGCTAAGGAAGGGGGGCACCTGGGACAGCTGAGGCACTGGCCAGAGGCAGGCATGAGAGCAGGTGAGTGGGCAGGAGCCACCTTGGCTACACTACCCAGCCTGAATGGCACCAACCTACCAGAGAGGGGGAAGCAATCACCAGGTCCTGGTCTTAGCCGTGGGCAGAGCCAGTCCTCTGAGATCACGTTCTGAAGACCAAGTCTGGAGGGCTGGCTGCCTGATAGCAAACGCAGGCAGAGACACAAGGAATGCAAGGCAAAGCGCCCTGTGGACCCCAGTGGGCTCGGAAAGCCTGAGGGAGCCGCAGGTGTGTGCTTGGTGGGGGTCAGATCACCCTGGCCTTTTCCTTCCCACCGAGGATCCCCAGCTCCTCTGCCAGCAGGTAGCTAACCCTTGCTGGTGCCATCTGAAGGTTAAGAGCAGGAAACCCACTCTGAGCCTGTGTGGACGGGATGGTGGCATGGAGTCCTCTGCCCAGGTGGGTTAAACACCAAAACCAGGTTTATCAGCCGGCCAGCCAGGAACATGTCAGGAATGTGGGCCCGCCCTGAGGGCAGAGGACCCTACCTAACTGGGCTTTGTTGGAGGGAGGGGGCATCTCTTCCTGAACGGCTTATCACACAGATGGGGAAACTGAGGCATTTCCCACTCATCCCTACTCCCTGGCTTCCTGGGATAAGGACTGGACAATGGAGATGTATGTACTTCAGGGTACTGAGATCAGCGTGGGCAGCTCCAGTTCAGAGCTGTCCTTCCCAGGCTAGTAGTCCCCAATGCCCCTGTCTCTCCTCTCCCGTCTGTATTCACCTCGCTGGCCCCATCACAATCACACTGAGGCTTCTGCTGTGAGTCAGCTTGCTATACTCACCGCCAGTCCTGAGACTCAGGCTCCCTGTGGTCACTGTTAAGCACGGACACCCTGCTCTTATACAGACAACTGGCTCTGCCCTGGCTACCTATCTGCTGCCTAGGTGGCTCTGTGGGGCGGGCCCATTGACTGTGGGGGGTGGAGCATCCAGAGAGACTTAAAGAGCTCCCAAGGCACACCCTGTGTGTGCCCTGAGCTGCTGCCGGATGCCTCAACTCCTACCATGGCCGAAACCACCAAGCTCCAGCTGTTTGTGAAGGTTCTGGGCAGGCCGGGCTGGAGGGGGTGTTCTGTGTTCTTGTGTAGGCTAAGGGGTGGGTCTTCCTAGGGGTGTCCCCCCCCCCCCGTGTTGGGCTGAAGCTGCCCCACACAGGGCTGAACAGAGTCAGGCAGCCTGGGGGAGGAGTTTCCATATGGGAGGGGGATCAGATAGCCTGGGTCTCTAAACCTTGGCTCCTATACCTGGCCCGGCCCTGGGAGAAAGCCCCATGGTGGGGAGCTGTCAATCCGGTAGCTTGCACCAGACATTTATCTAGAGATTCAAGTTCATGTGCCAGGAGGGGGTATTGCCAGATAGCTCCATTGGCTCTCAGGCCAGAGCTCAGATCTGAGTGCGGGCAGGTCCTGAGCTCCTCTTTGGCCACTTCCCTGAGCTGAGTTGTTAGCATCGATACCTAGTTGTGTGGGTTAATCACCTAGAAGGCTCTCTGGCTTACCCCACCCTGTAGCCAGTCTCTGTGTCTAGAACTCTCTGGTGCTGGAAGAAAAGGTTGTGGCAGGACCCTAAGTTCAGGCCCTGTCCCTACCTGCCTCCAAGTTCCCGGCTTCCCCTGCTTTCCCCATACCAGGGCTCAGGTCAAGGGCCCTCTCTACACTCTTGTAGATGCCAGGCCCAACCAGGCCAGAGTCCTAGCGTGCCTCCAGAGCCAATGGCAGTGGGAGGCAGGTTCCCACCCAGCCAGGTGTCAGGATTCCTGGGTCTGCTCCCAACCCAACACCCCTGCTCCACCCACCCAGGCCAGCGAAGACGGCGAGAGTGTGGGACACTGCCCTTCTTGTCAGCGGCTCTTCATGGTCCTACTCCTCAAGGGTGTGCCCTTCACCCTCACCACAGTGGACACACGAAGGTGAGACACGGCCCTGGACCCCCCCTGGCTCCTGCCCACCTCGGGCCAGCCACCTCCCTTCTGCCTGGTGTCCACAGGGCACTGGATGTGCTGAAGGACTTCGCGCCAGGCTCGCAGCTGCCCATCTTGCTCTATGATGGGGATGTCAAGACAGACACGCTGCAGATTGAGGAGTTTCTGGAGGCGACGCTGAGGCCACCCGAGTGAGCACGTGATGGGGCGGCAAAGCAAGGATGGGACTCCCTGGGGGACGCTTGGGAGAATGCTTAGGAAGGGTGTGTTGAGACGTGGTGTGAGGATCTGACTGGAGTTCTCAAACCACTGCCACTTACAGCTTCCCTAGCCTGGCACCTAGGTACCGGGAGTCCAACACGGCAGGAAATGACATCTTCCACAAGTTTTCCGCCTTCATCAAGAACCCAGTGCCTACACAGGACAATGGTGAGACCCAGCCCAGCCCTGACAGGCAGGAGGGTTACCCAAGGCCAAGCTTAAGTCCTTACTGCGCCATTGCTCCCAAGCCCTGTGTCAGCAGCTGCTCCGGGCCCTGACCAAGCTGGATGCCTACCTGCGCACCCCACTAGACCATGAACTGGCACAGGAGCCACAGCTTCGTGAGTCCCGGCGCCGATTCCTGGATGGTGACCAATTCACACTGGCTGACTGCAGCCTGCTGCCCAAGCTGCACATTGTGGATGTGAGTGGGGCGCCAGCTGGTAGGTGTGGGGAGAAGGGGCGTCACGTGAGGCCCTCCCTCATCACACTCTGTCGTACCCACAGACCGTGTGTGCACACTTCCGCCAGATGCCCATCCCCGAGGACCTGGGTGCTGTCCGCCGCTACCTGGACAGCGCGCTGCAGGAGAAGGAGTTCAAGTACACGTGTCCCCACAGTGCAGAGATCTTGGCAGCTTACCGGCCCGCTGTGCACCCCCGTTAGCCCCCCAACTCCATACACTCCTCTGAGGCCTATAAAGGCATCTGTGCCCCCAAGTAAGCGTGTCCTGAACATCCAAGTGGCCAGAGGCCCACAATTACGCCAGCCCAACCCCACGGTGAGAAACACAATTCAAGATGACAGCCTAAAATGACGGGGCAGGAGAGTCCGGCAGGCAAGGCACAGCTCCTCCTCCTCCTCCTCCGTGGTGCTGGCTCAAAGGCCTGGGGCCGGCAGAGATCTAGGAGACTGGATTAGTCTCCCAAACCAGTCAGGCCAGAGCTGGGCGGGGTGCCCTGGATGGCCAAGAAGGGTGGGGAGAAGAGCTAGCTCCATGGAGCTCAACATCCGGGATCCCGGCCAGGTGGGTGGGGGCAGGCCTACATTCCTTAGCCCCACCACAGACTGTGGGTCAGCCCATCTCCTCCTCTGAGGGGCTCCCACCATCTGATGCTCTGTGGGTGTCTTCCAAACACGCATCTTCCCCAAGACAAGCCCTCTGTGCATCTCTGTACGCGCAACAGGTGTGACCTGCCCTGCGTGGGTGGAGCTTAGAAGCGTGGGGCGGCACTCCAAGCCGTAGGGAGTCCTAGCCCTACCAGGCAGGGACCTTTTCAGCTTCTGGGCTGGCCATGCAGAAACAACATAGACAGTCTAAGAAAGCTCTACCCTAGACCCAGCCAGGAGCGCCTCCTGGGTGCACAGAGCCTGATGCACCTGTTTGCCCCCTGGGCTCCACATCAAAAGGCCCTTCTCTGGCTTCCTCCCCAAGGCGGTTCCTCACCAGTCGAGTCTGGCCTAGCATTTCTCCCCAAGAGAGCAGTTTATTTAACCAGGAAGGGATGAGAGGCGCTCCTGCCCAACAGCAAGACCAGTCGGTGGAAGTTAAGCAGTGGCTTTCTCTGGTTGGTGGGGGTCTTGGATCTACCCCTTTCCCTGTAGACAGGCTTCTGGCAAGGACACAGGTTCTGCTGTATCTTCAGGTCTCATCGAAGTCTACACCACCAGCTGGCTTCTTACTAGAAGACAATGTAGGTAACGCACAGAGGAAAGGGAGGGGACCAGGGTAGGAAAGACATGAGGGCAGGTACCTTTTGAAGCCAGGGTTGATGAGAGACTCCCCTGGACACCGTCTCCTGACTCCAAGTCCAGAGCTGCCTCTCTGGTGATCAGGTTCTGTCAGAAAATCAGATCAGGGAAATCTTGAGCCCCAAAGAACCCTGAGCAGAACTCTGTCCACTCTGAAAGATTCTCTCTAGAACATGGGGCACTGGGGGAGGCAGTTCCAGAGAAAGCCCAGTCAACCTCCCTGCTAGGCCAGCCTCTTACCTGGTAAGAAGAACTGAGGGCCCGCTGGATGGGTGTTCTTCCTGGGACTAGTCTCTTCTGCAGCCGGGAGAAAGCATGGGGCACCCCACTCAGTGCCACAAGGGTATGCGAAAGCAGGTCCCCGAGTGAGGGTTCAGGTGCCCACGTACATCCTACCTGCCAGCCGCTTCTCTAGGTTGTACACACGCTCTGCCAGGCTGAGAGTCAAAGCTTGGAGCTTAGGCGCTGCCTCTGGGCTGGGCACCTTGGAGAGGTCAAAGGCTAGTGCGGAGGTGTCCCCTGAAAGGGTCATCGAGGCCCTATCCTCTTGCAGGCTTACAGTCACTGCTTGTTGCTGGCAAGCTGCCCTAAGTAGAGAGACAATGGTGTTATGGACAGGACGTGTGTTAACCCTACCCCAAGTTCCTCACCCACATGGCCTCTCTAATTGGGACTCACCTGAACCGGGAAGGGATGTCCTCGGTCCCACTTAGGCCAAATCGGGTTTTCTACTGGGAACACGGAACTGTCACTACCTGCCTGGGACCCTGGACCCACAAGACGCTCCAAACTGCCCAACCCTGGAATACTATTAGGACCACAGGCAAAGGGGCGGGGCGTAAGGGGTGCTAGGCTCCCAGATGTCTCCCATCCCCAGCGCGGGTACGCACGAGCGTCGCCAGGCTGTCAGGCGAGAAGCAGGTGCTCCAGAGCTCCGCGGCGTCCGTCACACTGGGCGGGAGGGGCTGTCAGGCACGGCGCCCGCTGCGCTCCCGCACCCCACATCCCTAGACCCCACTCACTAGAGGTTGAAGCCGCCGCCGTCCCCGTCTCCGCTGTTCTCCGACTCACAATAGCACACGAAGCGGGGAGGGCCCGAGCCTGGCGGCAGAACGCACAGCGGCGGCGACAGCGGCGGAGGGGCCATGGCCGCAAAGCGGTTTCGCTGCAGGAACCTAGCCAGCTGTGGACTGAGGGCGCCTGCGCAGAAATACGGGCTCGGCGATTCGCAAGCTCCGGAGTCCGCTCGGGGCGGAACTTCTGGTGTCAGGGGAGACGGAAGGACGAGGCAGCGGGGCGGGGCGGTACCTAGGGCTCCCAGTGTTGCTGAAGATCAGGCCCGGCGCGCAGGCCCGAGCTAAAGGGCGGGGCTTAGAGCGTGGGGCGGGGCTGGAGGCACCTGGAGGGCGGGGCTTAGAGCGGGGCCGGACTAGAGGGCGGGACTTAGAACTTTAGTAGGCTCCTTTTTTTTTTTTGGGCTTTGGTTTGGTTTGTTTGTTTTTCGAGACAGAGTTTTTCTGTGTAGCTTTGGAGCCTGTCCTGGAACTCGTTCTGTAGACCAGGCTGGTCTTGAACTCTGCCTCCCGAATGCCAGTATTAAAGATGTGGGCCACCACCGACCGGCAGGGCCTCACTTCTTGTGCCTTCTTGCGACCCTGCTCACATCTGCCACTCTTCAATCCTGGTCCTCTTTCCTAAACATTCCCCGTGGACTGATCCCGAAGGCCTCCCTTCATGTCACTTTAGATACAAACACACCTCTTTTTTTTAAAAATATTTATTTATTATGTATACAATATTCTGTCTGTGTGTATGCCTGCAGGCCAGAAGAGGGCGCCAGACCCCATTACAGATGGTTGTGAGCCACCATGTGGTTGCTGGGAATTGAACTCAGGACCTTTGGAAGAGCAGTCAATGCTCTTAACCTCTGAGCCATCTCTCCAGCCTCAAACACACCTCTTTCCAGGCTGAATTGTAACAAACCAAAATGCAAGAGTGAGTGCAGTACGTTGGGTAGACAGTGCAAACAGTGAAGCCTCCCTACTCCAATACCCTCCCATCATCTGAACTGCCCACCCCATCCCCCCTCCCTTGCTACCTGCCGCCTTAGCCTTGAGGATGCTTTGATCAACACAAGATCTGTTGGAAGAGATGGATAATCAACAGGGCAACACTCGGGTTGCCTCAGAGTGCTGGTCAGAATCCACAACAGGGGCTGTAGGATATGAGCTGATGTTGTTTGAGCTGCTATGGGCAGAGGATGGAGGCCTGAATGGCGGAATGGGAACAGAAGCCTTCCCAAAGCTGTGTAAGAGGGCTGTCATGACCGTACAAGAGCCCCATGAGAGCGGCTAGTGACTTTGCGAACTGTGCTAGCATATTTGAAGAGTTCAGTCAGCCAAACACACCCCAGTTCCCACTATTTTCTAGTCTGCTCAGTCTGCTGAGACTCCTGTCTCAGAGCCTTTGTGTGGGCTGTTTATGTCCCCAGAACTGTATACTAACTACCCTTAGCTCTTTGCTGAAACAGCATCTTTTGAAAGAGTGCTCCTGAAGCTCTTCTTAGAACATTTCAGCTCTGCCCAAGTCTCTCTCCGTCTCTCCCACGTCATTACTTATCTTCCCTGCTTGTCCCTGTGGTTTTAGGATTCTCTAGGACAGCCCTGATGTCTGCTTGCATTTCCTCCCTCAACTGACCCCTCCCAGAAGCTGCACCTAAAGTCTTGCTTCTGCTCACAGGAATATGGCAGAAGTGATGGCTCTGTCATTTCTCCCAACTGTATTGTATTGCTCACCCAACACAAGGCAGCTGGTGACGCCTTTGACTAGCAAAGGATGAGGCCGGTCAGTGCTAGCGAGGGAGCTAGAAGGCAGAGCCATGCAGAGCCCTGTTCAGCCACAGGTCTGGGAGACAGCACACTGCATCCCCTTCCACTAGAGGGCCTGCATCAGACCCAGAGATAAGACAGCTTATTGTCCTAAACTGCTAAATTCGGCAGTGATTTGATCCTCAGTCTCCTCTGAAGCCGCTGGCGTTTTGTGGTGGTGGTTGTGGGTTTTGTTTGTTTGTTTGTTTACCAATTTTGTGTCTTCAGTGCTTAGGCAGTGAACTAGGCCAACAGTGCATGGCAATGGCCCTGACTATGCTGGGGGGTGGAGGCAGGGTCACTGTTTGAACCAAGGAATATTTTATGTACTTTAATTTTTAAATTATGTGTGTGTGTGTGTGTGTGTGTGTGTGTGTGTGTGTGTGTGTGTGCGCGCGCGCGCGCCTGTGTACATGTGAATGCAGGTACTCGTAGAATCCAAAAGAGGATGTCAGATTCACTGAAGCTGAAATTACAGGCAGTTGTGAGTTACCATATGGGTGCTGGGAACTGAACCCCGGTCCTTTGGAAGAGCAACGACCACTCTTAAGTATTGAACTATCTCTCTATCCCACTGAACCAAGGAATTTTGTTTTGTTTTGTTTTGATTTTGTTTGTTTTTCAAGACAGGGTTTCTCTGTAGCTTTGGAGCCTTTCCTGGAACTAGCTCTGTAGACCAGCCTGACTTTGAACTCCCAGAGATCCGCCTGCCTCTGCCTCCCAAGTGCTGGGATTAAAGGCGAGCGCCACAACCACCCGGCTACGAACCAAGAAATTTGAGACCAACTCCAGCAGCAGCATATCAAGACCCAACATGTCAAGAACACTCCGGTTAGGGTGGAACCCCATTGGCATCCAGGGATTTTAAACATTAAGGACAAGATTTTACATAACTTGTAATACTGTTATATGTAATTTGACATACTTTGTTTCTGGTTGAAGAACCGGCCGAGGGTTGCCCCTTGTGGCCATACTAGGGTGGTGCGGTATACGACAAGTGAACTAACTGCTGACAGCGGGGAACTGGACTCCCAGGACCCAGGGCTCCTAACCCCAGAGGAAGGGTATGGTGTCCTTGAGGCTACAGAGGGCACTTTGCTTTTCCCCACTGTAGACCCTTTTGGGAGTCCATGGAGGTGAAGCCAAACTGGCTGGAGGAAGACATGACTTGTCCCTGTTGCTACATGGCCTATGAGATCTTCTGTCTCTCCTCTTGGCCTATGGCGAGGCTGAATGACCACAGACAGGACATTAATCAAGTGACATCCCCAGCTCAGGCGACATTTCTCAGTAAACACCTCTGAGGTTGGGAACTCGGGGTTTTGGTGGGCTGACTGTACCTTGCCCAAGCCTTGCAGGCGCTGTGGGCATGGGTGCAGATGGGAGCAGGCTTTCCAATTTAGTAGGCCCTTCCCCACTGTCCAGACCCCAAGCCTTCATATTAGTGACAGGGCTCACCACTGAACAAGACCTGGAGACCAGAAGGTACTGGGGCATTAAAGGGGTTGACTGACCACTGGAGTGCACACACAGAAGTGTGTGAATGTGTGTGTATGGGTATGTGTGTGTGTATGCATGTGTGTGCACGCGTGTGTGAGAGTGTGTGTGTGCGTGTGTGTGCGTGTGTGTGTGCATGCTTATTTTCTCTGTGACCTCTCATCGCAGTCAGCCCCAGCCCCAGTAAAGAAAAATAGTCTGGAAAGACAGGAATTTCTTTTTTGGACTTAAAAATTTCAAACCAACGAAAAAGCAGAAATAATAGCATAATGATCCCCAGATGGGAGAATTATCAACATTTTGACAAACTTAAAATCATCGTTTTTTAAAATTTAATTTTATTAAATGTTGAAGAACATGTACATTACAGACAGCCATCAAATTTTCCAGGACAATTGTGTCTTTTCAGAACAGCGGCGCTGTAGGGCACAGTGGTACACACTAGTAAACCTAGTGAGAAAGACTGAAGCCAGAGGACCTCAGGCTCAGCTCACATAGACAACAGGGCCCTCGCACATGCATGAAAGATCAAATAAACAGGACTACATTGTCCTGTATAAGCACAACAGTAGTACTCTTGCCTTTGTGTGTGTGTTGTATGTATCCAAGTGAACACACATGGAACATGCACATGTGTACACATGTAAACAGAGACCAGAGGTCAATACTGGGTGCCTTCCTCAATCATCGTCCTTATTATCATTGTTTTACATGTTTATCTATTTTATCGTGTGTGGGTGCATGTGTGCCATGGTGTGCATGTGGAGGGCAGAGGCAACTTGCGGGAGTTGGTTCTCTTCTTCCATCCTTGGGTCCCAGGAATCAAAGTCAGGTCGTGGGACAAGTCAGAAAATACTGTTACCATCTGAGACATCTCAGCAGCCTTGTATTTGAGATGCTTGAAGGTTGAATCTGTCTGCAGTGGCTCCCAGGGCACATATGCGGCAGGGTGGGTATGGCTTGCCACAGGTAATTGCAGTCTCAGGCCAGGAGCTTCTGGGCAGCTAAGCCAACAGTACTGCCCTTAGGTTGCGTGCTGGAGACTACAGGATCCAAGAAGGACCCTCAGGCCTGCTTGGGTCTTCCTCCTGCAGAACCAGGGTTCCACCCTTTCCCTGCACCCAACCCTGCAGGAACTGCCCTGAGGAAGTCAGCTCATGTGGTTGGGAGCCTCAGGTCAGTCCTTGCCTCTCATCACCCACTCTCTGCCTTCCCCTGGGAAACGCCGCTTCTGCCAGCTTCTTCAGACATTTACTGTGCTTGGGGACTATAGAGAGAGACCAGGAGCTCTTTGGGGAAAGACCCAGCTCATAGGCAGCACAGCAATGGGCCTCCCGGGTGTCTGAATCTCTGGCTGCAGAAGCAGCAGCAGGTGTAGCCATTCCCCAAGCATGACTGACGGTGAGGGTGTCGTGGGCTGGGTGAACTGCCTGGAGCTACGGTGACCATGCCTTCCTGTCTGCTCCATACCAGAGACCACCCCCAGTGCAGTCCTAGGTTGGGGTGGGGTTTGGGGAGGAAACTCCAGGCTCAGCTATGTCAGTGTACCGGCGCACTGATCTGTTGAGAAGGTCCCCTTCTGCATCTCAGCTACTAATAGTCTCCTGTGTGTCTTCCTTCCCCTGGCCTGGACAGACAAAGGGTGGCCTCTGGCACGTCTGTCCTGGATTGTCATCTGTAGGGTAACTCTGGCTTATGTGACCAGTCTGGGTCTTCAGAGTCCTGGCTCCTGCAGCCCTGAGCGGAGTTGGAGGCAGCGTTCACCTGACATGGGTGCAGGCCTCCTTGGGCTGCCAGCTGATGCATCTTTTGTACACCTTCAGGAAACATCTGTAGGGTACGGACTGAGGGTAGGCAAGGAAGGTCTTGAGCGTAGATGGGCAGGAACAAAGATGGGTAGGGTTGTTGTCTAGGTAGCGAGGTGCCCCAAGTCGCGTACTCTAGGTCATGTACGCTGAAGACCACCCTTCCCTAGGTAACTGCATTGTTACAAAGAAAGAACAGAGCACATCTGCATATCCTGACCACCACATCTGCGTATCCCGATCATCACATCTGCACATCCTGACCGTCACATCCACACATCCTGACTACCACATCTGTGTATCCTGGCCATCACATCTGCACATCCTGACTACCACATCTGCATATCCCGACCATCACATCTGCATATCCCGACCATCACATCCACACATCCTGACCACCACATCTGCATATCCCGACCATCACATCTGCATATCCCGACCATCACATCCACACATCCTGACTACCACATCTGTGTATGCTGACCATCACATCTGCACATCCTGACCATCACATCCACACATCCTGACTACCACATCTGTGTATCCTGACTATCACATCTGCACATCCTGACCATCACATCTGCACATCCTGACTACCACATCTGCACATCCTGACCATCACATCTGCACATCCTGACTACCACATCTGCACATCCTGACCATCACATCTGCACATCCTGACCATCACATCTGCACATCCTGACTACCACATCTGCACATCCTGACCATCACATCTGCACATCCTGACTACCACATCTGCACATCCTGACCATCACATCTGCACATCCTGACCATCACATCCACACATCCTGACTACCACATCTGTGTATCCTGACTATCACATCTGCACATCCTGACCATCACATCTGCACATCCTGACCACCACATCTGCACATCCTGACTACCACATCTGCACATCCTGACTACCACATCTGCACATCCTGACTACCACATCTGCACTTCCTGACTACCATATCTGCACATCCTGACTACCACATCTGCACATCCTTACTACCACATCTGCACATCCTGACCACCACCCACATCTGCACATCCTGACCACCACCCACATCTGCACATCCCGACCACCACATCTGCACATCCTGACCATCACATCTGCACATCCCGACTACCACATCTGCACATCCTGACTACCACGTCTGCACATCCTGACCACCACATCTGCACGTCCTGACCATCACATCCACACATCCTGACTACCACATCTGCACATCCTGACCATCACATCTGCACATCCTGACTACCACATCTGCACATCCTGACCATCACATCCACACATCCTGACTACCACATCTGCACATCCTGACCATCACATCTGCACATCCTGACCATCACATCTGCACGTCCTGACCATCACATCTGCACATCCTGACTACCACATCTGTGTATCCTGACCATCACATCTGCACATCCCGACCATCACATCTGCACATCCTGACTACCACATCTGCACTTCCTGACCACCTATTAGGATGGCACTGAGCTATCTTAACTTCAAAAGAACCAAACAATCACCTCTTGAGCTAGGATGTGCAACTATGCTTGTCAAATCTCCAAACTCTTGTTTGGATTGTCAGACAAGGTGGAAACAGGCCTGCATTTTTCGGTCTCCACAATTCCTTTTTATTAATTTTAACCTCCACAGGTGACCTAGCCCAGCCTAGGGACACTCCAAGGAGGTCAAGGAACAAGCTAACCAGCAGAGCCTACAGCACTGTGGAGGATCCTCGGGGCAGAAGAGCTAGGATGGCTTCCTCTGAGTGGCTTTTGTGTCCCCAAGATGCCCTGAGGTGGCTGTCCTGTCCTAGGACACTGGGATAGACCACTGATTGACTTGCTCCTGACTCTACATTCCCTACCCCAGGGGGTCAGAGTAGGCAGAGGGTCAGGCAGCCTCTCCTCAGCCAGCTCTATCCATGGGAAGCCCGGATGCTCATCTAGTCCCTAGCAAACAAATGGCTCCCTTTTGTCCCTCCAGCTTTATTGCCCAATCCAAAGGGTCTAAGCTTACACCTTGAAAGTTCATGGGATCTGAGGCTCCCTGGAGGCTTTTCCTGTTTGAAAGGCTACTGTCAGGGCAGGAGTGGACACATGTCTAAGGGATTAGCTATTAAGTGACTGACCTCCCCCAGCCCAGGCCTGCCTGTGGCTGGCAGCTCAAAGGGGCTGTGGCCAGAAGGGTTGGGGTATGTGGTGAGGTGGTGAGGTTGAGCAGGGCAGGGGCTGAGTCCAGAATATCCCTAATCAGAGCTGCAACAGGAACAGACACCCCGCTGGTTATCACATTAAGATATTTATAAGAGGGGCCCGGAGCAGCCCAGGGACCTGGAGGACACATAGACGAGAGACAAGATCTGAATTGCTTTGGACTTTATTCCTCAGTCAAGACAAGGCTGGAGGGTGTAAAGGCACTTTGGGGAGCCAGGGCTGGGATCTCAAGGGTGACAGAGCAAAGGAGTCCTGAGGGCCAGATCACCTGGACAGAAGAACAGAATCCATCAGGGACACAGGCATGTCCTTGTCCTCATGGGGCCCAAACTGTACTTCTGGCAAGGGCCTCCTTCTGGAGGATTCCTCCAGAGTCTATGGTCCCAAAACCTCAATTTTGGCACAAGTGAAGAACCCTCTGACTTGGCATTTTCAACCCTGGCCATTCCCTTTCCTGATCTTGCCCATTCCGGTTCCTTGGAGGCCCCTTCTGTAGGATGAGCTTCAGAGAGGAAGCTCCTCCTCATTCTGTTTGGAACTAGGCTCCCACACCCTTACCCTTTCCCCATGAGCCCTTGGCCATCAACCCTACCCTAGCCATTGGTATTGGAACTGTCATTTCTTCTGTCTCACCTGGACCTTGTTCTGCTTGGAGAGCTGCGTCCCCACCGCTCTGTGGTTATGTGTTGTGACGGTAAATGAACAAGAACAGCACTTACCGAGTGGAGCCTGCGCAGTGACTGGCTTCTCTCACCCGTTTTTACTCTTGAATGCATTTATCTGCCAAGAAAGAAGCCCAGGGAAGCAGTCAGGGTCAGGCTTAGACCCATCGTCACCAGGGCTTTGTGTTTCTCCCGTGACTCGAAGAAGCCTCCCCCAAGGTTATGGAGAGTTCGTTTTGCTGAGGCCCCAAACTTCAAACTCTATCCCATCCCGGCTCTACAGTCTGTTCTTCAAAACACAAGGGATGGTCTCTAGCCATCAGCTCTTTCCAGTGACACCCCTAAACCTCTATCTGGGGGACTGGCAGACAGAGGTACTAGGTACCCACCAGGAAAGGGGTTCCCAGTAAAGGGGGCTGCAGACAGAGGTGATGATGTTGGAACAGACTGACACCCGTTTATTTCCTTACAGTCCCCTGGGCTAGTAGGTGGTAGGGCAAGGCCACGCTCTGCGCAGTCTCCCCTCACCCTGTGGCAATCAAAGCACTAATCCGACTATAATTCCCTCCCCCGCATCTTGGCCTCACTCACCCGGTGGGGGTAGGAAAACAATGTCCTCCTCTGTGAGGCCCAGGGCCTTGCTAAAGGCGGTGAATTTCTCCTTCACCTTGTCCTTTACAGTCTGGGTTCGGCCTGGTAGATAAAGAAGGGGCCAGCCTCAGGAGACAGAAAAGCCTCCATTCTGCCCCCTCAGCTGTGTCATGGGGACCACCTGTTTGGTATGCTCCCCGAGGATCAGGTCTTGGTCTTCCTCCGGCCTCATGCCAAGCCTCTAAGGGGTCTCCCCTGTGTGGGGGCCTGGTGGGGTATGATACCTACTGTAGAGGGTGGCCATGCGGAAGTCCTGGCCTGGGCCCTTGGTGCCCCTGCTGAACAGCAGTGCGTACTCATCATAGTTGGTTTCCACCACGGAGACGGAGTGGATGCTGCCCCAGTCTGGGAACCCAAGAGAAGACTCCGGTTGGGATACATGTCTCCCACAACTCTGTCTTCCTCTATGGAAGGGGTGACCTCTGAAGGCTTCACTGTAGGAAGGGTCTCAGGCCTGTGTCTCCCAGGACATGTCCTCCCACAGTCTCTTTGACTGCCTCCCTTGTCCCTCCCTAGGTGGCCACCTGCCAGTTTCTGGCTTCATGCCTGCACAGTCCAGGAACACTGTCCCCAAACTACAAGCCTTGGGGACAAGGCAGAAAACACTTAGGCTCAGAAAATCTGGGTTTCAATACAGCCAGAAGGAGAAGGAAATAAGGTTCTTGCTGGGAGCCATAGCTTAGGTGAGGGCTGGAGAGAGGTCCATGGGTAGGGACTGTTGAAGCGTGGGTAGGATTTGCTGCCACTTGGGCAGCAGAGAACTGGAAAATTCCATTTGGGCAGGAAAGGGGCCTGGGAGAACCATGGGTAGGCTTCAGGGAGGACATGGTCCCCAGAGAGAGGTCTGTGTGTCCCCAACACCTACACCTGCCCTGTGTGCCTAAAGCAGATTCACAACCAGATCTGTCCTTGGATGACTGACCCTGGTGGCGTGACCATTATCTCCACAGTTTTCAGATAGGGGGTTGTCCAACCTGCCGGCAAGGACCTCAGAATTGACCAAGATCAGGAAGCGGCTCACTCACGGGGGCTGTTGTAGTTGTATTGCCCGGGAACCGCTGAAGCCTGCAGTACCATGATCTTGGTTTCACACTGGTTCTTCCTGTGGGCAGATCACCATTGAAGGAAGGAAACAAGCCCCAGGATGTCCCTAGACAATGATGTGGGGGCTTTGGGATCCCAGAAACTTGCCACACCCCATTCTCTCACCTGAGGAAGGTAGAGGTGAGGTTGAGGCCGCCGTCTGTGGAGGGAGCTACCACCGTCTTGCACATAAACAGTACCGGTTTCTTCTCCCGGAACCAGCTTGAATTGGAGGCCAGCCCTGCACTGTACCAGCGCCCCAGGAACTGCAACCAGTGGATGCCTAGGTTGGCAAGGCTCCATGCCCTTCATGAGCAGACCCTGTGGGCTTCTGGTTCTTCCTCCTCCGACTCGCCCCTTGCACTGGTCCTGGTAGCATACCTACCCTGGACAATGCTCATCCACACCGCTCCCTCTCTAACAGGCCTGGTCCATTGTCCCATTGAGGAGGTGGGTAGCAAAGACCCTCCCCTCTTCCCCAGGAGGTTGATGTCCTCATCCCAGCCCCCTAGGGGGTGGAGTGGGTATCAGAGCAGGCCACATTCCTGGAGGAGTCAGATGGACTAACCAGGCAGAGTGCCAGCAGGGTCCCAGCCAGCGCCAGTGCATGAGCATACATAGCTAGCAGTGCCCAGCACGTCCAGGGGTTCACTGGACAGTCAGTGCTAGCCAGTGCGCAGTCGTTCTGGGACTCGGATGTGTTGACCTGTGCTTGGGCATGTCCCAGGTGTCTTGGGCTTATAGGGGGATTGTGTTTGGAAACCACGAACACCATGTGGCTCACGTTTGCCAGTGTCCTCGGAGGAGAGATTGGATGGGATGATGTGGCTTAGGAGGGTTTCTTTTCAGGCCTAGGTAACCGGCCAGCCCCCCCTCTCCCTCAGCTGGCTCAGGCCTCAGCACGTCTGAGAACATGGAGGAACAATCACGTTCTTTTATGGGACAAAGCCTGTCACGGAAAGTGCTCATTGACCTGAGGGTTCTGCTGTCTTGGGGTGGGGTAGGGGAACCTCACCTTGTCTTCTTGAAAGTTGGGCTGCACCGAGTCATGGCTCTCACCCTCAGCTTGAGTCTGTGGGAATCCCAAGAGCCCCAGCAGGACCAGCCCCATCCACAGCATGTGAAGAACAGCCATTTCCCTGGAGCGGAGCAGGTGTCTGGGCCCAAGGCCAGCAATGTAGGCAGAGCAAGGAAGACTGTGGGCAGAAGGAGCAGAGGGCACTGTGGAGACCCCTATTTATGAGCCAGGCTTGGCCTCCACCCAAGGCCCAAGGCCAGCCCACTGGAGGCTCGTGATGCTGGCGTGAGGGAGGGAGGCTGCCCCGGCTGCAGCCTCATCAGCAACAGGGCTGGTTATGTAAGAGGTTCTAGCTGAGCCCCGCACCTCAGTGGAGAAAGGGCAGGTCACGACCGGGAGAGGACTCTCTGCATGCCCCCACTCCCCACCCTAGTCCCAGAGACAGAACTGGCCCAGACCTGGCCCCACTCCTGTCAAGGCCCACATACCTCAGCAGTGGATGGCCCTGGAGGTTACCTTGGTGCTGCGCTGCTGCTGGGAACCTAGTCACTTCCCACCTAGGGCTGGGACCTGCCCCTCACAAGCCCTACCTGTCATCTCCTCCAAGTCCCATGACCCCAGCAGGGAACACAAAGCACCATTTGTGCCTTGAACTTTTGGTCCTGAAAGGCCAGGAGCCCAGGTGGCCATGAGAAATCCTCACCAAGTAAAGAAACTCAATCTACCCTGCAGCAAATTTAAGAAGCAGCCACGGGGACAGCCTCCACCATGGCCAGCCTGTTGGGGTTCTCCTGATGATCCTTTCCCTTAGGGCGAGGGAACAGTTGGGACCGGGTAGAGTGGTGGACTTCAAGCTGCTGAGAGAACAGGGTGGTTGCAGTCTGGCTTCTTCCTGGCTTCCATGGCCTTGTCTCTGAATGGGAAGCCAATGGCCGTGGAAGAGAAGGCTGGCATGTACTCCCCTCATCCCCTTCCCTGTGGCCCAGGAGTTTTTGGTTCTGAGGTACTGGATTATTTAGCATTCACATCTGAGTGCGCAGCTGGGCGGTGGTGGTGCATGCCTTTAATCCCAGCACTCCGGAGGCAGAGGCAGGCGTATCTCTGTAAATTCGAGGCCAGCCTGGTCTACATAACGAGTTCCAGGACAGGCTCCAAAGCTACACAGAGAAACCCTGACTTAAAAAAACCAAAAAAAGGGGGCTGGAGAGATGGCTCAGTGGTTAAGAGTGTTGCCTGCTCTTCCAAAGGTCCTGAGTTCAATTCCCGGCAACCACATGGTGGCTCACAGCCATCTGTAAAGAGGTCTGGTGCCCTCTTCTGGCCTGCAGACATCCACACAGACAGAATATTGTATACATAATAAATAAATAAATATTTTTTAAAAAAACCCAAAAAACAAACAACAACTAAACCAAACAAAATTACCCGAGTGGCCTCTGCTAGGAGGGACTCTTGCTCTCCCACTAACATTGAGGGTCCAGGAAGTGGCCCAACAGAGCCCAGGTGAAGAAGTGGGGTGGATCCCAGAACCACCCAGAGAGCCCAAGAGTCCACCTTTCCACTCAGCCTCCCATCAGCGCTTGCCCAGGATAGACCATATATCACCCACTTAGGTCTGTCCCTGCCCTGGGCCTAAGGAAAGAGGATCCGCACCATACAGTCCCTAGGCCCTAGCCTGGCCCAACAGCAGATCTGGGAGTTCTCTCCAGAGGGGCTGAGGATGGGGACATGAAGAACTCGGGTAGAATGCCTGGGTGTATGTTGGGGGGGGCGGTCCTGCAGATGGAACGAAGGCCCCCCAAAGGAGAGTAATCTTGAAGTATTTCCAACGGTGGGACCTTCTTATAGTTTGAATCTGAAATGCCCCCATCAGGCTTATGTTTTACAGGTTTGTTCCTCTGCTGGTGGCAGGCGCTATTTGGGGATCTGTAGGCCCTCAGGAGGTGTGATTGAGCTGGTGGAAGTGGGTCACAAGAGAAGGGCCTTTGAAGGTCCCTGCTCCTGCTGTTTCTCCTCTCTGCCATTTCTGGTGCCATGCTTCAAAATAAACCTTGTTCCTGCCCAGACACTGTGGTTTTAGTGATAACAAAGTAACTATAACACAGGCCTCTTGGAAGGACACCATGGCTCTCCAGTTGACACAGGGACGGTTCTACCTACAAAGTCAGCCCTGCCTGGTGAGGTAGGAGGTGCCCCACTTCCAAGCCAGTAAAGGCCTCTCTTTGACCAAGCGCTCCTGTGTGCCGCTTCCGGGAAGACCTCTTCCTGGGCCAGCCCAGGACCCCCTTGCTCTGCAGCCATCCACAGCACTGCTCGGCTGGACTGATCCTCTGGAAACTGGGGCACAGTGCTGATCCCAGGGGAACAGGATTGGAAGTGTGTGAGGCGGGACAGTACCAAGCTCTGTGCCCGGGTCGCACCAGGTATGGTCCTGGGCCGCCTCTGAAGGGGACAAGATTCTGATGCCCACAGCCTTACCAACCCCCACCACAGTAGGAAGCCTCTCCCCTACCTGGCTTCTTGTCCCTGAAGTGTCTTGTGCCAGTCTGCCCAGAGTTACAAGGAGTGGGATACCTATGGCCCTTTCAAGTCCTCTTCAGGCCCTGTCTCCTACCTGTGAATTCCTGGTCTCATCTCCCAGGTGTGCCCGCATCACCGCCTGCCCCCTGTACTACCTTCTCAGGAAAAGCCTGACCATACCTCCAGGAAACCTTTCAGGAACCTTAGCGGGGTTTTGAATGTACTGGGGTTCCCTCCTCCCTGCTCTCACCATCCAATTTTGAGGACCATAGTGTTCATTTTCATTAGTGTCCTAGCACACGAATGCTCAGCGTTCCAGAACTCAGCCAGCACTGTGGAGGAGTCCCCGAGTCCCCCAGCTTTAGCCTCAACATGCTACTAGGTGCCAGCCCTGTCACTGAGGTCTTTTCTTCTAAGTTCTATTTTAAGAATAATTTATTTAACTTTATTCTGTGTGCATTGGTGTGAAGGTATCAGATTCCCTGGAACTGGAGTTACAGATGGCTGTAAGCTGCTGGGAATTGAACCTGAGTCCTCTGGAAAAGCAGCCAGTACTCTTTTTTTTTTTTAAAAGATTTATTTATTTATTATGTATACAACATTCCTTCCATGTATGTTTGTATGCCAGAAGAGGGAACCGGATCTCATTATAGATGGTTATGAGCCACCATGTGGTTGCTGGGAATTGAACTCAGGACCTCTGGAAGAGCAATCAGTGCTCTTAACCTCTGAGCCATCTCTCCAGCCCAGCAGCCAGTACTCTTAACCACTGAGCCAGCTCTCCAGCCCCCTTCTTCTAAGTTCTTATCAGGTTGAGGGAATCCTACTTCCCATGAACCGAGGGCAACTGAGTGTAGAGCTTAGGATCACCCAGCATCCCCTCCTTCTGAACATGCTGTCTCCTTGGGTGGCTCAGAGCCAGGAGTAGATGAATGAACAGGACACAGAGGCCTTCCTGGGTCTGACAAAGACACGGTCTCCCAGGTCAGTGTGCCTCAGTTTCCCCATCTGTGCAAAAGGAGTGGAGGTATTCTTACCTCGCAGGAGATCTTGGGAAGTTTGTTAAATGTGGGCCTACCAGATCATGGGAACTTGTTTGCCGTAAGTAAGAGCCTCTGTTGGGTTGAGGTGGGGCCTTGGACCCGCTGCCTCTCCACAGCCTGGCTCTGACCCAGACTTTCCTCTCATCCTTACCTAGTGTCATAGAAACTGGGCTGCAGGAGGAATCTGAGCTATGGAGGGATTCAAGTGGACTGGCCTGGAAGCCCCTTCCCCACCTGGTCTCTAGCCACCCCCTTCTCCAGGCCACCCCGAGTCACCAGTGAGCCCCTGAATCAAAACATGAAGTGTAGATGGGCCTGCTGGCCTGGGGGACACGGGGTGAGGCTAGCTCTGAGCCCGGGGGAGGGGAAAGGCCGGAGGGAGAGCCCCAGCCTCTCTGCAGGCAGTCAGAACCCTGGGTGGGAGGCCAGCTTCCTGACATCCCCAGAGATAGCTTATCTTCAAGGCCTGGTCAGACCTGAGCTGGCTGAGTGACTTGGCTGAGTGACAGCGTGGTGGAGGGACTCCCTGAGTCCCCAGCTTTAGCGTGGGACTCACCAGGGCCGCATGACTTCCACCTGCTGCCTGAGCATAGCCGCTCTGTGTTGGAAGCATGGGGAGAGGGAACTCTAGATCCCACCTTTTCAGGCCTTCCCTGTCTCACAGCCCTTCCCAGAAAGGCCCCTCAAAGGACTGTAATAAAGAAAGCCATTGCCCTAGGCCTCCAAGAAGCTGCTGAGTAGAATATTTTGGGCTCTGTTAACCTTGGTTTAGTACCCTGTGACGTGACAAACTAGAGCCCGTGTGGAGGTTACAGTCCAGCTCAGGGACCCCATGTAAAGGGCCGTGCCCATTAACGGAGCTGTGCAGGCAGCTTGCCGGGCTGTCTCTGAATTTCCATCCAAGGCCACCACCTGCTCTTCTCCTGGCTGGTTTCTGTAGCTGTTGGGTTCACCTCTGTTGATTTTGGACATGGCTGCATCACCCTGCCCACACTTCTAGGGTTGCTACGCTTTCCCAGCTCCGTAGGTTGGGGAAGCAGGATCAAAGAGAAGCAGGCAGGAGGGTTGGGATAAGATCAACATCTGGATTTGAGTCTCTTGTGCATGTCAGCCAGGTCCCAAAAGGTCCCCAGGATGCATAGGCCAACTGCTGCTCAGAAAATTGGATCTGGGCAGGCAGCTGCTGGCCACCAAAGAATCTGTTGCGGTCACCTCTACCGGCTCTACTCTTGCAAGGGGCTGCCCAGGGAGCAGTTGAGCTGCCAGAGGGCCTGGCCTGGTCTCAGCAGCTACTTGCCCATACACTCTAACTATCAGTGTTGGGGTAATGGAGAGGATGGTGCTACAGATCGCCAAGGCCTGCTCTGGCTTCGAGAAGCAGCCAGCAGACGTCAGTCAGAGATTGAAGATCAGAGGGAGGATGGGCTAAACGAGGCAAGTCTAGGAAGGCTACAGTATCATCAGTGGTGTTCCTGGAGGAGCTTGTTGTGTCCCTGTAGGGCCAGGCAGAGTGGAGAATGCTGTTAGAGCCAGGCTGGGTCTCCTGGGCCAGGCTGGCTGGCAGGGCCTCCTGCATCTCCTGGCTCCCATCTGTGGGTTCACAACAGCCGTAGGACCTGGATTTTTTTTTTCACTTTGAGACAGGATCTCACTGTATATCCTCAGCTGATCTGAAACTTTCTCTGTAGAACAGACTGGCCTTGAACTCACAGATATCTACCTCCAGAGTACTAGAACTAAAGGAGTACCTGGATCTTAATCGAAGTGCAGCCCTGAGGCAGGGTCCTGCCTTTCACTCTGGGATCTAAGATGACCCAGGAAACTGGTCCACAGCCTCTGAACAAGGCCAGAGTGGTACCTAGAAATGAGCGTTTGATTACATCTCTGAGGCATTGTGCTTGGTTCACAGCCCCATCTGGAATCTGGGCTTCAGCACCCCAGGAGGACCCTAGGATCACACCATGTCCTTGCTTCCCAGGCTGTAGTCAGGTGCTATGTAAGTACAAGCCTGTCTGTCCCTCTGAGACCAAAAAGGGGAGACAGGTCAATGAAGAAGACCAAACAGGGACATCACAGCCCCCAAATCAGAGACTCCAGCTTTCCCACACCATGGTACACAGAGGTAGTAGCGCTGAGAGCCCAGCCAGCCTGGCTCACATTTCTCCTGTCAGCAATCATGGACAGCCGGCCCGTTCCTTTGTGACAGGTGTTTATTTGTGCTGGGAGCAGATGAGAGAGAATGCCTGTGAGGAGATGCACAAGCCCAGCTGGGACGCGGCTGGGACGCCGTGAGGGCTGAGTCTGCCATGGCCAGCCAGTCCTGGCGGTGGTCTTCTGGCCTAAGGGAGAGAGGGAAGAAAGAGAAGCAGGGAAATGGGAGAGAAACTGGAGCCAGTGGGACCTGGGCAGCGACAGATCCCAGAAAGGCGGGTCTAAGAGGAGCTAGTGGGGTTCAGGGAGAGAAGCTGGAGGCACAGGAAGGGCAAGAGGGCAAAGGGTGGGGTCTCAACGCCTGCCTCCCCCTCCTCCATGGCCTCTACATCTCTTCGAGCCATGCTCACAGTTTCCTCAGGACCCCGGGTCATATTCCTCTATGGGAACAATGTTGGTTAGGGAGCCTGGGGTCCTAAGGACACATTTGCATGACCTCTGACCTCCAAATCCCCTTTCCTACTCACCCTGGGCTTGGTTTAGTACCTTCAGATGGAGGAAGAAGGGCAACCTAGACCAGGGAACCCGGAAACTTCACAGGAGGCACATTTCAGGCAACAGCGTCTGGCATGGGCCCCCCACATTTTCATGCACCCTGATTCTGGCACAGCTGTGAAGCCAAGACTTTGACTTCACGTTTACTATAATGTCCCTTCTGGAGCCAATTCCATGTCTCCTTCTCAATTCTCCAACACACACCGTGTAGCCTACTGAGTAGTTGCCAGTGTCAGGCTTGGAGGCGGGTCTGTTTAGTATACCCCCCTCGCACATCCCCCAAAACTCCCCCTAGGCTCCACCTGCCAGGTGTTGTACCTGTGAAGGCCTGGACCATCCATCCCTGAGCTTTCTCTGGCTTCATAATGAGACAAGCATTTTCTCCAACAGCACTGTGGACCTCCCCCACCCTCGCCCCCAGGATCCTCTACTCTCAAGGTCACCTCCCAGTATACCCAGTGCCCATCCCATTATTCTAGGCTCGGTTTCAGGCAAGAAGCTGGCATGGTCCTGGAGGATTCCCACTGTCCCAGCAGGCTTAATGCCCCCCCCATCAGAATCCAGCTCCTTCCTCCTCCCTGCGTCAGGATGAAAGACGAGAATTGGGGGGGACCCTCTGTTTCCAATCAACTCCCTAGGGGCCTTGAGAAGGACCCTTCTTCCCACTAAGGGGATGACGCCTCACCTAGTAGGACTCCTCTGCTGAACCATCTTCTACCCAGGTCCTTAACCAGCAGCATGGCCTGGAATCTCCCCCTGGGCCCGTGGTCCTTACATGGAGGACCATGGCAACACTCTTGGGGCCCTCTACCAGGTCCACCTTATAATTTTCTGACCCTAATTTTGGGGTGGGGACTCTGCTGGTGGCAGGGAACGGCTGCTGACAGTCCCTCTCGGTATGACACCAGAACAGTTGGTTGACTCAGGGCTGCTTGGGGCTTTGCCTGGGGCCTTGCCTGAGGCTCTGCATAGGAAGTACTCACCGTCCCAGATTCTGACAAGGCCCTGGCCTGGCTGACCCTCAGAGACAGCGGTTCATAGGGTGGGATCCTGGGGAGAATGGAAAAAGAGAGAGGAGGGGTCCTTGGTGGAGCTGGACTTTGAGGGGGGTGTAGGATGTGTTTGGAAGGAGGGGGCTTTGAGGTTTTTCTAGAAGGGTCCTGCTCTGCACACTTTCCAAGACAGGTCATCCCTCATGGCAGCCTGGACTTCCCAGAGCTCCCACTGGTACCCCAGTTGAAGTCACTGTACCATCTGATCCTGCCCTCTGCCCTAGGCACCTAGGCTAGGGCACCTTCCTGGATTCAAGCCTTCACTGTCCCCTAGACCTCCTTGGTCCCCTGCTGACTCTGTCTCTAAACCACAGGTCACAGGACAAAGCAGGTGCATGTATTTGGAGTTCACTGAAAGCAGACCAGTCCCCATCACTGTGGAGGTCTTCCCCACTCGCCTGTCTATGATGTCACCACCAGCTACAACACTTCCCTCACGTGGCAGGGATCTTAGTCTCACTCAGGTGAGACTAAGGACAAAGTGTCTGTCCCTGAGCTCAGAGGTTGTCACCCATATCTGGAATGGGGCCCCATCTTCTCTCCTGAAGGTGACCCACCAAGCAGAGGTAGACTACTCTCCCTGGAACTGTGGGACTAGTGACAGACAGGGCCAGCCCTCTCCCATCAGATGTGGTCCCAAGCTATGTCTGCACCGGCGATGCTGGATCTAGTAGAGACCGCTTGACTCTCAAAGCCTCGGCTACCCCACATGCACAAAGAGAGCTGTCCCCACCTGGAGGGTCCCAAGGGCCACGGGAGAATGTGGAGTCTGTGTAGGGTTGGCATCGGGCTCAGCTCCCTGTTCCTCGCTCCTGCCCATGTGAACTGGGCCTGCCCGGCCTGGGTTCCCAGTCACCCTGTCCTTCCCCAGGCTGAGCAGGAGACAGATCTTGTGGAAAGGCAAGAGGGGGCCTGGGACTTGAGGGAGCCCCCCATGCCTTCCTGGGCCTTGGGCCTGGGTCTGCATCATCCCTAGCAAGACGAGACCTATCCACAGGATCTCCATGTGGAGGCTGATCCTAGGCAGTGGAGATCTGGGTAGCAGTGGCCTGGCCGGTTCAGGAGGGGTTGGGTTTAGGCTATCACTGAGCGCGCACTGGTCCTGTCTCAAAGCGGCGAGCTCATCTCTACATCCAAGAGGGGAAAGAATACGCCCCTTTGGCTTCCTCACGGTTCGAGGTTTGAGCCTCCTCGCTCCAAGGCAGCGCTCTAGCCCCCTCTTGCCTTTCCACAAGATCTGTCTCCTGCTCAGCCTGGGGAAGGACAGGGTGACTGGGAACCCAGGCCGGGCAGGCCCAGTTCACATGGGCAGGAGCGAGGAACAGGGAGCTGAGCCCGATGCCAACCCTACACAGACTCCACATTCTCCCGTGGCCCTTGGGACCCTCCAGGTGGGGACAGCTCTCTTTGTGCATGTGGGGTAGCCGAGGCTTTGAGAGTCAAGCGGTCTCTACTAGATCCAGCATCGCCGGTGCAGACATAGCTTGGGACCACATCTGATGGGAGAGGGCTGGCCCTGTCTGTCACTAGTCCCACAGTTCCAGGGAGAGTAGTCTACCTCTGCTTGGTGGGTCACCTTCAGGAGAGAAGATGGGGCCCCATTCCAGATATGGGTGACAACCTCTGAGCTCAGGGACAGACACTTTGTCCTTAGTCTCACCTGAGTGAGACTAAGATCCCTGCCACGTGAGGGAAGTGTTGTAGCTGGTGGTGACATCATAGACAGGTGAGTGGGGAAGACCTCCCCAGCACTTCCTGCCCCATTGCCCACTTCCTACGCTCTCGGAGCCCCGTGCCGCACGTGACAACTAGTGCAGAGCTCAAATCCAGGCAAGATGACAGCAGATACCTGTCGGGATCCACTGTGTGCCCGGCATAAGTGGCCGCCCCAGAATCCACCCACGCTTGTCTTGCTCTGTTGGGCACAAGCTCTGAATCGACTCCCACCCCCTGCCTGAGAGCAGATTGAGCTGTTCTTTGGGCTAGGCAAAGAGGGACAGAGTGTGCTGTGCCAGAGCTGGCCCAGGGCCACCTACTCAGGCCACAGGGCCGCTCTGGGCCATGGCCATTCACGGGGCTGCTGCCTCCTCTGCAGCTTTTCGCCCACTCCTGACCTCATCCTTGGGTAGAGCCCTCCGCTGGCCCTGATACCACCAGCCTCCGGCTGTGGTGGCACCTGAGGACCACAGTAGCCTCCTCTTGACTACTTCACCATTTTCTGGGAGAGAGGTGGTTGCTAGAAATCCGACATCACCCCGGAGATGGGCAGTCCACGGGAGGCCTTGCTGACCAGCTTAGATGCTTCCTAGGGACCATGCAAATTTGGTGGCACAGATCCTGGAGGCCCAAAGTCCTTTCTAGTGATGCTCACAGTAGAGACAGGACACACGCTGGGGGACCTAGGTGCTGCTCTCCTCATCAGGACCTAGGCCACTTCTGTTCCTTTTCCTGTCTCTACCAGGGTTGACTCTCTGGAGTACAGGCCTCTTCCTTGCCTCTGGATGCCCCGGTCCCCTCACTTCCCAGAACCTTTTCTCAAGGGACTTGGGATCGTTTCAGGAAGCCTGGGTCACAGGCTCGAGCTGGAGGCTTCTGCTCTGTCCCCCCAGGTAGGGGTCTGGTACCCAGCAAGCAACGTAGCTGGATGGGGCAGGAGAGGGCTGGCTCTCCTTCCTTCCAATATATTCCACAAATCTCTTTCTTATGCGGCTCAGGTTCTGCATAGACCTCCATATGTAATCCAGAAAGCTACACTGGAAACCCAGGGAAAGAGGTGGCCACCCACAGGGTAACCTGGAAAAAAGGTCCCTCAGGTGTCCCTTGTTTCAAGGCCAGAATGGGCCCTGGAAGCTGGCTTCAGGGAGGTGTCTGCCTCCCTGCTGTCACAGGCATCGAGAGGAACCTTGGCAACTCAACCCTGGGCACATCATGAAAGGGCAAAACAAGGCCCAACATAGATCGACAATATGAACTATACAAAGTTCTGTAGCCAGTCAAACGAAAAGGAATTCGAAGCGAGAAGACTCTGCTGTGGGATGCTCAGAGACCAGGAAGCCCTGAGACTTGGTGAAGCGAAAATGGACACACAATAACCCATGTGCTGGCTGGAGATGGTCTTTAAAGGGGAATGATCAAGCTGGGAGTCCTGATACAGACTTGTAATCCCAGCCCTCAGAAGGCTGAGGCAGGAGGATCTTAAACCCAAGGCCAGCCTAGGCTACACAGTGTACACACACACACACACACACACACACACACACACACACACTTAAGAATAAATATATCAGGGCTGGGAAGATAGTTGAGACAGTAAAGGTTCCGGCTTGGGAATAGCGGTATTTGCTTCCGGTTCCAGTGCCAGGAAGGTGGAGACGGGTACTTCAGCCTTCTCATCAAGTTCCAGGCCAGAAACAACAACGACAAACCCACAGACACAACCACGGGTGGATAGCTCCTGAGGCTGCCCTTGGACTGCGTGTGTGTCTGCGCACACAATGCAGACACTGGATACAAACGCGTAGACATATTCTGATCTTTAAACAGTTTTAGGTTCGCGCCTGTTATAGCGCGCAGTGCCAGTGCAGCGCTGGCTCAATTAGGGAGGCTACACCAAGCAACGCTGACTATCAAGATGCTGAGTCACATAAAGTTCGTGTCTTCATCAAAATTCTACCTCACTTGGTGGAGTGCTTGGCTGGCATGTGGCCCTGGAGTCCATCCAAAACAAAAACCAAAAGCAAAATTTCCTAGCCCGTTTAAGTGTCTGATCCAGGCCCCGCAGTATGTTTGGCTTCTTGATCCTTGGGCTCCTCTGGGCTGGGGCAACTCTTCCAATTATTTCTTCTTTCTCACCTCGATGGTACTGGGCAGTGCTGGTCAGGGGTTTTGCAGAAGTCCCTCTACTGGGGATTGTTGATGCTTTCCTCGTGGCTGGGTGGTGCTTTAGTAGGTAGGCCTTGGAGCTTGTTGTCCAGGACGGTCCTCCGGGCCTACCGGCAGCTCTTCGGCTCACAGAAGATTGTCAAAGCTGGCCTTGTTGATAGTTGGCTTTTCATCAGTGAAGAGGGGATGGAGAGGGTCATCAGACCCTTACTTAAGTGTCAAGCCACCCCTCCTAACCAGCTGTATACAATTCTTCCCTCACTGTCCGTGGTTCCCAGGTCTCTGAGCAGGGCAAGACTGGGGGAAGGGAAACACATCTGAGCAGCTAGGAGAAACTATTTCTTATGCTGGGTGCAGACTTTCCAGTTTGGCTGCTTTGGATTCACACTCCTGTCAGTAACCCTCATTCCGGCTCCGCCAGAAAGCCCAATAAACCCATTGGTTTCCCGGGGGTTGGGTGGGGTGAGGGAACCAGGAATGATGGGACCTTAGGGGGCAGCTGCTGCTTAGTCTCCCCCTACTCCGATTCCTGGTGAGAATTCTTTCAGCAACAGGTGAAGTGGCTTCTCAGAACAATTACAGCAGTGTCGCACCTAGTCAAGGAACGCACGCTGGGTCCTCCCATGTAAGGTCACTCTCGTTTCTCATTGTCCTCTGGAAGGCCTTCGGTGCGGGGAGCCTGAGTTTCAAATGAGGTTGGCACAGCCTTACTGGATGCCAGCATCTTCACAGTGTTGCCTTTTCCACATGCTAACTTATCTTTATCAGGGTGGACTCAAGGTCGGTATTTGTTCTTTGGGCTGTAACTTTGCCCGTCCTTATTCATTGTGTTGCTTAAATTGTTTCAATATTGGCCAGAAGGAACGCCTTAATGACCGCCATTGGGGAAGAAAGCAGAAAGACAAGGCGTGAAGGGGCCGAAAGCACAGGGAGATTCAGACTGCCTCTGCTCTGGCAGTGTCACAGTCCCTGTGACCTGACTCCATCTTCGTGGGATTGGGCTTTATAGGATTCTTTAAATTTTTGATAAGTTATAATACATGTGTGCATCCAGGAAACCATCACCACAATAGTGAGAGAGTGAGCTTAGTGGTTTGAATGAAAATGGCCCCCGTAGATTCACAAGGAGTGCCAATATTGGAGGTGTGGCCTGTTGAAGCAGATGTGGCCTTGTTGGAGGAAGTGTGTCACAGGGGGTGGACTTTGAGGTTTCAGAAGCTCAAGCCAGACCCAGTGTCACACTCTCTCTCCTCCTGCTGCCTGCTGATCTGGATATAGAACTCTCAGCTACTTCTCCAGCACCATGTCTACCTGTGTGTCACCATGATAACAATGGACCAAACCTCTGAACCTGTAAGTCAGCCCCAATTAAATGTTTTCATTTACAAGAGCTACTGTGGTCATGGTATCTGTTCACAGCAACAACTAAGACAGTGAGTGTGATTACCATTTCATGAAGATTCCTTATCAGGAGGCAGAGTCAGGCGGATCTCTGTGAGTTCGAGGCCAGCCTTGTCTACAGAGTGGGTTCCAGGACAGGCTCCAAAGCTACAGAGAAACCCTGTCTCCAAACAAACAAACAAAAATTCTTGAGCTGGGACGGTTGAGATGACTCAGTGGTTAATAGAATTTGTGGCTCTTCCAGGGGACCTGAATTTGATCCCCAGCACCGTATCAGGCGGTACATGACTGCCTGTAGCTGTAGATCCAGGAGATCTAACAGGGCCTCTGCGGACACTTAAATAAAAGATAAAAAAATAAATAGTATTTTAAAAGATTCCTTGGGGTTGGAGAGATGACTAAGCAGTGAAGAGCACTGGAGGACCTCTGTCTAATCACCAGCACCCACAGAGCAGCTCACGATTCACTACAACTCCAGTTCCGGAATCCAATCCCTTTTCTGGCTTCTGAAGACACCAGACAAGCAAGTAGTACACAGATATACATGCAAGCCAAACATCTATATGCATAACAATATTTTTAAAGTTATATTTATTTATTTATTATGTATACAATATTCTGTCTGTGTGTATGTCTGCAGGCCAGAAGAGGGCACCAGACCTCATTACAGATAGTTGTGAGCCACCATGTGGTTGCCGAGAATTGAACTCAGGACCTTTGGAAGAGCAGGCAATGTTCTTAACCTCTGAGCCATCTCTCCAGCTCCCTGCATAACAATTTTTTAAAGATTCCTTAGGCTCTCTTGCGGATTCCTCCCTCCCACCTCCTTCTGCTGCCCCCACCCCCCAACCACAAAAGTGTTTGGTCCCTACAGACACGCTGGCACTCTCCATGAAAGAAACCACACTACATGTTCTGATTAGCTTGCTGCTTACACTCAGCTCCGTGAACTAAAGTGCCGGCAGTTCATGGCATCTGGCCCCAGGGTGTTGCCTTGTGCCGCTTTCTGCAGCCGATCGCCCCTCATCAACCAACTGTCATGGGTATTAGTTGCAGTTTGGGGCCATCCATACCAAGCTGTCAGGAACGTCGAAACCCACGTCTTTGAAGGGCCACATGTTTACTTCAGTCATTGGAAAACCCAGTGGAGAAGCGGAGAGGCACAATTGGGTTCCTGGTCCACCAGAGACCCCAAGAGACTCAGATCATTTTCCTGTAGTAAAGACTTAGGTGAAGTTGTCACAGCTTGGGGATCTCCCATCTGATGCTGACCCAGGCCCATGCTTAAGGCCCACATCATAAGAAGAGCCCACCCCTCCGAGCCACCCTCAAGGGGTGTGAACCTCATGCCCATCTCACTGTCCAGGTGGCCACAGCTAGTTGAGATGACATCCAGGGGCTGTCATCAAACCAGAGCTGAGGCAGCTGGAATTCCCCACCGTGACCTGACTTTGTGGCAATCAAGTACCTCTTTTTGCTCTCTCCCCCTAGGGCAGCCACTTCTAGATCATCCTCACTATCTTCCTGAATAGCCCAGTGCTCCATCTCCCAGCTCAGGTCCCAGGTCTCAGTGGCACTTGATGGGTCTGCCCCAGGAGGTGGGAGGATATGGGTCTGGATCAGGCTTCTCCAGAGGAGCCCCCAGACCTAGCATGGGATTATGCAACTGAAATCTCAGCTCCCACGACGGCCTGCACACCTCTGGCGCCCCCACCTGGTCATCCTCTTACTCACCTAGAGGCTCCTATGGATGCTGAAAGAAAGACACACCTAGACCCTGATGCTGCTGCTCTTTCTGCATCCTCTGTTTGAGCTCAGAAGCCAACCCCCTACTCACTCCTGTTTCCTAGGCCCTGACTGTGGCTGCAACATCTCTCCGACCCCAGAAGCCAACCTCTCCTCACCCCCTGCCCAGTCTCTTAACCCAGATGTCTCTCCTGCGGGTGACAAGTAGCAGACAGTGGGGCAGTTCCCCTGAGGAGTTGTTTGAGTAGCAGTTTGAGTCACGGTGGTGACAAACCACAGGTAGGCAGCCCTGGGGCTATCAGCCTGGTGGACCTCAAGGTCAGTGCCCTCCATGAGGCCATCCTCCCTGGTCACCAGGCTTGCCTCCAGCTGAGCACCAAGTTTGCCCAGGCCAGGCCCTAACTCAGAAGTCCTCTCATCTGGTAGCCCAGGATCAGTCTTAGCTTTGAGCCATCTGATGTGAAGTTCCTCCAGACCACAGCAGCAGCGACCCGGCGGCAGGGGTTGAAGTGCATCAGAGAGATCCTCCCTGACCAGCCCTCTGATCACAGGCAAGCCCTTAGCCAAGCTGACGGAACACATTGTCTGATCCTGAGAGTCCCCAGTGACTGCGCATGCCGGAGGACCAGGACTTAACACTCTGCACCTATCCACTCGGATAATGGCAGGGTTGGCTCTGGCCCCAATCCAAGAGCTGAAGACAGACCCAAGGGGCCAAGGGGAAACCGTCAGCTAGGGACTAGATTGTCTTCCCAGGAGGGGCTGCTGATGTTGCCTGCCCTATTCACCCTCAGAAGGGGAGCCCATCCTATGAGCAGGTCCTGTCTCCCATCCTCCCAGCCCTCCTCTCTGGCCTGCTTCAACCTGCCTGGCCCCGTGTTCTTCCAAGCCTGAGCCCCCTCCTCTGCTTCTCTACCCAAACTTTCAGCTTCCCAGCGTTTCCTATCTGATACCTGCTGAAGGATGAAGGACCTCTGCCCAGTCTAGGGGGAGGAAGGGCTGTCCCTGCCATTGGTTAAGTTAGGGACCTACTTCCCTACTTTCTCCACTGGCTCCCACCCCATAAATGAACAGCCCAAAGGGCTAGGATTAGATCACCAAGCCACCCATTTTAAGCATGGTAGAGATACGTCTCCTATACACAGAGGCCTGGGTGCGAGATGGCTTACAACTCTTTATCTTTCCCTACAGACCAAGAAGGGTAGAGGGACCCTTAGATCGTGCCAGCAGTACGTGTGTCCTGATCCTGTGGGTGTCCCCAGGGAGCTTCACCGGGTGGGACACGTGTGATAACTCTAAGAGGAACGCAGTGGGGGCAGGGCAAGGGTAGTTCTGGGAAAAGCAGTATCCCCCGGGAAAGGGTAGCTGTAAGATCCGGAGGGCCTGTGGGTCTTAGGACCCAGCAGGGAGGGATAATGTAGAAGCGTCCTCAGGGAGGGCCGCTCTGTAGTGCCGGGTCAGGTCTCTCACATGCCCGGTCTCCTGACTTGCTGCTCACTTCCACCTCCAGGAACCTGCAGACTCAGCCCTGGAGCCCAGCAGGTCCAGGTGGCAACGGGAGGGGCCGCTCACAGGCCTGGTACTCGTCCAGCTGACCCCATTTCCCTTCCAGCAAACCGCAGGCTCAGCCCTGAAGCCCAGCAGGCTGGTCCAGGCCCAGCAGGCCCAGGTGGTGGTGGGAGGCACTGCTTAGAGGCCAAAGTAAAGAGACTTATCTGGCCACTCGGCAGGGCTTACGGGCTGGGTGTGTTTTCCCAGGGAGAACTAGGCAGCTGTATGTGTCTCAGGGTCTAGAGGTGAAGCCTAGAAGGAGCCCACCCTTATCTGGGGAGCAGCGCACAAGCCCCACATCTAGCCGAGGATTTTAGATGAAACAAAAATGTTCCAACACCCACACTGACCCATGTGTGTTAACCTCTGACCCCCATGCCAATCTTGCAGTACCCCCTGCCCTCTGACCACTACTTGCTGTCTGGTACACTCCGCCTCTTGCACACTGACCCCCGCATGACTTTGGCTGCATCCTAGCCCCTGCACGCTCACCTGTACTGACCCCTGGAAGCCTGAGAGAAACAGAAGGGGAGAGGGTTTCCCTCTTGCATCTCACAAACATGGGCCCTCCATACTGGGATGGGAGTGGGCCTCTGCTTTGCCTGTGTCCTCATAGCCATGATTTAGGGAGGGTGTGGAGGGCCCAGTGGGGAGGAGCAAGCAGGCTGAGGCATCAAGCCAACGTGCACTCTGCACAACATTGCTCCAATCTTCCAAGACTGCACAGACAAGTGCAGGGGGCTCTGGCCGTGACACCTCCATCTTACCAGAGGCTGTCCTGGAGATACATGGGGCGGTTCCCTGACAGCAATGATAGAGAGCCTGGCTGCTCTGTTTTTAGAGCGGGGGGGGGGGGGGATGGTTAAATGTTGTCTCCTCACTGCTGGATTCCAGGAGTTGGGGAGCCAACTGGTGTGGGAAGACCCCCCCATACCCAATCACCTACTCATGAGAGTTTGTTTCCTGTCTGGTCAGCCAGCTTTCCCTGAGTACACAGGGGTGTGAAGACCCCATATGACTGTTTGGGGTCTTCATACCGCTGAGCGGAGCAGCAGAAAGAGGGGTTACTGTCTTGGCTAGAGGGAGTCGTCTCTCATCTCCGAGAGGAAGTTGAGTTTCTGCTTCAGAATAGGAGAGGGTGCTCCCTGGTAACTGGGGGTCCCCGGGGCACCTTTTGTACTTCCATACCTACTAGTGAAGGTTATGGGACACCAGCAACCCAAATTTAAGGTCAGCGAAGGTGAGGTCTTCTGGAAGTGAGGACCTTACAAGGGGTTAAGGAGTAACTCGGTACTGAGCACGCGCCTAGCACAGCACATGTGAGGAGGCCCTGAGGCCCTGGCTCCAGCCTCAGCACAAAGCAGGGCCGCTGGGCTCCAGCTGGGCCAGGGGACTTGTGAACTAACTTAGAGGCTGGCCTGCAGCCCCCCTTCTCCCCAAAATGCGGAGTGGAGCTGAGTTTGAGAGGAAAATAATGTAATATGCAGGTTACAAAGACGAGGCCGAGCAGTTCCTGTGGCTTCCGCGTGCCATCCGTTGTGCCCGGCCTTACGCATTGTCTCCTGATGTGGAATCAGTTGGGGATACAGGCCAATGCATGAACCCCCCCCCAACTGCATGAGGGATCACTGCCTCTCTCTGCAGTTAAAGGTCTGTGGCTGTTCAAATGTGTGCCTCAGAGGGAGGTGGTTAGAGAGCCGTGCAACACACACACACACACACACACACACACACACACACCGCTCGGGGCTCTGTCTGTGGCGGTGGGACCAGGCTGTGGCCCTTCGTGACAGATATGCTGTTGTTGTGACCACCCTCCTTCTCTCCTTCCTCCATCTCTCTTCACCTCCCTACTTCTCCAGATTCCCATCCTCATTACGTCTAAGTTCTGCCACCTCCTCCTTCGGCTTCTCAGGGGCTTCTTCCTCTGTTCTTTGTCCAATCCATGGCCAAAGGCTAGGCTAGTCCACCTGCTACGGGAGACCCTCATTCTTTACTTTACACAAAAGGATATTTTTTTTTTTTTTTTTTTTTTTTTTTGGTTTTTCGAGACAGGGTTTCTCTGTGGTTTTGGAGCCTGTCCTGGAACTAGCTCTTAGTAGACCAGGCTGGTCTCGAACTCACAGAGATCCGCCTGCCTCTGCCTCCCGAGTGCTGGGATTAAAGGCGTGCGCCACCACCGCCCGGCTACAAAAGGATATTTTTAAGGAGACATCCTGGACTGGGCTGCTGCCGCCAGGAGATGAGAGCTGCCTAGCGGAGCCTGCGTGAGGATTTTGAAGTTTGGTTTTGTTTGTCTGTTTTTAATACTTCTGAGGTAAGTAGCATATTGTTGTAAGCAGCTGTTTTCCTAACAAATCATGGTGGAATCTATCTCTTTTTAGGGCATTTTCTCCACATGATTCCTACAAAAGGAAGTGTGAAAACCACGGATGCAAATGGTATTGCAATAGTCAGGTCTTTGGAGGGTCAGACCTTTTGCTAGTGCATGCGTTGGAGAAGATCCTGCTGCCTCAGTTCCTAATGCGGAAAGAGCAGCCTCACCGCAGCTTCAAGGATGTGCAGCCACAAAGGGGAATTCTCTGTGTCAGGAGCCAGAGCTGTCTTGGAGCTCTGTGGCCATGTATCCCGTGGACTCGGTTCTAGGATGAGAACATAAGCACCCACGCTGCTCTTACGTCTGGACTCAGCACCCTCTGCCACTGCATCCCAGCGAGGTCAGGCTCTAGTGGGTTGGAACCCAGCATGGACACATGGGTGGCTCTTCTGACACATGTCCCTGATGTCACATGATGGTCAGACTCTCTTCCCTACGAGGAGAGCTTGGTTGATAGAAATGGGGGCTAAGCCTGCTCTAGCGTTTGGTGTGTCTTTCTCATTTCGACGACAGATTGGACATGAAGCAGCTTAACTGAGGAAGGAGATGGTTACCTCAGCTCCTGGCTCAGGGAGCACATCCATTACAGTGAGGAAGAACCGCAGCAGGAACCTGAGGCAGCTGATCGCACTGTATCCCCAGTAGGATGGCCTAGGGTGGTGGATGACGGTGCTCAGCCCACTCTCTCCTTCCTGAGTGATCGTCTGAGATCCTGGCTATCCATTCATGCACCTATCCACCTACAAACCCATTCATTTACCCATCTACCATCCTGCAGTTACCGGCTGACCAGTCACACAGTAGGACAGATGTCTGTCATGTTCCCCGTGAAGCGTGCCATCTTGGATATATCTGGGACACAATTTTGGATAAAAGAGACCTTGTCTCCCTTGTAGAGTTTGATCTGGGAGGTCAGATGCACAACTGAATGCTGAATAGTACCCCCAGGCTCTACATGTGGTATTCCCTGAGACTAGAAGGGGGGTTGGTCTTATAGGTATTATCAGGAAAGGCTTCAGGTCTGTTTCTGCCATGGCCCAGCCCTGTTCCAGAATGTGCTTGGCTTCTGTACAACTTGCTCAATAGGAAGGAAGTGGGCATGGGGCCATACACCCCTGCCCAGGGGATGGGGAAGGTCTACCATCAGCGGGATTCTGCACACTTGCACCCCACAAGCCTGGCGCCACCCTCCCGAGCAGTGGGCTAGCTCTGTGTGCTATTTGCTCTCTATCAAGGCCACAGATTTTACAGCCATCTCCACGGATGGCTTTGGGCCATTGCCTGCTCTGTTTGTCTCCTGGGGCTGAGAAAGGCTTAGATGAGGGTGGGGCCACGCAGCTGCTGTGGACTGGGGAAGGTGCACATTGTGCTAACAACCTCTTTCAGGGTTGTGTTTGGAGCTGGAGTGCTTAGATTCTGAGCCCACTGCTTTGGACCCTGTATGTATCTCTATTTTTTTTTAAAGATTTTATTTATTATGTATACAATATTCTGTCTCCATGTATGACCACATGCCAGAAGAGGGCACCAGATCTCATTACAGATGGTTGTGAGCCACCATGTGGTTGCTGGGAATTGAACTCAGGACCTCTGGAAGAGCAGCCAGTGCTCTTAACCACTGAGCCATCTCTCCAGCACCCCCCCCCTTTTTTTTTAAATCTCTATTTTTAAACAGCCGTCAGGCCTAGCAATGTTTGTCTCCACATCCCAGAGGAAGAAGGCATACCCTGTTCCTTCCCCAGCCTGGGGGATCAGCTTCCTTCTGCTCTGGAGCTCTGACTGTTCCTGCCTGCCATCCGACCCAGCGCTCCAGGGGCATGCCCTGAGCCTACCACAGCCCACCGTGTTGGCCCCAGGGCTCTGCTAGGTAGAAGTACGGCCTGTGATCTGAGACAGCTGGCCAGCAAGGGAGGAGTGGGAGGAGTCTAGTTGTGGGGACTGAGAAGCCAGTTTGGGGTGGCTCAGAGCACGATCATCATTGCCCTGCAGGGTCCGAGCCTCTGTTCTTGCTTCTCACCCACCCCACGGTCACAATGGTCACATCCTGGAGTCATGGGCAGCGTGTTTATTTGTGTTGAGAGCAGAAGCAGGGCGAGGCTCTACGGCAGGAACCCTTGCCTTCTTCAGCAGACATTTGGATCAGGTGTCCAGCCTGACGGGGTGGGGAGGGACAGTGTTGGGATGGTGGATAAGGAAGAGGAGCAGGGGAGAGACTTGAGACTTGGGAGGAACAGAAGGCAAGCAGATTGGAGTTGGGCTAGAAGATGAGACCAGGAGAGGTTCCAGGGAAAGGGCTAGGAGGCATGCTCCTCAGAGTACACCTCTGTCACCAGTCTGGGCTCCCCCAGAAGCCCCTGCTGTGGCTCTGCCTGGCCCCCACAGGGTCCTAGACTTGGGGTGGATCTGCTGGTATGGGACAGTGAGTGTTAAGGTTAATGCAAACAAAACACGTACGTGATCCCATACGCGTGCCGTATGGAATGTGACCCAAGCATGGTGCCACAGGCCTGAAATACGAGCACCCGGGAGACTAAAGCAAGAGAATCGTGATTGCCACACCAGCCTGGGCTATACTTCAAGACCTATCTCAAAATGACAAGGGTATGTGTGTGAGCATGTGCCTGTCTGCATGATTGTAGGCACGTGCTCGGTGTGCAAATGTGACTAGGCAGGTATGCATGGAGAGGCATGATGGGGAAGGTCCTTGGACAGGACGGGAGTTGAGGGGATCCTGATCCATCCTTGAGAGGAGTGAGGCTGAAGACAGGGCTCAGCCCTGAAGCCCCTTGGCCTTGGGCTCCCAGAGACTTTCCTGCCAGAAAGAGGCTGACCAAATTCAAGGACTTCCCTGGATGAATTCCAGTCTCCTGTGAGCAGGGAACAATCCTCCCGGGACAGAACCAGGGCCAGGAGGGGGCAGCCTGGGACAGTGACACAGGGTTGGGAGGAAGTGGCCTGGGATTCAGATAAGAGTGTGAGCCATGAGCATCTCCCTGCTGATTCAGGCTGAACTCTGTAGCTAGCACTTGCCCCCTGAGGATAGGCACTGGACTTGTGAAGGCTGGGGAAGGTGCCACCATCGTCCACAGATCCCATCCCCCTTCCCATCATCCAATGCTGCAAACCCATTACCAGTCACATCGGGGAAGACGAAGTTGTTTTTTGTGAGGTTCTGGGTTCTGGCCAGGCAGACAAACCTGTCTATTGGCTTATGAGGAAGCCTCCATTTTCTACCTGTGGCCAGAGGAGCACAGTGCGGCTCTCAGTGCTTGGTGGTCGTGAGGCATTTGCCCACAAGCCATCCCCCAACCCAGACAGCACCACCCTGACCAGGCTTCCGCAAGCGGGGGCTCACCCAGAAGGCTGACTCTGATGATGGTCAGGCTGCTTGTTTGTCTGAGGGACAGTACCAGGGTGAAGTTGGTGTAGTCTGTCTCGATGACCTGTACGTCTTCTCTGTCTGCTCCAGTCCCTGATCCCGAGGAACACACATGTGAGGTCCCCAAGGCAGCTGTGCCCTCCCCACTCATGCCACGCTCACCTTTGTTCTCCACGGTGAACTGCCCAGGCTTGGTTGTTGGGATCAGAGCATAGGACCAAATATCACAGCGCTTGCCCCTGTGGGAGGGGGAGGCAAGGGCAGGAGCGGGGGTGGGCAGAGGGCTAAGGGAGCCAGCCAGGCCCACCCTGGTGTAACACACACACACACACACACACACACACACACACACACACACACAAAATCAGCTATTTATTTGAAGAGGCCTACACCCCAGGACGCAGAGGGCAGGAGCCCTCCTGACTCCCCAGCCTCAGCTCTGGAGTCCTTTCGGTTGCTCTTCCCTTCGGAGAAGCCTGGCTCGATGCCATAAGAGCAACTCCTGCTCCACCCAGCACTGGTCCTCAAATCCGCAGGTGCTCGTCATGCCAAAAAGAAAGCTTCTGGGGATCAGGAGCTAGCCTCCTCTGGCACCCAATCCAACAATCTCCAGAAAGGGCCACGAACAGAGACTTCAAGTAGGGGCTTCTTGCCACTGTTAAGACTTTCGAAGCAGAACCTACCCAGGAGAGCAAGACAGGACAGAGAGAACCAAGACAGAGAGAGAGGTCCCTGACCACACAAGAGTACTGAAAACCCATTAGCCCTCCGTCTCCAGAGTGCCTCCCCTGATGCCTCTCCTCTGACAGCCAGCCCTTCACTGGGTTGGCCTTTAGCAATGGTCATGAAGCAGGCTGTGCTAGACATGGTCGCTAGATGTCACAGTGTGGCTGGGCCATGCAAGGTTCCTGGGACACAGCCCCAAGTCCTTGACTGCTGGGACAGGAAAGACACCCCACTCACCGGGTCATGGCGTTGGTCACCTGAAAATAGCTGTTGTTTTTCAGCTCAAACAATGTGATGTAGGGGCTGAGCAGGGTCCGGTGCTCTCTCTTGTAGGTGTTACCCGCCAGACCGAGGACAAACCATTCCCCCTGAAACTGCATGGCTGGTGATAGGCATAGCTAGCCGTTTCCCGCCCTACCCTGGGCAGCACACAGTCAGCCAGAACCCTCCTCATCAACAACACTGGGAGAACCCTGCAGCTGCTTTTAATCTAGCAGGTAGAGGGTGACCTTCGTCAGTAGCCAGGTGGTCTTCCCAAATCTCCATTTGTGTTCTTTCACAGAGGGACCAACACAGACAGTAAGATGGAGCTAGGCCCTTTTCTGGGGGAGGTCATGGGCTCACTCTGGAACTCTGGGTTCAGGTTCCACCCTGGCCTCCCAGTACAGTGCCTATGGATACACCCTCCCTCCAAAAGCCAGGACTCTAGCCAGCTGCAACCTGCGTCTTTTCCTTTGAAAGCCCTGTACCTGGTCATTGTGGAAGCTAATCAGCTCGGGAAAGCCTTGAAGCTTGCTTGGAATTTGGCCCTCCAGGATTTGGGGAAGGGTGAGAGTCAGCCACAGAGCCCACCAAGGGCCCATCCCAGCAGTGACCAGGCTCCAGAGGGACAAGGCCTGACTGAGGAACGATATTGGTGAAACTTGTACAGAAACCTGTTTCTTCATGCCCACCTGGCCAATGCTCCTCTCCGGGAAGTGCGGCAGGGCCAGGTGGGTGTGGAGGGAGGGCAGGGCTGACCTAGGCTATTGTAGTCCTCAGACCCTAAACACCTGCCAGGGTCTCCTGGGTCCCAGCCAAGGCAAAGAAAGCCTGCTGGGTCCAGCTGGGGCCATCTTGTGACTCCAGACACCTGCTCTCAGTGTCCCCACAAGCGGGTCAGAAGTCCGCCCACGTCCACCCTATCTGTTCTTCATGCCAAAGGACACCTTGTTCTAGGCAGGGGGCATGTCTGGTCCTGGTTTCCACAGCTTCTTACCCATGGTCTGGCCCGAGAGCCCCCAGGCAGCTCCATAGCTCTCTCACGTGCTGAAAGCAGTGTAGCATAAACACTGTTCCCTGTTGGAACACAGAGCTGGTCAGAGAGAGAGGGAAAGGCCTCGGAACACCCGGGCCAGGTAGGACATGCTGGGGGTATTCCAAAGGGACCTCCCATGCAGAGGGGTGGAGCTGGGGGAAAGACCATGTGGGAGCGAGGCTCTTATGAGAGCAGGTACAGTGGGGACAGGACCTTTCGGAGTCTCCTTCTCTGAGAGCGGGACCCTATAGTAGAGACCCATGGGAGCGAGGTCCCATGGGAATGGAGCCCTGGGGGCGCGGGTCCCTAAGGAAGTGGGGTCCCATAGTTGCAAGGTGCTACGGAGCAGGAACCTGGGTAGGATCCTGCTCGAGGCTGTGAGAGGTAGGTGCAGTGCTCTCCCTGGTCACAAGCTGGTGACCCAAGAGCTGTGCAAACTTGGTGTAGGTGGTTCCTGACTGAGCTTCCAGAAGGAGGTGCAGAGCCACCTCAGCCTGTTCCCTGGGCTCTTTTCTGCAGGGCAGGACACTGAGAAGACTTGGAGAACAGAGCAAGGACAGACCAGGTCTCCAGGCTGGGCCCAAGCAGGGCCCTTGGTGGACCAGGCCTTCCCAGGTCTGCTGAAACTTCACAGAGGGGACTTGTCCTCAGGAGATAGCCCCATGGTGACACAGGGCCCCACGAAGTGGCTCTTTTTTAGGTCTTGGAGGCTGTTGTAGCCATTTCACTCAGTTCCCCCTTCACGAGTATGCTGGAATGAAGGGCAGGAAGCTCCTCCCACTTTGATGTGATTGGTGGAGCCTCCAACCAATGCCCAGTGGGCCACCCTAGATTTACAGCAACAGAAACAAAACTGTCCTGTCATCCTGGGACTGAAGCGGATCTGGGATCCTGTGTGGTCTTCTGAAATGGTCCATGGCCTTCTACAAGACCAGGATTGGAGGGATGGGGCAAGCGACGACACAGAGCACCACGCAAAGCTTGGAGGAGCAGACAGCTCAGAGTGGAGAACATCCCACTCGCAACCCCTGCCTTCCAGGGCCCTCCTGCTTCTTCTGCCCTGTGCCTCCTCCCCATCCATGACCCCTCCCTAGCTCCCTTGCACGCTTCTACCTGCCCACTCCTCCCGTTACCCTCCTCAGCCACCTCTATCTTTCCTTCCGACAGTGACAGCCAGGGCAAACCACCTTCTGTCTGCCCTGTGTCTCCTCTCTGGGAAGACTCCTGAGTGCTGTCCTCTGCTCACTTCCCTCGCCCCAGAATTCTTTCCCAGGACACTGTCATGAGTGGCAGGGGGCCCCCGAGTGTAAACCGTCTTCATATGCAGGGGACCACCTGTCCATAGGGCACCTGGGTGGACAGCAAGGGCAGGCGCACTACTGCTTGCTCCTGCCTGTTGAGAAGGGGTACAGCCCCTCACCTCCAGGCAAGGCAAAGACAGGTCACCTGTTCTGTAGCCCCAGGTCAAGGCCTCTAATCCTGTGGTCTCAGGCAAGATGGCCAGTTACATATTGGTGTCTCCAGATTTTTAAAGTTATTTTTTTCCTTAGATATTATACATTGCCTGTTAGAATTCAAAGGTCATATACAGATTATATATAACATTTGTGTATGAATATGTGTACGTATTGTATATGTGCACGTTTACATGTGAGTGTGCAAGCAAGCCGAGCAAGAGGGCACTGGGTGTCCTTTCTGCCTTCTTCCATTGAGACAGGGTTCTCACTGGACCTGGAGTTATGCTGGAATGCAGCAAGCTTCCTAATCCTCTTGTCGGTGTCCCCACCCTCTGGTGCTGGGGTTAACGGTAGGACTGGCCACGCTAGAATTTTTATACTGCACACGTCTGCATGATTGTGCAGCAAGCATTCTTATTCACTAAGCCATCTTTCCAGCCCCTGTAAGAAATATTTTAGGGCTGGAGAGATGGCTCAGAGGTTAAGAGCACTGGCTGCTCTTACAGAGTTCCTAAGTTCAATTCCCAGCAACCACATGGTGGCTCACAACTGTCTATAATGGGATCTGGTGCCCTCTTCTGGCCTGCAGACATATGTGCAGGCAGAACACTATACACTATACACAAAATAAATATTTTTTTTTTAAAAAGAGGAAATAGTTTAAAATAAAGAAGATATTCATGGGCCAGTGAGACGTTTCAGCAGGTAGAGATACTTGTCTCTCTAGTCCTGACATTCTGAGTTTGGTCCCCAGACTCTAATAAAGGTGAAGGAGAGAACCAAGTCCTGCCAGTTGCCCTCTGACCACCATAAGCAACCCCTAACCCATGTCAGGCACACACACACACACACTATTTTACCTACAATTTTCAAATTTAACTGCAGCTCTTAAAACACTTTTATGAATCTAAAATATGTGCCAATTCTAGAGCCGTCTCCTCAGGTTGGCACAAAAGCTAATGGCTGCATGGTCCAGGCTCAGCCCATTCAGCCCCACAGGACAACAAGGCAGATCAGAGGGCTGGCCCTTGGCCGTGGGAGCTCAAGCCTTTCATCACTTTCTGTTAGGGAACGCAAGGCAAGAAGGAAAAGGTGTTCCTGGGGCCAGGGTGGTGAGACCAATGCCAGGCCCCACAAGGCCAGTGTGCTCCTGTGAACTTTGTTTTTTTGTGGATAGGACAGTCTCCTGAAATTCCTCCTTCCAAGGCCCCTGGTGGGGCTGGAGAGATGGCTTAGAGGTTAAGAGCACTGGCTGCTCTCCAGAGGTTCTGAGTTCGATTCCCAGCAACCACATGATGGCTCACAACCATCTGTAATGAGATCTGGTGCCCTCTTCTGGCCTGCAGACATATACACAGATAGAACACTGTATAAATAAATAAATTAATTAATTAATTAAAAAAGGCAAGGCCCCTGGTGGTCCACTCTCCCTCCATTCTATTTTCCTGCCCTGCCCAGAGACCCCAGGTGATAGAGCCTCCTCTGGGGCAGCTGTGGCCCAGGGGCCACCCCTATAACTATAGCTCCCATTCCTCCAAAATGGGCCAGCAGACAAGACTTCACCTGACTTTGCTCTAGGAATCATACAGCAGTCTTGCTAGTACGATAGCTCACTTGGAGTGTCCTGGGGCTGCTAGAGGGGAGGACATGGCCGGCTGGGGAGCCAAAGGGCTAGCCCACCTTTGTCTCCCTGTCAGTAATAGATGGCTGAGCCTTGCTCCCAGGAGCAAGGACTTGCCTACTTTGTGTCCCCAGGGCCTGGGGCACCTCAGAAATGTTTACCAAATGAGTGCTGGTAGTCATCATACCACCAGCAAGGCAAGGTCTGAAGCAAGAGCAGATGCAAGCCTAGCAGTGTCTGGGATGATGCCCAGGTCCCCGAACTCCAGCCCCTGCCTTCAGAGCCAAGCAAACCATCCCAGGGCTGGAAAGAACAATGCTCCTGTCTAGAAAGGCCCAACTCCTTCCTTATGGGGATATGCACAACTTAGCTCCCTATGGCTGGTAACTCTGACTACAGTAGGGGCTGCTGGGGGACAGCTGTATCAGGGGTTCGACCCACATGTTAAGAGCCCCATGCTCACCCCTAACTGGTCCCATATGAAGAAGGTTGTCTGTTCCTTGTTCCTGGGGTACAGTTTTCCACTCTATGTGCCCCAACTGCTCCCTTAAAGCCGCCCTGAATTCTTCCTGGCAAGTATCCCTGGACCTATAGCTCTTTAGCCTCTAGGGTCAAGGGTCAGGAGGGGCCCAGAGGACTTGGGAAGCCTGTGTCCCTCTCCAGAGAAGGTACCCTAGGCAGGGCCTTGAGTCCACCCTCACACACACACCCCACAGGGACTAAGCAAGCATCATAGGCTGTGATGGGGGAGTGAGAGAAGGAAAGCACCGCAGAGCTGAGTAAGCCTTCACTGTAGAAGGGAAGCAGGCTCAGGGAGGGAGCAGGGACTCTTGCTTCTAGGTAGAAGGAGCAGTTTCCAGCCCCACCTTTCCAGAGCAGAACCATCCAATAGCCAGGGGGCAAGTTGCCTTCCCTTCCCACCTCAGCCTGGTAGAATTCCAGTCCAAGTTGACAGAAAAGACCCAGGGCCACATCTGATGTTTACTGAAAAGCCCCCAGGACAACAGAGCTGTGTGAAGGTATGCAGGACAGACAGGAGACTCCAGGAGCATGTTCAGGGTGCTCAGAACTCTCTGAGAGCAGTCCAATGTCCACAGCTTCTCCACCACATGGCCTCATCTCCGCACCTCTGCAGTAGACACAGGGCTTAGTGGGGCAGAAAAGACAATGACCTCAGCCCCCCTGCTCTGCCCTGCTGGCATGCCACTCACCATTCAGGGTGTGGAACTGGTCCGCAGTTTCGCAGAAACCTAGGGGTGCAGGCAGTAGTCAGGGAGGGCAGGATGTTGGCCAGGAGGGTGACTGGGCTGGGGACACTCACTGTACTTGGGAGGGTGACTGGGCTGGGGACATTCACATACTTGGGAGGGTGACTGGGCTGGGGACACTCACTGTACTCAGAGGGTGACTGGGCTGGGGACACTCACTGTACTCAGAGGGTGACTGGGCTGGGGACACTCACATACTTGGGAAGGTGACTGGGCTGGGGACACTCACATACTTGGGAGGGTGACTGGGCTGGGGACATTCACATACTTGGGAGGGTGACTGGGCTGGGGACACTCACTGTACTCAGAGGGTGACTGGGCTGGGGACACTCACTGTACTTGGGAGGGTGACTGGGCTGGGGACACTCACATACTTGGGAGGGTGACTGGGCTGGGGACACTCACATACTTGGGAGGGTGACTGGGCTGGGGACACTCACATACTTGGGAGGGTGACTGGCCTGGGGACACTCACTGTACTCAGAGGGTGACTGGGCTGGGGACACTCACATATTTGGGAGGGTGACTGGGCTGGGGACACTCACATACTTGGGAGGGTGACTGGGCTGACTGGGCTGGGGACACTCACATACTTGGGAGGGTGACTGGCCTGGGGACACTCACTGTACTCAGAGGGTGACTGGGCTGGGGACACTCACTGTACTTGGGAGGGTGACTGGGCTGGGGACACTCACTGTACTTGGGAGGCTGACTGGGCTGGGACACTCACATACTTGGGAGGGTGACTGGGCTGGGGACACTCACCGTACTTGGGGAAGTAAAAGACCTGGTGTTCTGTCAAGTTGGCTCCTCTGACTCGCTGCTCAAACACATTCAGGGCAGAATCACTCACTGGGAGTGAGCGGACTGTGGGACACACAGAGTTCCTGTGGTTTAACGGGGCAAGGTACCCAGGACACAACCAGGTCAGCTGTCTGTCCCTGCCCCTTCTAATCTCCATACCAGCCTGTGTGTAGCTGCTCCTCCCAGGGTGCCTGCTACTGAGAGTATTGGGATAGAAAGGGAATGGGGATCTGTGTGTCCATCTGGTGTCACCCAACCCACCAGGATGGCCCTTCGAGGTCACGTGTGGATGCTGAACTAGCACGCACCATACAGCTTCACAGTCAACCTCCTCGCCTGCTCCAGATACAGGACGGCAAAGTTCTGGTAGTCGGTCTCAGCAACAACCACAGGCACTGGCCCACGGGCCCCTGGGGCAGAGGCAGAACCATAGCAACAGCACCATCAGCTCCTCAGCCCCCGCCTCCAGCTCTGTACCCCCTTGCTTGATGACCCTGCCTCACCTTGGAGCCTGAAGCGGCCAGGGACCCCGGTGTCTCCAAAGTGTTGGCGTATCTGCCAACAGATTCCATCTCTAGGGAGGGGAAGAAGGTATCATGATATAAAGAAGCACCCAAGACTCTAGGAACTCCAATCCAGATAGGGCTGTATGGGGATACCTACCCAGGCCATAGAGGAGTTAGGGGTGAGGTTTAGGGTCAAGAGGACAGAGTAAGAGGGGGCTCAGGGGCTGGGATGAGATGGATGTTACAGCTAGACTCACAGCTTTCGGAAGGTGCTGACAGCCATAGCTGCACCCTGGGGAGTTGTGTGCAATGTGGTGGCCTCAGCCCGGTGGCCCTGCTCCTGAAGAAAGCGGCATGCAGAGCCCACAGCCACAAGGAGCCATGTCCCTGCAAACTGGGAGTGAATTGGGAGGGCTCAGGACTGACTGAGGGAATGGGCACCCTGGGTCAATCCTGCCGACTGTTCCTTTACCTGCTCCCACTCACTCCCAGCTTTTACCTGCTCAACATTGAAATTCGCCTGGGCCTGGATGGTGCTGATAGGGGATGGAGCCCTAGAGGGCTTCCGAGCCCTTTGGCCCAGCGAAATGGCTGTCAAGAGCAGGGTGAAGAACAACACAGCCCTAGGGGACAGCATGGCGGCCCAGTCAGGGACAGCAGGCGACAGGACGGGGAGGCACTGTCCCAGGTCAGAGTCCACTGTCCAGTGCCACAGGAAGCACAGCCCAGGAAGTCCACATCTGTCTTCCGTTTACTGAACCCCTACCCCAAGCTAGGGTTACCCTAGAATCTGGCCTACACAGGGGGTTGGCATTGCATCCCAAGTGCAAAGTCTGCGTTGACTTCTGCACCCCGATTTCCACTTGAGGTCAGTGCTCAACACTCTGCACGCCAGTAACTGCTCTTATCCCCACAGCCAACAACAACGTGCTCGTTAAGTTACTTGTTCAAAGCCTTAGCAGCAGAGAGAGCGGGGGCCGAGTCTCGAACCCGTCCAGCTAGGCAGGTCTCGCTACTGCCGCCCTTTCGAGCAGCCAGGAGCAAGTACTGCTCTACGAGCAAGAGCGCGGGAGCACGAGCGCGCGCAGGCGCATGGAGAAACGCCGGCCCCGACTTGGAGCCCAAGGCGCAGGCGCAAGAGAAGCAGCCATCGATGCCTCGGGGCTCGCGGCGTCGAGTCTGGCTCCTCGGGAAAGACGCGGAGGCGGGGGCTAGAGCGGCGGAAGCGGGGCTCAGCGCAGCGGGCGGAGGCGCCGCGGTGAGTCCCGGCTTTGGCCCTGCAGTGCTCACCTGTGTCATCTGCCCTGCCCCTCGACACCGGCCTTGTGCCCCATTACTCCCAGTCCTGCCGTCGTCAGCCTTGTGCCACTTTCGGTGTCCCCTTACCCCCGGCACTGGCGTGAGTTTATTTTCTCAGGCCTTGTCCCGGTCATGGGCCTCGTCCTGCCTTGCCCTACCTTCACTGGCCTTGTCCACTGTCACCAACTTTTTCCTGGCAATGGCTACACATGTACAGCCTTTGGTCACCTTATCTGGCCAGGGATGGTCTTGGCAGGCTGTCACCCTCCCAGTCTGCCCGGCAGTGTCAGAAGGCGAATGAAGGACCCGCTGCCCAGTCTAGCTAGGCAGCCAGTCTGATCCCTGCCGTCTGCTCCGACAGTCAGAAACCCTACCCACCCTTACCACCCTCCTGGCCAGGCTCTCTTCTGAGTCCACAAAGCAGGGGCCCCTGGCCAGGAGGAGCCTCTTCTCAGAAGAAAGTCAGCCCTAGCTTGAAGTCTTGGGGCAGCAAGGTCAAACACAGGGGTCGGGTGTCCGTCACTTGGTCTTGACTGCTAGAACTTGGGCCTGCCAGTTTGGGCAGCCCAGACCTGTTTGCCTGCCTTGGCACTCAGATGTCTTCCTGGGCTCAGGAGTATGGGGAAGGTGTCAGAGACCCCCACCTGGAAGGTATGAAGATGGAGGCCACCTCCCACTCTTGAGGGTGCACTAGGCCTAGTGGTACTGAGATGTTCACCATCTGGTCCAGCCAGTCCTTTGGTGCCCCTGGAGGATGTGAGGCTGGGGACTTCAAGAAGGGTGGCGTGGAACAGTGCTGCTAAGCCCTTCTCTTCCCCTGCACATGCCCAGTGCAGTGGAATTCTCGGATGGGCAGTTGGTGGGGCTGCCATGTCTGGTGCCCCAGGCCCTCAGTCTCTCCCTAGGGTTGGGAGTGAGGAGGCCTGGGCTCAGAGCGGCCACTGGTGGCTTTCAGGACCGTCTGGGCAGAATGTCACGATGGACGAGGGGGGCATGCCCCTGCTCCCCGACAGCCTTATCTACCAGATCTTCCTGAGCCTGGGCCCTGCAGATGTGCTGGCCGCTGGGCTGGTGTGCCGCCAATGGCAGGCTGTATCCCGGGACGAGTTCTTATGGAGGGAGCAGTTCTACCGATACTACCAGGTGGCTCGAGATGTGCCCCGCCACCCAGGTCAGTACCCGCACACAACCTGCTAGCCTCAGAGCAAGGGCTTGGGGCTCAGGGACTGCAGCCCTGGGCCGCGTTGCTGGGAGGCCATGCTGTCAGCGCTTGGTCTGTCCTAGCAAGGGAGGCTTGCATGTAGGATTGACACTGCATTGCCCACAGCGGCCACGTCCTGGTATGAAGAGTTCCGACGGCTCTACGACATGGTACCCTGTGTGGAGGTACAGACACTGAAGGAGCACACCGACCAGGTCCTGCACCTCAGCTTCTCCCACTCGGGGTACCAGTTTGCTTCCTGCTCCAAGGACTGCACAGTGAAGGTGAGAGCACCTCTGTCAGGCAGCAGAACTCAGTGACAAGCAGAGAGGGCCAGACGGGCCCTGGAGGCCTGATCTGGACCACACAAGACCCCCCAGTTAAGAACAGCTCTAACCTCTAGCTCTGGGGGCCAGCCCTCTGCATTGACAGGGTATGATAAGAGGGGGTGGTAAGGGGCTAGGACGAGATTCTCGCCCCAGGAGGACTCAACACCTCAGTGAGAAGAGTCAGAACTTCCGGTACTGCCAGCGTGGACTGGCCAGGTAATTACCACACGGCCCTCTGGTACAGATCTGGAACAACGACCTGAGTATCTCTCTGCTGCACAGCGCAGATATGAGGCCGTACAACTGGAGCTACACCCAGTTCTCCCAGTTCAACCAAGATGACTCGCTGCTGCTGGCCTCAGGGGTGTTCCTGGGGCCGCACAACTCCTCCTCAGGCGAGATAGCTGTCATCAGCCTAGGTAAGTGTGGCCCTTGGGTTGGGCTGCCTGCCCCATCGTGCCCTGCCTGCTGGCAGCATGCCCAGTTGTGGCCTTCCTCCCAGACTCCTTCGCCCTGCTGTCCCGTGTGCGAAACAAGCCCTATGATGTGTTTGGCTGCTGGCTCACAGAAACCAGCCTCATTTCGGGGAACCTGCACCGCATTGGAGATATCACCTCCTGTTCAGTGCTGTGGCTCAACAATGCCTTCCAGGTTCAGACTGGGGCAGGGACAGGCTGGGAAGACAGATGGGGTAGGGCAGGGAAATAGAGAGGAAGGTGCGGGCAGGGCTGAATGTGGAAGGGCAGACGCAGGGCCCAGGGTAGGCTGCTCTCCAGGCCTGGCTCTCTGACCAGCACCCACCTGTTGCGGGCCTTGCCTTGTGTCCCTGTAGGATGTGGAGTCGGAGAATGTCAATGTGGTAAAGCGGCTCTTTAAGATCCAGAACCTCAACGCTAGCACCATCCGCACGGTGATGGTGGCAGACTGCAGCCGCTTTGATAGCCCGGACCTCCTGCTGGATGCTGGGGACCAGGCTGGGCTCCCCTGCCGAGTCTTCGACCTAGGTGGGGATAGTGACGAAGAGCCCCCTGGCCCGGGTTTGCACACCTCTGGTTCTGGGCGCGTCAAGGAAGGTTTGCGGCGCATGTTGGATAGCGTGTTGGATGGACACGCACAGCTATCAGACTGTGCACTGGAGGCCAAGGTGGCTGAGCTGCTGGCCCAGGGCCACACCAAGCCCCCAGAGTGTAGCGATGCTGACACCAGGAACAAGTACCTCATCTTCACCACTGGCTGCCTCACCTACTCACCCCATCAGATCGGTAATGGTGGGCCGGGCAGAGCTGGGCCTGGGAGGGTCAGAACCACGGCGGTGCTCCCCAGACCAGCAAGTCCATAAGCACAGCTTGGATCACGCATTGGGATCCAACTCTGGCTTTGACGCATTCGATTCTGTGTAAGAGTGGTGAAAACCCACGCAGGGGATTGGTTGGCAAGTGACCAGGTGGGCAGCCATGCTTGAGTGTTCAGTGTTGGCAGTGTGTGTGGACCACGAGGGCTGTTCTCGGACTGGGAGTGCTCTGGTGGTGCTGGCCCTCCAGGCTCTGGATGACCCTCGCCCTGGTCTCCATGCAGGCATCAAACAGATCCTGCCACACCAGATGACTACAGCAGGGCCTGTGCTGGGTGAGGGCCGGGGCTCCGATGCCTTCTTTGATGCACTGGACCATGTCATTGACGTGCACGGGCACATCATTGGCATGGGCCTGTCTCCTGATAACAGGTGGGCCTGGTGTGCAGGGCGGGACACCACAGACGGCCCAGATCTAATAGCATGCTTGTACCTAACGTGTGTCCCTTGCTCAGGTACCTGTATGTGAATAGCCGCGCCTGGCCTCCTGGCTCAGTGGTAGCTGACCCCATGCAGCCACCGCCCATTGCAGAGGAGATTGACCTGCTGGTGTTTGACCTCAAGACCATGCGGGAGGTGAAGCGGGCTCTGCGAGCGCACCGTGCCTACACGCCCAATGACGAGTGCTTCTTCATCTTCTTGGATGTCAGCAGGGATTTTGTGGCCAGGTGTGGGCTCAGGTGGGCCCCTGGGCTTGGGTACGGGCTTCTGCTGGTGGGTGTGGGCTCATCCAGATGCTATCCCACAGTGGGGCTGAAGATCGGCATGGTTATATCTGGGACCGCCACTACAACATCTGCCTAGCCAAGCTGCGGCATGAAGACGTGGTCAACTCGGTGGCCTTTAGCCCCCAGGAGCAGGAGCTTTTGTTGACAGCCAGTGATGATGCCACCATCAAAGCTTGGCGCTCACCACGCACTGTTCGTGTCCTCCAGGCCCCACGCCCACGCCCACGTCCCTTCTTCTCCTGGTTTGCCAGCCATAGGCGCTGAAGGCTTCAGTGACTTGAGCCATTGGGACCCACTGTGGTTCTTTTTTTTTTTTCTTTTTTTTTTGAGAAAAGGAAAAAAAAAACAAGTTTCCACCTCCTCCCAGCCTCCCATTTCCCTCCCCCTCCTCCCTACCCTGTGGTTCTTTACTGCACTGGGGCAGAGTAGCTCATAGCAGTCATGCCTTAGGAGGGGACAGCCTGACCCCAACACTCACATGCACCTGCTCACTTAGCTGTCAGGCTCGGCACTAGGGTAGTAGCCCTTGTTGGCAACACCAGAGATCCCATGTCAGCCTCTTGGCCAGTGCAAGTAAGTCCTGCTCTTCACTTGCCTTCTTCCCTGGGCTGGCAGCTCCACAGGTCCAGGCTGACCACTGCCTGGATACCTTTCACACTCAGCAAAACCCACACCCTTGGCTATCCTGGTGTACCCTGGGTGACAGGCCATAGGCTCTGGCCTCTGATAATTTGGCTTGTGCTACTGATTGAGCGGCCTGCAGTGACCATGGGCGCTGCATGTCGCACTTATCAACTGTTTGGGTTGATGAATAAACAAAACAGTTGGCAACAGCACCTGCCATCTAGTCTGTTCATAGGGAGGGGCCCCAGGCTGTGCCGCCTCAGGGGTCCTCCAGGAGGCGGAAGAGGAAATGCTGGTTCAGGTTTGTATCTCTGGACTTGAGGGATGCCCGTGGGATGCCCGTCTGTGACTGGCTCAGGAGACGGCGGGCTGTAACAACCAGTACATCAGAGAGAGCTCCCAGAGTGGGGCATCCTGGCTCCTCGGGACTGAGGCAGGAGGATAGGAGTTAAAAGTCTGTCTGGGCTAGAGAACAAGTTCAGGGTTGATCTATGCAACTTGGTTAGTCCCTGGCTTAGAAAAGTAAATGAAAGCTGGGGGTTGGGGCTTAGTGGTGATAGTGCCCGCCTATCATGGGTTCAATTCCCCAAAAATACAAACTCCTAGAATGTGTGAGGACCCAAGGTGCAGAAGGGTAGCCCTAGGCCATCCTGGAGCTCCCATCATCTGTCCTATCCAATTAAGGGTTCTGTGTGTGATGGTGGCAGCTGGAAAGAATTGGGGCTTTGACAGGGCCAGCTTCCAGAGTGACCCAAAAGAGCTGGGTGAGTAGCCTGTTAAACTGGGATCTCATTTGAAAGCTGCCCTGCTACAAAGAACAGAGAAAACTTATCCAGGGGACTGAGTGAACAGGGCAAGTGTCCTCCCAGGTCCAAACCAGCAGGTGAGCAGGGCTGCTTCCCATCCGTCTGGTGGGAACCACACTGGCTGCATCAAGAGGACTAGGGCAGGACACCAGGTGCAGATGGCACCGGGAAACCAGGCCTCGTCTGTGGCCTGTTGCTGAAGCTGGAGAGCAATATGCAGCAAGTGTCTACCAGCCTGAGCAGCAGCGCCAAGGGGCAGGAGGCAGCCTCCCCTAGAAAGCATCCACAGAACCTTCGAGGAAGGCGAGGATAAAGCAGCTGTGTAGAGGCTGGGCTGGGCTGGGCTGGGCTGGGCTGGGCTGGGCTGGGCTTCCTCCCTAGCACAAAGGCAACAGTGCAGATCTATGCTACGTGAGAGGATCTCACACTAGAATGCAGAGCCCAAGGCCAGCACACCCTCACAACTGCCTGCGGAGGACTTTGGATTTGTCTGATTTAAAGTCAAAAGAAAGCAGCCATCATCTATGAAACAGAAACAGCACAGTAGAGAACAAAACGGAGAAATGTAAAACTGAGCTGTGGGAAATAGCAGTACCAAACTGCAAGTTCAGCCTTTTAAATGTTGGGCTTCACTTGTCAAGCAGACTGAGCATCATGGAAGGGCAGAACGGGATAAAGAGGTAGAGATGGCACGGGGCAGGCAAGAGGGCTCAGTCAGTAAGGGAGCCTGCCACCAAGCCTCTGACTCTGCTCCTCGGGACCCACACATTAAAAGGAAAGAACCGACTCCTACAAGTTGTCCTCTGACCTCCATACGCTTACTGTGGTGTGTGTGCCCCCATATGTACAAGTAAAAAGTTTTCAAAGAAGGGAGACAACCATCTGCGCCTCCAGCAACAGTGGTGAGAGATTCAGTGTTCAACTTGGCACACTGCACACATCCGTGTGAAACTGAAGCCCAGCAGGGACACAGAGAAGCCTGTCACTTAGGGAAACAGCCTGGTTCCACAAACAGAACAGGGCTCGGGGCTCCAGCCCCACTGATGTGACTGCAGCTGACTCCAGCGCAACAACTGAGAACCTGGAGATGTCCGCAGGCAGTGTTCACTCTGAACAGCAACCGTTGGCATGCAGGACCTGACTCCATGCAGCTAGAGCCTGGAATGAGCACCAGGACTCGCTGGGCATGGAGTGCCCCGCACTTGCTGGGTCTCTTTTGGCCACTCTGGTGGTGGGAGACAGTCCCAAGAAGGCGGGGTACTGTGCGACTGTTCTCCGTCCACTGTCTTGACACAGACACCCTACTGTGGTTCAGCCAAGGAAGGTCAGGGCAGCGAGATGACGAGAACCCCAAATATCTGGCTAAACGGCCAAATGAGGGGCCTAAAGGGGAAGCTCAGGAAAGCACAAGAAGAAATTTTAACATCTGCTGGCAGACTTTAAGTACAGATACAATAGACATTGTGAGAATTCTACATTTTGAATTAAAGTTCAAAGTAACAACCCCAAGCAGCTCACTGAAAATGTAAATGCATATCTAATGTTTTCTTGACTTTGTGGGCACCAGGCAGCACTTTTGGGGGCCAGAGGACACCTTACAGGAGTGGGTTTTCTCCCACCGTGTGAGTTCTGGGGGTTAGACTCGGGTCCTCAGGCTTGGCAGCAAGCACCTTGCTGAATGAACCTTCTCAGTGTCTCTAACGTGTATTCTTTCTTTAGAACACCAAAACTGCTATACAAAGAGATAGAATTAGCAGAACTCTAGAGTGTTCAAACAGGCAAACCAGTGGAACACAAGAAATAAGCATGATAAAAATGATATTAAAAAAGAACTTAAAACAAAAACAAGGAATCATTATGTAGCCCAGGCTGGCCTCACACTTTAGATCCTTCTGCTGAGGCCTCCTGAGAGATGGGTTGGTAGGTGTGAACCACCACATACTGAATAAAAGCTTTCATCCAATTCTGCTGTGAGACCTGGCAGCAAGTCCACAGCACAGCTAGGTTAGAGAACAGACAACTGTCACCCCAGAACCCAGGTGACAAGAGTTGCCTCCCTAGAGCCATCAAAGTCAGCACACAGGAAAAGCAGCAGTGTCCGGAACGGCTCTCTGTGGAGAAGGGAACTTTAGCAAGAGCCTCAGATGGAGAAAAAATAAAGCAGCCCAGAGCTGTGGGGCAGCCTAGTGACAGCCAGCGTCCCAGACAGAGCTGCTGCTGCTGCACAGAGGGCTCCAGAAGGCACAAGTAACAGGGTCCATGGCTCTGGAGGTCAACAGGGCCAAGAGGATTTCCCTTTCTTGGCTCCTGGTGACTTGAACCAATCTCTTTGTTTTTTTGAGACAGAGTTTCTCTGTGTAATAGCCCTAGCTGTCCTGAAACTAGCTCTTGTAGACCAGGCTGGCCTTGAATTCAGAGAGATCTGCCTGCTTCTGCCTCCTGAGTGCTGAGATTAATGGCATGCGCCATCACTGCCTGGTGACTTGAACCGATCTTGGTTTGTGGCAGCAGCATTCCTGTCTTCTGTCCTTCCCCCATAACCTGTCACCTTCGCTATGTGTATGTCAGAAGCTCCTCTTTTTATAGACATTGGACTATAAAAAAGTGAATCAGGAACCACTTTGATGTAGGGTGTTAGAATTCAGCCTCTGACAAGGAACTAATTGCAGGTAACAGGTCTCTGCAGAATGTCCGACCCACTAGCAGGACATACTCCTACAGCACCTAGAGAAAACCCACTAAGTCAGACCACAGCGCCTCCAGGCTTTTTTAAATACCGAGTAGTCCTGTGTCTCCGTCCACTCCATGCTCTAACAACCCCACAGCCCAAGAGGCTCCCGGACAATAGTTTATCTCTTGCAGTTCTGGAGCTGCAGACTCAGTGCCCTGGGAGCGCTGTCCTGGGTAAGAAAGGCTATCTTCTGACAGATCTCACATGGTGGAGGCATGAGCACCCTTTCCCAGGCCCACAACGGTTCTATCTTTACGATCCACCTCTAAAACACTTCCAATCACTGTCTCATTGGAGACATTTCAACTTATGAATTTGGGTGAAACAAAATATTTAGTCTCGTCGTAGTCTATTCTTGCTGCTATAAAAGGACACCCGAGGCTAGCTAACATGTGACCCACAATGTCACTGGCTTGCTGCTCTGGGGGCCAGGAAGTCCAGGAGGAAGGAGCCAACACGCAGTGAGAGCTGGAGCACATCACTGTTTGGTGGGAGAGAGAACCAGAGGGGCTGGAACTCACCTTTCTATAATGGCACCATGAACGTGGGGCCTTTACTCCCTAATTTTCGCTAAATACTGTTACAATGATCATTAAATTTCAACACGAGAGGCTGGAGAGATGGCCCAGCAGTTAAGAGCACTGGCTGCTCTTGTTCTGAGTTCAATTCCCGGAAACCACGAGGTGGCTCCCAATAATCTCTAGTGGGATCTGATGCCCTCTTCTGGAATAAAGGTGTGCATTCAGGTAGAGCACTCAGATAAATGAATCTTAACTGAGCTGGGTGGCACATGCCATTTAATCTCAGCACTTGGGAGGCAGAAACAGGTAGATCTCTGAGAGTTTGAGGCCAGCCTTCTTCCTACAAAGCAAGTTCCAGGACAGCTAAGGCCCTGTCTTGAAAAACAAGCAACAACAAAAAAACATTCCTTCTATCCAAAAAGTTCACAAATCTTTAATTTTTTAAAAATTAATCTCAGCATTCTGGAGTCAGAGCCAGGCGGATCTCTGAGTTTGAGGCCCACGTGGTCTGCAGAGCGAGTTCTAGGACAGTCAGGACAGTCGGGGCTACACAGAGAAACCCTGTCTTTAAAAACAAAATTATTTGTATGAATGGGTATTTTGCCTTCATGCATTTTGGTGTATCAGGCGTACGCAGTGCCTGAGAAAGCCAGAAGAGGGCATCAGATCCCAGGGTACGGAAGTTAGAGAGCTCTGACCCACCATATGGATTCAGAGACTCAAACCCAGGTCCTCTGGAAAAGTGGTCACTTAACAACTGAGCCATCTCTTCGCGCCCCTAAAGTCTCCAAAACTTTTTTTTTTTTTTTTTTTTTTTTTTTTTTTTTTTTTTTCTTTTTCGAGACAGGGTTTCTCTGTGGTTTTGGAGCCTGTCCTGGAACTAGTTTTTGTAAACCAGGCTGGTCTCGAACTCACAGAGATCCGCCCGCATCTGCCTCCCAAGTGCTGGGATTAAAGGCGTGCGCCACCACCGCCCGGCCCCGGCCCCAAATCTTAATACCAGCTCACAAGTCGTGGATCCAGTCAAGAGTCTTGTCTGAAACAGATATGGGTAAGGTACATTCAGAGAATGTAAATACCCCGCCACCTAGAAAATTTGAGACAAATAAAAGAAACATCTCCAAGGTACTACTACTGTGGGGCAGACATCATATAGGCCGTTTATTCCAGAAGGGAAAAACATTGGAGACAAAGCAAGAACCAGGCCCCAGAATATCCAAAACCCAACAGGGCAAACCCTGTGAAATTCTAGCACTGGAGAATTGTCTTTCATTTGCCTTCTAGCAGTTCACAGCAGGGCTGTTGACTGCAGTTCTCCTGGGCAGGCATTGCATTGGGTGCTGTCCCGATGGTCAGTCTGCAGTGGCTTTGCTCCTATAATGTCCAGGGCCCTCTACCTCTGCAACATTCCTGGCTAGCTGGGGCCCCCATGGCTCAGCTGCTGCATGAGATGCACCTGCAACACGATGGTCAGGAGGCAGCCCCGTCACACTGCGGGTGTTCCCAGGGCTCTCTTCTGCACCCGCACCAGTCTCCTTCGACACCTGATGGAAATCCAGGCCTTTTCTAGTCCTCCCAGCTCCATTCATTACCCCGTTCCAAAGTCACTTCCATCCACACACACCAAACACATATTAAAAGCAAATTTTAAAAGGCATCTGTAAGCTGGGCGGTGGTGGCACATTCCTTTAATCCCAGCACTTGGGAGGCAGAGGCAGGCGGATCTCTGTGAGTTCGAGGCCAGCCTGGTCTACAAGAGCTAATTCCAGGACAGGCTCCAAAGCTACAGAGAAACCCTGTCATGAAAAACCAAAAAAAGGCATCAGTAGCCAGCCGTCATTTCCTGGGCACTTTCCTCTGGTGGCCTCCCATCTCCTGAGGAACCACCCCCTGGTCTGCTTCTTTGTGCTCCCACGATTCCTCTGGGGACATTTCTGTCTCTCCATTTTCTTTTTTTTTTTTTTTCGAGATAGGGTTTCTCTGTGGCTTTGGAGCCTGTCCTGGAACTAGCTCTGTAGACCAGGCTGGTCTCGAACTCACAGAGATCCGCCTACCTCTGCCTCCCGAGTGCTGGGATTAAAGGCGTGCACCACCATCGCCCGGCTAAATGTCTCTCCATTTTCTACAACAGTTTCTGAAAGGTCCATGCTAACAGCTGAATTTGAGCCTTCACACAATGATGACTCACATTTATTTTTTAAAAAAGAAAACAAACTGTCAGAAATGATGGAGGGAGAAGAAATACCAAAACCTAAGTCGGTGGTGGCACCACCAGGTGCTCCTAAGAAAGAACACGTAAATGCAGTGTTCATTGGGCATGTTGAATGTATTTGACTGGAATGGTCGACAAAAGGACACATGAGAAATACCAACGAGAAGCTCAAGAAAAAAACAGAGAAACTTGGTACTTGTCTTGGGCCTTAGACACAAACCAGGAAGAACGAGACAAGGGGAAAACAGTAGAGGTAAGCCGTGCCTTTTTTGAAATGATCCAACAGTAACTGGAGCAACGAGAGCTATGAAGAATGTAAAGAAAAACTAGTACCATTTTTGAAAAAAGTTGGCTTCAATCCCAAAAAGGACATTCATTTTATGCCCTGCTCAGGACTGACGGAAGCAAATCTCAAAGAGCAATCAGATTTCTGTCCCTGGTACGTGATATGGGGACTATGGTCCTGGGAAAGCTGGAATCTGAATCTATCTGTGAAGGCCAGCAGCTAGTGAGGACTCCCAACAAGCACAACGTGGAAGTTCTTGGATTACTTTCTGAGGTTGTAGAAACAGATTCTGTAGCTCCAGGTGAAAACCTCAAAATCAGACTGAAAGGAATTGAAGAGGAGATTCATCCAGGACGCACCCTTTGTGATCTTAATAATCTCTGTCATTTTGGACATACATTTGATGCCCAGTGATCAGAGTACAAATCCATCATCATCTGCCCAGGGTACAGTGCGGTGCTGCATATTCATACCTGTACCGAGGAGGTTGAAATAACAGCTTTAATCTGCTTGGCAGACAAAAAAATCAGAGGAGAAAAAGGTAAGACTCAACCTCATTTTGTGAAAGAAGATCAAGTATGCATTGCGCGTTTGAGGACAGCAGGGACCATCTGTCTGGAGACCTTTAAAGACTTCCCTCAGATGGGACGCTCCACCTTACGAGATGAGGCCCATCTTCATTTTCTGATTCACCCCAGTTAGAAGGTCTGCTCCAATGTTGTTGAAGACCTTGTCAATCTGACTTCCTGCATGTGTAACACTTGTCTCCTCAGAAGCATCATTTGATTTCCCATCTCCAAAGACCTCCGCTGCTCCTGCATCATGAGAAGCTGCTCCAGCTAGCCCTGTGCTCAGACTCCAGTCTGCTCAGCATCTCCTTTATGACAGCAATCAAAGAGCTGAACTTATTGAGGTTAAGATTGTTTCGATACTCAGAATGAGATGAGGAAGTACTTTTCCAGCCAGCTGCTCTTCGGTGATTCCCAGTTTCTTGTGAGTGAAAGTACACTTATAGATACCTAGAATCCCCGTGAGGACCGCAGGCTCCTTGTAAGTAAAGGATATCATCAGGTACAAACCACTTATCCAAGTACTCCAAAATCTTGTCTAAACAGACTAATGAATTCACACGAACAGCAAGGGAAGATGTTTGTAAACAGGCATTTTTAATTCTTGGAATCAAAGCGTTTTTCATGGATGGGTAGTCTATGAGATTTGCAAAAGTTGGGATGATGATCAGAGCTCCTGGGTCGGAATGGAAGGTGTCTCTGGAGCTCTGTAGACCACAGACAGTACACTGTTCTTTATCTCATCAGGAGGGGTTTTGGTTAGGAGCAAATCCATTTTTTGTAGAAAAATTAACAAAATCTGAACTGGCTCCTGCTGTTTAAACACAGGATCAAGTTCAGGAAGAATTAATCTGACATATTCTTCTTTGGCGCACTCCTCAGCACTCAGTAAAACATTGGGTAAAACAAAAGGTACCATATCAGGGTTTACAAATTCTGAAGTCAAACAAGGCAATTCTCTGAGCGATGACATGCTTGGGCAGCTTTGGCAGAACCTTCAGCAATCCTTTGAAGAACTGGGATTTCTGAAGATTATCTCTTTGGAATAAGGTATCAAAATATTGAAGTGTGACTGCACCAACATCATCGAAGAAGGGAATTTTTGTCATCTGATCTGTGTCAGGTCTTACAGGTGGGGTCACATTTAGCAAGAGTTTGACATGCTAGATCCTCAACTGATCCAACTGTCTACTGAAGCTCTTGTAAACATCCTGCTTGTTGACTTCAAATATAGGTTTCCTTTATTACAGACGGCACACCTAACAGCCCCTAAACACCACAGCTCACAGAGAGGATGTACACAGGAGACAAGTATTCAGGATGTTAAAGACAGCGACAGCAAGACCATTGCAATTGGAAAAGTTCTGAAACTGGTTCCAGAGAAAGACTAAGCATTTTCCTGATGACCCTGCGTAATACTGTGAGGAATACTGACTGCAAAAGTCTATTCACACCGCCTTATTTTCTGCCCACTGACAAACCTCTCCCCATATTTTGCAAAGAAAATTCACAGCAAAAGCCCACATTATGTCAGCTTTCTCATATGAGAGCTCTGCTATGCCTCTGTTGAATTTTCCCCAAGACTTTGCCCCCCTTTCAAACTTTGCTTCCTCGGACAGATTTGGTAATAGCTTTGTAAATGATGTGGACATAATTGCCTACAATAATGAAAACCTACAGGAATTTTTAATTTACATTTTCCCCTTAGGCATAGTTAAGTCTTTTTCCCCCAGGCAGCTCATTCTGAATGTGCTAGTGTGTGTGCACATTAATAAAATATTCAATTTGGAAAAAAATGTATTCCATGCATCTACGAAAACATTATCTAGGTATCAAATTTTTCTTTTTCTCCTGAGATAGGGTTTTTCAGTGTAGCCTTGGCTATCTTGGAACTCGCTCTGTAGACCAGGCTGCCTCTGCCTCTTGAGTGCTGGGACTGAAGGTATATGCCTACCATGCCCAGCCCTCTGTGGATACCTTTCTCTTGCCAACCAGTTCCACCTTCTGTGTCTTGGAATCACACACAGTGGGATGGAACCCAGGGCCTGAGCACGACAAGTGTGTTCTACCACGCACTGCACCCGCAGCCCCTCCACTTCTCTTCAACTCTGGTGGAACAATCTACCAGTTTGGGGCTAAGGTTGGTAGAGAGCTTGCAGGAGGCCTGGAGTTCAGTCTCCAATACCACATAAGCCAGAGACAGTGGCAGACACTTGAATGACAGTACTTGGGCTGAGGCAGAAAGATCAGAAGTTCAAAGTTATCCTTGGCTACTTGGAGAGTTAGAGGCCAGCTTAGACTAGAGATGCCTTAAAAAAAAAAAAAAACAAGTGGTGCTGGCACATGCCTTTAATCCCAGCACTCGGGAGGCAGAGACAGGTGAATCTCTGTGAATTTGGGGCCAGTCTGGTTTACAGAGCGAGGTCCAGGACAGGCTTGAAACCCTGTCTTGAAAAACAAAACAAAACAAAAAAATTACCAGCGGGGCATGGTGGTGGAGACCTTTAATCCCACTTAGGAGGCAGAAGTAGGCAGACCTCTGTGAGTTCAAAGCTAGTATGATGTACATGGAGAGCTCCAGACCAGTCAGGACCACATAGAAAAAACCAGCCTCAGCGTGAACTACCTAATTAATTCTAGTTTTTTTTTTTTTTTTTTTGCTTTTTTTGAGACAGGGTTTCTCTGTGGTTTTGGAGTCTGTCCTGGAACTAGCTCTTGTAGACCAGGCTGGTCTTGAACTCACAGAGATCTGCCTGCCTCTGCCTCCCAAGTGCTGGGATTAAAGGTGTGCGCCACCACCGCCCGGCATTAATTCTAGTTTTAAAATGGACGCATTTCTAGAGAAAAAAAACACACACATTATAAACAAATGAACTGCTAAATATAGAAACCCACTGATAGAAACAGACTTTAAAACCATTATTTAACTTATCGTCTCAATTTTGAATTTTTCTACACCAAAAAAGTTCAAACACTGGGAGGCAGAAGCAGGCCGATCTCTGAATTCAAGACCAGCCTGATCTACAAAGCAAGTTCCAGGACAGCCAGAACAGCTATACAGAGAAACCTTGTCTCAGAGAAAGAAGATCAAACACAATGAAGGATCAATGATAGAAGATCAGAAATTTCTTTTTTCCCAGACAAGGTTTTTCGGTGTAGCTTTGGAGCCTGTCCTGGCACTCGGTTCTGTAGACCAGGCTGGTCTCAAACTCAGAGATCTTCCTGTTTCTGCCTCCCAAGTGCTGGGATTAAAGGCGTGCACCACCACGTTGGACTAGAAAGATCAGAAACTTTTACTAAGCAGGAAGAAAGTAGAAAAATGAACAGAAATGGCCAATTCCTATGGAGAAATCCCAGAGCAATAATCTGGTAAAGATGCCCAGAGTCCTCAGAGAAGTACAAATCACAAGACATACAGGTCACACACAGCCCTCGTGAAAAGCTGCAGGAGAGGCCACTGCCCACATGCTGTATGTTGTAAGGCACTTGATGCAGTTCTCTGCAGAGCAAGTACAAAATACCTAAGGGATAACCATATAACCCCAACTCTCCTGGGGCCACAGGTGACAGGCAGGCCGAGACCAGCTTAAGAACGCAGGAGAAAAAGACAAGATGTATCCTCCACCAGCAAGCCACAGGGCGGTCAGGTGAGGCCAGTTCTCTGCCATGACGCCATCCCATGCTGTTTCTGTATGCTTTAAAACCAACACACATGGTGTGGAAACTCAAAAGAGAATAGGAACAGGTCAAGAGGGCAGCGTCTCCTCAATGACAGCATGCTCACAGCTGCTGCTCTCCCCATTTCCTACTGTGGTGACCTGAAAATGAACTGAGGGAGACTGGATACCCTTCTGACTAATATAGATGCCCAGGACCCAGACCATAGTGTCTCTACTCCAACCCAGTCCAAAGAGCAAACCAGTCCAGAACCCTGAGGAAAAAATCCTGCACATGGGCCAGACCAAAGGTCAGCCCTTCACCTCTACCCAGGCAGACCCAGGATGCAGAGATCACATGGAACCTTGGGGGCTCGAAGGGCATAAGGAGCAGAGACAGCCAATGTGGAGAGGAAAGCAGAGGCCACAGGGTCACCACTACCTGGGCTGGAGCCAGCAGGCAACCCAGAGTCAGATGAACACCACTCGTCATAGACGTCGAATAGTTTAATCACTTCTCCCCAGTACAGGCCACCTGGCAGGGCTGTGCAGCCCAGGCAGGCTCCTCTCCGTTGTGCCTACGTCTCAGAGGGCTTCTTTCCTGGGCTATGCTTTGTGGGTGGATGCCCTTCTCCTGTGCAGCCCCTACCTCCTTTCCAAGAGTGGGTAAGGTCAACTACCACTCTTGCCGCTGGTGTAGCTCTGAAGCTCTTGAGAGAGGCTCTTTCTGAGTACCCCACCCAAGGGCCTCTCCCTTCCCCAGACAGAAAAGCAAGAGCTTTTCTACTGGAAAGCCGAGAAGACCCCACCAGCTGGTCCCACAAGGACCCTGAGCTGAATGGACCATCCACTCAGTCTACCAGTTGAGGACCAACTGGAGGCTCCTTCCTGCCTTTCCGTGTGATGGTGACTGGCTTTAGGCTGAGGCCCTTCCCAGCACTTGCACCAAGCCTGCCCACCCATGTGTGGCAGGGCCCTGGCCCAGTGTGGCAGCTCCTCACTGAGCTGCTATAGTAGGGGTGGCTAGAGTCCTGTCAGGTCCACAATAGCTTTGATGAAGATAGCATCGTCCCGCACATAGGAATTCTTGGCTTCCATCTTGGACACAGGACAGAAGAGGGGGCAGCCACTGGCGATATTCATGTCACTGACAGGCCTCTGGAAGGAGGATGAGGTAACATCAGGCCTGAATGCGTCGATGACATGCTCCCGGTTGTTCTGGTCCAGCAACATCAATGTTACCTGAGAGAAGTCAATCCAGAAAGGGAACAATGTGCCCGTGAGTCACCTGAAAACCCCACATTAGTCCTACCCTGCCTCAGTAGACTAGACACTGGCCACAGTGCATCCAGCTTCCCGCCTGGGAACAGCACATGCCCACGCTGGAAGCATCTGGAAACGGAGGCTAGAGCTTAGCACTACACACTGTATTCGGGTTGCTGCTCCTTTCTAGCATTCATCTACAGACATTTTCTTGCGGAGATCCTGAAGCTTGCTGGAAGCACTTCACAACTAGAGTGGGAGCTGACTGCAGGCCACGGACTGGTCAGGCCACTGGGCCTTCTGCCTCCTCCACTGGCTTCTAGTGAGAGAGCTGGGCCCTGAGTGAAGGGACCATCCTCAGTCCAACCTGGTCTCTGCAAGTTTCAGCTCCTTAATTAAGGCAGACTCTGGTTTTAAACAGTCACACACCCTCACTCCGACAGCCACAGAGAGGGGCTCTGTGGGTGTGGCCTTCCCTTGAAGCATACTTCCCCAGGAGACTTTCACACACGTCAGTCATGAAGCTGGGCGTGTGTGTCACACCACCAACAGGCCTGGGCTGGACAGACTTTGTCTTGGACTACCTGGCTATTTGGAAGCTGTGCCCAACCTCACTCACATATTCCCCCAAGGATCCTGGCTTTCATACCTTCTGGTTAAAAGGCCACCGCAGGAGGGCATCATTGGGACCTTTCATCACCACGAAGAAGAGAGACAGGTGTGTTCCCCGTCCAGTGCCATCGCCATTCAGGTAGACGCGCAGACACATCTTGTAGCCATATCTGCTTGTGTAGAAGGCTGAAGTACGGAAAGGGCCAGTGAGGACAGGGCAGGACACAGCTCGTCCACTCGCAGTCCACCCTCGGCGATGTGAAAACGTAATCTCCAGCTTTTGGGAATTATCAAGGGATGATCTCCCTCTCAGAGGAAACCTCCCAGCCCCCAGACAATTTTGCCATGCAGCTCAGGAAAGCCCCCAACTCCAATTCCTCCTACCCTATCTTCAGAAACGTTACTAGCGTGTATGCTCACATGCAATACCACAGGAAGGAGCATGCCTGCTATGACATGTATGTAGAAGCCAAAGGACAACTGTGTAGTGGCACTTTTCTTCTTCCGGTTTTTTGAGATAAGGTCTTCCTAGGTAGTCCTGGAACTTACTAGATAGATCAGGCCAGCCTCAAACTCATCTACCTGCTTCTGCCTCCTAAGAGCTGGGATTAAAGGCCCGCGTCACCACATCTGGCTCTCTCCTACCACCTTTTTGTTTGGAACAGGGTTTGTGTCGTCCTGTGCCACCAATGCTTGACTTCTCCTACTCTTCCCCGCCCCCTTCAAGACAGGGTTTCTCTGTTAAGAGTCCTAGCTGCCTTGGAACTAGCTCTGTAACCCAGGCTGACCCACAGAGATCCACCCACCTCTGCCTCCCAGTGCAGGGATAAAGGGCGCACGCCACCACTACCAGCCACCACTACCAGGCCTCTCCTACGACTTTTACTGTGGATTCCAGAGACCAGTCTCACAAATCCAGTGAGCCTTCTTGCTGCATCCCCGCCCTTAGAATTAACAATGATAAACTATGGTGGCAAAAACACAGTAGCTGAGGTCCTCAGAGAGCTATAAAGGGAGTGCAGGCCACAGGAACCCAAGCCTGCCTCAGCAGAAGCATCTGAGGAGCAGGAATACAGATCAGCAGTCACTGTCCCTCAGCCCCTACAGTAGTGGTTCTCAACCTGTGGGGCGCGGCCACTTTGGGGATAGTGTATCAGATACCCTACACATCAGATATTTCCATCATGAGTCATAATAGCAAAATTACAATTATGAAGTAGTAACGAGATTAATTTTATGGTTTGGGGTCACCACAATATGAGGAACACATAAAGGGTCACAGTATTAGGAAGGTTGAGAACCACGCTCTATAGGTAATAAACAGCCAGAACACGGTTAAGGCTGTGTAAGACAAAGCCTCCCAACACGAGTTCAAGTTCAGCCAGGGTGATACATCTGAGGCCACCTTGGCTATGGGCTATAGTGTGAAACCCTGCCTCAAAAAAAAAAAAAAAAACCAGTAAAAGACAAACAACATACTGTTAAGAGCAAACAAAACATGTAAACAGCTGATGGTGAGGTGGATCCATCAACTCTGAACAAAAATAAGGAAAATCAAACTGGTGTCCCTACCCTGGGGGTAGGACCTGCCTCTGAAGTCAGACATCAGGCTTTTCAGTTTCCACTTGATGCTGGCCTACTGTAGAACTCAGCAGCTGCACGTGCTGTAGTTATAGGTGGGTCTGCAATGCCCCACCCCATGACTATCTGTTAAGGGCTGCTGCCTGGAGAGGATGTTCAGTCCCTGAGGGTGTGCCCTTGAAGGAGACAGTGGGGTCTCTGGCTGGGAAGTGAACAGCTGTAACCACAGGCTGCTGCAGCGTGTCAAAGCAGAGTGGCTGATCAACGCTGGACTGGAACCTCTAGAGCTGTGAGTCAAAGTGCATCCTCTCAAGGGAGAGCTCAGCAGTACAGTATTCCGGTGGCTTTGCTCCCAAAAGGCTGCCTGCTACAGTGACCCTCACGGCAACAGGACTGTCCATGCTCCACTGAGCCACCAGAGCTAAGCCTCTGCAGCAAGGCTCCAAATGCAGGGCTAAAACTGCCTCCCCTGTTCCTTGTAGCCTTTGCCTGCTACATCGGTGACCAACCATATCCAAAGCAGACCTTTCACACAGACAGCTTTCCCTGTCTACGGCCCCAGGAAGACTGCTGCAAAGGACATGGGCTCCTCAGGCTCCCTTACCATGCTCACTATGGAACCACTATGGAACTCCTGTAACCTGAGCCTACACACTCCACCGGCTACCACCTACTAAATCACCTGCAAGCGGAGACACTGCCAACATAGACTACCCAAGTCTAGAAATAGTATCAGGCACTCCAGGCTGCCCACGTGTACCTTGAGCTCTCCCCTAAAACAGAGAGGACAGGGTCTCTAGGTTTGTTTACTTCTAGCCCTTGCTGACACTGCTGTGAGGACATGCTGCGGAGCTGAGTGTGGTGCTCAGTCTTCCGCAGCAAGGGCAGGAATGCCCCAGCCTTGATCCCAGAACCTCTACTACAGTAGCAGTTTTGTAAGATGAAGTATGTGCAGGCTGAGTTCCGACAGGTGACGACATTATAAAGTAAGTGGCTGAGCAAGAAGAAGATACGAATAAGGGACAAAGACAAAGGCCTGGGCCATCACACGGTCTATGGGCACCTCTAGGGACACACAGGGGAACTGTGAAAAACAGAGCAAGGCAGGCACAGTGGCATGGTCAGAGTGCAAAGGAAGGAGCACAAGGGAAGCAAACTGTACCCTGCAGGGACACACACCCTCCCTTCAGCTCCCAGTGGTACCCTACGGAGAAAAGCACCCTACAAAGACCCTGTAGGTGGATATGAGAAAGGAGAGTGAGGAACATCCTCACAGGCTTCCTGCTTGCAGCAAATACCAAACCTGAAACTGGGAGCCAGGCAAGTTTGGAGCCATGGCCCTGCTTGGAAAGGTCTGTCTTTCCTTATTCACCCAAAAGCCACCACACTCATCTGTAGGTGACAAGGGATATACTCTATACACATATATCCTGGCACCCAACAGCTCCTCATACCTATAGACTCCCAACTGAGTAGGGTATGTTGCCCAATTTGCTTCTCAAGAAGATGCAGACACTCCTGGTGCCAGCTGAGTATGTGCCCTGCCCCAGCCAGAGAACCATTCCATACAGCCTCTGAAGCAGACGGGAAGACCACAAATGGCACCTGGGGAGAAGATGGCGGGTGTACGGCCAGCTACAGCTTCCTGGCGCTTTCTGGCAAAGTCTGAGATCTTCCAGATGAAGACTCCATCATAGGTGGATGCTTCCAACTCTGAGACCTTCTGCTCCAGGTCAGCCATGGCCAGGTCCTTGAGGCCAATGCTTCTCTCTAGTTGCTGCACCTGCAGAGCAGAGATCACTTAACTTTGATAAGAAGGCATGGACCTAACTGCTATATTCTATGAACCCTGAGCTCCCATTTCCCACACTGCTAGCCTTTGGAAGTCTCTGGAGTCTTTTCTGTCCCCAAGAGCTACATACTAAATGTGAGGTAGAGGTACACGTTCCACTTCACTACATGTACCCAGGAGCTTCACCAACCCAGCACATTGTATCACCGATGCTGTGTCCTCTTAGGCCTTGCTAGCCCATCAAACCCTGTGGCTGAGTCTAATGTCTATGCTGTACAGGCTCCAGAGATGCAGAACTTGCTATCCCCGCTAGGCACAAACCTTGTTACTCAGGGCCTCTATCTTGTCCTGGTCTAGCCGGTGCTGCCGGCTACACGCCTCTGCAGTCACTGCCACCCTCTCCACCTCCCGGTTCAGGACACAGACAATGTTCTCGAAGGTGGCCGTCTTCTGTTCTAAGGTGTGGCACCGCTGCAGCAGCTCTGGCCCCACCTGGCTTTGGCTTCCCTGTGAGGCTGGGGACTCCAGGAATGAGTTCAGCAACAGGGCCAGGTGTTCCCGCAGCCTCTGCACCTCGTGATCCTGCAGCTCTTCAGTCTCCACCTGCGGGACAGGACAGTGTTTGTACAGAACCAGCCCAGGTGGTACGGCACCGTGGCCACACTGCACTGAGGGACATGTGGTTGTTATCTCGAGATAGACTATTGTATACATAATAAAGAAATAAATATTAAAAAAAAAAAAGACCAGCCTGGGCTATATAGTAAAAAATCTGTTTCGAAAACAAAACATCAAAAATCAAAAACCAAATCCAACCTAAAACAAAACCAAGGCTGCCAAGATGGCTTAGCATGAAACTGTGCTGTCACCAAGCCTGATAACCTGAATTTAACCCCTGGGACTCATATGATGGAAGGACAGAACCAACTCTGAAAGCTGTCCACGGTTTCACATGGATACTAGGGCAGAGACCAGCGGTCTTGGGAGAGAGAGACCATGGTAACCGTTAATCAAATTTTGGTGAGGCCACATGAGGGTCATATCTTGCTTTTACTTTAACAGATCAGAGCAGCAGAGTGGTCAGAAGGTGCCCAAGCAACATAGGAAGCCTGTCTCCAGGCAGGAGATGAAGTAACAAAACAGGACTTCAAGGGACAGGAGCCATCTGCCAACAGCCAAGGATTTATTATTATTTATGTGACTATGAGACAAGAAAAGGATCTTGCAGACCATGAGGCACTGGGGCTTTAGCTAGACAACTGAGTAATCAATGTGCTTTTTTCCCCCTGGGAAAGACGGGAAGAGGGTGGAGAACAAGGAGTTAGAAGGTCTAAGGTGTCCATCAGATACCGTGGAAGGCTCGAGATGTCAGAAGCATATATATTTAGGGACTCTCAGAGATGGGTAGTGATCAAAGCCACCTAGAGATTTCCATGGAGTAAGCCTGGACACCTGAGGGCAGGAAGAAGGATTACTGAGAGATGGCCAGGGGAGATACCAGAGAGGCTGAGGAACCTTGGAGGAGCCAAAGCTGGAGACAGGTTAGCATAACAGAAAGACCCAGCAAGGCCCCCTGCCCCAAACAGCAGACTCCTGGCTTACCATCTCAGGACAGCCCACGGTGTGGAATCTGCAGGGAACCCGACACTTGCTGCATGCTCTAACATGGTCCTGAAACTGAAGGATCAGGAGGATAAGGTTACCAGCGTCACTGTCATTACTAAGGGTCTTCCCTACCTCACTTGGGCCATTTGCTTAAGGTACTGATCAAGTCAGAATTAACAAAAGAAACCACTAATTGTACCCTATGGGCCTTCTCATTGTCATGCAAGATTAAGATAAAATACTGTCAATCATTGGGAAGCAGACATTTCAGGACAGCGGTGGAAAAGTCTACCTCCTGGTTTTGGGTCAGATCCATGCCACACAGAAAGCAAGCCAGCTGTTATGTCTGTCAGGTTTTTTTTTTTTTTTGTTCCTGGTTTTTTTTTTTTTTTTTTTGAGACAGGGTTTCTCTGTGTAACAATCCTAGCTGTCTTAGAACTAGTTCTTGTAGACCTGGCTGGCCTCGAACTCACAGAGATCTGCCTACCTCTGCCTCCCGAATGCTGGGATTAAAGGTGTGCGCCACCACCGCCCAGCACTTCTGTCAGTCTTGGGAGTAGACAATATTGAATACCTGGGCCTCAGATAGAACATTCAGATTCACAAGCATAGAGCGTAAAAACAGGCCAGTCCTTTGTGTTATGGAGGGGCACATAACATGTTGTGTTATGATGAACACATGAAACCTAAGCACACACTCCACTGAACACAAACATTTCACACGCAACCAAGGCCACGTGTCTGGCAAGGGCAGGAGAAAGACCACCTCTTTGAGATCCAGTGAGGGTAAGGAGACATTTTTTTTTTAACCTACCATTCTAGGCAGCAAGCATGGTCAGGCTTGCCCTGTGAAAAACTCAACTTAAAAAAAAAGAGAGTGGAGAAGGTTGGTGATGGCTCAGAGATTGAGAGAGTATACTGGCTGATTTTTCAGAGGACCTGAGTTCAATTCCCAGCACCCACATGGCGACTCACAACTGTCTGTAACTCCAGTTTCAGGGGATCTGAAGTCCTCAAACATATATACGTGCAGGTAAAACACCAATGCACATAAAATAAAAATAAATACATCATTTAAAAATAATAATAAGCCAGGTGTGGTGGAGCACACCTTTAATCCTAACACTTGGGAGGCAGAGGCAGGTGGATCTGTGAGTTCTAGACCAGCTTGGTTACAGAATGAGTTCCAGCTAGGGCTATACACCAAAAATCTCATTATGTGGGGTCCTTGGGCCATGGTCATTTGTATTTAACTAAAAAATAAACTACTTATTTCCTGGTGGTGAGCGGTATATTTTTTTTGTCAACAAGAAGGAAGCCCAGCTCAATGGTAGAAAGTTTGCTTGGTAAGCATATAGCCCTGAATCCAACCCCAACACTACATGCCCCCTACTCCCAAAAAGGAACTTGCCAACCGTAACAATACAAACCACGACTGTGTGTGTATACCTACAATCCTAGCACTTAGGAGTTGGAGGCAGGAGGATCAGGAGTTCAAGGTTATCCCTGGTTACACATTAAGTTCCAGACCAGCCAGGGCTACAAGGAACCCTGGTAGGGACGGGGGTAGGGGAATGCCAGACAGGGTGAAACGTGCCTTTAAGGCAAATCCATGACTTTAAGGCCAGCCTTGTCTACATAGCAAATTCTAGGCACCCAAGGATATATGAGACCCTGTCTCAAAATAAATGAACGACAAAAAAAAATCCAAATGAACATTGAAGGACTAGTCACTATGCCCCAGAACATGCACATTCAGGTGAGAGCAAGTAAGTCTCACTTTGCGGCTATTCTCCCTTTGGGCAGCAGGCCACAAACTATCCTGAATGACAGACCTTCACCACTGACCATTAGGTCTAGCACCTATGGGCTTCAGAAGATGGAAGGGGTCGCTTTACCTTCTCCCGAGAGATCTTCTTCTTGCCACAGCCATCACAGGTTAAGGGGAACTTAGGGCAGACCTCATAGTGCGCCTTAAAGAAAAACAGAAACATTAGATGGGGATGCCAACAACAGGACAGGGCAGTGAAAGAGAAGGGGACGGGGACACATGGCGTGCTCAAGACAACAGCCAGCATCTAGGAGGATACTGATGTACTCATGGCTCCTCAGATCCTCTCTGAAGCTGAGTTTAACACTGAGTGAGATCCTGTAGGCACCCTTACAAATTCAGACTGCAGGACTTTCTTCTTCCTCTATAGCCTCCAGAGAACACAAGGTCTATGTAGAGACTGAAATGGCTGTGCAGGACTTTCACAGAACCAGACTATACTATCCTCACGCGGCCCCAGAGCACAGCCAGATTATCTTTTAGAGAGACCCTGATATGCTACTACAGAGTGCCCAACATCAGATGATGTCTGGCCTGACCACACAACAGAGGAACAGAGTGCCAACACCCAGGAGTGGAGAGCAATAACAGCAGGCAGCTGAGAAAGGCCTGGAAAAAGAGATACTGATGACCCTGACTCCAACAGGAGTGAACGGTCTCACAGCGGGAATGTGGACAAGCCAGAAAGTGACAGAGCAAATATTGTTAAATTACAGATATGTTCTGCCTTGGACGTGATCCCCAAAGATCTCCACACTGAAGGCTTAGTCCCTAGCATAGGTGTGCATGTGATGTAATCCAAAAGGTATGGCCAAATGAAGATTCTAGGGCCACTGGGAACATGCCCTCAAAGGGGACACTGAGTCCCTTACTCTTTCTTTTGTTTGGTTTTTCGAGACAGGGTTTCTTTGTGTAGCTTTGATGCCTGTCCTGGAATTAGCTCTTACAGACCAAGCCGGCCTCGAACTCACAGAGATCCACCTGCCTCTGCCTTCTGAGTGCTGGGATTAAAGGTGTGTGCCACCACCACTGGCTCCTATCATGTACTCTAAAACCAAGATAAACCTTCTGTCTTTGGAAAGAGATTATCTCAGGCCCTGGTGAAAGCCATGAGAAACTGTTACTGATAATAACCCTGAACTCCGCAGACGGAATGACACAGTCCAGACTTGCTGATGGAGGAGTGCTGTTTCCTCTACCTGCTGTGCTTCAACTTTTCTCAAATGAGACATTTTTCTTGTTGCTTGGGGGAGGTGGGGTCCTGAGTACTGGGATTATAAATTACTACACTCAATTGTAAACACTTGAAAATAGCTAGGCGGTGGTGGCTCACACCTTTAACCTCAGCAGTTGGGAGGTAGAGGCAGGCGGATCTCTGAGTTCGAGGCCAGCCTGGTCCACAGAGCAAGTGCTAGAACAGCCAGGGTTACACAGAGAAACCCTGTCTGAAAAACAAACAAGAAAAGTACTTGAAAATTTTTTCAGTCCTGTATGGTGGCACAAGCCACTAATGCCAGCACCTGAGAGAGCCAGGAGGATCTGCGAGTTTGAGCCTGGTCTACATAGCAGGTTCCAGTCCAGCCAGGGCTACAGATGAGAACCTATCTCAAAATACACATGTACATATTTCCAGATTTATTTATTTTATATGTATGAGTGTTTTGTCTGGTAAACCATAAGCTTGCCTGGGGCCCACATAAGTCAGAAAAGGGCACTGGATCCCTGGAACTGGTGTTATGGATTACTGAGTCATCATGTGGGTGCTGTGAACTGAACCCAGGTCCTTTAGAAGAGCAACAAGTACTCTTTACTGTAATTACATACCAAAGCAGGGTCCCACCAAGGACCTTCTAACACCTATGGCACCATGGAAACCAGTATAAAGAAGCTAAGCAAACTCCAACTATGGCAGCAAACTCTAGCTAAATGCCCATGTTATAGACACTGCCACCCAGGCTGTACCCGCCCAGCGCACCTCCAGGTCTTCACGGCTACAGGGTGCCCTGCAGTGCTGGCAGCTCAGGCTCCTTTTGGGGCATTCCTGCTCAGTGTGATGCTCCTTCTCGCTGAGGCGGATCAGGCCTTTACATGCAGGACACTCGGTAAGCAGGAATGAGCACCGTCCTTCATGGCAGCTCTGGCAACAAAAGGAGGAATATGAAGATAGTATGCAGACCTTGCAGGTTGCTGCTGTATGTGCAAGTTGCTTGGAGTTCCATGTTATCCTGCCCACCTTCTCAAGATCACTCACTATGCAGACGCAGGTCAGTGTACCCTCTTCCCACTTTCGGAAACCAGGGATGCTGACTCCTAACTGTACTAGACTGAGCTACTCCATTGCAGCTGGTCTGTGTGGGTGGTACCCTAAGGACACTTTCTTCTTTAACTATACACCCATGACACCCACCCCTCCCCGTGTCAGTTCCCAACTAAGTAAGTACATTGTTCTCCAGTTTAAAGACAAACACACAGCGCGGCCATGCTGCAGATCTTGCCAGTTCTGACCTCGTCACTCTTACAGTGGAGCTGGGAGACAAAAGATATAGAAGACAGACAGAGAAAGTAGCTGCATGGCTCCCAATACCTGCAGCTCTGGGCATGACTACCTAGCGAAGGCCTAACATACCACATAAATGGCCAGGCCAAGATGTTGGAAGGCCAGCCTAGAGCCAGCTGTTATCAATGTATCAATGTACAGGATGTACAACTGAGATATATGCTGTGAGGCGCCAGACTGATCCACAAGAGACTACCCTGGACCCAAGCCCAGCACACTGAACAGGAGCAAACCATGACATAGATGCACTGTGCCTCCCAGTCGACCAAAGAGCAGTAATACAGGGACATCCTACCTATAAACCAGGAGAGACAGGGCAATGAGCAAGTCCCCAGTTAGATGCTTTCCTTATAAGAGTTGCCTTGGTCATGCTGTCTCTTCACAACACTAAGACACATAGTTACCAGAGAAACATAGCATTAGAGATTGTCTAAGCTATCTTTTTGTTTTCCCTTCTTGCTTTTTTTTTTTTCAGGGAGGATGCAGGTTGAGACAGGTTTTCTCTGTGTAGATTTGGCTGTCCTAGAACTGGCTCTTTAGATCAGGCTGGCCTCAAATTCAAGAGATCCGCTTGCCTCTGCCTCCCAAGTGTTGGGATTAAAGATGTGCGCCAACCACACACATCAAGACCCTATATTGAGCACGTAGGTCAGTACAGGAAGCACACTCAATACTACGCAGCCTCCACTGTTCACTCATAAAACTCTACCTTTCTAAACGCTAACTCACTCTCCATTAATAGACACCTCCGCCTCTGGAAACCTTCACCCACTGCCCCCGCTATGGACTCGCCCCCCTCCGCCTCTGGAAACCTTCACCCACTGCCCCTGCTATGGACTCACCCCCCTCCACCTCTGGAAGCCTTCACCCACTGCCCCCGCTATGGACTTGCCCCCCTCCACCTCTGGAAGCCTTCACCCACTGCCCCCGCTATGGACTCTCCCCCCTGGACCTGGCTCATCTCACTGAGCTCAGAGAGGCTTTGAAGCAGAAGAAACAAGAGGAAAACTGCCAGGAGAAGGTTAACAGGCAAGAGGTTAAGTTCCTGAGGCTGAAGGCAAGTCCAGAGCAGGGCAGAAGGACCATCAGCCAGGCCATCAAGATGGAGGCTGCAGCTCAGAGTCATCAAAACAACTCTGGAGGAAGGCTCTCTGAGAGGACAGGGGTGAGGAGCCCTCATTCAAACCCCAGAAAGAGGTGGGATTCTAGACAAGGAAAGGCATGCTAGGTCTGAAAGCTGGGCAACCCCCACAACAGGACACACAGGAACACAGATGTGTTGTGTGCCACACTCCCATAACTCCTGCTTATAAAAACAAGCAAAAAGTTAACTCGGGAGGAGTTACTATGCTGTAACAGTTACAGAGCATAAAAACTAAAGCACAACTCACAAATAGTTACTACAATTTAGCTAAGAGGCTCTATAAGACTTAGGGCTGGGGAGATTGCTCAGTTGATAAAGCACTTGTCACCCAAACACAGAAACCTGAGTTCTGACCCCAAACTCCACATAAAAAAAAAGGCCAAATAGAGCAGCGTATTCCCCTAACCCCAATGTTGGGAAAACAAAGATAAGGGACCTGAGGTAAGACGGCTAGCCGGCCTAGACTCACTGGTGAGCTCCAGGTCAGTAAGAAACCCTTTCTCAATAAAGAAGGCGGCTCCTGAGGAACAACACCCAAGGCTGACCTCTGTGCAACCACATGTACATACACACCCATTCACACAAAATACTCAAAGCTGTACACATGGGAGCAGAAAGCCTAGAATGCACACAGTCCTGGATTCAACCCTCTATATTAGAAAAGAAATTAAAAAATGACAAGGTAGCTTAGATTTGCTTTGACGCAATCCCCATGGGAACAAGGGTGACGACACAGCTGACAGAGCCTGATGGGCACCGGGAGCCCAGCACTGACTTGCCTCTCAGCCCACTGCTCAAAGTTGCTCTATGTTTTTGAGATAGGATCTTAAGCAATTTGTTCTTGACCACAAACTTTCTATGTAGCTGAGGATGGCCTTGAACCTCTGATCCTGACAAATTTCAATAAAATTTTTCCCCTGGGCTGAGAATGTGGGAATGGTACAGTATGTGCTTTTTTTTTTTTCCTTTTTCTTTTTCAAAACAGGGTTTCTCTGTCTTAACAGCCCTGGTTGTCCTGGAACTCACTCTAAAGACTACAAAGACCCGCCTACCTCTGCCTCTGAGTGCTGGGATGAAAGTCATGTGCCAGCACCTCCCAGCCCAGTATGTGCCTTTTATGTTCATGGCCCTGGGTTCAATGCCCTGCAAGGGTGCTTCAATTCCCAGCTGAGTTCAGGTCCTGAGAATGACCTGAGTTGGAGCTCACTGATTAGTCTACGCTGGTCAGTCCCCAAACCCAGGGAGTCTACTGTCTCTTCTTCCCCAACACTGAGATTACAGGAGTATGCAACTATCCCTGACTTTTCTAGATGGGTTCTGGAGGGGGACCAGGTGCCAAATGCTGGTCCTCAGGTCCTGAGCTCAAAGAGTCATAGGCAGAAGATACACTTGTCGCCAACATACTCAGGCAACAAGGACAAAGCTCTGTTTCCCCACCAATCATGGCAGACACAATCCAAATACATCAGTATTTACTCAACCAGAATTCAAATTGAACATTTTAAACAGATCCAGTTGATAATACTGATTTTTTTTCTTCAGGATTTTGTTTGTTTGTTTTGCTGTTTTTTAAGACAGGGTTTCTCTGTGTAGCTCTGGCTGTCCTGGGACTTATTCTATAGACCAGGCTGGCCTCGAACTCAGAGACCTGCCTGCCTCTGCCTCCTGAGTGCTGGGATTAAAGGAGTGTGCCACCACGATCTGACTATAACTGAATTTCATAAGAACACATAATTGTGGGCTGGAGAGACGACTCCAGTTAGGAGCACTTGCTGCTCTTACAGAGGACTCAGGTCCAATCCCCAGAATACACACGGGGGCTCACAACCAATCTTAACTCCAGTACTAGGAGACCTAGTGCCACCTTTTGGTTCCTTTTTGGGCACGAGGCACACATGTGGTGTACATACACACATGCAGATAAAACACATAAAAAGATTAAAAAGAAAAGAAAATACAATGGCCATGGACACTAGAGACCTGCCTCCCAGTGCCGGGTGCTCCTGAGTATTTGTAGTCCTGGTTGGTCTGGAACTTATGACGCAGACACCAGGCTTGCCTTGCCTTTGTCTTCCCTTGTGCGGGAAAACAGGTATGCAGTGCATGCCTTGCCTCTGAGATAGCATATTTTAACAGGGCTGTCGGTCCGTTTTCAGAATGACAGGCATCACCATAAAGGAAAAACAAAGCTAAGGCTAAGCAGGATTTTTCTCCAACTTTCCAGACATTTTAAATAATTCAAACCATAAGACAAATGTTGTAGTCACAACCTTAGTTTCCAGTAAGAAAATCAAGAAACAGATGTGTAACAAGCAAGAGACAGGATTATCTGCAAAGGTGGTAATGACTACACACAGTAGATAATTTTTGTCCTGGCCTTTGACATTTGCCACCAGTGAGACGCTTTTATCAATAAAATCAGCTAAGGCAGAGCCGTGCCTGCTCTCCCACGTGACCAAACCCAACTCATCTCAGGGACTTTCCAGACCTCTCGAAGGGTGCAGTCAGGGACTTTCCAGCCTGCATGCCTGCAAAGCCACATGGCACCAAGCCCATAGCCTGGCTGCAGTCCCTAACAATCAGTCAGAGGCCCACACAGCCACTGACCTCGATTACCACAGGCCTGGAGGCCACAGAAATCCCAGAGGAATCCAGAACCTAACAGGGCTGGGAACTATTTTTCCACCTGCCCCAGCGGTCTCTCAAACATCCACAAGAGCAAAATGTTACATAGGGTCCTCATTCCCTACACCAACATTCTCCTGCATCCTCCCGACTTTCCTCGAGGCCATCTCTTTCCGAGACAGCCCTAGGCATTTCACTTTAAGGATATACTGAGACTATGGCTCCTCACCAGGCCCTGACACCATGCTAGAAAAGAAGACTACAGCTTCTTGCTCACCCAAGTGAAGCCCAAACTGCTCAGCTAGCAAAATGAAACCCAAAGCCCGACATCACAAAGTGTCATCAGTCCACAGGACATGGGACATGTAGCCATACACACATGGCAGAGCACAGAAGAGACGAGGTCTCACTAACCAGCCCAGGCTACCCCTGAACTCATATGGTCCTCCTGTCTCTGCCTCCCAAGAACTGCGATTATAGGTGTACTTCACCATGTCTAGCTGAGACAAAACCTTTTTGAAGGTTGTTGACTGAGCCAACAAAGGACAGTGAGTAACTTGGTGGACCCCAGTGGCCTCCTAATCACCTGGTCTCTGTGATGCAGGGTTAACTGAAGATGCGTAAAGGTGATGCAGGGCTCACACTAATATCCCACTACACCACACTATCCATATACCTCCTCTGCCACTGTCTTTTAGATGTCTTTCCATGACCACGTAACAAATATACCCAGTACTTGAACAATTTCCAGTGTCAACACAAATCAAAACAAGAGAACCCTTATGAGTTAGCCATGATAGTGAACACCTTTAATCCTAGTACTCAGGAGGCAGGTGGATCTCTGTAAATTCCAGGACAACCAGGGCTACAGAGAAAGATCCTGTCTCAAAAAAAACAAAATCAAAACAAAAAACAACAAACCCAGAAAACAAGTAACAAAAAGAAAACCTTGTGGGTATGATATACAACACAGAATCTCCCTGACCTTAGAAGCTGCAGTTTCCAACAAAGAATTAGAGATCTGCAACCTAAGCAAATGTGATGTTACCAAGGCCAACATGGCACTAGCTCCTTACCTAAGGTAGCTACAAATCTCCTGTACCTCTGGGGTAGAGTAGGAACTTGAGAAATGGAGAAGAAACAAACTCTATAGTATAGGCCTATGCTGCACTATTTGGGTTTCAGAAAAGGTACTCTTAAAAAATAAAATAAAACAAAGAGATAAAACAAAAGCAGGGAGGTGGTGGCGCACGGCTTTAATCCCAGCACTAGGGAGGCAGAGGTAGGTGGATCTCTGTGAGTTCGAGGCCAGCCCGGTCTACAAGACCTAGTTCCAGGACAGGCTCCAAAGCTACAGAGAAACCATCTCGAAAAACAAAAACAAACAAAAAAACCACAAAGGTTCACTAGGTAGGCCAAGTAAATCCTGAACTCATGATTCTCCTGCCTCAGCTTCCAAAGTGTTGGGATTGCAGTCATGTAGCAGCTTACTCTCAGAAAGGGACACTTTCTAAGGAGCAATGCTTTTTTCACATCCATAGCCAGGCCAGTCCCAGCAGGAGTAGAGAACAGCTTCCATAAGAACTGTTTTGTAGGGCTGGAGAGATGGCTCAGAGGTTAAGAGCACTAACTGCTCTTCCAGAAAACCCAGGTTCAATTCCCAGCACCCACACTGCAGCTCACAGCTGTCTGCAGCTCCAGTAGTCAATACTCTCACACAGACACACACGCCTACAAAACACAAACGCATATAAAATACAAATAAACAAATCGTTTTAAAAAAATGTTTGTGGAGTAGATTTCCCCAAAGTCCACTGCTGGAGATTCCAGCCACCAGGCCAAAACAGAAATGTCTTTCTACCTCATATTCTTTCAAGGTTCCCTTCCAGGTGCACCCATCATTGGGACAGACAGCTGGCAGACTCTCCACCTCCCTGCGGGCAGCATTATCTGGAAAGGCCTGGAACAGAAATATTCTTGGATTATACCTTCTCCCAGCACCCTACTGCCTATGAAGCAACATCTAGATCAGAGACCCTACCCAGAACAACCTGTGCCATTCTCCTGAGTCAGCACACGGAGCAGAAGATAACAAAGGACCAGCTAAGCCATGCTTCTGCTTCCCAATCTTTCCACCCCAAACCAATCATGAGAGGCCACTCCTAGCTCCCAACTTCTCATTCTGTTACCAATGTTACTAAACAAAATTTCTAAATATTTTCTGTTCGTTTTGACTTGTTTAACTCAATACAGTGTACTTACCGAACTATTCTCTAAAACAGAAATGCCTTCTTCATACAGGCCTTCGTGGACACAGGCAGCACAATTCTGAGGCCCAGAGCTAGTGGTAACAAAGGAAACAGAAGATCCCACTGCAAAATTTGCTGCAGAAATTAACTGAGCACGGTTGGCTCAGCCCACAATCCAGCTTCACACCAGTCATTCTTAATTTTTCTCATCTTTGATCACAACTATGTCAACTGCACGATATTTCAAAAACTACAAATGAGAAGATTCAAATGCAGAAAAGAGTACCGGGGCTTGAACTTGCAAAGCCAACTCATTTCTTCCTTTTTTCTTTTTGAATTTGTGACTTCAGGGACCAAAGCATGACTTTGCGAATGCCAGGTAGGTAAGTGTTTTATCTCTGAGCCTCAACTCCAGTCTTCATTTCTTTCTCTTGTGAACAAGGCATTGGCTCTCTGGTAAACCTGACACCCCAAACACATGGCAGAAAAACATGGGTGTGTTTATCTTCTCCACATGCACTGCTGCCTTTCATACCGTTGTACACATCAGCCACCCACCCACATGACATTCAATGCATCCACCAGAGCAGCCTAAGGGAGCTATAATCCTCACAGTAAAATTTCTTGTGCCTGTGAAACCAACAATAATGAATTATATTTAATTTCACATGTCCAAAAATAATATATAACCTATGTTTTCATTTGTGTGCATGAATTATCACGTGTGAACACAGGTGCATTTATGTATGTGTGTGTAAGCCGAGGTCAAATATCAGGTATTCCTCCTCAGGTACCACCCACCTTTTTTCAGATAGAACTCTCACCAGGACCTAGAGCACGCAGATTAGGCTAGGCTAAACAGTGAGCCTCAAGAGTCCTCCTATCACTGTCTCCAGGCATATGATGTCACTACACACACATATTACCATGCCCAAGTTTTTACATGGGTGGAGGGAATCAAACCCAAGCCATGACTGCACAGCAAGCACTTCACCATCTCTCTACTCAGCCCCACTGTTACATTCTAATTTTTTTAATTACATTTTTAAAATGTATTGTGGGAGAGATGGCTCAGAGGTTAAGAGCACTGCCTGCTCTTCCAGAGGTCCTGAGTTCAATTCCCAGCAACCACATGGTGGCTCACAGCCATCTGTAATGAGATCTGGTGCCCTCTTCTGGCCTGTAAGCATACATATAGACAGAGCATTGTATACATAATAAATAAATAAATCTTTAAAAAAATGTATTGTATGTGTAAACATGTACCAAGGCATTCAGGGAGAGGTCAGAGGACAATGTGGGAATTCCCTCCTTTCACTGTGTGTGGATCATTGAGCTCAAACTCAGGCCACCAGGCTTAGTAGCAAGTGCCTTCACCCACCAAGACATCTCTTTGACTTCTGAGGTTGATTTTGAACTTGTTATGTAGCCAAGAATGACCTCAAACATCTGCTTCCAATCTCCACCTCTCAAGAGCTGGAAACAAGAACACGCTATCATATCTTTCTAAGATCAATTCTAAATTCTTTCTTACTTTTTTTTTTTTTTGAGACAAAATCTACGTAGCCCTAGAACTCACTTGTAGACTAGGATGGCCTTGAGCTCAGAGATCCTCCTGCTTCTGCCTCCTGAGTGCTGGGATTCTGTTTCACTATACCCAGCTCAATCAATGGTTTTAAGTGGTAAATTTTACCTTCTTAGTTTGGGGTAAGCCTCCAGAATCCAAGGAGAATTTGTACTAACAACCCCTCTACTAGACAGTGCAATCTAACATCAGACCCACCCACTTGCCCCTGCCCACTCGGGCAGCATGCCATGCACACCTGAGGATGTTCTTCAGGCAGAAGCTGCAATAGCGGTGACCACACTGGGCCTGGAAGGGCCTCCGTAGGATGTTTCTGCACGCTGAACACAGGTACTTGGCTTCTAACTTGGTCCCCAGGAGGGTCTTGGAGAAGCCAGGCTGCTGCAGGTCTAGGGAGCCAGGGGGAGTCACACTGGCTGCAGCCATGTGAGTTTTAACCCACACACACCACAAAGCCCTAAAGAAAACAGACCACATCACACCTCAATTCAGAATAATCCTCTAGAGCAGTGGATCTCAACCTTCCCAGTGCTTCAACCCTTTAATATAGTTCCTCACACCATAAAATTATTTTTGTTGCTACTTCATAATAGTAATTTTGTTAGTTATGAATTATAAATATCTGTTTTCCAATAGTCTCAGGCAACCCCGTGAGTCTTCCACCCCCAAACGGGTCACAACCCACGGTTACGAGAACTACCACTCTAGAGGGAAAAGGAAGGTGGTGACATCTACTAGGAGGCACATGGTGAGGTGCCTGGGTCACTACACTGATCTTGAAAGAGGATCTAAGAAACAAGATTTTAGAGTTCTGGGAAGCCTTGAAGATAAGCCAAACCAATCTCCTGCTACAAATATGGGAAGAGATGACAATAAGGGCGACGAGACTTGATGTCACCCACAGTAACTATCCAATTCATCAGCTTCCTACTTTCTGGCATCAAATCGATCCTGGCTGGAGCACTTCCTGCAGAGACCAAGTCAGCATCCTCCATCCTACACCCATGGTCCCTACAATGAGCATGTTTAAGACGGCGGATGGCTTCTGAAGCATACCATAGGCTGGCAGTCCTTAGATCCCAAACAGTCTCCTGGAGGTGGACACCTGGGCATGAGACACAGTCAGTCTGTATTAATCACTGTTCCCTGCTTGGTATCAGTTCTCCACACACTGCATTGAGCCCACAGCCTGCAGAGCCCCTTCCTCTTCCTGTCATCCAGACCTGACACCTGCCATCCTCGCCAAGATGCTTCACTCAAAGCCAACTAGAGTCCATCTCTTCCCTCCTCTAGGCATCACCCGCCATACCAGAAGAACCACCTCTGCCTGCCCCATCCTGTTTTCCTCTTCTCCAGCCCCAGGCTCCTCCCTCATCTTCCAGCACAGCGGCCTCCACTGGGCTCCCTCTCAACTCCCAGAGTAATCACACAGCACCCAGGCCTTCTGCTTCCCCATTTTCTCAGGTAGCACTCTGGGAGCCCTCACACTCAGGAGCCCAGAAGAGAGGCTTACTCAAGCTGAGGCAGGTGTGGAGAGGCCTGGTCTACCTGAAGGAGCAACCTGGTACCTCTATCTTCCAGTGGCCTCTCATACCTGGAGTACACCATTTCCCAGTGACAACCTCCTTGCCCTATCTCCATGACCAAGGCAGCGTAAACATTGGGGGTAGCTGCTAACCATACTTTCTGCCAAACAGGGTTCCTCAGCCTCTGAGAAGAGTGTGGGAAGACCACTGGCTCTCACTCAGAAGAGCAGGCTAGTCCCATCGAGGGCAAAGAAGTCTGGGGTACGGGGTGGGAGGACATGGACCTCCAGGGTCTTAGCTGCCAAGATCGGGTTCAGTTTCAGAAGCTGAGCTTAAGGAAGAAGTGGGTTATGTGCCTTGGGATGCAGACTAGGAAGTGTGTGGTATCGGAGGTGTGCTGAAGGCAGGGAGGCCATAAGCAGGAGCAGCAGCATCTCCGGAGTCCTCTCTTCCCAGCAAAATCCCAGTCATGTTTCATTTAACAAATCACCTCTCAGAACCATTCCCACATTTAAATACCAGAGGCAATTCCCAGGCTCCAGGAACAATGGCAGCACTGCCTGCTTCATGCTTGGCAACTGCCAGACAGTGCCTTGCTGCCTCCTTCAAACCTTGCTGGCCCCACTGACTTGCCTGCCCTCAAAGCCTTCGGGCACTCACATCCTGGCATGCACAAGGCCCCATCTAGCAGTCAAAGGCCTGGTGGAAGGCTACAGTGAGGAAAACAGAGTGTGAGTCTAGTTCCACAGCCTGAGTCACTTGGTTCTAGGTCTACTGGCCAGTCTGCCAAGGCCCTCCCTCCTCGTCCCTGCCCACTGCCCTCAGGGTTACTTGCTGCTCACCAGGGACTCAACAAGCCCACTCTTTGCCCAACCCTTGGCCAATCCTGCCTCGTCTGGTGGACACCCTGCCCTGTTCTCCTTCACACCGATCCCAAACACCATCACTACAGTGTCGAGCCACACTCAGAAGTGAGGGAACTGGGGGCTGGAGAGATGGCTCAGAGGTTAACAGCATTGCCTGTTCTTCCAAAGGTCCTGAGTTCAATTCCCAGCAACCACATGGTGGCTCACAACCATCTGTAATGAGATGTGGTGCCCTCTTCTGGCCTTCGAGCATACACACAGACAGAATATTGTATACATAATAAATAAATATTAAAAAAAGTGAGGGAACTGTACAACCACTCTGCTGGCCATGCCCTGACCCCACTGCTTCCGACTGCTCCCAAACACTTCAACCCTAGGCCCCTCTTCAAACACAGTGACACTGGCCTCCACTGGTAGTCGGGTGCTCAGAGCCCCAGGCACCACCAGGACATGCCTGGATACACACTAGCGTGGCTTTCAACACAACATTCATTAAAAGATGACTGTTACTTACATGCAGCTTGCTATCCTTTCCAGTGTACCTCGATTCTGATTACACATATTAAAACATTCACAATGCAGCAGTGACAGCTGCCATCTGTCACCTTCTTCTCATCCAACAACTGTTTTTCAGATGCTAGGCACCAGCACGACCAGTTTCTGTGAACCAACCCTTGGCTGAGGGTGTTGAGTCCGAAAGCAAGAGAACTCCTCTGTTCTATCTGTACATCTCTAAGAAGAAAGAAGTTTCTCACCTGTACCTAGACAGGAGTAGTTAACAGAGAGCCCAAGCAGAAAGAATTTTAACTCAGAACCCTTGAGATCTTCAAGTACACACAACTACAGCATTACAAACAGCAGGTCATCCCCCGTGGCCACCCCTGGGAACCAATAAGCAGCACAATGACCCCCACACTCAGGGAGTCCCCTTTACAGAAGAGGCACACTGATGTCAAAGGCTGAGACTCCTGACAGAGCTCCTGTACCGAACACCATGACAAGGCTGCTGGGTGTCCCTAACCTGCAGGACACAGCTCACACGTGCCCACATCCACTCGATTCTTCTGCATACACAATTTAATGATGCCCACATCCAAGTTCATAAAGCATATGTATAACCTCCATCTACTCTAAGCTCCCCCCAGGGTGGATGGCCCTGGACAGGAGGGCAAACCTGACTCTGCCCCGCTCTTGGGGTGGATGCGTCTCCCAGCTTCACGCGTGCATCTGCGCTGTGGGAGGAAACTCACTAGCGCCTGAGCTCAGTGAGACACCACGTCACAAAAAACAAAACAAAAACAAACAAACAAAAAAAAACCCCAGCTGGCACTAAACAACCAGAAAGACATGAATGTAGGGCAGGTTTAATCGTTATTTTATTTTTTGTTTTTTGAGGCAGAGTTTCTTTGTGTAACAACAGTCCTGTCTGACCTGAAACTCTCTTTGTAGACCAGGCTGGCCTCAAACTCACTGAGATCTACCTGCCTCTGCCTCCCAACTGATGGGACTAAAAGCAGGCACCACCACCTGGCCAAGTAAGAAAATGTTTCCATTTAAAAAAGGCCACAACACACAGTTGGGCTCTAACCTCCCTGTCTATCCTTCTCCCAGATATGCCCCTCAACAAGCCTTTCTCCTGTTTTGAGACAGGGTTTCTCTGTAGCTTTGGAGCCTATTCTGGCACTTACTCCGTAGACCAGGCTGGCCTGGCCTTGAACTCACAGAGATCTGCCTGCCTCTGCCTCCTGAATGCTGGAATTAAAGGTGTGTGCCATGACTACCCAGTTCCAGATTTAGGTTTAAATGTCTGTCTGTCTCTTTCTTTCTTTCTCTTACCTGTGAATGGAGCGCCTGAGTTCTGTTAGGACCTCAACACTCAAACAAATGGATAGCTCCAGCCCTGACTGCATAGCTTCCTTGGGGCCACTGTGGCCTCCTGGGGACCAGAGGAACCTTTATCACAGCATGAAGTCTGAGCCTCTACTCAGCTTAGAACCTCAATGGCTTCCCAGCTCTGGTCACGAAAGCTAAAGCTGCGCCAACTCCACCTGTCTGCCTACCCCAGCTCCCACCAGTTCTCTCAGGTCTGCGCCATGCCCATTCTGCTAGGGCCTTACTCCCAGGACTGGCTGTCAGCAGGCAAGTACAGAGCTAAAAGAGGAAGGAGGGGAGCCAGCTTCTACAGCTCTCCCCTCCTGGCTACTACTAGGGAAGTCGCCTTCCACTGATGGCTGCAGTCACATCAATAACTAAACAGCCAGCAGCTAACTCTGGCACACAGCACAAAATCCCTTTCTGTAACAACTGGTCCAGTCCTTCACAAACTCACCCCATCCCCAACCCATGCCCTCTGCTCTAAACAGAGCACCCCAACTCTGGGTCATGTGCCTGCTATCTAAATTCCAAATCCTTGATTTTCTTGTGCTCAGATTTCCAGTTCCCATCCACCTAAATTCCAAGCTGCCCCCAGACACCAACTACACTGCCCACCTGGGTCCCAGGGTCTAGGTGCAGAGCGCACTCACTGGGTCTCCTTCTCTATGGCTACCAGCAGGGCAAGCACAGTACAGTAGTGTGATGGATGCCCAGTATAAAGGGGCAGCAAACGGGGGAAAATCTCCAACATAAGCCTTGAAGCTGCACACCCCACCTCTGGCATAATCTGCAGGACCTACGGCAGTTTTTTCTAGATTTTTTTTCTTCTCCAGATTACCTCGTCCATGCCTGTATAGTTCACAACTTCCCAGGGGATCCACCTGCCACGCCATACTCACAATTTACGTAACAACACACGGGAATTGGGGGCTTAGCATTCCACTGTCAAGAAGGAAACCCCAAACCAACTCCCAAAACAGCAATGAGATGACAGGCTGGAAACACACTTCCTTCCTAGAAGAGGGCCTTCTCCAAGCTGACTGCTGCCGTTTCTGTGGTGCAGCCCAGGCCGCTATTCCTCTATGTGCAGGGGGAATCACAGTCCAAAGAATCCTGGAGGGCTCTGTCGGGAAGCGCCCCATGTCCTGCAGCCCAGGAGCCAGTGAGACTGGACGTGCACGTGCACGGCCCTCACTCCAGTCGCTGCACAGACTTTTCCAGGCTCTCATCAGCCATCAGGTGTGCAGAGAGAGGTGCTGAGGACCAAGTCTGCCCCATGTTGACCGGCAAACAGGAAAGAGTAATAGGGTTCCCGGCAGCCTGCACTGTCAGAGACTAGTCTGTCCAGTTCCAGGAGTACTGGGGCGGGTTTGGGGGGGGGGGGTCCCCAGAGGAAAAAGAAACAGCAAATACATAAACACCTCACAGACGTGCCCTGCAGGTCAGGCCAGGGAGACACCACAGCTGGAAGCACTCAGCCTTCCAGCTGTGCACACAAGGCTTGATAAAGAATTACCCTTGAGTTGTTGGTGGTGGTGCACACTTTTAATCCCAGCATCTGGGAGGTAGAGGCAGGAGGATCTCTGTGAGTGGGAGGCCAGCCTGGTCTACAAGACCTAGTTTCAGGACAGGAACCAAAAGCTACAGAGAAACCCGGCCCCTGGCGCACACCTTTAATCCCAGCACTCAGGAGGCAGAGGCAGGCGGATCTCTGTGAGTTCGAGGCCAGCCTGGTCTACAAGACCTAGTTTCAGGACAGGAACCAAAAGCTACAGAGAAACCCTGTCTCGAAAAATCCAAAAAAACAAAAACAAAAAAAAGCAAGTAAGTGGGGGAGGGAATGCTTGAGCTTTTGTCAAATGCTTTAAAATTCTGTGGTACACAACAAATACAGCCATAAAGCTAATTTTTAAAAGATTTAAACACCAATTTGGGATTGGTTGTAGGTCTCCACCCAGTATCAGTAATTTGGAGTCATTAAATATCACCTTTCTCAGGCAGTCACACAGGCATGGGCACTGTGGCAAGGCCAAGTGTGACCTCTCTGGACCAACTGGTAGCCAGAAACAGAGGACTTCCAACTAGTGAACTGCACGCAAGATGACCTTGCACTGTGTCCGTGGGGCTGAAGGTTTCCTGAGTTCCCCAACTCTGTGTTTCTCCGAATGTAGGGCCCGCAGGGAGTACGCCTTTGGGTTCTAACCAATCTCATGTCCATCATGAAGAGTGTCCACCAAGCCCAACCTCCACTAAGCAGGCTTCAAGGAGCAAAGGGCCCTGGGATCAGACCAAACCCCCTGACACTTAGGCATCCCATCAAGATAGCTCCCAGAGAAAGGGGTCCTGAGAGGCAGAAACGTGAGATCTGAAAAGATAAAGGACACCAGGAAAAATGAGACACCAACAGGGAGTTTGGGGGGAGGGGGTGTCCGTGGGCTGTGGAGCCGGGTGTCAGAGTCTGAAAGGGCGACTACGCCTGAGTACTGGGGGCGTCAGGCTTAATTTGACTCCTTAGGTTCAAAAGCTGATGCAGGTGGGGAGGTGGGCAGTCAAAGTGGCCCAGGAGACCAGGCGTTCGCCCAAGAGCAAGTGGGGCTCGTGGGTCCCACGGCCAGGACGCCGGACCGAGATCGGGGGAAGGGACCGTAAGGCCGTGACCCCGAAACACAGCGCCCAGGCCCGCGCGCGCAGCGACGCACCGCTGCCGACGTCGCGAACTTTTCCGGCCCCCCTCCCGCCGACTTTCAGTTTCCGGCCCCGCGGCTCCGAACCCCACCCCCCCTCACACCCCGACGGCGGCGGCCCCGCACCTGACCCCCAACCGCCACTCCCGCCCCGCGCCTGACCCCGGCCACACCGGCCGTAAACGCTGACCCCGGCTCGGCTCCGCGCCGCCTCACCCAACGGTCTCCGCGCGCCCGGAACTCAGCGTCCGCCGGGGACCACCCCCGCTGCCGCGGCCCGTCCCGCCTGACGGACAGACTCGCGAGCCTACCAGGAGCTCCCAGGGCGCGGCAGCGGGCGTCGATTTGTCAAATGGGCTGCCTTGGGCCCTCTCCTCTGACGGACGGAAGCAGGAACCTACCAGGAGCTAGCAGGGAGCCGCAGCGAGCGGCGATTGGCCGGTGCAGCGCGGCTTGGTACTGAGCTTGTTTCCCCGCTTTCTAGCAAAGTCTATGTGGGGCTGACGTGAGCTGCCGCGGGTTGGCTTAGGTCCTCCTGGGACAATCGTGCTCCTAGCACGAACCTGGTGCTCTGGAGGTCAGTGGGTAAAGTCACTTGCCACCAAGCCTGATGACCCTAGTTCAATCCCTGGGACCCTTGATATGGAAAGAGAGCAGGAATGTATGCATTATTTTATTACACACACGCACACACACACACTACAAACCATGTATAAATAACACCACACACATAGATATGTATACACACAAAATAATTAGATCTCACCAATCTATTTTTTGTTTTGTTTTTCGAGACAGGGTTTCTCATAGCTTTGGAAGCCTGTACTAGAACTCGCTCTGTAGACCAGAACTCACAGAGGTCCGCGTGCCTCTGCCTCCAGAGTGCTGGGATTAAAAGTATCACCACCACCGCCCAGCTCAAGATCTCACCAATATTCTACAGCAGATATGTCCAGCCTGCAGCATGTATCCCAGGATGACCATGAATGCATCCCAACACTTGTAAATGTTATATCACAATGTCAAAAGGATAGACACCTCTGCACGATACCCCGAGTCTCCTCTGCATTCGTTCTGTAGCTGAGTTTGAGAGATACTTGTGCCGTTTTACTCTTTTGGCTCATTTTTCTTTGCTCTTCGAGGGGCCTGCCACCCAGCTCCCAAATAAATCACACACAGTGGCTTATTCCTTTTTTTTGTTTTGTTTTTTTGTTTTTTGGGTTTTTTTTTGTTTTTTTTTTTTTCGAGACAAGGTTTCTCTGTGGTTTTGGAGCCTGTCCTGGAACTAGCTCTTGTAGACCAGGCTGGTCTCGAACTCACAGAGATCCGCCTGCCTCTGCCTCCCGAGTGCGGGGATTAAAGGCGTGCGCCACCACCTCCCGGCACAGTGGTTTATTCTTAATGATAAATGCCTGGCCTTAGCTTGGCTTATTTCTTGCCAGCTTTTCTTAAGTTATCCTGCCTATATTTTGCCTCTGTGCGTCTTTCTTTCCTTACTTCTGTATATTTTACTTTCACTCTTACTCCGTGGCTGGCTGTGTAGCTGGGTGACCGGCCCCTTCTTTCTCTTGCTCCTCCTACCTTTTCTCCCATGTTTCTCCTTCTATTTGTTCTCTCTGCCTAACAACGCCGCCTATCCTTTCTCCTGTCTTGCTGTTGACTGTTAAGTTCTTTATTAGGCCAATCAGGTGTTTTAGACAGGCACAGTAACAGCTTCCTGGAGTTAAACAAATGCAACATAAAACATAAACATCTTTATATCATTAAGCAAATGTTCCATAGCCTAAACAAATGTAACACATCTTTTTTTATTCTCCAACAATCAATTTATTTACAACAGCATTTTAAAGGCAGATATGCCCATTTTGATGAACCCAACCCAGCACCCCCCAAATCTACTAGTGTTCCACAAATCCTGCACCCTCCAGGACTCAGAGAGCTCACAAGTTGTCCCGAGAGACTGCAGCTACTCTCAACACCTGTCACGCAGGTTGATTTCAGGAAGCCTGAGGGGCCCGTGGTTAGACTGTACCTTGGTCCCCGCCCGCAACATCACTTTTGTAATGTGGAACACTGAGGGCCCCCCCCCCGAAGTACAGAACAGAAACAGTTTAACTCTGTGAAGCTGTTACTGTGGCCTAATAAAGAACTGAAAAGCAAGTCCAGGTGAAGTATCCAAGCTTGAGTGTAACCCTGTAGGCAGTACTGCCCTGCTCGGCCTGTGGAAAGGGCTGGACAAACACACCCCATCTGCTGTGTGCTTTTCACTTTGGCAAAGGAACAAAACCACCAGGAGGTTTAAGAACATGAGTAAACTTCAGGAGACAGAAACTACAACAGCTGCCGGTACACACAGCCTTCAGGCTGCCCCAGGCAGTCTCATTGCCTGTTCCCCGCCAGTTTCCCACTACAAAAGGGTGTAAAAGAGCTGACCGCAGCCGAGGATGACTGTCCCGGTTTCCTTTGTTAGCCACCCTGACTTTTCCCTGGAGAAGGCAGAAGGGCAGCAGCCTGTATCTAAAAGGACAGAAGAGTCAGGGGACCTCACATTCAAGAGTGAGAAGCTTTAAAGGGCCTGAAAAGCGGCAATGCTGGAGGTCTGGCACCATCAGACAGATGCGCAGGCCAAGTGGCCCCAAGCCCTTCCAGAGGCAGCTGCTGAGGAAGGGTAAGCATCTCTCGGGAGGGAGCACCTGGACTTGAGATTGGATGCCAGTTCTGTGGGCTGGGGAAGGGAGCTGAGGGACAGAAAGCCCAGGCCAACTCAGCCGGCTGGGAGTGGCAGCCAAGGAACAAACTCAGCCCTGGGAAGATGGAGGAGAGGAACCACCTGTAAAGGCTCCAACCAGTGTTGGTGGCACTGGACATATCGGGTACACAAAAGTCCACAGGAACCTACTCAGGGCTGTCACACAACAGGATTTCCTGTCTGCAGAGGTTGGGGAGAGGCTCCCAGGAGCTGCCTAGCAAAGGTGTGGCTCTGATCCTCCCTGGCCACAGCAAGCAGCAGGTGTGTGTTCACTGGAAACTGAAGGCCCTGAAGCCCTGGGCTGAAGTCCACACAGCTGCTGGTCAAACCCTGTCAACTCCACATAGGCAAAGGACAACACAGAGCTTGCCCTCTTCCAGCTGTGGCCCACAAGTCATATGAGTCACCCACACTTGTGCAAATTCAATACCAGGACAGAGGCCCACTGCCCAACCTAAGGCTCAGTTCTAAGGCGCCCAGCCCGACAGGTTGGAAAAGAGCCAAGGCAGCGATGAAGGGTTGGAGAAAGTGGGGCAGAAGTCTCCAGTACATCATAGCAGGGAGGCAACACCTGCCAAAGGCATGCTAATTCCTCAGGGCAGCAGCCTCCGCGACAGCTGGTCCTCCAGGCTGGGCACAGAGCTCTCATCCACAGCAGAGTCACCCTCTGGAAGCTGGCTGAGCTGGTCTAAGACCCCCAGGCCATTTTCCTCAGCAATCTGCACGATGAGGCTGTCGACCTGCTCCTGGGGTGTGGTCAGCGTGGTGGCAGAGCTCCTGGAATCCTCCGTTACCAATGTGTGCTCATCCGGGCTTTGCACCTGTCTGCTCAGACCTGTCCATCACTGCAGACACCTTCTGGAGATCCATGGCACTCAGCGCCCTGTCCAGAGCTTTGGTCACCTGTGCCATATTCTTGGTTACCCCCTTCACGGTCACAGCTGTCTGCACCTTGGAGGCTACTGCATCCACACGGGACGCCATCCAGAGCCAGTTTACACCTTCATTCTTCTTGCGGATGGCGTTCTCAGCACACCTGCGGGCACACTCCACATTTTTCTGTTGAAGGGCCTTCTTCACTTTGGCCTGCTCAGCCTTGGAGTCCTTCTCTGCCTTCTTGGTCAGTTTCTCTGGCTGCTTCAACTGGAACAGGGTATTGTCCATGGCCAGTCAGGTAGTGCACCCCTCAGGGTGGTGAAGGGGACGAGATCTTACGGACCAGCTGGCAAATGTGACACGTCTTAAAACTATTCTACGATAGCCTTTCTCTTTGGATATTAGGCTCCTAAAATAATGGACTCCAAGAAACTGAAATACTCTCCAGGAATCTCATGCAGGAGAAAGGAAAAGGCTGAAGCCCAGACCAACCAAAGGAAAACTTGTGTCCTGGGAAGAGATCTGCAACATCAATCCATCTTGCACGGTACACTGGAGCTGAGACAATGGTTGGGTTAGTGATGGCAGGACCACACTTTAACCCTGTCTACTTAGTGATGCATAACTCTGGCCTCTACTTGAAGTTAAACTTCATGCAGGACCCTAAAGGTGAATGTGGGGAGGTTGTGTCACTGGATCGCTTTGTCTTTCTTTCTAATTTGGCCACAATGAGTAAATCTTTCTTGCTTTTCACTGGTGCATTTTCTCTTTAATTGGCTTATTGAGGACAAGTGCCTGAGCGTCTTGCTAGGGATGCCAGAACGGGCTCTGACCGTAATAACTACAGTAGCAATCTCACGAGGATTGCAAGGACTAGGGAGCAGAAGGGGAGTCCAGGTGAGATCCTGGTCACAAGGAGATCCCCTGCAACCGTGAAAACGGTTCTAAGATGAAAACTGTTTGAAGCTGGGGCTACTGATCCAGCCTCCTGACTGCACTCTTGCTTCGTCAGGAGGTGGAATTCCCCTAACCGAATCAAGAATTCCACCAATGTGACAGCGAGGTTGTCGTCTTCTGACAGAACTCAGGCAGCCACTGGGTCGATAATCTCGCTAGAGCATGTTTGCCCCAAGCACTAGTGAGTCCCCACCTGCAGGAACTCTCTCAGCTCTACCTATGTAAGGAGGTGTTTCCTTCAGGCTGCGCCTGAGAGGCCTGAGCGTGTGCTGAGACACTAGCAGCCTAGCCTGACAGAAAGACTCATTCACAGCAGAGCGTCTACTCCCCTAGGGGAAAATGTGTGTCTGCTCCGTCCTCCAGACCTCACCTCACCCACATCCACCAAAGATTTCACCAGCAAGATACTACCCCCTGCCCTTAATGGCAGCTGAGCCAGAGAGTGACATTACCCTAGCTTAACTGTAGCCTGCTGGCCCAATGCTGCCACCGCAAATGTGGCCTTTAGACTTCTCTACTTTTGAGATTTTGTGTGCATTTTTGGGGGGTGGCATACTGGTGTGCAGAGTGTGTACAGACTTAGACCAGGTCAACAGATGGGAGGTGTCCTGAATGGGAAGTGGCCTCACTACTGCCCCACCCACCAGCACAGAACTGTGTGACATCCCGGGGACTCACCTCACTCGCTGACTGGGAAATGGGTGAGTCACCGTATCGTTGGACTACTCAGGGGTTTCCCACGTGCATTCCTTTCTGCTAAAAAGAAAGCAAAAGTTACCCAACAAGACAACCAGAGGGCCAGGCAGAGGTTGGGGATGTCCCGTGGACAGACTAAAGAGGACCCACACAGCACCTGCTCACTCCCTGAGTCCTGGGATCAACCTCAACCCCCTCTTCAGTAGAACCTTTGACTCTGCATGGGCATGTGTCGTGGCATTTGTCCTGAAGACGGCTGAGGTGACACACCGAAACAGGTTGGGACCTCAAGTGCTGACAGAGTTGGTTGGGGTAGGCTGTGGTGATTGGACAGGACAGTGTGTACCGCACGTGTGTGGAAGTCTGAACGCAACCTCAGGTGTCTTTCCTCACCTCTCCCCTTGAGTCAGGGGCTCTCATTTGCCACTGCTGACTTAGACTGGGCTAGCTGGCTTGCAAGTTTCCAACACTTCTTGTCTCTGCCTCCTGTCTTGCCATAGGTAGGCATACTGTTGACTATGGAAGTGAGCTGCTGCATCTGGCTTTGCATGAGCCCTGGGGATCAGACTCTCCTGCCGAGGCCCAGCTTGGTCACAATCCTTTGTACCAGGCAGTACCACACTCCCTGTGCTTGGCTTGGGCCTTCTCTGGGCCTTAGAGCCTCAGGTTAAAGCCACTGTTTTTCCTGGTAACCCTGGGTTCTCATGACCGTAAACACGTCATCTGTACAAGATATATAATGGTAGCATTTCTGAACTGTGACCTCTGTGGTCCAGGGCCCAGGTCCATAGTTCACACTGGCTGGCTGTCAGGTAATGGAGTACAGGGCTTCCTAGCTTCTCAGAGAACAGCGAGTATGCCACCTGCCGTCCAGAGAGGGAAAGGGCTGTGAGCGGGACCTTCTTGGCATCTGACAGGGTAGCCTCGCTGTTACCCACACACCTGTACCAGCACTGCTCCCACTCAGACCTGGCAAGTGGAGCCATCCTTCCAAGGCCGTCCAGCCACATGTCTGTGGTGATGTCAGCTGTAATCTCAACACTCGAGATCCCAGGGGCCTCCTTCCACCTGCGGCAGCCGGGTGTCCCTGCCCCTCCCTATCACATTCTCCACAGGGGCTCCTACAGTGGTAGGATGCTATCCTCCAAGCGTAACAGCCTTTGTTGCTTACATCAGCAGCTGTGACTATTCCCAGGTGATCCTCAAGATTGGGACTTGATATCCCTTCATAGAAGAATTGGGTGGGGATGGTCACAGACCTGAGATCTCAGTCCCTCTTTCCTTCCCTCTTTCTTTCCCCTGCCAGATATAAGCAGTTCTGCCTCAGACATAAGTAGTCTTTTGTTCTCAGGAGGTGCTAGAGTTATAATGTGGAGGTTAAGTGAAGGGAGACGCCACCTATGCGGCCATAAGGAAGTCGTCATCCGCGCTGGGTGAGACTTTTACGGCCACTTTGGGATTTGCTCCTCTACTCACCCATGCTTTGGAAGTACCCAATAAACTCAATGGTTTGCCGAATTGGACTTTAATAGAATTGCATCTTCATCTCTTGCTGGTGCCTTATTTGGTGTGAGTAGGTGCCTGTATGTGTCTTCCGGGAAAAGTTCACACAACACCAACATTCTTTCAGCTCTTATGCCCTGGTCCAAAGAACAGACCAAATGGAGAGTCTCTCCCTGGCCCTGGAATTTGGACACAGTCTGCTGCTTACTTAGGTGTTAGGTTCTCTGACCCACTCTTCCATATAGCACAACCTTCACCGCGCCTGTTCATCTGCTCACACCTGCTCCTGCCTTCCCTTCCCACACTGAGCAGCTGGCGGGGGCTCACAGCTGCTGGTGGTGAGGACTGGCCTGGCAGCACTTGGCCAGCTCCATCACCTCCTTGAACCTCGTCTGCGCCGTCACGCTAGTGAAAAGAGCACAGAATAAACTTCATGGCGGAGTAAACACTCATTCAGCCAGGAACAGCAGTGCATGCCTGGAACCCCAGAACTCAGAGGCAGGCAAGCGTGACAGAAGCTTGACCCACACGGGAGCACCTTGACTCAGAAACCACTTAAACTAAATGTAATGACTTTTTTTTTTGATTTTTCGAGACAGGGTTTCTCCGTAGTTTTTTATTGTTGTTGTTGATGTTTTTTTTTTTCTTTTGATTCCTGTCCTGGAACTAGGCCTTGTAGACCAGGCTGGCCTCGAACTCACAGAGATCTGCCTGCCTCTGCCTCCCGAGTGCTGGGATTAAAGGCGTGCGCCACCACTGCCCGGCTTGTATTGACTTTTGAGATAACAGTATAGACCAGTATCTCTTTTTTTTTTTTTAAGTTTTTTCGAGACAGGGTTTCTCTGTGGTTTTGGAGCCTGTCCTGGAACTAGCTCTTGTAGACCAGACTGGTCTTGAACTCACAGAGATCCGCCTGCCTCTGCCTCCCGAGTGCTGGGATTAACCGGCCCAGTATCTCTTTTGAACTGTAATGTTTGCAAATTTGACTTTATCAAAACTGATCTTTTGAACCAAGTGCAGTAATACACACATGTCATCACATGTAATCCCAGCAACCAAGAGACTGAGACAGAAGAACTCTAGACCAGCCTGGAGTACAGAGTTAGACCCTGTGTAATACAGGCAACATGCTTATCTTATTGTGGTCAGGCACCGCAGACAGTTAGCCAAATCTATCTACCCACCTGTATTTCCTTTTAATGGATCAGAACACCTTCTGTCAAAGTAAAATTTGAAAGTTTTTTTCTGAAGTCATTGATATATGGGAAGAAATTCCGAAATGAACCTCAAATATGGTATTCAGTAAGGATTCCTGAGTCTTCCCCATCACAGCACACGCTACAAACTGTGACTCACAACTGTCTTTGATTGCACCTCCAACGGGTCCGGTGCCCGCTTCTGGACTCAGAGGGCACCTGTTCCACATGTGTGCACCCCACATACACACGTGGTTAAGAAATAATGTTTGCTTTTGTGTTTTCAAGACAGGATTTCTCTGTGTAGCCTTGGCTGTCTCAGACTGACCTCAAACTCAGAGATCATCCTGCTCTGGCCTTCCAAGTGCTGGTATTAATGGCATTTGACACCAATGCCCAGCTAAAAATAAATATTTTTTAAGAACTGTTTTCCTAAATCTAGAAACCAAGGGACAGTTGAGGACTAAAGTTCTAGAATGCCATTTTTATTCATGACGAGGTGGTATGTGACTTTTTCTGGGGATGCTATTTTCATTCCCCAGAGAGGTAGAGAGCAATGGCAGACCAAAGGAAACATTCTGTCCTAGTCCATTTTGGTGCTCTTACAGAAGTCTAGGCAACTCAAAGGCAGCTCCATCTCCAGAAAGGCCCTGTGCAGCTCACAGGCAGTTATACCACCAGTAATCTCCTCCCCAGAAGCTGTTTGCTGCTTATGCATCAAGAAGGGGGTCTGTGAGCATCGTCTCTACATGAGGGAATGGCAGTAGTTCTGATCTCCCGAGGGTCTCCTATGGGTGACCACAGCTTCTCTGCTTCAAGATGGTTCGCGGTCATGGGGAACCCAGAGGAAACTGTTACACAACACAGGGTCAGGCCCCTGACTGCCCACAACTGTGGAGAACTGACAGAATATGGAAGCCACTGTCTGTAAGCATTGGGCAACTGGCAGTGCAGAACGGAGGACCTGAGGGGGGCGGGTGAGGACACAGATCCTCAGTTGCCTATGTTCTCTCTGGCTTTCTGTTTAGGATGCTTCTCCAATAGTCTCACAGGGGGGTGGAGAGCGAGCACAGTGTGGTGATTTTCCTGTGCTGAGGAGGTCAAAGGCAGAGAGCCCAGGGTAACAGGAGCAGCTGCAGCGGCAGAATTTGATGCTGCCTGTAACTTCAGGTCCAGGGAATCTGACACCCCCTTCTGGTCTCTAGAGGTACTGCACACACATACACACCGCCCACCACTATCCCATATACACAAAATTAAAAATAAAATATCTTGGGCGACAGAGGCATGTTGTGGAATATTTAACTAGGTAAAGATGTGCTGCATTTGTTCAGGCTCTGGAATGCTGCTTGAACTGTGAAAAGGTGTGCTGCGTTTGTTTAATGATATAAGGATGTGTTCAAGTATGAAAAGATGTGTTGCATTTGTTTCACCTTGCCTGCCGATGGCACGTGATTGGGCTAATAAAAAGTTGGATGCCAATAGCTAAGCAGGAGAGATTTAGTCAGGGCTGGCAGGAAGAGAGAATGGATAGGAGGAGAATCTAGGCTCAAGAGGAACGGACAGATGAAGAGAGGAGAGAACGAGAGGGATGCCTGGGGCCAGCCGGGCAGCTGCAAGCCAGAGACGAGAAGCAGTGAAAGTAAGACATACAGAAGGACAGAAAAGTAAAAAGCCCCAAGGCAAAAGGTAGATAAAGAGAAACAGGTTAATTTAAGTTAAAAAGAGTTAGCCAGAAATGAGCATAAGCTAGGCCGAGCATTCAAAACTTATAATAATGGGCTGGAGAGATGGCTCAGAGGTTAAGAGCATTGCCTGCTCTTCCAAAGGTCCTGAGTTCAATTCCCAGCAACCACATGGTGGCTCACAACCATCTGTAAAGAGATCTGGTACCCTCTTCTGGCCTGCAGACATGCACACAGACAGAATATTGTATTCATAATAAATAAATAAATATTTTAAAAAAACTTATAATAAGTCTCCATGTTGTGGTTTGGGAGCTGGTTGGTGGCCCAGAAGAAAAAGCCTGCCACAGAGGCAGGTGAATCACTGTGAGTTCCAGGACAGCCAGACATACATAGTGATTTCTGTCTCAAGGTAAATAAAAATCTTTATAGATTTTTTTTAAAAAAATGGCTTCCGGCTGCAAAGCTGCAAAGAAACCCTGTCTCAGAAAACCAAAAAAAAAAAAAAAAAAAAAATGGCTTCCAGTTTTCTGAGCTGTAGCTCACTCCTATTCATACAATTATCTTTCTACATTTTGTAATGCTTTGGTATCCTTTTTAAAAAATATACTGACTTTTCCCACACAAGATTATTTTAAGATATTATATAATAACATAACACAAAAATCTTACATATTAACACAAAATATACATGCTGTCCTAGGGTTTGGCTTAATAGTAGGGAGGGGGAAGAAAGGAAGGAAAGAGGGACAGCGGACCGGAGAGATGGTCATTCAGTAAAGTGGCTGCCATGCAAGTCTGAGGACCTGAGTTCGGATCCCTAGCAGCCATGTAGGCACTGGGCACTTACAACCCCAGTCCTGGGAAGGAGGAGACTGGGAGATCCCTAGAGCTTTCTGAACAGCCAGTCCAATGGAGCCCCAGGTTCAGTCAGAGACTGTGCATCAGACAGTATGGAAGGAAGCAACTAAGGAAGAGCTCCAGTGTTTGCCTGACTTAAAACAAAGCAGAAAACAGGAAGGAATAGAGGGCGGGTGTTTGGGCTGAAGAGATAAGGTTGGAGAGGACTCAGATCCTGAAAGGAAGAAATAAACCGCCATCTTTAACTTGTGTTCCAGCAGGCTACAGAAATGTGTGATGACGAGGTGGCTAATGCAGGCAGGCCACTCATGTTAAATACGTGAACAGAGGACTCACTGTCTCTGGAGAGAGTTTACCATGCTAGCTGCTGAGGCTTCTCTCCAGAGTAGCAACCTCTGAGCCTGGAACACACCAGAAGACCCTGACTGGGATTGAAAGTGCCTGGTGACTCCACAGAGAAAAAAGGAGAGCAGCCTCATGGCATCTGTCTGAGCCCAGAGGGTCGGGGGGGGCAAGGACTGGGCAGGAGACACCAGGACTGGATTCCTGATGATAGCCATGTGGGACATGGGTCCATTGACCAAAGACAGGCGATGGAGGGTCCCTCTTCAAGCCCAACCTAGTCAGAGAGGATACACCGTGGGACTGGCTCAACTGTTCCTGCAGAGCTCACACCCACGGCCTGGGATGCCTCGTAAAGAGTTCATACACATCAGACCCAGATACGGTGCTGACAATGCCTTAGATTACGGCCCGTGTCAGGCATCTAGATGGACCCCTCTCTCGTTTCACTCTCTGGGAGTCAAACAGGTTGGAACGACTGTGCATTTGTAGCCACAAAATAAGAGGAATGGGTTAAGATGTTTATGAACAAGAATGTCTCCTGAGGATGCCTGGACACTTAAGTCAGCTAGAAGTGAAGGAGAAAGGGCTTTGCACCTGCCAGGCCAGTGGTCAGTCTTTCCCAATCAGTCATGAAGGTTGCAAGATGTCAACAGAATTGAAACCACCCGCAACGGAAGAGAATTAGAACTTTCAGGCTGGTGAGAGGGTAAAATGCCTTCTGCCAAGCCTGATGACCTGAGTTCTGGCTCCAGAATCCACACGGTGGAAGAGAACCGACTCTCCAGAGCTGTCGTTGGAAGTGGCTCACATTACTCGTGCGTGGCCCTCCACCCACACACAAGTGCACACACAAAATGTAAAAGAAAAACACTCTCACCGCCAGGCACTCACCTGTGTTCCCATCACTCAGGAGGCTGAGAGGAGGAGGCCAGCCAGACTGAGCTACATAGTGAGACCCTGTTCCCGAAACACAAAGCAAACAAGAATCTCTCAACGAAAGATACAACTTACACCACTGTGGATGTTTTCCATTCATGAATGGATTTAGGAACTGTGCTAGCTAGTTTTGTGTATCAACTTGATATAAGCCAAAGTCATCAGAGAAGGGGCCTCATTTGAGGAAATGCCCCCAGCTGTAAGGCGTTTTCTCAGTTAAGGATCAATGGGGAGGGCCCAGACCATGGCAAGTGATGCCATCTCTGGGCAGGTGTTTCTGGGTTCTACAAGGTGGGCTGAATTGAGCAAGCCACGAGAAGCCAGTAAGCAGCTCCCCTCCATGGCCTCTGCATCAGCTCCTGACTCCAGGTTCCTGCCCTGCTTGAGTTCCTGTTCTGACCTCCTTCAACGATGGTTCTGTGATCTGGAAATAAATCCTTTCCTCTCCAACTTGCTTTTTGGTCATGTGTTTTGGTGCAGCAATAGAAACCCTAAGACAGGGACCAAATCTGTTGTAGCTGCTACCAGTGAGCTCATCAGTGAGAAGTCTTGAGCTTTCTCAAGCTAACGCTGATCACGATGGAGAAACGTGATCAAACACTAAGAAAATGACTGAGTCGTCTTTCTATTCTTTTCCAAAAAATATTTATTTATTATGTATACAGTGTTCTGGCATGTATACCTACATACCAGAAGAGGACACCAAACCTCATTATTGATAGTTGTGAGCTGCCATGTGGTTGCCGGGAATTGAACTCAGGGCCTCTGGGAGAGCAGCCAGTGCTCTTAACCTCTGAGCCGTCTCTTCAGTTCCCTCTACTCTTTTTAGAAAACAGTTCCACAAAATATGTGACAAGGCAATCAGAGTGAACACAGCTGAAAACAACAAGCAAAAACAAAGAAATGTGTACAATTTATATTTCTATTATTATTATAATTTATTTTTTAAGATAGACTCTCACTGTGTTCCCTGGCTGGCCTGGAACTCCCAGAGATCTGTCTGCCTCCCAAGTGCTGGGATTGAAGGTGTGTGGTACTACACCCAGCCTCTTACAACTCTCCCAAATCAAACTCCACTTCCAAGGGATCTGATGCTCTCTTCTGGTCTCCCCAGACATGGATGTGTGATTTTTGAGGCTAGCCTGGTCTACATATCAAGTTCCAAGCCAGTCAAAGTTATATAGTGAGACCCTGTCTCAAAAAAAAACCCCACAATTTTTAAGTCTTTCATATTTGTATTTTGCATGAATATCTATACATCGTATGTGTGCAGTGTCTGTAGTGGCCAGAAGGCATCAGATCTCTTATAGTTATAGATGCCTGAGCCACCCTGTGGGTGCTGAGAATTGAATCCAAGTCTTCTGGAAGAGTAGTCAGTGCTCTTAACTGCCAAGCCATCTCCTCATTTTTAAATTTTAAAAGTGTTATTTATTTTTGGTACCCAGAGTGATGGCACATGCTTTTAACCCAAGCAGTTGGGAGGCAGAAGGCAGATCTCCATGAATTCCAGGCCAGCCTAGTCTACACAGTGAGCTCGAGGCCAGTACATAGTGAGCCCATCTCAAAAAAGACAAAACGTCACCCCCACCAATGTGTGTGTATGTTTTCATGTGTATAGGCGTTTTGCCTTTACACGTGTCTGCATACTGCGTGTGCCTGGTGCCCTCGGAGGCCAGAATAGGGCATCTATCCCTCTGGAGTTGGAGTTACAACCTGATATGGGTGTTCTTGGGTCCTCAGCAAAGCAGCAAATGCTCTTAACCACTTAAGCCCCTCTATAACCATTTTTATCTCTCCCAAGCAGGGTTTCTTTTTTTTTTTTTTTTTTTTTTTTTGGAACCCTGACCGGGAATCGAACCAAGCAGGGTTTCATGTAGCCCTGGTGGCCTCAAACTTGCTAAAGAGAACCTTGAACTTTTGATCCTCCTGTCTCCACCTCCAAGTACTGGTGTTACAAAGGTGAATTGTTTATTTTTATCTTTATTTCGAGACAGGATTCCTCTGTGTAGTCTTGCGTATCCTCTAAATTGCTATGTAGACCAGACTGGCCCCGAACTCACAGAAACCCATCTGCTTCTGCTTGTCAAGTGCTGGGATTAAAGGAGTGCACAACAACCGTCATGATGAGCTTTTACTTTTAAACTAATTTGTTTTCCTGTACTCCAAAGAAAGCCATCGAGGGTTCACAGGTTCAGGCCTCACGAAATTTGCCAACTGCTGTCCTCCCCTACCCCCTTGCTCCCCGCCCCCAGCACACCTCCAAAGAAACGGAACTTCAAACTGCAGGTACAGTCCAACGCTACAGCACAACAGTCTGAACCTATCTCAGGACTCAGTCCCAAGGCGTGGACGGGAAGACACGTGTTACCAGGGTACTGACCAGTGTGGGGGACACTGGCACAGGTTGCTCGGGATGTAGGGGAGACCCGCTGGGATCAGTAGGCTCTGTACTCCCTTCTCTCCACTAGAACAGCACCTGGGCTAGCACGAGGGGGAGGGCGTCGCCTGCGCCCCTCTCCGTCCAGTCCCCCACTCTTCTCAGATTCCCGTGCTCCGCTCCTTCCCTCCGCCCCCAGCTCCCCTACAGGTGCCTACTCTTTTCTCAGGTTCTCCCCTTTCCCTTCCCTCTCCTGTCCAGGTGCCCCACTCTCCTCTCCAGCTCGGGCCCCCCACTCCTCTCCTGTCCGGGTCCCCCACTTTCTTAGGTCCTCCCTGCTCTTCTCTTCTCTAAGGTCCCTCTCCGCTCCCTTCGGCCTTCACGTTCCTCCCGGCCCTGGTGTTCTGCTCTTCGTATCCCCACAGACACAGGTCTAGATCAGCAGCGAAGATCAGACGTCGCCCTCCATGCGCCGCCCGTGGGTGGACCCGGAGGGTCCCTGGACTAGCCGGACTCCGATTGGCCGCGGAGCTCGGGAAGTGGCGGCCCCTGGGACCACCGACCAATGGGAGCCAGGGGCGGGACCGCGGCGCAAGCGCCGGAAGCGGGGAGGCGACGAAGGCACGTCGCGTCGCCGCGCCGGGTCTCGAGCAGCTGCCAGAGCCAGAGCCGCCGGACGGACCGCCGCCCCCGCCGCGCCATGGCCGAGAGCGACTGGGACACCGTGACGGTGCTGCGCAAGAAGGGCCCCACGGCCGCACAGGCTAAGTCTAAGCAGGTGCCCAGCCCGTGGGGGGCGGCGGGAAGCTGCAGGGCCGCGCGGTGCGCTGCGGTCGCTGGGCCGAGCCTGGGGAATCCGGCAGTGGGTGGGGACCCGAACGGAACGGACGAGGGTGGGGACCTTGTGGGTCAACAGGTGGGGATGGAGTAGGGAAAAAGACTGGGACAGAGGGCAGCTGACCTGGGCGAGGCTGGGGCAAGGGTCAGGGGTTGGGGGATGGGATGTGACCCGAGCTCTGGACTGGGACAGGTCTGGGTGGGGACCTGGATGAAGATGGAAACAGGGTTCAGGACAGGTACAAGAGTAGGTCATAGAACCTGGCTCGTCACGAAATGTAGGGTAAGGAGCAGAGGCATTAGGCACAGGAGTCTTGGGAGCCGGGGCAGGGGCAGTCTTCTTGCTGAAGGTTTTGTCCGTACCTGGTATCAGCCTGAGCTGGCATCGCTGGTCGCTTGGTGCCCAGGCGATCTCAGCCTATAAAGAGTACTGTCTGAGGCAGTGGTGGCCTCCTGTGGCCTAGTGCCCTCTCCACTTTGCTTTCCCGAGCCCTGAGTGCTGTGGTACCTTGAGGCGTACTGGCCTGCTTTGGTTTAGTTGCTTGCTGCATAGGCAAAGCCAAATTCACAAGCCTTTTCTTTTCAAGGGAACATGGAGTCATCCCAAGTGTCTAGAAAGTCTGAACATATTACACAGAGAATGGCTCACAAACCACTTTGCCGAAACATTATGTTACTGTTAGAGGTCCTGTCTCCAGGGAGACTGCAAGGTTCTGCAGGGTATGTCATCTCTCGTTAGGAGCCATACTGGCCGAGGAAGCCAGGCCAGCATTCCATTCTTTCCTGCTTTGTAGCAGAGTTTGGAAGAGGAATAGCTCTATTTTCAATAAAGAGCCTGTTAGCCTTATATATGTTTGTGTAGATGTGTATAAACATGTATACATACAGAGAGAGACACACACACATAACTTATTTATTGTGGTGTTGATATTGAATCCAGGACCTTGTGTATTTAGTACTAAACAAGTCTTGCCCCGTATCTGACACTGGCCTGGGTTCCCATCTGAGCCTCCTGAGTGCTAGGATCACTGTTGTGTGCCACCATACTCAGCTCAAGCCTGACTAGTGTAGAAGTGAGTTGGTTCTTTTAGAGTGGTTTAATGTACATTATTTGGGTATTGAGGGTTTTGTGTACAGTGTCCTTGTTTCTTTGGGGGATACTTTCTGAGGCTACTCAGTGGATGCCTGGACCTGAGTTGTACTGGATCCTGTATGTACTGTGTTTTTCCTACTCAGAAATAACCGTGACAGAGTTTATAAATTGGGGCACAGGGAAGAATAGTGCTAAGTTGGAGAGGTGGCTGGGAGTGGTTAAGAGTGTTGCTGCTCGTGCAGAGGACTCAGGTTCGTGTCCAGGCATGGATGTGGCAGTTCACATCTGTCAGTAAGTTCAGTTCTAGGTCTCTGGGGGCACTGTGTGCATGTGGTACATAGACATATACGCAGGCAAACACTCATACACAGAAAATAAATACATTTTTAAAAAGCCAGTTGTAACTAATGGCTGGGAAAAGCCTGTTAAAACAGTGCACTGTAGTCAGAGTTGTGCAAATGTGGTTTCTCTCTTGGGGTCCTACACTCACCCTTCTTTTAGGGATGGTGTGAAATGATACAGTATCTAAATGGTGCCCTAGAGTGATGTCAATCACATAGCCATTGTTAGGTAGCATTAGGCTCCTTCATCATGATTTCTTGACCATAAAGTCTGTTTTGATGCCCTGGTGGTTATCTGCTAGCCAAAGAGGTGGTCAGGTAGATGAGTAAGAGGCAGGTAGCATGCATAGCACGGACACACGTGGACAGAGGCATGGCTTATGTCTCAGGTGAGACAGTGGGGCTGGTATGAAACCGTATCACCTTGCAGAACATACAAAATTTAAAAATTATGAATTGTTTGTTATATGGAATTTAATGTTTTGGAACTAAAGCTGACCATGGATCAACCAAACATGGAAAGTAAGACCAGAGTGGGGGCAGGGGACACTGTTGTGATGAGTTTGGATTGTTTTAGCCAGCAGTATGTATCAGTCTTTTAAAAGTGAGCAGCATGCAGTTGGCAGACAGCTGCCCGAATTGTGCCCCACACTCCCCCAAAGCTCATTTTGATTGAAAACCACTTTCTGGTTTTCTAGGCCATCTTAGCAGCTCAGAGACGAGGAGAAGATGTGGAGACATCCAAGAAATGTAGGTACTCAAGTTTCCACCCGCAAAGCCAGGATGTGCTGTGGGACGGCTTGCCTGGTGGTATGGTTGGGCAATGCCCTGGGGACCTGCCAGTCAGCGTAGCTCTGGGTGGTGTGAGCTCCGTAGGGACTGCTAACTTCTCACTGCTGTGGGAAGATTGAGATTCAGGGCTCTGAGGTCCGTGAAGTCCAGGTCAGCTGGGCCTGAGACCCTGTCAGTCTGGTTTCTCCTGTGCTCCGTGCAAACTGACTCTGCTCTGTTCTGCTCACATTGCCTCCAGGGGCTGCTGGCCAGAACAAGCAGCATTCCATCACTAAGAACACAGCCAAGCTAGACCGGGAGACAGAGGAGCTGCATCACGACAGGGTGACCCTGGAGGTGGGCAAAGTGATTCAGCGGGGCCGGCAGAGCAAGGGCCTGACGCAGAAGGACCTGGCCACGGTGAGGCTTTTGCAGCTGCGGAGTGGGGACAGGTGACAGGTGCTTAGACAGTATAGGGAAGATGGGCTCACTGCACAGCTTTGGGACTTTACCCTAGCACACCCCAAATCCTCTGGGAAAGCCAGGTCAGAGAAGCTGTAGCTCTTTCTTGTACAAGACTTGTTTGTATGGGGGTACCAGGGACCCCAAACAAAGATGGCTGCCTGTGGGTACCTCGTCTGGATTCTGCAGCACATCTTACTGAGCTAGTATGGCTAAGGTGCATCTTTTCTTCAGAAAATCAATGAAAAGCCGCAAGTCATCGCAGACTATGAAAGTGGACGGGCCATTCCGAATAACCAGGTTTTGGGCAAAATTGAGAGAGCCATCGGTGAGTGTCTTCCCTAGCAGTCTTGGACAAGGCATTGCCCTTCTGTAAGGGGTGGCGAGGGCTGAGATGGCAGGCTCCTGTCTTCTTGAGGCCAAACTACTAGAATCCTGCCTAAAGGTTTGAGGCTTGGTGGGACTCCAGAACCCTGAGGAAATGGGAACTTGGGTCCTTCTATAGCTAACATCCAGCCAGAACACACTGTTCTCAGGGTGCCTACATGGCACATGGCTTACCTCTGCAGTGCACCTCCATGAGGCCCAGTGCAGTGTTCCAGTTCTTCTGGGACAAGACATCAAGATGTTTATCTTCTGATCTTTTTAGATTTTGTTATTTTTACTTATTTATTTTTTTCTGTCTGTCCTGAAACTATGTAGACAAGGCTGGCCTTGAACTCCTCTGCCTGCCTTTGCCTCCTATGCGTATTAAAGGCGTGCACCACCACGTCTGGCTTAGATTTTATTTTTTATGTAGAGTCTCTCTGTAGCTCAGACTGGCCTCAAACTCACACCAGTCCCCCTACCTCAGTCTCCTGAGCTCTGGGATTGCTGGAGTGGGCCCCCAAGCCAGCCTGGCCCACACTCAGATGGGAAAGCCGCCCTGTGTGGAGGCTTTGTGAAGCAAGTGGATGATGGGAAGCTCGGGCAGAGCAGGGAGGTTGGGAAGGTGCAGGAAGCTGCAGAGTGGTCAGCATCTTGCTGGCTCGTTGTTTCAGGCCTCAAGCTCCGGGGGAAGGACATCGGGAAGCCTATCGAGAAGGGGCCGAAGGCGAAATGAACACAAAGCCTCGAAGCCAGTGGTTCCGGCTGAGCTCTTCTGGCTGGTCCCCCAGGACCACCAGCACTGCCGTGGGTCTCCTCACATAGTTAAACGGAACACGGGGGTCAGGCCTGTGTGCCCCCTCAACCCATACCTGCTGTCAAACAAAGCAAAACCTTGCAAAGTGATAGCCTCTTGGCTTTTTCCTCCCTGCCTTCTGACCTCAGCAGGGGTGCGGACTTGCACCTTCTGTCCCTTGGACAGCTGGCTGCAGTGGGGAGTTCAGTTCTGGGGAGTTAAAGAATTCCCTGGGAGGTAGTGCCTGGGAGGAGGTGATTGTCTTCTAAGAGCCCGTGTTCTGCTGGAGAGAAGCAGAGCCTAGCATTCTGCAGCCCCCAGTTCTCTCTTCATTATAGATCATGTTGTAGGGGATAAAAGCAGGCATCCTTCGTGGTAGATACCTCACAGGGACCCTGTCTGCTCAGAGAAGTGGGCATCAGTCAGCTCTGTGATACCTGAAGATACAGGGTGGTACCATGTCGCTCGCACCATGTCCCACCACCTCTTTCCCATGGAGCTGGGTTTTGGACAGACAGAAGCCTAGCTTGGAACATAACGGTATCTGTGGCAAGGACAGGTTTCCTTGGACAGGAAAGGAGCTCCTGATTGCTGGGGTGTGGGTGTCTATGCCCCTTCCCTCAGGGCCCTCAGTCCTCAGTGAGGCCACAGCTGAGGGTTTATGTGGAAGATGGCACTTCAGAAACCGTTCCTGGAACAGGTGTGTCACCAGCACATCACCAGGATCCTGGGCCAGGGTGGCAGCCCAAGATCTCTTCTCACGTCTTTAGTCCAATCCTGCTGTAAGACATGATGGCCATACCCACTGACCTCAGCGCCACCACTTGCAGCCCAAGGGCTGTCCAGGCCTTTATCTGAGGTGGCATTTCTCACCATACCAGTTTCACGGCACCATGTCCATTTTCCTGCATCTATGGGGTGATCCCATCATCACGGCACAAAATCATCTGGTAAGTTAGAAGCAGAGCCCATTCCTTGCTGGCTAGGGTGGTGAATCCTGTAATTTCTGAGCTGCACCAAAAGCAATGAGGGGGTTCCACATCCACTCCCTGAATTTTGTCTCTGGTCTTGAACCCTGGTGGCCATGATATATCATGCCAAGTACAGTGTATATGAAATGCAGTCTGAAAGCTTGGGTTGCTCTCACTGGTGAAGAACATTTATTCACAGTGCAAGGATCCCTCTACCCTTGATCACACCAGAGGGCAAAGTCACCAGATGGAGGAAGAGCTGTAGAAACTAAGCATGACCCAATCCGTACATCCAGGCCCAAACGGAGGTTAGGCATCTGAGGGCTGAATGCTGTGGGAGTTGGCATGAGGGGCCAGGCCTTGTCTGGTTGGAGAGCTGCTGGTGATGGATTCTGGGAGGGTAACTTGATCCTAGGAAGAAGGAGGAATATTGGACAACTGCCGTTGAAAGACAGCCTGGACCTGGACAGGTAGGGCAAGGTGCCTCTTCTCAAGTCCAGCCCACCACTGCTTTCCCATCATCGAGCATGGAGACAGAATCTCCCACTTGCCCACATCTGGGGGTTCCTACCGCATTGAAGAGGATGTTGTCAAAACCAGAGGATGCTGTATCTGTACTCCTATGAAAGGGGAAGCGCTTCTGTAGCCAACGCCAACCCCCAAGGCCCAGGAGCACCAGGAACACGAAGAAGAGGAGGGCCCCTCCAACAGCAACTGGCACAGACACAGCTGCTGCCATTTCACCTGAGGGCAGAGAGGGTACTTGGGTTCTCCAAACAGCTCCCAGTCCTTGTGTCAGGGTTCTGTTTCCAGGACTACTGGCAAGGAATGAGCCTGGGCTGCCTAATGCCTCCAGCCCTTGCTGGCTTCCAGGTTTGCCCTTATTCATGTCAGCACAATACTGCAGAGCTGCTCCACCTCTTCGTCCCAGCATGACGGAAGCCAGTGACTGCCAAACACAGCTCCCATTGTGGTCTCCAGCTTAGCCTGGCAGCTCCTTCGAGACAGTTCTCACCCAGGAGACAGTGAAAGCTGGTGCAGCCCCTGTGTACAGCCCACCCCTTATGGGTACGGTTCTGTGAGGCATAGGCAGGAGAGCACAGAACCCAGTCCTGGTTCAGCTGGTTTCCTGAGCTGGGCACAGTACTCGGAGCCATCTCAGCCATCCTGGGCCCAGTGCTTACCCTGGCTAGGTGCAGGCTGCTGGCAGTGCTGTCCTGCCAAGTACTCCACATCATCTAGGGCTATGGGTCCCAGAGCTGGCTGGCCACCCAGAGTGGCTTCAAAAACAATCTGATGGGGAAGGGAAAGCTGATGAGTATCTGCAGGGACAGGAGAGGGAGGGAGGACAGCTGCCCTGGGAACTCACCTGGAACTCCTCAGAGCTGGACACTTGGATCTGGGCTCGTATCCACTGGTGCCGCAAGCGCCCTCCCTGGCTCCACACAGCTAGCTGGCCTCGGGCACTGCTCAAAAGCACCCTCAACTCGCCCTTATCTGAGAGCAGGGACCAGGGCAGGTCAGCTCAGCTTCCTGGAGGATACCTTTGTGCTTAACCTGAGCCACAGTTCCCCTACACCCAGGACCCAGCCACTCACAGAAATGCTCAGGAAAGCCCATGTAGTACCAGAAGCGGAGGCAGGAGGCTGTGGTTGCTGGCAGTGGCTCACTGCGCAGCCAGGCTGCTTGGCCCCCAGGACCGAGCACGCTGGTTTCAAAGAAAGAAAAGTGGCCTGGAAATGAGAGGGTGGATGTGCTGGCTCACTTGACGTGATGGTCTCTAACTTGAGGAACGTTGAGTGAACACAGCCCCGGTCCCACTACAGCCAGTGCGCACCTGCCTCTGTACCCAGGGTATGGTCCACTGTGGGTCTGGGGTAGCGCGATGGGGTGGCTCCGCTGCTCCAGTCCCAGCTGTACCCACCTAGGCTGGGCCAAGCCAGGTGACTCCACCCACACAGGCCAGATTCAAAGTCACAGGACCCTGCAAGGAACTAACAGGTAAGCAGAGCTGCCCCAGTAAGCATCACCATGCCTGGGGCAGGGCCAGGTGGGGGCAAAACGCAGAGAATTGTTTTTGCCATAGATATGTACTCAGGCCACAGCAAGCTGCTCACCTGGCTGAGCACAGGGCCCATCTCGGAGGAGGAGGTCATCCAGAGCCATGTAGGAATGCTCCACACCTGCGGCCACAGCCTCAAACACTACCTACAGGGTGCCGAGCCACAGATCACACAGGCTGGTCTAGCAACTCTTGAGGATGACAGAGATTCCCTCCCCCCGCCCAGGCACTCACCCTCCAGGCCTGCTCGGCCTGCACATTCACACTGCTCAGACGCCAGGCAAATCCACCATGGGCACTGATGCTGAGCTCCTGACGCCTTGTGTCCTCTTCCACGTGGACCCTCAGGGTGCCTACCCACCGAGAACCAGCCAGGTTAGCTGCCTTAGGGGTTCCCTAGTTGTGGACGGGCCCTTCCCTTTTCTGTAGCCTCTCACCTGGGTTATGAAGGCTAAAATGGTACCAGAAGGTTAGGCAGGCAGGCTGGGTCAGGGGCTGGTGCTCCTCTGAGGTCAGAGAGGCCACATGACCCTTGGGCAGTACATTTGGACTGGTGTCCACCATCATGTAGTACCCTGGGGGAAGGGAGACCAGCATCAGCTTGCTTTCCCCTGGCCAGCCCTTTGTACCCCCATCCCAGCCAGAGCAGTACCTTGGGCTGTTTCTGTGGTATGGTCTATCCAAGGACCCCAAGGAGCATGGCCTGAGGCATTACTCTGGCGCTTCCACAGCCCTAAGCCCCCTGGAGAGAAGCCGCAGTCAGAGTCTTCAAAGGAACAGCTCTTGGGGGCCCAGCAGGGGCCTGGCCGCACAGCTATGTCATCCAGGGCCATTGTGCCATGGTAGCCATCCCGGAGGCCTTCAAACAGCAGCTGAGGGTAGAGAGTGGTAATTGGCGGGGGCCAACCCTACACCATCTACCAAGTGCCAAGCTCACCCTCACCTGGTACTTGGTTCTAGCCTCTAGCTGGTGGTGAAGAGTGACCCAAGCCTGGTGCCAGCGGTTGCCATGGGTGCCCAACCTGGACCACAGTAGTGTGTCTTCCTCCCCATCCTTCCTCATGGCCAGGCGCAGTGTCCCTGAAGAGGAGTGGAGTTTAAAGGGGAACAGACCCCAACTCCTGGTGCCTCAGGGTGCAGTGGGCGCCAGGTACATGCAGAGGGTCTAACAGCTCAGACTCACCAATCTGGGGCCCATACAGATGGTACCAGAAGCTGAGACATTCCTTGGGGGCAAGCGGCACCTGGGGTCTTGTAAGCAAGAGAGCACCTTGTCCACGAGCAGGTGGGTCTGTGGGATCCAGGAACATGAAGAAACCTACAAGGGATGGAAAGCTGAGCTTCAGAAATGCTCTCCCAGTTTGCGCTCCCCTCCCAGGCCTCAGAGAACCACGGGAACTCCCCTACCTTGGCCAGTGGTGTGGTCGTACTCAGAGCCATGGCTTCTTACACGGTGCCAGTGGGCATCTGTGAGGTGGCTTGTGTGCCAGCTGCATGAGTCCCGTTCAAAGTTACAGGAGACCTCTGGGAGTGGGGTGGGGTGGGGTGAGGTCAGCACCCCACCCCTGGCCCCCATTCCCACTGTGATAAGGATTAGAGATTGACTGGGTAGAGATGGGAGGTGGGCAGGAGAGACCTTGGTCACTCTTAGTGGTCACTGTGGGGTCGCAGTCTCTCAGGGTCACATTATCCACCCCAGCCCTCTGCTGGCCAGGGCCATCCAAGTCCACCAGACTGACGAACTCCAGCTTTGAGCAGGTAGAGGGAAAGGACTGTAAGCTAGGGGCAGGCTCATTATAGATTCCCCATCCTGGATTGCTGTCCTCACCTGGAATGGTCGATGGCGTGCCCCAAGAAGAACCTTCTCCACCGTCCATCCCCTGCTGCTGCTGCTTGGGGCCTGCCACACCAGCTCCCGGAAGCCATTCTGTACTACAACCAGTGCCAAGAAACCTGACCAAGGGAGTTTGTGTGGGTGGGTGATCCTCAGACCCTGTCCACATGCAGGTGGCCTCCGGGGCCAAAAGGCATATAGTACCTTGGGGATGACTGTGAAAACAGTAAGCCATGTGGAGTTCACAGCGAGGACCAGAGGGGCCCAGGGCAGGTGTGAGAGTCCGGGCCTCAGATCTTAGCTGCCCCCAGGCCTTCTGCAGAGACAGGAAGTGCCCTATGGGAAGAACAAGGTACCCTGCACTGCTCTGGTATCCCTGTCTTACACACACTCTCCAAGAGGGGGCTCCTGTGGGAAAGTGGCCTTACCAGGAACATCCCAGTTGGCATCCCTGGCAGGCTTCCTGTTCTGGACTTCAACCCGTTGCCACTGCAGCTTTCCTATACTGATGTCCTCCCAGCCCCCGGCAGAGGCAGACTCAAAGTCTGTGGTGCCTGCAACAACAGTAGCCTGCTCTGGAAGGCAGCAAAGCCCAGATCCCTGGCCTGCCCGGGCCCCCTGCACACATGGAACCCAGGCTCTGCCCGGCCTCACCACACTTCCACTCATCCTCGCCCTCGGCGCACTGCTGCTGGAAATCACAGAGCTGCTCCGGGGGCACACACAGCTCTCCACAGGAGAGATGCCCTGGCTCGCAGGCGTTCTGGGGCAGCCTGATGGACGTCTGGGGACAGAGCATGATGACTGCAGAGTGGACACTGGAGTAGGACTGGGGTCGGGCTGGAGTGAGTGAGGATCTGGCTTTACCTGGGCAGGCCTGGGGAGGGCCTTGGGCATATCACCGGGAGCAAGTCTGCAGTAGTTGGATATGATGAGGTCATCCAAGCCCACAATGCCTCCTGGACCAGTCTCCCCAGCTAGGAGGATCTGAGGACAGGGAGGGCTCAGGGAGGGCCAAACATTATTCTGTCCTGTCTTCCTTCTTATATGCCCCTCCCCCACACCCCTGCACTGTTCACTGCCAGACACTCTCAAACTCTCCCACTGAGCAGCCCTCAAGAGTGACGACAAGGCATGCCATGTTCTGCGCATGCTCTAGCAGGGTTCCCTGGATCCCACCCCCGATCCCAGCCTCACTCGGAATGGGTGGGCACTCTGAATGTCAACCCGGTCTCTGACCCAGGCCGTCCCCAGCTCTCCACGGTGGCTCCGCAGGAGGACAGGAGCCTGGGTGGCGTTGAGCCCCTGTGCCTGCAGGAACAGCTGCAAGCGGCTGGCCTCAGATCCATGCAGGTAGTAATAGAAGGTGAGCTGAAAGAGAAGACATCTCTGGTTGCCAGGGCCCTCTGGCATCTAAACAACCAGGAAGGGCAAGCCAGGTGGTGGTGGCGCACGCCTTTAATCCCAGCACTTGGGAGGCAGAGGCAGGCGGATCTTTGTGAGTTCTAGACCAGCCTAGTCTACAAGAGCTAGTTCCAGGACAGGCTCCAAAACCACAGAGAAACCCTGTCTCGAAAAAACAAACAAAAAAAAAAAAAAAAACAACAACCAGGAAGGGCAACCCCATGTGTCTCTTATTGTTTCGCACACCCATCTTACCGAGCAGTTGTAGGGGACTGAGGCTTGGAACTCAGGGCTAAAGAGGACGGCAGCGGTGCCAGGCTTGGCCTCAGAGACTAGGAAGAACCCTGTGAGAGAGGGCAATGTGGGCCAGGGTCACTGGGAGAGAGATGGATGGACAGGGCCATGTCCAGGGTCCCTTGGAGACCTCACCATATGCACTGTTCTGGCTGTGATCTCGGTGGGGCCAGGCAGGGCTCACCACGCTGCCAGCACTGCAGTTCCGGGTCCAGTTCTCCAACTGGTTCCATGGTCCCAGGCCCGTCTCAAAGTCAGTGGCCATGTGGTGGCCTAAGGAGTGGGGTCGAGGCATTATCAGGGCCACTGAGCAGGACTTTATGTCGTCAGACGGCCCTGGTTCCAGGGAGACACTGGCTGTCCCATCCGGAATGGCTATGCCCATGTCTGCTTTCCTGGACTAGCCCCAGTGGTTTTTGAAGGACTCAGAGATCAAGGTCTAGCCTCCCCGTCTCATTCTGTAGTCCCTCACCCTGCCCGGCCCAGGATGGCCCCAGCCTCACTGCAGATGAGCGGGTCTTCGTCAGATCTGTCCCCACAGTTGTCTTCGCCGTCACACAGCTGGTGGGGCTCCACACAGGCCTTGTTCTGGCAGTGGTGCTGTCCCAGGGGGCAGCTGGCCTGAGGGACTGGGGTGGAAGATAGTTAGGCCACTGTGGCCTCAGGGAGGTGGGCAGTGAGGGTCTCCCAGCTTTGGACAGGGTGAGCTACAGTCTTACCAGGCAGCCCACAGTCCCGGAACTCCACATCATCCAAGGCCACGGCACCCCTGTGTGTGGCATTTCGGGTGGCAGAAAATGTCACCTGGAGAGAGGAAAAGGGTCCTTAGGACCTAGGCCAGTGCCCAGAACCTCCCCATGGTCCCCAGCCTAGAAGACCACCCAGCTTACTTTGAAGTCACCCTGGACACGGCCAGTGTTCACTGCCAGCCGCTGCCAACCAGGACCCCAGGGTCCTGAGCTCTGCCACAGGGTCAGTGTCTCCACACCATGAATCAGCTCCAGTCGCAGCTCAGCAGCATCTGCAGTGTTTCTGAGTGGTCCTGGGGCGTCTTCAACCCCCGGTGCCTCCCTCCCGCCCACCAGCTGTACCCCAGCCCTCATCCTGGAGTATCCTCCTGTTTCTGTAGCCCCGCTTCCTCGCCCAGCCACAGCACGCACCTCGAGAAGCTGTGTGGTACCAGAGCCTCAGTTCACAGGTAGGGGCTGCCTCACGCATGACAGGGGAGCGCAGAGTGGCAGTGGCCGCCTCCTTCCCATGGTGGGTTCCCACAGCCATGTACCAGCCTGGCCCAAGGTGAGAGGTTAGGTGGCCAGACAGGAAGCCAAGCTGGGAGAACAGGGTGCATGCACAGGGATTCCCTAGGTGTTACCCAAGTCAGTGCCCTGTGTGTGGTCAGAACGAGGCCCAGGACCACCCAGCACTGCTCCTGCCCGGTCTCGAAGCCAGCTGTAGCCGGAGGTGCTGATATCCTGCCAGCCACAAGAGTCCTGCTCGAAGCTGCAGGAGAAAGGGCTACTCGGGAAGGTGGAGGCACCGTGGAAACCTACGAGAATGAGTGCTCAGCGGTCTGCCTTCACACCGCCACTCCTTGCCACTCCCACCCGACCAGCTCACCACACTGGGCTTCATCTGAACAGTCTCCGCAGTCACACACAAAGTTGCATACGGCTTCGACAGGACTTCTGCAGTGGCCGGGGACCCAGGTCTTGCCTAGGGACTGCGCAGCTGGCAGAGTAAGAACCAAGTGAGCGGAGGGCAAGGGGACTGGCTGCTTTTATTTTTTTAAACACACATATAGGTATGTATGTATGTATGTGTGTACATGTATGTGCTATGCAACAGGTGTGGAGGTCAAAGGACAACTGAGGTGGGAACCATTTATTTCCTTCCACCATGCGGGGCCCAGGGATTGCACAAACGCCATCAGGCTTGACAGCAAATGTCTTTACCTTCTGTAAAGACATTTACAGCCACGAGTGGCAACCCCAGACCCGACTGACTTCAGTGTTAAGCCCTGCGAGATCACATAGAGAGGAACCTGGCATCTGCCAAGAACTGCCACTGAGGCTCTACATCAAAAGCAGACAAAATGCATTCCCCTTCCTAGTCCCACAGAGCCCCTGCATGCCAGAGAGGGGAAACGGCTCTTAACAAGAAACACCCCATATGGAAGGCACAGGAGCCCACATAACTAGGAATTAGAAGTGTTTCCAGTAAGTAGGGTCTCCCTACTCCCCCAAAAGACATACTGAGCTGGGCAGTTGGCGCACGCCTTTAATCTCAGCACTCGGGAGGCAGAGGCAGGCGGATCTCTGTGAGTTCGAGGCCAGCCTGGTCTACAAGAGTTTGTTCCAGGACAACTAGGACTGTAACACAGAGAAACTCTGTCTCAAAAAACCAAACCAAACCAAACCAAACAAAGACACACTGAAGATGACCAAGGAACTTCCACATGTTCCACAATGGGAAAGTAGCAGGCAAAGGCTCTCAGTGAGCTGGGTAGATGGTCACCTATGATGGCCCGTGGCCTCTCCTCTAGGACAGCGAGATAAGATTTACATAGGCAATGTCAAGCCCAGTTGGCTTGTCTTGGATGCCCTCATTGTAGACAACTCGCTTCTGACAAGTTCCTGTATCTGCCCTGACACCAACTGGGTCCATACAGTAGTTTACTTACCCATAAATAGGGCCACGGTTGAAAGGAGGTGGCTAGGCAGGTGCATGGCCAGGCTGGAGGGAGGATGTCCTGGTAGTAGTGAGGCTGTGTAGCCTAGAGGAGCCTTTACTCAGTGATCAGTCTACAGTGGCCTCACAGGCTGACTTAGCTCTCAGTGGAAAGGGCTCAGCTCCTTTATACCTGCAGCCCCTCAGCTGGGTCGCATCCAGTGATGACAGGCCGAGCATCGGCTGTAAAAGTATCTCTAGAAGGGGGCCCTGCTTGGCTTTCTGACCAAAGGTCAGGTCATGAGCATCCTGTGCATCCACCCAGCCCTGCCCTGCCCTTCCCACTGGAAGCTTCTATTGGAATGTGGAGAGGTTGGGGACCCCACTTGCAAGGCTCTAAGATTCTCAGATGAGGCCTTCAGCCCCGCCCTGGTGCGGACCAAGGATGTCAGGGCGGTCTACTCAATGGCTTCCTTCACTCTGTGCTCAGGGGCTCAGAGCAGGATAAGTCCAGCATCGACAGCCTGCCTCTGTGGACCAGAACAAGTCCCATGTCAGGATACCACCTGCAACTCAAGCTGTGTCACCCTGCCCACTATTCTGGTGTGTGTGTATCTGCGCGTGCATATGTGACAAGGTCTCATGTGACCCAGGCTGCCCTGAACTCACTATGGGGATAACTTCTGATCCCCCTGCCTCCACCTCTCAAGTACTAAGATTAAAGATGTCTTTGCCACACTTAGCTTATGCAGTACTCCAGACTGGACATGGGGATTTCGTGTATACCAGGCAAGCACTCCAACCAACCAAGCTCCATCTTGAGCCTCCTGTTCGCCTTTAGAACCTGTCCCGAGCAGCCATGTGCTAGGTGGCCCACGATAGGAAAGTCTTGATGAACACAAATGCTCATTTTCCCACAGTTGAGGCAGGAGGGATGTCGGAGTTTTGAAGAGCTTGTCATATGGAGCTAGGCTCTGCCTACGACTTATTTTACTGTGACCTCGGGGCTTGTCTCACCTGAGCCTGTCTGCTGGCCTATACAAGGGTATCTCAGTAAGGTCTACTCGCAGTCTACAGGGACATCATGAGCTAACAAAGGCTGGCCCAAGTGCGTGGTAAGGGATCCCCCAGCCCTGGCTTTCCCTAGTACCCACTATAAAGGCACACTGTGCATTGGGACTTCTTAGAGCAGGGATTAAGTTTGTCCCTATCCTGTTCAGTGAGGTGGCGTTGGTACAGAGACTTAGGCTCATGGGGTGTGAATGGTCCAGGGACTTAGACACATACGAGGTCAGAAATCCTGAGTGAGTAAGACATAGGTAGTTAGCGTGCAGCCGCAGGGTCTTAAAGGTTGTGGGCACCGTGATTCTTCCCTGCTGATACTCAGAGGTATCAGGCTGGGACTGAGAACAGACGGACAATGCAGCCAGCCTATCAGCTGGCCAGGAGAGTGGTGCCAGGACCCTTTCCTGTTGGTATTCCTAGAACTACAGGAAGGGGGCACCTGTGGGCACCCCAGGAATTGACTTCTTGTGCAAGATCTTGTGGGGCCTCTTTTCAGATGTCCTTGGGGATAGCAGCTTCATGGAGGAGCAATCAAGCCATAAATGGCAGCAACTCAGGGGCCCCTTACCTGAATCCAAAAGGCTGAGTATGCATCAACAGTCCCCAGGGCCTCCTGAGCTGAGCAGGTATATCCTGGGGCAACCCAAAGGTAGCAAAGCTAAGACACAAGTCAGGGACTAGCAGGCTTATCAAAGCTTTTAATTCCTATGGACCAGACTGTTCTGGCTTCCGAGGCCTGGCAGGTGGCATGTTGCCAAAAGTACAAAAGGAAAGCACGGGGCCAGTCCTTCAAGAGACGACACAGCAAGAGCAGAGTCCTGACTTAGTTGCTGGGGAGCAGGGCCTCAGTAGCCATCGTCAGCCCAGGTGACCTCATAATCAGGATACTTGGCTTTGATCTTCTCAGTTGAAACCGAGTGCTGGGCACGACCATAACCCTAGAGAGAAGATGACCACTAGTCTGCCTGGTCTTTTGTTTTCTGAGTCCACCCAGCAGGCACACTAATAGCAGGCAGGGGAAAAGTAACCAAACCCTACCATCCTAACCATGCTGGGAACAGAATGGGCTGGGTAAGTGATGCCTGAGGCTTCAGTGTGGTCTTTATGGAAAGAGATGGAGATGGCCAGGGCTTTGAGTTTGATCCCAGCACTGACTGCCCCAAGCCTCTCCGCCCCCAAAGAGCCAGGACACAGACCCAGAAGGCTCTACAATGAGGGAGTACAGCCCAAGGCAGGTGGTTTTCAACCACCCTGATGTCATATGGGAAATGTGGGGAAAAGAAGTCACAGCCTTGAAGGGTTCTGTAGCTTCAACCTTGTGAGTCCCAGAGGTGGTCTGAGTAGCAGGTAGGGGAGTCGCGCTCACAAGGTCAGTCTGGCCTAAGGGACTGGGGACCGGAGCTCACCATAGAGTAGCCATACACGTGTATCTTCCTGTCCTGGCTTTGATGGGAGATGCGTCCGCCGCCTAGGCACTCACAATCATAGCCATTCTTTTGCAGCTCGCCTGACACTTTGTCATAAATATCCGCTGGAGTGGGGAGAGGGGCCTTAGGATATGCCCTAGTCGCCATTGTTGGCCCCATAATGGATTCTAGGGCTGGATATAGGGGTTTGAAGCTCCAGGTCTTGGTGGTCTTTTTCCCAGTGGAGATGAGCCCCTCCCCCGCAGGCACAAGGATGAACGGAAGATACTTTCGAAGAGGGAGAGGGGACTAAAAAGGGTCCGGCCTCGCACTCCTTTCTGCCCCAAACCCCGACTTTTCTAGGTCAGCCTGGCTAAGTGTTAGTACAAGGCACAGTACATTAGCATTCACAGCTCCGCCACCAGCAGCTGCAAGGTTCAGGCCCCGCCCCTAACCTTCGTCCCACCCCACAGGCACAGAGGCCCCGCCCTCACCGTGGTACTCTGCCCATTTGTATCCACGCACGATTTCCTTGCACTCCTTCGTCGGATCCTCGGAGGGCGATGCTAAGTGGACTCGAATCAGCACGTACTTGAAGACGCCATCTGAGTCGATGTCCACATCAGGAATCTGAGCGAGGTCCGCCGCCATGTTCCCCGGAGCGCTTGGCCTCAGGACCCCAGAACCCCTTTCCCAGCCCGACCGAGGCCTTAGCGTGCGGGAGGCGGGCCCTTTGGCATCCCCGGCCAATCCCGTGAGGGGATGTTTCCCGAGGCCCAGAGCCTCAGCCAGTTGTATTTCTGGTCTGAGGCACGGATTAGCCAATTGCAACCCAGTTCTTTGCAGCTTTGAGATCTTGAGTCGCTGTTAAAGGAGCTGCGATCTAGGGAAATCAGTGATGCTGTAAGTCAAGTTGCTGGAGGTGGGGCAGCAAAAGAGGATGCACTGACGCATCCCGGCTCCACTCCTGGGTCTTAGGGCTTCAGTTTCCTAGCATAAACCATTAAATCAGAAGTCTTCTTTTCCCCAACATCCGTAAGCCGGAGGACCTCTCTCCCGTCCGGCTTCCCCCTCCACAATAACCTCAGGTCCAAGGTTTCCCGTTGCCAAACTTCTACGCCCCAGACGCTCACCACCATCACCACCACCACCACCACCACCACCACCACCACCACCACCACCACCACCACCACCACCACCACCACCACCACCACCACCACCACCACCACCACCACCACCACAGAGTTAGCAGCAGCTACATTCAAGTTCTATTTTACTTCGTTCGAAAGCATTTGCCCTTTGGAAATGGACGAATTCTTGCCAGGGGCGTTCTTACCAGCCTGCCGCAGGAAGGAATGTGGAGCCCCTGGGGAGGGCGGCAGGCGGTGCGGCAGCAAGTGTTGCAAGGGCGGCATGGGGCAGGTGCTAAGACACAGGCGAAGGTGGGAGCTCTGGGCTGTTCCGGGGACACAGAGCAGGCTACGGGGTGGGGGATAGTGACGCATGCGCACACTGCGCGCACAGGGAGTTGTCCCAGGCTCTCGCGCTGGACCTCCCTTACCTACGAAGGGGCTTCGGGGTTATAGAGAGTACTTGTCCAGCTTCTGGTCTCAAGCCTCTCTGGGTCACACCCTCCAGGGAGCCCTGGGCTCAGATCCGGGTGCAGTTAGGCTGCAGAGGTCCGACAAGGGGCCCAGGGCTGCCTAGGCTTACAGTCTCCATTACACATCAGGCTTTGGCTTCTACTCTCAGCTTGGAGTTCAGCCAGGGCGAGTATGTGGCACTTTTGTGCATAGGTTGGACTCATGTTAAGCCTCAGCACCGGCTCCCTATCGGCTCCCACACCGGGTGGCTCACTACTCTGCACCCCAACCAGTCCCTAGTTAGGGACAGTCCCTGTTCCTTATTCCCAAATCAGTTGGCAGGTAAGTGTTGCTCTATGAAGGGTCCCCTGCTAATTCATCAGCCCACACTTCCCACCTCCCTGGGAGATTAAGGCCTGCGCTTCCATCTTCTCTGGAAAGTGGATTTTTTAGGGCCATCTTGTTGAGTAGGTGTGGATGAGCTCAAACCTCACCCAGCCAGATTTTAACTCTGGTCAGCACACCATCTGCACTCTGCTTCCCCTTCCCTGGTTCCCCTCTGGCTGGATGCTTGAGCCTTGGCCTTGGCCTAAAGACCCCTCGGTATTCTAACTGGTCCTGCAAGGGCCCAGACCAAGGTGACCAGAGGTGAGAGAACCTCAGGACAGGCAGTACTGTTAGGGTGTAGCATCCGCCCTGCCCATTGCCTCAACATCCTAGGGATGCACAGGAACCAGGCCTCTGAAACCTGACACACCCCAGACACAGGAGGAGGGTTAGGGGAGTGCTTGCTTACAGTGAGGACTTTAGGTTTTGGTCAACATTAACTGCTGGACTAGGAGGAAAGGGAATGGATCCAGGGTTGGCGAGCTATAGCAAGCACCCACGAAGTATATCCTTTGTCCCCATGGGATGTGTGTAGTAGTAACCTTCCACTAGAAGGCAGAGCCCAGCGGTCCTCAGGCCCACCCCACCTCCCAGCGGGGAGCACCGAGGGCGAGGACCGGGCTCTTGGGGAGCCCCCTCCCCCTGGCTGACTTGAGAGCCCAAGATGTAGGTAGGATCTGGGTGGTCTGGTTGAAAACAGGAAGGAAGAGAAGCAGCTGATGGGAAACAGGTCGGCGGGGAGTGTGGCAGGGGTGGGCTCCTAGGCAAAGTTAGATGTTTGGAGTGGGTGGAGCTCAGGGCAGAGATTTTGTAGAAGACTAAGGAAGGCTCCTGGGGACTTAGTGGGGCGCTGAACCAGCTGGTCCAGATTCTGGGGGCAGTCTTGATGGATCAGGCTGGGCCTGAGTAGAGTAGGCAGGGCTCTGGTCAGAGCCTGGGCCTAATAGTCCCAAAGCTCACATGATGTCATCTAGCAGATTGGCGCTGGCTACCCAGTCGAGTGCACGCGGCTCGGAAGCAGCCATGATCATGCACATGAAGGGGCGGCCAGTGCGCCGATCGATGGGATAGATGGTGGTAGGTGTGAAGCGCCGGTTAGCCTCAACAAACTCGCAGAGCTGCTCATAGACGCGTGGGAACTCATGGCGAAGGAAGACGCCGCGCAGTCGCAGTTCACGCTGGATGTGGATGAAGGCCACTTCACGTGCGCGCCGGCCAGCCTCACCCTCCTGGTCCAGGCCCGCAGTGCCTGGAGGTGGCGTTAGGATCAGCGTTTCCATGTCTGGCTCTCCACCACGCGCAGGAGGAGGCCGCGTCGGGCTGCCTGCGGCCAGAGCCACCTTGGCAAACTTGCGCACCGTGGGGCCAGGGCTGCGTGGCGCTGGACGGGCAGCGGCTCCAGGGGGTGCAGCTCCAGGGCCCACGGCCACCGACACACTAAGCAGGAAGCACTCCGCGGGCTCATAGAGCCTCCCGGCCGCCGCCAACTCTCGTGCATAGCTACCCAGGGGCGCTGCATGTGTAGCCAGCTCACGCAGTGATAGGTAGGTGGGCGATAGCAGTAGCCCTTCGAGGCCGAAGCGCAGGAAGTTGTCGGCAGAGCCCGGGCTTGGGAAGCCCAAGAACAGCACACCACGGCCGCGCGACAGGAATCCAACACGCGCTATCCGGGAGAAGGCGCGATGCACTGGGCTGCTGTCACGGCAGAACTGCAGCACGTGGCGGCACACGCTGCCCACGCGGCCATACACGCAACGTGCTTTGTGCGCATCCCAGTCCTCTCGGCGGCACAGCCGCGAGCAGTAGTAGGTATAGCAGCTGTGGCATGACTTGAAGTAGAGGCAAGCGTTGAACATGGTCTCTGTCCGCCGACAGCGCGCGTTGGAGCAGGTCATTAAGTCATCCTCGTCGGCGCTGGGCTCCGGGGAAGCGTCGGCTGCCTCCCCTGAGCCAGTGGGCTCCTCGGTGCTGCCAGCCGAGGCCGGGGGTGAGCGCGACGGAGCCAGCGCGGTTGCTCCTCCAGGGCCCGCAGACCGTGAGTCCAGCAGGCGGCGCAGTTGGCGGCCTAAACCTTCGGTGGCAGGCTCTGGGGCCTGGCCTGGTGGCCGTGAGTCGATGACCAGGTCGGTGATGAGCTCGTCCAGCTGCTCGAGGCTGCGCTGGCGGCTGGAGGCAGGGCCCTCAGGGACCTTGGGTGCTGGCTGCCGCTGTCGGCCTCCAGGCAGTTCCCAGCCCCTGGTGGTCGGGCGCTCTACTGAGCGCAGGTCATTGTCCGTGATGGTGATCTCCGGCGTGATGTACCAGTTGCGGCCCAGGCTTTCCCCACCACGGCCCTTTTCTGTAAGTGATGTCTCGGACAGCGACAGTGCTGCATAGCGTCTGGGTGAGGTGGATAGGTTCACTACTACTGGTGGACGCCGGCCTTCCGGGGATGAACCCCGTGTATCCCGAACCTCGCGTCCCAGCAGATTCTCATAGCTGCGGCCGCGTCCTAGAGGGTCTTCACGACGAGGACCAGGAGCCAGGATGTTGTCCCAGGATCGAGAGTAGTGGCGGCTATCGGTCACCAGCCGGGGCGGGCTTGTGCCGGTGCCACCGTGCCACGAGGCCAACAGTGGTCCAGGGGCGGGAGGAGGCACCACCTGAAGGGTGCGGTAAGGCCTCGGGCCCCAATCAGCCCAGGCTGGACTGCTGCGGGGATGCGGGTAAGTGCGAGCCATTATGTCGCGTTCACGGAACCTCCCATAGTCCTCTGTGTAGAAGGTGCGGGCACTGGGGTGTGCCCGGGACTCTTCTGGGACATACCGGGGGACGAAAGGCATTCCGTAGGCTCGAGGAGCCTCCCCGTAGTAGGAACGGGAAGGGGGCTCCTGGATCGGGAAGGTGCGTACTTCCCCAGCATAGTAGCCGCCCCCACGCCTTGGACTGGGTCTGGGGGCTTCTTCGGTCAAGTAGGGCCTGGAGCAGTAGCCATCAAAGGGAAGGCCTGGGCTTGTGGTAAAACTGCCTGTGTAGCCCTCAGGTTCCTCGGTGTAGAAAAATTGGGTGGGACCTGGGGGCGTTGCAAAGGTTTGGCTGCGGTGCTCCAAATAGTCCCGGGACCCAGGCAACGGCCCGTCGCAGTACACTGCTCTGGGATCAGTACAGTACAAGTCACTAGGGGTGGGAGTGCGTGACAGGGTCACATGGCGGGGGCCTGGAATTGTGAGGCCATGGAACTGTGGGACGGTGCGAGCCCAGGGCGCCGCCTCGCTGGGCGCGCAAGATCGCGAGCTTCGGGCGGCGTGCTGCAGCACTGCCTCGTCAGGCTTGATGTCCAAACGGCAGCGGACATGGGGGACGGGTCCTGTGGGTGGTTCGGGTGGTGCACAGCGGCCTGGGGTGGCGCATAGAGGTGCGATGCGTCCGGGGCCGCCACGCTGAGGCTGGAGCTTGATGGGGTGCAGCTCATTGGCGAGAGCCCGTAGCGCAGGGTACGAGGGCTCCTTGTGCGGCGACCCCTCCAACCGCACCGAACGCTGGGTCTCCCGGCCTCTGCGCTGCAGTACTGGCGGCGAAGCTGGAGCAGGCGCCAGGCCATGGGGCCCACGGGGCGCGCTCTTGGAACGGGTGCGGCGCCGCGGCTCGCTGTCTCGGGGCCGGGCGCGCGGTGGCGCGGGCTCGGGAGGTGGCGGCTCTGGGTGTGTCTCCATGGTGGGTTCGTCTAGTGCCTCTAAGAAGTCGAAACTACGGCAGTGGCGCTTGTTGAAAGGCGCGGGCGCAGCTGGCCGGGGCACGGATCGCTCACATGGTTGGCTTTTGGATGTGAGCCCTGGGGCCACCACCTTGATGTCCTGGTACACGGTCGACACCAGCAAGTCCGGCGGGTCCGTGCGGGTCATCTTAAAAGACGTCCCCAGGCTAGCAGTTTCAGTCACTCGGCCTTTCGGGGATTTTGCCCTGGGAGGAGATACCAGTCAGGGCAGCCTCCTTTGCACCCCAGACCCTTTACCCCCACCCCACCCCACGTGCTGGGCCGGCTTACCTGGGGCATAGGGGATGGAGCAGCCCTGGCTGCAGGTCTTGGTCCGGGTTTCTGGTGCTGGCTCCATACCTATATTAGAAGTACCTGCAGGAGAAACCTCACAGGCCATTCAGCCTGCGGGGCAGATATGCCAGGAATTTAGCTTACAGTGAACCCACCGTTCTCCGTGCAGCAGGAACTCCTGAGTCTCTCCCTATACTAGGGTCCGCTAGCTAGGCTTGGGTAGATCAATGGGGGAATATGTGACTGTATTACTGCCCTCTGGTGCCTACAGCTGGAATGGTGGGCTTTTAGATTTCCTTAAGGTGAGACTATAGCCGCCTCCCACCAGCACCGCAGAGGTACCCCTCTGACAGTCAGAGTCCCAGGTGAGACAGTGGTCTCCTCTCCTAGCACTGAAAGTGATCTGGCACTTGGAACAGTCCTTTTTACCTAAGCCTATGTTCTCTCAACTTAATGAGGTCCTAGGCGGAAGAATAACCCCAAAGAGTTTTCTTGGGTCTCAAATATCTTTTCTTTTTGCATAAATCTCTGATCCCAGTTCCATGGATGAAACCCACCAAGCTTGTTAGGGCAGAGAAGGCTACAGAGCGAGAGAACCTCTCCTGTTTTCCATAATTGCAATGACCCCCCACCCCCATTGTGTGCTTGGCATTCCTGAAGCCAGGTCTAGGCTGCAGAACCACGTGGGGGCCATGTGAGCCACAAGCTCATAGTGTCATTTCCCTGAGCTGCAAACTACCACTAGGTACCAAAGGCAGGAGGCTGTCAGCTAGGAGGCAGGCAGAGGGGAGGGTGGGAAAGCAGAGGAAAGGGAGGGAGCCCCTCCCCAGGACAGATTCCTCCCCACTCTGGCTTTGGAAAGCTCCATGGAAACGTGTGGTTGTTCATCCCTGGAGCTATGGACTGGAAAGGATCTAGGCTAATGTTCAGATGTGGGCCACCAGTGTTTGTGGTCCCCAGGGCCTGGAACTGGCTGGAGAAAGAGGGTTTCAGAAGGTGATGACACCCCCTCCCCCCATAAGGCACCTACTCCCAGGACATCTGCTCCAGAGTAAGCTGAGAGTGTGTTGGGGCCTGGCAAGACTTGTATGTGGATGGGCCTTTCAGGGTCAGTTTATAGTCCCAGGTATATAAGGGGCTTTCTGATAGAGGGGCTGCTTTTTTGGAGCCAGGGCTCATTAAGTACCAAGGCTAGTTCCAAACCCAGGTTCATGCCGACCCTATTCGGACCCCTTTCATTCTAAACTCCATGCCAGGTCAGAGTTTGGGCTAGATGACAGGGTCTGAGGCTCCGCCCCAGGAAGGTGACAGCACGCTTTGCTGGCTGCAGCTGTCAGGAGCTGGGCGCTGTGATACCGGCTCTCTGTGGGATGGGGGTACGGTTTGCTTTTGTATCCTAGGTATTTTGAAGACCCTTCCCACACAGCAATCCTTTTCTGGCCTGTCCCGGAGCAGCCATCGCTAGGACCTAGTCTGCGTTGCTTGGGGGCGGGGACTCATCCTTCCGTGCAGCCCCCTCCCGTGCCAACAGCTCCACATGCTGGACGGTTTGGCTTGACCTCTTACCTGGTTATTTCTTCATGAGCTGAGCCCAGGTAGGCTGCATAACCCAAATCGGTTCCGGTGTGTACCTGACCCGGCTATGTAGCCGGTACCGGCAGAAGCTTGGAGGCAGCAGCTCTGATCCTGGCCTGGCTGCTCAGTGCTGCCCCCAGTGGTAATCAGTAGGGTGGTACTTAAAGGGGCCGTGCTGGAAGGGAGATGTCTAGTGGGGTCCAGATACGAGTGATCGCCCTAGCTATCATTTGGGCTATGTAGAGTGAAGGGTCACAAATAGCAGCACCCTCAAAGCACAAGTCTTTGGGTCTGAACATGGGTTCCTTGCACCAAGAAAAGCTTGGCCAGCAGGACTCCAGGCAGGGGCCTGCAAGGAGCCCGAAATCTCGGCTTGGCAGCAGAGAATCTGGGTTTGGGGAGATTCCAGAATGCACGTCTGTGGTTGGACCCAGGTGGGAGCAGATGAGCCCTATTGGCCTCTCACCAGGAATTATCCTCCTTGGCTCTAAAGACGCCAAAATCTCAGCCGGTACCTGGGAGCCATATGGCTTGCTCAGCCTGACGTGTAGCTGCAACCTTCTGTGTCCAGGATAGCCTGGGCTGCCACAGCCTGCTTCCTTTGGGGGAAAGGTCTTCATGTGGTCCATTCCTCATTCTAACCCTGCGTGCCCCTTGTCGGAGGCCCTGGGCTTTCTAGCATTCTACCTTGGTAGATGATGGGCCTAGGATGTCAGATCTAAGTTAAGACCTGCCTTGTTGGGCGCCAGAACTGACAAGACCTCGGTGCTAGGACTCATTATAGACCTTTTCTCCATACCAGGGGTCCAAAAGTTGGGGGTAAAAGGGCCAGGTAATGCTTGCCCCATAGCCTTAGCAGAAAGGTAAGGGAATTCCCCCTCCCAGGCCTAGGAAAGCACTCTCAGCCTTGCCCCCACCCCAGTAGGCGGAGCGTAGTGCTCCGCCTCCAACGTCACTAACAGTGCTAAACGCCAGCCAGCCTCTGGAGGGTTCTCATGGCAACGTGTCCGCAGTGGGCGAGGGTGGAGAGCTGCCAGCGGGGGCGAAATATTGGGTTGCAGGCGCCCCCAGGAGCAGGCAGGGAGGCGGAGCAGAGTGAGATACACCGCCCTCCTAGGGCCCGAGGTTCCCAGGTACTTTCCCTGCAGTAACCCTGCATCAGGTTGTAAACCCTTTCAGCTGGCCACGCAGGTCCTCTGGCTGATGTGCTATGGCTAAGCATTACTAAGTCCAGACCACTTTGGGGTAGCATTGTGGAGTGGCTACCTCTCCAAAACTGCTCTTCAGGTTGATGCCAGGGACCTGGCCCATAGATGGGGTGGTTTCATCTTTAACACCTTAGGGAATCAGAAAACAGCCACACACAACAGTAAAATCGGAGAGCTTTATAGTCTGGGCGGAGTGTCTAAGAAGGCGCCCTCTAGGCTCACCTGCGCAGGCGCTCAATGGGCAGAGGCACAGCTGGCACACAGTGGCAAGCTGTTAGTGCCTCTCCCACAGGAGAGGTGGTACATTGTGTTCTCTTGCCAGCCTTAACCAGTGCGGGGTCTGGGCCACTTTGCAGTAGCAGATGCTGCCACACCCTCCGGAGTACACATCTGTGCTCAGGGTATGACCCTGCTCTACTCTGGATCCATGGGGAAGAAGGTCCACAACCCAAGCCATGCTATGGCCCTGGGAGAGCTCAGGAAGGCAAGCAGGAAGTGGGGCTGGGTGGTGGACATTTGAGAAGCCAAGCAGTCCCACACCCTGCCTCTGTAAACAGACCCTGGTGGGTCCCTTCTCGGCCCCAGGCACATCCCTGAGAAACACCGGGGACTGGCTGCAGCTCTATATGGGGAGGGCCAGGTGGTCCACCAATCCAGCTGCAACTCTGTTCTGTCCCCTCCCTCCCTGCAGAGCAGGCTTCTACTGGGTTGAGGCCCAGCACCTGCAGCGCCTGACCCAAGGCCTGACCACCACCAAGGTCTTCAGCACAAAAATCAATGTAGAGTGGGCCAGACCATATGAGGGCAGACACAATGGCTGGGGGACATAGGTGGCAGGGTGGTCCTGGGAACGTGGGTGCATAGGTAGCAGCCTCCCCAAATCAGTCACTAGCAGTTCCCCTCTTCCCAGGAAAACCAACTGCCTCTGGCAGCCTAAAGCTCCTCATAGTCCCCACCTCCAGGGTGGCGGCTGCCAGGAGCCCCGCCCCCCAGGAAGGCTTCCAGCTCATCTGCAGCCTTCTGTTCCTTGCTCCGAGGGGGCTTCCTCTTCTTCCTCCGATCCTCCTTGCCTTCCTCCTTATCCTTGTTCTTCTTGTGTTTGCTTTTCTTTTTTGCAGCCTTTTCTTCCTCCTGAAGGTCATGAAGAGCAGATCTAGAGTCAATGGGCAACCCACAAGGCTACATCCCACCTTCCAGGACCTGGACTGTCCAGGCTAGCTGGGAGACCAGTGGTGGGCAGGGCATGTACCTCTTTGCTTTTCTTCTTCTTTTTCTTCTTCTCTTTAGAGGGAAGTTTGCCATCTTTATCTGCACAAGAAAGACAGCTGAGCTCCTACCTACAACCACTCTGCATTGTCAGGCAGAGGCTGCTGCAGATACCCCATTCCCAACACAGCCCGGTCCCACCGGCAATCTAGGGGGTTCCCATGCATTTTTGTGCTGGTGAGCCTTGAACCAGCCTGGGATGAAATTTTCCCCTTCCTTTTGGGGCTGAGCTGGCCCAAGTCTGCCCTTGTGCTGTTGTTCCAAGCACATCTGCTGGGCAGCTATCATTTTTTTTTTTTTCAAACTAATTCTGCCCCAAAGGCCTGGGACACCTGAAAGCCTGGAATGTTGGCAGAGCAGCTGGCACAGAAGACTCAAAAGGAACCATGAACAGGGTGACAGTCTTAGATGGCAATTCTGGGTCACAATGCAGATGTTAGGTTTGGGCACATGTTTGCCTGGTGTGACACTGTTCCTCCCATTCTACAGACTCTCACAGCTAATAGCTATGATGAAGAAAAACCGTAGGCAGGCTAGGATTTCTGATCACAGGTCCCTGGATGAGGGACCATAGGATGAGGCCCTCCTACCTTCATCACTGCTTTCCTTAGGTCCTGTCTCCTCCAGGCCCAGACCAAAGAGATCTGAGTCATTCTTCAGTCTGAAAGCAGAGACTGGGGGTTTGGAGGGTGGGGGTGGCTGGGCAGAGCCAGTGTCCTCATCAGTCACATCAGAGAGTTCTTCTCTTACTGGGAATCCCCCCTGCAAAGAAAGTAGCTGGTAGGCCTACTGTCTCTGACTACTGCCATGGACCTTTGAAGCAAGGTAGCAGGTCCCTTTGGGAATCCAGGGGCCATGATTGGGTAGAATGGGGGGCTAACCTGACCCAGATTTAGAAAGATCAGTAGGGCCTTCATATGCACAATGGACCCCCTCCCATAGACTCCTGTCTACTTTCTCCAACAGGCACCACAAACATTGGTAAGAAAGGAAAGAGTCTGGGGCACTGGAGCCAGGAGCACTCTCCTCTCTTCAGACCTTGCTCTGAGAAACAAACCTTTTTTTCCCCCCTTTCGAGACAGGTTTTCCTCTGTGTATCTCTGTAGACCAGGCTGGCTTTGAACTTATAGAGGTCTGCCTGCCTCTGCCTCCCTGAGTGCTGGGACTAAAGGCGTGTGCCACCATTGCCTGGCTGAAACAGACCTTCTTGACTGTCCTCTATCTCTGTAAGAATGGGGATTCAGCTTCCTAGCCAGCAGCCTGTACTTACCACTCTCCTCTGTGTGTCCGATTCATCACTTTCAAAGTCAGGGTCATCCATGACAAAGGACAGCATCTGGGCAGCAATGGGACCCTCAGGATCACTTTCTGACGACACTTGCTTGTCTTTCCCTTCCTGGGGTCTAGGAGTGCCATCAGCGGGTGGCTTGGTACTGCCGTGGTCAGGCCCTGAGCCAGTGGTGAGACCATCTGACCATGAGGGTATGGCTCGTGTGGGAGCTCCCTTCTTTCGTGAATGTGAGGCCTTGGTGGAGGACCTTCACATAAGAAGAAATGTCTGAGTTCTGAGGCCACCCTAGGTTGCTACTGCCTCAGCTAGCCATACCCTGGGGACCCCATCCCCATACCATTTTGTCTCAGGCTCCGAGCATTGCTGAGGGGCCACTCTGGGGTGGCCTGCTGGTCCTTCAGCTTCCTCCTCACTGGAAAGACTGATATTCTTACTGGGGACGGGGTCTGAGGACAGCAGGGATTTGCTATGTGGCTGATCTTCTATGTCCACGTCATCCTGGAAACCTGCCACCATTGGGTTCCCTCCGATGGCTTCCCCATCGTCACTGCAAAGAGGCGGTAGGAAGTCAGAAGTTCTGAGGGAGGGGTATGTGCTGCTGATTTCCTCACCCACTTGCCTTAGAGCTGCCTGTCTGTAGTACCATATTCTAGTGGCAAGACCTGGGCTATCACAGGGGCTGCTGAGTATAGGTGGGAGTAAGAGTGAGGGCAACACTGCCTTGTCGCTAGCCAGTGGGGTAATCAGTAGGAGAAGAGCCCAGTTAGAAGCCTTGAATCTGTTTCTGGAAGGGAGACCCTTGGCCCCATTGTACACTGTGATGCTGGAGACGCTAACAGTCATTCAACATTTGATACGCTAGAGGGAATGATCTCAGAGCTCAGTTGTAGACAGATTTTGGGGCGTTGTTAAGACAGACAAGGTTGTGGGAAAGGCTAGCTGTAGAAAGTCAAACCTGGCCAAGGCCCACTTGTCTGGTTCCATATGGAGAGACCCAGGTGGCCTTCACCTTTCCTTACACAGACTGGGCTAGCATGTATTCAGAGTGCTCTGTCTTTGCTAGACCATCTGTGAAGGTTCCTGCTGACGTAGGAAGATTCTAGCTCAGTGTTCTCCAGTCCACTATAGGCATAAACTGCCCCACCCCACAGTGGCAGTGATTAGCCTAAGTAGGCCTGATCGACACATGGCCTGAGCCCTTCCCTCAGTTTTTGTTTTCAAAGCTAACTGCCAATCCAGCAAGCACATGAAAGGTTTGTTCACAATCCCAGAGGTGTCTTGGTGATCCAGGTGTGAATGGGATGGGGAAGCTTGCCCTTGAGGTGGACCTTGTGCTCAGCTCTGCCAGTCTGCCCTTACCTGTCACTATCCTGCTGTGGGCCTCTGGCTCCAATTTTATTCTTGTCTTTAGGTAGGGTTGTATCTTCCAGGAAGCTTCGGTCAAGGCCATCTTCAGGAACAAAATCCTCAACATTCTGGACTTTTGCTGGGACCTCTAGAGCTGGAACTGGCTCTGTAGAGAAATGATGATTCTTCCTCATGTGGTCCCTGCCCCCATGCTAGGAACCAAAACTGAGCCTGTAGGACTAGGACTTGACAATTCATGCACCTAGTTCAAGGCCATAGGTTACTTTAGAACCTGGCCAAGTAGTGGCTGGCCCAAGAGGGAAAAGCTTGTCAGGGGCACAGAAACCACATTTTAGTCTCTGAGGGATATGAGGCTCAAGATGCCAGAAGATAGCCCCAAATTCACATGGAGGGCTGCTCCCAGGCCTACCTGGAGGTGCAGGGGTCACGTCAGCAGCTGGCGAGGTCCCAAACAGCCGAGAGATGATACTGCGACGCTGGGCTGGAGCTGGGGCTGAAGGGTGTACAGAAGAGGGCGTGGCCTCCAAAGGGGGTACAGGAGATGGTGCTTTGGGACAGGTGGAGGAGACACTGAGGGACAGCTGGGGGGCAGGCTGGGGAGTGCTGGGGCTGGAGCTCCCTGTGGATACAGCACTTGGAGGCACAACTGGCGACTGGGAGCCTGAGGATGGGCTCTGCCCATTGGCTGCCAGAGGGGATGCATGGCCTCGACTTCGAGCCTCCATCATTTCAAGGAAGCTAGGAGGGGCAAAAGGATAGAGAGTGAAGAGCTGGCTTCCTCTTGGACTTTTTCTCCAAGGCTTTTGGCCATCAGTGTCCCTTTTGCATTTATACTAAGCAGAGGACAGGGCCTGCCTACTAACCAGCTGCCCCACAGTCTTTGGTACCCAGCCTAATAGCCTTGCTTATCCTGTCCCTTTATACTAGTACCATCCTGGGGAACTGAGTCTCACAGCAGAGATACATGACCAATCTTCCCAGGACTTAATAGAATTTGGGTATGTCAGTGAAGGTCAACAGTACTCAACTAGTGACCAAGAAGGAGGTATGGCTGGTTATGGCCAGTGGGGTGGAGTTACTAATCATACACGTGCAGTTGCGCTAATCACAGGTTTGTGCTGATCCCACATGTAGGAACCATATCTGATGTTTATGCTTTGTAGGTTCCACTGGCTCCAGAGTATTTGGAGGCTACAGAGTGCCAGAGCCAGCACAGCCTACCCTCATGAATATCTGCCCATACTTTGTACAAGAACTCAAGGGGCTATAGAGAAATTCAAACAGTTCCCCAGATCAGGATAGATCAATTCACAGTATTAATGTACTTGTTCTAAACAAGTGCTGATCTTACTGAATACTTTATTAAAAACCTCAACAGATGAACAGGAAGGGTATGGAGTACCTGTCCTAAGAGGCTGAGATAAACTACTCATGTTACTCAGCTATTCCCCATACTGCTCCACACTGAGTACTAAGGTCTTAGCTGAAGAATAAAGGCTCAGGTTGACTGATCTACCTGATCTGTATATGGTGCTTTCTCCACTGCCTCACAGGGACAGGCCAAAGCTTGGCACCTGGCTCCTCTCTGTGGACACTAGGCCCACTGGGAATACAGTGTAGTACCCACCCTTCCCACTCAGGGTAGTCAGGGCCTGCATCTCTGTAGATGCTGGCTCACGTACATGCTGTAGTTCTGGTCCTCGGTTTCCTGCTGCACTGACAGCTCCTCCAGGGTGGCATCAATGTCTAGTTGGTTTGTCTCCAGCTGCCTCAGCAGTGTCTCCCTCTGTAGAGGAAGTGGACATAGCTGAGTATGCCTCTTCCCCACGGCACAGCCTCCTCCTGTGACGCATGACATCTGGCTGGCTGCAAAGTCAGCTTCTGTGGCTTGGAAGATACAGGCCAGTCATGTGGAGCCACATCAGAAAGAGCGGCCTTCTGTTTCCACGTCATACCTTTGGTTGTCACTAGCATTTCTATTGGCTACAATAGCCTCTCAGGCCACAAAACCCTGGCAGCAGGTGGTTAAGACATGTAGAGAGTCCCAGGGGCAACTTTGGATGATAAACTCTGCCAGGTACAGACTGGGCAAACCATACACTTCTAGCCTGAAACCAAAGCTGATCAGACTAAGCCTCCGAGTCCAGCTGTCATGTCTTCTTGCATTTAGATTTAATCCTAAAATACAGCAGCTTTCAAGCTGTGTGAGGGGACAGATCAAACAGGACTGTGTTTTTATCTGGACAGATACCGCTATCATAAGAAACATTACCCTGGCACAGGGAATGCCCCTGGCTTATACCAGAAGTGCTTTTTAGCACAGTGGAAACAAAACAAATGGAAAAAGTGGGAATAACTGCCGGGCGGTGGTAGCACACACCTTTAATTCCAGCACTCGGGAGGCAGAGACAGGCAGATCTCTGAGTTCGAGGCCAGCCTGGTCTACAAGAGCTAGTTCCAGGACAGAAACCAAAAAGCTACGGAGAAACCCTGTCTCGGAAAAAAAAAAAGTGGGAATAACTACGGACCAAGAGACCTGGGTTCTGTTTAAATCCTGAAAAGAAATACACGAGAATGACGTAGCTCAGCACTCATGGCAAACAGGTATATCACAGACAGATGAGGGCCCTAATTTAAAACTAAATATGTGATATACCAACAAAAACAACCACATCAAATACATTATATAAGTCTATTTAGAGTTTATTCTGCATACTGACCAATAACTGGTGATTTAAATAATTCTGGAATTATAGTTTGTTTTTTTCTGAGGCAGGGCTTCTCTGTGTATCCCTGGCTGCCCTGGAACTCACTTTGTAGACCAAGTTGATCTCAAACCCAGAGATCTGCCTGCCTTTGCCTCCCGAGTGCTGGGATTAAAGGTGTGCGCCACCACCACCCGGCCTTACAGTTGTTCTTTAAGACTTGTTTTTGTTAATTTATGTTCATGTGTGTGTGTCTGAATGAAAGCCACGTTTGAATGCCCAGAGCTAGTAGAGTACTTTGGATCTCTTGAAGCTAGTGTTATGATAGCTGTGGGCTACCCAATGAGGATGTTGGGAACTTAACTTGGGTTTTATTAACCACTAATAAACATCTCTCCAGCCATATGGTTGCCTCTTGTATCTGGGTCTAGCCTTGAATTTGCTATATGACTAAGGATGGTGTTGAATTTATTTTCTTCCTTGTCTCCATCTCCCCATTGCTGTGATTACAGGCATGTGCCACACCTGGCTTATATAGCACTAAGGACTGAACCCAGAGTGTTGTACTTAGTAGGCAAGTAATCGAACAACTGAGTTACATCCCAAACCCAAAAAGTCATGTTTTAAAAATTATTATTTAATGTATATAGATCTTTAGTCTGCATACCATGTACATGTCTGGTGCCATTAGAGCCAGAAAGGCATTTTGGATCCCATGAGAATGGAGTTGCAGACAGTTGTAAGCCACCATGTAGCTGATGGGAATTTAACTGCCATCTTCTAGAAGAGCAGCCAGCTCCTCCAAGATGGAATGGTTCAATCCATCCATCTTGTACCCACCACCCTGCCAGCAGATCGTGGCCATCAGATTCCATGCAAATAACCACGGAGGAAAGAAAGCTATGTTGGTCTGGATCTCAGCACAGGCTTCTAGTACCAGTGACTATCCTGGCATCTCTTTGTCTCCCTTGGCAGGATGGTAAAGCTTTCAGAGTAGAGCAGTGTGAGTTGTTTCATAACAGTTTCCTCCAAGACTGAAGCATTCCATAGTGCAGGCGCTTTAAATAGAAAGATAAACAACTTAAAATCGCTTTAGGAAGTCCCTGAAACTGACCAGATTCACTAGGTCCTTCCTTCTTGAGTAAGCAATAAAAGCTGAGAAGCCCCTTGGAAGGAAGGAAGCTGAGATGAAAAGATGACTCTCAGAAGAGAAAGGTTATAAAGACTCAGACTAAACGAGCTACAAAGAAGTTTTAACCAGTCACTTGGAAAGACCTCTCTGACTTACTGAGCTGTCTGCAGGCTGTGCAGAATCCTACAGGTTCCCAGCTTGTATGAGCTGTTGCTGTGTACTGGGGTGGGTTTTGGTGATGGAGCTGTCTTTGTGTCTTTTTTTGCTCTTCTAAGTAACCCCTATAAAACTCACTGGTTTGCCAAGTTGGACTTGGGAGGTATCCATACTTTGGTCTGTTAGGATCCCCACCTGGGGTGAGTAGATGTGTGTGTTTTGTCTACAACAGGATCTTCAGTGGAAAGGCCTTTAGGAGAGACTCCTTATGATCCTTCTTCCTAACCCACAGCTCCTCAGCAAAACCCCACCTGCAGGAATCTCACTGTTTCTCAAAAGGACATAGAGATGAAGAAAAGGAAGGCTTTACTTTCCTGACTTTGGTGTCCTAGATAAAGTATGATGGGTCCCTATACTCATTATAGGTCTCCAGGTCCAGAGAGGTGGCCAAGCCTGTTTGGTCTTCTTGTTCACCAGAGAACCCACACCAAGCTATTTCAGTTCTTGGTTCCAAAAAAGATTGGTCCTCTGTCCTTATGCTTATAATCCAGAGCCTTGTTATTCTGGTCCTCTGCTGCTCTCCTAGTCTGAGAAGCTACAGCATACCTCAGGACCAGAGAAAATGACCACAGTTTACCAGGCTGTGCTGCAGCTTGAACTGTACACCAGGCTGGCCTCAAACTCAGAGATCCTCCTGCCCCTACCTCCCGAGTGCTGTAATCAAAGGTGTGCACCACCACTGTCTGGCTTGTATTTTTTGTGGTTGAGAAAGGGTCTCATGTAGCCCAGGCTGGTTTTGAACTTGTTACAAAGCTAGGGATGACCTTGAACCTCTGATCCTCCTGCTTCCATTTCCCAAGTACTGGGGTTACAGGTGTGTACTACCATAGCTAGCACTCTCATTACTTTGAGACGAGGTCTCCCACTCACTGAGCCTCACTATGTAGCCTTAAACCTGAAGTGGTCTTCCTGACTCAGTCTTCTGATGCTGGAATTACAGGTATGTGCCACTATGTTCAGCCATGTCACTTCTATTTATCTAGAAGATTCCGAGAGGAACACTTAATGAAAAGCAGGGTAGGTGCAGCTCTTTACCCTGGTAGGCCACCCTACTTGCCTCATCTGCATCAGGAAGGCTAGATGTTTCAGATGGGTGCAAGTTTTCTGTTCTTCATGAGATAGCCAGAGGGCTATGGTTCAGAGTACACCCAGCCCCACATTTGGATGCAGAGTCACAGGTGCATGTCTCGAAACCTGCCTCTTGACGACAGCTCTGTGTAACTGGGTCCTTCACAGCTTTATGTTCATCTGGTAAAGGGGTCTGCACTTTAGTCAGTGACCCAGAGAGGCATAAGGGCTCTACATGTTGGACTGAAACTTCCAGATGCTCTTAGGAGCAAGACATGCTACCCCCCACTTTTGGCCTGCTGCTTTGAGTGCTGTGTGTGCGGATCTCCAGCCCACTGGATACATGTTGATAGCCAGCTTCCAAGAAGAAGGTGCCCTAGAGTGTTGTCAGGCTTAGGAAGGCCAATCTTTGTGCAGAGCCACAAAAGTGTTGGCTACCCACTTGTCTGCCCTACCAGTAAGCACTTACCTGTAACTGCAAAAATGGGATGTTGAAGAACTTATGCAGGTACTTTAGGCCAAAGCTGTTCTTCATGGAAGACTCAGCATAGCGGAAATAGGAGGAACCTGGAGGTCTGTTTTCAAAGAAAGATAAAGGAACTTAGTGGGCGGTGTGGCTTGGCTCCTATGTCAAGGGCCACACCTGACTCTAAGCTGTCCTGTCTACCTAGCTTCTTTCTGGCAGCAGGTTGCTAAGGACACTCTGCAGCTGACTCGTCTGGGGAAGAACTAGACAGGGGCCACATAGGCCCCGCAGTCCTCACAACTTCTACAGCATTACCTTAACACCTTACCTTCTGGCCATAATCCCTTTCCTGGGCCAGGATGATGGTATTTTATCTCCGACACAGGATGAGACACTGCCTTTGATACCCAAGTGTCTACAAGCTTTCCCCAACACTATCAGAGCACAACACAGGACCTCCATACAAGAGGAAAGCTGGTAGCACCCACCTGTCCAGGTGGTCAATGAAGTCACGCACATCGTCCGGCAGAATGACTCGATGCTCGCCCATGTCACGGTAGTTGCCCAACACGCACACCGGCACATGGGTTGGCACTTTGGGAAGCTCCCGGAGAACATAATTGAAGGTCCTTCAAAAAGGGAGGGAGTGTTTTATCTTAGGTATGTGACCCTCAGAATGCTGTGTGTACTACCTTCTTGGTCTAACTCCCCAGAACACTTAAAACATAAGGCAGGGTTCATAGACGAACAGTATGCATTCCTGGCCGCTGACTCTCCCCAACACCACAGTTCCCCTGCATTCAAATCAAGGTGCTCCACTCGCCTGCTTTTAATTGGAGTACCACCTGTCTATGTCTCCATGAAACTGCTTCAAGGGCTGGTGGGTGGCTCAGTAGATGGAAGTGTTTGTCACTGGGCTTGTTGACCTGAGTTTGATCTTTGGGGCCACATAGTAGAATGAGAGAGCTGACGCCTGTCCTCTGGTCTCTATTACACAACTTACTATCCCCAAATTAAAAAAACAAAAAACAGAAAAGAACTGCTTGGAGCCTCACCTGTTTGTAGCATCATTCTGAACTAAACATATACTGGGGTAACCTGTCCCTCAGTTCTGCTGCACATTGAGGCTGGGTTCATCTGCGTCTTCCTGCTTATTGGCTCTTGCTTCAGGGATACCATCACTGAAGTATCCTTGACGAAGTGTCTATTTCCAGGGCCTTACTTATTCTGCAGTGAACCATACCCCCTACCAAACCTGCTGGTCTCTCCACTTTACAAGTCATCCCAATGTCTCCAAATGACTTGTAAAGGCAACCAGGGCTGAGGACTTCTTAGCACGTGCAGAGACCTGGGTTTAATCTCCACTATTCGCCCTCTGCTCTCCACTGCTATTCCCCCCAAAAATCCAACCAAAAATGACAGATACTAAAAACCCTGGTTCTCAGAAAGCTGAGATAAGAGGATTATGATTTTGTGGCCAGTCTGGGCTACATAGTATCGGGTTAGCCTAAGCTACAGAGATCCACTGACAAACACCTCCCACAACCAGTAAATGAGTTATGACCCAGGTTCCCTGCCAAGAGAAAGCATGAGAATGGAACATGCCTGTAACTATGGCAGCCTCTCCTGACATTGGTGTATCCTCTTGAAGTATCTCCCATATCTCCTATAAGACACTTGAAGTGTGTGCTCACTGGCCTGTAATGGCAGCTGTGTGAACTTGGTGTTTTCATGGTTCACATTCAGTGCTCAGGTTCTTAAGTGTCTATTGTCTCCCAGTTACTAGCTGAACCAAACAAGCTGGTGTCCAGGGATCTCAGAAACCAAGAAATGAAATGATTGTGATCCTTGTGGGCTGACAAATGGTGCTTGCTTTGTGAGCACAGGGCCTACAAAGCCTCACGGCTCCCAAATAAGCACCTGTACAACGTCCTGAGCAGGCCTAGCCTCCTATCCAGTCCTGTTGGGTCCTCACTGCTCTTAGGGCTGTCAGGCAAGCATACAGGTCCCCGAAGGTTGGGAGGGTTGGATCTGGGCCTGTGAATACTATGCGAAGGCTGCAGGAAAGATGTTAGTGTAGAATCAGTGGAACACACAGTGCCAACTTCACTGCAAGGCATGTGCTGGAGGCTGGTCTATGAGAAATGCAAAACCTAAGCAGATAAGGTCCCATCGTACATGTGTGGTACCAGGAAATCTAGCTGGTCTGTTCCAGCTGTCAGCAACAATAGCCTTAGAAAATGGAACAGAATGCTTTTCTCTGTCTTTTCCAATCCGAACATAGATTATACACATAATACTAATAATAGAACTATAGAAGCAGAGTAAAAGGCAAGGCTACTTCTAAAATGGACTGCTGGCGGTTGTCGGGGCTTCTTTCCTTCTCCTAATGTAGGTTGCTTTTTTTCTCTTTTTTTGGACTGCTTTTAAAGCAATGTCACACATTATGCAGCCCTGGCTGCCCTAGAACTCTCCAGACCATATTGGCTTTGAACTCACAAGATCTGCCTGCCTCAGCTTCCCAAGTGCTGGGGTTATAGGTATGTAGCACCATGTCTGGCTACTACAGTTTTTTTTTTTTTTGGTTTGTTTGTTTGTTTTCCGAGACAGGGTCTCTCTATGTAGCTTTGGAAATTGTCCTGCAACTTGCTTTGTAGACCAGGCTGGCCTTGAACTCAGAGATCTGCCTGCCTCTGCCTCTCAAGTGCTGGGATTAAAGGTATGAACCACCACTGACCAGCCTACTACAGTTTTTTGTTGTTTTGTTTTTTCTGAGACAGGGTTTCTCTGTGTGACAGTCCTACAGTCCTGGAACTTGCTTTGTAGATCAGGCTGGCCTTGTACTCACTGAGAACCACCTGCCTCTGCCTCCTAAGTGCTGGAATTAAGGACATGCGTCACCACCGCCCAGCATACTACAGTGTTTTTTTTTAACAGATTGTTTTTCAGTGTATACAGAACAAGCAAGCCTTTTGGGCACTGGGGAGTCTCTTGGGTGTTTTCCTGTTGTTGGTGACAGGAAGGCTCCCAGTCTCAAGATAATATGTAATGCAGCCTCCTGATCACATTTCTCATGGACCTGCACCTCTGGACCCACTGCTCATTTTGCTCTTTGTCCTTTGTTGTCATGTCTTCTCGGTGAGTCACCGAGAGACTGTGTGTGTTTGTGTGTGTGCGTGTGTTTCTGGGAAGTCCCCCCGCCCCCCCAATAAGTCACTTGATTCTGACAAATCTTATACGGTATCTTCAGGACAGCAGGGTTGTGGAAGGTGGCACCTAATCTCTACCACTGTTGGCCAGCAGTCTGTCCCTGCCCCACTCTCTGCAGAGATATGAATATATACCTATCTTGTGGCTTAGATTAAGGGTTGTGCCCACAGCTGGCACAGTAGGAAGCTCCACACCAACAGAGGAATTCCATAGTATTATGTGAAAGCATGCAGCCACGGCCAGCTAACCTGCCCTCTTACCACTGCTTAGTGATGTCAAACATCATGACCACCCCATTACAGTTCTTGTACACGTCCAGGAACTCAGCATCCAGAGCCATTTCAGACTCCGCCTAGAAATAGGAGGAAGAAAGGGTAAGACTGTGCCCCTGGCCAATTCCCACAGCTGTGGACCTTGAAACACCCCCAAAATGCAAAGGGCCTTTTCTGACCTAAAAAAAATCATTGTTTTGGAAAAAACATGAGGAAAGACTTGTGGGTGTGTGCAAGTTAGCTGTAGGAAATGGGCAGCAAGTTCCATCTCTACAGGGGAGGCCTGCCCTGGGACTCCTAAAAGCAAGTGCTGGAGCTGCCAGCTGCTCCTTGAGATGGCTTGGAGAGGGAAAACAAAAATGAGACAATGGTGCTGTAAACCTAGTCAAACTCCATAGCTGGGAAGTCATAAGCCCTGGGTGGAGGTGGGGGGTTCACAGCTGTTCTGTAGCTAAACTGGCATGGAGCCAAACTGCATTCTAAACGTGTGTATATCCAGAGATAAATGCTACTCTCATCCTTAATCAGAAAAATCTTTCCTTTTTGGCTGCTCAAGGTGCTGGGAATCAATGACAACTGAATGTATAGCCCTAAAGCAGATCAGGGAGCATCACGACAGAACGGGAGCAGAAAGGAAGACTGAGATGCTAGCAGCAGCTGCGGTGGCCTTCACAAGACCACAGCTGTCAAGAGCCAATCACGGGTTAGAGAAGCTAGCTCTCATGGGGCTCTACCCGGTAAACTATAGGCTACTAATGGGTGCTGGGGAGGGCAGGTATTATCTCCAGCTGTGCACCCAACTGTGAGCACCAAGTGCAGGTGGTTATTCCAAACCTGGTCAGGCAGGGCCCTGGTTGAAAATCATTGGGTTACAGCAAAAACAGGCAATGACGGAAAGGGACTTGTGGGAAGGGGGGAGTGGATGATGGGTAGGAGGGAGTTGAGAGTAGAGTAGAAAGTAAACAGACTGTATTAGCTACGTGTATAAAACTGTCAACAAATGTACAAAAACAAAAACCAAAACAAAATATTATGCAAATGGTAAAAAAAAATCAATTAAGATGAGTTCAGAATACACATCACATGGGAAAGGCCAAGGAGGGTGTTATGTATCACTTAAGCTTCCAGCCTTGAAGAGGAAGGCCTTCTATTCACTGAGAGAGAAGACAGGGCAGGGTTCTTTAAGACAACTGGCAGGAAGTGTGTCCAAGGACCATACAAACGTGCACAGTGCCACAGCTTCCAGGGAGCAAACACAGATCACCTGGCCCCACCCGTGGTGCCAGGGTCACACCCAAGATACGCAGAACTTTTAAGGACAAAGTCACTGTGGCAGGCCATTCACACCATTCAGTTCTGCGATGTCCGCGGAGTGAAGCAGGGCAGGCAGCCTAAGTAAGCAGTGACCCTGCAATCTAACACTGGCAGCACAGCACAGGGCCTCGGAAGTAGCTAAGGACAGCAGTGACTGCTGTATCTATAGCATAACTGGAATGTTCAGGAGGCCCAGTCTAAAGGGTTGGACACCACCCTGAGTGACCATAGGCACCCTGCTCAGGACACTGACACAGACCCACCTGACAATGTGGCTCACCTCCTGGGGGTCATTCTCCGTCTTCAGGCCATCACCTCGTTTTTTACATTTTCCTTATTAAAAACAAAAAAACAAACAAAAAATTAGGAATGGAATTGCTGGGTCCAGGATTCGTCTAAGTGGGGGAGTAGGATGGGGACCCATCCTACCTGCTACAGGGCCTCTGAACCTAAGGAAACCTCCCGGCAGACTCAGATGCCCCTCACTCAGTCTTGGGAGTGGGAAACAGCTAGGTCAGTAGTGGACAGAAGTGCAGGGCTCAGTAGCTGACAAACAGGCCAGAAAAGTAAGCTGCCCAGTTCAGATCTGCCTTGAGGAAAGGGTCCCTCATGACAGCCCAGTTCCCATGAGGCATAGGAGACAGTGTGAGGTGAACAGCTTCCCCTGGGTCAAAGCTGAGAGAGAGCATCTGGAATTCCCTCAGCAGTCCTCCTGTGTCACTGTGGCACTGCCACACTGGGAGAAGAGAGGAAGGCCAGCGCAGCCGAACTCCGCTTGGCTATCAAAACATTTGATGTGGCAGACAGCCATGGGCCATGCTGGAGTCTGACACTGGACTCTATAGAGATAACAAGACCCAACACTGTCCCTCCCTCTTTTCACATCTAAATGTCCAACTGGGCAAATGAGCTGCTCACAACCTTGGGAATTCCACAGCAAACAAAAATTCCCCAACAACAAACTCATGTTCATTTGCTTAAAACACAAATCTCCACATCAGTCTCCAAGTCCTATGTGAACACCTGTTACCTCAGGTCAGCTTGGGGAGTCAGCCTCTCTCCCCCTCAGGTGCAGTAGATGGTTCAGCCTGATCCTCATGGGCTGAATGGCAGGTGGGCCACACAGGGTGTGCCATACTTAGGTCAGGAGCCTAACGCAACCAGCAACTTCCCACAAATTGCTATAAAGTGTTTGTAGGAAATCAAAAACACTCATGACAACTTATGCTGGAGAGGTTGTGGGGAAAAGGGAACACTTCTGCATTGCTGGTGGGAATGCAAGCTGGTACAACCCCTTTGGATGTCAGTGTGGCGATTTCTCAGAAAATTAGGAAACAACCTTCCTCAAGACCCAGTAATACCACTTTTGGGTATATAACCAAAGGATGCTCAATCGTGCCACAAGGACATGTGCTCAACTATGTTCAAAGGAGCTTTGTTTGTCATAGCCAGAGCCTGGAAACAACCTAAATGCCCCTCGATTGAAGAACGGATAAGAAAAATGTGGTACATTTACACAATGGAGTACTACACAAAAAAAAAAAAAGATAGCTTGAATTCTGCAGGCAAATGGATGGAGTTAGAAAAATTATTTTGAGTGAGGTAACTCAGACACAGAAAGACAATTATCACATGTACTCACTCATAGGTAGTTTCTAAACATAAAGCAACGAAAGCCAGCCTACAAACCACAATCCCAGAGAACTCAGACAACAATGAGGACACTGAGAGAGACTTACATAGATCTAATCCACCTGGGAAGTAGGAAGTATAAAAAGACAAGATCTCCTGAGTAAACTGGGGGCATGGGGACCTTGGGGAAGGGCTGAAGGGGGAAGGGGAGAGGCAGGGAGGGGAGCAGAGAAAAATGTAGAGCTCAATAAATATCAATAAAAGAAAAAGTCCAGCTGGGCAGTGGTGGTGCACGCCTTTAATCCCAACACTCGGAGGCAGAGGCAGGTGGATCTCTGTGAGTTTGAGGCCAACCTGGTCTACAAGAGCTAGTTCCAGGACAGGCTCCAAAGCTACAGAGAAACCCTGTCTCGAAAATCCAAAAAGTCCAAAGTTCAAAAAAATAAAATAAAATAAAAAATAAAGTGTTTGTAGGAACCACTCTTGGACAGGAGCTGGGAGGTCTGGGAGGCCAGAGTAAGTGAAAACTTGCTGAGCTACTTTACATCAACCTTCTCCTTTAAAGCTGTGAACAAGTACTGTGAGCACTGCGGAGCCCGGCCCGTCTTCTGGAGAACTTATCCACTGCCCTTGAGCTCTTAGCTGCTTTAATGTCTGTCTGTCACATCTGAAGGTCCTCTGCTACTGTAGAAACTACGCAGACTGTCGACCCTACTCAGACTGTGGTATGGGGGTAGGGAACAGAAGGGCCTTTCTTCCTGCCCCTATGGTAAATGGGTGACACCAGCCATAAGCACACAGGAACTCCCTGAGTGAGGACCCCTCCCCGCTGGGATCCAGCCTGATTTTATCAGAGTAAGGATCTGAGTAGATACCTGAGAGTGGGAGGATAGAGGACGTTTTGAGCCACACAGAAAAAGTGTTCCATGGCTCCTGGGCAGTGGAGGTGTCAACCTCTGCTTCATGGGCTCTTGGGCCAGCTGAAGGCATACTATGCCACTTTGAAGGGTCCTGAGAGAGGGGCTGAGGCTGCTGTATTATGGTCCCATCTGATGTCTAGCCCCAAGTCCTGACCCCACTCTCCAGAACTTTGTCTCTAGTACAGTGCATCCTACCGCAGCAGGTACAGACATGGAGACAAGAGCTGAGGCAAGAGTCAAGGAAGGCACTTTGTTCCCAAAGTGGTACCGCCCTGTGGAGCAGTAGCAAGTATCTCATGACTTGATGGGTTCGTGGTTTGTGGAAGACAGCTGACCTAAGCCATCTGATGGCTTCCCGTGGATGTGACCCTTACCCTTACAATGTACCCAGTGATGGACTTCAGATAGCAGGTTACCCATCCATGCTCCAAAGATGCACACACAAGCATGCAGAAGTGTACAGACATACCAAGATCAACAGAGGCTCAATGAATGGGGTCCAACTAGGCTGTGTTACTGCTGGAACCACAGGAAAAAAAAGTGGCTTCAACTGTTCTTCAAAACCTGACCCAAACTCATACTAAAAAGGAATGCAGAGGAGGGAGGAGAAAGCACAACCTGGGTCAGAAACCAGAGCCCTGGAGACACATCTTCCTACAAAGTTCTAGAACTGAAGGACATGCAGTATAGCCATGCTGATGAGGCCAAGGGTCAGGTCAAAGGTGGTGCCTACAAAGTCAGGGGTTGTGAGAAGTCAGAGTTCATGTCTATTATGTTAGAAGCTAAACAGGTGATGTTGTGCCTGTTTGGTCAGAGGCTAAGGTGTCACAGTGCTCAGAACCACCTGCATGCATGCATACACACACACACATGCACGCACACACACCCACGCACGCACACATACATACACAGAGTCAGCACCAGGGAAGACGATGAGCTCTCTCTCTAGGATCACAGAGAAATTTGTGACCTAACAGAAGATAAGAATGAGCTCAGATGCTGTCATGAGGGCACCCTGAGGCATTCTGCTGATGCCCTCTGCAGGTTTAGAAGAGAATAGGTCTCCACGTGGCTGGGTCTACAGAGGTACTTGGACTTGGTGACCCATTCTGTAAGAAATGCTATATATGTACAGGTCTCTAACCTCCACCACATGGATGACAAAGATAGACTGAAGTAACAATAGGCAACTCCAGCTTGTCTTCTCTTGAAATCAAATTAAAACTCCTCGTGGGAAAAACAAACAAACAAACACACTCTTTGTGGGAGATCTGTTTGAATGGCATCCCAGACCAAGCCAAGGTGCTGGCCCAAGATGTGCTCTCACTCCACCTGACTCTGTCCCTGCCTCTCACGGCCTTCCTGATTCAAGGTGCAGCCTTGCACACTTCTACTGCACTTACACTGTCGATCTCAATAATTAGGGCTGCCCCAGTGCCAGAGGTAGAATAGGTAGCATAAACTGGACCAGAGTCAGACAAGAGCCTTGTGGGCATGAAAACAAGGGATCATTAATCATGGTCAAACAACATGGCTGGCATTAAGCCATCACATAATAAAAGAATATCTGACAGGTGGTATCCTGGGAGTTCCCAGAGCACCTTCTGTCTCTCAGAGCATGGCTGCCAAACCACTAAGGCTCTAGGGACCAGTGGGACTATGGATCACCAAGGGGAACACACAGGTGTTTGGAAATCGCTTCTATGGGTCAGAGCTTTAAACACACCCATTCTTCCAATGGTCAGCTGTCGAGTGACTAAGCAATGCTCAACACAGCAGAGTGCATGCGACAGGCCCACTGCTGCACGTCCACTGTGCCTACCAGACACGGAGAAGGTGTCAGACAGGGACTCTGATGAAACTTAGACAGTGATAGTTGGTAGCAAATTCAAATCTCCCATATTCTTAGTAGTAGATATGGTTGGTACCTGTGACATGTTTCTGAACCACGAGTGGCTCTGTATTACAGGGCTACGTAGGACATGGGACCCAAGGGAGAATAACCAGTCCAGAGGTAATGGGCCCGAGGACACACAAAAGAGGTGCATATGTGCGTGGGGGGGCTTTTAGAGTCTATCAAACATTAAGGAGAAAATGTACCTTACCTTTGTCAACTACATCCCAGACTTCAACTTTCACTACATCGTCAGTGGCTGCAACAAGGAAAACTGTCAGATTAGTGCCTAGTATCACAGCCCCTCTGGGCTCCCAAATGGGGTCAGGGACATTTTGGTACCAGTAGCTTCCTGAGGCCTCTGCAATACACGCTGCAGGGTTTGCAAGGCTGTTCCTCAAGCCTGGCATGAGCAATACACCTACTGGCCCACAGACAAAGCCATTGCACTCAGTAGCCTGTGTGTCCCTGGGCCACTCCAGGTACCTGACTGGATGCTCACACCCAAGACAGATGAAAATACAATGCAGCTGTCCAAGTCACTTCTCCCCCAACCTCACTTCTTCATCTGACTGATCAATATTCAGCGAGGGAATCATGTCAGTGCTAGAGGCTAGAGTGCTGATGCTGGGCCATCGGAGCAGGCCCAGGCTGGATGCGGCCCTGCCATGTGTACCATAGCGCTCCACCTACTGGCCATTTGTTCTACAGTCTCCTAAGGCTTTCTCTGATACTGTTGGTCCTGAGTTGCCTCATGAGAACAGAAACCGCTTTCCAAGTTCCTGCTATTGCCTCAACCCTTCTCAGCAGCAATTCTCCATTCTGGGAAGCCTAACCTAGGGGCTAAGGGAGCAGAAAGGATGATGGAGACCCCAGGACCCAGAAGGGGAAACATGGGTAAAACAGTCACGCTGTTCTCCAGGGATGAGCACTTGCCAGGGCTTATAGCATGCACCCCTACAGAGCAAACCTGCATGTGTGCTGCTGATGTGCTGTGTGGGTGGATCTGCTCCAGGAGGTGTTCAGGGAATTCTAGTCTTTGAAGGTTTACCCTTGCTTTTTTACTTGCATCCGTGAGTATCCTGGGCCTGAGACATGAGCAAGGAGGGACTTCACAGATTCAAAACGCCGATGGGGTGATTCACACGCAATTTTAATTAGTGGGGCCTCCCACATGGGTATTATTTTCACTTCCAGGAGCAAGGGTGGAAGGTAGGATGCTCTATTGTACAGGGAGAAAAGGGGTGCTGAGCTCACTTTTGTAGTTCCAGTGGATGCTGGTGACTTGGATTTCCTGTGTGGGGATGTACTCTTCCACAAATTTCTTGCCCTGCAGTCGATGCCACAGAGCAGTCTTGCCAGTGTTTCTGTCACCCCGGATCACAATCTTCACTGGGGCAAGGATGGGCAAAGAGAAAAGAAAAAGGAAGATTAATCAGTCATACTTAAAAACTTTTATTAAAGTATCACATCCGTTCCATCTCACCTTGAATTCATATTTTCTCAGGTGATTGGCATGCAGGGGAAGAATAGGTGAGGATGCCGGCAGCACCCTAACAGGTCAGTTCTGACTTGGCAGGACAGATTCTCCTGAAGTACAAGGGTGCCTGATAGTGGGCAGAGTAGCACCAAGAACAGAGCCAGGGCTGACGGCAGGAGATAGCACCAGAAGACGTCTCCAGGCCCGACTTTCTCCTAGAGTCATATACTCTGAGAAACTGCTAGGGACCCTTAAATTAGGGTTGGGCGGTCCAGAGAATTGACCTGACCAATGAAGAGCAGGGCTGTGACAGTACCCCAGCACTTGGTTTTCCACTGACTTGCTTTTCTCATAGTACTGATGATTCCAGTGCAGTTTTGTCCACTTCTGTGTCCTACTTCACTCATCCCACCATGTGCCAGGCCTGAATTCAGAAAGGTCTGCTGGCTTTGGGCAGGGATAGGCATGTACTCCACGAATGGGGCGATGGTGTGAATGGGATAAGGTGCTGTCCTTATGCCCTATACTTTTTAGAGGCTCACCACTGGGTCTTTTGAAAGGTAATAAAGAGCAGTTTGGAACCAACACTGTCAACAAAGCCAGGAGAAACAGGACAAAGAGTCATGAATGACTCAATGCTGAAATGGGAAGGGGAGGCACAGGTGTTAGGCTGGCGCTTCCTGGGCAGCCCATGGGACATGGAGAGGGCTGATAATGCCACAAAAACACCTTTAAGGGCAGGAGTTCCACAGTATCCGTAAGACTTCCAGCAGCAGGCCAGGACAGAGTCTAGAAAGACATGTAAGCGCAGGGCGGTGGTGCATGCCTTTAATCCCAGCACTTGAGAGGCAGAGGCAGGTGGATCTCTGCGTTCAAGGCCAGCCTGGTATACAGAGGGGTACCAGGATAGAGAAATTCTGTCTCAAAAAAAAAAAAAAGAAAGAAAAAGACATGGAAGCTTAAGAGGCGGGGCAAGGGAAGCTGTTTCCTAGGCTGTCTGGTCTGCCTGCAGAGTCAAGTCCCTCCCCATTTCCAAACCATTCTACAGTACCAGAAGCCAAGGCCATCTTGGCTCCATAGCTCAGCTGGACTCCTGGGACGTGCCTGACCCCACCTGGCTACCCCCCCCACACTTTGCGGTGATTTGAATGAGAATGGTCCCCACAGGTGCACATTTTGAGTGGTCCAACAGTTGGTGGACTGATTAGGGGATTAGGAGGCGTGTCAATGGGGTTGGCCTTTGAGGTTTCAAAAGCCTGTGGGAGGCCCAGTCTGCCTGCTGCTTGTGGATACAATATAAGCTCTCAGAGCCAGTGCTCACCTGCCTCCTGCCACTGTAAGCTCCAATAAAGTCTCTCTTGGGTCCAACTGAAAAGCAACAAGCACTCTTAACCACTGAGCATCTTTCCAGCCCTAGATAAAGATTCTTTATGTGTTTTGCTTTAAAAACAAAATCTTTTACTTTGATGAGTATGTATGTGTGGTTGTGAAGTTCGTGTGCCTCAAGTGTGTGCAGGATTCTAAGGAGAAGAAGGTGTCAGACCCCCTAGAACTGGAGTTATAAACAATTATGAGCTGCCATGGGGGTGCTGGGTATTGAACCTGGGTTCTCTGGGAAAACAGTCTTAACCACCAAGCTCTGTCCAGACCCACACCTCTTTCTCTTGAGACAGTCTCTCTAGTAGTTCTTGGTTGGCCTGGAATTAGCTATGTAGACCAGACGTGCCTCTGCCTTTCAAGTGCTGGGATCAAAGGCCTGCACCTTACCCACTGAAAGTACTTTCTGATTTCCAAGTCATTTCTTCACAGACTCATAAACTATCTGGAAACTGTTGCCATCTGGATCTCAAATCCCCCCCAACTTCAGCCAGTGTGTTAAATGATGAGACCTGGGGCTGGAGAGATAATGGCTCAGTAGTTAAAAGCCTCTTCCAGAAGACCCTGCTTCAATTCCCTGCACCCATGTGGCAGCTTACAAATACCTGTAATTCCAGTTCTAGGGGATCTGATTCCTTTTTCAGGATTCCGTAGGCATTAAAGTGGCATGTAAAACATGCAGACATACATGCATGTAAACCACACATCATACAGGTTTAAAAAAAATTAAAAAGAGATGTGGGATGTGAGGCAATGCCCTTGAAGGCAATAGTGGGACTTGGGTTCTCTCCCTCCAGCACATATCCACTGCCACAAGCTGAGGGGGCTTGCTCCACCACAAATTCCCAGTGATGTGCTGCCACAGGTTCAAAGCAACTGGCCATAAGGAATCTCTACATGCCCCTCCCCTCTTGGCAGAGCTACAGTAGACCAGGCAGAGTCCTGCCTGCCTCTGCTGCCTGAGTGCTAAACCTTTACTAGTTATAAGCTAGTTATATAGCTATATAGTTACTAGTTATATAGCTGATTGTCCTATGTATAGCAAAGGAAAATAAACTGCTTTTAAGCTTCAAAAAGAAGCCAAGAGTTGGGTGTAGTAGATGCCTGTAGTCTCAGCTACTCAGGATACTAATATAAGAAGACCAGTTGAGCGTTCAAGTTTAACAGTGTGAGCAGAATAGTAAGGCTCTATTTCAAAACAAAAACATAGATTACAGACCCTCGCCGCCCTTCCTACAACCTACAGCACTGCAGCCACAGCTGACCAGGCCACAGTGGGTAGTCTTTTCCAACTTCTTATTCCAAATCTTTACTCTTATAATCTAAATGTATTTTTCAAAGACCATATGGCCCAATTCGAGGGGATTTCCCCCCAGATGTCTTCACTGCACTGTGAATGCGAATGGAAGTGGAGTTATTCAGTAATTTCTTAGGAGCCGGGGACGCAGCGCAATAGCAGTGTACTAGCTTAGCAGGACCCTAGGTTCACTCTCTAGTAACAGAAAAGAGGGGAAAAAGTAAGATTGGTGAGATGGCTCAGCAGGTAGAGGCGCTCGCCACCAAGCCTGACAACTCTGACGGTGCACCAAGGCGTGCATGTATTTACCCCAGTAAATACATTTTAAAATAGTATTTTCTTTTAGTTACTATTGTAGTTGCCTCTTAGCCATCTTTGCCTTTCGTTGAGTTGGCAAAGCTTTTCCTCATTTTGCCTGGCGTATAGATGGAAGAGTTGTAACCTGCATTTTGCTACTAACACCTACTGTAATGTAGTTTAAAGTTAACAACTTTCTGAATGCCACGCCAGCTGAAGTAGTGCACCCCTTTAATATCAGCATTTGGGAGGTAAAGGCAGGTGGGTCTCCCCAAGTTGAAGACCAGCCTGGTCTACATAGTGAGTTTCAGGACAGCCAAAGCTACATAGTAATATCCTGTCTTGGACCCTTCCCCCACCAAATGTGAATGCATTAACTCTGATCAACTCCATTCTGCATTAGGGGCTGACTCCAACTATTTGAGTGTTGTAAAAAACAAAACAAAAACAAAAATAAAAACCCACAATTGCCCATAAAAACCATTATTACTGGTGACTAATACAATCACTGCTTATTTAGGCCTCACCACTTATGGACCCATTCTTTGTTTTTTTTTAATCCCATGCTATCTTTTCAGCTTAAGTTCCATTTATCTAAAGAATACCCTTCAGTATTTACTTTTGCAAAGATATTTGCTCAGCAAGTTTTGACAACTTGAGCGTGAGTTGAGCAGCATTCTGGCGTAAGTGCGTGGACTTTCTTAGAATATGGTCTCTTTACTCAGGTTGCAGTTTCCTCTTTTTGTTTTAAAATTCAGACAACTCACAATGACGCGGTGGTCTGTGGGTGTGTTAAAATGCTGGGATTCTTGGAGTTGTCTTTTTCTATTGCATTTTTTTGGGGGACAGGGTCTTACTGCACAGTCCATGCTGTCCTGGAACTGATAGGTACGCCAGGAAGGGCATCTTTACATTTACAGAAATCCACCTGTCCTTGCTTCCCAAATGATGGGACTAAAGGTGTGTGCCACTACGTCCTGGCAGAGTTATTTATTATTCTGACACATTTAAAAGAAAGAAAGATTGTTGTGCCCTTGGAGGACAGCATTCTGTAACAGACAATTCGAAGCCTGGAAAGCGTCAAGTTAACTGTGCCTCTGACACGAATTGTGAATCTGTATTTATTATATGGCTGGTTCGTTTCTCTACATAAGATACTTCGGAAACTATGGAAGACCAGCTCTTTTAGGTCCCTCCTATCAGGACCACCAGGGGGCGGGTCCAGTAGAGAGCAGGTTTAGAAAGTGAGAAACTTCCAGTTCAGGTCTAATAAATAAGGAATCCAAATGTAGATTCCAAAGAATACAGATCTCTGAATATTTCGACTTGATGTTTTCTTCTGTACATTCAAGAGAAATACAAACTTTCAAGTTAACACCTATCAAGTGCTTGGTTCTAAACATGTTCCAATTCCTAATACATTTTATAATGTTACATTATCACTCAAATATCACTGCCCCTGTAAGATACCGCTTAAAGTGAGCAGTGTGTGTGTGTGTGTTGGGGCTGTGCGTCAAAAACCAGGCAGTATACAAATAGTTGAGAAGTAAACAATATCAGACCAGGGGACTGCATAGAAAAGAACCTGCAAATGGAAAAACTCTAAAGAGGTCAAGAAGACGGTCTGCTTCTAGTTGCATACATTATTTATAACGAAGGCTAGAGCTGGCCTTTCTTCCTGTGGGGCCAGGGATGCAGTTAGTGCCTTTTGAACTTTTAAAAAATATATATATTTTCTTAATGAAAGTTTTGTTAAAAAAAAAGGGCGAGAATGTGTGGCGTGGTGGATACTGTTTGCCAATTAGCTTCGAAGTGAACAACAACAAAAATCCCACGACTCAAGGCCTGAGCGGACCGATCCGGAGCCTCGAGTGTGAGCACGAGCGGGGGTCCGCAGGGGAGGCAGGCGACACGCTGTCACTAGCCAGCCCCGCGCGCGCACCCTCGCGTTATGTAATGGTCTCTTTCGGCAGGGTCCCCGCGCCAATCGGGGTCCTCCACTGCTGCTCCGCCAGTGTCCCCGCACAGCTCTTCTCTAGAGGTCTCCTGTCAGGTGATGGCCCTCCAGGAGTGACCATTGTGCAAAGCCCCGGGACCCCGTCCACCCCGATCCTCGGGTTCTCCCAGACCCTTTCGGCCCCGGGCACCGCCAGCCGCCCCGGCCTGCCCGACGGCGCGGCCCGCACTCACTGTTGTACTGAACCCCCTTAGCGAAGCGCCTCTGCAGCGCCTGGTTCATGGACTGCAGCCCGGCGGGGATGTTCTTGTCCCGGCCCGGGGCCTGCTCCGATCCCACCAGCTTCTTCAATGCCGAGAACATCTTCCTGCTGGACGTGCAAGCCGGGCGCGGCCCGCGAGCTCAGCGGCAGTAGTGGTAGCAGCAGCAGCAGCAGCGCAGCGCGCCTCGCACCATGTCCGGCCGGCCCAGGCTTCCCCCGAGGCCGGAGCAGGCGCGCGTCGGGAGCGGCCCGGAGCGAGGCTCTGAGGCCTCAGCCTCTGTGGCTCCGCTCCGGCTCCCGCGGCCCTCGGCGCGGCGGCCAAGCACCCGTCAGCGCCGCCATCTTGGCGCCGGCGCGGCTACGGAGCACCAAGTGGGACACGTATATACCGCATGCGCAGTGGGCGCCCTAGATCCCGCCCCTTTCTAGCAGCCCCTCCCCTCTTCTCCCCGTCCAAGCCCCGCCTCCCCGCCCTGAAAGTCCAGGGCTGTTTCTAATTTTCCTAGAGTGGTTATGGAAAAATTTTTATTTGTATACTAAAGCCCGGACAGGGCTACTTTTTCTTCTTTTTGGACATCTTGAGCTTCCCCTCTATCAACCGCTGCCCCTGTTTCTTTATCTCGGCCCGCGAAGGGACGTAGCTATGATCCACGTCGGCAAACTGGAAGGTTTCTGCACAGGCAAAAAAGGAATGACTGGCCCCCTCTTTCCAAAGACCCCCCTGACCCCTCTTTACCCGTTTGCTTTTGCTGCCATGGGCCTTCTGTGTCTGCAGCTCCTCTCAGAGATGGACCAGTGCCTGAAGACTCTGTGATCTGACCCCTGCCCTAAGTCACCCAAGGCCAGGTGCCAAGAAACCAGGATTTGCCAGGATCACCCATACTAGCCGTCCTTCCCCGTTCACCCTACCCTGTCTTTGCGACAGGAATCCCATTAATAGTCTTTATGACCCATCCCATGATATGCCCCTTTGTCTCAAAAAAAAAATCCTCGTAAAGGTTAACCTCTGTCACCTCAATTAAAACCTTTCTCTTTAGCACCCAGTCTGCCAGTATGTTCCAGTCAGACTGAGGTGTGCCATCTCTTGCCTTGAGTTCAGGCTCTATCTAGTTCCTCTTCCCCCATCTAGGGGCTCACCTATCATGTCCTCCTCTTGGTCCTCAAAGGTAATCCTGGTATTATGTTTCTCCTTTAGAGTGGATGATTCCAGGGCATCCCTCACCTTTGTGTCGACCTGCAGGGCAGCACCCTTATCAGCTTGGATAGGACATGGGCTTTGTGGGTACCCTTCCATGGCCCGGGGCTACCTCCTCATCTCTGGTCAGCATTTGCACACGTTCAGCTAGGTATATGAGCTTCCCCTCGCAATACTCCAGCTTGCCATACACATCAAGGGTGTCCGATATTGCTACTTCTTTCTGTAGGCCAGAGGGGCAGCTTGTTTTTCTAGTGTCCCCACATGAGGACCTTATGCAAGCAGCTCCCCGCGAGGGCTGGTACCTGGGTGGCTGGCAAGGTGATGCCGATGAGCCGGATGTAGAGGTTGTCAATACCTGTCTGGATGGCCAGCAGCAGCTGCTGGCTCTTGGTCATGTTGCTGTGGGCCAGCTGGAGCCTTGCTTCTTCCTCTTCTAGCATGTCCTTCATCTTTTTTTCAATCGAATTAAAGCTGGGGAAGAGGTAGGCTTAGCAGTAAGGGTGGGACAGGCAGTACTCAGGGCCCACAGGAGTCCTGAGCCAGGTGTGTCAACTTCAGGGGTTCGTAAATTCAGCTTCAAGCAGGTGGGTCCTTAGCTTTTCTGTGGATGCCCAGGTTTACTGGCTATAGGTATGTGCAGCTACTAACTTGTACTTGTGGGGCCATCCAGCAGCCCCAGAACATACCCAACAGAGCTGGGTATCTGGTGGAATTTGAGCACTGCCTCTTCCAGTTCCAGCTTCTTCATCAGGACTTCCAACTGCATCCGCCGCTCCTCACAATCCTCCATCTGCAGCTCCAGGTTCTCCTCTGTGTTCTTCTGAGCCAGGAAGCGGCCCGCTATGTCCTAAGCAGGGCAGGGAGAAACGGGTGTGGGTCTGAAAGGCAGTAGGGCCTCATAGCCCTGGTTTCTCCTGGGCCCCTCCCGATGGAGAGTACAGCTTTGTGGTACTTGGGGCTCAGTTATGACACTGAATACTTCTGGGTGCTAAGGTTTATGAGGGGCTGGGTAGAAGGGCAACCTGTACATGTCCTTATACATACATAGCTCTCATGACAGGCAGAGGGTAAGTAACTCCATCTATCATGAAGAGACCATGTATCGCCTTCAGTCAAGATGTGGATGGGACCTCAAGGCCTGACAATGGTAACTCAGGTAGGTCTATGACAAAAGGAGGCCAGTTCGCTGTGGCTGTCAAGTTGGGAAGGGGTTCATGCCCTTAGCATTTGAACTTTAAAATTCTAGCAGACTCTGTCCCATGCATGGGGCTGGAGAGATGACTCAGAGATTAAGAGCACTGCCTGCTCTTCCAAAGGCCCTGAGTTCAATTGCCAGCAACCACATGGTGACTCGTAACTGCCTGTAGTAAGATCTGGCGCCCTCTTGAGGAAGAGACTGGTCAGTCGTCTTCATCAGCTTAGACCATGAAACCCAATATGGACAAGTTCAACAGAACCACCATATACGGGCTGCCTGTGCATACTTCAGCATTGCCGGGACATACATTTCGTTCATGTCTTTTCCATTTCTGTCCTGTGCCTAGAATATGGTGAGGACATGCCATCCACATGCCTCAGAAAAGCCCAGACTTGTTCCAGGCTTGGGAGCATCGCGTTTGGGGGCCTCCAAGAGGAGGTTAAGCTTTGTAAACTTTCTACAGAGTACCCCAGGTCCTGGCCTAGCTTAGTCACCCTTCAGGTGTCAGGGAGACTTACCCAGAGGTGGGAGCACTGTACAGCAGACTTGACCCTCTCTACCAAAGTGGTCACTTCTGTCTGGTATTCTATATCTGCTATGGAAGTTTCTTTTTTCCTCACTGGGCAGAGCAGAAAGGGAGGGCCTAGTCAGCATGCAGGAATGGCTACCTGGTGGCTTTAGACACTCTGGCTTCGGAGAAGACACCCAGGGTGTTAGGTGCCCTCGTGTGATCTGTACCTGTATCTGCCCTCTTCAGCCTGACCCTTCAGAGTACCTTGGGAAACTCAAGGACAGAAAAGGACCAGGAGCAACATGGCATCATGTGGCTCTGGGAAGCGGTTCTGATGTCACTGGGCACCTGAGCTCTAGTTGCTAGAGATAGCATCTCTGCAGCCACCTTGTGCCATAGATTCTTCAGGGACAGTCAGGGAGAGGCAGGGGCTGTCTGTCTTCCTCACCCTAGTGACCACTGGTCTCATGATGACATGGCTGGGCAGTCCCAGTCATTGCTGGCTACTGGTGACCTTGGCTGGACAAGGCAAGGAGCTGAAGCTCACCCTTCATGGTATCCATACTCATCAGATTGGAGGGGAAATCCAAGTCCCTTCGGCCCTGATGGGAGAAAGAACCAGGTGAGAACGAGAAATGAAGGGTCCTCCCAGCTCTTCCCCCAAGGAGTGGTGGGTGCCACGGGGCGTGTCTCAAGATGTACACGGCGGTACTTCTCGCTGGTCTCCTTGGTGTGGATCTTGTCAATAAGCTTCTTTTGCTGGTTCAGCCGGTTTTCCCGTGCCCTTCGCTCCTCGATGAAGGTTGCCTCCCCTTGCCTCATGTTCCTCTGGGGACATAGAGAGTCAGTGGGGATATTGTCGCACCGAGGGTCCCCCCAGGGTTCTAAAGCCAGTGGTCAGGTTTTAGTCTTCATATTATTGGACTATAGAAGACCGGCCATTCTTTTCTTCTTACTGGCTCTCACTGTCCTCTTGGGTGCCCCTTTGCCTCTGTGGTGAACACATGCCTACTGACTTTCCTCTCTAGCCCAGGCGCGCTCTCTCCTCTCTCTCTCTCTCTCTCTCTCTCTCTCTCTCTCTCTCTCTCTCTCTCTCATTTCCCCTAGGCCCTTACCTTTCTTTAGTTGCCTCCTGGCCTGTTCCCTTGGAACCCATTAAACTGGATTTAAGATTTAACATATCTAAAAGTAATTCATCCCCTTAATTATCAACCCTAGTCTCTCCTCCATTCTGCTTTTCAGGCTGAAAACTGCCATTCCCCCTCCCTCCCTCTGTCCCTCCTGCTTTCACACCGCCCTATCACCAAAGCTCCCTGTGGTCACCCCTTAGTCTGCTTCTGGCCTCCCCCACTCTACTGCTGGCCTGGCCACACAGCCAGTAGTTCTGCTCCCGCACCTTCTGGCACCTGCAGTTCATGTGTGCCACAATCTGTGATATCTTTCTGTTTGTTTGTTTGTTTCCCAAGACAGAGTTTCTCTGTGTAGCCCCTGGCTGTCCTGGAACTCACTCTGTAGACCAGGCTAGCTTCGAACTAATGGATCAACCCGACTTTGCCTCCCAAGTGTTGGGATCAAAGGCCTGTGGCACCACACCCAGCATAAAGCACAATCTGATCATGTGTCCTTTATCTTCTCTGAGGCTGTAAGACCCTATAGCCTCCAGTGATTCCTGCAGGGAAGTCACATAAATTTCTGTGCACTAATATGTGGCAACAGCCCTGGCTTTTCTGTCCTTTCTCCTTTTGAGCTCTGATTACCCCTGGACTTTGCTGGTCCTTCAGAGCCCATTCAAGCATACTTCCTTGGAAAGCCACCCTGGATGCTTCTGAAATCCTTTGCCTCTGTCGGCCATACTGACCTAGATGTGATGTGGTGGACTACTAGATGAATTGCCCACTTCAGGAGGATGGGAGTTGCTGGCTTTCCTAGTCCTGTCTCCCTAGAGACAGTGATTTTTTTTAAAGAAAAGATTTATTTATTTATTATGTATACAGTGTTCTGTCTGCATGTCTGCCTGCAGGCTAGAAGAGGGTACCAGATATCATTACAGATGGTTGTGAGCCACCATATGGTTGCTGGGAATTGAACTCAGGACCTCTCTGGAAGAGCAGCCAGTGCTCTTAGCCGCTAAGTCATCTCTCCAGCCCTGAGACAGGGATCTTGGTAGTGACAAGGTGAATAGATGCCCACTTTCCTGGCCACCTCTTTTATGGCCTCTGTGCCCAAATTGTCTTTCTCTGTCCCATGGGTGAGCAGATCAGTTGGTAGGGCTAACAATGGATTTCTCCGGTGAGGATGGGTAGTGTAGGCACAGGATGTCCAGATAGGTCCCGAACAAGACAGGATCAGGTGAGCCAGCTACTGATGGTTCCCCAATCCTTGGACTCACCTTGACCTCATCAGTAATCATCATGGCATCTTGGGACATGACGGTCATATCTGACAGCTCCAAGCAGTAGTTGGTTACCAGGTTCTGAAGCTTGTCTAGCTCCATCGGGTAGCCCGCCAGCACCTATCAGGATGGGCAAAGGCAGCCTGGTCATGAAGCCATGGATTCCTTTGGTGCCATCATACCCTATTGCTGGCTTTCCTGAGCCTTCTGCTTCCCTTCCATCCTTCATTCCCAGGCTGTGTGAGCCCTGGAGACAGGATAGGGGTTCTGTCTGTGGCCTAGCCTCTGGGCAAGGCACAGAGCGATCAGGAGAAAGAAGTGTTCTAGTGTGGATAGTCATTGGTGGCCTATGGACACTCACTACCCAGGACAAGAGGATGTGATGACTCAGCAAAGGTACTCTGAAACCCAGGAGGGTTTGCTTGCGGGCATCTTTGGTCTGAAGTGGAACAGAGGGACTTGAAAGATGGGCTTGGAGACAGATAGGGCTCAAAGTGAAGTTCACTTCTGACCAGCTAGTGACGTGATCTTGGGATCACATCTAGCCTTTCTAGGGTAATCCTGACTTTTTTGGAAGGTTTCTGTCAGGGTGGATGGAGAAGATAGCATATTTAGCACAAGGCTAGGTGCATCGATGGCCAAAGAAGCTTAGCTTTTGATATTTTGCTGTTAAAACCGGTACATGCCGAATCTTTGCTGATTTTAAAGAAAATGTGGATATTGGGATTTGTTTCAGGTGTGTTTGTTCTGGAGTGAAAGTCCTACAAAGACTACCCAGGTGAAGGAGTGTGGGGAGGGCTGGACACAGGAAGGAAAGGTGGGCAGGGCCTCCAGTTGAGCCTCCAGCACTAGGGTCAGGTAAGAGGGACAGACCAGAGCATGACGCTGAGATGGCTCAGGGACATGACCCCAGCAGGGAAAAGCTTCTGCATTTGCCCACATTCCAATGAAACATCCCTTTCTCCAGCGAGCCACGCCACTCATTCACCTCCCTTTCTAAGGACTAAAGCACTAGGGATTCCTTCTGGTCACCTTTCCAGGCCGGTCCACCGTGCTGCTTTCCGTACCCTGCTGCCCTGAAGCCCCTTCTCCCCCACTTCCACTGCAGATCTTTGCTCTATGGGAGCCACTGTGGGAGAGTGCTCAGTGAGATTCACGATCATGGTTCCCTGGGATATACAGGGGCCAGAGTCTGCTTCCTCCTGGCTTCCAATACAGAAAAAGCAGGGTAGCCAAAGAGGGCAGGGAGATGTGCGTCCAGCATATTTTTGGAGGTGGAAAAGGAATCTTGAACCATGTTAAGGGACTCACTGGGAAGGGAGTATCACTCATCTCTGACCCTCAAAGACCCAAACTAAACTAGTTAGTATGTGAAAGAATTCTGTGGTTTTTGTGATGTGATGTGATGTGTGTGTGTGTGTGTGTGTGTGTGTGTGTGTGTGTGATGATTTGCATCTGTTTTTGAGACAGGGTCTCGCTGTGTAGCCCAGACTGTCCTGGAATATGTAATCTTCCCGTTTTAGCCTCTTGAGTTCTGAGATCACAGACCTGTGGTACCATGCCCAGGCTTAAGCCCAAATAATAGGCGCACCCCATAATATGTTTGTGTGGAACAACAAAAATGAAGTTCTCTAAGGAATGTTCCCACACACTTTTTTGAGCCACTTTGCAGGCTGTGTGGAAGAGATTGGAGGCGGGGCTCCCTGGGGGCGGGGCTCACCTTCTTAAGGTAGTCCAGCAGGTCTGAGTACAGCATGTGGATGTTCCGGCTGGTGGTAATCTTGAGCGTGGTCTTTTCAATGTTGTTCTCCAGCTGGCGGATAATCTGATGGCAGTGGTGGAGTTGGATCACTGAAAAGGCTTGGTAACAAGACCCACCTCCCCAGAACCTCAGATCAGGTGTGAAGGGGCAGAACCCTGATCAGGAGGACACCGGTTGGGGGATGGGTGTGGGGGGCTGGGCTTTCACACAAGGGTGTCGGGCTCCCTTAGTTCTGCCCCTGGCACCAGGTCCTGCAGGTGAAGTTATTGTACATCTTATCCACCCAGTCACCATGTATAAAATGGCTTTGATTCCCACTTCATGTTTACAGCTGTATGATAAAACATTACCTCAAGACATCGGTTTCCTGCTCCTTGTTAGTAAATTTTCCTGTTTGTACACAGCCATGTAAGGGCACAAACTAGCCAAAAGGTCCTGCCCATCCGCAGATCCCACCCTTCTGATGTAACCCCACCCTTCTGTTGGGGGCCAATCTCACCTGTTAGAGTTTTTTTTTTTCTCTTACAAAGACCCTCACCCTTACAAAGGAGACGCCCTTCCAGCAGAACCCCGCCTAATTAGCGATCCAGCCCTGATACAGAGGCCCTGTCTGAAGGCAGGACTTCGTCCCCTTTCCAGACATCTCCACATCCTCTGGCATAGAACCACCCTTTCGGAATCCCGCTCGCTGAGTCCCGCCTCTCCTGGAAAGCTCCAGTGCAAAGTCGGATGCTCTCCGCTGCCCCCGCCGGGTCCCCTGGCACCTGCAGCAACTTTAGCTCATCTTTCGTGGCATCAGGCTGGTTCCGCAGACTGGTCAGCTCCAGCTGCAAGCTCTCCAGCTTCTGTCCCCGTAGCCGAGCCAGATGGACCAGTACGTTGTGTGCATTCACACGGTCGAAGACGTACTTGCGCAGCTTCTCCCGAGCCACCTGGGTCAGGGAGGGCGTCCGCGCGTGGATGCGAGAGGGAGCGCCGCTGGGACCCCAGGAAGGCTGTGAGTCAGGGACCCGCGGCTGCCCCACGGGGAGCAGGAGGTGGGAACTCACTATGCCTTCCCGCCGGCCTCATTACATTTATTGTAGGCGGGTCTCGGGGACTGGGACAGAAAGGGGCAAGGGGTCATTTCTGCTTCGTTACCTCCATAGAACAACGGCGGTGTGCCAGCCTCATAGACACGTCCTTCCCGCAGGCTTTGGAGATGGTCCGCTGATCATACTGTGGAGCGGCGGTGGCTGAGCCAGGAGCCTGGCCCTTTTGCATTCCCCTGGGCACTGATGTACTCAGACATATCCCCCTGCGCCTCTTACTCGCAGCTAATCCAGCAAGGAGACCGTTGGTCCTGGGACCCCTGAGCAGAGCGCACAGGATCCCTCTAGGGCCATCCCTGCTCCAGTGTGATGAGGTCCGGAAAGGAGGTCAGAGAGCCCAAGGAGTCCCGTGGTACTATGGAGTACCTGCAGGTACTAAGCACTCTGGGTGGGTATTGGGGAACCTGCCCTGGACACCAGTCACAAAAGTACCCATCCCTGCAGCCCTTCTGGGCCAGAGAAAGGGGTAGGGCGTGTGCACGTGTTAAGTGAACCGCCACTTCTTATCCCCAGACTGCGAAGGGGGTGGGGCTTTTGCACCTTCTTAGCCAAAGCCCACTCCTGGGCCCCTTGACGGAGGTTGCTGCGCAGGAGGCCTAGTGTAGCCTTGTTCTGTGCCTTCTTCTCCTTCACGCCCTGGATCTGGAGCGCCCGACATTGTTCTGAAGGTGATGGAGGGAACAAGATTACCAGACGGTGGGCTAAAGGACTGGCTGAGAATTCCAGCAAAGCATCCAGAGAGGCTCGTGGAATGCGGCATTGCCTCCACGACCATTTATTTCCCCTTCCCTGGAAGACACCGGCTTCCCTGCTCAAATGGTAATCTACAAGGCTCTCCAGGGATGGATGCTGGGCAGTAAAGAGGGTGAGGCTGAGACCAGGGATGGGGAACCCTTGTCTCTTTCACAGCTCCTAGCCTAGAATCATGTCGATCTCTCCTCAGTCCCTCCAACTTTGGAACAAGATTGTGGTAAATGCACAAATCTCACAAAAGCTCCCCCCTCCCCCTCACATGGCAGGCCCTTCTGGAACTTTTGCCCAAGGGAGCCTTGGTGGGTTGTGGGATGACAAGCTGCCTACTAGCAGGCCAGAGTGGCAGTCCCCAGTGTGGCTCACCCTGGAGCCGAGTGATGGTCCTTAGCTCCTGTATCTGTGCTTCTACAGCTGCTTCATTGTGAATCTTCATGGTGGGGCCCTAAAGGTCCTCCAAGAGTCCTGTGTGCCTCTCAGCCTCCCTGCTCACAACTGAGCCTAAGTTGAGATTGTCCTCGGAATTTCAGGTCATTGTGATGGGACTAAGGTTCTCAATGCCCAGAGAACCCTGGAATTCCATCCTTTCAGATTTCATTCTCAAGGTCACCCCTGGGTGCTTGCTCTGAGGGAAATGAGTCCTGAGGCTGCTGCTTCAGGGGTTCCATTGGACACCAAAGACCTCTTGGTAGTGAGCAATCTGTGTACCCAGCACCCCACCTTCTTGTTCTCTCCCCTGCTCTCGGGGCCACAGAGCGCTCGACTGTGCCTCCTACATCTAACCTCAATGTCAGTGCTTGGGGAGACCTCTCTCTCCAACCCATACTCCTAGTTCAAAGCCCGGGCACTGGGTGACCTAGCGCCCCACCCCAGCTTCTGCCCAGCACTGTTCTATGTCTTCCAACTTTTCCAGACCTGTGCTGGCCCTGTCTGGTGCCACCCCACTTGACTCCTGCCTCCCTCAGCCCCCTGGATCTTGGGTCCCCAATTATTGGCAGGGACAAGACCACACATCTACACCATACCCCTTCCCTTAGAGCAGTGTGCTAGCAGTCGGCGGCAGCCCAGCACACCATGGGGGCTGCATAACTCAGTACCAGTGGGGAGCTTACTCTTCTGCAGGCGGCTGTTCTTCAGTCTGGGAATAGAAGGCTAGGTCAGGGTGTTGCATGGCTGCTTCTTCTGCTGTGTCTCCCCTCGGCTGTAGATGCTTTCTGCGCCTGTGATCTCATGCGGTTGTCCCACTGTACCAGTCTGTGTCCTAATCTCCTCTTATAAGGATGCCAGGAAGACTGGATTGGTCCCCATGGCATCAGTCAGCCCTAATCACTGTATTAAAGGGCTCATCTCCAATGGCTGCTTTCTGAGGTCCTGTGGGTTAGGACTTCAGTGGATGGATTTTGGGGGTTATGGAGTCAGCACATGTGTCTAACACAGGACACATCTGTGTTCTCTCCCCATGTCCTCTCACACGGATCCTTTGCCATTCAGCCACTTTTCTGTCTAGTCTAAACTCTGCGGTCACCCCTTGCCTCCCTTCTGGTCAACGCCTCATTCTCAAGAGGGCTGGAAGGACCTGACATGGCCACGGCCGCTCACCTTACCTCCCTAGCTTTTGGTGGCCCAGCTTGGTGTCCAGCTGAGGCAGAGGCAAATTATAGCCCCTAGGATTGGCTCTTTCTTTTCCCTCAGATACAGAACTCCTGAATTTTAGTGGAGCAAATAAATGGCTGTCCAGAGTAAGGCTGCCTTCCTGGGTTTCCTTCCGATTGATGTACCATGTGACTTAGTTCTGGCCAGTGCTGTGTATACAGACACGGGCAGAAGAACTGTCTTCTTCCCCCTTTTTTCCTTCTGTTAAATGGGATGATGACGCAGTGTCTGGAGCTGGTGGAGCTGCCCGGCATGATGAGCTAGATTGAGAAGTGGGGGCCATTACAACAGGAAAGAGACTGAAGGACGCCTGGGTCCCTGACCCCCAGAAGAGCTCTTAAAACAATGCTGGGGATTGAAGATGGCGTGTCCTCCAAAGCTAAACTCATGCTGGGGTTTATACCCCACCCCCAGTGTGAGGTTTTAAGAGGGTAGGAAACAGGGCTTTTGAGAGATTATTAGAATTTAAGTTACCAGGGTAGAGCCACCATGGTCAAACCTCGATGGTTTTATAGGAAAGAGGAAGCAACATGTATGTTCTGTTTCTGACCGTGTAATGACCTGTGATGTTTCTGGACTCTGCCAGAATGACAGCCACCACTAGGTGGCTGCTGGACCTTTGACCTCCAGAACCGAGGGTTAAAACAAGTTTTTTTTTTAATATATATATTTATTATGTATACAATATTCTGTGTGTATGCCTGCAGGCCAGCAGAGGGCACCAGACCCCATTATAGATGGTTGTGAGCCACCATGAGGTTGCTGGGAATTGAACTCAGGACCTTTGGAAGAAGCAGGCAATGCTCTTAACCTCTGAGCCACTTCTCCAGCCCTTGGTTTGTTTTTTTTTTGTGTGTGTGTTTTTGTTTTTGTTTTTTTAGTTGGGCAGGCAGAGGCTGGCAGGTCTTTGTGAGTTCAAGGCCAGCCTGGTCTACAAAATGAGTTCCAGGACAGCTAGGACCGTTACACAGAGAAACCCTGACTGGAAAAACAAAACATTTTTTTAAAATTATAATCTGCCCAAGTCTGTGGTATGTTGTTGGCAACAGGACAGGCACTGATAGACCATCTACCTCGGTTTCTATAAGAAAACTAACTTGGCTCAAGCTTCGACTATGAGAGAGGCCTGCTGCCACTCCGCCCACTGATTTGTTCCCACAGACATCCAGTTGACAAGCTCAGTAGAGGTGCAGGAGCTGGCCAAGGCCAAGTCTTTGTGCTCCTAGGATACCAAGGTTGGGACAATCTCTGTTTGTTTGTTGTTGTTGTTTTTTAAACAGGGCTTGTTGGTGTGGGTGGTCTCCTTCCTCCCCAAGACATTTCCTTTGGAGCTTTGCTGCTTGTTCCTTCTTGGAGAAGGGGCTTCACTGATGCCAAGCAGGTGGGCACGACTCATGCCCCTACCTGGCCTCTGACTGCTCCTACCTCTGTTCTGCTCCTCTGGTAGACTTCCAGGAGGATAGGCATTGGTGTAACTACATGGCCCAGATGGCTGGAAGAAACATCCAGTTCTGGGGCTCTACATTTGGAACTTCTGCATATCCTCCAAGATCAGCCGTACAGCATGATCACATCTTCTCACTCCTTACATTGTTTGTTTCTGTTTTCTGGAGACAGAGTTTCTCTGTAGCTTTAGCTGTCCTGGAACTCACTCTGTAAACCAGGCTGGCCTCGAACACACAGATATCGGCCTGTTTGTTTTTTCTTGAGATAGGGTTTCTCTGTGTAGCCCTGGCTGTCCTAGAACTTGCTCTGTAGATCAGGCTGGCCTCAAACTCAGAGATCTGCCTGTGTCTGCCTCCCCAATTCAGGGAGTAAAGGCGTGTGCCACCACTGCCTGGGCTTTCTTTTTTTTTTTTTAAGTATTTATTTATTTATTTATTTATGCAATATTCTTTCTGTGTGTATGCCTGAAGGCCAGAAGAGGGCACCATTACAGATGGTTGTGAGCCACCATGTGGTTGCTGGGAATTGAACTCAGGACCTTTGGAAGAGCAGGCAATGCTCTTAACCACTGAGCCATCTCTCCAGCCCCGCCTGGGCTTTCTTTTTACTATTACACCTGTATTTCTTTCTCTTTTTTAAAAAAATATTTATTGGGGCCGGGCGGTGGTGACGCATGCCTTTAATCCCAGCACTCGGGAGGCAGAGGCAGGTGGATCTCTGTGAGTTCGAGACCAGCCTGGTCTACAAGAGCTAGTTCCAGGACAGGCTCCAAAACCACAGAGAAACCCTGTCTTGAAAAAAAACCAAAAAAAAAAAATTTTATTGATTGATTATGTGTACAGCCTTCCTTCCATGTGTGCCTGCAAGCCAGAAGGGGGCGCCAGGTCTCATTATAGATGGCTGTGAGCCACCATGTGGTTGCTGGGAATTGAACTCAGGACCTCTGGAAGAGCAGTCAGTGCTCTTAACCACTGAGCCATCTCTCCAGCCCCTACACCTGTATTTCTTTTGTGTGTGCCTGTGTATGTATAACGGGAACCCACACACCACAGTAGAGATTAGTTGTTACTCTTCCCACCACGTGGTTCTTGGGGATTAAACTCAGCAGGCTTAGCAGCGGGCACTCTACCACGGAACAACCTCACCAACTGGTTTAATTGCTTCAGAGCTCAGGTAGGAAAAGGACAAGCCGTTTATTAGTTACAACCCTTCGCAATTCTCAGAAGAGGGACCCCCAAAGCACCAGAGAAAATAGAGAAGTCTCTCTTGCCACGTGCAGGCTGCTGCCCCACAGCTGTGAGCAACAGAATACAATCCTCTCTGAGACACTGACTTCTTGCTGCTCTGGAGGATACTCCCCCACCCCACCCCACCCCCATCCCTTGTCTTCCAAGCCCTTTTCTGAGCTAAACTCCTGGGCGAGTCCTAGAACTGGTTGTCAGGCAGGCCTGCCTAAACACACGTGTGGGGGACAGGTGATACTCAAGAGCGTGTGTGCGTGCGTGTGTGTGTGTGTGTGTGTGTGTGTGTGTGTTTGGCAAGGTAGGAAGGACCAGCCTGGAGTTAGTGTTGCAGTCTGTGTTCCAGGATTCCCCTCTTCAGATCCTCCACACCCTAAGCAGCCAGAGCTCGTTCTAGTTGTGATGATCTGTAGGAGGCAAAAGGAGACAGCTGGATTCACGTCTGTGGGTTTTTCTGTTTTTGTTTCGTTTTTGATTTTTTTTTTGAGACAGGGTTTCTCTGTGTAACAGTCCTAGCTGTCCTAGAACTCGCTTTGTAGACCAGGCTGGCCTCGAACTCACAGAGATCCACCTGCCTCTGCCTCCCAAGTGCTGGGATTGAAGGTGTGTGCCACCAACCACCTGGCCTATGTCTGGTTTTTGAGGGGTCCTGATCCTGTTCTATCATGAGAAAAACAGAGCTCCTGTCAGATGTGGTTAAACAGACTTATAATCCCAAGCCTAGGAGGTGGAAGCAGGGATTCAAGGCTAGCCTGGGTGATGGATGGACCCTTTCTCAGAAAAACAAAAAAACAAAAAAACCTGAGTTCTGTAACAAGGACAAGCAGGCCTGAGGCCCACCAACTTGGTATCAGATTCAGGGTCTGAGTCCTAGACACTCCTCTGAGTTGTTGGGCTAACTGCTGTGCCCTGTCCCACACCTTACAAGGCCCTTCCTTCTGTCTCAGGGTCACCCTAGTTTCCTAGCTCCTCCTCCAGGAGGAGCTGCTCAGTCTTTGTTGTTCTTGAGGCTTCTAGCCTCAGCCCCTCAAGGGGGAAGCAAGACTAGCCGGAGGGAAGGGACCAGTCTATCACTTGAGTCCCGTGAGCTCGTCTTCCTGAAACGTCTTGCTGCCCCTTTGGGGCCCTCTCACCTGTGTTCATGTCTTTGGGGAGTTGACCTGTCTCCAGGAAGATCCAGAGATCTCTGCATTTCTGAGACTCCGTTTTTGTTACTTTGTAGCTGGCCACAGATCCTACAACTGGAGGGCGGGAAGCAGGAGGGTGGTGAGTTGGGGGACCTTAGCCCCTGCACGTTTTACAAGGGGACCAGGCACAAGCTACTTCTGGGCAGACAGGGTGGGTAGGGCTCCAGCCAAAACAGGACGGTACCCACTACGGAGTACTCACTAGCAGACACCAGCAAGCTCCACTGCACAGGGTATGCAAACTTCCGCTTAATGAACAGCTGCAGGCCGAAAGTCACACCAGTGCCTGCCGAGAGCCAAGAAATCATTGGTCAGCTTGCAAGGCGATGGTCTTAGTGTCCACTGCACCTGCAGTGCAGGCAAGATGACGTGGCGCCACCTTGTGGACAGACAGGACGGGACAGTAGGATACAGTTTTTTTTTCCCTTTAAGGTGTGTTCTTTTTTTGTGTCCCAAGATCCCTGGAACCAGCCTACCTGTGACAAAGGTGAAAACGCCCTTCATGAAGGCGTTCGACTGGCACGCGGCATATTCCTCGAGCCCCTGGGATGGAGGTGGTGGTGTTCATGGCTCAGTTCCCTTTCCTCCCCTCCTGCTCCTCCTTTGGGCGTGACCTGGTTTGGAGAGGGACACTGGGGACCGGATATATCCCACCCTCTCCTAAACTCCTTCAGCGTCTCTATCCCCAAGGCAGGAGGGTCCCCGCTCCGCCACTCCATGAAGGAGCTCCCCCTGCCTGTAGACTGCTTCAGGTCAGCTGCTGAGAACTAGATCCAGTACCCCAGGCCAGCCTTCTCACCGGGTGCTTGGCGGCCACTGCGTCATCCACTCGGGACAGGCCCAAATTCACCATGGTTGGTCAGGTTCCGCCAGAGAGGACAGTCACACTGGGGGCGGGGTGGAGCCTAAGACTCGAGCCTGCGCAGAGCGTAGGAGAGAGGGTCAGGTCCCCGAATCCCTGGTCTGAGGGGAGGAACCAAGATGAGCTCACCACGTGGGCGGAGCGGGGAGGCTGTAGGTCTCGTACTGGCTGGTACGGGTCTTGGAGTTGAGCTTGGGGTTTTGTGACCCTGAAAGCAGCCCTGGCTTTCGTCACTCCTTCAAGAGCGCAGTGGTCGTTTTAACTACATGAGCCGGGGCTTTGCTTTAAGACTACAATGGAGTAGAGACTTGGAATTGCAGAAATTCAATTGAGCCCTTTTTTGGTGCCTGTTCTGTGTCAGGGCCTGGAGTCTTACGGAGGAGTCCATAGAGCTAGGCTGGCTGTCCACAGGTCAGAAGGTACTGGCTGGACAGGGAGAGGTCAGGACATCCAGGAGGCTCCCAGAGGGGAGCTGGTGAGCTGAGCCTCCTCGAGAGTATGAGCCAGGAGTAGAGGACGATCGGATGGGATGCGAAAAAGAACTCTGGGAACTGCCTGATACTGACCTTGCCAACCAAGGACTAAGGACAGAGCTAGGGGCAGAGAGGGGCAGTAGGTATGTTTCAGGGAAGGCAATGGTTTGTGTGACTTACCGTGGAGTGTCCCCGCAGATCCCTCACCCCAGATTGGAAGCCCTGTCGGTGGCAGAGCCTGATTGTCTGGCAGGACTCAGGTGTAATGGCATTTCATTTGTATTTTAATAAATAAAGCTTGCCTGAAGATCAGAGAATAAAACAGCCCCCCTTCCTTCCCCTCCCCCAGGTCAGCCTTACAGACCAGGCAGTGGTAGTGCACACCTTTAGTTCCAGTAGCCACAGTAACTTGCCATAGAAGCCGGGCGGTGCATGCCTTTAATCCCAGAAATAGAGAGGATTATACAATGGGAGAGACAGCTCTCAGACACAGTCTCATTCTGAAATTTCTGGAGGCAGGATGGCCATTTGGGTTTTTATTAATCGTGCATCAATATGGGTTGGGCTCAGAGACTGTGGACAGCAGGTTTGGGTGGGGTTGGGGTTTGCCAGGTGTTTATGCCTGGGTGAAAAGTGTGTTGAGGATCTGGCTGTGGTGTGTACCCAAGTCATCTTAGCATGGAGGAGGTGAAGGCGGGATGATTGTGAGTTCGAGGTCAGCTGGGCTAAACTTGTGGGCCTGTTTCAGGGAGACGGGAGGGGAGGGGGTCTGGACTCAGGCCTTTGTGGTTGCATGGCAAGCACTTTAAAGACTCAGCTATGTATGTCTGTGTGGGTGTGCACACTTGTATGTAGGTGATATGTCTGTGTGTGGGTGTGCATGCACTTATATAGGTGATATGTCTGTGTGTGGGTGTGTGTGCATGTGTGTAGGTGATATGTCTGTGTGGGTGTGTGCATGCACATATATAGGTGATATGTCTGTGGGTGTGTGTGCATGTGTGTAGGTGATATGTCTGTGTGGGTGTGTATGCATGTATGTAGGTGGTATGTCTGTGTGTATGCATGTATGTAGGTGCCTGCATAGGTCAGAAAAGAGTATTGGATCCCCTGAATCCAAGTTACAGGCATCTAGGAGAGGCCTGATATGGGTGCTGGGAACTGAACTCCAGTCCTCTATAAGAGTAGTAAATGCTCTTAGCTACTGAGCCATCGCTTCAGCACCCTCCCCCATTTCTTTCTCCTCACCTCTTTCTCCTCCTCTTTTTTTTTCTTGCTTCCCCCCGACCCCCAAACAAGGGTCTCTGTATAGTCCTGGCTGTCCTGGAACGTGCTCTGTAGACCATGCTGGCCTCACTCGAGGTCCCCCTGCCTCTGCCTCCTGAATGCTGGGGTTAAAGGTGTGCGCCTCCCTCACCCGGCAAAGGACTGATAATCGAGTGCTGGAGAGAAGACTCAGCAGTCAAGCGCACTGGCTGTTCTTGCAGAGAACCTGGATTCCATTCCTAGCACTCGCAGGCAACTCACCACCATCTGCGACTTCAGTCCGCGGGAATTCAGTGTCCTCATTCGGCTTCCATAGGTACCAGGCACACGTCACATGTATTACACAGACATATATACAGGCAAAACATGCATATACATAAAATGGAAAGTTTTTTAAAAAATTGATTATTGGGGGAATGCAAGCTGGTACAACCCCTTTGGATGTCAGTATGGCGATTTCTCAGAAAATTAGGAAACAACCTTCCTCATAGCACAGTAATACCACTTTTGGGTATATATCCAAAGAATGCTTAACTGTGCCACAAGGACATGTGCTCAACTATGTTCATAACAGTATTGTTTGTCATAGCCAGAGCCTGGAAACAACCTGAATGCCCGTCAATCGAAGAACGGGTAAGAAAAATGTGGTACATTTACACAATGGAGTACTATACAGCAGAAAAAAATAATGACAGCTTAAATTCTGCAGGCAAATGGATGGAGCTAGAAAACATTATTTTGAGTGAGGTAACCCAGACACAGAAAGACAATTATCACATGTACTCACTCATAGGTGGTTTCTAAACATAAAGCAACGAAAGCCAACCTACAAACCACAATCCCAGAGAACTCAGACAACAATGAGGACACTGAGAGAGACTTACATAGATCTAATCCACATGGGAAGTAGGAAGTATAAAAAAAGACAAGATCTCCTGAGTAAACTGGGGGCATGGGGACCTTGGGGGAGGGCAGAAGGGGGGAGGGGAGAGGCAGGGAGGGGAGCAGAGAAAAATGTAGAGCTCAATAAATATCAATAAAAAATTGATTATTGGTTATTAATTAAGTAATATTTTGTATGGAGTCTGGAGAAATGGAGATGCTTCTAAGAATAAAAATGCATCCTAGCTGGGCGGTGGTGGCGCATGCCTTTAGTCCCAGCACTCAGGAGGCAGAGGCAGGCGGATCTCTGGGAGTTCGAGGCCAGCCTGGTCTACAGAGCTAGTTCCAGGACAGGAACCAAAACCACAGAGAAACCCTGTCTCGAAAAACAAACAAACAAACAAACAAGCACCCCAAGTCCCACCAACCAGCATTAGCTGGTACCTAACGGTGAAAGAGTATGAAGATTGGAGAATCGTGTTACCATGCCTCTTCCCTTCAGGACTCCTGGGGGCCCTTGCAAATCCAGAAGGAAGCCTCTGAGTGGGGATCCCTCTGTCTTCACATCCCCACCCCAGCCTCTCACTCAGACCTCTGTCGCCTCCCTCCTCCCATCAGGTTCTGCACCGTCCCTCGCTCCTGCTCTTCTTTGGAGGACAACGATTGGGTTTGTATTCCCGGCTGAGGGATAAGATGCAGCTTCCCTGTCTTGGTAACGATGGCTGTCTCTTGTGTCCCCAGATCTGCCCCAAATAGTCACTTTAGGTTGTTGTTATGGTTTTGTGTGTCTATTTGGATGAATGTACCATTTGCATCCCCCGATACTGGCACCCATCCTACCCCTTCTCTGTAGGCTTGACTGCTTTGGTGTTCTTCTTTCTGAGGGCCCAGGCCAGTAGGCCTCACTCAAGTTTCTATCTCCGCCTCCTGAACTTGCTACCCACTTTTCTCTGCTGAATGAGCTTTGAGATCCTGAAGCCTTGGCAAGCCCAGGTGTGTGAAGACAATAGTCCTTGACAGACTTGGAGACAATTGACGAGAAGACTCCTGAAAAGCTAGCTCCGGCCTCGGAAGCTCGAGAGGCAGCTTGATGGGTGTTGCTGCTGCTGAGCCCCCTAAGAGCTGCAAGCTGCACTGAGCGCTCCTCGGCCTCCCATTCATGTGCATAGCAGACAGAAGTAGCCTTGCTGAGAGAGGGTCTGAGGCACTAGCTGGCAAATGGGCCTAGAGGGAGTTGGGCTTGGCCCCTCCAGGCCAGCAGAACCCTTATTCTGACTGCCCTGTGCACCTTAATGCCGACCTACTGCCAAGTCTGGCATTGGCCTGGCCAGGGCTGGGTATAGCAAGCCAGAGTCACTGCAGCCAGCGAGCAGGGTGCCCATAGGGACCTGAGTGGCTGGAGTGATCAGGACCTGGTGACTGAAGGAGACAGCTCAGGTGTAGTACTTGCTGAGGCCGCTCTGGTTGTTCTGACCTCCAGCTGATCTTCCTTCTCTTGATTTCTGGGCAGCTGTGTGTCCAGAGGTCTCTAGGAAGCCCTGTATTAACATCTGCAGTCTCTGGTTCTGTGTCCCAGCCACCGGAGGAGTCTGTTTGCTGTTACTACCTAGGGAGGAGCCTGAAGGTTAGTGAGAGCACCGGTCTCCTCCCACTTGATTGTCACCCGGTTAGAACCAGTCAGGCTGAGTCTTGATCTCTCATGGTCTCTCACACCTCCCTAGCTGTGTGATGTCCAGTGTCCAGATGCCTCTGTCTGTATTTTGCTTCTGTATCCACTAAAGAAAGCAACAAAAACTGCTGGCTCTGTACTTTCCGCTTGTCCGTGCATTTCCCCTGTCCATCATCTGTGGACTGACTCAGAATCCTGGACAGAGTTCCCATGGGCCGGCACTGAAGAGCTCTTGTAGGGCCCCAGCGTGACAAACATGGCTCGGAGAGGCCTTGCCCTTCCCCTGTTTCCTCTGTCTTGCTAAACTGTTAGATTATATTCCTAAAGCTAGCCACCAAGGTCTTTTCCCTAATGTGGCCTAATATTTCTTTTCCTGAGACTGACCACCAAGGTCCAGGTGTCAAAGTATTAAAGTCTGTAATCAAAAGCCCCCTTTTGGCTCCTCTAATTAACATACCCAATCAAGCCAGCTCATTCTAATGCTGGATTTCCCTGTTCCCCTTTATAAACTGACATTTGCCTATAGGCCACTCTGTCTCCTCTATCCAGATGCAGTCCTTTGTCCCTCTGGGGCAAACACCCCTTCCCCCCTCTCCCTTGCCTCTTTCCCCTTCTCCCAGGTCCTCTGTCTCTGGCCTATGTCTCTTATTTCCTGCCCTTTGTCCCTCTGGGGCAAATAAATCTCCTTTGTGCTGAGAACTTGGTCTTGGGGTGCCTTGCACTAACTTCAAGGTCTTTTCAAACACCGTTACTTTATAAAAGAAGTTATTTTTTCAAGAGCAAGACATACCCATGTGGATGAGTTAGAAAATGCATCAAAGCACAGAAGCTATTCTGTACTACAGAGAAAGGTGGAGGCTCCGAGGCTCCTTTTTGCCTAGGGGGCCATTTCTTCTTTCCCTGAGTGGCCCATATGCAGCTTCCTGGGTCTTCCTGCCTGCAGGTCAGATTGGCCAGCTGTGCTTTGCCTCATTCCTTCCCACCCTGCCTTCAGCAACCAACTTCCCTCTTCTCTGTCCTCCCTGGCACCAATTCTTGCTGAATGTGTTCTTTCCTGTCTCCAGCCTGACCCCTGAGCATCATCAGAACTGCAAGCTTCGTAGCTTCCCCTAGGTCACAACCTCCAGCAAGCTGAGGCTCTGGTTGGGCACAGCCCAGCCCCTGGATGTTTTAAAAATAAAAGTTAACATGGAAAACATTTTTCAGAGTTACCCCTTTTTAGCCAACTTCACACCTCGATCAATTTTTTAGATTTTATTTCTGTTTAAAAGTTATTTTATGCCTATGGCTGTTTTGCCTGCATGTATGTCAGTGTACCACTGTATGTCTGGTGTCCATGGAGGCCAGAAGAGGATGTTAGATCCCTTAGAACTGGAGTTATTGATGGTTGTTGTGTTTCTACGAGAGAGGGACCTTGGAGGGAAGGACATGGCAGGGGAGAGACGGAACTTAAGTGGAGAGTTTATTGAGAGAAGGGGGAAGGGAAGAGACCAGCCTCTGGGGATAGGGTAGTGGAAGAGAAGAGAAGAGGAGAGAGGAGAGAGGAGAGAGGAAGAGAAACAGGGGGGGGGGGGAGTAGAGAGAAAGAGAGAGAGACAGAGAGAGACAGACAGACAGGCAGACAGAGGCAAAGACCTGCTGCCTCTTCAGAAAGAACTTGAAATGGGCAGAACTTATTTCTTATATTTTGGTTGTAAGCCTGGCCTTTAATGGCTGAGCCACCTCCCCAGCTGGGAGCTTATCTCTTAAAGGAATCTTTTGCACCTGCCTACAGACTATGTAGTGGCATAGTGGTCATAGGACCCTGTGCTGGCCAAGATACTGCCTGGTGCATCCTGCCAGGTGACAGACCAGCATAAGGCCTGAACCTCCATGTGGGTGCTGGGAATTGAATCCACTTCCTCTGGAAGAGCAGCCAGTGTCTTAACAGCTGAGCCGTCTCTCCTGCCTATAAATTTTATTTTTTTGTTTTTAATTGTGTGTGTGTGTGTGTGTCTGTGTGTGTGTGTGTCTGTGTGTGTGTGTCTGTATGAGCTGGGGTTCCAGGCAGTCATCAGCCACCTGACTTGCGTGCTGGGACCTCAGCAAAGACGGTATATGTGCTTAAACTCTGAGCCATCTTTTCAGCCCCGCTAATCACTTTTCTACACTACATAGTTATTTTCTTCCTCCATTTTTAGATTTGACCAGGAATGGTGTCACATGTCTGTGATCCTAGCACTGGGAAAGCAGAGGCAGGAAGAGCTATACAAGTTTAAGGCTAGCCTGGTCTACGTAGTGAGTTTCAAACCAGTCAGAGCTAAATAATGAGACCCTATCTTTAAAAAATCTTTTTAATTGGGCTGGGGTGTAGCTCAGTGGTTGGATGTTTACCTTACATGTGGGGCACTGGCTTTGCTCCCCTTTACTTCTAAGACAAAATTAAACAAAATGAACAAAAACAGAATTAAAAGCTTAACTGGAAACCTGTTAGAATTCCTTCCTTTCCCCTTGAGTGTGGGTATGGAGGCCGGAGGACAACCTTGGGTGTTATTCCTTTGGGTGCTATCCATTTTTAAAAAATATTTATTTATTTATTCATTATGGATACAATATTCTGTCTGTGTGTATGTCTTTAGGCCAGAAGATGTCACCAGACCTCATTACAGATGGTTGTGAACCACCATGTGGTTGCCGGGAATTGAACTCAGGACCTTTGGAAGAGCAGGCAATGCTCTTAACCACTGAGCCATCTCTCCAGCCCTTGTTTTTGTTTTTTGAGGCAAGATTTCTCTAATGTGTATTCCTGTCTATCCTGGAACTTGCTATGTAAATCAGGCTGGCCTCGAACTCAGAGATCCTCCTGCTTCTGCCTCCTGAGTGCTGGGATTAAAGGAGCGTGCCGCCATGCCTGGCAGGTATACATTTTCAAAATAAAGTTTACTACTATTATTATTTATTGTGTATATTACTATTTATTATTGTGTGGGTATGTATTTGTGAGGGTGCAGGCATGTGTGGTTAGAGGACAGCATTGGAGGTCATTTTTTGCCTTCTGCTGTGTTGAAGCAGGGTCATTTGTTCCTGCAGTATTGTACACTGCAGGCTGGATGGTGGAGCTCTGGCCAATTCTCCACCTCCCAGCTCCTCATGAAGGCACTGGAATTGCAGGCATATGTGTTGATTGAGGTTTCTGTCCTCTCCTGTTCCCGCAGTCAAATTCTCGTGCTGCAAACAAGCACTTTACTGACAGAACATCATTGCAGCCCTTAGCAGATAATCTTACAGTCTCCTTAGGAGGCCACAATGGAATCTGACCTTTAGGCACATTCGGCAACTGGCCTATGTTGTTTCTGGTTCTAGAGGAGGCAGAGACAAGCTCAGAGGTTGCCTGGGTACCTCTCCAGTGTGGCCTCACATAGCCAGTCCTCGGTGGAGCCTAGCCTGAGCCTGCCTGTTCTGCTGGCCTACCCTTGTGGTCCTCTCAGGATGCTCACCCCTCTGCATCCCCACATGCAGGCAGGGTGCTAAGGCCCAGCCAAGTTTGTAACACCATCTTTCAGCCTAGGCATAGAGGCACTGGTGGGAGATGGTCCAGTACAGCAGTGCAGAGAGAGGAGAGGGCCGACTGTGAGACAGTTTGCCCAAGGCCCCGGACATGGCCAAGATCTATAGTGCTTTCCTGTTTTCATGATTCCTGCCACCAGTAAGTGGTGACCAAGTGCTTTATGACCTGGCCTTGGGGTCTACCCCTCCATTGTGGGGCAATCACAGGACAGTGATTTGTCTTTTAAGGATATGGACCTACCACTAGGGGTGGAGTGGCAGAATTCCCACTGTGGCTCAAACAATCACAATTATGGTGCATCCCAAAGATCCAAGGCACAGTTTATACTAGATTCTTTCTGTCTGTGATCAGTGACGGGAGGCAAGGAGAGTTAGTAGTGGTTGGGAGGAGTGGGGATCCGTAAAGAGAGGGCCACCAGAGGAGGCCTGTAGCAGGCACTGCCTTTCTCCTCCATGCCAGCAGAGGGCGCTAGTACCCAGAGGAGGAAAAAGTGTTTTTTAGGCTAAGCATTTTCCTCTTGCTCCTGTGTGATCAAGTGCCATACTGCCTGGCTTTCAGAGTACCATGGTGTGTGGTACTCCATCCAGCCTATTTCCCTGTACCCAGCTTCCTCACCACTGAGACTCCACAGGCATGGATAAAATCTGGGGAGGTCTTTCTGGGTCTTTCCTCCCACAAAGGGAGGTTGGGGAGTTCAGCAAAGAGGCAGGCGGCCTCTTCTAAGAGGGTCCCTACCCACCGCAGTGCCGTTATTGCTTCTGTTCACACTTCTTCCTGGGTGTAATTCAGCACTGGCAGGTCACGGCGACTCCATCCATCTGTCCTTCATTTATTATCTTCACATGTCATATCCCGAATTAGGGACTGGGGACATGGAAATTCATTTTCAACTCACTTTGTGTGTGTATTTGTGTGTGTGTGTGTGTGTGTGTGTGCACACTCACGCACGTGTGTAGAGAGAGATTTTTAATTTTTTAAATTTATGTTATTTTATGTGTAAGAGTGTTTTACCTGCATGTGCGTCTGTGCTCCACACGCGCGTGCATCTGTGTTCCACATGTATGTGCTTGGCACCTGAGGAGGTGGTGAGACTCCATGTGGGTGCTGGGAGTCAGACTTTCACATTGCCCCCCAAACCACTGAGCAAACTCTCCAGCAGAAAGAGAGAGAGACAGAGAAAGAGACACAGAGAGAGAGACAGAGAAAGAGACACAGAGAGAGAGACAGAGAAAGAGTATCCAGAATGCATAGGGAGGCATGTAACAAGACCCCTTCCTCACAGATGCTTGAAACCATGGCTAGCACCGAGTGCTGTATAAACTGTGGTTTCTTCTTTACTTATGTATCTATGATACATTTAACTTATAAACCAGGTACAGTAAGAAATGAGACATTAACCACTAATGATAATATAAAGCAATTAGAACAATGCACGAGAATAAATCTATGCTGGTGGCCATGCCAGAGGAGCAGCAGAAGGCAGCTGACTTCAGGGCGTCGGCCCACCAGGAGATGAATCCCTGGTGGGTGGATCACGAATAGGAAAGGCCCATGGACCACAGACCCCAGAACGTCCTTTGCTTCTGCTGAGCCTTCTCACGTTTGCTGCTGCCATCTTTCTCCGGCATCTGGCGTGGTGTGGATGGGTGTGGGGGATCCCACTGCCTGTAATGGGTGCGTTTATCTCATGGGAACATCCCATTGTACTGGACGGCTTTACCTGTGTGTTATGAAGATAATTTCTTCTTAAGCTGTATGTGTAATTGATAATAATAATGTTAGTTTAACTAGAGTTTTAATGATAAAACAAGTGTCACACAGCTAGAACACATGCGTGGCTATTCAGGGGCCACAGAGACTGTGGCTTAGGTTAATGGTTAGGAAAAACAGCTGCGTCCCAGCAGCTCAGTTATTTTCAACTCTTCTAATCTTAACGTTGGGAGATGTGTTCACAGATTTCGGAGTGTATCATAGCTAAAACAAAGCTTTGAAAACAGCTCAAAAGTTAGACAAAGATGTTTTTGTTAAATATCTTTGAGGTGAAAAACCCAAGAAGACATTATAAAGTTGGAGGAAGGCACATGGCTGAGTGGGGAACTCATTAAGGTCAGGGAACAAGAACAAAGCATCCCCGTTATCATTAGCTGACATGCTTTCCTCGCTAGGGTGGGTCGGTGATCAAAGGTGGATGAGGATTAATTCCTTGTTCCCATTTCTGCCCTCAATCTCCTGACATAAAAAAACTACCGATGAGTGGGTTTGACCCTAAAGATTTAAAGTAGAGCTGACTAATTTTTTCTCATGATAAGAGTTTAGGATTGTGATTCCTTTAAGATTTCTTCTTCTTCTTCTACGCATCACGGATTTGCGTGCCATCCTCATGCAGGGGCCACGCTAATCTTCTCTGTGTCGTTCCAATTTTAGTATATGCACTGCCGAAGTGAGCACAAGATTTTTTTTAAGATTACCTTTTAAGATAAGTAGTAAAGTGATCGGTCCATTCTGTGTAACTGAAAAACACAGCCTGTCAGTAAACAACCTGACTGAGAAAAATACCTTGCTTGCTTACACTCTGTTAATATAGAACAAGTTGCTTGGGTATGAATGTACGTGGGTTCTTGGGGATAATTTGTTTTTCACCTGTAGTTTGTAAAATGTTTAATCATGTAAGGGATATGGAAAACATGCTGTTTTTCACTTGTGTTCATTGTAATCATTTGCTTGAGAAATGGAATGTGACCGCCTTGTAATTCCGATATTGCTTGAGAAACTTTGCTGGGGTATATAAGCTGTAGAGGAAAAGTATACAGCAGAAGAATACAGAAGATTGAAGAAGGGAACCATCAAGAGAGTGTGTGAGTGCCTTTTCTCCCTACCCCCTGAGAGAAAAATGTCTTAGCATACACTGACTCCGTGGCTCTCCCTTTTAGTTCCGTGCTGCTGGAGGCTGGCCCCAGGCTACAATAAATCTGATGGCAACACTACTCCTGAAGCTGGGAACGTTATGAAGTAAAATGGGAGCTACTGGGAGATAAGTACCACAATGCAGTGGTGAACTGGCCGGCTACATACATAGCACAGAAGATCTGAGAAAGGGAGACGCTCATGCTGGGTCAGACAGAGTGAGGCCTCACAGGATTTTTTTTTTTTGGTTTTTCGAGACAGGGTTTCTCTGTGGTTTTTGGAGCCTGTCCTGGAACTAGCTCTTGTAGACCAGGCTGGTCTCGAACTCACAGAGATCCGCCTGCCTCTGCCTCCCGACTGCTGGGATTAAAGGTGTGCGCCACCACCGCCCGGCCCTCACAGGATTTTATCCTGCTACTCAGAACTGTTCTCTGTTTAACCCTGATACATTGCTTAGCTCTGTAATGTCTTTTAATATTTGAGGATGAGGTTACGGTCAATATTGGTTGACTTTGTGTTGTTCTAATCTTGTCAACTTGATGGCATTTAAGACTGCTGTGTAGACAGACCCCCGGACATGTCTGGGATGGGGTTTCTAGACTGACTACTGAGGAAGTAAAACTTCACCATCTGTGGCCCTGTTCCCAGGGGGTGGAGTGCTGGGCTGAATAAAAAGAGTTCATCATCATGTCTGTCTTCAGTCCCTTGTTACCCTTTCCTGGAAGGCTTTCTCTGCTCTATCCTGTGACAGTGGTGAGCTGGTTCCTCTGAAACATCTCCGAAGTTTCAAGCCCTTGGCCCTGTCCCTCACTCTCTGAGGGACACTCAGGGTCTTTCTCTGATTCAGTACCTAGTCTGTTCTGAATGGCACGGCGGCTCTGGCCACTCTGGTGGGCCCTGGATCCTGATTAGAGAGGGTCTGGGTGGTGTGTTTGGAGGCCGGGGTCCGTAGGTCCTCTGTGGAGACAAAGGTCACTTGGAGAGACCTGGCCAGGTTCCGGGCTTCACCAGCCCCGGTGCCTCTTTGACATCCGTTTCCACATGACCGCTTCTGAAACTAGTGAGAAGACGGCTATTGATACCATCATTCACTTCAGCTGCTGCCTTGCTAGTCCTGTCCCAGGCCTGCTTGTAGGAAGCCTGACATGGGGCATCTGGAGGGAGGGTGCCCAGGGCTGCCTCACTGCTCTGCTGCCACAAGCTGTGCCCCAATATGAGCTCCAGAAACAAGCCCAGGACTGACCCAGCCATGGGTTAGATATGAGAGAGAGAGAGAGGGAGGACCAGATGGTGCACCACATCCTAGGGATGTGTGTGGGAGTATTGCCAGGGTTTCCCAGTAGCACCCTGTGTCTAACCAGGCTAGAGGATGGAAAGAGGTGTGTGGCATGCAAGTCCAGACAGCACGAGGGAACTCTTGCCATACTCTGTGTCCAGAGGCTGCGACTGGTGACATGCCCAGAGGTGTGGGGACAAATCCTCTGGTGGTGTATCCCATGAGAGCCTCCCTGCCGCGAGCCCTCTAGGAAGCTATCCCTGGGGCCAGAGGGGACACACAAGTGATTATGTTATATAATGGACAAAAGGGCCTGGCTTGCAAGGTGCTCATCCCCAGCCCCAAACCCAGTGCTATGCTGGTCTATAAAGCCAGTACCACCGGGGCTGGGGGACTTGGGTGTCAGGGCTGGAGAGCGGTGTAGGGCTGGGCCAGTTCTACATTGTCCCTCCTTCTACCCATTACAAATATTCCCAGTCACATATATCCTTAAATCAGGCTCCAGGGCTGCAATTCTTTTGCCCCATAGAAAAGCCGATAAGGGTTTTCACTGATACACACAGATCCGTGGAAGTGGCTAGTTCATGTCCCGTGAACTCCTTAATGGAGAAATTCAGTTAAGAAAGGAATTAAATTATCAGGGCATTCTAAGGGGAAGGGAAGGTTAGTGTGGTAAACTACAGCTTTAGGTGGTTAGTAAAAGCTAAAGAGTTTATTTTCAATAATATTATGAATAGGGCACGGATTGTGTTTTAAATCAGCCCGCCTCTTCTTTTCTCCCAGTAGGCATAGAACCAAGCAATCAACCAACCTGTGTAAAGAGTCAGATAGAAGCTGACGGCTCTTGATCAGATAACACGTACATCAGACGCTGCAGTTCCTAAGAGCCTAGGTGTGGAGTTAGACTCCCTGCTCTAGGTGGTAGGAACAAAGAAGGGACCCAGGCCTCTGGATGGTCAGTTCTGAGCTATGCTGTTGATACCAGCTGTTCTGATCGTGGGTCTTGTAGGGTGAAACCGGAGCAGCAGCTTGGGCAGGGAGTGATTCTGCGTCCCTGGGGATCTGTGAATACCTTAGATGGGAAGCTCTTTGCCTGGACCCTGAACTCTGACCAGGTGCCTGCTGATAAAGATAATTGCAGAAGGCAGATCTCTGCGCTTACCTAGGAGAGAAGAACAAGGCTTGGCCAGTAGGAAACTGTTCTCACTAGAGGGTTCTGAACTGTGGGAATTAACTCCCAAATATGTAACAGACAAGAAGTTAGCTACAGCAAAAATCTACAGCAAATGATAGCCACTTTACTCACAATGTAATAACTCCAAAAAGCCTTTCCTTTTGGTTTAGCCTCAGCCAGATCCCTTGGCTCTGATGAGTCGCTTGTGAAATGATAGCTGAGCATTTACTGTATAATGTTGCGGCTTGTAGCAGATCTTATTCAGAGGTTCTGTTTTGTTTGTTTTTGTTTTTTGTTGTTTTTTTCAAGATGGGGTTTCTCTGTGTAATAGCACTGACTGTCCTTGAACTTGCTTTGTAGACCAGGCTGGCTTTGAACTCACAGAGATCTGCCTGCCTCTGCCTCCCGAGTGCTGGGATTACAGGCATGGGCCACCACCTCCCAGCTATCGTTCAGAGGTCCTGGATGGGGAATACCGTTCAGTCCAGTGTACCCCATGTCTTCTTAGCCTTTGGCCTTTTCCCCCGGGGCTTGCACCTTATTCTGTAATTGTGTAGTCCTGTTCCCAAGAACCCCATGAAGGCAGAACTGCCACGTTCCCATTTACTGCCCCACTACAGGGTTGGGCATAAGGGAGCTCTGCAGGGCTGTTTAGATCCACGGAGAGTCAAAACAACACACACGGTCCCAGCCCCTGGACTGAGCGTGCAGGGAGAAGAGAATAATCAGAAGCCTATGAGGACTGGAAATGTACTGAGATATAGGGAGCTGGAAGAGTAGTAAAATAACAAGAACCATGTAGGGATCCCCCTGAGAGAGGCGCAGGGAGGTTGCTGCAGTCGCAGGGGAAAATGAACATAGCATATGTGGGTTCTCAGTGCCTCTGGTGACACTGAGGTGCCTGTGAAGATGGGCCCTGGCCACCAGGCTCCTTGGAGGTAGGAACTGGAATTGGAACAGCAGGAGGACTATGGGATCTTGGGATCTTGATGCAGGCAGGTTCTAGGGGGAACATACCCAACCAAACAAAGGCAGAAAGCTGCCCAGTTCCTATCCAAGCTCTCTGCTAACGATTTTGGACCCTCATAAAATCCTAAGTAGCAGATGACTGGCCAATGTATGAAAGTTACCTGCATCTAGGGGGTAGGGGTGGGGTGATACCCTGATGGGTTGTACTGATATGGTGGGGAAAGACGTGTAGTGTTTCTTCAGATCTAGAGTCCTCTCTTGTTATTTTCCTACCCTCCTAGCTCTCTACATCTCGGTACATTTCCAGTCCTCATAGGCTGGAATATTCTCTTCTCCCTGTCTACTTAGCCCAGGAGCTTGGAGCGTGTGTGCTGTTTTGACTTTAAGTTGATCTAAGCAGCCCTGTCAAGCTCACTTAAGTCTCCATTATCAGGTGGTTTTGAAAATATTAGAGGCTGGAATCAATGACAAATCACTCTGTCATTTTCCTGTCACTTGGTCCCTCTCCCGAGGGCCTGACAGAACCTAGGGATTCCTAGTCCTGTAAGAGTGAGGGACGCAGAAGTGTGGTGGGTTCTCTAAGGTCTCTGGGCAGGTGCCATGGAGAGGCATCTCTAGTGTGTGGGCCGAGGCAGCAGCAGCAGTGTGTGCATGAGGTGTTAATGGGTTTGTAGAAGCTTTGGTGACAGAATTATCTTTTCTTGTCTTTGTGGGTTGACAACCTTGTGGGCAGTGCTGGGCTTGTGGAGAGTAGGAAATACATTTATCAAGGGGGTTAAGATGGAGGGATTGTGTTTATTTTGTGTAGGAGCAGCCAACCTCAGGAGCAGTCAATCTCACCGTGACCTCAGGAACCAAGTGATGCCCTCTTGGGGCCACTCTGGGCCGCACCTTGCTCCCTAATATGTCCCTACTCTGGCTTTTCTACCCAATAAACAAATTCTGTATCCCATGGCTCCTTGACTCTTTGGAGATGCCCTTGGGCAGGGCACAGTGGGCCCTGTCTTGATTCCAACCCTTCTGGGGAGACTGATGTAAACTCTGGCGACCTAGGGGATCCCCCCGCCCAGGAAAGGAGCAGGAGGTTTCATTTAAATTTGGTGCCAGGAGGTTGCTGCAATCACAGGGAAAAATGAGAATATTTTATGTGGGTTCTCAGTGTCTTTTGTGAAACTGGGGTGCCTTTTGAATATGGGTCCAGGCTCCTTTGGATGCAGAAACTGGAGCTGGAGCTGGAACAGCAGGAAGGCCATGGAGTTTCTTGTCTGGGTTTGGCTTCCCACTACTGTCGTGATCTTGGGTAAAAAATGGGTCAGGACAGTGGGCAGTGTGTTCCTAGGCCTTGCTTGGCTAGCTGTCACATGTATTCCGTGACAGACCTCTGGGTTCCTGGAACTAGCTCCTTCCAGTCTTTCTTCTCAGATTAAGGCACTGAGGCACAGAACCTGGGCAAGTCATTCAAGGTCACATGACAGGCAATCTAGGTGTGTGGTCAGGTCCCATGGTGTAGGCTCTGCATTGCTCTGGAATAAGGTGTGGAATGCGGAGGTCCCTGTGTAGGGAGCATCACTGAGGTTGTCTTCATGGCACGGAACCACCATTCTTTTACTGGGTCTCGTTCTCATATGCAAAGGGCCAGGATGGGGTGCGGAAGGTGCTGCAGTTCTGGTCCATTGCTCCTCAGTGTGTGGTCCTCAGATAACCAGAGCCGGAAGCAGTCAGCCCTCACAGGTGCTGCCCTCATCCTGTCCTGGTCACCCAGAAAACCAGATGCCACCCACTCCACTTCCCTTTCTCTCACTCCTGCCAGCCAAACCCGTCTCTGTGTCCCCAGGGCCCCAATTGTCAGCCTGTTGCTGGAGCCAGTGGGTGCCCAGCTTCCCTCCGGAATTTTCAAGGCCTTTGGATGGTTCCTTGTGTTACCCAGTGTGTTTCCTCTCCTAACTCATTCCTTACACCTCTGTGTCAGCCCACCCTAGTGTCTTCAATAGCCTGGTTCCCTATGTAGGGTGGGCATCAGTCTCTGTGACCTTCTTGTGAGCTGTGTAAGACTGAAGCAGCTCCATGTGGGTCCTGACGATTGGAAGCCCCTCCTGCAGGATGAGGGATGCTGACCTTGGTTGAGTCATTTTGGGTAGCCTGGGGCCCCTACCAACCTAACAGCTCCTGCCCCTCTGCTCTACAATCTGTGAGCTAGAGAATTGGGTCCCAAGGTGACCAAGCCCTTTTGGGGGTGCCAGTTTTAGCTTTTCCTCCAGAGAGTGAGAGGCTTTGTTTTAATATAGATCGCAAATAAAGTAAATTTTGAAAATAAAAGTTGCCTACCTTAAAAAAAATTCTCGGGGGGCTGGAGAGATGGCTCAGCGGTTAAGAGCACTGACTGCTCTTCCAGAGGACCTGGGTTCAATTCCCAGCACCCACATGGCAGCTCACAACTGTCTGAAAATGCAGTTCCACGAGATCTGACACCTTCACACCAATGCACATAAAATAAAGTTAAATAAATCATTAAAAAATAATTCTCGGTTGCCTGAGAGATGTTTGTTTTATGTATTTGAAAACTGTGTCATTGGGGCTGGGAAGATGGCTCAGTTAGTAAAGTGCTTTCCTTAGACCCCGAGGAAAAGGCAAGGCATGGTGGTGTGTGTCTGAAATCACTTGGTGCAGTCCCGGGGAGAGGGAGACTGTAGATCTCGGGAGGGTGGGGGTGGGGGGGTCACTGGCTAGGCAGCCTGGCCTCGTCAGCAGGTCAGGGTTAGTGAGAGAGACTGTCTCAAAGAATATGTACCCTAGCTGGGCGGTGGTGACGCACGCCTTTAATCCCAGCACTCGGGAGGCAGAGGCAGGCGGATCTCTGTGAGTTCGAGGCCAGCCTGGTCTACAAGAGCTAGTTCCAGGACAGGAACCAAAAAGCTATGGAGAAACCCTGTCTCGAAAAATCAAAAAAAAAAAAAAAAGAATATGTACCCTACCAACTAATGACCCAACTACTAACTAACTAATAAACCAAGCAAATCAAAACAAAGTGACTGGCTCCCGAGGAGCAACACCCAAGGTTGACCTCTGGCTTCCATACCCATGTGAATATGTGCATGCCTTTCATTCAACAAGAACACACCCTATACAAATATGCATACATACACCCCCCACATCATATACAAACATGCATACATATACCACACACACACCATATACAAACATGCATACATATACCACACACACACCATATACAAACATGCATACATATACCACACACACACATACATACCATACACAAATATGCATACATACACCCCCACACCCTATACAAACATGCATACATACACCCCCACACCATATACAAACATGCATACATATACCACACACACACACACCATACACAAATATGCATACATACACCCCCCACACCATATACAAACATGCATACATACACCACACACACACCATATACAAACATGCATACATACACCCCCACACCATATACAAACATGCATACATATACCACACACACACACACACCATACACAAATATGCATACATACACCCCCCACACCATATACAAACATGCATACATACACCACACACACACCATATACAAACATGCATACATATACCACACACACACATACATACCATACACAAATATGCATACATACACCCCCACACCCTATACAAACATGCATACATACACCCCCACACCATATACAAACATGCATACATACACCCCCACACCATATACAAACATGCATACATACACCCCCACACCCTATACAAACATGCATACATACACCCCCACACCATATACAAACATGCATACACACACCCCCACACCATATACAAACATGCATACATACACCCCCACACCCTATACAAACATGCATACATACACCCCCACACCATATACAAACATGCATACATATACCACCACACCCTGAAGTTGTGTCACTTGAGAGTCATAGCCATAGGCAGAGTGCAGGATTTTCCTGGAGGGCAGGATGTTGCAGGAAGTGAAGTTTCTGGTAGGGGACCCAAGGCTCCATGTTCAGTTCAATATTTTGCTGTTTTTTTTTAATCCTATACAGTTTATCTCTATTTGGAGCTCTTTCAGTTGTGCCCGGTGCTCAAATATTTGAAAGATAGGTAACTTTAATTCTGTAGTTTTGCTAAGTCAAAACAAAACAAAACAAAACCAACAATAATTTTGGATGAAATTTTGCTGATGTTTTTAAATATATTGTTACAAATGGGGAAACTGAGATGGTGCAGTCTCAGCATGTGGTCTATCATTGTCCAAATACCAGGATGGAGGCAGCTTGACTGCCGCCTTAGCTTGGTCCAACCCCTCTCTGGATGTGGGTTGATGCAGAGTGAGCAGAAATTGAGTCTCTGAGCAGCTGGTAGCCAGCTTTGCCCAATGACATTCCCTGGGTGGTTCATGCTTGCCCTCTCTCCAAATATAAGCCCTCACCCTCCATAACCACAAGCCACAATCCAGGCCCTGAGATGGAAGCCAGGCTGCTGAGGACCGTCTGGGGACTCTTCCTGCTGTACCTGTTGCAGGCAGAGTCTGCAAGTGTGGACTTAGTGCCAGAGAAGGTGCCTCTTTCTTCTTAGCTTGGAGGCGCTACTGGGTCTTGATGGGAAGTTGGACAGGGAGAAAGGGAATGTCTAGGCACGGGGAGTCTCTTCCCCTTCCACCTATCTCCTAGTTAGCTACAGCATGGCTGGCAGAGACAGGACCCACTCTTGAGGTCCCTGTCCCAACGGCAGGCAGCATAGGACCCTTGAGAGACACTGAGCTCCGTGGACCTCTCCTCTCCTGTGTCAAGAGAGGAGAGGCCAGTCACCTCTGGGTTCTTGTTGATTTACAGATTTAGGGTCCTTTCCGGCTCCCTGGTTCGTGGGGTTCTTATGACCCCCTCCCTGTGCACTGTGGAGCCAGAAGAGGACTTCTCCAGAGTGGATAGCTTGTCTGCCTGGATTCCACTCTCTATGTCTGGGAATCCTTCCTGAGACCAGCAGCCTCACATTGTAAACTCAGAGGGGTCAGGCTTTGTGGGACACAGATTCTTTTCTCTTGTAACAGTAACCAGTTTCTAAAAATTTCAGGTGATATCCTGTGCTCTGGGAACATTGCTATTATAGGAAAGCATGACCCCAGAGAAGTTGAGATTGGTAGAACCATGCTTGATTCAGTGTGCTGGCTGTAGGCCTGAATGCTTCCTCTCCACGCACCTGTTGGAAAGGTCTCCTGGCAGACTAGCCTTGGGTCAGGATCTTCCAGAAGGGACATTTTTGTCTGGTGTCCTGAAAGGTCCCCTGGGAAGGAAAACATGGCTGAGGACAAGTGGCCCCCTCAGACCTGATGGAGGGTCCCTGAAATATCCTCTATAGCTCAGGTGCTGGAGACCTAGTGTGGCTTGAGCTAAGGCTAGCTCTAGTGCCGTTCTCTAGATTGCAGGGTTCTGGAAGGAAGTGGCTGTGACTTCTGAGCAGAACCTGGTGCTGAAGACTCAGAGGAGGGTAGAGGGCTTGTTCCTCACCTTCAGTGGAAAGAACATCACTGTGAAGGCTGTGTACAACAGGTAAGAGGCCTGGGGCATTTGGGGATGTGACCTGCTGGGAAGGAGGAGATGTGTCTGTAGCTGAACACAGTCCGGATGAGATCATCAGCGTGCAGGCTAACCTTTCCAAGTCCACCTTATTGGGCACTCCCACCACAGAAAAAACTAGATCCAGCTCCTAGAACTGCATTTCTGCCAAAATATAAGCAAGGGCTTAAGATAAAGCCCTGTTGGTGGATAAAAATGTGTGGCCAGTAGCTGGCTGGCTCCCTGAAACTGAAGAGGCTGGGGCTCCCTGCCCCATGGACGGCCCCCTTTCCATGAATTCTGGGCTTCAGGATGCTCCCCAGCTTGTCAGCCCTTTTTCTGAAGGTATGCCCCATTCAAGAATGTGCTCATCAGTTAGAATGCGGGCTGGTAGGTTCTTATTGTTCTGTTCTGTTTGTTCCGTTCCGTTCCGTTCTGTTCCATTCTGTTCTGTTTTTTTTTTTGTTTTTGTTTTTTGTTTTTGAGACAGGGTTTCTCTCTGTAACTTTGGAGCCTGTCCTGGAACTTGCTCTGTAGACCAGGCTGGCCTCCAACTCACCTTTCAAACTCTGCCTTTGTTTTCTTCCTGAGTGGTGGGATGAAAGGTGTGTGCCACCACCACTTGGCTAGGTTAACAAACAATGTGGTGCTTTCCAGCTCAGGAAGCTGCATGACAGAAACATCAGTGGGTTCAGAAAGAGACACTGTTGGGGAATTTGCTTTTCCTGGTAAGTCCTGCCTTGTTGGTAACGTTGCAACTGCCTGGCCCTGTATCCTATCTCCCCCTGGCCCTGAGGCTCTCTGTGCCATCCGTGGGATCCTCAGGTCCTGGACCCCAGGCCCCTCATCTCTACTAGTGTCCTGGGTTGGCCTTCAAAAGTTGTCTTCCCAGGATGTCAGAGGCAGGTCCCAGCACTAGGCAGAAACACAAGGAAATTAGGTTCTGCAGATCCAGTCTCCGAGGTCAGCCCTCCCCCCACACCTTCCCCCAGAGTGTTCAGTCTGAGCAAGGCTCCCTAACCCAACCACTGACTCCTGAAGGCCAAAGGAAGATCTATGTGCTGGACACGGACTATGAACACTACACCATCCTCAAGTTGTCCCTGCTCTGGCAGGGTAGAAACTTCCATGTACTCAAGTACTTCAGTAAGTTGAGCCTGGGTTGGGGCAGAGCCGTGTGGCTGCCTTCCTTCAGGCTGCCAGCCCAGCTCTGCTGTGTCCCACAGCTCGGAGCCTTGAGACTGAGGATGAGCCAGGCTTCTGGAAGTTTCGGGAAATGACAGCCGACCAAGGCCTTTACATGCTGACCCGACATGGTGAGCATAGCACCTTGAGGAGGATGCTGGACCATGCCCTGTTATGGGGTCAGCTGCCCTCCTGACTGAACCACCTGTTGTCCCATCCCACAGGGAGGTGTGCTGAGCTCCTGAGAGAGGTGAGCCCATTACCCTTGGTCTACATTGCAGCCCAACACTCATGGAGCCCCTGTTGGCACTCCTAGGTCCTGGTTCTGGAGAGGAGGGGTCCCCATCTGTCCTCTGATCAGGACAGCCAACAGCCCTAATGGGCAGCTTCAGATGCATCTGTTTTGTAGTCTGGAAAGAACGGTCTGCCGTGTGACCCCAAGCTGTCATGCTTGGGTGTCATGCCTTTGGGTGTGGGACAGAATTAGGTTGGACAAGAGAGGTCCCTTGTATTGTTCTGTTCAGCAGGGCTGTGCAGGGCTCTGGGTCAGCTCAGTCCCTTCATGTCCTGCCAGCTGGTGAGATGGCGTTCAGCTCTGTTGGATATCTTGGGGTTTCCTGTGTCTAACACCATCCGAATCCACTACCTACACAACCTCACTGTCACAGCCCACACCCCAGAGGTTGACACTATAACCCACTTTGCAGATAGAGACTCCCAGGCTCAGGGAACCCGTGCTTTGCCAACAGGGGTGCCAGGTACCTAGCTTGTGACACTTGACCAGCACCTCAGGGTCCCTGAAGGCCCTAAGCTCTGCCGTTCTGCCTACAGGGACTGGTCTGAATAGCTTCTGTCCAGGCCTGCAGCTGCAGCCCCACACACCTGGCCTCTCCTGCTCCTGCCCAAAGGGCCTCCTGCACCTGCTTCAAATAAACCCTGCTGCCAAAGGCTGCCCGTCCTCTTTCCTGGGGTCAGGGAGAGGGGTGGCAGGAAGGTTCATGTGTCCCAGGTGGAGGAAACAAGCCTGCAGTTTCTGTGAATACTTGGTGAAGAATGCACCTCACACAGGGCAGCCAATCCTAAGTTGCCCAAGTGAAAAGGTCCTGCTCTGCCCTGCCCTGCTCTGTTCATGCTTTCCCGGTTAGTGGGTCCCACAGTCCCTTCTGCAGTCTGGGACAGTGTCCATCCTGTTCTCGAGTGCTGGTGGTACCTCAGGATGCTCTGAGGAACCATGAGAGCAGGTCTGGAGCTTTCCGGGCCTCTGGGCAGTGGGGTAGCAGAGTCGTGCTTTTCAAAAAGGCTGTCACATGGCCCAGGCCATGCCGGAGGCAGAGCCTCCAGGGAAGACATGCAGAAATGTGTGTCTCTGGCTATGAAGGACCCTCTGACCCTCCCAGCGCCCACTCTGTTGGCTGCGTACCTCTACACCGCCCCTTGACACACCCCCGGGAGGTGTCTGGCCCCACTGGACAGATGGGCGGCTCACCCTCAGTGGACAGAATTGAGTCCATACCGGGACCCCTTTCCTGAGGCCAGTGCTGGGCTCCTTGCCACATTCTGGAGATGGCAAAGGTGTTGCAGTGGTCACTGTGTGTGTCTTGTGGAGAATAAGTGGGGCAGCCTGCAATTTAGCAGGATCCTGGAGGATTCCTTTATTTATTCGAAAGGTAGGAAAATTGCTTTTCATCTCTCTTTTTTTAAAAAATATTTATTTATTTATTATGTATACAATATTCTGTGTGTATGCCTGAAGGCCAGAAGAGGGCGCCAGACCTCTTTACAGATGGTTGTGAGCCACCATGTGGTTGCTGGGAATTGAACTCAGGACCTTTGGAAGAGCAGGCAATGCTCTTAACCACTGAGCCATCTCTCCAGCCCCTTTTCATCTCTCTTGAACATTGGTTAAACACAGATTATCTAAGAACAGATTGTTACAATTGCTGCTGGGCATATACCCCATCCACTCAAAAGTCCTGGTGCTGGAGCTTCCTCCAGCTTGTTTCATTGGCCTCCGGGGATCGCGTACAACTCAGTTTGTAGGACGAGATTATTAGCATCAGGATAGCTCAGTTCTGAATGGACCCAACATTCTTCGGAGTTGGAGGGGTCAGGAAGGACTGGCTTGGTCACTGACTGCTAATCTGGGGTTTGCTGAGATGCAAAGAGCTCTGGGTACAGTGTAGTGGCCGCCTGACTTTTCTGGAATCCAGAATAGCTGGTGACTGCTAGTCAAGAGTTGGGAACACTGGCTTGTGGCTTCTGTCAGAAAGAAAGAGGGTTTATCAGGTTACAAGCTGGGTCACCAGAAGATCCAACTGGCCATCGCCTCTCTGTGTGCAGTAGCTGTCCCTTCCTGCAGGACTCTGAGCCCTGTGTCAACTTTATGTTCCTTAACTGTTCTCCCCGTCTTCTTCTCCCTGTCTCCTCGTTCCCACTTCTTATAATTTGTACACTGGCTGTTATTGCCAATACTCCTCTATCCTTGCCTGTGCCCTGCAGGATCAGAACCTGGGTGTTTCCCTAGGGAGTGATGCCACAGTGGCTGTCTCTTTGCTGTGGCGCCTGCACAGGTACCCCGGGCCCTATGGGTTTCGTTCTTTACCTGAAACCTGGAGGTTGTGGTCTCTGCTTACAAAAACAAGTGGTGGGTAAAGCTAATGCCAGGGAAGCAGGGCCTAGGCATGTTGGCTGCTCATCTGGTGGCCCTTGCCTGACTGCTGTGGCTTCTTCAAAGTCCTCAGGAAGAGAGTCGCAGGACTGGAGGGGTGATGGGTCTCTGGCCCACTCCTTAGGATGCTCAGCCCCCTGAATGTAAACCTGCCAGATTCCACCACCATCCATGGTTCCAGTGTCCTCAGTCCTGCCTCCGCCATTCCCAGGCTTCTGTTGCCTGGGTGACCCATTCTGGTTGGCAGAGTTCTGCCCCTAGCTAGTTGTCCTCTTCTCTGTGTCTATGACCAAAGTCTGCCTAGGGACCTTGGTGGTGCCTGCTCTGTCACCTGCACACAGCTGGAATGGAAGAGCACAATTGCTGAATGGATTGATGCATACCTGAGTGGATACCCAGAGGCAAGATCTGTGTCCCCTGAGGCGGTCCCCTGCATCCCCGCCATCCAGCAGGGGGGTGAGTCACCTGCCTGGTTTACAGTGTGCTTCCAACCGAACCCAATGAAAATCATCTATGCGTATCTAAAGCATCCACTAGGAAGGATATAAAGTTCAGAGGCTCTGAGCCAAGGGCTGTGGCTTCCTGTGGTTGGAGAACTGAGCCCAGATACCCACCTGCTAGGCACATGGAAAGCAGCATGCTCTTCACCCTGCTGGGGCTGTGCATGGGACTGGCCTCTGACATAGGGGCTCAAGGACTGAGCCCCTTCGACGCAAAGCAGGTAATCCCAGTTATAGTGAGCCAAGTTCAGTGCTTTTCCATGGGGGTCGGCCCTACCCAGAGTCAGCCTTCAATACTCTATCGTTTTGGGTACCATTTACCCCTAGAACTTTCCAGACTGCTGCATCCCTTGGAAGGGAGGGATGTAAATGGCGTCAGGGTCCCAAATCCTGGATGCTGGTCCATCTGGGTGGTTCCTTTCTCTGATCTCTATCCCCCAGTTTAATAACGGCTTTTGGTATGTGCCTTTGCTTCCACAATTGATGACCAAGACTCAGAGAACAACGAGAAGCTGGGATCCTTGAAAGACGTGCTGGAAATGCACCTTCTGAAGGTGACCACCGCCTATTACAAGTGAGTTAAAGCCTTGCCTGTGACCCTGGGGGAAAGTTGGGCTGTCCTGTACAGTATGGGCTAGCCTCTACGGTGCTCTCTGCTTCCTTGGAGAAATATTTACCTGTGTCTGCACCTCAGCCTCAGCTGTAGAGAGGGATGGGGTGGGTCAACTATTTCAGATGGGACCAGACATCTTTGACATCCTGGGTGTCCCACAGTTTACCAAGATAGTTTATGGAGTGACATACAACTCTGTGGTCATGATAGGAGTCTGGCCTCCAGGTCTGCCACCCTGGATGCTGAGCAAAGCAAGTAATTGACCAGACAGCTTTAAGGTCCAGTTTCCTAGCTTTAAGGTCATGGGACCCGAGGAGAATTGAGGCAAGGCCGACACGGGCTATCTCTTCCTCCTGGCGCACAGACCAGCAGTGCCAACGTCCCCATGTCTCCACTGGCCAGTAGATACCTTCAGGCTGCACACGTGAAGCCAGATTACGTCCATAAAGACACTTGCATGTCCCTGTTCTCAGAGTTGCCCCTTTTAAGTGTCAGTTCTTCCCAGAGTGACACTCAGTTCTGTGTGTTCTTCTGCTCCTCAGTGGCTGTTTCCCTCAGTCATGCATGTATTTGATTCCCAGGGAGTGTGTCTTCACATGTATGTAACCATGCTTCTCAGAGTAGACATTCAAATGCTTGCCCTTTCACCTCTCTGTGTCCCTAAATGTGTGTACGTCATTCAGAATGTGTTTATGTCAGAATGTGTCCCTCAGCTCTGAGTGTGTCGCTGATTCTCAGAGATTAAGTCTTTCAGGCACAGTCAAGCCTCTTCGCATGAAGATTGTGTTCTTCAGACATGTGCGACCCTGTTCCTCAGAGACTATGTACCTCACACACGTGTGTGTCTTTGCTCCTTAGAGTGTGCCTCTAATACGTGTGTCCCTGTACTTCCAAGTGTGTTTGTCAGTCATGAGCATCTCCCTGTTTCTTAAGAGCTTCTCCCCCAAATACGTGTCCCTTTACTTCAGGAAGTCTGTCATTCACATATGCGTTTTCCTGCTCCTGAATGTGTCACTCACTGCAGTCTGTTCATCTTTCTCAGGCTGTGCCCTTAGTGGTGGGGAGTGGCTGTCTTAGGTCTGTTCGTTCTTGTTCCAAAGACTGTGTCCTTCAGAGGCAAGCATGACATTTGTTTCCCTTAGACGTGTGTACATTCCTGATCCTCAGGGTGTGTCTGTTGTCTCTGTGTGCCTGTGAGCACAGGTGAGTGGTTCCTCAGGAGTCACTGGGTGCATCTTTTTACAGCCAGTACTCTTGCTACACCGTCTGCTTCTCACTGGGTAGCCACTCTGTAGGGATCCTATTCTCTGGGGTCATAGACTCAGCAGAAATTAGGACACCTGTATCTGCCTGGTTTCTGAACTCCTGGGTTGCCCACCATGTGTAGCACCTTAGAGCATACCGTGATAGGCAGGAGGCTAGGAGTCTCCTTTTTTCCTTATTCTCCTTCAGTTTTTCCCCCTTTGTCTGTCTGTCTAGCCCAGGCTTCCCCAGGCTGATGCCGGATGTATATGCCCAGGGATATACCTAAGAGGCCCACTCCCTGCCACTGAGGGACCCAGAGTTTCCCGCCTTTGTCTGTCTAGCCTAGACTGCCCTGAGGGGCATATCATTCTACTTGGCCTCAAACTGCAATCTTCTTGACTCAGTTCCCCTCCCAGAGTTGTGATTACAGGCTGGCCTACCTTCTTGTCTTCTTAGTAACAAACGCTGTGTGCTGGAGAAGGTGCTGGCCCTTGCAGAAGACGGTCCAGGGAAGTTCAGGGTCAGCAGAGGAGCAGGCAAAGATGCTGTCCCAGGTTTGGTGGCTTATCTGGGGCATTGTGGTTTACTCTCAGTGTGGACTTATTACTGTTCTGGATGTGGGGGTCCCCTGTCTCACTGGAGGTGTTGTTTGGTGTATCCTGGCTGAGGTCTCAGTGCACGGCTGCTCAGTATCAAGATGCCATGCCCAGATGTCAGGAGCCTGGGTGGATGCCCCTGCAGCCTCTGTCCCTGGCTGGCTTCTGTCTTTGCCAGGACTTTGGCAGTTTCCTCTCTGAAATCCTAGGTTTGATTCAGCATTCCTTTATCTGGGTCATTGGGGACCATGCCCTCCTCTTCAGAGTCCTCTGAACTCTCAAGGCTGCTCATGTGTTTCGGGTACATGCCCAAGGATCAAGAGGGCTTAGTTGTCCTATCTGGGCTAGTTTGTCCTCTGGCCTCAGCAGCTGGAGGAGGCCTCTGTGGTGGGGTCTGATGCTCTCCTGCCCCCATCTCATGCTGCCCTGTCCTGCAGGGAAGTGATCCCAGGTCCTGAAGGAGGTGAGCCCACATCCTTTATTCTACACCACAGCCCTTATGTTCTGGTACTAGATCCTGGCCCTGGTGGTGGTGGTGGTGGTAGTGAGTGTGTGTACCCCTTCTTTACCTCTCAATAGTGTTGCTGGATAGGTCCAGAGAGGTAACTGTTTTGTTGTTTGGAGAGAGATGCAGTCAGGAATGTGAGCCCAAGCTGTCAGGCTGAGTCCTAGGAGGGAAGTGGGTGCCTGGATAGGTGTCAGTGTGGATATTGGGACAGAGCTGAGTGCCAGGCTCCTTGTTCTCAATATTCTGCCCAGCAGGAATGCTCAGGATTGCTGATTGACTCTGTCTCTTCAGATGCTATCAGGAGCTCGGTCAAGATAGATATAGACCCTGTTTGATGTCTTAGGGTTCCCTGTATCCAGCACTGTGCTGGTCTACCACCGGCATGACCTCATTACCGCAACCTAGCACCCAGATATTGACAGTATGACTCATTTTGCAGATAGAGAGATCAAGGCTCAGAGAACCAGTGATTTGCTGAAGCCAGGTAGCTAGGATACCAGGCCCCTAGCCTGTGACCCTGACCAGAGTCTCAGGGTCTCTGGAAGCCACACATGGCTCTGAGTCAGGTTGTTTTGCTTGCAGGAACTGATGTGAGGAGAAAGCCATGGCTCTGTGCACCTGACCTCTCCTGCCCCTACCCAAGGTGTTCCTTGCATCTGTGCCAAATAAACCTGCTGCCACATGCTGCCTAGCATCTTTTCTGGGGGTGGGGCACACCTGTGCACCACTGATTGCCTTCTGTCCACAGTGACCAGCGTGAGTGGAATGCACTGCACTCTTTCTGTGAATACTCTTTAACGACCCAACTCACAGAGCTGTTTAGGTTCCACTGACTGATCGATTCAGGCCCCCAGCCCCATCTTCGTTCTGGAGCAGTTTCCTGTCCTCTTAGAATCTGGAAGCAAGCCACAAGCAGAGACAAGGCCTTCCCTTGTGTCCTCAGTAGGTCTCTCAAAAGGAAGGGGAAGTGGAACAGCCCCCTTTGCTGCTCCTGTTTTTCTAAGACTCCCTGCTGTGTGGAGATCAAATCCCTGGCTGTTGTTTTCCTGGTGTCACCTGGAGGTGGCTGTCCTCTACTGTCCCCCTGCTTGGCCCTCCCATGCAGTTCTGACTCTTCATCCGAGTTAAATTTAGTGCCCGAGTGCCCGTCATGGTGTCTCTCATGTCATGGCCTACAGCCACTGTCTGCTCACCTTGTCTCTTACATTGCTGCCGCAGCTGGAGAGCAGAAAAGACAGGAATGTGGGGTGATCTACACCCGCTTGTCCATCTCAAATTCTGCCTGAGAAACCTCTGAGGAGGCGTTCTCAGGTGAGCTTCTGACATGCTAAGGGCATGGGGAGTGCTGTCATTTTTTACATATCTGGTCCACACCTGCACCAAGTCCCAGAAGCTTAGCGTGAGATCGCACTTCCTGCTCATGACAGATGCTCCAGACTGTGGACTCCAGCCGCAGTTCATCACGGCACAGTTTTGGAGCTTGATCTCCAGTCCACCATCATGTGACCTCCAGTCCATGATCATGTGACCTTCAGTCCACCATCATGGGTCAGCAAGTTTGTTTTCAGGACTAGGGACATGGTTTTGTTAGTAAAGCACATACCATGCAAACATTTAGAATTGTAGCTTATGTCAAGAAGTGCCAGAAAGCATGGTACATACCTGTGATTTCAGTGTTGGGGCAGTGGAGACAGTAGGATTCTTGAGGTTTGTTGCCTAACCTTTTTGTCCAAGTTATTGGGTTCCATGTCCAATTAGAGACCCTGAATCAAAAACAGTGGGGACTCGAGCAGTGGTGGCGCACGCCTTTAATCCCAGCACTCGGGAGGCAGAGGCAGGCAGATCTCTGTGAGTTCTAGGCCAGCCTGGTCTATAAGAGCTAGTTCCAGGACAGGAACCAAAAGCTACAGAGAAACCCTGTCTCAAAAAATCAAAAAAAAAAAAAAACAGTGGGGAGTGAATGACACCTGATGTTGACCTTTGGCCTCCACATGAATGCACACACATGTATGTACACATACACATACACAAGCACAAGAAAGTCCACTATCAGGCAAGGGCTCTCTTTCCGTGCGGTGGACATGGAAGTGGGGGGACAGAGACCGAGAGTATGGTCAGTTTCCCTGTTCTCAGAAGGACTTTCGCCTCCTTGCTTTAGACTCACAGTGACTGGCTTCATTGGAGCCTTACTTGCCTCCGGAGACCCCCAACAAGTAACACGAGGGTCAGAACTGAGGAGCACACAACCTAGACTCTAACAAAGTATGCCTTGCAAAGACTACAGAACGTAGGACTTTTATATTATCTATTTGTTAATAATACGGCATATATATGCATACATATATATATTTAAAGTATTTGTATGTGTATGGGTGTTTTGCCTGCATGTATGTCTCTGCACCATGTGCATACAGTGCCCAAGAAGATAGGAAAAGGGAGTTGGATCTCCTGGAACTGGGGATGTAGACACTTATAAGATGTCATGTGGGTTCTTGGAATTGAATCTGGGTCCTTTGGAACAATGCCCAATGCTCTTAACCATGGAGCCATCTCTCCAATGTTGAATGTGGTTGAAATTTTATTTATTTGTTTGTTTGTTTGCTTAGTTTTTTGAGACAAGGTTTCTCTGTATAACAATTTTGTTTGTCCTGGGAACTCACTTTGTAGACCAGGTTGGCCTTAAACTCATAGAGATCTGTCCTTCTCTGCCTTTCAAGGGCTGGGCTTAAAGGCATGCACCATCACCGCCCAGCTGGGATTTCATAATGTATTATTAATGATGCTTCACAGAAAGGTGAGTAGATACACAAGCAGAAAAACAAGGTCTATGGGAGAGGAAAAGAATGGTTTAGTAAAACCTGCTCCTGAGAAGAACCAAAGCTGGATTCAGAAGAGAAACACCAATGAGGCATCATAAGCATGTTAAAGGAACAGTGGGATTCGTGGCACGGAAAAGGAAAGGATTCGTGACTGAATGAATAACTAGTGAGAGACCCAAGAGGGAAGCTCAGCAGGACCACAACAGGGAGCAGGAAGGGAACCCGAGAGCAGAAACTCATTGCGTGGGCTTACATCAGATTCGACAGATGAACGTCAATGTCCCAGTCTGGGGAAAAGAGGAGAGAGGGACTGAGGTCCTTCAGAGTTTTCCTAGAGAAGAGCTGGCCAACCATTTAGCCACACTGTTGAGTTCCAGGTTCAATGAGAGCCTATGTCCCCCCACATACACACACACACACACACACACACACACACACACACACACACACACGCACACACACACCACACACACACACATGCACACACACATGCACACATACACACATACACACACGCACGCACACACACACATACACACATGCACACACACATGCACACATACACACACACACACCACACACACACACATACACACATGCACACACACATGCACACATACACACACATACACACACACGCACGCACACACACACATACACGCACACACACATGCACACATACACACACACATACACACATGCACACACACATGCACACATACACACACATACACACACACATACACACACACGCACACACACATGCACACATACACACACACATACACACACACGCACGCACACACACACACATACACGCACATATACATGCACACATACACACACGCACGCACACACACACATACACACATGCACACACACATGCACACACACATACACACACACACACATACACACACACACAAAGGTAAAGAGTGATTAAGACAGAATGACAACCTCCGTCTTCTCCATGCATGTACACTGGCAAAGCTCCCAGAGGAATAGACTAGAGCAGGAAATGTGCGGAAACACATTAGACTCGAGTGTCTGTGTCAGTGGCTTTTCTTACTATGACCAAATACCTTACAAAAGCAACTTATGAAAGAAAGGGTTGATGTTGACCCCCAATCTGTGAGGCTCCTGTCCATCATGCTGGGAAAGGTGTGGCAGATTTCAGGGCAGTGGGCTCTGCAGCTGGGACTCCTTGCATCTTCTCAGGTGGTCAGGCGGCGACACTGAAATGCCAGCAACAGCTTCTTTCTTCCTCTCTTTGTGCAGTCCAGGAGGCCTCAGCACATGGGACGGTGACCTCCGTTCCAGGTTACACCTCTGTGGAAACACCTCAGAGATGCACCCCAAAGATGTACCTGAGGCCCGAGGTGTTTACTTATCTAATTCATGGACAAAGTTAATCACCGCATTATATTAAGAAACAAGTTTTGGATAATACCAAGTTACAAATTTTATATAGATAAAATATTTTATAAAGTAAGTACAAAGTTATTTTTAAACTTGATGAAAATGTCAACTTAGAGACTCCCAAAGTTTAGGGGACATGAGCAGAATAAAATAAAGAAGCAGTTGGACGGTGGTGGCACACACTTTTAATCCCAGCACTTGGGAGGCAGAGGCAGGCAGATCTCTGAGTTCAAGGCCAGCCTGGTCTACAGAGCGATTTCTGGGACAGCCAGAGCTACACAGAGAAACTCTATATTGAAAAACCAAAAGAAAAAATTAGGGAAACTCAAAAGAAACTCATACACAGGGATAGCGCACTCTGCTGTGCAGAGTCAGTGCTTGGAGCAATAGGAAAAGTCAGGAGCGTGCGGCAGACAGGGATGCAGGGGCCTGTGTTCCGAGATAGGAGGGGCAATCCAGGAGAAGACAAAAGGAGATTTTTACACGGTGGAAAGAAACAAAAATCAGGTCAGATTCCAGTCATTGCCCCTTGTAAAAACAACCCGTTCCTGCATCTCTATAGTGCACTGGCTTGCGTGCCTGACCTCTTTCATGCTTGTGAAAGTCACTCTTGGGGGGTCTCAGTCACTCTTGTGGGGTCTCATTCACTCTTGGGGGGTCTCAGTCACTCTTGAGACTTATTTGTTCATTTTACTTGATGACCCTGAGAGATTTCTCTTTATCAATAAAAAAGAGATTTGCTTATTTTGTTTGTGTTTGTGTATGTGGCTGCATGAATTTGTGTGCACCAGGTGTGTTCAGGTATCCAGAGGCCAGAGGGTGTCAGAATCTCCGGAGCTGGAGTTCCAGGCAGTAGAAAGCTGCCTGATATGGGTGCTGGGAACTGAACCCAGGTCCTCTGTAAGAGCAGTAGGTATTCTAAAACACTGAGCAATTTCTCCAGCCCATACTTTCTTCACTTTTCTTAGCTAGGCTTTCTGGTGCTGGGATAAAAAACCATGACCAAAAGCAGCATTGGGAGGAACAGGTTTATTTTGGTTCCTAACTCTCAGGTCCCACTCTGCTGTGGGAAGTCAGAGCAGGAACTCAAGACAGAAACCAGGAGGCAAGAACTGAAGCAGGAATTCTGGAGGACACTGCTGACTGGCTTGTCTCCCTGGCTTGTTCAGCTTGCTTCCTTACAGGACCCAGAAGCATCTGCCCAGGGTGGGAGTGTCCATATCGGGCAGGGCCTTCCTGCATCCACCATTAATCAAGGACATGTTCTATGGACATCCTCAGGTGATCTGGATGGAGATATTTTCTCAATAAGATTCCCTCTTCCTGGATGTCTAGGGATAATAGTCGCATAAAGGGCTCTAACAGGCCAGAGCATGGTGATCATGGCTCTGGTAGGCCTTGCTCATCCCTCTTTCTTCTGTCTTATAAAGCTGTTAGGTTACATTCCTAAGCTAGCCACCAAGGTCTATTCCCCAGTTTGGTCAATCCTTCCTCCTGAGGCTGACCACCAAGTTCCAGCTCTCAAAGTATTGAGTCCAGCAATCAGAGGCCTCCTTTGGCTCACCAAATTAACATGCCCAACTAAAATGGAACACCTCATCTTAACACATGATTTCCCTTTTCCTTTATAAACTGTCATTTGCCTGTGGCCACTTCTGCCTCCTCTCTAACTAGAGGCTGTCCTTGTCGCTCTGGGACAAATGTCTCATCCCTTTCTCCCTCCCCTTCCCCCTCTTCTACCTCCTGCCTTCATCTCTTATTCCCTGCCCTTTGTTCCTCTGGGACAAATAAATCTCTTTGTGCTGAGAACTCGGTCTTGGGGTGTCTTATGCCAATACTGATCCTTTCACTGTGTATATGTTAGTACATTCAATTCAGTTTAGAGTGTTGTGATAAATTTTTTAATTCGTTTTTTGGTATCTTTTTATAGTAGTTAAGTAGAGATAAAGATATCTTTATAGGCCAGCTTGTATTCATTTCATGGGCCTGGTTGGCAGGTGGTTCAGCAGAGTCACACCTGATCTGTGAGTGTTTCTGTGCATGTGTGCGCTCAGCTTCTTTACTGTAGCTGTTGGGAGTCAGCTCTGGATACCACCACAGAATGCTGTAGGCTGAGCATTTAAACAACAGAAACGTATTTCTCATGATTTGGGATAAAGGTCCTATTAGTTCCAGGGGAGGGTTAACTCTGTGTGTGTGCATAAGTGTGTGTGTGTGTGTGTGTGTGTGTGTGTGTGATAGAGAGAGAGAGAGATACAAAAAGTCAGATACAAACATAGTAAGACAGACAGATAGAAGGAACAGCTCCTTCTCCTTCATGTTCTTACCAGCGCATTAATCCTATTTTGTCTCTAGCCTCATAACTTCTCCTAACTCGGCCACTCCTCGTACCATCTTGTTGAACTGTGAGGGTATAGTGGAGATAGTGCAGTGTCTGGTTCAGATCTCTTTGGTGGTTTAGGACACTCATAGTCCTGGGACTCTCAACCGATCCTTTGCTGTTTGCATCCTACCATTGGACTCTAGCGTGCAAACACCGAGGAGGAGTCGCCCCCAGAGACCACCTCACACACCACAGCCGATGCAAAAGCATGAGGATTTTATTAATTCTGTCATGACAGGGTCCCCCAGCATTCGGGAAGCCGAGGGACCTCAAATAGCTGATACAGTCTACTTTTAAAGGGGCCACAGAAGCAAGGGGAGTTTTTCTTTGACTATTCTGATTGGCTTATTCGAAAGGGCTATTACCAATAATTGACTGGAGAGCTGTTGCCAGATCAGATGAGGTAAGAGGTCATTTTGACCCCGTTTCCCAGGGGACCGAACCAAAACATACGTATATCAGTAATTGTTCAGGAACTGAGTACGTGCGAGTGTGGCTGTTAGGTCCTTGGTTCCCAGGGGAGGAGGGGAAGCACTATGAGAGGCTGAGAGGATTCAGAATTGTCAAAAATGGCTTTAGGATTGTCTTAAAGTCTTACACTACCAGCAGTTAAACTCTGCCTTTCTGGAACATATATGTAAGTCATGTGTTCTCCCTGAAGTTGGTGCCTGTTCTTTCAGCTTCTTTTGTAGAGTATTTTAGCTCAGCCTTGGGTCTTCTCTGCACAAGGTTGGACTTGCCCCCACAGGACTCCATGAAGCTCTAGACTCTCGAAAGAGGATTCTTTTTATTTTGAAGATTTATTTTATTCTGTTTGTTTGTGTGAGTGTGTGGGTGTGTGTGCATGTGTGCCTGTGTATGTCATGTGTGTGTGGGCACCCTCAGAAGCCAAAACAGAGTACTGAGAATTGAGCTCTGATCCTCTGGAAGAGCTGCAAGTTGAGCTATCTCTCCAGCCCCTGGGAAAGATTGCTGTAGGTTAAATTTTAAAGTTTACAGATAATCATTGTATTATCAATACAAAAGATTGTAGTAAAATCTTTGTTCTTTCTTTTCTTTTTGATTTTTGAAACAAGGTTTCTCTGTGTAGCCTTGGCTGTAGTTGAACTCACTCTCTAAACCAGGATGGCCTTGAAAACTCAGAGATTCCCTTGCTTCTGTCTCTTGAGTGCTGGGATTAAAGGAGTTTGCTGCCACTGCCTGGCAGTATTTTACATGGCAGGTATGGCTGGAGTTTTCGTCTTTAGGAGCAGCAAAACTTTTTCAAGGTGGTGAAGAAATTCAGGCACCAACCTAACCAGACTCTCATGGACTTTCCTTTCCTATACCGCCTTCTCTCATTTCCTGTTCCTCTGAGACCCTCCGAAGGTGGCTTCGCCCGTGAGTACTGTCCCCAGAGCTCTCTCCAGTCTGCTGTGGAAGATCCCGGCATAAGTCACCGCTTTTCCTGTCTGTTTTCCCCTGCTGCTCCTCATTCTGTTGTCTTAGGCCTATGTGTTTTGGCTGGAATATATGTTTTAAAATGATTGACAGCATCGATCTGAAGGTTAGGATGAGAGTTTTGGAGCAATTGTCTTCTAAGAGAAATCTTACTTTTTTCTGTCAGGTGTCTGGGAGGTCGTCAGCCAGGAGCCATCCTAATCCAGGTTCAAGGTCTGACTCTAGGTCACTGAGCTGGACAGAAGACCATTTAGCTGACGTTTACCCAGGGTCTGGTGTGTGCACCTTTACCCGTCCACAGCAGGGGCCAGCAGCGAGCTTTATTAGGATGTCTTTTCTGCAGAGACTCAAGCTGTGGACACATTGCACCCGTGGGTCCTCAAGGCCGGCTTGGATTGAGGATGGGGATGGTCGGGGGCTGGGTATAACGGAGGCGAAGCGTGAGCTTCACTCTTCTCTGTTCTGGGTCCTGAAGACCTGCAGCCTTGTGCAAAAGTGCGCAGGGCATCTGTGATGATGAGCCAGTCTCAGGGGTGGATGGCTACAGTCTTGGCTGCAGGCAGGAGGATCCGCCTACCACCTCCCCACCTCTTGAGTATGGTGGGTCTGATAAACCCCACCCAGAACTTCTGCTCCGGTTATTAGCTCCAATGACTTTGTGTTGGATAGCTGAAGCTGCAGACAGCAATCAGAGGAGCCTTGGGGATCAGGCTACGGACAGCAATCATGAGGGACCAGGCTGTGGACAGCAATCGGAAGGCCTTTGGGACCAGGCTGCAGACAGGAATCAGGAGGAAAGTCTTGGGGACCAGGCTACAGACAGTGTTTGATGGGGTTTAGGGTATTTTTGTTCTAAAGCATCACCTTCAGCTCCCTAACAACCCTCTATACAAAAGGGTTTATATAAAGGATTGTTTGGCTTGGGGCTTCACCCCAGCTCCTGTCATAAGCTCCCTCCCCTGGGAGTTGCCTCAGTCCAAACTCCCCCTCCAAGAAAGCCTGCCAAATGGTGGTGCCTCCCCAGGAGGGTCAAGAAAGCCCTCCAAAGGGTATCCCCTCCTCAGGGAAAGTTGAGCCCACTCCCACAGACAATTTAAACTGCCCCCCAGAGAATGAACACGTGGTCTCTGTGTTTTGTGTGGTCTCCCCTTTTCTCTCTCTTCCCCTTTGCGTATTTTCCCAGGGCTACCTGGGAGTTTTCTCATCTATTAAACATGGGCATCTTTTAATTTGGTTTGATTCAGTTTGATTGGGATTATTTCCATTGGCAGAGAGGTTCCTCGAAGAGAAAATACTTAACAGGGTCTGGCTGAAGTCAGTCAGGATTTGGTCTTAGAGTGCAGACATGTAGATGTGGCCCAGCTGGAGATGGATGGAAAATGAATATGTCCAGATAGGGGACAGAGGGGACAGAGGGACAACTAACCTGTCCTAGCTTGGTTGCAGGGCTGGCCGTTAGAGCCAGTGGGAGGTCACAGGCCAGCAAAGCAGAAGGCTGTGTGGCCAGTGAGGGTGGGAATGGAGCTTAAAAGGAAGTCTTTGGGGGTGGCTTTTTGTATTTTTAATGATTGAGGCAAAAAATGTCTGAAACTATGGTTTCTGGACAGACTCCTTTTACTTGGCCAACCTGGAACTAGGACTTGACCTCAGCTTGGACCTGCACGGATCAGGAAAAGAGAAGCTTGGGAGAATACTGGTCCTGAGGAGGGGAGAAGACAGGGTGGACAGCTTTAGGAGGCTTACTCTGGAACTTTCTGGGGAGTGGGCACTGTGTTGTTGATTAGAACAGGTTCCTGGGCTTCTCTTGCCTCTGCTAGACACCAAGACCAGCACAGTTCAACACCACCCTCCCCACTCTGAGTGATTTTGCTTTGTGAGAGGTCAGAATGCTATCCTGGCAGTTAGTGGCCACCCACACTGAGGCACTTAGAGTCGTATAAACTGTTTCCTGGTGGGAGATGGCACATCCCGGCCTACTGCACGGTGGCCTCCGGAAGCATGAAGGTGGTGTTTCTGGCGGCTGCTCTTCTTGCTTTGGTCTCTATGTCCCCGGTCCAGGCCCTGTGGCTGGGAAGGCTGGATCCTAAGCAGGTAACAGCCTTCTTGGGCAACAGGTCCTCGGGCCAGGCCCTACCTTTGAGGCTATACAGCATTTGCATCCCCAAGAGTCAATCTGGATAAGCATGGATCGAGGGAGTTAGACTGTGTGAAGGGTGCGGGAGTTCTTTAACTGCTCTGAAGGAGGAGAGCCCGGTATCTCAGCCAATGATTCCCCTAGTTCCTTGGGCCCTGGTACATCCTGGCGATGGCCTCCCGTGCCAAGGACTTCATGGTGGAGAAGGACATGAAGAATGTAGAAGGCGTCCTGGTGACTCTCACTCCGGATAACAAGCTGAGAGTTCTGTCTTCCCGGCAGGGGTGAGTTGGCAACCCCTGAGCTAGGGACTCTGTTTCAGCTTCCTCAGCAGGAGACCTTCCCCAGAGGGGCTGTGGGATTTGTCTCCCTCCTTCAGAGAGAGGACTGGATTCTGCAGACCAGCTCCTGACTGCATGGTTGGCTCTCCGTGCTCCCCACTCCTTTGTGCTCCCCGGGTTAATCTCTTCTGTTCCTGAGGTCCCCTGAGTGGAACGCTCCCTGCCTCTGTTGCCCTTTCTTCCTTCCCCTGGTGGACTCTGCCTGCCTCATCCACTTTCTGCCAGCCTGTGAATCTCTGTCCCTGGCCTCTGACGGCATGACTTGATACTCCTTTGTTCTTTTTCTCTTTGAGTCTTGTGGAGCGTTTGGTCCTCAGGGCCACCGGCTTAGCTGCAAGCATTCATCTTTTCAGAAGGAGGTCACCAAAGCCTCAGGCTAGTCTAGCCTGTAGGGTCAAGCTTGCCTTGTCTAGTGAAATAACACATAGCAGTCCCTGAGGCACCTGGTGGGAGTTGTGGGGAAGTGGGATGAATGTCTCTTAAATGTGCCTCATTTGGTGTGCCAGGCTGGCTGCTTAGTGAGGACCTGAGCCACTGAGACAGGCTGCAGACAAGGATGACTTTGAACTCATGATCCCCCCACCTCCACCCTCCAGGGCTTGGCATGGCAGGTGTAGCTATTTCTGCACATCTGACTCATGTTTCTGATACTCGGTCACAAAGACAAAAACAAAACAAAACAAAACAAAACAAAAAACCAAACTAGCTACAGAGCTATTTTATAGTTTGTTTTCTGATGTTGGGAGGCTTTTTGAAAATACTTATGTGTGTGAATATTCTGCCCGCATGCATGTTTGTGTACCATGTGCATGCCTGATGCCATAGAGGGCAGAGAGGAGCATCAGATCCCCTGACATTGGAGTTAGGAATGGTGGTGAGCTACTGTGTGAGCATTGGGAACCAAAGCCGGGTCTTCTGTGAGACCAGCGAGTGCTCTGAACTGCCTGGCCGTTTCTCCAGGTTCGAGGGGGACTTTGTGTCTCTGAAGTGCTTTTTAGTTCTGCATTGAGTGCACAGCAGCCTTTGTGTCTGAGGGCTCTGGTTGCCAGGACACAGGGTGGGGGTGGGAGTTTCCTTTCCCTTTCAGTCCTGGAAGTCTTGAATCTTTGGTACTTCTAGAACTTGGCCTGGTGAGAGAGTGTGAGGCACACTCAGGTGGCTGTGCAGCCTACATTGCTGAATTATGACTTAGTTTATGACCGTTGTCAGAGGTACACTTCTGGGTAAATTTTCTTTGTTTTTAACTTTCTCTTCTGTTCCTGTGATCTGCTCATTGACCCAGACTTTGCTGTGGGTGTGAGGTGCATCTCCTGGTCTGCTGGACCAGCTTATGCTGTTTTCCTCCAGAACCTCCCGGGCATTGCTCACTGCAGGTGTCCTGTTCCCAGCTCTGCAGTCAAGTTTTGTCTAGCAGATCCTGCTGAGCTTCTCCTGTGTTTTCTCACCTCAGAGGGTGAGGCCTCAGGGGATGTCTGGATAGTGTCTTCTTGCTTGAACCACAAGCCAATGTCTCTTGAGCCCTCAGCACCCAACAGTGTGGATCCCTTGGGAAACGAAAGAAATGATGATGGGACCGGAGAGATGGCTCAGTGGTTAAGAGCACTGACTGCTCTTCCAGAGGACCCAGGTTCAATTCCCAGCACCCACATGGCAGCTCACAACTGTCTGAAGATCCAGTTCCAGGGGATCTGACACCTTCATAAAATAAAATAATAAAATAAAAGCTAAATAAACCATAAGAAATGTTTAGAAAAAAAAGAAATGATGAGTGCTGCTCAGGCCCCCGGGAAGGTTTTCTGTGTAACCCCGACATCATGAAATGTGAACCCCCTTTTTGGCCTTCCCTGCTGGCTGACATGTGTGTGTCTCAGAGGCCTTCCTGCCATTGCTTCCTAGGCCAGATGGGTGTCGTCAGAACACGGTGGAGCTGCTGAAGCAGAATTCTCGATGGGTGTTTGAGAATCCCTGTGAGTGTGATGCCCCTAGGACCTCCTCGTCCTATCACCGTGAAGGCCAGCTCCTGTGTATTCCCAGGCTGCAGTTGGCAGGGCCAGGCCTGGCAGGAAGGAGATCACTCTGCTCCAGAGGTCTTGGCACCGTTCTGTGGGCCGATAAAGGATCTGACAGTCAGGGCCCTGGGGTCAATTCTCAGCAGAGAGAGGCCCCTGAAGAGAGGTCTTAGGCCTCATTTCCCCACCCCTGTGTGCCCAGATGCATGTGTTTGGGGGGTCCTAGTCTCTATCCTTGGGCTTCTTCATGAGTTAAGAGGGCGGGGTGCCTGGATAGTAGTGTTCTACCCGCAAAGTATAGGACTGGGAGAGGTTGACCCGCTTGCTCTCAGTCACCCTGGGCTGAGCTGGGGCAAGCGCTCATCTGTCTGTCTGTCCACCAGCATCTGAGAACTGCTTCTTGCTGTCACAGTCAGGGGCCAGGGGACAGCTTGAGACCTCTGCTGAAGTTGAATAGGGTTTGGCTATGCTCCCCATTTTGACTTGCATGATGCTCCCATTTCTTCTGTCGCCCTGGATCTTGCATTCGCTCTCTAGCTATTGGCGTGTTGGATTATCGGGTGCTGGGCACTAACTTCAAGGACTACGCCGTCGTCTTCACACAACTGGAGTTTGGGGATGAGGCCTTCAACACAGTGGAGCTGTACAGTAAGTGGGGACAGGCAAGGTTGCTCAGGGTCGCTGGTGCCCCAGACATAGATACTCTGTGTCCACAGCCCCCAGTAGGGAACATACAGGGACAAGCTCCAGCTACCCTGAAGTTTGCTAGGGATTGGGGTAAAGAAAGGGTCGGGGGATACAGTCACGCTCTCCACACTCTGACTGTCTCTCAGAGGCTGCTCCTTCATGCCCAGGTAGGACAGAGGTGGCTAGCTACGAGGCCATGAAGCTGTTCACCAAATGGAGCCAGGGTCTGGGTTTCCGTGCCCAGCAGCAGGCCCAGTTGCGGAAGGACCGTGAGTGTTACTAGTACTGGCCACAGGGGGGCGCAGGCAGGTCTGACACACACGGAGTGGCTGGGGTGGTGGAGATGGTTCGTCTTCTTCAACTGGTTTGTGGGTGCTTCACCTACGCCTGTCATACATAGTCAAGTCTGTAGGAACAGCCTTCTTGGAAGAGGCTTGTGGGTAGGATCCTGGGATCTGCTGCAGCCCTGCTCTCACAACTGGCTTGTTTTTTTTTTTTTCCAGTCACGTGTGCACACAAGATCCTCCAGGTAGGCCACCTTTTCTGCACCACTCTTGACTCCCTGGGGAGCAGGTAGCGCCTGAGGCTTTGAGTGGACCCTCTTCAAAGCCCACGACTCTGCTGGTGGGAAGGTCACTGAAGGTGAGGATGAAGGCTGTCGTAAGCCCTTTGCCAACTCTTGCCCTGGTTTTCAGTGATGCCCCACCCCGGAGATAGCATCACATCCTCGCATCCTGGTGGAGGTGGACAGGCACTGTCTTTACTCAGCGGCTAGAGGTGCTGGTGTTGATTCTCTGCTCCCCTAGGCTCAGGCTGGGGTTGAAAATAAAGCAACTTCACAAGTAAACCTGCCACAATGTGTCTTCTCTGGGGGTGGGATGGTTCCTGTGCTGTGGAAGAGGACGTTGCCAGAGAACAGACCATGGGACCACAGAGCCAGCTCAGGGACAAAAGAATTTGATGCACTAATATCCCTTGTGAGAATTCTTGAGCCTGAAGACAGGAATGCTGACTTTTCACTGGGGACAGGATGTAGCCACCAAGAATGGCAAAAGCTGAGGTGCCTGGTCTAGACGAGTGTCAGGACACTATCAAGACAGCCCTGGACCACCAGAATCCAAGGACCGGGTCCAAACACCTATGCACTACCTAGTAGAAAGAGACACTGAGCGTTGCACAGTAGGAAAGCACAGATAGCATCCACAAACAACTTATAGGGGGTTAGTATCCACAGGCGGCCTGGCAGGAGGACACAGAATTCACAGACTGGCTGGCAGGGGAGTTAGGTCAGTATCTGTGAGCTTCCCAGCAGGGAGGTGCCCCCAGGGCCCCAGCTCCTCTATCCCTAGGCTCTGGCTGTTGGTTGGGGGTGGACATGGTGGTGTATGGAATTTCCAAAGGCCTGAGCCTATGGGCCCTCATTGCAAAGGGGGTATCTGGTCAGGAAATGGTGGAACAAAGTCACCTATTAGAAAGTAACATGGGGGGAAGGGTCAAAGTTTGGGCACACATCAGTTCTCTCTCTCTCTCTCTCTCTCTCTCTCTCTCTCTCTCTCTCTCTCTTTCTCTCTCTCCTGGCCTGGTCATCAGCAGCTCCTCAGGCACTATAAATAGACTTCCATAGCGAGTTCCAAAATTTATGCCTAGAGGACACTGTTTTCATCCCTCTTGTCTGTACACTTGCCCAAGAGTCTAGTCCCAGAGACACCCTAGGCTTCCGCCTCCCCTCTTTGGCTAGGGTTATGAGAGTCCCAGGGACCCGGTGCTAGGTGAGGCAGCCCAGACTGCAATGGTAGGCAGATGTGTGTAGTTCTAGCCCTTTGGGAGTGAGGGATGTGAGAACCAGCCTCCATATGGCCTCTGAGAACAGGATGGTGTCTGTCTTCAGAGACCTCCCAGACAGGCAAAGTCTGTTGTAACCAACCATGACCAAGGTAAAGTTCTCAGAAGGAGGGGCAGAGTTTGAAGTCACGCCTTCCCATCCCAGCGGCCCTAGTCTTCAGGGCAGGTCTGACACCACAGCAGGGCGGGCACGGCAAAATACAGCTTTAAACTCAGAGCTGCTAAGGATGAAGCTGGAAATGGCCCTAGCCACAGCCCTAGCTCTTGCTGTGGTGTCCTGGACAGAGGAGTTTTTCCCTAAGGAGGCCCACACTCTCAACTGGGGCAAGGTAAGCCTCATGCCCCCTGGTACCTTCATCAGGTACTAGGGTTACAGGGTACAAAGGCCACTTAGGACCAGAGCTCCAACTGTGGGGTGATCTGGGATAATGTCCTCAGCAGGAGGACAGAGCACGGCATCTGTTGAGCCCAGCTGTGTTGGTTACCTGTCGTCTCCCGCCACTGCTCCAGCCCTGGGACCTCTTGGAGATACCTCTGCTGCAAAAACAGTGGGGTGGAGGGGCAAGCATTAGAGGTGCCCTGAAGCGGAAGATTGCCGGTGGGGTGGCTGTGGGTGCAGAGGCGAGGTGGACAATGTAAGAAGCACACACAGAGTATTAGGATCAAGGAGTATGCATCGGGGAAAAGTTGGCAGCTAGCGGCCCAGGGACAAGTAGGAGAGAAAGTGGCTGAATGTTGGTGTTACAGGGAGGCCAAGAGGGAAGGAACCGCTGGGGTGGGTATGGTAGACACAGCCCAGGCTTCAGACTCCTGGACACCTGACCAGCTAAGCGCCAGCTTCTCTTCAGCTTGGGACAGGGTAGTGTCCACCTGCAGATACAGATGTGGTCTGGGTCTTGGGAAAGGGCCTCTTGCTGGCTCTGTTCTCTAGCTGGGAGCCTGGACAGGCAGCATGGTGTAGCAGCTCCAACACCGTCCTCCCGTGCTGCCCCCGCAGTTTTCAGGCTTCTGGTACATTATTGCCATCGCCACGGACACCCGGGGGTTCTTGCCGGCTAGAGACAAGAGGAAGCTGGGGGCGTCTGTGGTGAAGGTGCACAAAACGGGGCAGCTCAAGGTGGTCATCGCCTTCAGCCGGTGAGGGGACAGTGGTCCTGGTACACCTTTGCAGATTGGCCAGGGACAGCCTCTCTCTGGGAAGAAGGGGCCGACAGGAAGCAGAGTGGAGTCCTCAGACAGATGGTTTTACTACCTCTTCCTTTCCTGAGACCTAAGGGCTGATTTGGAGAGAAATGCATGGCACGGGGGAAGGGATGCTGGGAGTGGACCCCACCCAAACTGGCCGTCTTGGCCCCTGACCCCCACCCCTAGGTCCAGGGGCAGTTGTGAGTAGAGCTGGAGAAGTTGGTGGTGGAAGGTGGTGGAAGGTGGCCTCTGGCTGCAGCTCCTCACACCTGTCCCCCAGGCCTCAGGGGTGTCAGTCCATGGAGACGACCCTGAAGAAGGATAGAAAGAAGCCTGTGTTCAGGAATACCTGTGAGTAAGATGCCCGGGCCATGGGAAACTGAGCCAGTGGCCGGACACCCAAGATGGGCGAGCAGGGTGGCTGAGGTCCCACAACTGGCTGAGTGACCTGGCCTGGGAGGAGAGGCTGTGCTGTACCAGCTGATGTGTTGGGCACCAGATTCTGTACTATGGGTGGGCGTGGGTGCCCAGGCACCAGATTCTGTACTATGGGTGGGTGTAGGTGCCTAGGCACCAGATTCTGTACTATGGGTGGGCGTGGGTGCCTAGGCACCAGATTCTGAACTGTGGGTGGGCATGGGTGCCTAGGCATCAGTGGCTGCTGTGCTTCTCTTGTAGTGAAGGGGATAAAGGGTTTCCATGTGCTGTCCACCGACTACACGTATGGCCTGGTCTACCTCCGCTTGGGCCGTGCAGGTAGCAACTACAAGAGCCTGCTGCTCTTCAGTGAGTACGCTGTGCGGTCTGGGTATGAGCACCATGGTGGTGGAGGGCTCAGGGACCAGAGACACAGAGGTGAGGGAGGGTGAAGGGGAGGGAAGGCTGGCCAATGGGAAGGGAGGGCGGTTGGTGAAGGGCCATCTGAGAAGGGCTGTGTGTAGGGTTGGAGGTGGCAGCTGCAGAGTCAAGGGGAGACCCTCACCAGTAGGGGTCTAGATGCAGGGGCTGCAGGATAGGACAACCTTATGTGTTACTGTTCAGATGCTGCCCCAGAGGAGGTTGAGATGCGGGCTCTGAGTACTGAGCTCTGGGAAATGGAGGCTTTGAATGAGGTGGCTGGATCCAGTGTGAACAAGGCGGAGTGTCAGGGAAGGCATTGGGGATGGTGAGGAAGTGAGGTGGCCAGGAGGAGGGGCACCAAGCCTGGGCTGCAGAGGGGGTCTGTGGACAGAGCAGAGGAGAGGCATGCTTTGAATGTAGCCGACTTGGACATGCCCGTGGGGAGGGCTGTTTGTAGGGACAGACTGCAGGGTGACCCTATCTCCTAGCCTTGGAAATGGGTCCCAGGCCCAGAATGACAGTGAAGGAGAGCGTGAAAGATTAGGATACCACCCTCCAAATGTCTTATGGGCACCCCTGCTGCTGTGATTCTGTCCCCAACTCAGACAGACAGAACATCTCCAGCTTCCTGAGTCTGCGAGAGTTCCTGGACACGTGCCATATCCTGCGGCTCACCAAGCAGGCCACCATCCTTCCGAAAGACGGTACTACACGGCCTCGGGCTCTTATTCTCCTGTCCCCCATTCTGCCCCATGAGATAGCTGGTCCACGTAGGAAATGTGAGTGCATGTATGTGTGGCATGTGCCTGTGTGTGTGTGCATGCGTGTGCATGCATGTGTGCGTGTGCCTGTGTGTGTGCATATGTGTGTGTGCATGTGCGTGTGTGCATGTGCATATGTGTGTGCTTGTGTGTGTGTGTGCCTGTGTGTGTGTGTGTGTGTGTGCATGTGCATATGTGTGCATACCCGTGTGTGGCCACGTGGTCTGCCAAGTCAACTGTGAAGATGCCTAGATGTCCTCATCCCCCGTACCTGTGGGCTTCCTGCCAGCATTGGGTGTGCAGCGTCCCTAGCAGACCGAGGCGGCTCCCAGAGCATACAGACTCCAGTTGACGCTCAGAATGGAGACCACACAGCTCTACCCTCTAGAGTCCAGGGCAACCAGGGCAAGGACCCTCATATGAATTCATGACAGAGGTGGCAGCCAGGCCTCTCAGCACCGTGTTCTTGCCCACAGATTCCTGTGCACACACAATCCTGCCGTGACAGCCAGTCATCCTCTGCCTACCCCTTTGCCTTGAGAGTCTTCCAGATGCTGGAATGCTGTTCCAGGTGGTAGCTGTGGCATTCAGAGGGTGTTGCGTGACTGCACAGAGCCCGAGCTGTGACTGCTGCCTTGCATCCTCCAGTCCCGGCAAACTCCCACTGGCTGTGCTCATGGCTCCCTTTGGTTCACCTGCCCTGCCGAGTCTGACGCTCACCCTCACTTCACCCTGGGGAGGCTGAGCACAGACCATAGGCTTATCCCATTTTGTTCCTTTCTTTGAAACTGGGCTTTTTTATTTTGGGAGCTAGAGAGATGGCTCAGTGGTTAACAGTGCATACTGCAGAGGACTCAAGTCTAGCCCCAGCATCCACATTGAGGGGCTAACAAACACCTGTAACTGCAGTTCCATGGGATCCAACAGCCTCTTCTGGCCTTTGTGGGCACTGCACACACACACACACTACCTGTCCACATATACATACAATTACAAATAAAAATCTTTTAAAAGTTTTTATTTTCATATGTACTTTTTTTTGCCTCCCTAGGGATGGGGTTAAAGATGTGCACCATCATGCCAAACTCTGTGCATATTCTTAATTATACTTCGTTCTCATTCATTCTCCTTCCCCCGCCTCCCTCTTGCTTTCCGTCCCTATCAACTGGTCCCCACTTTGCTTTCATGTTTCAACCTTCCTACATTTCCTCTTCTTACGTTTTCCTGGTCTCCTTTCTACTTTCATGACACATACACTAAAATCTAGACCTTGAGACTGGAGATAGCTCACGAAGAGCACACGCTACTCTTCCAGAGCATCCAAATTCAGTTCTCAGAAGCCATGTCAGGCTCACCACTGCCTGTAACCTCAGCTCAGGGGATCTGATGTCATCCCCTGGCCACATGGGTAGCTGCACATATATGTGTACACTCTCACACAGACCTACAATAGGTAACACAAGTCATAAACACACACACACACACACACACACACACACACACACACACACACACACACAAGAACTGGACTCTACTGATGAGGGTCAAAGTGCCCTACTTCTCTTTCTGATTTTGTTTATTCAACTTAATATAATGATCTCTAGTTTCATCTGGTTTTCTGTAAATATCATCATTTCACTCTTGTTTAGGGTTGAATAGAATTCCATTTTGGGTGTACCACGCCGTATTTTCTCTGTCTTCATCTCTTGATGGGCATCTAGGCTAAGCCTGTACCTTGGCTACTGGGAACAGGGCAGCAGTAAGCAGAGATGTGCCCGTGTCGTTGTGGCGTGCTGACTTAGAGGCTTTCCCGAGTGGTCCCAGGAGTGGCCCTGCGGTAGCTCTAGCTTCTGTTTTTAGGAGCTTCCACACTGACTTCCACAGTGGCTGCAGCACTCTCCGTTGGTCTCTGGTCACTCAGCTGTGTTCTGCTACAGAAGCGGTAGCAGCAGGAGCTCCTCCTTCGGAGGCCTCCTGGGCTGGCTCACCTGCTGGCTGGGTCAGCTTTGCCTTTCTCCTCCACGTGGGTCTCTCTCCTCCAGTCCCAGGCACGAGCATCTTCTCCTTTGGCCTCTCACCAGCAGCAGGCTTCCAGCACCAGAGTGAAACTCTGCCACAGGTGCCACCGATGCTGAGCAGTTTTGAGCACTCAATCTTCACTTTAAACCTACCGTGTCACCGTGTGAGCAAAATGCCGTCACACGGCCCAGGTTTATCCTTTCATGATGTGGGTCCTAGGGTGTGGACTCAGGCCATCTGGCTTAGCAGCAAGCACCCTTATTTTCAGAGCCTCCTCTGGACTTCTAATATTGGCACATACCAGCTCCACCATCCAGGAGGTTCTCAGATGTGCCCCTGGGTCTTGCTACCTGTACCCAAAGATCATAGCCATTACAATTGGCTTCAGTTTGTTGGAATGGAACATCCCTGACCCTCTGGGGTCCACTGCTTAGAGAAGCCGGGCTTCTTTCATTTCGCTGTGATGTTCTGAGACCCCATGCTGATGAGCACATGACCAGTTTCCTTTTTAGTGCTGGCTGCTGAGTGTTAACGGGCTGGACTTTGAGAATATCCTTCACACGCAGTTAAGTTCCACAGAGCCAGCTTGATGCCTTCAGATCTTCCATTGAGGTGCTTCAGAGCAGAGCTGCATTTAGGGTTCACTTCAGACGACTGACTTCTCGCTGACTCCCTTTTCGCCCAGGTGTGAGCATCGGGACAGAATCCTTCTGTCTCCAATGGTCCCAAGGCTTTCTCTGCTGGTGGATTGGGTTTATTTCAACAGTTTTGGGTGATCTATGTTCTCTTAGATGTGACCAACCATGTCGATTGGCACAGGATTCCGTCATGCTGTTCAGTGTCGACGAGGCTTATCTCTTGTAAGATGCTTACCCTCTGTGCTTTTCAATTCATTACCTGTGTGCTGTGTTCACCAGACTCTTGGGTCGAGGGCATTTATTTGTATGTGACTTTTGGCTTATGAATGAAAACAGGATCCGGGGAGCCCGGATTCAGAAGGCAGTCGATCTCAGGTCCGACTCCACACTTCCTGGGAAGGATCTAAAACTCAACGTGTGGTGGGAGGATGGCATCTGACTTAGGCATGGCCCTACAGCCTTCTGGGAAGGAGTCAGGAGTTAAATATGGTGGGGTCCTGAGCACCCCTCTAAGCCTTAAGGTCCAGGAAGGTCATAGGGACCTGAGCTTGGGGTTCCCATCTCTTCCTCTGATATCTTTGGTTCTTAATGACAGATGGTGGTCACTGCAGAGCCAAGGACAGCTATGCCCTGCCATCTGACCTTAGCAATCTCTAGATTGTTGTTTCATTAGGCTGGGTGAGACCACCCTGCTCTAGGGGCCTCAGATTCCTTGTTTCCTTGGGTTGTAAGCACCCAGGACAGATGCTTTCTACTGCTGGGCTCTACCAGCGATGGGGGAGAAGGAGGAGAAGGGGGGAGGGGGGAAGTGGGGGAGGAGGGAAGAGGAGGGGATGAGAGGAGAGGAGGAAGAGAAGGGGGAAGAGGAGAAGGGGGGAACAAGAGGAGGAGCAGCGGGGGAGACATTGGGAAGAGGGAGCCATGTAAGGTCCAGAGGGCAGAGCATGAGTCAGTCAGTAGATTAGGGTGCCTAGGTAAGACCCACAGGGTAGACTCACAGAATCTATCCCTCTGTCCTTGAAGGTAGCCTCTCTTGAAGCAACAAGCTGGATGGGGACATAGTTGGTCTCAAGTCACATAGAACCAGTCTTGCAAATCTTCGTGCTGTTTGCCACAGCCTGACCTGGATCTCATAAGACCCTGGTAAGGTTAGATCCACCCAGGGCCACTGTGGCCTCAGGAGTGCTTTAGATGCTCTTTCCCTGACTCACTTCACAGAGGCGGTGGCAGAGCTGGGGAGCTGGAGAGAGAGCCATCCGCAGTAAGATCACTGATGAGTCATATATAATCATAATACCAGCCCCAGGATGCTGGTTGCTGTGGAGACGGAATTGAATCCTCAAGCTGTATTTATTCGGAGAACCTAGAGGCAATGTAAAGGAAAGGAGCGTTCTGGAGAAATGCTAGGGGCAGTGGACTGGATGCATGTGTGCCCCCAGGTCTGTGTGTGCTCCCAGGTGCGTGTGTGTCCCCAGGTGTGTGTGTGTGTGCCCCAGGTGTGTGTGTGCCCCCAGGTGCGTGTGTGCCCCCAGGTGCGTGTATGTTCCCAGGTGTGTGTGTGCCCCCAGGTGCATGTGTGCCCCCAGGTGCGTGTGTGTTCCTAGGTGCGTGTGTGTTCCCAGGTGCGTGTGTGCCCCCAGGTGCGTGTGTGTTCCCAGGTGTGTGTGTGCCCCCAGGTGCATGTGTGTCCCCAGGCCTCGAGGGAAAAGACAGGGGAAAACAGCGGCAACACAAAGCTCAAAGACAAGGCTGAGCATCTAGCCAGAAGTACAAGATTTTGGAATGAGTATTGCCCATGTCCTGGTTTCCTATAAAGTAAACCATTGAGAGATAGCCCAGACAAAGCTGTCTCCCCTGGCTTCCCGGATTTCCAGCTCTAGGGTAAAGCACAATGCAAAGAATCCATTCTGGTCTCTGCTCATTGCGTTTGCAGTGACAGACAGCAGGAATTACTGCATTCCGGAGACACATGTAGGTGAACCTATGCTTGTGTGTAACATGACAGACAGGAGGACACAGGTGTCTCACAGGTGTCCCCTCAGTGTCCATGTGGAGCTCTGGCTTGCAGTGGGATGATGGGGAGAGGGACCCTGTGGAAGGTTTGTGTTGGATGAGGCTGGGAAGGTGAGTTCATGTGATGGGAACGAGTCAGTGCCCAGCTGCATGAGGACACAGTGAGGTGACCCCTGCCAACTGGGAAAAGACTTTCTTTAGAACTCTCTCCTATGGGAGCCCTCTTGGACCATCACCTCCAGAACTTAGAGACATAAATGCTGTTTAGGCCTCTGTCTAGGGTCCTAGGCTATGGCATTCCCAGCTGACAAGTCCACACCCGCGAGCACACCTTAAATCCATGAGCTCTCAACTTTTTCTGGGGACTTAGGCTCTGAGGGGAGAACCCTCTTGGACGGCATCATCCCACTTCCTGTTCTGAGTGTGTGTGGGTGATGACAGCCCTTCCTGTCAGGAGGAGGAGAGACGTGGGATGACAGAGGGAGCCTCAATCACAGGACTGGACACCGTGTTCTGACAGAGGAGGCATAAAGACTCTGTGGTGAAAGAGACATTACTTTGAGCTCAGCCCACAGGTCCAGAGCCTCCGGGATCTCTTCCTGCTTCCTAGATCAACATGACCCCTGATTCCCACCCCCGCCGTGATCTGGAATGTCTGCATTTCTGAGTGAGAAGCAAAGTAGACTAGTCTCAGCTTCCTGAAAGCCCTGACCGCTACTCTCAGGGCTGGGGTTTCTGTATTTCTTCTCATCTCTAAGCCACAGGGCAGGAGCAGGTCTCAGTGACTTTATTCTGTAGAGACAGCTCTAAAAATGAGTGGCCGCAGATAGCCATGGACAAGTTTGCACATGCACACACATACAGCAGTGCACACCCATGTTCATGTGTGCGTTGCATGCTGACAAACAACTCTATTAGCACATGTGATGTATAGGCAGAGAATGCAGAGCCTCATGTCAACACAGGCACATGTAATGCGCATACCCCATCTTGTGCACAGGGCACACTCACAGTGGATCACACACCTGCATACAACCTCTAGATATATGCCTATGTGCAGAGTGTACATATGTACACCTGGACCCTTACACAGGCACATGTATTTACACAGTCACCATGCATACACAATATGTGCATATACAGTACACACATTCATTCACGTGCGTACATATTCATCCATGCACATATAAGTCTGCATACAAGTCCACATACACTCCTGATCATCCCGTCTCTCGCTCAGGGCAGAGTCTGCTGTGTTAGTTTGCAATGGAGGAGGGGTTGTCCGATGCCCCCGCCCTTTCCAGAAAGATTGGATGTCTGGAAGGTCCTGTTTTCCAATTGCAATCAACACTCTGCTGGGCTGTGGAGGTCTAGGGCGGGATAGTGGTCAGTGGAGCATCTTGGTGTCTAACGTAGGGAACGACCCAGAACCACGGTAACAGAGCCACAGGTTCGGTCAGTCTTCCTCTAGTCCTAGCAGTCCCTATATGGGCCCAGGTACCAAGGAGACCCGAGTTTCGGATGGTCCAGTGACGTTGACACCATCTGTTAGGAACCGTTACTCTCTTTGCTAAGGGGCAGCCTGACAGCTGCATAGAGCCAGAGACTGGCAGATGATCCTCGGGGAGGGAACTGTAGCAGGAAGCTTGATGGTGCCAGACGTGCCAGAGGAGCAGCAGAAGGCAGTGACTTCAAGGTGTCGGCTCACAAGGAGGAGAATCCCTGATGGGTGGGTTATGGATAGAAAAGGCCCAGGGACCACAGACCCCAGAACGTCCTTTTGCTTTGCTTCACACGTTTGTTGCTGCCATTTTTCTCCGGCATCTGGAATGGTGTGGATGGGTGTGGGGGATCCTACCGCCTGTAATGGGTGCGTTTATATCATGGGAACATCCCATTGTACTGGATGGCTTTACCTGTGTGTTATTATGAAGATGATTTCTTCATAAGCTGTACTGTGAAATTGATAATAATGTTAGTTTAAATAGAGTTTTGATGATTAAAAATAAAACAAGGAAGTGTCACCCAGCTAAAACACATGAGTTTCTATTGAGGAGTTGCATAGGCTGTGGCTTAGGTTAATGATTAACAAAAACACTTGAAAGCAGGCGGTGGTGGAGCACGCCTTTAATTCCAGTGCTTGGGAGGCAGAGGCAGGTGAATCTCAGTGAGGTCAAGGCCAACCTGGTCTACAGAGTGAGTTCCAGGACAGCCGGGACTGTTACAGATGGAAACTCCGTCTCGAAAAACAAAACCAAACAACTCAAAACAAACAAATAAACAAAACCAAACAAAAAAAAACCCCACTTGAGTTCCAGTAGCCCAGCTTCCTTAAATTTTTAGAACCTTAATGTCGGGAGATGTGTTCACAGGTTTCAGAGTGCATCACAGCTGAAATGAAGCTTCGAAAATAAAGTTAGGCTAAGGTGTTTTTGTTAAGTATCCTTGGGGGTGAAAAAGCCAAGAAGACAATCTAAACTTTGAGAAAGTCACATAGTTGAATGAGGAACTCATTAAGGCCAGGGAACAAGAACAATGCAACCCAGAGCCAGTGGTGGTGGCGGTGCACACCTTTAATCCCAGCTCTCGGGAGGCAGAGTCTCTTCCTTTTCCGGCCCCCTCTTCTTCCTACTTCTCCCCTTACCCCCTTCTCTCTCTCCGCCCCCCACCGCGTGGCTCCCTACCCGGGACCAGCTACTCTGGAGATCTGTGGCGTGGTCTCATGGCGTGCCCATCTGTCTCTCCTCATGGCCTGCTGCAGCCACTTGGGCAACTGCGCCGTCCCTGCCTGGGACTGGCTGCTCTCAGAACCTGCTGTTTGCTGCCTGCTGCCACATGGCCCACTGCCATCACTCAGGGACCTGCAGCATTTCTGCTGCTGCAGCTGCCTGGGATCCTGCAGCATTTTTTAATTAATCCGTTACATCCACAGTAGCACATTTCCCAATAATCACTTGGTGGAATCCATGCTTGTCCACTGAAGAGGAGCATACATGGTCCACTCTTTGGCAGAAAGGATAGAGCTCTGACCTCTGACACATGCTAAACACTTGTAAGTCTGGAAAATGCTCAGGGCAGGAAGCCAGTCGTCATAGGAGCCACAGCCTCTGGCTTCCATCTCTGTGACAGGGCACACAATAGCTGGAGGCACCTGGCAACTAGAGCTGGAAGCTGCGAACCAGCTCCGGGCTTTTCTTCATAAGAAGTTAAGCCAGCATGACACAGATATGAAGTTGGCTCTGCAGTGATGCAGAAAATGGAATAATTGTCGGATACCCACTTCCTCATAGAGGAGCCAAGCCATCTGAAGCCAGCACAGCTCGGGTATGAGGTTGGCTCTCCACAGATGCAGATAACTGTGTAATGGAGACTCACTTCCCTGTGGAAGGGCCAAGCCAGCTGAAGCCGGAATGCTGTAGATCTGAGACTAGTGCTCACGGGAAGCACTGTACAGTTGTTTGGGGTGAGGACTTCCACAGTGTCATTGATGAGCGTGTCTTTTGCTGATGTTTGAAAGGTTGGTCACTATGCTTTAAAGACACGTCCTGTTGCCTGTCACGGCTCCTTACTCAGGGCTGCTTATGATGGTTCAGGAGGCCACTCTGAGCTCCATGTCTCCCGACTCCTCACTATCCTGCACTTCCCTGTCCCTGACATCCACATCACTCTAATTGTTCCTTATGGTACAGCTGTCCTCTGACACACAGCCTCCATACCGGGCACCGCTTGCCTTGCAAGCTTAGCCCACAGCCTGAGCCTCTGCTCTCTGGACTGGAATTCAGGTATTGGGCCAGCTCTGTTCAAGGGCTCACTGGGCAGGCTTCTCCCATAGGTCTTCCTCTAGGGTTCTCAGACATACTCAGTGTGTTTCTCCATGTTTGTCTGAGACATCCCCTGTGTGTTTTTCTAGTCAGCCCCCAACAGCATAGACAGGGGCAAGTCACTGTGTCAGAGCCTCCTTGGAGCTGGGAGTGGGGTGGGTGTTATTACCAGCGTGGACCCTGGTCTGAGGTAGAGGATGGAGGAGGAACAGATGTGTGATACCATCAATAACGCCATCGTCAGTGCCACCTTCAGCCACAATGGACTCTGCTTTCCCGCACCCATTTCGTCCCAAGTTCACATCTGCCCAGTACTTCCGTGTGTACTTGACTCACAGGTCCACACAGTGTTTGGGAAGCCTAACAGAGCACACAGGACGTGCGAGAAGAGCCTCACACAGCCCTCTTAGTATTTGATAGGACTATTAGGCTGGAGTTCCAGCCTCCTGCTCACCCACCCCATCTTCAGAGTGAGGACAGTGGGAACCCCAGGGAGGAGATCTGGGCTCCTAGTGTGGATTTATCATTAAGTGAAGCCTTTTCTTTCCCATTGGCTCATGGGGCCTGGGATATCCCAGGCCCATCAGGGCCCCACACTGAACCCATGGGAAGCCTGACCATGGCTTTCAGATCCTGCACCTTCCCTTCTTGGGAGCAACTTTCCAGAACAAAGGTGTGGAATGGTTGTGAGAAGTCCCAGCATGAGTGTCCCAGGGTGAGGCAGGCAAAGCTTCAGCCAGACCATGACCATGGACATCACTTAGCATCCAAATGCTACCCAGGTTGGGCAACTTCCAATCACGTTTCTGTCTTTGTGATATTTGCTGTGACGGGACACAAGCTGTCCTACAAAGTGTCCTCGTACCCAGGTAAGCAAGGGCCTGGGAGAAACTGAAGGAGAAAACAAGGTGGTAAATTCAACCTTTCCTTCGGTGTGGCTGCCTCTGCACAGAGGACCATCTGGGACTGGTCCTGGCCCAGGAGGCTACTTTCCACTCCTTCCGACTTCAAGCCTATGTCACATAGCCCCTGCTGGCCTCGGCCCTTTCCACATACCAGCCCTGTGCACCTTCCCTCTCTGCTCAGAACCACAGGTCTCCAAATTCTGCTCCTCCCCCCTGCCCGGGGAATGAGCAGGCCCAGTTCCTCACACTGGGTCCTCCTACTAGGCTCAACTGTACACTAGAGGCTTTGTTCCCTTTGCAAACGTCCATTCCTCACTCAACAAATGGCAGATTTGTTGCTTCCACCAGAATCCCATCAGATGGTTGCAGGGAATTCACAAAGCCCCAAGTTAACTGTTAAGAAAAAATCCTAAGAAGGTGCAGTCTTGCAGGCGCTAAGAAATCCAATTAGGTCAGATCAAACCAAATGAAAATGCCCATCGTTTTATTAAGTACGGCGCTCTCGGGTGGCCGAGTGCGTGGCAGGGAGAAAGGAGAGCGGGGAGCGCATGCAAACCCGGAACCACATGCTTCTCCTCCGGGAGCCCACTTAAATACCCCGTGGGAGTGGTTCTGACCCTCCCCCAGGGAGGGGTCAGGACCTGGCATGCTGGGATTTGGAGTCCAGACTCCCAGGTCAGGGGGGCTGGGATAGATGCCAGGGACTGGGCTACGCTCCAGACGTAACATTAACAATTCCATGCCATTAGCTGTGTTCAGTCAGGAGTGTGCAATCACCACCAACAGCTAGTTCCACGCCATTCAACCCCCACAATAGACCCTCGCCTGTGAGCAGTCCCTCCATCACTGCTCTGAAAACTGACAGTCTGCGTTCTGTCCCCATGGACAGGCCCCTGATGACCAATTTTGTCTGTCTGTCTGTCTGTCTGTCTGTCTGTCTGTCTGTCTGTCTATCTATTTAGAGATAGGGTCTCATTATGTAGCCTGAGATGTCCTGGGACTTGCTCTGTAAACCAGACTGGCCTCAGATTCACAGAGGTCCATCTGCTTCAGCTTCCTGAAGGCTGGGATTAAAGGCATGTGTCTCCTGACATTTTTGTTTTGTTTTTGAGATAGGGCTTCTCTGTGTAGCAGCCCTGGCTGTCCTGGAACTCACTCTGTAGACCAGGCTGGCCTTGAACTCACAGAGATCTGCCCACCTCTGCCTCCCTGGGGTTAAAAGTGTGTGCCATCATCACCTGCCAGCTGACAGTTGTATAGTTGGAGTCCTGCAGCTTGTCTGTGTGTCTATTCCCTGCAGGACGTTCACCCTTTAGTGTGGTTCAGAGGTTCCTTCCTTTCATGGCTAGATCCTTTCCTACTGCACGGAGGGAACACACTCTGAGGAGCTGTTCCTGACACCGAGGGAGTCTCGAATAAACGCTGTAGTTTTACTTGCTTTTCGTTGATTTTTAGCAACACTAATTCAGGAGAGCACACAGCTGAGAAGCGTGTTATTAGTCTCTACAGTTAGACAGTTCTGCTGGAGATAACGCCTCTGACCACCCAGGCCCAGATTACTTCCTAGGGACTTGGCAGCCCTCTGTGAAATTACTTGTTCCTCTCTTTTGCCTGTGTGGGTGTCTGATGGATGACGTCAGGTGCTTGACACCCCCGTGTTTAGACTGTGGCGCTGCCACTCTCTTCTGATCGTGAGTCACACAGCGAATCATGACCCTCCCTCCCTCCCTCCCTCCCTCCCTCCCTTCCTTCCTTCCTTCCTTTTCCTCCTTCTTTCCTCCCTCCCTCCCTCCTTTCCCTCCCTCCCTCCTTTCTTTCTTTCTTGACAGTTTATTTAAAAACAAAACAAACACTTATTTCTCATCGCAAATTGTAGGTTGCTGAAAAGACACTTTCCACATTTGATCTTTTCTTTCCCTTCCCTTCCATTTTTTTAATTTTAATTTTTATCCATTTCTTTTATTTTTAATTTCATTTTTATCCATCCCTTTTATTTTTAATTTTAATTTTTTATCCATTCCTTTCATTTTTTAATTTTAATTTTTTTATCTATTTTACATACCAACCACAGTTCCCCCTCCCTCCCCTCTCACCCCCTCACCCCCTCACCCATCTTCTCAACCCATCCCCCATCCACTCCTCCGAAAGGGGAAGGCCCTAGGGGAGTCAACAAAGCCTGGCAGATTGAGTTGAGGCAGGACCACTGCATCAAGGCTGAATAAGGTATCCCACCATAGGGAATGGGGTCCAAAAAGTCAGCTCATATATTGGGGATGGATCCTGGTCCCACTGCCAGGGGCCCCTCAAACAGACCAAGCTACACAACTGTCGCCCACCTACTGAGGGCCTCATTCAGTCAAGACCCTTTGTTTCTATGGTGCACAGCTGGCTCGCCACTGCTTCTCTCACTTCCAGCCCCTCCCCCCACACCACAGTGCCCACCTCTAATCTCATCAGTCTGGAGGCCTTATCCCTCCTCTTCTAGCCTGGCTGTCTCTTGAATGAACTCTCCCACCCTCAGAGTATTCCGCTGCTGCGGTGGCTGGCATAGCGTGCTGCTGACCAATTCTCCCCATGTGCTGCAGGCAGATTCTCCCCGTGTGCTGCAGGCAGATTCTCCCCGTGTGCTGCAGGCAGATTCTCCCCAGTACTGCAGGCAGATTCTCCCCAGTACTGCAGGCAGATTCTCCCCGTGTGCTGCAGGCAGATTCTCCCCAGTACTGCAGGCAGATTCTCCCCATGTGCTGCAGGCAGATTCTCCCGTGTGCTGCAGGCAGATTCTCCCCGTGTGCTGCAGGCAGATTCTCCTGTGTGCTGCAGGCAGATTCTCCCCTTGTGCTGCAGGCAGATTCTCCCCATGTGCTGCAGGCAGATTCTCCCCGTGTGCTGCAGGCAGATTCTCCCCGTGTGCTGCTGACCAATTCTCCCCGTGTGCTGCAGGCAGATTCTCCCGTGTGCTGCAGGCAGATTCTCCCCAGTGCTGCAGGCAGATTCTCCCCGTGTGCTGCAGGCAGATTCTCCCCGTGTGCTGCAGGCAGATTCTCCTGTGTGCTGCAGGCAGATTCTCCCGTGTGCTGCAGGCAGATTCTCCCCATGTGCTGCAGGCAGAATCTCCCGTGTGCTGCAGGCAGATTCTCCCCGTGTGCTGTTGGCAGATTCTCCCGTGTGCTGCAGGCAGATTCTCCCCGTGTGCTGCAGGCAGATTCTCCCCGTGTGCTGCAGGCAGATTCTCCTGTGTGCTGCAGGCAGATTCTCCTGTGTGCTGCAGGCAGATTCTCCTGTGTGCTGCAGGCAGATTCTCCCCTTGTGCTGCAGGCAGATTCTCCCCATGTGCTGCAGGCAGATTCTCCCCGTGTGCTGCAGGCAGATTCTCCCCGTGTGCTGCTGACCAATTCTCCCCGTGTGCTGCAGGCAGATTCTCCCGTGTGCTGCAGGCAGATTCTCCCCAGTGCTGCAGGCAGATTCTCCCCGTGTGCTGCAGGCAGATTCTCCCCGTGTGCTGCAGGCAGATTCTCCTGTGTGCTGCAGGCAGATTCTCCCGTGTGCTGCAGGCAGATTCTCCCCATGTGCTGCAGGCAGAATCTCCCGTGTGCTGCAGGCAGATTCTCCCCGTGTGCTGTTGGCAGATTCTCCCGTGTGCTGCAGGCAGATTCTCCCGTGTGCTGCAGGCAGATTCTCCCCATGTGCTGCAGGCAGAGTCTCCCGTGTGCTGCAGGCAGATTCTCCCCGTGTGCTGCAGGCAGATTCTCCTGTGTGCTGCAGGCAGATTCTCCCGTGTGCTGCAGGCAGATTCTCCCCATGTGCTGCAGGCAGAGTCTCCCGTGTGCTGCAGGCAGATTCTCCCGTGTGCTGCAGGCAGATTCTCCCGTGTGCTGCAGGCAGATTCTCCCCGTGTGCTGCAGGCAGAGTCTCGCCTTGGCAGAGTCACAACATTCTGCCCCCATGAGCTGCTAGCAGCCCTGTGAGAGACCTGTTTTCTTTTTTATTTTTAAGGATTTACTTATTTTGTGATTTTTGAATTTTTATTTATTTATTTCTACGTTGTGTGGGGCTTTTGCCTGCATATATGCTTGTGAACCATGTATATGCCTGGTACCTACCGAGACCCCTGGAACTGGAGTTGCAGACAGTTCTGAGATGTATTGTGGGTGCTGGAAATCAACACTGAGTCCTCTAGAAAGAGCAGCAGGTGCTCGCGATCATTGAGCCATCTCTCCAGCTTGGGTTTTTGTTTTGTTTTGTTTTCTTCATAAGCTTCTAGAGCTATCAGGGTTGTTGACTCCAAACACCAGGAGTGAATTCTGGTTGATTTAAACAGAGACAGAATTCAGTGAGCTGGCCTGGCACTAGTTCTGAGAGCAGGAACCTGAGTAATCAGACTCAAACCTCTGAAGGTTCGCCACATAGCTCAAGCTGGCCTTGAATTCATAGATCTGCCTGCATCTGCCTCTTGAGTGTTAGGATCAAAATCACCACACCCTGCCACTTTTTTCCAGACTGGATCTTACGTAGTTCAGGCTGACCTTGAACTTGTTAAGTAGCCAAGGATGACTTTGAACTTCTGACCTCCCTGCCTCTGTCTTCCCAGTCCTGGGATTATAAACGTGCACCATTGCATTGGATTTGTGCAGTTCTGAGGACTGAACCCAAAGCTTTGTACATGCTTGTCGGTCATCTACCAATGGAGGCAGAGCCTACTCTGTTGTGGCTACGTCTGGACAACAGATGTATCTGTACTAGTTCTCTGGTGGCTGTGAGAAAAGACAGGACAAAAAGTCATTTAATGGAGGAAGGGCTTATGCTGACTGACAGTTTGGGGAGGGATACTGTCTATTAGGGTGGGAAGCATGGTGCCAGCAGCTAGTGGTTATGGTATGACTTTGATTTTAACCACCACAGTGGACTGAGGTGACATTTCATGCTGCCGTGTGGCACTGTTCCTGAGAAGACACGAACAAATGTCTTCTCCTCCCAGACGGGGAAAGCAAGGATAGCCTCAAAGTCCAACTTGGTGAACCAGTGAGTTTTATTGGGGTTACTTACAGGAATAAGGGTGAGGGGTTACTCACAGGATCAGAAATGACTCAGAGATGGCTGCATCACCAAAGTCCACCCCAGTGTGACAGCTCACAAAAGCTGAAAACTGTTGGGAGCAGTTAGATCCCAGATCCCGAATTTCTTGTAATCCCCTGATCTGAGTGCCTACAGCTGCTCTGAGCACGAGACCTTCAGGAGTTCCTGATGGCAGGAAAGTGGTTTCTGGTAGGTTTGGCTGGGGCGTGGATATCTCTATATAATCTGTCCCTGAACACAATAAAGGGGGCATTCTTGGGGAATTCAAGGATGACCCGTGTCGCTGTGTGTGTTTGTGTATTTTAACCTCCAGCCCCCTTGCCCAAAACTCGTGAACTGGGTAATAGCCCACCGAGTGCAGACATGGGGGCACAGTGCGCGGCAGAAAACCAGCTGGGCAATGGTGGTGGTGAACGCTTTTAATTGGGAGGCAGAGGCAGGTGGATCTCTGTGGATTCAAGACCAGCCTGGTCTACAAAGTAAGTTCCAAGACAGGCACCAAGGCTACAGAGAAACACTGTCTCATGGGGAGAAAAAAAAGCGGAAAGCCCAGAGCACACTGCATAACTTGCAGACAACGCAATGGACTGGAAAGTGTTCTTTTAGGCAGGTCAGTTGACCTGAGCTTTGTCCAGACAGCCCAGGTTGGCAGCGGGTGTCTTTCATCTTTCATCAATCCATACATATGCTCTGGGAAGGAGGAGACTAATGCGTCTGATCCATATGCTCCAGTAAGGAAGAGACTAAAGCATTTGATCTATATGCTCCGGGAAGGAGGAGACTAATGTGTCTGCTCAGTTTCAGGGATTTCCTGAACTCTTTAAGTTGTTTATTTCCTGATCTTACGGAGCGTCCCTGCAGGATGGAAAGCTTCATCTCCCTGAAAGCATCCTTGTTTCACTTCCCCTTTAACACCAGGAGTCTTAACCTTCCTGTACATGAGAGAGAGTCTTAGTCTGGGAGGAAATAGCTATGCGTGTGTAGTGCTGATTTATGTTCCCCTAATTGCTGATGTGTTCTCATTGGTCATTTTATATCTCCTCTGGAGAAAGTCTAATCAGGTTTATCCATGAGTTACCACTGTCTTACATGTTACTGACATTAGATCCTCACCAGATGTGTAATTTGCAAATATTTCTCACAGTCTATAGTCTATCATTTAATTTCATTCACAGAGTCTTTAAAGTATTTATTAGTATTTATTTGTATGTATGCGTGCATCTGTGTGAGTGGATAAGAACGTATAAGTGCCGTTGCCCTAGGAGGACAGAAGAGCATGTCCGATTTTCCCGAGCAGGAGCTATAGGCGGGTGTGAGGCATCTGGTGGAGCCGGGAGCCTAACTGGAGTTCTCTGTAAGAGAAGCGAGTGCTCTGAACTACTGAGTCATCTCTCCAGCTCCTTCACAGAGTCCCTTGAGGACTACCAGCTTTGCACACTGCACACTGATGAAGTCCAATCTGCCTCTCACTCCTTTGGTTTTCTGTATTGTCAGAGTCGTGGTCAGAGGTTTGTGCTTTCTGTGTAAGCTTTGGTTTTAGCGCCTACATTCAGGCTAGGACCATTTCCAGTGAATCGATTCGGTGGTGTGAAGTCTGGGTGGATGTCAACTGTCTCAGGGACATATTGAAGCTGTCCTTTCCCTCTCGAATTGTCTTGACCCCTTCAGGAATCTGTTCTCATGTTGCTCAATGTTCTCCTGATAGTTCTTAGAATTATTTCCTACTAGAGGTTGTCCTCCCCGACGTGAGGAGCTGTCCCCTCTTCCCTGTTGTCTGGCACTTTCTTGGCTGTTCACAGAACCCTTGGCATATTTCCGGGGCTCTTCCTGCATGAGTGAGTCTCACACGTGGCGATCATTGCTCCTGTCCCCAGGTTCCACTACTGTCTCTTCCTCCACTCAGTCAGACACCTTGACCTGTTGGGTACATTCTCTTTGGTGCTCAAATCCCCCGCAGGCTCAGAGATGCTGTGGCAAAGGCTGGTCTTGGATTGTAAATCAGGCTGAGGACTCAAAGCCTTCACTGTTTGTGGCCCAATGTATACAAAAGATTTTGCAGATTCTTTCCCAGTTGTTCTTTCTTTGTGGTGGGTGTATACGTCCATGCCTTGTGTTCCCTTCTGTCCAGGTAGGCAACATCGCTTCATCATTTTGCCTGGATCGTTGCATTTCCAGCTGTTTTCCCTGATGCTACACTTGCTACCTCCAGTCTAGTCTTAATATAACACCTGGAAGGATGCTAAGCATGTGCCACAGATTGCCTGTGTCGAAACCCTCCAGGTCTGTCTGAGAGAAAACCAATGCCCTTACAGTGAGCCGTAGCCACCCTTGCTGGTCCTGCTGTCTTGGTGCCTGGTCTCAGGTCAGTCTTCTCAGGTATCACCTGCTATAGATGCCCTGCCCTCCAGTCTGCTTTTGGAACCAGCCCAGCTCTCTCCCCCAGGTCTGTACCCCGTGTTCCTTCCATGTTGTTCCTGAACTGTTTCCTTTACTGTAGTTCAAACGTCAGCTTGGTGAGGTTGGCTCAGACAATTCAACTTAAAGTAACGCCCTCCCCCACCCCCTGTATCAACACTCTCTGTATAACTTGTTCCGTTTGATTTTCCCCGTAACATTTATGACCTTTCAGATAATTTATAATTACATGAATCAGATCAATCAGGAGAAAGAATGGCACAATAGATAGAACAGGAATGGTTTACGTAATGAACAATCAACAATACAAATGTACAGACAGCTCTAAAGAGTAGCTAGAGGCTGCAGGATGTGGTTTTGGGGGATCCCTTCCACAAGGCCTGGCTCACACTTGGTAGGGAAAAGGTGTGGCTGCAGCCTAGGGTGTCTGCCTGGGTCAGGGATGGGAATAATCAGGAAAGAGGAGAGCGAACAGAGAAAGGCTCATGTGCTTCCTAGCAAGCAGGAAGCTTGTCTTTTCTGGCAGGTCTGCATCTTCATAGAAAGCTATTTGGGGCCCACAGAGGCTGGTGGGACTAAATGCCCTGATTGGCCTGATGTGTTCAGAGCTCCGTGGGATCGACAGAAGACAGAGCTCTGAAGTCGACCTGAACAAGTGCCCGAATGAGATAAATACATATTCTCCACGAGAAAGGCAGTGATGTTTGTCTTTCCGTCTGTTCTCTTCCCTTGTACTTCTGTCAGACTAGACCATCCCGCACAAGGCCCCCCTTGTGCTTCCACGCCAGACACACGTGTATTTGTGTACATATTTACTTGTGCATTCTGCAAATGAAAGAAAACAAGCAAAATTTGTCTTTCTGAATCTGTTAAGAATAAGCCAGGCCAAGATTTAGGAGAAGGACAATTCTCAGTGACTCCTGTCTACAGGCCTATATCTTTAGTCTGCAGAATGCCCACAAATAGAGCCCCTAGCCAGAAATAAGTCTTCACCACATGGGACTGGAAAGGATGCTTCGGGTCCAAACATGACAGCGTGGTAATTTATTTCACCTCTGCTCTTCAAGTATGTGTGTTAGGAAAACATGGAAGTAGATGCAGGCAAAATAGATTGGGAAGCTGTGAGGCTGTTATGTGTACCATAGCTTCTGGGGGGCTGTGGGGTTGGGCCTTCAGCATTTCCAGTCACAGACTAAGTCAGCAGCAGACTGACAGTGACCCTGGCTCAGTCAATCACATGGGCACGTTGTTCTCTGCAGGTTCAGGGAATCAGACACGGGTGCCTGTGTGGTGAGGTGCTCAAGGAATGAATAAATAAAGGACAGGCTGGCACTTTCCCCATGATATTGAAATGATAGCCTGTTTTCTAATCTCTGGTCCTAAAGAGCACCAGCTCCGCCCGCTCACACCCAGAAAGTCAGGCCTCCTGATCAACACCTTCTATAGTGAGGTCAAGACCTAGGCCCTGCCAGCTCCTCAGCACAAGCCAGGGCAAGTCAGAGCATGCTCGTTAAGATTGTTTGTGGATACTTGAGCCTGTCCACCTTTGGTCCAGACAGGCACAGAGGTACCATTGTGGGACCAGCACCCATCTCCAGAGCCATGGAGTGTAGATAGCCACACAGGAAATGAAATCCTTCTCCAGACCTGACCTTCTAGGTTTCAGGGCAGGTGGCCAAGTTCAGGAACGCAGAATAGGGAGTGGAAGGCACAGTTCCTACTGGGAAGGAAGCTGGGCCAAGGCCTGGAGCCAGGCAGACATCATGAATTCAGAACACAGGTTGGCACATGGGGTTGTACTCCTTTTTGCATCATTTACCCAAAAAGAATGTGGAGATCCTGTGGGAACCCATAGATAATGAGGAGGGAAGCTGTAGACTCCAGAAGAATGAAGTTCAATAGGAGCACAGGGGTGGGCTCAGGTCAGGCTGTGATGGACGCTGGTTCTTCATCCCACCTCAGGGCACAATATGACAAGAAATGAACACACATGGACCTCAGTTGCACCAGGGCAGATTAGGTTCTGAAATGTCCTCTCAGCAGGTCCTCAGATGACAAGAACGACAGAAGGCCAAGTCCCCTTGATGGAGATGAATCCCCCTGAGCTCTCAGAGGTGAACCCCCCTCACCTGTCCCTTCAGGAGACAAATATTCATGTGTGGCTGGAATTCTTCATGCAGCCAACTTAAAATCATGTGAACTATAGACATGAAGTCCTACCTCTGGTTGAGGAGCATTGACTGGGCAGTGGAAAAAGACCTGGGTATCTGAGAGTAAGAAGTGCCCTGCAGGGCCCACAGCTGGGTCAGGGTCATGGTGTGGCCTAGTGTGGCAGGGGTCTGCCCTGATGATGTTCAAACTGACAAGAGTCAGGAGTCTGTGTCCCCACTTACAGGAAGGTCCAGCTGGGGTATCCATGCACGAAAAGGACAATGAAGTGGGCTCCCTCCCGGGCAGCGGCCAGGCCGTCTGGGGACTAGCAACAGTCTCTGGTGGTGTAGCTCAGCCCCATTGTCTGCACAGGAGGTCAGAATCCAGATCTCAGTGGACACAGCTCAGGGCAGCCATGGCAGATGGAGGACAGGGCTGTGAAGGGAAGCCTGGCCCTCCCTCACTGCCCCTAACTCACTCGTCTTCCCAGAGTCCTTTGTGAGCACAAGGGTTGGTGGCACAGACATTGCAGGGCATTGTGTGTCTTTCTTTGTCTGTGGGTGACATTGAGTTCATTGTCATCAGGTCCCAACAACAACAACCTTCCACCTCCATGATGAATGTGAATTTGGCCATGAGAGAAGGATGGGAGGGACGTGGTCAGTGCCAAGTGGGCACACATCCCTGGCCACGGGGGATATAAAGGGCACCGTATGAGCAGCCAGAGCAGACATTCCCTAGGTGACCTGCCTTGTGTGAGAGCCCAGCTAGCGACTAAAGATGAAGAGCCTGCTCTTGACCTTCATGCTTCTGGGGCTTGTGGCTATCCTGAAGGCCCAGGAAGTTCCATCAGATGACCAGGAGGATGTGAGGAGGGGAACGTCAATGGGGAGGGGTGGGAGAAAGACATGGCCTTCTTCTTGGTGCTGGTAGATTTGAGCTGAGGGGCAACATGCTTTCTTGAAGGTTGAATTTGACCTTGCACTGAGCAGTCAGAACTGGGCTTCCACTATTCTAACAGAAGATGGACAGACTCCTGAAGATAGGGGTTTAGAACAGAAATCAGATTTTGGTGAGGGTTCCTTGTTCACATGATACCCAGAGCTAGAAGGCCTCGTAGACAAGAGCATCAGCCAGTGCTGAGGTGTAGGCCTCAAGAGTGTAGATACATGGACGGGAAGTACACAGTTTCTACCATCATGGGGTTGGGTATCTAAATCACTGATATCTGTTTTCTGACCAAAGGTCCTGGAATACAGGGTTAGTCCTTCTCAGTGGCTGCAGTCTGGGCTCTGAGTGTCTACTCAGGTGCTAGCCCATATGCTGGAGCCTGGGATAGGTCGAGGGCCATGATTGGGCATGTGCAAAGCTTTGTCTCCTGCAGTACTCTGGGACCTGGTATCCAAAGGCCTTGATACACAACGGCAGTCTACCCTGTAACAAGATACCCTCGAAGGTTTTCCCTGTGAAGGTAACAGCCCTGGAAACAGGAGACATGGAGGCCGAGATTATAATATGGTACGTGTCCCCAACTGTGTGCCTCTGTAGTTGTCTAGTCTCTTCCTTGCTACCCATGTTTTGAGTTTGGGAAACTAAAAACCTCTACCTTTGAGGGGACACAGACCCAAGCAGTTTCCTAATGCAGGAACATGGAATTTAGGAGATCACCTGACCAGGGGTGAATCACCAAAAGAGCAGAGAGGCTCTGCTCTGCTGGTGGGAGCAGCCTGACAGTGGACTTGTGTTTACAGGAAGAATGGTCAGTGCCATGACATTAAAGTTCTGATGAAGAAAACTGATGAGCCTGGCAAATTCACCACCTGTGAGTCCCTGTGTCTTAGGGTGTCCTTCAGTGGCAGCCCTTGGATAGATGGGTCCTTGCCTGTTCCAGTTTGTAGAACTGACCATCCACTCACTTTCCACATACCAGATATAGAGGTCATTGTGTAGTCAACTCTAGCATCTGACTGGCTCTTGGTCCCCTGCCTGGATCTCAGATCTTGAGCCAAGAGAAAACCATGCTAAAGAGTAGAAAGCCAGGCAGGGAGATGGATGCTCAGGCCTGGTACAACCTCAGCCCTCTTCTCTGAACATCTTAGCTGGGCTTGACAGCTTCCAAGAAATGACTCCCGTCTAACTATGGAGAGGATGGAAAGGCCAGGGCTAGACTAGACAGGTCTCTTGGGTGACGACTCAAGTGTTCCAAGGTGTTCCCTCACATGGTCTGCAATGATGCCTCAAGGATAAGACACTAAGAACTATTTCTGTTCATCTGCAGTTCATGGCAAGAAGTTCCTTTATATCACTGAGCTGCCAGTGAAGGACCACTATATCTTCTACTGTGAAGGCCATCACCACGGGAAGTCATACAGCATGGGAAAGCTTATGGGTGAGTGTAGCGAAGAGGCGAGCAGGCCTGCTTTGTGTCCTGCCTAGCTCCCCCAGGGCTAGCTTTACACCTGAAATAACAACACACAAATTGTATTATTTTAAACACTGCTTGGCCCATTAGCTCTAGCCTCTTACTGGCAATTTCTCACATCTTGATTAACCCATTTCTATTAATGTGTGTAGCACCACAAGAGGTGGCTAACAGAAAAAGATTCAGCATGTCTGACATGGCGGCAGGCTCAACAGCGGCTGCCCCACTTCCCTTCTTCCCAGAATTCTGTTCTGTCTACTCCACCCACCTATATTCTGACCTATCAGGCCAAGCAGTTTCTTTATTAATTAACCAATGAAAGCAACAGATAGACAGATGACCCTCCTCCATCAGATGAGGCTCCACGGAGGCCCTAAGTCCTGTGTCTAGTCTCTGCTTCCAGCAGCCATGCCTGGCACTGGGGGCTGGGAAGCTCTTGGTGCTGTGCCCAGGGTACTGCCCAGGAAATGTGTGAGATCCAAAGAGAAAAGTGGCTAAAACTGGGTTGGCATGGGGCTTTTGTGGCCTTTGGAGACCTGAGCACTCAGGAACGGTCTCCACCCCTGGAACCAGCAAAAGCCACTTCCACTGAATCTCAGTCAAGGGTCAGGTCAAAGGGTATGTCTTGACAGAGGCATTTATGGAGAGTACGGATCCTACAGGGTCAGGGGACAGTCTCATGTCCCTGAGATTCAGGGCTCTTACAGGTCTGTGGAGTGTCCTGTAAATCTGCAGAGGTTCTCCCTGGGGCCAGAGGGTCCTTCATGTCTGGCTGTCCACACCCATTTCGTTGTTAACCGCCAGGATCCTCACTCAACCTTTGTGCAGGTTAATGCTCCGGTCCCTGTGTCTCTGGCTCTTTGCAGAGCTGAGCCCCACCCCTTAAGCCTGCCCCACTTCCCCACAGGGAGAAACCCTGAGGAAAACCCAGAGGCCATGGAAGAATTTAAGAAATTTGTACAGCATATGGGATTCAGAGAGGAAAACATCCTTGTACCAGAGTTAAAAGGTGAGAACAGAGCTGTCCATGACTCTCTTTGTGTCCCCAATGTCACTGCTATCTGTCTGGGCACCCAACCATGTCTGTCTCTGTGCTTCTGCGTCCTCTCTGTGCCTGGTCTTATTGTCCCGTTCATGTGGTTTTATGTCTGTCCCTGTCCCGTGTCTCTGTGGTATCTCCAGCATTTCCTCAGGGTCACAATGTCACATTCTGAGCCTCTGTCCCTCGGTGTTTCCACGTACCTCCAAGTCTCCTGTGCTCTGTCTACTTTCTCCCTTGCTCTCTCTGGATCCCTGGTTTCTGCACTGAACCTTCAAGGTCCTGTCACCTCTCCCAGGGTTGCCCTAGGTTTTGCTTGGGGGAGGGTCTGAGCCTCAGATGTGATGGGGTCCTCTACAGGGCCCTTCTCACCCCTGGGCTTCTTTTTGTTTCTACAGAGCACTGTGTGCCTGAAAGCGACTAGGGTAAGTCTCTCCCCACCCGTCCCACCCGTAGGAATGTGGAAGAGCCTAGAATGTGGGGCTCAGGAAGCCCTGGTGCTCATTCCATCCACACAGACAGGTGCTGTCACCAGGGAGGTGGCCCTGAGTGTAGTTTCCAGGACAGCTAGGAAGTCCTTCCTTTTTGTCTTGACCTCTCCTAGTCCCTGGACTCTGCCTTGCCCTGTCCTTCCCATTCTCTCCCGAAAGGCAGAGCCCTGTCTGTTCATGGGAGTAGTGAGGGATCTCTTCAGAGGACCCCAGTTCCTAGCAGGGACTACACAGAAATGTTGGGAAAGAAGATCTCTGTCCCATATGTGCCCTAGGCCGCCTCTGTCCCTGACTCCCTGACTGTTGCTCCTGTAGAATGGGGGACTTATCTCTCTTCTCTCTGTCACAGCAACTACCCAGGTCTGCACCTGCGGAGCAAGCCTTGCTGCCCAAACCTTACTGGGACATCCCTGTACCACACCTCTCCTGGACCAAACTCTCCACTGCTCCTCCCCCATAGCTTGGCCTCTCCTTCTCCTACTGACACCAAATAAAGCCCTTTAGCAGTCCTCTGGCTCAGCCTGTCTGTGAGGGGCCTTGGGTGGGCTTGAAGAGCCCTGCTGGCAGCAGAGACATGGGAAAAGTTCAGCGACATTGATGGGCTGGTGCCCAAAGAGCATGGCATCTGACTTTCCTGGAGAGCCATGTGAGGTCCTAGAGCCCCACCTGGTGAGCCACTGGCTGTTAGACTGGACCCTGTCAGGAGTGGCTGAGAAGTCCCTGGATAAAAGCAGGGCTGTGAAGGGTCATCAGGGTTTTGGGCAGTGTGACTGTCACCGCTGGGCTCCTAGTCCAGGAGGACTTGGTTGGCTGCCATGAAGACCCCTACTTGAGAAGCCTAGCTCGGTGACAGGGTAGGGCTATGGTGGGTAGCTCCTCCATCATTTCCCTCAGCAAACACAGAAGCAGCCACAGCCTCCCCCAGCCATGTTTCCCACCCAGACCTCTCCCACCGTTTTTCCAAGTACAAGGGTGTAGGAACTACAGATGACAAAAGACATACCAGGAGGCTAGAATCACACAGAGAATCGTGGCAGACATGTGGGTTCTGCACAGCTCTGAGCTGCCACCCAGGGCAGTCTGAGGGCTTCCCCTATCTGGAGTCCCTGACACAGGCCAAACACAGGTTTTGGCTTCAATGCAGAGAAGAATTTCTGGATGAACCTGTATGAAGCCGAGTTGCTGATGGGTTCAAAGAGAAAGTTCAAGAAGAGTATACAGGAACTCCAGATTTGGGGACTCGGCCATCTCAAAGGAGAGAGTTACAGTTTATTATATGAACCTGAAAACTTTGTTATAAACACAGGTAAAGAGACAGAGACACTCAGGGAAAGAATAGAACATTCCCATTTCTCAAGACAGGGAAAGAATAGAACATTCCCATTTCTCGAGGGAGAGCTGCTCTTTAGTTTAGCTGTCAATACTGTCTTGATAGCTCTCAAATTATGTCTCAAAATAGATAATAAAGATTCCAACCCCAAAATTCTGAGCAAATCAGGGAGTTTGTTATGAGATTGTGTCTCCTAGAGGAATCAGAAGCTTCCCCATAAAGTCTCATCAGCATGGCGACCTGACCGTGAGTTGAAGGACAACAGCAATAGAGAAGCTAAGGTGGTTGGGGAACAGAAGAGACCTCAAGACCTACAGGAACGAGGGGATGCTGGGAACAGGAGAAATAGTCTTCTCCAGGGAAGAGTACACCAACTGGTTATTTAATACCACATGATCAGCCCTGAAAACATACATACAATAAATAGTATGTAGTCTGAACAGGTTGTACCCATGTACCTATATAATACACATTCCTATATTATATATCTTATACATATTACATGTGTGTATACTTACAGACAGATGAGATGAAGAGATAAAAAAAATGCCATGTTTGAGCAGTAGAGTTTTGTTCAATAATCAAGCAAAAGGTAGTTTGCGGCAAAAGAGAGGAAGGATCATATATATACACTTAATGAAAAGAGAGACTGTGAATTTGAAAAAGAGCAAGCACTACTATATGGAAAGTGTTTGGAGGGAGGAGGGATATGATGTACTTATAGTATAATCTCAAAAACTGAAAGAAATAATAATAATAAATCTAGCCCAAAACAACAATTTAAATTATCTGTGATCCTCTTAAAGACCTGAAAAGTTAACAGTGCACATAATATATGATTTTTGGTTGTGTGTGTCTACATAAAATTTTATGCATATGTATGTATGTGTCCCTTATATAATCTCAAGGCCTAGAGGGGTACTTGTATTCCCAGCACTGGGGAGGGACTCATTGGCCAGCTAGCTTAACCACTGAGTGCCAAGTCAGAGAAGAGACCTTGTCTCAAAAATAACAAGGTGGACCGGCATCCTGAGGAAGGAAACCTGAGGTTGGCTCTGGCCTTAAAATTATAGAGATCGAACTGCCTCTATCTCTGCCTCTGCCTCTGCCTCTGCCTCTGCCTCTGCCTCTGCCTCTGGGACCCTGGGATTAAAGGCACGCAACACCACGCCGAGATAATCTTTGTCTAGCCCTGAAGCATTGCACTCTCTCCAGAACAAAGCCCTGTCCACATCAGCCCTCCTGCCTCATTCTTCTTGCCTCTCTTTCCCCAAAAACTGCCTTTTGCTTTATGACTGAACAAAACTCCACTGTTCACGCACGGCGTTTTCTGTATCTGCTCATTTCAGCCGTCTGTGGGTATCTAGGCTGATTCTGCATCTCGGCTGTGTGAGCACATGGCAACCAACACACATGTGCAAGGTTTCCCTGTGCTAAAATGACGAGAATCTTTTGGGTATAAACTCAGGGGTGCTTGCTGTAGCTGGATCATTTTCTGGTTCTATTTTTAGTTTTCTGAGGAGCCTCCAAACTAGTTTTCATAGGCTTCTCTAGTTTCTTTCCCCATAAACAATGTGTTAGGTTCATTTTCCCTGCACCATACCAGAATTGATGGGCACTTGACTTCTTGACGGCTGCCATTCTGAACTGAGTGAGGGAACGAACCTCACTGTTGTTTTTATTTGCGTTTCCCCGATGGCAAACAAGGTAAAACACTACTTCATGTGTTGTTGATGATTTATTCTACCATTTTGGGAACTCGTTGTTCAATTCATGGCTCATTTATTGGTTGGATGATTTGTTTGGTGATAAATGCTTTAAGTATCTTACGTAGTCTGTAGGTCATTCCCTTGTTGCTTGTATAGCTGGAAAGATTCCTCCCCTTCAGTGACCATCTCTTAACTCTGTTGATTATTTCCTTGGCTGTGCAAAAAGAATATTTTAATTTCACATGTTTCTTTTCTCTTGGGATTATTTCCTGTGCAATTTCAGTCCTACCCAGAAAGTCCTTTTCTCTGCCTGTATCCTGTGTCTTGAAGTGTTTTCCGTTTTCCCCTCCAGCAGTTTCAGGTCGTGCATTAAGGTCTATGTCCCATTCAGATTGTGTTTGCACAGGGCAATAGCTGAAGTCTAGCTTCATCTCCTGTGTGTGGGCATCAGTGTCCCCAGCACAGCTGACGAATAGATGTCTGCCCCTTCCCCTCTGTGTGCTCTGAGCACTTTTGTGTAAGGTCGGGTGGCCGCAGCTATGTGTGTTTGAGTCTGTGTCCTGTATTCTACCATATGACTGGTGTGCCTGTTTCTGTGCTATACCATGCTGTTTTTGTTACTGCAGCTCTGTAGTATAGTTTAAAACCAGGTGCTACAACACCCCCAGCATTGCTGTTTCTGCCCAGGATAACTCTGGCTATTCAGGGCTTTTTGTGCTCACAAATGAGTTTTAGGATTAATTATCTGTTTCTGTAACATGGTATAGGAGGTCTTACTATCAATGTGTTGCTTTCATTGGTTAATAAAGGAACTGCTATGGGCCTATAGCAGAGCTATAGGAGAACAGAGCTAGGCCGGGAAAGCTAAACGAAAAGCTGGGAAAAAGAGCCAGAGAAAAACATGCTGGAACTTTGCTGGTAGGCCACGACCTCATGATAATACACAGATGAATAGAAATGGATTAAATTAAGATGTAAGAGTTAGCCAATACGAAGTTAGAGCTAATTTGCCGAGCAGTGATTTAATTAATACAATTTCTGTGTGATTATTTCAGTTCAGGGCAATTGGGACCAACAAGCAGCCTTCCTCCTACAGTGACATTAGACTTTTGACAGAAATTTGTTTTGGAGCTGAAGCCTGCTGTTGGCAATACAGTCATTTTCACAATACTGATTCCCCCAATCCTTGTACATAGTGTTCTTTCTGCTATTGCGTTATCAAGTTTCTTCCATGCATTATTGTTCTTGTAGAAATTGAATATTTCTTCTCCTCCCCTTCCTCCTCCTCTTCCTTTTTTTCTTCCTGTTTTTTGGCTGATATGATTTGGACATTTTCAGGGTCTCACAGCTTGCTTGTTATCATTATTCAATGCAGAAAAGCCAATAAAATTTCAAGTTGATTTTATATTCTCCTATTTTGCTTAAAGTTTCTAAAATGAGATCTAAGAGTTTTTTGTTTAATTTAATAAAATAGTAAAGTAATGTGCGTATAAGGACAGCCGAACTTGCTCCTCTCTTATTTATAGACTCCATTTCTTTGCCTACTTATTGCTATGGCTAAGACTTCAAGCACTGTATTGAATAAGAGTACTTCAGTTCTTCCCTGATTAGAACAGTGTTGGCTTTGTTGAAAGTCTCCCATCATCTACTGAAATGATCAGATGACATCTGTCTAGAGTTTGGGGTTGGGCTGCAATTACTAATTTGTGCATTCTCTTTCTTTCCTAGAAAGAAACCAGCTTGGTCATGCTGCCTGACCATTCAATGTTTCTGAGTTCAGATTGCAAGAATTTTATTGAGAGTTTTTGCATCTGTGGTCAACAGAGAATTTAATCTATAGTTTTCTTCTTATATTCTTTTAATATCAAATGGTCTTGGTTTACAGAATGAAGGTGGCAGAAGTCCTTCTCTAAGGCATAGTCTGGAGAGCACTGGTGCTGATTTAAGTCTTTGGGAGAATTTAGCAGTGACTCCATCCTCTCCTGGGCTCTCTGTGTTGGGAGATTATCACTACTAAACGCTGTTGCCCATTATAGATCTATTAAAGTAGTGAATTTCCTCTGGATTTAGCTTGGGTAGGTCCTGTGGGTGGAGAATCTATACAGATCTTCTCAATTTTTTAGTATTTTGCAGTATATTTCAAAATCAAACCCTTTCATAATTTCATCAAATATTACCTTGTGTGGTGCTGAAGTTAAGAACACTTGCTGCTCTTGCAGAGGACCTGGGTTCAGTTCCCGGCACCCACACACTGGCTTACAATCATCTATAACTCCAGTTCCAAGGGATCTGATGCCTTCTTCTGACCTCAGGGGAACCAGAAACACAGGTGGTGCACACGCACACATGCACACATGTAGGCAAAACACTCGTCAACATAAACTTTTACATCTAAAAAATTAATAAGCTTGATTTAAGCCTAAGAACAAAAAGAAAACCCTTGCGAAATTTAAAATTTTAAGCACTATAGAAGAATTTGAAAATACTAAGGGTGGGTATGGTGTTCAATGCCTGGTTTTCAAATTGCTTTGGCTCAGTGTTTCCTCACTTTCCCCGCTTCGAAATGGGAATGCATATCCTGTGTCATTGTATGTTGTAAAGATGTGATCTGCTTTTTCATTCTGATTTTATGGGGCTTAGAGTTAAGAGATTGCCATGAGCATCAGAGACTTTGAACTGTGGGTGTTTAACAGTGTTGAGGCTGTGATAGACTACGGGGACATTGAAATTGAACTCAATGCATTTTGTTTTATATTATGGATCTAAGCCTGTGGGGGTCAGGGTGGGGAATGTTGTAGTTTGAATGAAAATGGCCCCCATAGGTTCATAGGGAGAGGCACTACTTAACAAGAATTATGAGGTGCTGCCTTCTTGGAGTAGGTTTGACTTTGTTGGAAGAAGCTTGTCACTGGAGGGTGGGCTTTGACTTTAGCCCAGAAGCAGAACCCCGTGTCTCTTTCTCTTCCTGCTTCCTGCAGATCTGGAGGTACAACTCTCAGCTACCTCTCCAGTGCAGTATCTGCTTGCATGCCTATCATGATGCCCACCATGCTGGCAACGGGCTAAACCCCTAAACCTGCAAGCAAGCTGCAACTAAATGTTTTCCTTTACAAAAGTTGCTGTGGTCATGATGTCTCTTCACAGCAATGGAAACCCTAACTGAGAGACATTCTGCAATACTTTTTTATTTTTTAAATTTTCATTTTAAATATCTATCTATCTATCTATCTATCTATCTATCTATTTATTTATTTATTTTTATGAGTATAGGTGTTTTGCCTGTGTGTATGCCTGTATATTGAGTACTTACTTAGTCTCTGTGGAAGAAAGAAGAGGACACTGAATCCCTTGGAACTGGAGCTACAGAGTCCTGTGAGTCATACTGGGATTGTTGAGACTAGAACCCTGGAAAAAAAATGGAGAGGAAGAGAGAGAGAGAAGTCAGTACTCTTAACCACTGACCCATTACTACAACACCTCATTTTCGCAATCTTGATACAGGGTCTTGCTAATTTGCCCTATATGGCCTTGAACTTGTTCAGTAACATAAGCAGGCCAAGAACTCACCATCCTACTGCCTCAGTTTACCAAATAGCTTAGCTACAGGCCCACATCTTCTCATTTTCACTCAGTTCAATGTTGCATTCCCTGCAGGTTTCTTCTTTGGTCCATGAACTGCTCAGAGTTGAGTTGTAGCATTTTGAAGTCTCTCGAGGAATAAAACCACCTCCCTCTGGTGATGAGGTCAGGTATGTGTCCATGACCTTGGTGGACACTTCCCCCACACTTTCAGTCCCTTGCTGTGTGTCCAGGTCATATACCACTAGGACAAGTTGCACACTGTTGTTGCATGCTGTGTGATGTATAAAAGGACGTGGTAGTGCCGCATTGGCGAGGAGAGTTCACAGCTGCAGGCTGAGAGCGAGGCTGAGGCCTTTGGTGTCCCTGCTTGTTTTCAGTTATTGGTGGAGTGTGTGGGGGAGTTATCTCCAACCCTAAATTGGAGATCTCTCTCTCTCTCTCTCCATTTCTTTCTCCATTTCTTTCTCTCCATTTCTCTCCCTGCTTCCAAGTTCTATTACTCTGCCCTGTTGACTGCTCTGTTAACCTTTGGGATGGTAGCTCCTCCCCGAGGAATGGCAAAACTGTCCTTGTACGCTGCCCCTCATTATCCCATTAATTTTGCTCTGTTCTAGGTTTTACATTAGTTGATGTTACATCTTGTTAGATTAAAGTTGACCTACGGCAGTTCTATAATTTTACATCCAGTTCACCTCTGTCATCTTTTAACGTAGATCCCTTGTAGACTACAATAGCCATCATATGGTTTCAGCCCTCTGGACTAGTCCTGCATTGTGTTTGATGGATTTTGATCATTTGCATTTAATGTAACTATTGATCAGTTAGGATTGATTTTAAGGGCAGTTATAGCACAGTACTGCAAACTAAATGATTTAAAATCCAGAAATGTGGACATAGGGTGGAACTTGGTGGTAAGGTGCACCAAAGCCTGTGCCAGGCCTGGGGTAGGTCTCAGCACTGCTAACAGAACAAAAACAGAAACCTACAAATATATTTTTGATCAGTTCTGGAGGCCAGAAGCCTGGCATCTGGTGATATTTTAAGGTAATATATTCTCATTTTAATGAGAAAGTTAGAATTGTGAGCACAGAGACTTGGCTCTCCTGAGGACCCTCTGAGTCACAGGTGGGACATTTCATGTTATCTCGGGGTGGGGGGAGCCCAGCCCCACTATCCTCTCAGTTTCCATCCATGCTGACAATGTATCAGCCAGGTTTTCATCATCGCCTTAAACACACGAGAGGACAACTTAAAGAAGAAGGAGTCATTTTGGCTCCTGGCGTCAGAGGTTCTGCCCACGATGGTTTGGTCTCATGGCCGAGGGCCTGTGGTGAATCAAAGAATCATGGTAGAGACAGTTAAGTGGAACAGCTTAACTGTGCAGTCAAGGAAGCAGAGAGGAGAACAAGGTGTTCTCCATGACTAATTTCTACCAGCCCTGGCCTCGGTCTGCAGTCTCTTCAAATAGGGCTGTCAGCTGGGACTAAGCCTTCCGCACAAGAACCTGTGGGGGAAGCTTCAGGCCCATCCATGACTGTGTGGTTATCACCCTCACACCTGCCCTTCAAAGCTGGGGGTCAGAGAACATAAAAGGGAGGTGCAGGTACTAGACTGGGAAGCTGCTAGTCTCTCTGGTGTTAAGAAATGTCAACCGCAGTGGCAGGGGACAGTAAGGGTCAGCCATCAGCACTTTCAGCTATAGCCACCCCAGCACTGACACTTCAGGATTCAAATGGAGTCCATTCCACAGGATGGCAGCTATGTGATCCCACCTTAGTTTAGTCATGCCAGGGAACGTAACTGGACGCCTTGAGACAAACCAGGTGCCAAGACTCAGGCGAGAGAAATGGATAATGAGAGCCACCTGGCAAGTTCCAATGACCTCCAGCAGAATGACAGCGTCCCTGGCTCTGTCAATCATGGGCACATTGTTCTCCTCTGACTCAGCGAATCAGACGCGGGTGCCTGTGTGGTGAGGTGCTCAGAGGAATGAATCAAATACGCTATTGAAGGACAAGCTGGCAGGTTCAGAGACCCTGCACCCTTGATTGGGAAATGATAGCCTGTTTTCTAATCTCTGGTTTTAAAAGCCCTCCCCACTCCACCCAGAATGTCAGGATTCCTGCTCAACACCTTCTACAGTGAGGTCAACACCTGGGCCATGCCAGCTCCTCAGCACAAGCCAGGGCAAGTCAGAGCATGCTCATTAAGATTGTTTGTGGATACTTGAGCCCGTCCAGCTTTGGTTCAGACAGGCATAGAGATGCCATTGTGGGACCAACACCCGTCTCCAGAGTCATGGAATGTAAACAGCCACACAGGAAATGAAATCCTTCTCCAGACCTGACCTTCTAGGTTTCAGGGAAGGGGGCCAAGTTCAGGAACTGCAGAGTAAGGAGTGGAAGGCACAGTTCCTACTGGGAAGGAAGCTGGGCTAAGGCCTGGAGCCAGGCAGACACCATGAATTCAGAACACAGGTTGGCACATAAGGTCATGGTCCTTTTTGCATCATTTACCGAAAAAAAAAAAAGAGTGTGATCTGGCCATGTTGAGAGCCTGTGGGTGCTCAGAGCTAACAAGAAGGGAAGCTGTGGACTCCAGAGGAACGGAGTTCAATAGGAGCACAGGGCTGGGCTCAGGCCAGGCTGTGATGGACAATGGTTCTTCATCCCACTCAGGGCACAAGATGGCAAGAAATGAACACACATGGACATCAGTTGCACCAGGGCAGCCCTGTCTCTGAAATGTCCTCTCAGCAGGTGCTCAGATGACAAGAACAGCAGAAGGCCAGGGCCCCTTGTTGGAGATGAATTCTAGCTCACAGAGGTGAAGCCCCTTCACCTGCCCCTTCAGGAGACAAATATTCATGTGTGGTTGGAATTCTTTATGCAGTCAACTTAAAATTATGTGAACAATGGAAATGGAGCCCTACCTGGTGGCTGAGGAGAAGGCATTGTCTGGGCAGTGAAAAGGACCAGGACATCGGAGAGTAAGAAGTGCCCTGCAGAGCCCACAGCTGGGTCAGGGTCATGGTGTGGCCTAGTGTGGCAGGGGGTCTGTCCTGATGATGTTCAAACTGACAAGAGACAGGAGTCTATGTGGCCACTTACAGGAAGGTCCAGCTGGGGTATCCATGCACGAAAAGGACAATGAAGTGGGCTCCCTCCCGGGCAACAGCCAGGCCGTCTGGGGACTAGCAACAGTCTCTGGTGGTGTAGCTCAGCCCCATTCTCTGCACAGGAGGTCAGAATCCAGATCTCAGTGGACACAGCTCAGGGCAGCCATGGCAGATGGAGGACAGGGCTGTGAAGGGAAGCCTGGCCCTCCCTCCCTGCCCCTAACTCACTCGTCTTCCCAGAATCCTTTGTGAGCACAAGTCTTGGTGGCACAGACATTGCAGGGCATTGTGTGTCTTTCTTCGTCTGTGGGTGACATTGAGTTCATTGTCATCAGATCCCAACAACAACAACCTTCCACCTCCATGATGGATGTGGATTTGGCCATGAGAGAAGGACGGGAGGGACGTGGTCAGTGCCAAGTGGGCACACATCCCTGGCCACGGGGGATATAAAGGGCACCGTGTGAGCAGCCAGAGCAGACCTTCCCCAGGTGACCTGCCTTGTGTGAGAGCCCAGCTAGCGACTAAAGATGAAGAGCCTGCTCTTGACCTTCACACTTCTGGGGCTGGTGGCTATCCTGAAGGCCCAGGAAGTTCCATCAGATGACCAGGAGGATGTGAGGAGGGGAACGTCAGTGGCGAGGGGTGGGGTAAAGGCATGGCCTTCTGCTTGGTGCTGGTAGATTTGAGCTGAGGGGCAACATGCTTTCTTGAAGGTTGAACTTGACCTTGCACTGAGCAGTCAGAACTAGGCTTCCACTATTCTAATAGAAGATGGGTATTCTCCTGAAGTTAGGGGTTTAGAACAGAAAGAAGATTTGGTGAGGGTTCCTTGTTCACATGATACCTAGAGCTAGAAGGCCTCGTAGACAAGGGCATTCATCCTGTGCTGAGGTGTAGGCCTCAAGAGTTTAGATACCTTGATGGGAGCACATACTTTCTACCATCATGGGGTTGGGTATCTAAAGCGCTGATATCTGTTTTCTGACCAAAGGTCCTGGAATACAGGGTTAGTCCTTCTCAGTGGCTGCAGCCTGGGCTCTTTGTGTCTACTCAGGTGTTAGCCCATATGCTGGAGCCTGGGATAGGTCGAGGGCCATGATTGGGCATGTGCAAAGCTTTGTCTCCTGCAGTACTCTGGGACCTGGTATTCAAAGGCTACAATATACAATGGCAGCCTACCCAGTCACAGGATACCCTCGAAGGTTTTTCCTTTGAAGATGACAGCCCTGGAAGGTGGAGACATGGAGGTCAACTTTATATTATGGTACGTGTCCCCAACTCTGCACCTCTATATTTGCGTGTGTCTCCCTTGCTATCCATGTTTTGAGTTTGGGAAACTAAGTGATCCCTGCCTTTGAGGGGACACAGTCCTAAGCAGTTTCCTAAAGCAGGAACATGGATTTAGAGGATCACCTGACCAGGGCTCTTTCACCAAAAGACCTGAATGGCTTTGCCATGCTGGTGGGAGCAGCCTGACTGTGGACTTGTGTTTACAGGTTGAACGGTCAGTGCCATGCCCTAAAAATCCTGATGAAGAAAACTGATGAGCCTGGCAAATTCACCTCCTGTGAGTCCCTGTGTCTTAGGGTATCCTGCAGCAGCAGCTCTTGGATAGATGGGTCCTTGCCTGGTCCAGCTTATAGGACAGGCCATCTACTCATTTCCACATACCAGATATAGAGGTAGTTATGTAGTCAACCCTAGCAACTGACTGGATCTTGGTCCCCTGTCTGAATCTCAGCTCTTGACCCATGAGAAAACCATGCTAAAGAGTGGAAAGCCAGGCAGGGAGATGGATGCTCAGGCCTGGTGTAACCTCAGCCCCCTTCTCTGAATATCTTACCTGGGCTTGACAGCTTCCAAGAAATGGCTCCTATCTAACTATGGAGACGATAGAAAGGCCAGGGCTAGACTAGACAAGGCTCCTGGATGACCACCGAACTGTTGCAAGGTGTTCCCTCACATGGTCTGCAATGGTGCCTCAAGGATAAGATACTAAGAGTTATTTCTGTTCACCTACAGTTGACGACAAGAGGTCCTTGTATATCACAGCGCTGCCAGTGAAGGACCACTATATCTTCTACTGTGAAGGCCATCACGATGGGAAGTTCTTTCGCATGGGAAAGCTCATGGGTGAGGTTCCACGGAGGCCCTAAGTCCTGTATCTGGTCTCTGCTTCCAGCAGCCATGCCTGGCCTGGGGACAGGGAAGCCTCTTGGTGCTGTGCCCAGGGTTCTGCCCAGGAAATGTGTGAGATCCAAAGAGAAAAGTGGCTAAAACTGGGCGGGCCTCGGGCTTTTGTGGCCGTTGGAGACCTGAGCACTCAGGAACAGTCTCCACCCCTGGAGCCAGCAAATGCCACTTCCAGGATTCTCAGTCAAATGTCAGGTCAAAGGAATGTCTTGGCAGAAGCCTTTATGGTCGGTAGCAATACTCCAGGGTCAGGGGACAGCCTCATGCCCCTGAGATTCAGGGCTCTTGCAGGTCTGTGGAGTGACCTGTAAGTCTACAGAGGTTCTCCCTAGGGCCAGAGGGTCCCTCGTGTCTGGGTGTCCACACCAAGTTCATTGTTAACTGCCAGGGTCCTCTCTCCACCTTTGTGCAGGTTAATGCTCCGATCTCTGTGTCTCTTGCTCTCTTCAGAGCTGAGCCCCACCCCTTAAGCCTGCCCCACCTCCCCACAGGGAGAAACCCTGAGGAAAACCCAGAGGCCATGGAAGAATTTAAGAAATTTGTACAGCTTAAGGGACTCAGAGAGGAAAACATCCTTGTACCAGAGTTAAAAGGTGAGAACAGGACTGTCCATGCCTCTCTCTGTGTCCCCAATGTCACTGCTACCATAATATGAGGCCCCCAACCATGTCTGTCTCTGTGCTTCCACGTCCTCTCTGTGCCTGGTCTTATTGTCCCGTTCGTGTGGTTTTATGTCTGTCCCTGTCCCCTGTGTCTCTGTGGTATCTCCAGCATTTCCTCAGGGTCATGCATAACTCAATGTCACAATGTCACAATCTGAGCCTCTGTCCCTTGGTGTCCCCATGCACCTCCAAGTCTCCTGTGCTTCTGTCTACTTTCTCCCTTGCTCTCTCTGGATCCCTGGTTTCTGCACTGAACCTTCAAGGTCCTGTCACCTCTCCCAGGGTTGTCAGGCTCTGCCTCAGGTTTTGCCTTGGGGAGGGTCTGAGCCTCAGATGTGATGGGGTCCTCTACAGGGCCCTTCTCACCCCTGGGCTTCTTTTGGTTTCTACAGAGCACTGTGTGCCAGAAAGCGACTAGGGTAAGTCTCCCCCACCCCGCCCCACCTGTAGGAATGTGGAAAAGCCTAGAATGTAGGGCTCAGGAAGCCCTGGTCCTCATCCTATCCATACAGACAGGTCCTGTCACCAGGGAGGTGGTCTTGAGTGTAGTTTCCAGACCCCTAGGAAGTCCTTCCTGTTTGTCTTGACCTCTCCTAGTCCCTGGTCCCTGCCTTGCCGTGTTCTTCCCATTCTCTCCAGGGAGGCAGAGACCAGGCTGTTCATGGGAATGGTGAGGGATCTCTTCAGAGGACCCCAGCTCCTAGCAGGGACTACACAAAACCACGGGGAGATCTCAGTCCCATCTGTGCCCTGGGCCATCCCTGTCCATGACTCCCCTGACTGCTGCTCCTTCAGAATTGCGGGGACTTATCTCTCTTCTCTCTGTCACAGCAGCTACCCAGGTCTGCACCTGCTGAGCAAGCCTTGCTGCCCAAACCTGACTGGGACATCCCTGTACCACACCTATCCTGGACCAAACTCTCCACTGCTCCTCCCCCATAGCTTGGCCTCCCCTCCCCCTCCTGACACCAAATAAAGCCCTTTAGCAGTACTCTGGCTCAGCCTGTCTGTGAGGGGCCTTGGGTGGGCTTGAAGAGCCCTGCTGGCAGCAGAGACATGGGAAAAGTTCAGCGACATTGATGGGCTGGTGCCCAAGGATCATGGCATCTGACTTTCCTGGAGAGCCATGTGAGGTCCTAGAGCCCCACCTGGTGAGCCACTGGCTGTTAGACTGGACCCTGTCAGGAGTGGCTGAGAAGCCCCTGGGAAGAGGGCTATGAGGGTTCATCAGGGCTTTGGGCATTGTGACTGTCACCGCAGGGCTCCTCGTCCAGGAGGACTTGGTGTACTTCCGTGAAGACCCCTCCTTGAGAAGCCTAGCTCAGTGACAGGGTAGAGCTAGGGTGGGTAGCTCCTCCATCATGTACCCTCAGAAAACACAGAAGCAGCCACAGCCTCCCTCAGCCCAGTTCCCTACCTCAGGTCTCTGCCTCTGTTTCTTCCAAGGACAAGGGTTTAGGGTTTCACTGTCCAACACGGACGTGGTATATAGAGTGTGGGATGCCCCACTCCCAGGTGATCAGTATGGCCTCTAAGTGCAAATCCCAAGGTGCTGGCTGTCCAGCATGTCACCTCTGCTGAGGGTTGCTGGAACTCAGGCCAGTGTCCCTCAGCTCAGTGACCCTCCAGTCTAACTTCGCCTGATTGGCTGTTCTCTCTGAATTCCTCTCCTTCTGGACCTAGCTCTTGCTGGGAGCTCTTGGAAGTTCTTAAGTAGGGGCTGCTCTGCAGGTAGAGGTGGGGCCTGAGGCCTCTAGGCTCTTTGGAGGGCAGGGCCAGGCCAGGCTGGATCCCACATACCAGGCTCTCTTTTTGATTGAGACAGGGACTATGCATTGATTTAACTGTGGATCCCAGAATACCCTCAAATTCAAAAAATTGATGCCTGTTCTCTTTCGTAATCAGTAATTCAGAAAAACTTCTAATTGAATCCAAATATGCAGACCCCAATCTGACACCACACCCCACACCAGTATCACAGCTCCCTGCCCCCTGCCATGGGTCAGTACTGGGACTGAGCTGTGATCCTGGGCACTGGGTGTGAAAGCTCAGGGCTGTGACTGTGCCCTGGAGCAGTGAGCAGAATCCTAGCAGGACACAGAGGGGAGAGGCCTCCTCTCCTGCCAGCTGCCCTGCACTGAGCCTTTTGACTTCCTGGGCTTCATTACTGCTGGAAGGGAAGCACCAGGGACTCCATTTGGGCAGGGACCACTTCCTTTCTTTGAACTTGGAACCCATTTTCCTTAAAGTCATACTGACCAACCAACCATGTTGTGGTTTGCTGTGGTTTGTTGGCCTTTTGTGACCTGGACGGAGCTTTTTTTTTTTTTTAATTTTATTATTTATTTATTTTTTTAAAAATTTTATTTATTTATTAAAGATTTCTGCCTCCTCTCCGCCACCGCCTCCCATTTCCGCCCCCCTCCTCCGATCAGGTCCCCCTTCCTCATCAGCCTGAAGAGCAATCAGGGTTCCGTGACCTGTGGGAAGTTCAAGGACCACCCACCTCCACTGGACGGAGCTTTTTCAGGTGGTCTGATCGCGTGTTAGCCGCTGGGCAGATAGCAAGATAGAGCCAAAGGCACTTTAAAAATGTGTGTTTCCACCAGTCTGTTTATGCAGGAATGCACAAGTTATGGCCTAGGTGTGGCAGTCATGGGACAGCTTTACGGACACAGAGTTCTTTCCAGCTGTACCTGGGTTCTGGGATTGAGTCAAGTGGTCAGGGTGGGTGCATCTAGTGTGCTTTTTACTCACAGAGCGACCCTGCTGGTACCAATGGTGCTTTTGCTTCGCCACAGTTAAGCAACTAGTGTCCCCAAGGATGGGATCTTCAGACCAGTGTCTTAGTTTTCTCTGCTCTGCTAAAATATTCTGGCATCACGACTTAAGCAGGGAGTTTGGCTCACAGTTTCAGACCACAGTCTGTCAAGAAGCCAAGGTGGCAGCAGCTAGAGGGAACTGGTCACATCAAATCCACAGTCAAGCAGCGCAGACGGGGCCAGCCAGAAGACTCAGGGTAAACCAGCTTGTCAGCAAGCCTGACCCTGAGTTTAGTCCTCGTGTCTTACATGAGGAAGGAGAGGCTTGATTCCTGTAATCTGTTTTCTGATGTCTACAAGGTACCGTGTCATCTGAACACACATGCACACGCATGCTCTCATTCAATGAAAAAAAATAATAAAATGTGATATAAAATTAAAACAGAATAGGTTGATGGATGGGTGTGTTCAGCTTAATTTTTTCTTTTTATACATCTGATAATCCCAGCCCAGAGAATGGATCCACCCACAGTGAACAGTTAAACCCACCTCAGCAAACCTAACCAAGACAATCCCCACAGGCGTGTTCAGCTCTTCTTCCTGATGATTTCCATCAGGCCAACAACGGAATGGACCACCACAGCTCCCACCTGGAGGGTGCTACTCAGTCAATTCTGTCTGTCCTGTGGATGGTGTTTAGCGTCTGAGCACTGCGTGCCAGGCTGTTTGAAGCTTTACCTCTGCCTATGTCAATAGGGATCACTGAAGCACTACAGGAAAAATGTTCAACATAACCAGCAAAGCAAACATGCATTGGCAAATGTATTTTCTTGAAAAGTCAGTGCTCTTTGGAGGTATTTTCACTAGCTCAGTTAGTTGTAAATTCTGTCTTTTTTTTTTTTTTTTGAGGGGGAAAGTGGGGAAACGTTGAGGGACCAAAACTACAGATGACAAAAGACATACCAGGTGGCTAGAATCCCAGAGTGTCACTGCAGAGATGGGGGCACTGCACAGCTCTGAGCTGCCACCCAGGGTAGCCTGAGGGGCCCCTTATCTAGAGCCCTTGACTCAGTCAATCAGGATGAACCTGTATGAAGCAGAGTTGGAGAAGGGTTCAAAGAGATAGTTCAGGAAGAGAATACAGGAACTCCAGATTTGGGGGCACAGCCTTCACAAAGGAGAGAGTCACAGTTTAGTATATGACGCTGATTCCTAAGTTACATACACAGGTGACAGGAGAGACACTCAGGGAAAGAATAGAACATTCCCCATTCTCAAGGGGGAGCTGCTCTTTAGTACTCTCTTGGTGACTCTCAAATTCTATCTCAAAGTAGATACTCAAGAATACAGGCTCTCAAAATTTAAATAAGTCCTCATTAATATAAAAACCCATAAGAATTAACAGTAAACATAAATATTAAATTAGTATCATTTTTCTTTTTCTTTCCTTTCTTTTTTCTATTTCTTTTCTTTCTTTCTTTCTTTCTTTCTTTCTTTCTTTCTTTCTTTTTTTTTTTTTTGAGACAGGGCTTCTCTGTGTAGCCTTGGCTGTCCTGGAACTTGCTTTGTAGACTGGGCTGGCCTCAAAGTCTAGTTCTGCCTGCCTTTGCCTCCCAAGCGCTGGGATTAAAGTCATGTGTCACCATTTGCTTTTTAGTCCTTTTGAATTTTTCTTTAAAATACATCATCTTTCTATACATTAAATGAAAAATCATTTAAACATTAAAATAAATAAACACAAAAAATAAAATAAACTTTCTAAGAAAATTCAATTATTTGGAAATAAAGCACAAGAAGCCGGGTGGTGGTGGCACATGCCTGTAATCTCAGCACTCGGGAGGCAGAGGCAGGCAGATTTCTGTGAGTTTGAGGCCAGCCTGGTCTACAAGAGCTAGTTCCAGGACAGGTTCCAAAGCTACAGAGAAACCCCATCTCAAAAAAAAAAAAACAAAAAGAAAATAAAGCACAAGAAAACCCAATAAGGTGTATGTGGGTTATACCCAACCTAATTACATATAATTTCATATAAAATACTTTATTCTTTTTAAAAAAGAATCATTTATTTTTATGTATATTGGTGTTTTGTTTTCATGTATATCTGTACACCATGTCCAGGCAGTGCTTGTGGGGGCCAAGAGGATGTAGATTGTTACGAGCTAGACCACCCTAAGGGATTCAAGTCTGCAGTCTCTGGAAGAGCAGCCAGTACTCTTAATCCCTGAGCCATCTCTCTACCACTTAGAGTGTTTTTCCTTTATAAGGGGCTGGGAGAATATCCAGTCAGTCAAGAGCTTGCTGTGAAAGTATGAGGACAGGGGCTTGATCTTCAGAATCCATGTCAAAAACAAACAAACAAACAAAAGTCATGGAGATGTGACCCCAGCACTGGGGAGGTGAAGGCAGGAGGATGTCCAACCTAGCCTAATCGATCAGAAAGTGAACTTGTCTGAAACTAATATTGTGGATGGCATCTTGACGAAGAACCCCTGAGGTTGACTTCTGACCTTCACTTGTGTGAACACACACACACACACACACACACACACACACACACACACGGACACACAAAAAGTGTTTATTCCTCAAGCCTTTTTTTGTATCTGTGTGAAACATCTGTAACTCATTCAGATCTTTAATCCACATCTCAAATTGCTGTCAGAGATATTGTCTAGAAAGCAGAAATCGTATGTATCTTACCAGGGTTCTTTTACATCATTTGTTAAATTCGGTATAGATTAAGGAAAGAAAAGAGAAAAATAAAACTAGATCTTTTGATTTTAGGAATTCTGCAATCTGGGCTTTCTTGTTTGTTTCAGAAAGGTTCTTACTTTGTAGGCCAGGGTATCCTGGAAGCCAGTCAGACTGAATTTAGGGTAATCCCCCTGTTTTAGCCAACATAGGAGCTGCCTTGCCTGCCTGACATTATGTAACACTTAATTGTAAAGTATTTTAGAATTTTGGTTCATGCCTAGATTTAATGTGTTACTCACATATGTTTGTATCTACACTCTAGACAATTGCAGGTGCCCTTTAAGCATGCAAACATTGTATCTTCATTACAGAGTGTGGGGTGCTGCCGGGGAATTGGCTCTGCATTTAGGACCTCTTGCGGACCTCCTGGATTCGGTTCCCAGCACTCACAGAGAGGCTCACAGTGCTGTAATTCCAGGTCCAGGGGCTCTGACGTGCTCTTTGGGTCTCCATGGGCATGAGACATGCAGGTAAATAAGGTAAAATTTGCCTTACATAGATGCAGGCAAATCACTCATACATATAAAGCAATATAAGTAAATATAAAAAATAGTATGGCTTTAAGAAAACCCGTAAAAAAGACACCACGCCAGTATTTCACGAAGATCCCTATACATGCATTTATTGCAGAAGTTTTCACAGTAGCGGTTATGGAATCAAGATGCCAGTCAAAAAAGGAACAAAGATATGGCTTATATGTGGAAATGGAATATTTTTAGTCATAAATAAGAGCAATGTATGTCATTTTCAGGCTGTGGATGAAATCGGAGATTATCATAGTAAGTTTCAGAGAGACAAAATATCTTTGTTTCTCTCATTCGTCGGTTCCAGATTTTATAAATACATAAAATCATACATGTTACAGATGACATGAAAGTAGATGAGAAACCGGGCGAACAACGAGGACTAAGGGAGGTGGAGGAGTACAAAATAGCAGGGAATGAGCGAGAGTTCGCTGGAAATAGGTCATGTGCAGGCAGGAAAACATCCTGAGCATGCAGGACGCGGCGCCTCTAGCCTCTCTCCAGAAGGTGGCGCGATACTTTGAGCGTGGTGTCTGGCGGCTAGCAGTCGCCTCCTCCCTGTGCTCCTGACGGAGACCAAGGCCTGGTGAAGGGATTGCCGGGATTGTAGGAAGTGATCCCGGGGAAGGGGAGTGGTTCGGGACCGATGCGCACCGCGCCAGGTTTCCGCAGCAGCCCTGCTCGCCTTGGTGTGGCCCGCAAACGCATAGCCGCGACCATGCCCCTCCACGTGAGCCTCGCCAACGGCAACCGGGACCTGGACTACGACTCGGTGCAGCCATACTTCATGTGCGACGATGAGGAGGAGGACATGCAGGAGCAGCCGCCGCAGCCGCCAGCGCCCAGCGAGGACATTTGGAAGAAATTCGAGCTGCTGCCCACACCGCGCCCGTCCCCGGGCCACGCCGGCCTCTACTCACCTTCCAGCGAAGCGGTCGCCGGGTCTCTCTCCCCCAGGGAACACGACGGTGACAGCTTCTACCATGAAGACCTGCTGGAGATGATGCCCGAGCTGCCAGGAGGAGAGGCGGTGAAGCACAACTTCGTCTGCGACCCGGACGACGAGACCTTCGTGAAGAACATCATTCTGCAGGACTGTATGTGGAATGGCTTCTCGGCCTCTGCCAAGCTGGTCTCCAAGCTGGACTCCTACCAGGCTGTGCGCAAAGAAGGCACCAGCGCGAGCCCGGCCGGGGACACTGAGCCTGCGACGCCTCCAGACTGCACCTGCAACACCTGAGCGCACAGCCCTGGGTCTTCAGACTGTAAGCTTCAGCCATGTTAACTGCCTCAAATTCTGGGCGTAAGAGAACCCCCTCCCCCTTTTCTTTTTTTAAAGCTTGCCATCCTTCCTCACTCCCCTTAACAGATTTGTATTTGTTTAATAAAAAGTCTTAACGTTTATCAATTTTCCAATGTTACTGGACCCTTAAATGTAAATAACTTCAATAAAACACTTTATCAGTTGTACGAGATCTTCAAATATGAAGTTTAAAAGTATATTTTCCTTTTTAAAGTCGATTCTTTTCTATTGTTTTTAAGAGAAACAAAATAATTAGGAAATATATTGAGCCCACGCTAAAGAAATAGCGTTATGAAATAAAAAAAACCCAAGAAGCTACAGAAAATATTACTATTGAAAGTATGCTAGAAGAAAGAGAGGAAATTAATATGATTAAAAAGAAAAAATAAAATAAACAAAAAAGGAAAAGACAAAAGATAGTCCAATAATGAAACCAATGCATAAACAAAATTTTAAAAATAGACCAACGGGTTTAAAACTAGGACCATAATTTTAAAAATAGAATAAAGGTACTGTTGAAGCACAGAAAACGGAAAAGGGTGACTCGCAGGAGACAAGGGGAAAAAAAACACCAAAGTGTCGGTGTTTCCTTCTGGGTCCTGTGAATTTGGAGGCGGCCAGGTGCACGGGGTGTATGGCGTCAGCTGAGCTTGTGGACTCTTCTTTCTCCCATTTAGGCTGTGCTGGCCCCACGTGGGACAAATGAACACAGGAGCTGTCGTCACTTTGGTATTTTCATTCGCGTACCAGGGACCTCTGCTGGCCACACTTGGCTTTGCAGTCTGAGTGCTGTGCCGGCCCTCTTTCCCCCTCACCTCCTGAACTTCCTCAGCTCCTACCCAGGAGTAGCTAAAGTTCCAGCTGAGGGGAAGGGAGGGTCTCCGAGTGCGCTGGGAGTAAGCCAGCAGCCGCGGTGCTGAGATCTGTCTGGGTTCATGGACCTACTTTCAAAGCCCACCACACTAGAGGCTGCACCTGGGAGGCGGAGTAGGTCAGAGTCCACAGAGCCATACTCAAGGCACTGATAGACCTGCTGGCCCCAGCTCAGCGCTGTCAAACTCCAGAGTGTTTTCAGTTGACCAGGTCAGCCCCATGCACAGCCAGGGTGGGGACTCTTTTCCCATGCATTTCACTGCCTGGGCCCAGCTTTCTGCCAGTTGGACTTTTTGGTTTCTCAATACCAGACACCTACTCTCCATAGCTGCCCCCCAAACTCTCACCCTGGAGCTGTGTGGGAAGTTAAATTCGGGGTCCTTGAGTTGCCATGGTTCTCTGCTCCTGGCCTGCAAGAGAGCTGGTTTTACATAACAGGTTCCCTCTCAGGATGGCTCCTGGCCACAGCCCTCAGAGCTGGGGCACTGCTCTCCTCAGCCCACCCACCTAGCTAGAAAACTAACTGTTCTCCACAAGATCAACATCTGGATTTGAGCTGTGGCCTTGTCCTGTGGCTGCCAGCACCAGGGCTACCTGGCTGTCCTTGGCCTGGGGCTCTGACTCCTCCCTCACAGGGGCCACAGTGCTCGAGTTGTGCTTGGCTCTCTTCCTTTTGCTGAGTTTTCTCTTTTTGTTTCTACACAATTCCCAGCTGTCCTGGCCCTGCTTTAAGAATGTCTAAAGCAGGTTCTTTCTCTCTTTAGCTTTTTCTCTCTCTCTTCCTTATCCTAACTCTTCTCTTCCGCCAGGGCCCATAAAGTCACCTTCTTCCCTCCATCCATCTGGACATCTCTGATTTAGGTGTTGACCACGTTGGACAATCACAGTAATTGCTATTGAACCTGTTGTAAGCTTTTTCCATGTTACTCATTAGGAATTAGCTCCGGTCTGTTTTGTTCCTGGTCTTGTGCCCTGTGAACCTCTGGCTAAGAGCAGTCAGTAGGGCGCTCTGCAAGTCCTTCCTCAGAGGTGGACTTGGCTATGAGAACAAAACAACACAGGCCTCGTGGTTATAAACAGACATTGATTTCACAGTTTCAGAGCCCGGGAGCCAAAGTCAAGGAGCCGGCAGATCTGGGTTTGCTGAGGGTCTACTTCCTAGTTCTCGGATGGCTGTGAACCACTGTGGGCTTACACGGTGGAAGGAAAGAACCTGGTCTAAAATCATCAATTCTGCCTATGAGGTCTGCACCTCTGAAATCCCCCCTCCCAACCCCTTCTCCTTGAGGTTAGGTCTGAAGACATGGATGGTCGGTGGACACCAACAACCTTTGTGAGGCCCTCTGAATTTCATCACTGTCTGAGCTTTGTCCTCCAAGACTTGCCCCACGGTCTTTCAGTTCTCGGCATCAGGTGGTGCTATCCAGCCATCTTTGAACCTTTGAACCCTATCAGGAGATGTTGCACAGAGGTGTCCCCTGTCTTTCTACAGCCCTGTCTGGCTCATGCCTCTGGCAGCTATCTTGAGGCCTTCACCACCTGGCAGAGGCCTCAGGTGGTGGCAGCAGTGACTGGTGAAGCTTCAACACCAGGGCAGGAGGTTCTGAAACCACAGGGCCACTTTCATGTCAGCTTAGCCTGTATTTTAGTTCCTTTTCTTGTTTCTGCAATTTAAAAAAAAAAAAAAGCCCAAACTAAACGGGGCGGTGGTGCTGCATGCCTTTAATCCCAGCACTCGGGAGGCAGAGGCAGCAGATCTCTGTGAGTTCAAGGCCAGCCTGGTCTAAAGAGAGAGTTCCAGGATAGGCTCCAAAACTACTGAAAAACCCTGTCTTGAAAAACCAAAACCAACCAACCAACCAAAAACAAACAAAACAAAACAAAAAACCCAGACTAAAGCAGCTTCAGAATAATTTTTTGTTTTTCTGGTTCACAATCTGAGAGTATAGGCCACCATGTGGAGGAATCCTGCACGCAGGAGCCTAAAGGCAATTCATCACACGGCAGTCCCAGCCCAGAAACAGACAGACCAAGGCTCTTTCTTACGGTCCAGGATCCTTCCCTGGGAACAGAACCACCACAGTGTGTGGGTCTTCCTGCCTCCTTAGCTAATGAAGACAACCCCAGAGTATGCCCAGAGTCCTGTCTCCTAGGTGATTTAGACCTCATCTAGTGGACAGATGAGATTAGCCATCACAGCATGACTCAGCAGAAGACACCACAGGGGGATCCAGGTGAGAGTGCTTTATTTAGATAATGACCCCAGAACTACCCACAGCAGGCAAAAAAAAAAAAAAAAAAACAAAAAAAAAAAAAAAAAACAAAACAACTGCCAAGGGATTGCCAGTGCCTTTAATGGTTATCATTGAAGCCATGCTTTGTGAAACTGGATCTTCCCTTTGCTGGGGAAGCCTGGGAGGTGGAGAGAGAGGGAGGAGGGAGGGAGAGAGAGCAAGAGGATGGTAACAGAGAAGAGAGAGCAGAGTGTGTTGTCCACAGGAGAGGAATGATTTTGGTGTAACTACAGGCTCTATACCTAGAGGCAGGAAAGTGCAATGTTATGAATGACGTTGTCTATCTCTGTCAGTGTCTGTGTCTCATCCTTGCCACAATCCCATTAGTTAAAAAATTATTCAGAGTGCAAAATGGCAGATTAGAAGCTGTCTGTATGTGAAATTGTGAGTGGTGAGAGTCGGGGTAACGAGGAGAGAGGGAGAGAGAGCCTGGGAAGCCCAGAAGAGGTGACTGACACCCATCCATCCGTCCGTCCTGCCAGTGACTATACACCCACTCTTCTTTTCCTCCATCCACTCATCTTCTCACGGCTCCTTCATTATCTACGATTCATCCACTGATCACCCTCTCACCATTCACCCCTCCTCCTCTCCACCTCTGCCTCCATACCCATCCCCCATGCATCTGTTACTGAGCAACGTGGGATGGAGATGATTATGACTCTATGGCCACACCTCCATTTTCCCGAATGACATTGAGAGCCTGGTGTTTTACCCATTCTGTTTATAGAAGAGCTTAAGATAGCAAAGTTCCTTCCAAACAGTGGCTTTGACTCCTGAGCCTGAATGTCACCACTGACCAGTACCAAGACTGTTACAGGGAGATTTTCTCTATGGGGAACTCACCATTTCCTACAATGGCTTTAACGAACCGATATCTGGAGAAGGGAAAGGTGGATTCCCTTCCTTCCTAATGCCTGCACACCCTCCCTGCGGCATCTGCTCCCCACAACCACCACTCAGTCCTGACCACTTCACTTCTACCATGTAGGAGCGTCACTTGTTGGAAACCTGCTCACTCCCACAGTACCAGAGCTTTCTTAGTACAGTCTCTCAGCTTCCACCCCTGTGCTTGAGGAGGCCTGGGAACATGTAATGGGGTCCTTTAATTCTAAATCTCTCCACTCTTTTTGGTGGAGAGAGGGGTAAGGGTCAGAATGAGATGTCCCCTGAACCCAGAACCCTGGTCTCCCTGTGCCAGTGAAGGCTCAGATTCAGGCCTCACTTCCAGGTCCTTCCAGACTGGTGCTAAGGAATCCTGGGAAATAAGGCAGAGGCCGATGGTGGAGAACAAAGTCCTCATGTCCAGGGTCTGCGTCCCCAGCTAGCCATCAGCTACTCCCAGGGCTGGGAAGGGTACCGACTCCTTACTCAGACGCATTTTATACGGCCCCTCGCAGAGTCCGCAGGGAGCTTGGCCAAGAGAACCAGGTTTTCTGAGTTGTGTCCACAGCCAGCCGGCAAGGGGAATGTCGGGTTTTATGTAACAGCTTGTTAAGACTTCAAGAGATCAACAGTCTACAGGCCATTCCAAAGTGGCAGCCACTGTTTGGAGTCCAAAGAAGCTGAGGGAGAATCAGGGACACAGAAGACAGGTCAGGTGAATCGGATCTGCCGTCCCCATTAGGAGAACTGGAAGGGGCTCTCAACGATGCTGTGAAGGTGGAATCTGGAGAGAGCAGGATTTCAGGCCCTCTCCACCCTATGCACACCAAGTTCTGTTGGGAACTTTGCCCTGGGTGTTCTGTAGGTCCAGCTTTTTGACTCGGGGCTCAGTCAGATTACTGAGGTGTCTACTCTCTCCACACCTTCCCCTTCCTGGCCTTCTCTTCCTCAGAGCACTGGCAGGAGCATCTTGGGTTTCTGTAACAAACCCCCTCCAACCTGGCCTTCAGCACCTCACTTCCGTCCCCCTCAGAACAGAACTCCCCATGGAGGCTGAGTGTGAAGACCAGGCCAGGGCCACAAGGCTCTGGGTAGGCTCCTGGATGATTGACAGTTCCCTGCACTCCACAGCCTTTCCTAGCCCCAGCTCTGCATTTGTTTTTACCCCGCCCATCCTCAACCTAAAAGGTCCCTCTGTTTGACTGTGACAAGGACCCTTGTCAGGGGATTTAGGCCACCCTGCCCCTGCCCAATAGTCTCTTTCGAGATCTCTATTCATTGGTTGCAAGGTCTCCTTGTCTAAATGAGCTCACAGTCACGTGTCACTGGGTCACATGACTTAATGGGCCACCAGTCAGCTATTCAGCACATAATCCTTCCCTGGAAATATTTTTTTTTTCTTTTCAAGACAGGGTTTCTCTGTGTAGCCCTGGCTGTCCTGAAACTCGCTCTGTAGACCAGGCTGGCTTCCAATTTAGAGATTCACGGCCTCTACCTCCTGAGTGCTGGGATTTAAGGTGTTCACTACCACCGTCCAGCTCCCTGGAGAGAATTTAGCATTTTTATTGGTTGTCCTCTGCGCTAGGGCCCTGAGAGAGGGGCCCTGGTCTCTGGGGAGTATCATCTCTGCTTCCTGCTGACACACAGAGCCAACCTACCTCTACAGCCTGTTGGAGATGTCCTGAGATATTTCTGATTACTATATTCCACCATTGGTCTTTTTTTGTCTTTGTTGTTTTTGAGACAATTTTTCACTATGTATCCTTGACTGGGAACTCCCTATGTAGACCAGGCTGCTCTCAAACTCATGAAGATTCACCTGCTTCCAAATGGTAGCATCAAAGGCTTAAAACAAACTTTTGCTGTTTTTTTTGTCTTTTTTGTTTTGTTTTAAATATTTATTTATTTATTATGTATACAATATTCTGTCTGTGTGTATGTCTGCAGGCCAGAAGAGAGCACCAGACCTCATTCCAGATGGTTGTGAGCCACCATGTGGTTGCCGGGAATTGAACTCAGGACCTTTGGAAGAGCAGGCAATGCTCTTAACCACTGAGCCATCTCTCCAGCCCCCTGTTTTTGTTCTTTTTAAATATAGGTTCTCACTATGTAGTTCTTGATTTAACTTTGGTAATTAGCATATATCAATAAAATTATCCATTTCTTTTAGATTTTCCAATTTAGTAGAGTACATTTTTTTAAAAGTATAAGTATGTCCTTATGATCCTCTGGATTTCTTGGTGTCTGCTATTATGTCCCCCTTTTCATTTCTAAGTTTGTTAATTTGGATATTCACTCTCTGCACTTTAGTTAGTTTGGATAATGATTTGTCAATCTTATTTATGTTTCAAAGCAACAATTCTTTTTTCTTCACTGATTCTTTGTATTTTTGTTGTTGTTTTTTTAATTGTTGTTTCTTTTTGATTTTAGCCCTGCGTTTGATTGTATTTTACAGTCTGTTCCTTTTGAGTGTGAACCCTTCTTTTTGTTCTAGAGCAGGGGTTCTCAACCTTCCTAATGCTGCAACCCTTTAATATGGTTCTTCATGCTGTGGTGAACCCCAGCTATAAAATTATGTCTGTTGCTACTTCATATTTGTAAATTTACTACTGTTATGAATTGTACTGTAAATATTGGTGTTTTCTGGTGGTGTTAGGCAACCCCTGTGAAAGGGTGGTTCACCCTTTGGGATTGAAGCTCACAAGTTAACCACTGTTCTAGAACTTTCAGGCACGCCGTTAAGTTGTTGGTATGAGATCGCTCCAATTTTTTTTTTTTGACACAGGGTTTCTCTGTAGCTTTGGAGCCTGTCCTAGAACTCACTCTGTAGACCAGGCTGACTTTGAACTCATAGAGACCCGCCCGCCTCTGCCTCCCAAGTGCTGGGATTAAAGGCGTGCGCCACCACTGCCAGGCTCCAATTTTTTTCATGTAGAGGGTTTTGACCAGTTTTCATTCAGTAGAGAGTTGTCCATTTTCCATGAGTTTGTAAGCTTTCTGTTGTTTCTGTTGTTGATACCTATCATTAATCTGTGGTAGTCAGTTAGGGTGCAGGGTGTTTTTTCTATTTTCTTTTATTTGTTGAGACTTTTTTTGTGACTGAGTATGTGACCAGTTTTGGAGCAAGCACCATGAGGTGCTGAGAATGAGGTTTATTATCTTTATTTGGGTGAAGTGTCCTGTAAACATCTGGCAGGTCCATTTGGTTTATAGCTTCAGCTAACTCCAGTGTTTCTCTGTTTGCTTTTTGTCTGGATGATCTGTCTATTGGTTAGAATTGGGTATTGAAGTTCCTACTATCAGCGTGTGAGGGTCAGTGTGTGATTTTAGCTGTAGGGGTGTTTCTTTCACAAGCTTGGGGGCCACAACATTTGTAGCAGAGACGTTAAGAATTGCCATCTCAGCTGGGTGTGGTGGCCCATGCCTTTAATGAGTTCAAGGCCAGCCTGTCCCACAAAGTTCCAGCATAGCCAGGGTTGGTACCCAGAGAAACCCTGTGTTGGGGGTGGGGAGAATTACTATGTCCTCTTGGTGGAGTTTTTCTTTGATGGGTATGCAGTATCCTTCCTTATCTTTTCTGATTAGTTTTGGTTTGAAGTCTGTTTTATTTTGTCAGATATTAAAATGGCTATACCAGCTTGCTTCTTTGGTACATTTGTTTGGAATATCTTTTTTTTTTTAAAACTCTTTACCCTTGGGTGATGTGTATACTTGATGTTAAAGTGTGTTTTTTGAAAGCAACTGGAAGGATGGGTTCTGTTTTCACATCCTTTTGGTTAATCTATGTCTTTTTATTGAAAATTTGATATTTTAATGTTGAATGATATTGTGATCAATGGTTGTTGATTCCTGTTATTTTGTTGTTGGTGATGGTATGGTGTGTGTGTGTGTGCGCGCACACACATATGCATGCATGGAAGCCAAGGTGTTGGATCCCCTGGAGCTGCAGTTACAGACAGTTGTGAGCCACCTGGTGTGGGGTACTGGGAACTGAACTCCAGGTCCTCTGGAAGAGCAGCAAATGATCTTAACCACTGAGCCGTCTCTCCAGCCCGTCAGGTGTAATTCGAATAGGTTTGTTTTTATATGTTACTTGGTCTCTTCCCCTTGCAGCTTTTATTATTCTTTCTTTTTTTTGTACGTTTAGTGTTTTGATTATTATGTGCTGAGGGTATTTATTTTTCTTTTATCTTTCTTTCTTTTCTTTTTTTTTGGGGGGGGGGATTTTCGAGACAGGGTTTCTTCGTAGCTTTTGGTTCCTGTCCTGGAACTAGCTATTGTAGACCAGGCTGGCCTCGAACTCACTGAGATCCGCCTGCCTCTGCCTCCCGAGTGCTGGGATTAAAGGCGTGCACCGCCACCACCCGGCTGGTATTTCTCTTTTTGATCTAGTCTACTTGGTGTTCTGTAAGCTTTTGTACCTTTATAGGCCTCTCCTTTAGGGTAGGGAATTTTTTTTCTATGATTTTGTTGAAAATATTTTCTGTGTTTCTTATTTCAAGTTTTGCAGTGGCTTAAGTATTTCCCATAAGGGCCAATTAGGGCCAAGCTTATATCCTGACATATTTCCTGCCGTGAAACTCCCGTCCACGTGAGATCAAGCACATTGAGTGCAGATGGCCAAACAAACTTGTTTAGGGGAGTGCAAACCTGTGGCTTGTTATCTCTCATAAACAACAGCCTCAGCATTTCAGGAACTGTCTGTCTTGAACAAGCGGCCTGCAGATGAGAGGTATTTTTGTTTCATGAATATATATGGCATAGTAATTAAAACTTAAAAATTTAACATTGGTTCTCACCGTGCTGATATATGTTTGTCTTTGTTGGCTGGGTGCTTTTTTTTTGTTTTTGTTTTTGTTTTTGTTTTTGTTTTTGTTTTTCGAGACAAGGTTTCTCTGTGGCTTTGGAGCCTGTCCTGGAACTAGCTCTTGTAGACCAGGCTGGCCTTGAACTCACAGAGATCTGCCTGCCTCTGCCTCCCAAGTGCTGGGATTAAAGGTGTGCGCCACCACCGCCCGGCTTGGCTGGGTGCTTGTTCCTTTGTTTCTGTTTCTTCTCTGGTTCTTAGGAGAGTGTGGTGGCTTGTGTTGCCTGTAGGAAAATCATCTGGGGTCACGACAGATGTGGACACTGGGGGGTTCCATGTAAAATGTGCTTCTGGATATTGGGAGCTGAAATTTGGAATGGGGAAGGGCTGGGGGAAGTGGGGGGCTTCTTGAGGGGGAGGAGAACAGGGTGTTCCACTGGGATCTGCTTAGTCACCTGGGAATGGGGCTAGAGGGCGAGAAGAGGCAAGAGCAGAAGGTCTGCTACTGGGGGTTAGATTTGGAGGAATGGTGTGTTGTGGAATAATCCCTTTGTACACTGTGAGGATGTGTTGTGGAATAATCCCTTTGTACACTGTGAGGATGTGTTGTGGAATAATCCCTTTGTACACTGTGAGGATGTGTTGTGGAATAATCCCTTTGTACACTGTGAGGATGTGTTGTGGAATAATCCCTTTGTACACTGTGAGGATGTGTTGTGGAATAATCCCTTTGTACACTGTGAGGATGTGTTGTGGAATAATCCCTTTGTACACTGTGAGGATGTGTTGTGGAATAATCCCTTTGTACACTGTGAGGATGTGTTGTGGAATAATCCCTTTGTACACTGTGAGGATGTGTTGTGGAATAATCCCTTTGTACACTGTGAGGATGTGTTGTGGAATAATCCCTTTGTACACTGTGAGGATGTGTTGTGGAATAATCCCTTTGTACACTGTGAGGATGTGTTGCTCTCATTGGCTTAGTAAAGAGCCAACTGGCCAATAGTTAGGCAGGGAGAGGTTAGGCAGGAGAGGGACACTAAGGGATCACTGGGAAGAAGAAAGGTGGAGTCACTAGGAGACACCATGAGACTCAGGATGAGCAGGATGGGAATTATGTAGATGAGGTAAACGAGCCTTGGGCAGCACATAGATTAATAGAAATAGATCAATTTAAGTTATAAGAGCTAGCTATGAACAAGCCTAAGCTACCAGCCAAGCTTCCTTAATTACTAAGAAGTCTCCATATGGTTATTTTGAAGCTGGCAGGTGGGACAGAAAAGTTCGCCTACAGTGGAGGGAGAGGTAAGCATCTGTAGTTAGCCTGCTTGCTTCCTTGGCCAGAGGAGCCTGTGGGTTCCCAGGGGGTACCTGCTGGAGCTGGGAGCTGCTTCCCTGGTCAGAGGGGCCTGTGAGTTCCCAGGGGGTACCTGCTGGAGCTGGGAGCTGCTTCCCTGGTCAGAGGGGCCTGTGGGTTCCCAGGGGGTACCTGCTGGAGCTGGGAGCTGCTTCCCTGGTCAGAGGGGCCTGTGAGTTCCCAGGGGGTGCCTGCTGGAGCTGGGAGCTGCTTCCCTGGTCAGAGGGGCCTGTGAGTTCCCAGGGGGTACCTGCTGGAGCTGGGAGCTGCTTCCTTGGCCAGAGGAGCCTGTGAGTTCCCAGGGGGTGCCTGCTGGAGCTGGGAGCTGCTTCCTTGGCCAGAGGAGCCTGTGAGTTCCCAGGGGGTGCCTGCTGGAGCTGGGAGCTGCTTCCCTGGTCAGAGGGGCCTGTGGGTTCCCGGGGGTACCTGCTGGAGCTGGGAGCTGCTTCCCTGGTCAGAGGGGCCTGTGAGTTCCCAGGGGGTGCCTGCTGGAGCTGGGAGCTGTTTCCCTGGCAGCAGTCATGATGGGATTAAAAAAACAAAACCCAAAATGGCACAGTTTGTCAACATAATCATTGCTGAGAAGCCCATTTGTACACAGGTTCCCATTCTTTCTCCATGTAGTTTGCTGTTAGTAATCTGGGTAGCTTGATATTTTCTAATGTTAAACTAATCTTGCATTACAGGAACAAACCACACATGACAGCAAAGTCTTCTTTAGAAGAAAGTTTATTTTGTATTTAATTACGTGTGTGTATCTGTGTGAGTATATGCCATGTGCGTGGGTGCCGTTGAAGTCCAGAAGAGGATGTCGGGTCCCCTGAAGAGCAGTTATAAGAAGTTGCAAACCTGGAGACATGGGTGCTAGGAACTGAACTCAGGTCCTCTAGAAGAGCAGCAAAGGATCTTAACCCCCTAGTCACTTCTCCAGCCCCCTACTGCATTCCTTAATGGGTGACGCTGGTTTGCTCAGAATTTGTGCTTATCCTCATAAAGGGGATTGTCCTGCAGCTTTTTTTTAAAATATTTATTTACTATGTATACAATATTCTGTGTGTATGTCTGAAGGCCAGAAGAGGGCACCAAGACCTCATTACAGATGGTTGTGAGCCATCATGTGGTTGCCGGGAATTGAACTCAGGACTTTCGGAAGAACAGGCAATGCTCTTAACCACTGAGCCATCTCTCCAGCCCTGCCCTGCAGCTTTTTTAATACCACTAATGTCCTTGTCAGACCTTGTCAGGCGTTATAGTAAGATGATTCTGGCCACTATATGCAAAGCTATTGTAATTGCTTCCTTAATTGAATTCACCAGTGAAGTAGTAGTCTAACAGGTCAGAGAATTAGTACAAAGATTTTCAATATAAGTGTTTTGTTTTGGAGTCAGGGTCTCACCATATGGCTCAGGCTGGCCTTGAACTCACGGTGATGCTCCTGCTTCAGCCTCCCAAGTGCTGACATTATAGGCAGGAGTCATGATGCCCTGCTGTACTCTAACATAACACAGGGCCATGGGGACACTGCTCTCCTCCCTGCGTCAACACTGGTTCTTCTAAGGACTCTGCATCTTGTGTAGGTTGTCAGATTAATCTCATAAGGTTGAGCATAATATTCTCTTATTCTGTTACATGTAAGGCCATGCTAGTACCAGAATGATACTTAATTAATGATGTCACCGTTATTTCCTTAGCCTTGGTCACCCTGGCCAGAGGTTGTCAATATTGTTCAACTCTAAACATTCAATTCTTCTTTTATTATCAGCTTCCTCTAGCATCTTGCATGTAAAGTTTTATTTTAATTTGAGTTTATTTATTTATTACATACCAATTCCAGTTCCTCATGCCTCCTCCTGCTCTCCACATCTTCCCCCACCACACCCCACCCCACCCCACCCCTCATTCGCTCCTCAGAGAGGGTAATCATGCATTAGGGATAGATCCTGGTCCCACTGTCAGAGGCTCCACACACTACCCAAGCCACACCTCCTCTGTCACCTGCATTCAGACCTATGCAGATTACCCAGTTGTCAGTTCGGAGTCAGTGATCTCCCATTAGGCATATTCCTGGCTAATTTATATCTTAAATTAACCCACTTCTATTAATCTATGTATTGCCATGAGGTTGTGGCCTACCAGGAAGGTTTTCTGGTGTCCTTCTCCTTCAGCAGCTACATGGCGTCTCTCTGAGTCTGCTACTTTCTCTCTCTATCTCTTACAGCACGGCTATATTCTGCCCTGCTATAGGCCAAAGCAGATTCTTTATTAACCAATGGTAATAAAACATATTCATAGCATACAGAGGGGGAATCCCACATTACCCACTATTAACATGTGGGGCTTGATGTGTGATTTAAGCTTTAGTAAAGTTTCTTTTATGAATGAGGGTGCCTTTGTATTTGAGACATAGACATTCAGTGTTGGGACTTCCTCTTGATGGATGTTTTTCTGTGATGAATATGAAATGACATTCTTTATCTCGTTTGACTAATTTTAGTTCAAAGTCTATTTTGTTAGAAATTAGGACAGCTACATCAGCTTGTTTCTTAGGTTCATTTGATTGGAAAATCTTTTCCCAACCCTTTACTCTGAGGTAATGTCTGTCTTTTAGGTTGAGGTGTGTTTCTTGTATGCAGCAGAAGGATGGATTCTGTTTTCATATCCAATCTGTTAGCTGGCGTCTTTTTATAGGTGAGTTGAGTCTAATGATATTAAGTGATATTAATGACCAGTGATTGCTAGTTCGTGTTCTCTTTGGTTTTGATGTTGGTGGTGGTACTCTGTGTGCTTTTCTCTTCTTTGGGATTGGCTGGTGTGGGATTATCAATTTTCTGTGGTTTTGTGGGTGTAACTAACTTCCTTGGTTTGGAGTTTTCCTTCTAGTACTTTCTGTGGGCCTGGATTTGTGGATAGGTATCAGTTAAATCTGGTTTTGTTATGGGATATCTTGTTCACTCCGTCTATACTGATTGAAAGCTCTGCTGGATATAGTAGTCTGGGCTGGTATCTGTGGTGTCTTAGTGTCTGCATGATGCCCGAGTAGGACATTCTGGCTTTCATTGTTTCCACTGAGAAGTTGGGTGTAATTCTGATAGATCTGCCCTTATATGTTACTTGGCCTTTTCCCTTTGCAGCTCTTAATATTCTTTCTTTATTCTGTATGTTTAGTGTTTTGATTATAATGTGGGGAGGGGACTTTTTTCTTTGGTTCAGTCTATTTGGTGTTCTGTAAGCTTCTTGTGTTTTCATAGGTGTGCTCTTTTTTTTTTTTAAGGTTGGGATTGCTTCCTTCTATGATTTTGTTGAATATTTTCTGTGCCCTCCTCCTCCTCTCTGTCCTCCTCCTCCTCCTCCTCGTCCTCGTCCTCCTCCTCGTCCTCGTCCTCCTCGTCCTCCTCCTCCCATTATTATTAGGATCTATCTATCTATCATGTATATTGGGTTCTGCCTGCATAAATGCCTGCAGGCCAGAAGAGGGCAACAGATCTCATTACAGATGGTTGTGAGCCACCATGTTGTTGCTGGGAAATGAACTCAGGACCTCTGGAAGAACAGGCAATGCTCTTAGCTGTTGAGCCATCTCTCCAGGCCCCTAGGTTCAGTTTTTAACAGTGTCCCAGATTTACTGGGTATGTTGTGTTAAAAATTTGTTGGATTTAACATTTTTTTTGACCAATAAATCTATTTCCTCTATTGTATCTTCAGAGCCTAAGAGTCTCTCTTTCATTCTTGTATTCTGTTGTTTATGCTTGCTTCTGTAGTTCCTGATCGTTTGTCCAGATTTCCCTTGGTTTGTGTTTTCTTTGTTGCCTCTATTTCCCATTTAAAGTCTTGGACTGTTTCTTCTGTTTGTGTTTTCTTGGTTTTCTCTAAGGACTTTGTTGATTATTTCCAATTTTTTTGTTTTTCCTTTCCTCCATTTCTTTTTTTTTTTTTTTTTTTTTTTGCTTTTTAAATTCACATCTTAAAAGAGAAAACAAGCAAAACAGATGAGGTAAAAGAGCCTGGAGAGCTTCCTGAGTAAACACTTAGGAATAAAGGCAGGCAGGGCTCAGGAAGCCATCTGATTACAGGGAGGCAGCATCCTATGAGAGTGGTTCCGACCCAGGTTCAGCCGTGCTGAGGGCTGGTACCCAACAAGCTTAGAGATCAGGTCCTGGGTCCCCACAGGCACTGATTGAGGAACCCTCAAATTCACCTTGAGGTTGTCTTTTTATATCTTGTCGTGAGTGCTGCTCCTGAAGGGAGGATTTCTTACCAGCAGCTCATAGCAGGGCACCCAAGACACCACAGGGCCACCTTCTCATCCTATGTTCTCTCTTCACTCATTTCTGGGGACAAGTGGTCCAGAGTCCACACACTGTCTTTCTCTTGAGAGAGGGGGTATGCACAGACCCACCAAATTCTGCGATCTTCACTTAACCCTGAGCTCCAGCAGGAGAGTCTCTGGCTCCATGTCCCTGTGAATCACCTTCTTCTCATAACGGTAGGTCAGGGCATCTTCTAACTCCTCCATTATCGTGACTGTACGCTGCCCCTTTAGGGCGTGATTTCTCTGAAGCTCCTTGCAGAGCTTGTCCCGTGGAGCATATTCCAGAATCAAGGATACCCAGCAAGCATAGCGGAAGTAGCTGTAGAGACATAGGATATTCAGGTGCTGTAGATGAGCCTGGATCTCTGCCTCCCTTCGAAGCCGGCACTCCAATTCCTCCTCCCCTCTCTGGGACTTGAAGAGGACCTTCAGGGCCACAGTGAAATGGTTTTCCTTGAGCGGAGCCAGGTACACATTCCCAAATTTCCCCTTGCCCAGAGAATGCCCTATTTCAAAGTCGTCAATGGTGAAAGCCTCCTGGTTGAGGGGCTGGGCCCCATCTGGCCAGTGGTTGTCAGTGATGCTGTGCTGAAGGGCAGTCACTGTCTTCTTCAAACACTGGAGAAGCTGAAGTCCTACTGGCTGCTTGGTTCCAGCAGCCCCTGAAAGGGGTGGGTGGGTAACGCTCTGGCTGTGGTCTCTCCCACCACCCAGAATGCACCAGCCCACTAAGGGACACTGGTGACAAACATCTTAGACTTCTTTAAGGGAATTTTTTCATTCCTCTTTAAGGGCCTCAATCATCTTCATAAAGTTCTTTTTAAAGCCATTTTCTCCTGCTTCATCTGTGCCGGAATCTTCAGGTCTTGTAGAACCTCTAGTTTCTGCTGGTGCCCCATTGCTCTTTATGATTGTTGAGTGCATTCTTACCTTGTTGTCTACACGGCTCTGCCTCCAATTGGTGTAGGTGGAGCCTGTGCTTCAGGGGTCCCTCATCCTTCAGTTGGTGTAGTTGGGGACTGTGGCTCTGTGGAATGCTCCTTGAGGTGCCTACTCCTGCTCTTCCCTTTGGAGGATAGTACTTTCGGTCCCAAACCCCAACGGGATGAATGCTGACAGAGGCCAAGAGGACCGAGGAAGCAGACAGACCTTGCTGGGTGTCCTCACCCCGTCTTCTTAGGGTTAGAGACACTGCTTAGCCTTCTTAACATCCCGAAGGATGGGGCTTTGAGAGCTTCGGTAGCTGATCAGATTTCTGCACAGATTCTGAAAGGAAGAATTTACCCTGTACATCTCCCCAGGGAGTGCGCCTCGTGGGAGGCGTGCGCCGCCGCTGTGTTGCGGGCAGCTAGTCCTCGGCCACTCCTGTCTTTCATTCTCAGTCTGTAGGTTCAGGCCGCATGGAACGTTTTAAAGGTGGTGAGAGACCCAGGCCCCCGTAGATCTGTAGCCACAGACAATCTCTGAGCACCCTGACTCTGAGTCCAGAGTCAGGGAACGAGACACACTCCGGATCAGGGACCTGAGTCAGTGAAAGAAACAGCTTTATACCTGAACCCATAGCCAGAGAAAACACTCTGACCCCCAAACCAGAGCCAAGGGAACACACATTGCCCCTCAAACCAGTTTGGCCCTGAAGTCAGAGCTATCTCTGACCCAGACACAAAACCAGCCAATCCTTGAGCAGGAAAAACCAACGGATCATGAGCAGTAAAGTAGTAACCTCTAGTCTAGAGACTGCTATGACCTTTCCGGGACCTTAGCCTAAGGAAGTAGCTTTCTCTAGGCTAGAGGCATGACCTCTCCCAGAACCCTAAAACCTGGAGCTCCTCCCCCCTTGTGGAAGGAGCCAATCAGGAGCAGGCAACCCATTCTCCCATAGGGGTTAGCCAATCCCAAGCCTGTGGGCTTGGAAGTCCCAAAGCCTTCCCCACTTTAAAACTGCTTCCCCCACTCCGCTCAGGGTCTCTCCACCGCTGCTACTGTCGCCCCCCCCCCCCCCCCCCCCCCCCCGCAGACGGGAAGGTCTGAGTTAAATCGCAATAAAGACTCTCTGCTTTTCCATCAGTTCATGTTGATAATTTGGGGATTTGAACTTTGGGCATAGCAGTAGCAGGAGATGGAACTTGAGAATGTCGGTTTTGAGTCTGCCTTCTTTTCTGTTACAGTCTTTACAGCCACAAGTCTCCACGTCAGCTTTGACAGCTGCACCTCACAAAGTTTTGTGTGCTGAGCTGAAAATCCACCGGGCAGACATCAAAGAGTCTAGCATCATCCTCCCTAGTCAACAGATGGAGTGGTTCTGTTGATAGGTGAATTGTGTGGAATTGAGTCTTCAATGTCAAACTAACCTTGCTGTTGGTGTACAAAAGAGTTCTACTATAGCCTAGAATAGAGTATAACAAATGTTTATTTATTTGGGAATAAACTCACAGAAAGAGTAGTGATCCACAGTCTTCTGTGTGTATTGGGAACTGAAACTGAATCCAGCAGTCAAGAGGCCTGTGTATGCTTTTTGTCTGCTTTTATACATGAGACCACCCCCAGAGTGGAATAGTATCTTAAAGGCTAAAGGAGTTCCCACAGCACCTTACATTCTAGGGATAACCTCATTCCTACCACGAGTCCACATTCCACTCCCAAATCTCCTTCCTGCTTCCCCTTCATGGTCCCCTCATCCCTGTCTCATAGCATCTGGACCCCAAAGATCTTTCCTCAACCGCTCTGTATATGTCTCAGGAACATTGATTAAACCTACTGCTTGTGGCCTCTCTGGACTGAGTGAGACCATTCAGTGCGATGCCCTTGAGAGCAATCCACACACTGTCTCTGTCAGTGCTGGCTGGTACTTCACTGTGTAGACACACCATAGCTTGCCTGTCGTTTCTAGTTTTAGGCCATTAAAAAGAAAACTTAGCTGTAAGCTTTAGTATGATCCTGTTTGCATTTTTGTGTGTACACCTGGAAGAAATTGCTGGACCATATGCTGAGTATGTGTGTGCTTTTGCCAGAATACATGTGCCCCTCCCGTGTTCCCCCAGCAGTGCACATGAGTTGTATTGTCTACAATGTCCTGTTGTTGTGTTAGGCATGTGGCATCTTCATTTCCCTGGTGGCTGGGACGTTCCCGTGGGCTTGTGAGCTTGGCTGCCACCCACGTGTCTTCCTTGGCCACGTCTCTCCAACACTTTGTTCACGTCCACGGGCTGGTTGCTTTCCTAATGTTACGGTTGAGGCTTCCTCACTGACTCTAGTGCTGTTCCTGGGATTTGAAATGCTTTTTCAATGCTTGTTTTTCTGTTCAGCTGACCGTGTCCTACAGAGCTGTTCTCTCTGTGAGAAGTCAACCCACTAATTTCCCTTTACAGGGCTATTCCTGGCTGGCAGAGCTCAGAACTGCCTTGCCACCCAATCCTGACAATCCTTTCTTTGTTCTCCTCTCATTGCTTTGATATTAACAGGAAATCGAGGCTTGCAATCCTGTCGGAACTGACATTGTGAAGGAACGCCCAGGCTGTTGTCAAGGTCTGCCGACCTGCCTGTGGTTGGCAGTTGATCCGGTGTTGTGGTTTGGAAGAACAATCTTATCTCTGGAGACCACTTTTGTACCTTTCTCAGAAACAAAATTGCATTTGATAAAGGGTATTTTAATGAGAAATTTAGCGTTGTGAGCACAGAGACTTGGCTCTCCTGAGAACCCTCTGAGTCACAGGTGGGACAGTTCATGTTGTCTCGGGGTGGGAGGAGCCCAGCCCCACTATCCTCTCAGTTTCCATCCATGCTGACAATGTATCAGCCAGGTTTTCATCATCGCCTTAAACACACGAGAGGACAACTTAAAGAAGAAGGAGTTATTTTGGCTCCTGGAGTCAGAGGTTCTGCCCACGATGGTTTGGTCTCATGGCCGAGGGCCTGTGGTGAGTAGAGCATCATGGCAGAGAAGGTTAAGTGGAACAGCTGGCATCTCGTTCCATCAAATAAGCAGAGAGGAGGACAAGTTGTTCTCCACGACTAATTTCTACCAGCCCTGGCCTCGGTCTGCAGTCTCTTCAAATAGGGCTGTCAGCTGGGACTAAGCCTTCCACACAAAAACCTGTGGGGGAAGCTTCAGACCCATTCATGACTGTGTGGTTATCAACTTCACACCTGCCCTTCAAGGCTGGGGGTCAGAGAAACACAAAAGGGAGGTGCAGGCACTTGACCGGGTGTCAGTGTGTCAGGAAGAGTCTGTCACAGCTTCAGGGGACTCTGAGGGTTGGCCGTCACCGCTGTCAGCTACAGCCCACCACGGGCACTGGCACTTTAGGCTTCACATTGAGTCCACAGCTGGGCTTTCGCTGATGGAGTTAAAGTCTCTGAAATGGTTTACTAGACAGACGTGGGGACAAGTTGCAGCCCACTGTGTGGCTGATTTGTTGTTTTGTTGGCATTCCATTGCTTTCCAGATGGGCCTCACCACTAAGAGCCTCCTCCTGGCTCGGTGCTGTGGTGGAGCCATCAAGTTCTCCTTACGTGGAAATGTCACGTAAAGTCCAGACACTGGCCCTCCAGGAGTACCTAGACAGGGCAGCACCGTGAAGCTGGGACCTCACTGAGGATCAGGGGCAAAGGTGCAGAGGGAGGTGACCAGAAGCAGGCAACCCCACAGCAACCGCCACCAGGAAATAAAGGAGTTCCCCAGGGAAATACTTCAGGCCCTGCAGCATTGGGGATGGGAAGCTTTTCTGTCTTGCTTTGTCATCTCCCAGTGGTGGTTCTGGCATCTGCACTGCTGTGTCCTGAGAGCATTCACTCTCAGTAGAATATAAGCTCAAGTCCCAGATCCTGTCTGCCATGGGCTGGCACCATGTCCTGTCCTACCTAGAGTTGAGCACTGCCCTCCACACACGCTGCCATCCTCCTGGGCACAGCAGGCACGATCTCCATCAGAGCAGCTTCAGCTCCTTGCAGGAGACGCTCAGCATCCGGCCTGTTGACTGCCAATGTTTAGTCATGGAAGGAGGTGCTGGGGAAGTTACTGGATCCTCTCTGAGATTCCAGCCATTCTCTCTGTACCTCCCACCACACTAATGGGGATTCTGAGCTAGCTACATGTGGTCCCCTGGTCTCAGGAGGTGCTGGAGTACAGACTCTGAAGGGTTTAATTGAAGAAATGATGGAGAAGTCACCATCCATGCTGGACAAGACTTACATATGGCAGAGTTGCTTTAGGATCACACGTGCTCTGTCAATAAGCCCAAGCCTTTGGTTTTCCAGTTGGAAACTGGTGGAGTCATTCTTTGGTTTTGGTACGCATCTGGTGGGGAGATATTTGCGCTTGTCTCCCCAGGAAAATGTTCAAGTCACCTAACTGTTCCCTTTAGTGTCTGTTGCCACTTTAACTGGACTACTACCTGTGAACACTGGGAGAACTGGGACACCGCAAGGGAGGGGACAGTGGCAGGCATCCAGAGGCTTCTACTGGCGCTCAGAGCACTGTTGGTGCCTCAGGCTCTGCCAATTAGGTGTGTGTTATTCTCCTCCTGTCTCCAGGACTGAAACACATGTAAGTGGTGAGGTTCTTAGATAGATGGTTTTTACATGTGAGCAGGAGAAAACATGCCAGGTACAGCAAGGACTCACCAGTGATAAGGAAATGCTGGCCCCTGGTTCCTGATCTCTGGTCCCAAATAGCACAGGGACCCTCCCTCCCACACCCAGGTGGTAGCTGCTTCCTGCTCAGCAGCAGCTTCCATGATGGGGGCCAAGGACTGGTTCGTGCTGGTGCCTTCACATAATCCCAAAACCCATCAGAGAAAGTTTCTTAATATTGTTTATAGACACTCAGAGCTGCCTAATCTTGGTCCAGAGACACAAAGATGCCTTTATGGGGCCAGAACTTATGCCCAGAGACCAGGACAGTTGTGTCTCAGGGAGGGTGGTTGAAACTAGAAGTTGTAGGGTCAGGGGTAAAATACAAGGTCCTGATATAAGGTCCAGAGAAGAGAAGAGAAGAGAAGAGAAGAGAAAGAGAGAGAGAGAGAGAGAGAGAGAGAGAGAGAGAGAGAGAGAGAGAGAGAGAACAGCTCTAATGAACTCTGAACACACGTGGTGCCGTGTAAGCATGTTAACCAAAAGGAATAAGCTCTGGCCATGTGGAGAGCCTGTGGGTGCTCAGCGCTAACAAGGAGGGAAGCTGTGGACTCCAGAGGAACGGAGTTCAATAGGAGCACAGGGCTGGGCTCAGGTCAGGCTGTGATGGACTCTGGTTCTTCATCCCACCCCAGGGCACAAGATGGCAAGAAATGAACACACATGGATCTCAGTTCTACCAGGGCAACCCTGGCTCTGAAATGTCCTCTCAGCAGGTCCTCAGATGACAAGAACAGCAGCAGGTCAAGTCCCCTTGTTGGAGATGAATCCCCCTGAGCTCACAGAGGTGAAGCCCCTTCACCTGTCCCTTTAGGAGACAAATATCCATGTGTGGCTGGAATTCCTCATGGAATCAACTTAAAATCATGTGAACTATGGAAATGGAGCCCTACCTGGTGGCTGAGGAGAAGGCATTGTTCGGGCAGTGAAAAGGACCAGGACATCGGAGAGTAAGAAGTGCCCTGCAGAGCCCACAGCTGGGTCAGGGTCATGGTGTGGCCTACTGTGGCAGGGGGTCTGCCCTGATGATGTTCAAACTGACAAGAGTCAGGAGTCTGTGTCCCCACTTACAGGAAGGTCCAGCTGGGGTATCCATGCACAAAAAGGACAATGAAGTTGGCTCCCTCCCGGGCAGCGGCCAGGCCGTCTGGGGACTAGCAACAGTCTCTGGTGGTGTAGCTCAGCCCCATTGTCCACACAGGAGGTCAGAATGCAGATGTCAGTGGACACAGCTCAGGGCAGCCATGGGAGATGGAGGCCAGGACTGTGAAGAGAAATCTGGCCTTCCCTCCCTTCCCAATGAGCAACCTCCCTGCCCCTGAGTCACTTGTCTTCCCAGGGTCCTTTGTGAGCACAAGTCTTGCACAGACTTTGCAGGGCATTGTGTGTCTTTCTTCGTCTGTGGGTGACATTGAGTTCATTGTCATCAGATCCCAACAACAACAACCTTCCACCTCCATGATGGATGTAGATTTGGTCATGAGAGAAGGACGGGAGGGACGTGGTCAGTGCCAAATGCGAACACATCCCTGGCCTCTGGGGATATAAAGGGCACCGTGTGAGCAGTCAGAGCAGATCTTCCCCAGGTGACCTGCTTTGTGTCAGAGCCCAGCAACTGAGGATGAAGAGCCTGCTCTTGACCTTGCTTCTGGGGTTGGTGGCTGTCCTGAAGGCCCGCGTCACCCCACCAGAATACCAGGATGAGGTGAGGAGGGGAGAACAATTGGAGGAGGTAGGGGAAGGTACAACCCTGGTTGGTAGTGGTAGACTTGTTCAGTGGTATCCTTGAATACTGAAGTCCAACATTGCACCCCAGCATGAGATGGTCAGATCAGGGACTCCTCTGTTTTGTCCGCCAACAGAACCTCTCCAAGAGTACAGGCCTGGAACGAGGGAGTGGGTTTTGGGCATGGATGTTCATGAGACATTGGCTATAGAAGGCTTCATAGGGTGGGATCTACAGGACAGAGGACTTATCCAGTGTGAATTCCAGACCTCAGAGTTTGTGCTGACAAGGCAGACAGCCTCTGCCTTCACTGGGCCAGAGAACCCTTGCTTGGGCTCTCTCTACAGTGGGCATGTGTGGGGACGTGTGGTGTCAGCCTTTACAACTGTAGCCCGGGCTCTAGAATGTCTCCTCAGGCTGCAGGCTCGGATACAGATTGTGGATAGAATAGGATGCAGGCTAGGGTGTGCTCAGGGCTCTGTCTTCCACAGTTTTCTGAGACCTGGTACACAAAGGCCATGGTATCTGATAAGAAGTACCAAGAGGGGAAGGGCCCCAAGAAAGTGTTCCCTATAAGGGTGACATCCCTGGAAGGAGGGGACCTGGAGCTCATAATAACATTCTTGTGAGTGTTCCCACCAAGTCTCTGCAATTGTCTTTCTGTTCTTCTCTATTCTTATTTTGGTGTGGGTGATGGAATGCCCCCACCACTGAGAGGGCATGTTACCAGGCAGTACGCTAAATCTTGGACAGGTCTGATGCAAAATTTTGGGGTCATCTCGTCAAGGCTGATACACCTGGTGTGCTGAGCATGGCTCCTGTTTTACAGGAAGAAGAATAATCAGTGTCAAAAAAAGAAAATTGTGGGCTGGAGAGATGGCTCAGAGGTTAAGAGCATTGCCTGCTCTTCCAAAGGTCCTGAGTTCAATTCCCAGCAACCACATGGTGGCGCAAAACCATCTGTAATGGGGTCTGGTGCCCTCTTCTGGCCTGCAGGCATACACACAGATAGAATATTGTATACATAATAAATAAATATTAAAAAAAAGAAAATTGTGATGCGCAAAATTGATGAGCCTGGCAAATATATTTTCTGTGAGTTCCCTGTGGTCTTTGCAGGGATGAGTTCCTGCATGGAGGGTTCCTGCCCTGTTCAGCTCCCAGTATGGTCATTCACTCATATTCTGTGCCAGACATTAGAGGTCATGGGTTAGTCCACCCCAGGTACTGACTGATGTGTTCTGCACCCTGGCCCCCTCCACTTTGGCTCTCGACCCAATGCTAAGTACAGGAAAGCAGGGCTGGAAAGGGCTCAGGCCTGGGGCCAACCTCAGCCCTCAATGTCCTGGGAAATTGCTTCTGTCTAATTGTGGCGGTCACAGAAGGACCAGAGCTGGACTGGATGGGTCTCCTGGGTGACCACAAGTGTTCCAGAGCAATCCTTAGAAAAATCTCCTAAGGGTTTTTCAAGAAATGAAAAGCTAAGAGCTATTTCTCTGTTCCCCTGTAGTCAAGGGCAAGAATACCTTCTATATCCAGGAGCTTCCTGTGAAGGACCACTACATCTTCTACTGTGAAAGCCGGCTCCAGGGAAGGTGTCATTTCAATGGAGAACTCTTTTGTGAGGAACGAGAGTTCCCATGTCCTGTCTATGGTCTCTGCTTCTAATACCTATCAGCAGGGCAGCAGTCATACATGGCCCTGGGGATTGGGAGGACTCAGGGTGCGGCCCAAGATGGGTGTAAGATCCAAAGTGGAAGGAGGGTCAGCTAGGTGGGGACCTGGAGTATGTGACCTTTGGAGGCCTGAGCATTCAGGAGGGATTCTCACCTCTGGAGCTGGCGAATGCCATTTCCAGTGGTTCCAAGTAACTGCCAGTCTGTATGAAGGTGACTAACCTGGTAAGGACCTTGATGCATATGTAGTATTCTCCAAGGTCAGGGGACAGCCACTTGCCTTGTGTCTTTGTTAGTTAAGGTCTCCATTGCTGTGAAGAGACACCATGACCATGGCAACTCTTATAAAGGAAAACATTTTAATTGGGCTGCTTACAGCTCAGAGGTTCAGTCCATGGGACATGGTGGCGTGCAGGTAGACATGGCGCTGGAGAAGGAGCTGGGAGTCCTACCTCTTGATCTGCAAGCCACAGAAAGTGGTTTGAGACACTGAGCTTGGCTTAGACATAAATGAGACCTCAAAGCCCACCCCATGAGACACACTTCCTCTGACAAGACCACACCTACTCCACACAGTCACACCTCCTAATAGTGCCACTTATGGGGGTCAATTACATTCAAACCACCACACTCTGAGATCCAGGGCTCTTACTGGGCTGGGGAGTGACCCTGATGGCCTACCTGCCTCTGTCTCCTGAGTGCTGGATTTAAAGGCGTGCGCTACCACCGCCTGGCACTTATCTTTTCTTACTAACTTTGGCTTGAGACTTCCGTTTTCAGAATGAGTAGAAACACTTCCTTGCTTGGTTTTGCCTTCTGTTTGCCTGTGTTCCAGTTTTCATCCTTCCTTCTTCAGCCTGTGTGTGTCTCTCTCAGTGAGACGTGTTTCCTGCGACAGCCATAGTCAGACCGTATGTTTGCACTCATCCAGCTGGTGAAGCATTGAAGTCCCTTTACATCTAAGCTTCCTATTTAATGGGGTTGTCTGTTTCCTGCAATTTTGTTATTTTTCTTTCTTTGTAAAATATTTTTATTTTTAATTACGTTTATTGTGGGACTATGTGTGGTCATTTGCACACATGTGTGGGTTCCTGTCAACTGTCTTATGTGGATCCTAGGAATAGAATGTGGGTCTTCTGAGAATTCTCAACAGAAGAACTTCAAATGGCCAAAAGACACTTAAGGTCATGCTCAACTTCCTTAGCGATCAGGGAAATGCAAATCAAGACAACTTTAAGATACCATCTTACACCTGTCAGAATGGCTAAAATAAAAAACACCAATGATAGCCTTTGTTGGAGAGGTTGTGGAGAAAGGGGTACACTCATCCATTGCTGGTGGGAATGCAAACTTGTGCAACCACTTTGGAAAGCAGTGTGGCGGTTTCTCAGAAAATTCGGGATCAACTTACCCCTGGACCCAGCAATACCACTCTTGGGAATATACCCAAGAGAGGCCTTATCATACAACAAAAATATATGCTCTACGATGTTCATAGCAGCATTGTTTGTGATAGCCAGAACCTGGAAACAACCTAGATGCCCTTCAATGGAAGAATGGATGAAGAAAGTATGGAATATATACATATTAGAGTACTACTCAGCAGTAAAAAACAAGGGCTTCTTGAATTTTGCATGCAAATGGATGGAAATAGAAAACACTATCCTGAGTGAGGTAAGCCAGACCCAAAAAGAGGAACATGGGATGTACTCACTCATATTTGGTTTCTAGCCATAAACCAAGGACATTGAGCCTATAATTCGTGATCCTAGAGAAACTAAATAAGGAGAACCCAAAGAAAAACATATAGGCATCCTCCTGAATATTAACCTTCTTCAGGCGATGAAAGGAAACAGAAACAGAGACCCACATTGGAGCACCGGACATAAATCTCAAGGTCCAAATCAGGAGCAGAAGGAGAGAGAGCACGAGCAAGGAACTCAGGACCGCAAGGGGTGCACCCACACACTGAGACAATGGGGATGTTCCACTGGGAACTCACCAAGGCCAGCTGGCCTGGGTCTGGAAAAGCCTGGGATAAAACCGGACTCTCTAAACATAGCGGACAATGAGGACTACTGAGAACTCAAGAACAATGGCAATGGGTTTTTGATCCTACTGCACGCACTGGCTTTGTGGGAGCCTAGGCAGTTTGGATGCTCAACTTACTAGACCTGGATGGAGGTGGGGATTCCTTGGACTTCCCACAGGACAGGGAACCCTGATTGCTTTTCGGGCTGAGGAGGGGGGGGGACTTAATTGGGGGAGGGGGAGGGAAATGGGAGGTGGTGGCGGGGAAGAGACAGAAATCTTTAATAAATAAGTAAATTAAAAAAAAAAGAATGTGGGTCTTCTGAAAGAGCAGTACATGTCTATAACTGCTGAGCCAGCTCCTCAGCCTCGATATTGCTGCCTTTTTTTTTCCCTTTGAGACAGAGTTTCTCTGTGTAACAGCCCTGGCTGTCCTGGAACTCACTCTGTAGACCAGGCTGGCCTCAAACTCACCGAGATCACCTGCCTCTGCCTCCCAAGTGCTGGGATTAAGGGTGTGCGCCACCACCTTCCAACTTTTTTTGGGGTGTTGAATTATCATTTGTTTTTTCCCTTCTTCTTTTCCTAGAACAGGAGATTTGTTATTTACTGTGTTGGATATGATGGGAGGATGCTTTCCTGGCTTTTCTTTGTTTACCTCGTCTTCTTATGAAGTTTATTCTTATGCCCTCGAGATTGAGACTGCCTATCTTCCTTTCTCTGTGCAAGGTATCCTTGAAAGTCTCTTCTGCAGCGTGTCCTGAGTGTTCGGGAATTGTCTTAGCAGCTCCAGTTCAGGAGGGCCTGTAGTTCTCCGTCTGTTTTGGAAGATAATGTTAGCAATTATTTAAGGGTTTGGAATATATTGTTCCATACTTCACTGGCTTCACTGATGATAAGTTTGATGTTATTCTGATGGGTTTCCCTTTGTGAACTGGCATTTTTTTCCCTTGCAGTTTTTAATGTTGTTTCTTTGCTCTGTTGACTTAGAATTTTAGCTATAACATGTTGTGTTGAGTTTCTTTTCTGAAATAGTGTTGGCAGATTTTTCTTTCCAACCTGCAGTTCCCAAATAACTGACATGGAGACTCAGTAATAATTGCAAATGCTTGTCTGATAGCTCAGGTTTGTTACTAGCTAGCTTTTACAATTAAATTAACCCGTATTTCTTATCTACCCTCTGCCATGTTGGAGGTACCTTCTCTCAATAGAGCATGTTCATTTGGTTTCTTTCTGCATTTGCTTGTGACCCCCAAGGCTTCACCCTTTTTCTTTCCAGCGTCCTTTGTGTCTTGCTATCCCGCCTATACCTCCTGCCTAGCTACTGGACAGTCAGCTCTTTTGTGAAACCAGTTAGGAAATGGCAAAGATGCATCTTCACAGTGTACAAAAAGATGATTCCATAACAATTTGAGATCCAGCCGGGCGGTGGGTGGTGGCACATGCCTTTAATCCCAGCACTCGGGAGGCAGAGGCAGGTGAATCTCTGTGAGTCTGAGGTCAGCCTGATCTACAAAAACTAGTTCTAGGACAGTCCAACTCTCTGCAGAGAAACCCTGTCTTGAAAAAACAAAAGCAAAACAAAGCAAAAACAGTTGGAGACTCTAAATACCTTCTGTGGTGATTTGAAAGAAAATGGCCCCCAAAGGGAGTGTCACTGTTAGGAGGCCTGGCCTTGTTGGAGGAAGTGTGTCACAGTGGGGAAAGGCTTTGAGGTCTCATATGCCGTGTGTACCAGTATGGTACACAGTCTCTTTCTGCTGCCTGCAGATCAAGATGTAGAACTCTCAGCTCCTTCTCCAGCACTATGTCTGCCTTCATGCTGCCATGTCCCACCATGATGATAATGGACTAAATCTCTGAAACTGTAAACGATATATATTTTATAAAAGTTGTTGTGGTCTTGGTGTCTCTTGACAGCACCTGAAACCCCAACCAAGACACCTCCTGTGCCAGAATTATTCCACTTATTTCCCAGACTTGGAAGAATTCTGTGCTATGATTTTGTTTCACTGATTTTGATGTCATTAATTTGTATCTCGGTCCCTTCTCTTTACTCTGTGGATTCCCAGCCTCTGGATCACGTCGGAGTTCTTCAGAGCTGGTGCCAGCCTTATTTATTTTTCCTTTATCTGTATCTGGATGTGTATTTCCTCAACCTTGCCTTCAAGTGTCAAAGTTATTTTTCCTGGAAAAAGAAAATCTAGTCTATCAGTGGGGAGATTTCTGCTGCGTTTTTGTCTAATTTAATTTTTTATCTCCAGAATTATTGCTGTTTTTCATCACAGTCCTATTCTGAATTTCTCCCCCATGATGTTGGCTTTCTAACCTGAGTTCTGGATTATACTTCTTTACCTCATTCACATGTTTATTTCTACCATGATGAAAGCTATTGATCATTTTTGCAAGTAGAGGTTTGAATTCTCATTTTGTCATTTCAGCCATTTCAATCTCTCCGGACTCTGATTGAGAAACTATTTTCATATTTTTTGTATGTATGTTTTCTTAAAAATATACTTATTAGTTGTACTGGATAACTCTTCAAGTTTTGTCTGGGGGGTCTTTTTAGTGAACACTCTTCTCTTGAGAGTTGAACTCTTAGTTCTCCTCAAAGAAGAAAAAACTGTTGTGATAGCAGCAACATGAAATTTTCTAGAAATACACTCAAAACCAACTGAAGTCAATTACTTCCTAGCACCAACCACAGAAAAGAGAGTGGGAAAAATGTCACAGAGTAAACTACAAAGTTAAAAGTTATTTAGGGTGAAAATAGAACTTATGATTGCATGAAGGAGGGCTGGGCAGGCTGAAGAGGGTTAGAGTGCTTGCCCCAGAACCCTAAGTATCTGAGTTTGAATCCCCAGAATGCAATTACCAAAATCCAGATCAGTAGCCCGGAGGTCTATAATCCCAGTGTTCTTGTGGGGAGATGGAAGGTGGAGACAGATTCCCAGAAGTTTGTGGGCCAGTTAGCTTGTTAGATATATCAGAAGCACTACAGAGAACCCCGTCACACAGGCTGACCTGTTAGATATATCAGAAGTATTACAGAGAACCCTGTCACACAGGCTGACCTGTTAGATATATCAGAAGTACTACAGAGAACCCTGTCACACAGGCTGACCTGTTAGATATATCAGAAGTATTACAGAGAACCCTGTCACACAGGCTGACCTGTTAGATATATCAGAAGTACTACAGAGAACCCTGTCACACAGGCTGACCTGTTAGATATATCAGAAGCACTACAGAGAACCCTGTCATACAGGTTGGAGGCAAGGACACATACTCCAGTCAGAATTGCCCTCAAAGCTCCACACATTGTATGTGCGGTATGCCTGAGTTCACACAACCAACCACACACAATATAAACAAGACAAATGGATGACAGATAGATAGACAGACAGACAGACAGACAGACAGACAGGCAGACAGACAGATAGTTGTAGGTAGATAGATAAAAGAAGGAAGGAGAAAGTACTATGAAGTAGGAGAGGAAAATCCAAAAAAATTGAAAATGTCTGATTATACCGCAAAGTAAAATGCATAAATCAATAAGATCAAAATAAGAATGAAAAGGAAAACAGGAATCCTTCTAAAAAATACACACAGAGAAAGTATAATAAAAAGAAAAATCCGAAAGGACAAAGCAATTTTAATGACAAAAATAGGATTGCCTTCTTGGATCCCTAATATTGGAATCTCGTGGGAGGAGGGATGGTCCGTTGGTGTTGAACGCTCATCTTTCACATTGTCCATTCTGGTGCTGAGCCTGGACCCATCCCAGGGCAGTTATCCTACAGAGCCACCATCACACTAGGAGCTTGATTTCATTGTGTGCACCTGAAGCCACTGTAGCTGTGGCCCGACAAATTCTCACTCGCTCCAGATACACCCGCCTGTACATCGGAGGTGGCTGATGACAAAGCCACACTGTCTTCTGCATACACTGTAGAGTGGGGGAAGGAAGAGGCACTGAGAGCTGGGCTGGAGACCAGTCAGCACTTCACACCCAGCAGGAGGCCGAGGATGCTGAGAACTCTGCTTTAGAAGCATCTTTGACCTCCACCCATGGAAAAGCATGGAGAAGACAGCCGGTTCCAGAGTCTGAGCCACCTACAACTCAGATTCAGGCCTCCAGGCTGTAGCTACAAATGTTCTCGATTTCACTGGTCCCTGAACTGGTTTCTCTCCACCCACTGAGTCCCGCTCGCTAGCTCCTGCAGCTGCTTCTGGAATAACCATTCTGAGGCTTAATATTAATTATATACTCTTCGGTCTATTAGCTCAGGTTTCTTATTAACTAACTCTTACATCTTAAGTGAACCAATTTCTATTATTTTACCACAAGACTCGTGGTTTGTTACGTCTTGCTTCTATTTGGCATCTGCATGGCATCTGCCTGACTCTGCCTTCTTTCCTTCTCCCTCTCTGCTTGGATTTCACCTCACTATATTCTGCATTGCCACAGGGCAGCTTCTTTATTAACCAATGGTAATGAAACATATTCACAGCATCTAGAGGGGAACCCCACATCAACAGGCCTTCAAAATTACCCTCAATTGATAGGGTATACTCTGTGTCAGAGGAGACAGGATAAATGTCTGACACCCATGCCCCTCACAGTCTGAGCCTCTGCCACCTGAACTTATCCACATGTCCATGATCATTTACCCTCTTCAGATCAGTCCGTGCATTATACCCCTACCCAGGAGCTGAGGCACGGCACACCCTGACCCCTGCCTTTATGACTGAGAGGACCGGAGCCATTACAGGTTTCTTTTTTTTCTTTTTTTATTTATTTTTATTTTATTTGCATTGGTGTTTTGCCTGCATGTATGTCTATCTGAGGGTGTCAGATCTTGGAGTTACCGACAGCTGTTAACTGCCATGTGGGTGGTAGGAATTGAACCTGGGTCCTCTGGAAGAGCAGTCAGCACTCTTAACCACAGAGCCATCTCTCCAGCATCCCCACCCCCCATTACAGGTTTCTAACAGCCCCTGACAGGGACCAGGCCTTAGTTTTGTCTTACTGGAGGTGGCTGGAGCTAAGAATGCAGCTCTTGGGAAAACCACAACTCGGGGACAAACAACCAGCAGGTCCCCACAGCCTTCTGCACCAGTCACCCCCAGACTAATCTCTCCTCCCTGGAATCCCCCTAACTCAGTTTAAAAGGGGGCCTGCAAGCTTCTTGGGGTATCGCCATGTATCACCCCAACTTGTTGGTAGTGTATTTTATTAATAAACGCTTTTGGAAAGTGATGGTGCTCTCTTAGGGGACTTCTCGTGGACCCTAACAACTATGACTTTATGACCTGAAGGCTTATCCAGTGCCGGGGTGGCTGGTCTTCGCTTTGCCCATCTGGGGACCCCACAAGGGGACCTGGGGCTGGAGTCACTGCCTAGCCTTGTTCACTCTGCTTTCCAGCTATCAATCGCTTCTCTTGTGATTCCTGGGCCCTTCCTGAATTTTTCACAGCGTCACTTGGAAACAGCCTCCAATCTGCCATCTTGACATTCCCCCTCCCACCCCCCAAGATACAAAAACACAGAGACAGGCAAAAAATACTCACTTCAGAACAACCCTGGCCAAGGACTGTAGGCAGAATGACAGAAACAGGATGCTCTGGCTTCACAGTCTCCAAAGCAGCCCGAATGAGGCAAAGATGAGGGAGTGATGGGGTTTTAGAGCCTTTCCAAACTCTCCAAATTTTCCAAACTGTCGTGACTGGAAGACCTGTCTAGGTTTGTGTGTCTCCACAGTGCAGTCAGGTTCAGGACCGCCCATCTCCACAGTGGAGAAGCCAGTCTCTGCAGCATGATTTCCAGTCAGGCAGTCTCACGCAGGAGTCTCTAAGGGCTTCAGCCATGAGGCCGGAGCCTCTGGAGTTGGGCTGCCCATCCCTGCCCTCTATCAGCTCTCTCGCCACAGGAGCCCAGCAAGGCCCTCTCTGTGCGATGCCTCAGGACACCTATAAAGCAAATGCAAGGCCACACACACTGAATGTCACACGCTATTCCTCATCAACCACATCCAACTAACTCACTGCAGAACCGGCACATGTATAGACGGTTTTCTCAGGGAGGAGGAGAAGGAGGCACACAGAAATCTGGTGTCATGTAATGTCTGACAAAACTTTTCCTGGGGAGATGTGATACACACCTTTAGAAATCTCCTGACCAACCAAAGCACAGATAACACTAAATGCCCACGTGGTGAAGTAAGAGCATTATGGGATTTCTCATAGGATTACCAGTGAGGGGTTACTTACAGGAGCAGAGCAAGACCCACCTCAGCTCACAAACGCTGGGAACCTGGGCCCACCGCACAGTCTATAGGCAGCTCAGCAGAGCCTCTCCTTTCCAAGGGACTCTGGTCTAAACCTCTTCCAGGTGTTGTGAAGTTCGAGACCATCAGGGAAAGAGCACCAAACAAATTCTAAATTTACAAGAAGAACGATTTTATTTTATTTAAAACAATGTTGCAACAAGGGCCCAGGGTAGCTTGGCACACACCTGCCAAGACAGACTCTATAGAAACCAACCAGAAAGTAGGCCTGAGTCTCTAGAGTTTACCCTAAGGCAATACCTGGTTCCAAGAAAGACCACAAACTGAGACCACCCAGGCACCACCCAGGAACAGACCATCCACAGGGAATTCCTAATGTTCCAACTATTGTCCATAGGAGCACCTGATGTCCCTTAGCCCAGCACACCCACCCCCTTCACCAAGACGCCCCTAGACAAATGTCAGCCAATCAGGGGTCCTAAACCTTAGGAATACCTCACCCCAACCTCTGCTATCATAAAATCCCGCCCCAGCTGAGCTTGGGTCTCTCTGATTGGGCCAATGCATTTGGCACACAAAGAGTCTGAATTCAAATGTGCCTGTGCCTGTGTGTTCAGATGACACGGTACCTTGTAGAGATCAGAAGACAGCTTACAGGAATCAAGCCTTCCTCATGTGAGACACGAGGACTAAACTCAGGGTCAGGTCAGGCTTGGTCACAAGCTGGTTTACCCTGAGTCTTCTGACTGGCCCAGTCTGTGCTGCTTGACTGTGGATTTGATGTGACCAGTTCCCCTAGCTGCTGCCACCTTGGCTTCTTGACAGACTGTGGTCTGAAACTGTGAGCCAAACTCCCTACTTAAGTCGCGATGCCAGAGTATTTTAGCAGAGCACAGAAAACTAACACACTAGTCTGAAGATCCCATCCTTGGGGGACACTAGTTGTTTAACTGTGGCGAAGAGAAAGTGCCATTGATATCAGCAGGGTCGCTCTGTGAGTGAGAAGCACACTAGATGCACCCACCCTGACCACTTGACTCAATCCCAGTCCCAGGTAAAACTGGAAAGAGCTCTGTGTCCATAAAGCTGTCCCATGACCTCCACACCTAGGCCGTAACTTGTGCATTCCTGCATAAACACAGTGGTGTAAACATAACATTTATAAAGTGCCTTTGGCTCTATCTTGCTATCTGCATAGCCCCTAACGTGGTCAGACCACCTAAAAGTGCTCCGTCCAGGTCATGAGGGGCCAACTAACCACAGCAAACCACAAGATGGTTGGTCAGTCAGTGTGCCTTTAAGGAAAATGGGTCCCAAGATCAAAGAAAGGAAGTGGTCCCTGCTCAAATGGAGTCCCTGGTGCTTCCCTTCCAGGAGTAATGAAGCCCAGGAAGTCAGCAAAGGCTCAGTGCAGGGCAGCTGGCGGGAGAGGAGACCTCTCCACTCTGTGTCCTGCTAGGATTCTGCTCACTGCTCCAGGGCACAGTCACTGCCCTGAGCTTTCACACCCAGTGCCCAGGATCACAGCTCAGTCCCAGTACTGACCCATGGCAGGGGGCAGGGAGCTGTGATACTGGTGTGGGGTGTGGTGTCAGATTGCAGTCTCTGCATATTTTGGATTCATTAGAAGTTTTCCTGAAGTACTGATTACAAAAGAGAACAGCATAGAATTTTTGAATTTGGGGTTATTCTGGGACCCACAGTTAAATCCATGCATAGTCCCTGTCTCAATCAAAAAGAAAGCCTGGTATGTGGGATCTAGCCTGGCTTGGCCCTGCCCTCCAAAGTGGTCTGGAGGCCTCAGGCCCCACCTGCACCTACAAAGCTGCCCCTCCTTAGGAACTCCCAAGAGCTCCCAGCAAGAGCTAGGTCCAGAAGGAGAGGAATTCAGAGAGAACAGCCAATCAGGCAGAGTTAGACAGGAGGGTCACTGAGCTGAGGGACACTGGCCTGAGTTCCAGCAACCCTCAGCAGAGGTGACATGCTGGACAGCCAGCTCCATGGGGTTTGCACTTTGAGGCTGTACTGATCACCTGGGGTCGGGGCATCTTCTCCCACACTGTGGCGGCCATGTCACTTTTGGACAGTTAAACCCTACACACTTGTTCTTGGAAAAAGCAAGGAGAGGCCTGGGGTGGGGGACTGGGTTGGGGAAGGATGTGGCTGCTTCTGTGTTTTCTGAGGGGACATGATGGAGGAGCTACTCACCCTAGCTCCACCCTGTCACTGAGCTAGGCTTCTCAAGCAGGCGTCTTTCTCCTGGACTAGGAGCCCAGCGGTGACAGTAACACTGCCCAAAGCCCTGATGAACCCTTACAGCCCTCTTCCCCAGGGGCTTCTCAGCCACTCCTGACAGGGTCCAGCCTGACAGCCAGTGGCTCACCAGGTGGGGCTCTAGGACCTCACATGGCTCTCCAGGAAAGTCAGATGCCATGCTCCTTGGGCACCAATGTTGCTGTACTTTTTCCCATGTCTCTGCTGCCAGCAGGGATCTTCAAGCCCACCCAAGGCCCCTCACAGACAGGCTGAGCCAGAGGACAGCTAAAGGGCTTTATTTGGTGTCAGGAGGGGGAGGTGAGGTGAAGGTGTCGGGGAGGAGCAGTGGGGAGATTGGTCCAGGATAGGTGTGGTACAGGGATGTCCTAGTCAGGTTTGGGCAGCAAGGCTTGCTCAGCAGGTGCAGACCTAGGTAGCTGCTGTGACAGAGAGAAGAGATATAAGTCCCCCCAATTTTGAAGAAGCAGCAGTCAGGGGAGTCATGGACAGGGATGGCCCAGAGCACATATGGGACTTTCCCCGTGGTTTTGTGTAGTCCCTGCTAGGAGCTGGGGTCCTCTGAAGAGATCCCTCACCACTCCCATGAACAGCCTGGTCTCTGCCTCCCTGGAGAGAATGGGAAGAACAGGGCAAGGCAGAGACCAGGGACTAGGAGAGATCATGACAAACAGGAAGGACTTCCTAGCTGTCCTGGAAATTACACTCAAGGCCACCTCTCTGGTGACAACACCTGTCTGTGTGGATGGGATGAGGACCAGGGCTTCCTGAGCCCCACATTCTAGGCTTCTCTACATTCCTACAGGTGGGGCGGGGTGGGGGGAGACTTACCCTAGTCGCTTTCAGGCACACAGTGCTCTGTAGAAACCAAAAGAAGCCCAGGGATGAGAAGGGCCCTGTAGAGGACCCCATCACATCTGAGGCTCAGACCCTCCCTCAGCCAAGACCTGAGGCAGAGCCTGGCAACCCTGGGAGAGGTGACAGGACCTTGAAGGTTCAGTGCAGAAACCAGGGATCCAGAGAGAGCAAGGGAGAAAGTAGACAGAAGCACAGGAGACTTGGAGGTACGTGGAAACACCGAGGGACGGTGGCTCAGAATGTGACATTGTGACCCTGAGGAAATGATGGAGATACCACAGAGACATAGGGGACAGGGACAGACATGAAACAACACGAAAGGGACAATAAGACCTGGCACAGAGAGGACGCAGAAGCACAGAGACAGACATGGTTTGTGGCCACACACAGGTAGCAGTGACACAGGGGACACAAGGAGAGGCATGGACAGTCCTGTTCTCACCATTTAACTCTTGTACAACGATGTCTTCCACTTTGAGTCCCTTACGCAGTACAAATTTCTTAAATTCTTCCATGGCCTCTGGGTTTTCCTCAGGGTTTCTCCCTGTGTGGAGGTGGGACAGGCTTAAGGGATGGGGCTCAGCTCTGCAGAGAGCCAGAGACAGGGATGGGAGCATTAACCTACACAAAGGTTGAGAGAGGACCCTAGTGGTTAACAAAGAACTGGCTGTGGACACCCAGATACTGAGGGACCCTGTGGCCCTAGGGAGAACCTCTGAAGACTTACAGGACACTCCACAGACCTGTAGGAGCCATGAATCTAAGGGGCCATGAGGCTGTCACCTACCCTGGGGGATGGCTACCTACCATAAAGACCTCTGTCAAGACATTCCCTTTGACCTGACCTTTGACTGAGATCCCTGGAAGTGGCATTTGCTGGCTTCTGGGGTGGAGACCGTTCCTGAGTGCTCAGGTCTCCAAAGGGCACAAAAGCCCAATGGTCCTTTTCACACATTTCCTGGGCAGTACCCTGGGCACAGCACCAAGAGGCTTCCCAGTCCTCAGTGCCAGGCATGTCTGGTGGAATTAGAGACCAGACACAGAATTTAGGGCCTCCGTGGCACCTCACCGATGAGCTTTCCCACACCAAACAACTTTCCAGGGAGGCGGCCTTCACAGTAGAAGATATAGTGGTCCTTCACTGGCAGCGCTGTGATATACATGGACCTCTTGTCGTCAACTGTAGGTGAACAGAAATAACTCTTAGTATCTTATCCTTGAGGCACCATTGCAGACCATGTGAGGGAACACCTTGGAAACTTCAGTGGTCACCCAGGAGACCTGTCTATTCTAGCCCTGGCCGTTCTATCGCATCCATAGATAGACACGAGCCATTTTGTGGAAGCTGTCAAGGCCAACTAAGATGTTCAGAGAAGGGGGCTGAGGTTGGACCCAGGCCTGAGCATCCATCTCCCTGCCTGGCTTTCTGATCTTTAGCATGGTTTTCTCATGGGTCAAGATCTGAGATCCAGGCAGGGGACCAAGAGCCAGTCAGTTGCTAGAGTTGACTACACAACGACCTCTATATCTGGTATGTGGAAAGTGACTGGATGGTCAGTTCTACAAGCTGGACCAAGCGAGGACCCATCTATCCAAGGGCTGCCACTGAAGGACATCCTTAGACACAGGGACTCACAGGAGGTGAATTTGCCAGGCTCATCAGTTTTCTTCATCAGGACTTTAATGTCATGGCAATGACCGTTCTTCCTGTAAACACAAGTCCACTGTCAGGCTGCTCTCAGCACCACAGCGCAGCATCTCAGTTCTTTTGGTGAATTAGCCCTGGTCAGGAGATCTCCTAAATTCCATGTTCCGGCTTTTGGAAACTTCTTGGGACTATGTCCCCTTAAAGTCTGGGATCTTTTAGTTTCCCAAACTCAAAACATAGCATGGATAGCAAGGGAGAGACAGACAACTAAGGAGGCCCACAGCTGGGGACACGTACCAGAATATAATCTCGGCCTCCAGGTCTCCTCCTTCCAGGGCTGTCATCTTCACAGGGAAAACCTTTGAGGGTATCTTGTGACTGAATAGGCTGCCGTTGTGTATCATGGCCTTTGGATACCAGGTTCCAGAGTACTGCAGGAGACAAAGCTTTGCACATGCCCAATCATGGCCCTCTTCCTATCCAGGTTCCAGCATATGGGCTAGCACCCGAGTAGACACTCAGGGCCTAGGCTGCAGCCACTGAGAAGGGCTAACCCTGTATTCCAGGACCTTGGTCAAAAAATAGATACCAGCGCTTTAGATACCCAACCCCATGATGGTAGAAAGTGTGTGCTCCCCATCAATGTACCTAAACTCTTGAGGCCTACACCTCAGCACTGGCTGAATGCCCTTGTCTACAAGGCCTTCTAGCTCTGGGTATCATGGAACAAGGAGCCCTCACCAAAACCTGATTTCTGTTCTAAACCCCTATATCAGGAGGCCACCTATCTTCTGATAGAATAGTGGAAGCCCAGTTCTGACTGCTCAGTGCAAGGTCAAGTTCAACCTTCAAGGAAACATGTTGCCCCTCAGCTCAAATCTACCAGCACCACGCAGAAGGACATACCTATATCCCATCCCTCCCCATTGATGTTCCCCTCCTCACATCCTCCTGGTCATCTGATGGAACTTCCTGGGCCTTCAGGACAGCCACCAGCCCCAGAAGCATGAAGGTCAAGAGCAGGCTCTTCATCTTTAGTCACTAGCTGGGCTCTCACACAAGGCAGGTCACCTGGGGAAGGTCTGCTCTGGCTGCTTATACAGTGCCCTTTATATCCCCCGTGGCCAGGGATGTGTGCCCACTTGGCACTGACCATGTCCCTCCCGTCCTTCTCTCATGGCCAAATCTACATCCATCATGGAGGTGGAAGGTTGTTGTTGTTGGGATCTGATGACAATGAACGCAATGTCACCCACAGACAAAGAAAGACACACAATGTCCTGCAATGTCTGTGCCACAAGACTTGTGTCCACAAAGGACCCTGGGAAGACAGGTGACTCAGCGGCAGGGAGGGAGGGCCAGGCTTCCCTTCACAGCCCTGTCCTCCATCTGCCATGGCTGCCCTGAGCTGTGTCCACTGAGATCTGGATTCTGACCTCCTGTGCAGAGAATGGGGCTGAGCTACACCACCAGAGACTGTTGCTAGTCCCCAGACGGCCTGGCCGCTGCCCGGGAGGGAGCCCACTTCATTGTCCTTTTCGTGCATGGATACCCCAGCTGGACCTTCCTGTAAGTGGGGACACAGACTCCTGACTCTTGTCATTTTGAACAGCATCAGGGCAGACCCCCTGCCACACTAGGCCACACCATGACCCTGACCCAGCTGTGGGCTCTGCAGGGCACTTCTTACTCTCAGATGTCCTGGTCCTTTTCACTGCCTGACCAATGCCATCTCCTCAACCACCAGTTAGGGCTCTGTTTCCATAGTTCACATGATTTACGTTGACTGCATGAAGAATTCCAACCACACATGAATATTTGTCCCCTGAAGGGACATGTCGGTGGGGTTCACCTCTATGAGCTCAGGGGGATTCATTTCCAACAAGGGGCCCTGGCCTTCTGCTGTTCTTGTCATCTGAGGACCTGCTGAGAGGACATTTCAGAGCCAGGGCTGCCCTGGTGCAACTGAGGTCCATGTGTGTTCATTTCTTGCCATCTTGTGCACTGAGGTGGGATGAAGAAACAGCGTCCAGCCTGACTTGAACCCAGCCCTGTGCTCCTATTGAACTTCGTTCCTCTGGAGTCCACAGCTTCCTTTCCTGTTATCTCTGAGCACCCACAGGCTCTCAACATGGCCCGATCAAACTCTTTTTGTGTAAATGATGCAAAAAGCACCATGACCCAAAGTGTCAACCTGTGTTCTGAATTCATGATGTCTGCCTGGCTCCAGGCCTTGGCCCAGCTTCCTTCCCAGTAGGAACTGTGCCTTCCACTCCCTATTCTGCAGTTCCTGAACTTGGCCCCCTGCCTGAAACCTAGAAGGTCAGGTCTGGAGAAGGATTTCATTTCCTGTGTGGCTGTCTACACTCCAAGGCTCAGGAGATGGGTGCTGGTCCCACAATGGTATCGCTGTGCCTGTCTGGACCAAAGGTGGATGGTCTCAAGTATCCACAAACAATCTTAACGAGCATGCTCTGACTTGCCCTGGCTTGTGCTGAGGAGCTGGCATGGCCCAGGTCTTGACCTCACTATAGAAGGTGTTGGTCAGGAGGCCTCACATTCTGGGTGTGAGTGGGGAGGGCTTTAAGACCAGAGATTACAAAACAGGCTATCATTTCCCACTCAGGGGTGCAGGGTCTCTGAACCTAACAACTTGTCCTTCATTATCATGTTTGATTCATTCCTCTGAGCAGCTCACAACACAGGCACCTGTGTTTGATTCCCTGAGTCAAAGGAGAACAATATGCCTGTGATTGACAGAGCCAGGGACGCTGTCATTCTGCTGGAGGTCATTGGAACTTCTCAGGTGGCTCTCATTATCCATTTCTCTCGTCTGAGTCTTGGCACCTGGTCTGTCTCAAGGTATCCAGTTACGTTCCCTGGCATGACTAAACTAAGGTGGGATCACATAGCTGCCATCCTGTGGAATGGACTCCATTTGAATCCTGAAGTGTCAGTGCTGGGGTGGCTATAGCTGAAAGTGCTGATGGCTGACCCTTACTGTCCCCTGCCACTGCGGTAGACATTTCTTAACACCAGAGAGACTAGCAGCTTCCCAGTCTAGTACCTGCACCTCCCTTTTATGTTCTCTGACCCCCAGCCTTGAAGGGCAGGTGTGAGGGTGATAACCACACAGTCATGGATGGGTCTGAAGCTTCCCCCACAGGTTCTTGTGCAGAAGGATTAGTCCCAGCTGACAGCCCTATTTGAAGAGACTGCAGACCGAGGCCAGGGCTGGTAGAAATTAGTCGTGGAGAACACCTTGTCCTCCTTCTGCTTCCTTGACGGCACGAGATGCCAGCAGTTCCACTTAACCTTCTCTGCCATGATGCTCTACTCACCACAGGCCCTCGGCCATGAGACCAAACCATCGTGGGCAGAACCTCTGACTCCAGGAGCCAAAATAACTCCTTCTTCTTTAAGTTGTCCTCTCGTGTGTTTAAGGCGATGATGAAAACCTGGCTGATACATTGTCAGCATGGATGGAAACTGAGAGGATAGTGGGGCTGGGCTCCCCCCACCCCGAGATAACATGAAATGTCCAACCTGTGACTCATAGGTCGTCAGGAGAGTCAAGTCCCTGTGCTCACTATTCTAACTCTCTCATTAAAAAGAGAATATATGACCTTAAAATATTACTACATGCCAGGCTTCTGGCCTCCAGAACTGATCAAAAATGTATTTGTAGGTTTCTGGTTTTGTTCTGTTAGCAGCGCAGGGACCTACCCCAGGCCTGTCACAGGCTTTGGTGCACCTTACCACCCAGTTTCATCCTATGTCCACAATTCTGTATTTTAAATCATTTAGTTTGTAGTACTGTGCTATAACTGCCCTTAAAATAAATCCTAACTGATCAATAGTTACATTAAATGCAAATGATCAAAATCCATCAAACACAATGCAGGACTAGTCCAGAGGGCTGAAACCATATGGTGGCTATTGTTGTCTGCTGTGGGAGTGTCATATATCAATCTGTTGATTTCATTGGTTAAGCAATAAAGAAACCGCATGGCCCTGATATGTTAAAACATAGGTGGGAGGAGTAAACAGAACAGAATGCTGGGAGGAAGAGGAAGTGAGCTCAGAGACGCCATGCTCCCCTCTCCTGGGTAGACATGATAGCTCTGCTCTCTGAGGCACACACAATGAAGCTCCGACCCAGGATGGACGTAGGCTAGAATCTTCCCGGTAAGCACACCTCGTATCTACACATTATTAGAAATGGGCTAGTCCAGGTGCGAGAGTTAGCCAAGAAGAGGCTAGATATAATGGGCCAAGAAGTTTTTAAAAGAATACAATTTGTGTGTTGTTATTTCAGGGCATAAGCTAGCCAGGTGGCCGGGGTACTGGGGACGCAGCCCCGCCGCTCATATTACAACAGTTGTCTTCAAGGGATCTACGTTAAAAGTGATGATAGAGGTGAACTGGATGTAAAAGTATAGAACTGCCATAGGTCAACTTTAATCTAACAAGATGTAACATCAACTAATGTAAAACCTAGAACAAAGCAAAATTAATGGGATAATGAGGGGCAGCGTACAAGGACAGGTGTGCCATTCCTCGGGAAGGAGCTACCATCCCAAAGGTTAACAGAGCAGTCAACAGGGCAGAGTAATAGAACTTGGAAGCAGGGAGAGAAATGGAGAGAAAGAAATTGAGAAAGAAATGGAGAGGGAGAGAGAGAGAGAGAGAGAGAGAGAGAGAGAGAGAGAGAGAGAGAGAGAGAGAGAGATCTCCACATTTAGGGTTGGAGATGCCCCCCCCTCCACCAATAACTGAAAACAAGCAGGGACATCTATGGCCTCAGCCTCACTCTCACCCCACAGCTGTGAACTCCCCTCACCAATGCAGTGCTACCCACAGTCCTTTTATACATCACACAGCATGCAACAACAGTGTGCAACTTGTCCTAGTGGTGTATGGACACACTGCAAAAAACTGACAGTGTGAGGGAAGTGTCCACCAAGGTCATGGAGCACATAGCAGACCTCAGCGCCAGAGGGAGGTGGGGTATGTTTCTCAACGGACTTCAAAATGCTAAAACTCAACTCTGAGCAGTTCATGGACCAAAGAGGAAGCCTGCAGGGATGTGAAACATTGAACTTAGTGAAAATGAGAAGATGTGTCTGTAGCTAAGCTGTTTGGTAAGCTGAGGCAGAAGGATGGTAAGTCTGTGACCTTACATTACTGAACGAATTCAAGGCCCTATAGGGCAAATTATTAAGACTGTGTATCAAGATTCTTAATATGAGGAGTTGTAGGGATGGGTCAGTGGTTAAGAGTACTAACCCCCCCCTCTCCATTTTTCTTCTTAGGGTTCTAGTCTCAACAATCACAGTATGGCTCACAGCACTCTGTAGCTCCAGTTCCAAGGGATTCAGTGTCCTCTTCTGTCTTCCACAGAGACTAAGCAAGCACTCAATATACAGGCATACACACAGGCAAAACACCTATACTCATAAAAATAAATAAATAGATATTTAAAATGAAAATTTAAAAAATAAAAAAGTATTGCAGAATGTCTCTCAGGGTTTCCATTGCTGTGAAGAGACATCATGACCACAGCAACTTTTATAAAGGAAAACATTTAGTTGCAGCTTGCTTGCAGGTTTAGGGGTTTAGCCCGTTGCCAACATGGTGGGCATCATGATAGGCATGCAAGCAGATACTGCACTGGAGAGGTAGCTGAGAGTTCTACATCCAGATCTGCAGGAAGAGAAAGAGACACGGGGTTCTGCGCCTGGGCTAAAGTCAAAGCCCACCCTCCAGTGACAAGCTTCTTCCAACAAAGTCAAACCTACTCCAAGAAGGCAACACCTCATAATTCTTGTTATATAGTGCCTGTCCCTATGAACCTATGGGGGCCATTTTCACTCAAACTACAACATTCGCCTCCACGGCCCCCACAGGCTTAGAGCCATATCATAAAACAAAATGTATTTAGTCCAATCACAGCCTCAACACTGTTAAAAACACACAGTTCAAAGTCTCTTATGCTCATGGCAATCTCTTAACTATAAACTCTGTAAAAATCAAAATGAAAAAGCAGATCACATCCTTACAACATACAATGACACAGGATATGCATTCCCATTTCAAAGGGGGGGAAGGGAGCATAGTGAGGAAACACTGGGCCAAAGCAAGACTGCAAACCAGATGAATAAACTCTAATCTCTGCCTCTCCATATCCAATGTCAAAGCGTTCTTCAGATCTCTAACTCCTTCCAGTTTTGTTGACTGCAACCCACTTCTTTCTCTTGGGTTGCTTCCTCTTCCTGTTAGCTTCTGCCCTTGGCTGGTGACCCACAACTCTGGCATCTCTGACATCTTGGGGTCTCCAAAGCAATCCAGGCTTTACCTTCACAGCTTCATACAGTCTCCTCTCTGGCTTCCACATACAGGGACACTCCTGTTACACAGCCGGCCTCAGAGGCTTATCTTAGTCACAGAGGGAGATTCCACAGCCCCTTTCTTCTATCTTTGACTAAATCCAGAGCCAGGTCCCTAAAACTGCTTCTTCTAAGACCTGGTCTGGCCTCAAAGTCTTCTTGGCAGCTGTGTTTGTCTGACAACTCTCAGTTTTTATTGCTTACTCTGACAGAGAAAGACCTAGATAATCTGATCAGTTTCAGGGCCTTCCTGAAGCTGTTGGAGCTGTTGAACTATTTTGACATGTCTGCCTTCCTGTTCACAGTTTCCCTCCAGGATGGAATATGCTAGTCCCGGAGGAAACCGTTATACAGCACACAGTTCTTGGACATCCCAGCACTTGAACTCAAGGTACTAACCTCTACTGAGGAAGAAGCCCTGATTCCTGGGAGGGGCTCTGCCCTCCTGAGCTCCCCCCCCCCTTTGCTATCACTCTTTGAACTCTGGCCCCCTCCATTCAAGAAGTCTCACATTTTGGATAGCAAGAGACTTGGCCCTACCTCTCTGAGCTGCTCTGATTGTCCGTGACTGATCCGTGTGTCGCTTAGAGTAAGACTACTCCCATGCATCTCCTCTGCAGCTTCCTCTACCGCCCGCCCTGGCCAGTCTGTGCTGTGAACATGGTGTGAGGATGGCTGAAGCTCCCAGAAGCCCTGTGTTACAGTGAGGGAGTGGCCAGCACACCTGCCAGGAATCACAGGTCTTCAGCCCGCAACTGTCAGGAGACTCTGAGCTCCAGTAGTGTATGTCCTTTGCTCATTCTGTCTAATTTGTCAGATGCATTCTGTAAAATTATTCATAACATTGCACTTTCCTGCCTCTAGGTAGAGCCTTTAGTAACACCAAGGTCATCCCTCTCCTGTTGTCTCAGGGCCCAGGGTAGCTTGGCACACACCTGCCAAGACAGGTCTATAGAGACCATCCAGAAAGTAGGCCTGAGTCTCTGGAGTTTACCCTAAGGCAATACCTGGTTCCAAGAAAGACCACAAACTGAGACCACCCAGGCACCACCCAGGAACAGACCATCCACAGGGAATTCCTAATGTTCCGACTATTGTAGGTAGGATCACCTGATGTCCCTTAGCCCAGCACACCTACCCCCTTCACCAAGACACCACTAGACAAATGTGAGCCCATCAGGGGTCCTAAACCTTAGGAATACCTCACCCCAACCTCTGCTATCATAAAACCCCGCCCCAGCTGAGCTTGGGTCTCTCTGATTGTGCTAACTCATTGGACACACAAAGAGTCTGAATTCAAACTTGAATAAGAATAAAGGCTCGCTTTGCTGGAGAGGTTGTGGAGAAAGGGGTACACTCATCCATTGCTGGTGGGAATGCAAACTTGTGCAACCACTCTGGAAAGCAGTGTGGCGGTTTCTCAGGAAATTCCGGATCAACCTACCCCTGGACCCAGCAATACCACTCTTGGAAATATACCCAAGAGAGGCCATATCATATAACAAAAGTATATGCTCAACTATGCTCATAGCAGCATTGTGTGTAATAGCCAGAACCTGGAAACAACCTAGATGCCCTTCAATGGAAGAATGGATGAAGAAAGTATGGAATATATACATATTAGAGTACTACTCAGCAGTAAAAAACAAGGGCTTCTTGAATTTTGCATGCAAATGGATGGAAATAGAAAACACTATCCTGAGTGAGGTAAGCCAGACCCAAAAAGAGGAACATGGGATGTACTCACTCATATTTGGTTTCTAGCCATAAATAAAGGACATTGAGCCTATAATTCGTGATCCTAGAGAAGCTAAATAAGAAGGTGAATCCAAAGACAAACATATAGGCATCCTTCTGAATATTAACCTTCTTCAGGCGATGAAAGGAAACAGAAACAGAGACCCACACTGGAGCACCGGACATAAATCTCAAGGTCCAAATCAGGAGCAGAAGGAGAGAGAGCACGAGCAAGGAACTCAGGACCGCGAGGGGTGCACCCACACACTGAGACAATGGGGATGTTCTACTGGGAACTCACCAAGACCAGCTGGCCTGGGTCTGGAAAAGTCTGGGATAAAACCGGACTCTCTGAACATAGCGGACAATGAGGACTACTGAGAACTCAAGAACAATGGCAATGGGTTTTTGATCCTACTGCACATACTGGCTTTGTGGGAGCCTAGGCAGTTTGGATGCTCACCTTACTAGACCTGGATGGAGGTGGGTGGTCCTTGGACTTCCCACAGGTCAGGGAACCCTGATTGCTCTTTAAGCTGATGAGGGAGGGGGACTTGATCGGGGGAGGGGGAGGGAAATGGGAGGCGGTGGCGGGGAGGAGGCAGAAATCTTTAATAAATAAATAAATTTAAAAAATAGAAAAAAAAAGAAAAAGAATAAAGGCTCTGGGCTGGAGAGAAGGTCTGGCGCCTTCTTCTGGCCTTCAGGCATACAGACAGAATATTGTATACATAATAAATAAATAAATATTAAAAAAAGGTTAAAAAAAGAATAAAGGCTCTTTGGTTTTTTTATATGGGACTCAGTTGGTTTCCTTGTTGGTTTTTGGAGAACTCTGCAGTCTGGGCATAACATAGACAATATGTTCTCTCTTCCCTGTTACCCACTCCTCTCTCTCCTCATCCCCCCTCCCTCTCCCTCCCACACTTCCTCACTCCCTCTCTCTCTTCCTCTCCTTCCTCTCTCAGTCTTTCCCATCAAGGGAAACATTTTCCTTGCAATATCTCTGCCTGGGAGAGCTTCAGGAAACTACATACTCTGGAGAAATTCAAAGATGCTGAAGAGCACCACCTGACGCCAAGAACTGAAAGACCGAGGGGCAAGTCTTGGTGGTCAAAGCTCAGACAGTGATGAAATTCAGAGGGCCTCACAACAGTCCAGATGTTTGTGTCCACCTACCCTCCATGTGAGGGGACTCTGGCTGATTCGAGAGTGTGGAGCATGGCTCAGGCAGGCCTTGCCCTTCTCCTCATTTCCTCTGCATTGCTAAAAACCTTTAGATTACATTCCTAAAGCTAGCCACCAAGGTCTATTTTCATATTTGGTCACTTCTTCCTCCTGAGGCTGACAACCCAGGCCCAGCTATCAACGTATGAAGTTCAACAATCAAAAGCCCCCTTTGGTTCACCTAGTTAACACGCTCAATCAAAACATACCACCACATCCAAGCCCATTCTAACACAGACCTTCCCTTTTTCTCCCCTTATTACACTTGCTGGGGTACCTTGTTCAGCCTAGATGCAGGGGGAGGGACTTGGTCCTGCCTCAACTTACTGTGCCAGGCTTTGTAGACTCCCCATAGAAGGCCTTATCCTTTCTGAGGAATGGATGGGGGTGGTTTTGGGGGAAGGTGAGGGAGGAGGAGAGGGAGGGCGAACCATGGTTGGTTTATAAAATGAATTAAAAAATTACACCTGCTAGGTCATTTGCTGCTGTTTATCTGCCAGAGTCGGGAAGCAGCCGCTTTAACCTTTCTTCCCCAGGTCCTAAAGGATCTCTCTGTGAAAACAGGTGTTTGGGTGTGGTTTGTGACTACTCAGAAGTCCTGGAGGGAATCCCTGGTTTGTTTGTGTGTGTTAGTGTGTGTCTCCTTCACCATGTGTTGAGACCCAACCTCAAGAAGATGGGGTTGGGCATGGCTTTCAGAGGTACAGAATTGATATTTTTAGACCAGGTTCTTTCCTTCCACAGTGTAAGCACACAGTGGTTCACAGCCATCCGAGAACCAGGAAATGGGCTCCCAGCAAACCAAAATCTGCTGGCTCCTTGACCTTGGCTTCCGGGCTCTGAAACTGTGAAATCAATGTCTGTTTATAACCACGCGGCTTATGTTGTTTTGTTCTCATAGCCAAGTCCACCTCTGAGGAAGGACTCGCAGAGCGCCCTGCTGACTGCCCTTAGCCAGAGGTTCACAGGGCACAAGACCAGGAACAAAACAGACCGGACCTAATTCCTAATGGGTAACATGAAAAAAGCTTATAACAGGTTCAATAGCAATTACTGTGATTGTCCAACGTGGTCAACACCTAAATCAGAGATGTCCAGATGGATGGAAGGAAGAAGGTGACTCCATGGGCCCTGGCGGAAGAGAAGAGTTAGGATAAGGAAGAGAGAGAGAGAGAAAGCTAAAGAGAGAAAGAACCTGCTTTAGACATTCTTAAAGCAGGGCCAGGACAGCTGGGAATTGTGTAGAAACAAAAAGAAAACTCAGCAAAAGGAAGAAAGCCAAGCACAACTCGAGCACTGTGGCCCCTGTGAGGGAGGAGTCAGAGCCCCAGGCCAAGGACAGCCAGGTAGCCCTGGTGCTGGCAGCCACAGGACAAGGCCACAGCTCAAATCCAGATGTTGATCTTGTGGAGAACAGTTGGTTTTCTAGCTAGGTGGGTGGGCTGTGGATAGCAGTCCCCCAGCTCTGAGGGCTGTGGCCAGGAGCCACCCTGAGAGGGAACCTGATATGTAAAACCAGCTCTCTCTTGCAGGCCAGGAGCAGAGAACCATAACAATTCAGGGACCCTGAATTTAACCTCCCACACAGCTCTAGGGTGAGAGTTTGGGAGGCAGCTATGGAGAGTAGGTGTCTGGTATTGAGTAACCAAAAAGTCCAACTGGCAGGAAGCTGGGCCCAGGCAGTGAAGTGCATGGGAAAAGGGTCCCCACCCTGGCTGTGCCTGGGGCTGACCTGATCAACTGAAAATACTCTGGAGTTTGACAGCGCTGAGTTGTGGCCAGCAGGTCTATCAGAGCCTTGAGTATGGCTCTGTGGACTCTGAGATCCCTGACTCTAGCGGCCTACTCTTCCTCCCAGCTGCAGCCTCCAGTGTGGTGGCCTTTGAATGTAGGTCCTTCCACCCAGACAGATCTCAGCACCGTGGCCGCTGGCTCACTCCCAGCGCACTCGGAGACCCTCCTTTCCCCTCAGCTGGAACTTTAGCTACTCCTGGATAGGAACTGAGGAAGCTCTGGAAGGTGAGGGGGGAAAAAAGGGCTTGCAAAGCACTCAGACTGCAAAGCCAAGTGTGGCCAGCAGAGGCCCCTGGTACGCAAGGGAAAGTACCAAATGACGACAGCTCCTGTGTTCAGTTGTCCCATGTGGGGCCAGCACAGCCTAAATGGGAGGAGAGATAAGAGTCCACAAGCTCAGCTGATGCCATACACCCCGTGCACCTGGCCGCCTCCAAATTCACAGGACCCAGGAAGAAGACACACCGACACTTTGGGTCCCAAAGAGTCTCATTCTTTTAAGCCCCTTCATGCATTTGATCCTACTTTTCAGTTTATGTGATTAGATAATCTTTTCCTTTTCTTTTCTTTTTTGTTCCCCCCACAGACCACCCTATTCCCTGTCTCTTCTTTTCTTTCTTTTTTGTATAGTTTTAACAGTCTTTTAGTCTGCCAATAGAATTGGATTTAATTCTATTTGTTCATCAGAGCTGTGTAAGACTGTTCCCATATAGGCACACAGTCTGCTTTGCGTAATTCTCCCCGTTCTCAGCTGTTTTGCATCCGTTTGTCCCTTAGACTCCTCAATTCTGCTCTCTCGTCATCTGTATCCTAGATGGTTTCAGGTTTCTGTTAACTCTGGGATCCAGGAACGAAATGTGATGTTTGTACTTTGTGCCCTAATCTCCGGTTGCGTTGATTTCCTTTTACAGGTGACACAATTTTGTTCTTTACAGCCAAAAAGAGTCCACTGTTTATGTAAACCATGTTTCCCTCATGCACTAGCCTGTTGATGGAAACCTTGGTGGCCAACTTTAGTGGTTGTGACTTTCCCTCCAGCAAACTTTAAGAGTCTGTGTGGTGTGCTGACTTGACTTCGGGGGTAAATACTCCAGAGCAGATTATCAGGGCCCTCTGGTAGCATTTTCTGTTGTTAGGTTTTAGCTGTTTGAGGACTTAGAAGCTGCACTGGTGCACACTGACACCACCGGAGTGTAAGGACTCCCCGTGAACACATGTGCCCCAGCTATTCACTGTTACCTGTCTCCTTGGTGACTGCCACTCTGGCACCGGTGAGATGGAGGCTAAGGTCACTGTGTTTGTTTGCTTGCTTGCATTTTTCTGATGGCTGGTGATGCTGAACATCTCCCATATGTTTATAGGCCATATGTTTATATACCCCATCCTTTGAGAACTGACTGGTCATTTGATCAGTCCCATTGCTGATTGGTTTGTTTGGTTTCTTGTTATTTAGTATTTTGAGGTTTTGATAGCCTAGATCTGGTTCTCAACCTGTGGGCTGGGATTCCCTTGGACTCACATGTATTCTAGTTACACTATGGCTCATAACAGTAGCGAAATTACAGTTACGAAGGGGCAACAGTGTAACTGTATGGTTGCGGTCACCACAACACGTGGAACTCTATTAAGGGTCCCAGCACTAGGAAGGCTGAGCGCTGGTCTAGATATCGATCCTAGATGTGTAGTTAGCAAAGAATTTCTCTGTACACACTGTGTTTCCTTTGCTGTAAGAAAAATTCTAATACCCAAAGTCCCATTCGCTAAGATTTTGGCCCGACTACTTGGGAGATAAGAGTCTCCCAAGAGTGCATTGGCCGATGCAGATGTCCTGGTGTGCTTTCCCTTCTTTTTCCTGAAATTCCTGCTTTAGAAATTCAGGTCTCAGATTAAGGTCCATATTTATCTGATGTTGACTTTTGAGCAGGCTGAGATATGGAGATTGAACGTTAGTCTTCTATACGTGAATATCCAGATTCACCAGCTCCATTTGTTGAAGAGGCCGACTTCTCCAATGTATACTTTAAACTTTGTCAAAACTCAGGTGGCTGAAACTGCAAAGATTCATGTTATTCTCTTCTGTTTAATTGATTTCTGGGTCTGTTTCCAGGCCAGCATCATTCTGTTCCTACTGCTACGACAATAAACCTAAATTCAGACATGATGATAGAGCCAGCATTGCTTTTTCTCTAAATTATCTTGGCTATCTGGGGTATTTTGTGGTTCCATATGAATTCTATGTTTCTATTCCTGTGAAGAATGTAATTGGAATTTTATGGTTACTGGACTGAATTGGTTACATTGCTTTTGCAGGGACAGTCATTTTCACAATATTATTTTTTAATTTATAAACACAGAGAGGTTTTTCTATCTTCTAATGTTTATTTGTTTGAGTCAAGGTCTCCCTATGCAAATTAGGTTGACCTGAAACTCTTTAGAAATCCACCTACCTCTGCATTCTGAGTGTTGGGACTAAAGACATTGAACACCATTCCCACCCTTAGTATGATCAAATTCTTCTATAATGCTTAAAATTTTTAAATTTTACAAGGTTATCATTTTTGTTAATATGCTTATTTCAAGCTAATTAATTATTTAGATGTAAAAATTTATGTTGATGATGGTTTTGCCTACATGTGTGCATGTGTATTTGTGCACCACCTGTGTTTCTGGTTCCCCTGAGGTCAGAAGAAGGCATCAGATCCCCTGGAACTGGAGTTATAGATGATTGTAAGCCAGTGTGTGGGTACTGGAATCTGAACCCAGGTCCTCTGCAAGAACAGCAAGTGTTCTTAACTTCAGCACCCCACAAGGTAATAGTTGAGGAAATTATGAAAGGGTTTGATTTTGAAATATACCACAAAATACTAAAAAATTGAGAAGATCTGTATAGATTCTCCACCCACAGGACCTACCCAAGCTAAATCAAGAGGAAATTCACTACTTTAATAGATCTATAATGGGCAACAGCGTTTAGTAGTGATAATCTCCCAACACAGAGAGCCAGGAGAGGATGGAGTCACTGCTAAATTCTCCCAAAGACTTAAATCAGCACCAGTGCTCTCCAGACTATGCCTTAGAGAAGGACTTCTGCCACCTTCATTCTGTAAACCAAGACCATTTGATATTAAAAGAATATAATAAGAAAACTATAGATTAAATTCTCTGTTGACCACAGATGCAAAAACTCTCAATAAAATTCTTGCAATCTGAACTCAGCAACATTGAATGGTCAGGCAACATGACCAGACAAGTTTCTTTACAGGAAAGCAAGAGAATGCACAAATTAGGATTTGCAGCCCAACCCCAAACTATAGACAGATGTCATCTTATCATTTCAGTAGATGATGGGAGACTTTCAACAAAGCCAACACTGTTCTAATCAGGGAAGAACTGAAGTACTCTTATTCAATACAGTGCTTGAAGTCTTAGCCATAGCAATAAGTAGGCAAAGAAATGGAGTCTATAAATAAGAGAGGAGCAAGTTCAGCTGTCCTTATACGCACGTTACATTACTTTTTATTAAATTAAATAGAAAACTCTGAGATCTGATTTAAAAGTTTGCAGCAAAACAGTAGAATATAAAGCCAATATTAGCTTTTCTGCATTGAATAATGATAACAATCAAGCTGTGAGACCATGAAAATGTCCAAATCATATCAGCCAAAAAGAGGAAGAAAAAGGAAGAGGCGGAGGAAGGGGAGGAGAAGAAATATTCAATTTCTACAGAAATAATAAAGCATGGAAGAAACAAGATAACACAATAGCAGAAAGAACATTATGTTCATGGATTAGGGGAATAAATATTGTGAAAATGACCATATTGCCAACAGCCGGCTTCAGCTCCAATACAAATTTCTGTCAAAAGTCATATGTCACAGAAACAGGAAATTAATCCTAAAACTCATTTGTGAGCACACAAAGCCCTGAAAAGCCAGAGTCTTCCTGGGCAGAAACAGCAATGCTGGGGGTGTTGTAGCACCTGGTTTTAAACTATACTACAGAGCTGCAGTAACAAAAACAGCATGGTACTAGCACAGAAACAGGCACACCAGTCATATGGTAAAATACAGGACACAGACTCAAACACACATAGCTGCGGCCATCCGACTTTAGACAAAAGTGCTCAGAGCACACAGAGGGGAAGGGGCAGACATCTATTCGTCAGCTGTGCTGGGGACACTGATGCCCACACATAGAAGATGAAGCTAGACTTCAGCTATTGCCCTGTGCAAACACAATCTGAGTGGGACATAGACCTTAATGCACGACCTGAAACTGCTGGAGGGGAAAACGGAAAACACTTCAAGACACAGGATACAGACAGAGAAAAGGACTTTCTGGATAGGACTGAAATTGCACAGGAAATAATCCCAAGCGAAAAGGAAATGTGTGAAATTTAAATATTCTTTCTGCACAGTCAAGGAAATAATCAACAGAGTTAAGAGATGGTCACTTAGGGGAAGAATCTTTGCCAGCTACACAAGCAGCAAGGAAATGACCTACAGACTACGTAGGATACTTAAAGCATTTATAACCAAACAACTCTTCTAACCAATACATGAGCAATGAATTGAACAACGAGTTCCCAAAATGGTAGAATAAATCATCAACAATACGTGAAGTAGTGTTTTACCTTGTTTGCCATCAGGGAAACGCAAATAAAAACAGCAGTGAGGTTTGTTCCCTCACTCAGTTCAGAATGGCAGCCGTCAAGAAGTCAAGTGCCCAAAAATTCTGGGGTGTTGCAGGGAAAATAAACCTTAATACATTGTTTATGGGGACAGAAACTAGAGAAGCCTCTATGAAAACTAGTTTGGAGACTCCTCAGAAAACTAAATATAGAACCAGAAAATGATCCAGCTACGGCAAGCACCCCCGAGTTTATACCCAAAAGATTCTCGTCATTATAGCTCAGGGAAACCTGCACATGTGTGTTGATTGCCATGTGCTCACACAGCCGAGAAGCAGAATCAGCCTAGATACCCACAAACGACTGAGATGAGCAGATACAGAAAACGCCGTGCGTGAACAGTGGAGTTTTGTTCAGTCATAAAGCAAAAGGCAGTTTTTGGGGAAAGAGAGGCAGGAAGAATGAGGCAGGAGGGCTGATGCGGACAGGGCTTTGTTTTGGAGAGAGGGCAATGCTTTAGGGTTAGACAAAGATGATCTAGGCATGGTGTTGCATGGCTTTAATCCCAGTGTCCCAGAGGCAAAGGCAGAGGCAGGTCAATCTCTATTATTTTAAGGCCAGAAGTCAACCTCAGGTCTTCCCCAGGTTGCGATCTACCTTGCTATTTTTGAGGCAAGGTCTCTTCTCTGACTTGGCACTCGGAAGTTAAGCTAGCTGACCAGTGAGCCCCTCCCCAGTGCTGGAAATACAAGTACCCCTCCAGGCCTTGAGAGTTTATGTGGTACACAAACATACATATGCATAAAATTTTATGTAGACATCACACAACAAAAAAATCAATTTAAGAATAATATTTTTTATGTTCACTGTTAACTTTTCTGGTCTTTAAGAGGATCACAGATAATTTAAATTGCTGTTTTGGACTAGACTTTTTATTGTTATTTAATCATTTTTTGAGATTATACTATAAGTATATCATATCCCTCCTCCCTCCAAACACTTTCCATATAGTCCTGCTTGCTCTTTTTCAAACTCACAGCCTCTTTTTTTATTAAGTGTGTGTGTATATATATATATATATATATATATATATATATATATATATATATATATATATATACGATCCTGTCTCTCTTTTTCTGCAAACTACCTTTTGCTTGATTATTGAACAAAACTCCACTGTTCACACATAGCATTTTCTTTATCTGTTCATCTCATCTGTCTGTGGCTATACATATATATGTATAATATATATAATATAGGAATATATTATATAGGTATATAGGCACAACCTGTTCAGTCTACATACTATTTATTGAGTGTTTGTTTTCAGGGCTGACCATCTGGTATTAAATAACCAGTTGCTGTACTCTTCCCTGGAGAAGACTATTTCTCCTGTTCCCAGCATCCCCTCGTTCCTGTAGGTCTTGATGTCTCTTCTGTTCTCCAACCACCTTAGCTTCTCTATTGCTGTTGTCCTTCAACTCACGGTCAGGCCGCCATGCTGATGAGACTTTATGGGGAAGCTTCTGATACCTCTAGGAGACACAATCTCATAACAAACTCCCTGATTTGCTCGGAATTTTGGGGTTGGAATCTTTATTATCTATTTTGAGACATAATTTGAGAGCTATCAAGACAGTATTGACAGCTAAACTAAAGAGCAGCTCTCCCTCGAGAAATGGGAATGTTCTATTCTTTCCCTGAGTGTCTCTTTCTTTACCCATGTTTATAACAAAGATTTCAGGTCCCCATACTAAACTGTGACTCTCTCCTTTGAGATGGCCGAGTCCCCAAATCTGGAGTTCCTGTATACTCTTCTTGAACTTTCTATTTCAGCCAGTCACCAAGTCTGCTTCATACAGGTTCATCCTGAAATTCTTCTCTGCATTGAAGCCAAAACCTGTGTTTGGCCTGTGTCAGGGACTCCAGATAGGGGAAGCCCTCAGACTGCCCTGGGTAGCAGCTCAGAGCTGTGCAGAACCCACATGTCTGCCACAATTCTCTGTGTGATTCTAGCCTCCTGGTATGTCTTTTGTCATCTGTAGTTCCTACACCCTTGTACTTGGAAAAAAACTGTGGGAGAGGCCTGGGTGGGGAACTGGGGGAGGCTGTGGCTGCCTCTATGTTTCCTGAGGGGACATGAGGGAGGAGCTACCCACCCTAGTTCTACCCTGTCACTGAGCTAGGCTTCTCAAGGAGGGGTCTTCATGGCAGCCCACCAAGTCCTCCTGGACTAGGAGCCTGGTGGTGACAGTAACACTGCCCAAAGCCCTGATGACCCTTCACAGCCCTGCTTTTTTCCAGCCTGACAGCCAGTGACTCACCAGGTGGGGCTCTAGGACCTCACATGGCTCTCCAGGAAAGTCAGATGCCATGCTCCTTGGGCACCAGCCCATCAATGTCGCTGAACTTTTTCCCATGTCTCTGCTGCCAGCAGGGATCTTCAAGCCCACCCAAGGCCCCTCACAGACAGGCTGAGTCATAGGACAGCTAAAGGGCTTTATTTGGTGTCAGGAGGGGGAGGTGAGGTGAAGGTGTGGGGGAGGAGCAGTGGGGAGATTGGTCCAGGATAGGTGTGGTACAGGGATGTCCCAGTCAGGTTTGGACAGCACGGCTTGCTCAGCAGATGCATACCTGGGTAGCTGCTGTGACAAAGAGAAGAGATATAAGTCCCCCCAATTCTGAAGGAGCAGCAGCCAGGGGAGTCATGGACAGGGATGGCCCAGGGCACATATGGGACTTTCCCCGTGGTTTTGTGTGGTCCCTGCTAGGAGCTGGGGTCCTCTGAAGAGATCCCTCACCATTCCCATGAACAGCCAGGTCTCTGCCTCCCTGGAGAGAATGGGAAGAACAGGGCAAAGCAGAGACCAGGGACTAGGAGAGATCATGACAAACAGGAAGGACTTCCTAGCTGTCCTGTAAATTACACTCAAGGCCACCTCCCTGGTGACAGCACCTGTCTGTATGGATAGGATGAGGACCAGGGCTTCCTGAGCTCCACATTCTAGGCTTCTCTACATTCCTACAGGTGGGACGGGTGGGGGGAGACTTACCCTAGTTGCTTTCAGGCACACAGTGCTCTGTAGAAACCAAAAGAAGCCCAGGGGTGAGAAGGGCCCTGTAGAAGACCCCATCACAGCTGAGGCTCAGACCCTCCCTCAGCCAAGACCTGAGGCAGAGCCTGGCAACCCTGGGAGAGGTGACAGGACCTTGAAGGTTCAGTGCAGAAACCAGGGATCCAGAGAGAGCAGGGAGAGAGTGGACAGAAGCACAGGAGACTTGGAGGAACATGGGGACCCCGGGAGACAGAGGCTCAGAATGTGACATTGTGACCCTGAGGAAATGATGGAGATACCACAGAGACACAGGGGACAGGGACAGACATGAAACAACAAATAAGGGACAATAAGACCCGGCACAGAGAGGACGCAGAAGCACAGAGACAGACATGGTTTGTGGCCACACACAGGTAGCAGTGACACAGGGGACACAAGGAGAGGCATGGACAGTCCTGTTCTCACCATTTAACTCTTGTACAATTATGTCTTCCACTTTGAGTCCCTTATGCTGTACAAATTTCTTAAATTCTTCCATGGCCTCTGGGTTTTCCTCAGGGTTTCTCCCTGTGGGGAGGTGGGGCAGGCTTAAGGGATGGGGCTCAGCTCTGCAGAGAGCCAGAGACAGGGATGGGAGCATTAACCTGCACAAAGTTTGAGAGTGGAGCCTGGCAGTTAACAACGAACTGGGTGTGGACACCCTGACATGAGGGACCCTCTGGCCCTAGGGAGAACCTCTGCAGATTTACAGGACACTCCACAGATCTGTAAGAGCCCTGAATCTCAGGGGCATGAGGCTGTCCCTTGACCCTGTAGGATCCCTACTTTCCATAAAGGCCTCTGTCAAGACATTCCCTTTGACCTGACCCTTGACTGAGATCCCTGGAAGTGGCATTTGCTGGCTCCAGGGGTGGAGATTGTTCCTGAGTGCTCAGGTCTCCAAAGGCCACACAAGCCCCATGCTCCCTCTCACCCATTTCCGGGGCAGTACCCTGAGCACAGCACCAAGAGGCTTCTCAGCCCCCATTGCCAGGCATGGCTGGTGGAAGCAGAGACCAGACACAGGACTTAGGGCCTCCGTGGCACCTCACCAACGAGCTTTCCCAGGCCAAGCAACTCCCCAGGGAAACGGCCTTCACAGTATATGACGTAGTGGTCCTTCACCGGCAGCTCTGTGATATAGATGAACCTCTTGTCGTCAACTGTAGGTGAACAGAAATAACTCTTAGTCTCTTATCCCTGAGGCACCATTGCAGACCATGTGAGGGAACACCTTGGAACACCTCAGTGGTCACCCAGGAGACTTGTCTAGTCTAGCCCTGGCCTTTCCATCATCTCCAGTTAGACAGGACTCATTTCTTGGAACCTGTTAAGGTCAACTAAGATGTTCAGAGAAGGGGGCTGAGGTTGTACCAGGCCTGAGCATCCATCTCCCTGCCTGGCTTTCCACTCTTTAGCATGGTTTTCTCATGGGTCAAGATCTGAGATCCAGGCAGGGGACCAAGAGCCAGTCAGATGCTAGAGTTGACTACACAACGACCTCTATATCTGGTATGTGGAAAGTGAGAGGATGGTCAGTTCTACAAGCTGGACCAGGCAAGGACCCATCTATCCAAGGGCTGCCGCTGAAGGACATCCTTAGACACAGGGACTCACAGGAGGTGAATTTGCCAGGCTCATCAGTTTTCTTCATCAGGATTTTAACCTCATGACACTGACCGTTCTTCCTGTAAACACAAGTCCACAGTCAGCCTGCTCCCACCAGCAGAGCAGAGCCCCTCAGCTCTTTGGGTGACTTAGCTCTGGTCAGGTGATCTCCTAAATTCCATGTTCCTGCTTTTGGAAACTGCTTGGGACTGTGTCCCTCAAAGGTGGAGATTTTTAGTTTCCCAAACTCAACATATAGCCAGGATAGCAAGGGAGAGACAGACAACTAAGGAGGCCCACTGCTGGGGGACACGTACCAGAATATGACGTCACACTCCATGTCTCCTCCTTCCAGGGCTGTTACCTTCACAGGGAAAACCTTCGAGGGTATGTTGTGACTGGATAGGCTGCCGTTGTGTATCATGGCCTTTGGATACCAGATCCCAGAATACTGCAGGAGACAAAGCTTTGCACATGCCCAATCGTGGCCCTCTTCCTATCCCAGGCTCTAGCATATGGGCTAGCACCTAAGTAGATACTCATAGCCCAGGCTGCTGCCACTGAGATGGGCTAACCCTGTATTCCAGGAACTTTGGTCAGAAAACAGATACCAGAGCATTAGACGACCCAATCCCATGATGGTAGAACGTGGGTGCTCCCATCCAGGTATCTAAAATCTTGAGGCCTACAACGCAGCACTGGATTAATGCCCTTGTCCACGAGTCCTTCGAGCTTTGGGTATCATGTGAACAAGGACCCCTCACCAAAATCTGCTTTCTGTTCTAAACCCCTATCTTCAGGAGGCTGCCCATCTTCTGTTAGAATAATGGAAGCCCAGTTCTGAATGCTCAGTGCAAGGTCAAATTCAACCTACAAGGCCCCACCCCTCCCCATTGACGTTCCCCTCCTCACATCCTCCTGGTCATCTGATGGAACTTCTTGGGCCTTCAGAACAGCCACCAGCCCCAAAAGCATGAAGGTCAAGAGCAGGCTCTTCATCTTTAGTCGCTAGCTGGGCTCTCACACAAGGCAGGCCACCTGGGGAAGGTCTGCTCTGGCTGCTCACACGGTGCTCTTTATATCCCCCGTGGCCAGGGATGTGTGCCCACTTGGCACTGACCACGTCCCTCCCGTCCTTCTATCATGGCCAAATCTACATCCATCATGGAGGTAGAAGGTTGTTGTTGTTGGGATCTGATGACAATGAACTCAATGTCACCCACAGACGAAGAAAGACACACAATGCCCTGCAAAGTCTGTGCCACAAGACTTGTGTCCACAAAGGACCCTGGGAAGACAAGTGACTCAGCGGCAGGGAGGTTGCTCATTGGGAAGGGAGGGAGGGCCAGGCTTCCCTTCACAGCCCTGTCCCCCATCTGCCATGGCTGCCCTGAGCTGTGTCCACTGAGATCTGGATTCTGACCTCCTGTGCAGAGAATGGGGCTGAGCTACACCACCAGAGACTGCTGCTAGTCCCCAGATGGCCTGGCCGCTGCCCGGGAGGAAGCCCACTTCATTGTCCTTTTCGTGCATGGATACCCATATCTTCAGGGGTACCTCCCTTTAAGTGGGGACACAGACTCCTGACTCTTGTCAGTTTGAACATCATCAGGTCAGACCCCCTGCTACACTAGGCCACACCATGACCCTGACCCAGCTCGGGACTCTGCAGGGCACTTCTTTATCTCAGATGTCCTGGTCCTTTTCACTGCCCAGACAATGCCATCTCCTCAGCCACCATGAAAAGTTTCATTTTCATAGTTCACATGATTTTAAGTTGGCTGCATAAAGAATTCCAACCACACATGAATATTTGTCCCCTGAAGGGACATGTGGGTGGGGTTCACCTCTTTGAGCTCAGGGGAATTCATTTCCAACAAGGGGCCCTGGCCTTCTGCTGTTCTTGTCATCTGAGGACCTGCTGAGAGGACGTTTCAGAGCCAGGGCTGCCCTGGTGCAACTGAGGTCCATGTGTGTTCATTTCTTGCCATCTTGTGCCCTGAGGTGGGATGAAGAACCAGCGTCCATCACAGCCTGATTTGAGCCCAGCCCTGTGCTCCTATTGAACTCCGTTCCTCTGGAGTCCACAGCTTCCCTCCTTGCTAGTTCTGAGCACCCACAGGCTCTCCACATGGCCCGATCACACTCTTTTTTTTTTCGGTAAATGATGTAAAAAGCACCATGACCCGATGTGTCAAACTGTGTTCTGAATTCATGATATCTGCCTGCCTCCAGGCATTAGCCCAGCTTCCTTCCCAGTAGGAACTGTGCCTTCCACTCCTTACTCTGCAGTTCCTGAACTTGGTCCCCTGCCCTGAAACCTAGACGGTCAGGTCTGGAGAAGGATTTCATTTCCTGTGTGGCTGTCTACACTCCATGGCTCTGGAGACAGGAGCTGGTCCCACAATGGCATCTCTGTGCCCATCTGGATCAAAGGTGGACGGGCTCAAGTATCCACAAACAATCTTAATGAGCATGCTCTGACTTGCCCTGGCTTGTGCTGAGGAGCTGGCATGGCCCAGGTCTTGACCTCACTGTAGAAGGTGTTGAGCAGGAATCCTGACATTCTGGGTGGAGTGGGGAGGGCTTTAGGAGCAGAGATTAGAAAACAGGCTATTATTTCCAAATCAAGGGTGCGGGGTCTCTGAACCTGCCAACTTGTCCTTCATTAGCGTGTTTGATTCATTCCTCTGAGCAGCTCACAACACAGGCACCTGTGTTTGATTCCCTGAGTCAGAGGAGAACAATATGCCTGTGATTGACAGAGCCAGGGACGCTGTCATTCTGCTGGAGGTCATTGGAACTTGCCAGGTGGCTCTCATTATCCATTTCTCTCGCCTGAGTCTTGGCACCTGGTTTGTCTCAAGTTGTCCAGTTATGTTCCCTGGCATGACTAAACTAAGGTGGGATCACATAGCTGCCATCCTGTGGAATGGACTCTATTTGAATCCTGAAGTGTCAGTGCTGGGGTGGCTATAGCTGAAAGTGCTGATGGCTGACCCTTATTGTCCCCTGCCACTGCGGTTGACATTTCTTAACACCAGAGAGACTAGCAGCTTCCCAGTCTGGTGACTGCACCTCCCTTTTATGTTCTCTGACCCCCAGCCTTGAAGGGCAGGTGTGAGGGTGATAACCACACAGTCATGAATGGGTCTGAAGCTTCCCCCACAGGTTCTTGTGCGGAAGGCTTAGTCCCAGCTGACAGCCCTATTTGAAGAGACTGCAGACCGAGGCCAGGGCTGGTAGAAATTAGTCGTGGAGAACACCTTGTCCTCTTTCTGCTTCCTTGAAGGCACGAGATGCCAGCTGTTCCACTTAACCTTCTCTGCCATGATGCTCTACTCACCACAGGCCCTCGGCCATGAGACCAAACCATCGTGGGCAGAACCTCTGACACCAGGAGCCAAAATGACTCCTTCTTCTTTAAGTTGTCCTCTCGTGTGTTTAAGGCGATGATGAAAACCTGGCTGATACATTGTCAGCATGGATGGAAACTGAGAGGATAGTGGGGCTGGGCTCCCCCCACCCCGAGATAACATGGAATGTCCCACTTGTATCTCATAGGGTCCTCAGGAGAGCCAAGTCCCTGTGCTCAGTATTCTAACTCTCTCATTAAAATGAGAATATATGACCTTAAAATATCACCAGATGGCAGGCTTCTGGCCTCCAGAACCGATCAAGAATATGATGTAGGTTTCTGGTTTTGTTCTGTTAGCAGTGCTGGGACCTACCCCAGGCCTGGCACAGGCTTTGGTGCACCTTACCACCAAGTTCCACCCTATGTCCACATTTCTGGATTTTAAATCATTTAGTTTGCAGTACTGTGCTATAATTGCCCTTAAAATCAATCCTAACTGATCAATAGTTACATTAAATGCAAATGATCAAAATCCATCAAACACAATGCAGGACTAGTCCAGAGGGCTGAAACCATATGATGGCTATTGTAGTCTACAGGGATCTACGTTAAAAGTGATGATAGAGGTGAACTGGATGTAAAAGTATAGAACTGCCGTAGGTCAACTTTAATCTAACAAGATGTAACATCAACTAATGAAAAACCTAGAACAAAGCAAAATTAATGGGATAATGAGGGGCAGCGTACAAGGACAGTTTTGCCATTCCTTGGAGAGGAGCTACCATCCCAAAGGTTAACAAAGCAGTCAACAGGGCAGAGTAATAGAACTTGGAAGCGTGGAGAGAAATGGAAAGAGAGATGGAGAGAGAGATGGAGAGAGATCTCCACATTTAGGGTTGGAGATGCCCCCCCACTCCACCAATAACTGAAAACAAGCAGGGTCACCGACGGCCTCAGCCTCGCACTCACCCCACAGCTGTGAACTCTCCTCACCAATGCAGCGCTACCCGCAGTGCTTTTATAAAGTCACACAGCATGCAACAACCATGTGCAACTTGTCCCAGTGGTGTATGACCTGGACACGCTGTGAGGGACTTAAAGTGTGAGGGAAGTGTCCACCAAGGTCATGGAGCACATAGCAGACCTCAGCACCAGAGGGAGGCGGGATATGTTCCTAGACAGGCTTCAAAATTCCACAGCTCTACTCTGAGCAGTTCATGGTCCAAAGATGAAACCTGCATGGAAGTGAAACATTGAACTGAGCGAAAATGAAAAGATGTGGGTCTATAGGTAAGCTATTTTGCAAGCTGAGGCAGGAGGATTGTAAGTACGTGGCCTGCTTATGTTACTGAACAAGTTCAAGGCCATATAGGGCAAATTACCAAGACCCTGTATCAAGATTCTGAAAATGAGGGCTTGTAGGGATGGGTCAGTGGTTAAGAGTACTGACTGCTCTCTCTCTCTCTCTCTCTCTCTCTCTCTCTCTCTCTCTCTCTCTCTCTCTCTCTTTCTCTCTCCATTTTTCCTCCTGTGCTCTAATTTCAACAATCACAGTAGGGCTCACAGCACTCTGTAGCCCTAGTTCCAAGGGATCCAATGTCCTCTTCTGTCTTCCACAGAGACCAAGCAAGCACTCAATATGCAGGCAAAACATCTATACCCATAAAAATAAATAATAGATATTTAAAATAAAGATTTAAAAAATAAAAAAAGTATTTCAGAATGTCTCTGAGTTAGGGTTTCCATTGCTGTGAAGAGACATCATGACCACAGCAACTTTTATAAAGGAAAACATTTACTTGCATCTTGTTTGCAGGTTTAGGGGTTTAGCCCATCGTCATCATGGTGGGCAGCATCGCTATCATGCAAGCAGAATCGGTGCTGAAGAGGTAGCTGAGAGTTCTACTTCCAGATCTGCAGGAAGCAGGAAGAGAAAGAGCCACCGGGTTCTGAGGTTGGGCTAAAGTCAAAGCCTGCCCTCCAGTGACAATCTTCTTCCAACAAAGTCAAACCTACTCCAAGAAGGCAGCACCTCATAATCCTTGTTAAGTAGTGCCTCTCCTTATGAACCTGTGGGGGCCATTTTCATTTAAACTACCACATTCCCATCCCTGGCACCCATAGGCTTAGAGCCATATCATAAAACAAAATGTATTTAGTCCAATCACAGTCTCAAAACTGTTAAAAACCCACAGTTCAAAGTCTCTATAAGCTCCTGTAAAATCAAAATGAAAAAGCATATTGTATCCTTACAACATACAATGGCACAGGATATGCATTACCATTTCAAAGGGAGGGAAGGGAGCATAGTAGTGAGGAAACACTGGGCCAAAGTAAGACTGAAAACCAGATGAGAGTTCTACATCCAGATGTGCAGGCAGCTGGGAGAGAGAAAGCCATTGAGTTCTGGGCCTGTCTTGAGCATTTGAAACCCCAAAGCCCACCCTCAGTGACACACTTCCTCCAACAAAGCCAAACCTACTCCAAGAAGGCAACACCCCCTAACCCCTCTCAAGTTGTGCCACTCCCTGTGAGCCTATAAGGGCCATTTTCATTCAGACCACCACAGAGATATAGTTCAGCAGTAGTGTATTCATCTAGTGTACACAGGGCTCTAAGTTCAATTCCTTGTCTACCCCAGAAGAGAAAAAAAAGAAAAGAGCATAAAAACCAACACATAGAGATATGTGGTGTATGTCTAAATCACAGTCAAGATGGAATCCAACAGCATAACATGTCTTAGAAAGAAGACAATGTCTAAATTTCATTATCTCAGTTTCTCCCAACAGGAAGTTCCTGGTCTGGTGGATACTTTAGAGTAAACTTCAAAGGAGCTTCCTTGGCTGCAGTGGTGATCCTGGTCCTGGTACTTCTCTCCAGCCCTGAGTTTAACCAAGGGAAGAACATGATGTGTCTGGGATTATTCAAGTAAGGGACACATGCTCAAGTGATGACTGGTAGCTCCATATGACGCATAATCCAGTGACATGTGTCTGCGAGCTCATTTGGACAAAACAACCTTGCAGCAGTGATTGAGACTCTCAAGTGGAACCAATGAGGGTGAGGGTGGCCTAAATCCAATGGTGAGTGTCTTGTATAGGCAGTCTGCCGGAGCCTGAGCCTCATGTTCTGCCCTCTCCTTCCCGCCCAATTCCTGGGCTCCCTGCCTTCAGTCCCACTGAACCTTCCCACTGCCTGTATCCCTTTCACAGGCAAGTAAGAGCCGTGGTACCCAAGGCCAGCTTTGCAGTGGCAATTCCCGTATGATCTCTGCTTTAGAGCAGCTAAACTCTTCCAGCTGACTGGCCCAGGGATGCTCCTAGCTTGGGAATCTGTCTTCAGACCCTGAGTTGACCCAGCAGCCAGCAAGAAGCACAGGCCCCCAGTGGTATTTTTGTGCTTTTTTTGACCCAGGACTTGGTCCCACTTTGTTCTCAGTAACACTGAGGGTCACAACAGAAGGTTAGGTTGACAGAGAGAGACAAGATCTGCATAGAAAAGGGTTTTTTTCTACATGTTCATGAGCAACATTGGGGAAGGACAACAGGGGGTACAGATACTTTAGAAGCTGGGAGGGAAATGTGTTCACCGTCCAGTAAAACCAGAGGAAGGGAAGTGTGGGTGGAGGAGGATACATCAGATGAAGTTGGGTACCAGTCGTATGGATATTTCCTGGCACCTGTGTGGGTGGGTGTATTGGAAAGGGACACACAGACACAGGGGCAATTTACTTTCTGATAAAGGTACAAAAGCAGTCTCCAGAGATAAGATTGTCCTTCAAACCACAGCACTGGATCAATTGCCAACCACAGGCAGGACGGCAGACCTTGACAACAGCCTGGGCGTTCCTCACAATGTCAGCTCTGACAGGATTTGAGGACTTGACTTCCTGTTAATCTCCAAGCAGTGAGAGGAGAACAAAGAAAGGATTGTCAGGACCTGGGTGGCAAGGCAGTTCTGAGCTCTGCCAGCCAGGAATAGCCCTGTAAAGGAAAATTATTGGGTTGACTTCTCACAGAGAGAACAGCTCTGTAGGACACGGTCAGTTGAACAGAAAAACAAGCATTGAAAAATCATTTCAAATCCCAGGAACAGCGCTAGTGTCAGTAAGGAAGCCTCGACTATACCATCAGGAAAGCAACCAGCCCGTGGACCTGAACAAAATATTTGGAGAGACGTAGCTAAGGAAGCTCATCTTTGTCTAGCCCTAAAGCATTGCCCTCTCTCCAAAACAAAGCCCTGTCCGCATCAGCCCTCCTGCCTCATTCTTCCTGCCTCTCTTTCCCCAAAAACTGCCTTTTGCTTTATGACTGAACAAAACTCCACTGTTCACACACGGCGTTTTCTGTATCTGCTCATCTCAGCCGTCTGTGGGTATCTAGGCTGATTCTGCTTCTCGGCTGTGTGAGCACATGGCAATCAACACACATGTGCAGGTTTCCCTGCGCTATAATGACGAGAATCTTTTGGGTATAAACTCGGGGGTGCTTGCCGTAGCTGGATCATTTTCTGGTTCTATTTTTAGTTTTCTGAGGAGCCTCCAAACTAGTTTTCATAGTGGCTTCTCTGGTTTCTGTCACCATAAACAATGTATTAAGGTTCATTTTCCCTGCACCATCCCAGAATTGATGGGCACTTGACTTCGTGACAGCTGCCATTCTGAACTGAGTGAGGGAACAAACCTCACTGTTGTTTTTATTTGCGTTTCCCTGATGGCAAACAAGGTAAAACACTACTTCATGTGTTGTTGATGATTTATTCTACCATTTTGGAAACTCGTTGTTGATTTCACCTGCTCATTTATTGGTTGGATGAGTTGTTTAGTGATAAATGCTTCGAGTATTTTATGTATTCTGTATGTCATTTCCTTGTTGGTGGTATAACTGGCAAAGATTCTTTCCCTTCAGTGGCCACCTCTTAACTCTGTTGATTATTTTCTTGGCTGTGCAGAAAGAATATTTAAATTTCACACATTTCCTTTTCGCTTGGGATTATTTCCTGTGCAATTTCAGTCCTACCCAGAAAGTTCTTTTCTCTGCCTATATCCTGTGTCTTGAAGTGTTTTCCGTTTTCCCCTCCAGCAGTTTCAGGTCGTGCATTAAGGTCTATGTCCCATTCAGATTGTGTTTGCACAGGGCAATAGCCGAGGTCTAGCTTCATCTCCTGTGTGTGGGCATCAGTGTCCCCAGCACAGCTGACGAATAGATGTCTGCCTCTTCCCCACTGTGTGCTCTGAGAACTTTTGTCTAAAGTTGGGGGGCCGCAGCTATGTGTGTTTGAGTCTGTGTCTGTATTCTACCATATGACTGGTGTGCCTGTTTCTGTGCTATACCATGCTGTTTTTGTTACTGCAGCTCTGTAGTATAGTTTAAAACCAGGTGCTACAACACCCCCAGCATTGCTGTTTCTGCCCAGGATAACTCTGGCTTTTCAGGGTTTTGTGTGCTCACAAATGAGTTTTAGGATTCATTTCCTGTTTCTGTGACATAGGACTTTTGACAGAAATTTGTATTGGAGCTGAAGCCTGCTGTTGGCAATATGGTCATTTTCACAATACTGATTCCCTCAATCCTTGTACATAGTGTTCTTTCTGCTATTGTGTTATCTAGTTTCTTCCATGCTTTATTATTTCTGTAGAAATTGAATATTTCTTCTCCTCCCCTTCCTCCGCCTCTTCCTTTTTCTTCCTCTTTTTGGCTGATATGATTTGGACATTTTCATGGTCTCACAGCTTGATTGCTATCATTATTAAATGCAGAAAAGGTAATAATTTTTCATGTTGACTTTATATTCTACTATTTTACTGAAAGTTTTTTAAAATCAGATCTTAGAGTTTTCTATTTAATTTAATAAAAAGTAATGTAATGTGCGTATAAGGATAGTTGAACTTGCTCCTCTCTTATTTATAGACTCCATTTCTTTGCCTACTTATTGCTATGGCTAAGACTTCAAGCACTGTATTGAATAAGAGTTCTTCAGTTCTTCCCTGATTAGAACAGTGTTGGCTTTGTTGAAAGTCTCCCATCATCTACTGAAATGATCAGATGACATCTGTCTAGAGTTTGGGTTGGGCTGCAATTCCTAATTTGTGCAATTTCTTGCTTTCCTATAAAGAAACTAGCCTGGTCATGTTGCCTGAGTTCAGATTGCAAGAATTTTATTGAGAGTTTTTGCATCTGTGGTCAACAGAGAATTTAATCTATAGTTTTCTTCTTATATTCTTTTAATATCAAATGGTCTTGGTTTACAGAATGAAGGTGGCAGAAGTCCTTCTCTTATGGCATAGTCTGGAGAGCACTGGTGCTGATTTAAGTCTTTGGGAGAATTTAGCAGTGACTCCATCCTCTCCTGGCTCTCTGTGTTGGGAGATTATCACTACTAAACACTGTTGCCCATTATAGATCTATTAAAGTAGTGAATTTCCTCTGGATTTAGCTTGGGTAGGTCCTGTGGGTGGAGAATCTATACAGATCTTCTCAATCTTTTAGTATTTTGCGGTATATTTCAAAATCAAACCTTTTCATAATTTCCTCAACTATTACCTTGTGGGGTGCTGAAGTTAAGAACACTTGCTGCTCTTGCAGAGGACCTGGGTTCAGATTCCAGTACCCACACACTGGCTTACAATCATCTATAACTCCAGTTCCAGGGGATCTGATGCCTTCTTCTGACCTCAGGGGAACCAGAAACACAGGTGGTGCACACGTACACATGCACACATGTAAGCAAAATACTCGTCAACATAAATTTTTGTTTTGTTTTTTGAGACAGGCTTTGGAGCCTGTCCTGGAACTAACTCCCATAGACCAGGCTGATCTCGAACTCACAGAGATCTACCCACCTCTGCCTCCCAACTGCTGGGATTAAAGGCATGTGCCACCACTACCAGGCCAACCTAAATTTTTACATCTTAAAAAAATTAATTAGCTTGAAATAAACCTAAGCACAAAATTGAAAACCTTGTAAAATTTAAAATTTTAAGCATCATAGAAGAATTTGAAAATTCTAAGAGTGGGTATGGTGTTCAATGCTTTTAGACCCAAGACTCAGAATGCAGTGGCTGGTGGATTTCTAATGATTTTGAGGTCTATCTAATTTGCATAGGGAAGCCTTGACTCAAACAAACAAATATGGCATACAATAAAACAGCCTCAGCAAGAATTATAGTCATAATATTTATATCTACTTTATCTTTTATCATAACTGAGGAAAACTATAATTTTAACTATCTATTCTTCAACTCCATCAGAGACTCCAGAAGGATATAATATTACCTAAGTAAACATGAACTGCATTGTAAGCAACTTCCAGAACTCTAGAATTGACAGAGACATCTCACTGCCTGTACAGTCACCCAAAGTTCTACAGCATTCTTCTAGGTATCTATCTTCACCCTACAGGCCCATAGTATCTAGCAGACTTTTCCACAAAGCATGAATAAGCAGTCCAGGCAAGAGCAGTTTCTTGTCCAAATGGTTAACAAACTCCATGAGGAGCCTCTTTGATGCCCATCATACTCTTGAAGTAGATTTGTGCTGCCAGGAGTAGATGTGTCTCAGTGTCATGAAAAGTTCTAAGTTCTTAAAACATTTTAAATGCCATATTTTGTTAGTCTTTGAAAGGTTTGAAGGATATCTATCCATCTGAAATATATTTGTATATCTAGAAAACCTAACTAATATGACTACAAGCTTGACTATTACAGATGACTGTCTATTAACCTAAATTTCTTAATCATACATTGCATTTTTAAATGAGCTGCATAAACACAATACCTTAATCAAGAGCAGAAATATAATATAACAATATAGGCCTTAAATTTGTATCAATAAACCAAGATTCATACCAAAGCAAATCTCTATAGCATACCCCCTTTAAATGTAAACAAACATTTATAAACAATCATTTAGGGAATTTGGGCATAGTTTTCTCCAAACTACTTCCTGCTTTTTGTTAGGTGGAGTAATTTTTGGGGGTGTTCACAGTGACCTTTTGGGTCGAGGGGAATTTGGTTCATTAAACCATATTAGTTTGGAAGCAATCCACAGGTTCTCATCTTCTGTAGAAACAAAAGAAAAACTTCTTTTCTAAAGCAACAAATCCTCAGACCCTAATTCTGAATTAAAGATACCTTTAAAATATATATGCTGGTTTAGCTTAGCAGCCCATATAATGAAATGTCTCTCTGTACTTAGCTCATTCACAGTCAATTCTCAGGCCTACATTTCTTCTCCCTGACTCCACCTTCTTTCTCCCAGCATTCAGTTTAGTTTTCCCCACCTAGCTCTGTTCTGCCCTGCTATAGGCTTAAAGCAGTTTCTTTATTCACTAACCAATAAAAGCAACACATATATAGAAGGACTTCCCACATCACTTTAGGATTTTTTAAAGCGTCTTACAGCAAAGGAAACAACTGACTGAGACAACCTGTACAGAGGAGAAGTTCTTCGCTAATTATACATCTAAAAGAGGATTAATATCTAGACCAGTTCTCAGCATTCCTAGTGCTGTGACCCTTAATATAGTTCTACATGTTGTGGTGAGCCCCAACCGTACAGTTATATTGTTGCTACTTCATAACTGTAATTTTGCTACTGTTATGAATTGTAGTGTAAATAGCAGACATGTGGGTCCAAAGGGGTTGGAACGCACAGGTTGAGAACCATATCTAAGCTATAAAAACCTCAAAATACTAAATAACAAGAAATCAAACAACATAACCAACAATGGGACTGATCAAATGACTAGTCAGTTCCCAAAAGATAGGATCCACATGGCCTATAAACATATGGGAGATGTTCAGCATCACCAGCCATCAGAAAAATGCAAGCAAGCAAACAAACACAGTGACCTTAGCCTCCATCTCACCTGTGCCAGAGTGGCAGTCACCAAGGAGACAGGTAACAGTGAAAAGCTGGGGCACATGTGTTCACGGGGAGTCCTTACACTCCGGTGGTGTCAGTGTGCACCAGTGCAGTTTCTAACTCCTCAAACAGCTAAAACCTAACAACAGAAACGCTACCATAGGGCCCTGATAATCTGCTCTGGAGTATTTACCCCCAAAGTCAAGTCAGCACACCACACAGACTCTTAAAGTTTGCTGGAGGAAATGTCACAACCACTAAAGTTGGCCACCAAAGAGTCCATCAACAGAACAGTGAATGTGGGAAACATGGTTTATATAAACATTGATTTTTTTCAGATATTTCTGTGTGTGTATGTGTACATGAATGTGACTTGGACTTAACTCTATATATGTGAGTGTAAGCTATATTTAACTCTGTGTGTATATGTTTGTAAAGTGGATTCAACTATGCGTATATGTGCTTGTAACTATTATTTAGAAAAACATGTTTTAAATAGCAACCACGTGACTCTCCTCCATCTTGGCTGTTGACCTCATCATGATGTAAGCAGTCACGTGGCTGGGAGCCATCTTTACTAAGATTAAAGAATACATGTCGTGTGATACCTCTTAGTCCTAATGAGCTGTTCATTGTATCTCCTTCTAGACTAAGGAAGCAACAAGTCTCAAATTTTTGCATTAGTATGGACTTTTGTATGACGATAAAAATGTGTGGTTAGATTTGTTACAACATAGTGTGATTCAACTCTGTTAAAATATATTCTATATGATGATAAAAATTTAAGGTTATGAAGATCTATCCACTTTAACAAAAGCTGAGTTACAGATTACACCTAAGTACTTATGTCTTTTCCAAGAGTTCAATGCTAAGCTTCTAGAGAACTTGAATAAGTAGCAACATATTTTTTTTTTTTTTTGGTTTTTCGAGACAGGGTTTCTCTGTGGCTTTGGAGCCTATCCTGGAACTAGCTCTGTAGACCAGGCTGGTCTCGAACTCACAGAGATCCACCTGCCTCTGCCTCCCGAGTGCTGGGATTAAAGGCGTGCGCCACCATCGCCCGGCCGCAACATATGTTTTTGATAAATAAGATATACATTCTATAATGGAATGCCTGGCTCCCTGGGAGGTCTTTTTCCCAGAGTTGGGCGTTTGACCCCCATGGCTTCTCAAGGGCAGTGCTGGCCTCTGTTCTCCCTTAGTCTCAGCTCATGGACCACACTCCGACTCACAAGCCCCCTTCGTCCTGTCCCCATGTCACGCTGGTTCTCATGTCACTTCTCCTTGCCTTCCCAGCAGACAGCCGTAACAGCTCGGTACAAACTTCTCTGTTTTCACCCACGGAATGGCTATTTTGATTTCTTCACTGAGTCCATTATCCATGATTAAAGGTTCTATTTGGATCCTAGAACAGGTTCAATTCAAAATCATTGTTTTTAAAGCTAAACCTGGTAGGAATGGCAGGTAAAGGCCTAGTTTTGTGGAAGCTGCTAACATATTAAAGCCCGCTAGGGGACCCAAGTTAATAGTCAGTCATTCTTATGAATAGTCAAGTTCTTTATATTCACACTAAATACTGATATAATTAATTCTAGGTATAAGCTTTGACCTAGTCCCCTGTATATGTTTTCAAAGTTGAGCTTAAAACAAGTAACTAAAAATAAAGTTTGTCTACTCAGAAATACCTAATAGACATAGTTCTCAAATACTCAGAGATCTGCAGAATATGGCATTTAAAATGTTTGATTAAAAAGCTTTTCGTAATAGAGAGACAGATTAGCTCCTGGTAACACCTGTATTTCCTCCAAAGAAGATAGATTGGCACAGAAGAACCTCCACCCAGAACTTGCTTCAAACGTGACAGCACAAGCCACTGAGCAAATCTGCCTTTCCCCTCAACTGCTGCCAAGACCCTCTTCAGACCAGGCCTAGACAAGGTAGGCCGGCCCTCCCACAAGTTCCTACTTCACAGGAAAGTCTGACAGATCTTCTGGGCCTGGCAGCTGCCCTGAGACCTCTCTCTGCCCTCAATGACCATGGAGATCCCTAGAAGAAGCTGTCTAGTTAGCCAGCAAGTAAGTCTCTGTCATTTAATCACTAACTCAGGTAAAAGTTACCCATCTCAGAATTCGGATGCTATGTGATGACTGGGCTAGTAGTAGCTTTGTTATTTTAATAGCAGTGACCAAGGCTTCAGCTGCCTTCTCAGTTCTCTGTAAAATTCAGCTCACTGGCCTCACTTTCCAGAGCTAATACTAAATCTAGACACAGTTCACCTCATTACCAGACTCGGCAAAGAGATGAACTCACAAAACAGGTTTCAGTGAACTTCTTCCTGTTCCTTTATTAAAGGAACCTGCTTTGCAGTGACTGCCCTCAGTGGTTAGCCACCGGTGTCTCCTGGGAGTTAGACAGAAGGTGCTTTATGGCTGGTTTATGTGAAGATAGGAAGGCTTACGTGCTGATAAGGGGGAAGTGATCTGAGATGTATAAAGGAATACACGTTCCAGGTTCCTTTCCCTCAGTATGCTACTGTTATGTTAAGACTCCAAAAGGTCATAGTCTTAACAGAAATTGATGGAATTCTGATTAGCTATTAATCTAGCTCTGGCAGAGTAGCAAACACCAAACTATCACTATGTGGTCATAGCCACAAGCTGAGGGTTTTAAATTCCCTTTGGTGTTTTTTTTTTTTCTTCTTCTTTTCTGTAGTTTTAAAGGTACTTTTCATTGTGTTAAAAACATCTGTCACTGTTTTTCGACTACAAAAAAAAAAGAGTGTTAATGCTTTCAATCAGAATCTTTTCTGGGCCCCCACTGATCCCGAGGCGTAAGTGTGCTGCTCTTTCTACAATGTGGCTTTCAATAAAGATTACACACAATGGGAATGCTAATGTGTCCAAAACTCATTTCTTCTTGTAAACTCAAAAATTCTGTGAGCTCCAGGGAGCCAAACTAATTCTACCTAGAATAGGTCAGATGTACCCCCTCAATTAAGAACTGTCAATCAACAGCCCCACCTTTCCCTCCCCATCTTTCCCTGGTCTTGGGACTCCCCTCTCTCAATTATCAGGACCTAAGAAAAATTTTTCTCCACACACTTAACTTTATCTTCTGCTCCGCCAACATCTTGCCAGGTCCAGGAGGCACTGGAAGGTCCCACAGAGTCTGGGCACAGCAGCTATCTCAGGACTTGGCCTGCATCTCAACTTCTCTCAGTTCCCCCTCAAAATATGATGTCCCCAGGTCAACAGGAAGCAGTTTCAAGAACAAGATGACCACATTTGTGCTCCCCGGCTATCCCCTTTATCTCCTCACCTTTTATAGTGAACAAAAGGGAGAAATGTTAGCATTCAGGCAATGTGCTGGCCTGTCCCCTGGGGACCTGGCAGGATGTGCTAACCCTGCACATATGCACTTGTCAGTACTCAGGCGGTCCAGACAATGTTATCCACTGTGTTGCTACAGTACCTGAGTCATGCCCCCTCATAAAAGGCCAGTCCTCTCACCTCTTTCTTCTCTTCTGCCGCTCCCCTCTCCCAGAAGCCAGCCCCTCTCCCCCTTTTCCTGTTCCCCTCCCCCAAGAAACTCTCCCTGTGAGCCCTGTCACATGGTGTGTCTCTCTCCCGTCATTTTGAAATTGTAACAAGACCCCCAAACAAAACTCAAAGTTATTCATTTCAACTAATATGCAGATTTCACAAAAACACCCCCACAAAAAATATAAAGATAGTTTCTCAATCAGAGTCCAGAGAGACTGAAATGGTGGAATGCCAAGCGAGGATTCGAAACTCTACTTGCAAAAATGATCAATAGCTTTCATCATGGTAGAAATAAACACATGAATGAAGTAAGGAAGTATAATCCAGAACCCAGGTTAGGAAGCCAACAACATGGGGGAGAAATTCGGAATTAGACTGCAATGAGAAATGGACAGCAATCCTGGAGATAAAAAAATAAATTAAAAGCATAGCAGAAATCACCACTGATAGACTAATTATTTTTCTCAGGAGGAATAACTTCAGGACTTGATTGAGGAACTATACACCGCATATAAATATAGGGAAAAAATAAGCCTGTCAACAGCTCTGAAGAACTCCGATGTGATCAAGAGGCTTGGAATCCACAGAGTAAAGAGAAGGCACTGAGATACAAATTAATGACATCAAAATTAGTGTAACAAAATCATAGCACAAAATTCTTCCAAGTCTGGGAAATAAGTGGATTAATTCTGGCACAGGAGGTTTCTTGGTTAGGGTTTCAGGTGCTGTGAAGAGACACCAAGACCACAATAACTTTTATAAAGAGAAATATTTCATTGGGGCTAGTTTACAGTTTCAGGAATTTAATCCACTATCAACATGGAAGGGCATGGCAGCATGTGGGCAGCTATGGTGCTGAGGAGGAGCTGAGAGCTCTACATCTTGATTTATAGGTGACAGGAAGTGAACTGAGACACTGGGCATAGCTCGAGCACATGAGACCTCAAAGGATAAATCTTCCAGAAAAAAAAAAGTCCCAAGAAAAACACAATTGGCCTATTGGTATATCACATTTCAAACAAGATAAAATTTTATAAATCTTCCCAAATGTTTGTTTCTGTTGTTCTCTACAGACATATAATGCTAATGGCATTTTATAGCCCCAATTCAATTAAAAATTAAAACTGGCATTGCAGTTGGAGCATGGCGTTCTCCTTCTCTAAACCCAAGCATATTTGTTAAAAGAAAAATCCAAAATCTCTGTCTGTCTCATGGTGCACGAGAATTGTCTATAATCTGTCAATCATGTTTTAAATAAACACAGATTGGCCAGGCAGGAAGTATAGGTGGAAAAACCAAACAGGAAGTAGAGGTGATGCAATGAGAACAGGAGAATTCTGGGAAGGAGGAAGTTGATTCCTCCCACTCTTGCCCAGATTACCGAAGCAGCAGGATGTGATCTGCCCCACTGAAAAAGGTACTGAGCCACATTGCTAACATAGATAAGAACAATGGGTTAATTTAGGCTACAAGAGCTACTAAGTAGCCTGACCTAATGGGCCAATCAGCTGTATGACTTATGGAGTCCTCTGCGTGATTTTCTTTGGGGCTTACAAGCAGGCCCCTGTTCATGTTACAGTCTCACATCAGAATAACCCCCTGATATGGGATAGAAGAAAAACCAGAATTAAGGGATTATTCTATTGCCACTATCTCATAATTTGTTACTTTCATTATTACTTTCTAAAACTTTTCTGAAGGTATAAGTATTATCTCAAAATTTATGAAATTAATATAAGTATTAAACTTTTTGTCATGATAATACTGGTCATACAGAGTGCTACTAATTCTAGAAAAAAGGCTTCATCTAGCTTCCTGTACATGGTTTCAGGTTTGAATCTCTTCAGGTAACGAGAAATTACTCTGCATGTACATAACAAATTACGGTCTTTTAACATCTTCGAGATCTGCTGCATATGACATTCAGAATATTTAAGTTTTCTGCAGTGAATCATGACCATGCCTAACAGCAATCTTTGAAGTCTCCAAAAGGAAGATGGGTCCCCACAATGATGATTTCACAGGTCTATGGTAACACTACTAAGCTGATGAGCGACACTCAAAGATCAGCTTTGGACTATAAACTGCTCAGGGCATTTCAAGGTGGCTAGTGGAGATGGTCCAGCCTCATAGACTACTGCAGCCAGGACTTGAGATAAGCCCTGCATCTTCCCACTATGCAGATACTGGATGATATACAGCTAGTTCTCCCAGGATTTGATAATTATCCCAATTTTCTCAAGGTCCCTAAAGATCCCTTTGCCCCTGGACATCAGAAAGTAAATTTAAGAACATGACATCCACATTTCCAAGAGGTGGGGTGGATAGTTGGTGGTCACTCAATGGGTTATGGATATTCGTCATTGTTTAGGGAATTGGTTACAAGTTATTATCGGTAATGGTCAGGGAAGAAGATGAACAAAGGAGATTAGATTCAGGGATCTTATTCTGATAAGAAATAAGGGGGATATAGATATGATAGAATAAAAGGGTAGATTATTGAATCTACAAGAAATTGCCCTTGCCTCCTCAACTGCTGACTGTATGCTGTCCAAATTGTACAAGCAGGACACAAAGGAAAGAAACTGCCCAACTTTGCTGAGACAAGGTTGGAGAGTCCATCAGAATATCCTGCTTCACAGAATAGTCTGCCAGATACTCTAGGCTTGTAGGCCAAAGATGGATGCCCCAACGTTGCAGAGGAACCTTGGGTGACTGTCCAGGTAGCCAGCTGTTTCTGTCACTTCTCACATTGTTTGGAAGTTACTTGTCTGCACTTCCTGCTTACTCAGGTAGTATTGTTTCCTTTTCAGGTCTTTGATGGAGTTGAAGACTAGATAGTTATAGTTTTCCTTGTTTACCAGACTCAGAAAAGAAACTCACTAAGGAGGTATAAAGTACAAGCTAATGAGACATCTAAAGATAGTTTTGGGTTGGTACACAAGTTAGAATATAAAGTGATTAGGGCCAACACTTTGTATTCACCAAGACAGAATAAATAATGAGTATTTTATATGACTTTGTAAAATGCTAATGGGCTAGACTTTGTTACTATAATTATTGCCTGTATATATTTCTATATTGTATATAGTTTTTCTATGTTAATTAAAACTTTCATTATTTATTTAGGCAAAAAGGGAGAAATATTGTGTGATATTTTGTTTGCGTCCTGACAAATAAAGCTAGCTACTAGTAAACCATAGAGAACTGGAGGTCTGGACAGACAGGAAGTGATAAAGCTGGGTGGAGAGAAGAAGTGCTAGGCAGGGTGGAGACAGGAACTTGGTCTTCTGGTTGGAGAATTCAGAAAGGTAAGAAGTCTCTGGTGGCCTCTGCTCTGCTTCTTTGATCTTTTACATCAATATCTGACTCCTAATTTTTTATTGATAAGGCAAATTACGGTCACATTTCAAGGTCTCACTGACAAAAGACACACATAGGCTGATGGCTCATGGATGAAAATCAGAACACATGCAAATAAAAAGCAAAACCAAGCAAGGTAGCATTTCTACTCAGAGTAAGTCTCAAGCCAAAATTATAAAAAAAGATAAGCAAGGCCACTATGTTGTAACAATAGGAACAATCCACCAAGCAGAACCAATAAGAGGTTAAGGGCAGAGCACCAGGGTTAGGTCCCCAGCACCCACGTGATAGTTCACATAGCTCACGTGCTCTAACTCTAGCCCCAGAGTGTGGTTACACTCTCATCTGGCCTCCTTGGGCACCGTACATACACACAAGCACGCAAACACCCATACGCATGAAATAAAAACTTTTCAAAGAGGAAGATGCAAATATCTGTGTGCCAAATTTCATAAAATAAGCAGAGAGGGACAGAGAGACTTGGATGCAGCACTGATGAGTGGCTTCAGTAGCCGAGGAGGGATAAGCCATGTGGGTCAATGGCTGATCAAGGACCTTGAGAACGTCCCTACGAGACTGATGTGATGGCTATTGTTTGTCTCTCGACTACTCAACCCAGGCCACTGAAAACACCTCTGAGGGAATTTTCTCAATTGAGTTAACTGAAGTGGGAAGGCTCAGGCTAAATACAGATCTTTTGATGTGGATGATCTTCCTTAAATTTGGGTCACACCTTCTGGGGGCAGCCTGTATAAAGGACATGGAAGAAGGGAGTGCATGCTCTTTTGCCTGTTTGTCCTTGCCAGCAAGTTAGTATTATTATTATTTTGCTGGTATTAGAGCCTTCTTTTCAGGATTCTGGCATATACTGGACACTAGTTGAGAATTCCATCCTCATGGACTGAACAACTACTAGATTTTTAGGATTTTCCATCAGGAAACAGTCATTGTTGGAATAGTTGCTCCTATTTTTGTCTGTACAGATTCATTCTATTAGACCTGTTTCGCTAGAGAACCCTGACTAAAATATAGTTCATGCTCTTCAGGAATTGAATTTGTTGAGCCCAAAATTTCCCTCAAGATACGCATAGCTATACTCTGTCAGAGCTTTGAGGCGGCCAAGGCCCTTTACAGACAGGCTGAGCCAGAGCGATGCTGAAATGCTTTATTCGGAGTCAACTGGTATTGGTGGTGGTGGAGCAGAGGTGGGAGGGAAGTCCAGCAGAGAAGATGGGGAAAGTGGTCCAGGGGAGGAGAGGTCCAGGTGTGTCCCAGAACTGAGTCGGTGTTAGGCTGGGACCAGCAAGTGATCCATGATCCATAATTGGCTGCTGTGCCAAAGACAAGCAAAGTGAGGGGCAGGTGCTGTCCAGAGGTCTTCTGGCCTCAAGCACTGTGCAGTCAGCGCTCCACAGCCACAGCCGCGGGAGTGCGAGAGCTATCCTCTCTCTTACATGCATGGCCTGTCAGGTGTCTGGGTGACCCTGGGTATGGGAGGTAGGGAAGAGAACCGAGCATAGGGCAGAGTGCTGGGGTTATACCAGGGGTCACTGCCCGAGGAGACCATTCCTGCTACAGTGGATAAGGATCAAAGCACATGGGCCCTCCACCGCCAGAACTCTGGGCTTTTCCATGGTCCTCCCAGAGGGTCACTTACCCTAGTCACTCTTAGGGACGCACTGATCTGTAGAAATCAAGAAAAGGCCAGGGGTGAGAAGGATAAGAACCCCAAAAACCCTGGCTGCTCAGACCCTTCCACAGCTAAGACTTGCAGATGGGCTCTGGTGCCCTTGTGAGGGGGCAGTGGGGTTTGCAGGGAGGCAGAACACATGAGCAGCAGAGAGACACACAGCACACAGGTCCCCAGAGGCATGCAGGAATGTGCAGAGATGCGTGGGACAATAGAGACCAGAAGGAGCAGAGACAGAGCACTCTCAAAAGGATGGAGAGGAAAAAGAAGGGAGGGGAAGACGTGGGCAATCCCGCTCACCCCTCTGCTCGGGCACGAAGATGTTTTCCTCCTTGAGTCCCTTGCTCTGTACGAATTTCTTAAATTCTTCCATGGCCTCTGGGTTTTCCTCAGGGTCTCTCCCTGTGGGGAGGTGGGGCAGGTGAGCTGTACAGTAGTTATGAGAACTCCACAGGGAACCAGTGACCAAGGTCAAGAGCACCGACCAGCACTGGGGCTGTCGACCTAGAACAGCCAGGATAAGAGGGAACAGGACCCTGGCAGTGGACAAGGAGCTCTGGGGTGGAGACTCCCAGACATTGAGTGATCTGGGGGCCCTTTGTGGATATTAAGAGGCCTTCAGGGTCACTCCCCAGCCCAGTAAGAGCCCTGGATCTCAGAGTGTGGTGGTTTGAATGTAATTGACCCCATAAGTGATGTTATTAGGAGGTGTGACTGTGTGGAGTAGGTGTGGTCTTGTCAGAGGAAGTGTGTCTCATGGGGTGGGCTTTGAGGTCTCATTTATGTCCAAGCCATGCTCAGTGTTTCAAACCACTTTCTGTTGCTTGCAGGTCAAGACGTAGGACTCTCAGCGCCTTCTCCAGCGCCATGTCTACCTGCACGCCACCATGTCCCATGGACTGAACCTCTGAGCTGTAAGCAGCCCAAGTAAATGTTTTTCTTTATAAGAGTTGCCATGGTCATGGTGTCTCTTCACAGCAATGGAGACCTTAATTAACAAAGACACAAGGCAAGTGGCTGTCCCCTGACCTTGGAGAATACTACATATGCATCAAGGCCCTTACCAGGTTAGTCACCTTCATACAGACTGGCAGTTACCTGGAACCCCTGGAAATGGTATTCGCCAGCTCCAGAGGTGGGAATCCCTCCTGAATGCTCAGGCCCCCAAAGGTCACATACTCCAGGTCCCCTCCCAGCTGACCCTCCTTCCACTTTGGATCTTACACTCTTCCTGTACAGCACCCTGAGCCCTCCCAGTCCCCAGGGCCAGGCATGACTGCTGCCCTGCTGATAGGTATTAGAAGCAGAGACCGTAGACAGGACATGGGGACTCTGGTTCCTCACCCACGAGTTTCCCCTTGTGATGTGACTTCCCGTGGTGCTCGTGGTGTTCACAGTAGAAGATGTAGTGGTCCTTCACAGGAAGCTCCTGGATATAGAAGGTATTCTTGCCCTTGACTACAGGGGAACAGAGAAATAGCTCTTAGCTTTTCATTTCTTGAAAAACCTTAGGAGGTTTTTCAAAGGATTGCTCTGGAACCCTTGTGGTCACCCAGGAGACCCATCCAGTCCAGCTCTGGTCCTTCTGTGATCGCCACAATTAGACAGAAGCGATTTCCCAGGACATTGCCAGCCCCCACTGAGGATTCCAGAGGAAGTGAGGGCTGAGGTTGGCCCCAGGCCTGAGCCCTTCCCTACCCTGCTTTCCTGCACTTAGCATTGGGTCGAGAGCTAAAATGGAAGGGGCGAGGGTGCAGAACACATCAGTCAGTACCTGGGGTGGACTAACCCATGACCTCTAATGTCTGGCACGTGGAACATGAGTGAATGACCATACTGGGAGCTGAACAGGGCAGGAACCCTCCACGTAGGAACTCGCCCCTGCAAAGACCCTGGGGCACAGTGAACTCACAGATAGAATATTTTCCAGGCTCATCAGTTTTGTGCATCACAATTTTCTTCTCGTGACACTGATTCTTCTTCCTGTAATACAAGAGCGATGCTCAGCTCACCAGGTGTATCAGCCTTGACCAGGTGTCCCCAGAATTTCTCATCAGCCCTGCCCAAGATTTAGGGTACTGCCTGGCGACATGCCCCCTCGATGGCAGGGGCGTTCCATCACCCACACCAAAATAAGAATAGAGAAGAACTGAAAGACAATTGCAGACTTGGTGGGAACACTCACAAGTATGTTATCATGAGCTCCAGGTCCCCTCCTTCCAGGGCTGTCACCCTCATAGGGAACACTTTCTTGGGTCCCTTCCCCTCCAGACGGTCCTTATCAGACACCATGGCCTTTGTGTACCAGATCCCAGAAAACTGTGGAAGACAGAGAGCCCTGAGCACACCCCAGTCTGGCTCTTATTTTCCCCAGACTCCAGCATCTGAGCCTGCAGCCTTGAAGAGACACATTCTAGAGCCTGGCTCACAGCTCTGAAGAGAGCTGACACCACACGTTCATACTCATGTGCACTGTAGAGTATACAACACCAGGGCTCTCTGGCCCAGCGAAGGCAGAGGCTGTCTGCCTTGTCAGTACACTCCTAGAGGTATGGAATTCAGCACTGGATAAGTCCTCTGTCCTGAAGATCCCACCCTATGAAGCTTTCTTCAATCTGCTACCCCATGTCTCATGAACATCTATGCCTAACCCAATCTCCTGCTCCAGGCCTATACTCCTGAGGGGCATTGTCTGCTGGGAAAACATTAAAGTCCCTCTGTCAACTCATGCTGGAATGTAGGTTTGGACTTAGGTCTTCAAGGATTACCAATTGAATGAGTCTACCACCACCAACCAGCCTTCCCCTATGTCCACCCATTGTCCCTCCCCTCCTCACATCCTCCTGGTCATCTGATGGAACTTCTTGGGCCTTCAGGACAGCCACCAGCCCCAGAAGCATGAAGGTCAGGAACAGGCTCTTCATCTTCAGTCGCTAGCTGGGCTCTCACACAAGGCAGGTCACCAGGGGAAGATCTGCTCTGGTTGCTCACACGGTGCCCTTTATATCCCCCGTGGCCAGGGATGTGTGCCCACTTGGCACTGACCACGTCCCTCCCGTCCTTCTCTCATGGCCAAATCCACATCCATCATGGAGGTGGAAGGTTGTTGTTGTAGGGATCTGATGACAATGAATTCAATGTCACCCACAGACGAAGAAAGACACACAATGCCCTGCAATGTCTGCACCACCAAGACTTGTGCTCACAAAGGATTCTGGGAAGACGAGTGAGTTAGGGGCAGGGAGGGAGAGCCAGGCTTCCCTTCACAGCCCTGTCCTCCATCTGCCATGGCTGCCCTGAGCTGTGTCCACTGAGATCTGGATTCTGACCTCCTGTGCAGAGAATGGGGCTGAGCTACACCACCAGAGACTGTTGCTAGTCCCCAGACAGCCTGGCCACTGCCCGGGAGGGAGCCCACTTCATTGTCCTTTTCGTGCATGGATACCCCAGCTGGACCTTCCTGTAAGTGGCCACACAGACTCCTGACTCTTGTCAGTTTGAACATCATCAGGGCAGACCCCTGCCACACTAGGCCACACCATGACCCTGACCCAGCTGTGGGCCCTGCAGAGCACTTCTTAATCTCCAATGTCCTGGTCTTTTTCACTGCCTGGCCAATGCCATCTCCTCAACCAGCAGGTAGGGCTCTTTTTCCATAGTTCACATGATTTTAAGTTGACTGCATGAAGAATTCCAGCCACACATGAATATTTGTCCCCTGAAGGGACAGGTGGATGGGGTTCACCTTTGTGAGCTCAGTGGGATTCATCTCCAACAAGGAGACCTGGCCTTCTGCTGTTCTTGTCATCTGAGGACATTTCAGAGCTAGGGCTGCCCTGGTTCAACTGAGGTCCACATGTGTTCATTTCTTTACATCTTATGCCCTGAGGTGGGATGAAGAACCAGAGTCCATCACAGCCTGACCTGAGCCCACCCCCGTGCTCCTATTGAACTCCGTTCCTCTGGAGTCCACAGCTTCCCTCCTTGTTAGCTCTGAGCACCCACAGGCTCTCCACGTGGCCAGAGCTCATTCCTTTTGGGTAAACATGCTTACACGGCACCAGGTGTGTTCAGAGTTCATTAGAGTTGTTCTCTCTCTCTCTCTCTCTCTCTCTCTCTCTCTCTCTCTCTCTCTCTCTCTCTCTCTTCTCTGGACCTTATATCAGGACCTTGTATTTTACCCCTTATATCAGGACCCCTGACCCTACAGCTCCTAGGTTCAACCACCCTCCCTGAGACACAACTGTCCTGGTCTCTCGGGACAAGTTCTGGTCCCATAATGGCATCTTTGTGTCTCTGGACAAAGACTAGGCAGCTCTGAGTGTCTATAAATATTAAGAAACTTTCTCTGATGGGTTTTGGGATTATGTGAAGGCACCAGCACGAATGAGTCCTTGGCCCCCATCACAGAAGCTGCTGCTGAGCAGAAAGCAGCTACCACCTGGGTGTGAGAGGGAGGGTCCCTGTGCTATTTGGGACCAGAGGTCAGGAACCAGGCCAGCATTTCCTTATCATTGGTGAGTCCTTGCTGTACCTGGCATGTTTTCTCCTGCTCACATGTAGAAACCATCTAAGAACCCCACCACTTACATGTGTTTCAGTCCTGGACACAGGAGGAGAATAACACACATGTAATTGGCAGAGTTGGGGCACTAACAGTGCTCTGAGCACCAGTAGAAGCCTCTGGTTGCCTGCCACTGTCCCCTCCCTTGCTGTGTCCCAGTTCTCCCAGTGTTCACAGGTAGTAGTCCAGTTAAAGTGGCAACAGACACTAAAGGGAACAGTTAGGTGACTTGAACATTTTCCTGGGGAGACAAGCGCAAATATCTCCCCACCAGATGCGTACCAAAACCAAAGAATGACTCCACCAGTTTCCAACTGGAAAACCAAAGGCTTGGACTTATTGACAGAGCACGTGTGATCCTAAAGCAACTCTGCCATGTGTGAGTCTTGTCCATCATGGATGGTGACTTCTCCATTATTTCTTCAATTAAACCCTTCAGAGTCTGTACTCCAGCACCTCCTGAGACCAGGGGACCACATGTAGCTAGCTCAGAATCTCCTTTAGGTTGGTGGGAAGTACAGAGAGAATGGCTGGAATCTCAGAGAGGATCCAGTAACTTCCCCAGCACCTCCTTCCATGACTAAACATTGCGTCAACAGGCCGGATGCTGAGCGTCTCCTGCAAGGAGCTGAAGCTGCTCTGATGGAGATCGTGGCTGCTGTGCCCAGGAGGATGGCAGCGTGTGTGGAGGGCAGTGTTTAACTCTAGGTAGGACAGGACATGGTGCCAGCCCATGGCGGACAGGATCTGGGACTTGAGGTTATATTCTACTGAGGGTGAATGCTCTCAGGACACAGCAGTGCAGATGCCAGAGCCGCCACTGGGAGATGAAAAAGTAAGACAGAAAAGCTTCCCATCCCCAATGCTGCAGGGCCTGAAGTATTTCCCTGGGGAACTCCTTTATTTCCTGGTGGCGGTTGCTGTGGGGTTGCCTGCTTCTGGTCACCTCCCTCTGCACCTTTGCCCCTGATCCTCAGTGAGGTCCCAGCTTCACGGTGCTGCCCTGTCTAGGTATTCCTGGAGGGCCAGTGTCTGGGCCTTATGTGACATTTCCACGTAAGGAGAACTTGATGGCTCCACCACAGCACCGAGCCAGGAGGAGGCTCCTAGTGGTGAGGCCCATCTGGAAAGCAATGGAATGCCAACAAAACAACAAATCAGCCACACAGTGGGCTGCAACTTGTCCCCACGTCTGTCTAGTAAACCATTTCAGAGACTGTAACTCCATCAGCGAAAGCCCAGCTGTGGACTCAATGTGAAGCCTAAAGTGCCAGTGCCCGTGGTGGGCTGTGGGTGACAGCAGTGACGGTCAACCCTCAGAGTCCCCTGAAGCTGTGACAGACACTTCCTGAAACACTGACACCCGGTCAAGTGCCTGCACCTCCCTTTTGTGTTTCTCTGACCCACAGACTTGAAGGGCAGGTGTGAGGGTGATAACCACACAGTCATGGATGGGTCTGAAGCTTCCCCCACAGGTTCATGTGTGGAAGTGTTAGTCCCAGCTGGTGGCCTTATTTGGGGGAGATTCTGCAGACCAAGACTGGGGTTGGTAGAAATTACTCGTGGAGAACACCTTGTCCTCCTCTCTGCTTCCTTGACGGCACGAGATGCCAGCTGTTCCACTTAACCTTCTCTGCCATGATGCTCTACTCACCACAGGCCCTCGGCCATGAGACCAAACCATCGTGGGCAGAACCTCTGACTCCAGGAGCCAAAATGACTCCTTCTTCTTTAAGTTGTCCTCTCGTGTGTTTGAGGTGATGATGAAAACCTGGCTGATACATTGTCAGCATGGATGGAACCTGACAGGGTAATGAGATCACATGAAATGTCCCACCTGTGACTCAGAGGGTCCTCAGGAGAGCCAAGTCCCTGTTGCTCACAATGCTAACTTTCTCATTAAAATACCTTTTATCAAAAGTAATTTCATTGCTGATAAAAGTACAAAAGCAGTCTCCTGAGAGAAGACCAAATCACAGCGCTGGATCAACTGCCAACCACAGGCAGGACGGCAGACCTTGACAACAGCCCGGGCGTTCCTCACAATGTCAGCTCTGATAGGGTTGCAGGACTTGACTTCCTGTTAATCTCCAAGCAGAGAACAAAGAAAGGATTGTCATGACCTGGGTGGCAAGGCAGTTCTGAGCTCTGACAGCCAGGAATAGCCTTGTAAAGGGAAATTACTGGGTTGACTTCTCACAGAGAGAACAGCTCTGTAGGACACGGTCAGCTGAACAGAAAAACAAGCATTGAAAAAGCATTTCAAATCCCAGGAACAACACTAGAGTCAGTGAGGAAAGCTCGACGCTTAACATCAAGGAAGCAACCATCTTGTGGACATGAACAAAATGTTGGAGAGACGTGGCCAAGCTTTGATGGCAGCCAATCTCACAAGCCCACAGGAACGTCCCAGCCACCAGGGAAATGAAGATGTCACATGCCTAACACAACAATGGGACATTGTAAACAATACAACTCGTGTGCACTGCTTGGGGAACACGGGAGGGGCACATGTATTCTGGCAAACAGTTTGTGAGTTCTTATGTTGGCACACATACTCAGCATGTGGTCTAGCAATTTCTCCCAGGTGTACACACAAAAATGCAAACAGGATCATACTAAAGCTTACAGCTAAGTTTTCTTTTTAATGGCCTAGAACTAGAAATGTCAGGGAAGCTATGTCTACACAGTGAAGTACCAGCCAGCACTGACAGAGACAGCGTGTGGATTCCTCTCAAGGGCATCGCACTGAATGGGCTCACTCAGTCCAGAGAGGCCACAAGCAGTAGGTTTAATCTGCAATGTTCCAGGGAGACATACAGAGCAGTTGAGTAAAGATCTTTAGGTCCAGATGCTATGAGACAGGGATGAGGGGACCATGAAGGGGAATCAGGAGGGAGATTTGGAAGTGGAATGCGGACTTGTGATGGAAGTGATGTTATCCCCAGAATGAAGGTTAGTTTGACATTAAAGACTCAGTCCACACAATTTACCTATCAACAGAACCACTCCATCTGTTGACTGGGGAGGATGATGCTAATCTCTTTGATGTCTGCCCGGTGGGTTTTCAGTCCAGCACATGAAACTTTGTGAGATGCAGCTGTCAAAGCTGATGTGGAGACTTGTGGATGTAAAAACTGTAGCAGAAAAGAAGGCAGACTCAAAACCCACATTCTCAAGTTCCAGCTCATCTTACCTTTAAAACGTTACAGACCAACCGGGCGGTGGTGGCACATGCCCTTCATCCCAGCACTCAGGAGACAGAGGCAGGCGGATCTCTGTGAGTTCGAGGCCAGCCTGGTCTACAGAGTGAGTTCCAGAATAGGTTCCAAAGGTACACAGAAAAACCCTGCCTCAAATAACCAAAAAACCAAACCAAAACATAAAAATTACATGCAAGGTGTTAGAATAAATATACAGCTGATAATAAAAGAAAAATTCCGTATTTACAGAGTTGAACAACATTGACAACCTCTGGCCAGGCTGACCAAGGCTAAGGAAATAACAGTGACATCATTAATTAAGTATCATTCTGGTACTAGCATGGCCTTACATGTAACTGAGTAAGAGAATATTATGCTCAACCTTATGAGATTAATCTGACAACCTACACAAGATGCACAGAGTCCTTAGAAGAACCAGTGTTGACGCAGGGAGGAGAGCAGTGTCCCCATGGCCCTGTGTATGTTAGAGTACAGCGGGGCATCATGACTCCTGCCTATAATGTCAGCACTTGGGAGGCTGAAGCAGGAGCAACACCATGAGTTCAAGGCCAGCCGGAGCTATATGGTGAGACTCTTACACTGAGAATCTTCACACTAATTAAGTTCTATAGTAATCTCAATTGATGAAGAGATTATACTAAAATTTTCATAGTTGAAAGTCAATGTCTAAGTTGAAAAGACTTGTTTTGCTTTTTAATGGGGCCAGAACAACCCCAATGCAAAGACTGACTAGGACATCAGTAGAATAAACTTCAGGACAATTTTCACTGCAGGCATGGACAGAAAATATTCCATAAAATCTGAGCACAGCTGAAGTCATAGTTTGTAGAATGCAGAACACATTGTAGGGGCCTGGAGAGCTGGCTCAGTGGCTAAGAGCCTGTACTGCTCCTGAGGACCTGAGTTCAATTCCTAGCTCCCATGTTTGGCAGCATACAACCAGGTCCAAGGGATTTCACACTCTCTCCTGGACTCTGAGGACCCACATACACGCACATTTGCCACATAGATACACACACTATTCAAAACTAAATAATTCTTTCTTTAAAAAAAACATTGTAGGTAGATGTGTGTCATACCTGCAATACAAGGTTAATTTGACACTAAAAATACCAAACTACCCATGTCACCGATAGCAGGCGAAACTAAGTACCTGTGGGACCACCCCAATAATGGTGGGCTTTTCAGCCCTGATTGCTATTCATACACAGTACCAATTTATTTTATGTTTTAAAAGTGCAGTTGCAGAACACAATACAACTCTGGTCGACCACGTTAGTGTGAGCCATAGCTTTTGGCTCCTTTAGTTCTTTAGTCCCAATCTCCTTGCCTGACTCCTGAGTGAGGTCAGGTGCTGCCCAGGTTACCCCTGGGTCTGGTAATGTCCCCAGTCACCCAGCTGGGGGTTCTTTTGTTTTGTATGGATAGAAATCGTGGGTGGCAGGGAGCTTTTCTGGAGCTGGTCCTTGAGCAACTTTTGCATTTCTCAGATGCAGTGAGCGGCTGCAACATGTAGCAGGGACCAGGAGCAAGGGGCACCATCCAGTGTTATAGCTCTCATGCTGGCCTCAGCTACTGGGACAGTTAGTGATGTGTGTCAGCTCTGTGTAGGCCCAGAAAGGTGGGATCTCCCATCTCTTGACAGTGGTGAGTGTTTCAGATCCAGATCTGGGTGCCCGAGACCCTTGCCCTTTGAAGCCTGCGCATTCTCAGAACTCTTCTCGCACCCAGCGTCTTCAGCTTCTCATCTCTGGCTGCAACTTTCTGCCTTCAGCTTAAGCTCTCTACTATCCCATCTTTTTCCTTTTTCCACCCTGGCCATCTACCAGAACCTTCTTGCTGCCTCTTGTTTGTATGACCGCTGTCACAGTTTCCACCTGAGGTGGCAGCAGCCTTGTTCTCTTTGCTTTCGCTCCAGCCGGCCGTCATCATCAGTGTCGTGAGTGTGGCTGTTGTCTCAAGCTCCTGCTGTCTCTGCCTTCCCACTACTGCTGTGGCTCTTCAGCCATTGTCTGTCAGCTGTCAAAGTTGCCAGCCCCTCCTGTCTTCAGCAGCTCATCTCATCTACTAGTGAGGGGTTTAAGGTAGCCGGGAAGGCACCACCTAAGGAGTCTTCTGTTCATTTATTTGTGTGTGCATGTCAGTATCTCTGTGTGTGTCTGAGTGTGTGTGTTTGTGTGTGTCAATGTGTGTGCCTGTGAGTGTGTGTGTCTGTGTGTGTGTCTAGGTATATGTGTATGTCTGTGCATGTGTGTTTGTGTGTCTGTGTGTGTGCCTGTGAGTGTGTGTGTGTGTCTGAGTGTGTATGTGTGTCTGGGTATGTGTATATGTCTGTGCATGTGTGTTTGTGTGTGTCTGTGTGTGTGCCTGTGAGTGTGTGTGTGTGTGTGTGTCTGAGTGTGTATGTGTGTCTGGGTATGTGTATATGTCTGTGTATGTGTGTTTGTGTGTGTATGTGTTTGTGTGTGTGTGTGTGTGTGTGCCTGAGTGTGTGTGTGTCTGGGTATGTGTATATGTCTGTGAATGTGTGTTTGTGCGTGTGTGTTTGTGTGTGTCTGTGTCTGTGTGTGTGTGTGTCTGAGTGTGTGTGTGTCTAGGTATGTGTGTATGTCTGTGCATGTGTGTCTGTGAGTATCTGAGTATGTGTGTGGTTGTATGTGGTCAGAGTGTCGCCTTGGATGTCATTCCTTAGGTACCCTCCATCTTTTGTTTGATAAAAACCCTCTCACTGGCTGGGACTTTGCTAAGTAGACTGTCTTAGCTGATCACTGATCCAGGGTTCTACCTGCCCCTGCTTCTCACTTTACCACAGTCAGGGTTATGAGGACTACAGTTACCTCCCACAATGCCTTGCTCTTACATGGGTTCTGAGAACTCACCTCAAGTCTTCAGACTTTACTCAACAAGACATCTCCCCATCTCTCTTTGCCTTTCTCGTTTTTTAGTCTGTTATATTTATCACGTACAGGTGTGTGCCTGTGCATGGCACACCTGTGGCGGTCAGAGGACTTGCTGCAGTTAGCGCTTGCTCCCATCTGCTTCCCATGGATCAAACGCTGGTTGCCGTGTGTGATGCCAAATGCCCTTATCCACTGAGCCATCCTGTCAACCCCCCCACAGGAAGTGTTTTACTGGACTCAATGTTGAAGCATAAGACAATAAGACAGCACAGCAAGGGAACCTCTTAGCTCACAAAGGGAGCTCAAAGGTCAACCAAGATATCTAGAAAAGGAGTGCTTGGACCCATCTTAACAAATAGTCATGTACATGGGTGGTTGTATTTATCCTAGGCAGGGCACTGTCCCTCTGAACTGGTCACAATTCTCCCCATCCAATGCCGCCGGGAAAGCTGCTCTTCTCCTGGCTGGCGCGGGGGGTGGGGGGGACATGGTTGGAGTTAAGTCTGGCATCAACTGTTTCCAAACAGGCATGGCTGTGGCCTCCTCACCTTAGGGGCCAGAGTTGTGCTTGAGCAACAAGCAGCTGCAATCGTTGAGTGATTTTCGCAAGCCATCTGTGGCTGGCATAAGGGAAGTCTGGCTGGCTGCTTGATTGACAGTCCTTTGCTCAAGGCATGCAGGACACCAGGGAAGAGTCTAACAGCTGTCAATTAGGGAGTCAAATCACCGCCCCCTAATGTCTTCACTGGAAAACTAACATCAGAAGGAATGCTTATATTAGTAACTTACCGTTCACAGTAATCGTGATTCAAACAATATATAGCAGTTTTTCACACCTGTCAAGCAGTCCCCAGTCCCTCTCAGTATCTCAGATGCCATCCCTGATACACCTTAGAAGATCTGAGCCTGGAGTTGGCTAAGCCTCAGAGTGCCCTGGGAGTTGTGTTGATCTATGCAAAAGACAGATCTCTGGTGGTCTATGGCAGGGGACACTCGGCTCCACCCCAGTCAGTGTGGGGTCCTCAGAACTGGTAAAACTCTGAGGTTCCTACCTACACTGTTTTTTTTCTTCTTGGGCCAGGAGCAGCCCACGAAGGCCACCATCCAAGACAGGAATCTAGACCCACCAGGAATCTACGTCATCGGTCCCTCATCACTCTGAATCTACTTTCTGCTCTGGAAGCTGCAATTCTGGTTCCTTTGGGGACTTTAAACAATGCAGTTAGTGGAGATAATGCTGTCTATATGTTTCTAGTGTTCCTGCCTTCACTATGTGTGCAAGGGAGAGCAGTAAGACATTATCCATCAGTCTGTGTCCTACTGGGTCTTAACCCAAGCCCCCATCACACTGACGCTACTGAGGCAATGAATACAAAGGCATTTGGTTCCCTCAGATGACCTTGAGTATTTTGGCTCATCAAGCAGCTATGGAAGACTTACAGGGATCCAGAACATATGTGCTCTCAAGTTCTGGCAGGAGGCAGGGTGCCTGTCTGTCAGTAGGAGAAAGTCACAGAAGGGAAGCCAGAGACTTCCACTTAGAGGCTGAGACCCGCCTCTTGTTCTTTGCCTGACAGGCACTGGCCCTGTGCCTTCCTACCTGGATAATGACCCCATGTGGAGAGCAAGTCCTGGGCCTAGGGGCACAAAGACCATAGGAAGGGCATTGCATCCCCTGCTGGTTGCTGGCTCAGTCTGAGGTCCCAGGACAGGCAGCCAAGCTAGGAGCCTCCATGGTCCAAGTTAAGTGAACATGGCTGTTCTGTGGGAGAGCAGGAGAGCTTCAGGGCAGAGGACACACAGTGAATGCTTAGTGACTGAAGCTCTTATTCATTTGTGCTGAAGGTACAGGCAATAGGAATCGTCTGAGGCATGGGAATTGCGTGATTAAAAGCTCAGGACCAGGTAAGAGCAATCGGAGGGAACCCCTCTGGGTGCTGTGGTGACTCTGGCCTGGTCTCCTCTCTCAGAGCTTCTACCAGTTCCACCAATCTGCAAGGCCAAGCAGAAACCCCTGAGAATAGTCAAGCGAGGCCAGGTGCTATAGGGCTGACCGCTAGCCTCATGAGACAATAAGGTTCTGTGACACGTGACTGTGAGCTCTTTTGGACCATAGGGCCTTGCTGCACTGAATGAGATAATCAAGAATTAGGGTGGCCTAAATCCACTAACAGGATTTAGTTATAGGCAGTCAGAGGGGCTTTGGGGGCTGAGGAGAGACTAGGTAAAGACAGGCAGAACTTTGGTAAGGACACCATGGGTAGAGAGCCTTGGGGGCAGTGTGGCTCTGGCCTGGCCTCCAGAACAGAGGGGAACAGAAATGAGGTGCTGAAGGCCAGGTTGGAGGGGCTTTGTAACAGAAGCCCCAGGCAGCTCCTGCCAGTGTTCTGAGGAAGAGAAGGCCAGGAAGTAGAGGGTATGGACAGCGCATCTAGAAGGACACCTCAGTAACCTGACTGAACCCTGAGTCAAAAGGTTGGACCTACAGGACACCCAGGGGCAAAGTTCCCAACAGAACAGCAGGTGCCAGGCTCGTGGGGCTGACTTGGTGCACACAGGGTGGAACAAGTCTGAAATCCTGCTCTTTCTCATGTTCTGACCCCCGTCCACCGCCCCCGTAACTGCTGGGTGGCCCTTGCAGTTCTCCAGATTCAGACAACAAATCAACGGTGATTATGAGGAGGGTTGGGAAGAAGCATATGACTCTTTGAATTCTGCCCACACGAACCTCGGACAGTGTGGAGGCTTGTCACTTCCCCCGAGTTCCTAATTCTCCCTCAGCTTCTTAGGACTCCAAACAGTGGCTGACACTTTGGAATGGCCTGTGGCCTGTTGATCTCTTGAAGTCTTAACAAGCTGTTATACAAAACGCCGACATTCTCCTTGCCAGCTGGCTGTGGGCATAACTCAGGAGGACCTGGTCCTTTGTGCCAAGTTCCCCAAGGACCCTGCATGTGGGTGTATAAAGGGCAGTCAAGTGAGGGCCGGTACAGCCTCTCAGCTCCAGCGATCTGTTCATTGGCTATGAACACAGACCCCGGAGATGAAGGCTCTGTTCCTGACCACCGGCTTCTGCCTGCTTGCTGCCCTGCGGGCCCAGAACTCCTCATCCCTTGCTTTGAATAACAGGCAAGTGAGTCAGGGCTGGGGGACAGGGTGGCATCTCAGCCTTTACTGCAGGACACCAAGGGTTCTGGATTCAGGGAGGATCCCAGTCTGACCCCTTATTGCAGGTTGTAACCAAAGAGAATAGACCAATTTGGAGCTAAGGGATCCCCGATGCATGTTCAGGCATTCCTGGGTGCAGGACTGGAGACTGAGAAAATGTACTAGAAGGCGGCCCTGGTACCCTAGGAGTAAGCAGGTCTCCCTCATATGAGTGTTCGGTGCTTCGGTGGGGGAATGAAATAGTCAGAGGTGAGCGGTACTTAGAGGGCAGGTGTTCCACAGGGAGGGTGGGCAGGCACCAGGCAAAGAGGACATCCATCTTTTAGTTTTCTGGGAAGTGGTACATGAAGGCCTTGGTGATGAAAGACAACATTCCAATAAAGAAGGTCTCGCCCATATTTGTGTTGGTGCTGGACAACGGTGACTTGGAGTTTTCTTTCGCATATACGTGAGTGTCTGTGGCTCCCGCGTTGGGTTGGTCTCTTACCTGGCCCATCACTTCTCAATGGGTAGTTTTTTTTTTTTTTTTAAAAAATCCCTCTGACTTGGAAAGAAGAGTCCAGAGGTGGGATGTGGAGGGTGGACCCCAATCAGCATGAGGGTCGGTTGCTTTGTAGACCAGGCTGGTCTCAAACTCACTGAGGTCCATCTGCCTCTGCCTCCCAGGTGCTGAGAGGTCGGGTTTAAGAGGGCCACTGCAAAAATAGTTTCTGATTTCAGGATGTATGGCCAGTGTCTTGAATTGACTACCGTCTTGGAGCAAACAGATGTGCCCAGCCATTACTCAGCCTGTGAGTACCCTGAACCCCGGGATGGATGACTGGCAGCCCATGGGAGGGAGCACTTCCTGTTAAGTCCCATCCCCAGGAGGCATCACAGGCCAGGATAGTCACTGAGATGACTGGAGCTTCTATAACTGGAGTCTGGCGTGGCCATCAGAGAAGGAACCCAGGTGATGGTTTGCAGGGTGGAGCTTACCTTGCTCTTTCCGGGGCCTCCACAGTTGAGGGGAAGAGCCAACTGGAGGTGCATCTGTCTTCTGTGAAGGACCATTGGCTGATCTACTGTGATGGGGAGATGGAGGGCATGCACTTCACAGCCACCCAGCTCATAGGTAAGCTTCACCTAACAGTGCCTAACGCACCCGTGCCTAGCCACGCTGTTCCTCTTCTTCAGAGCAGTAGATTCCCTGGGAGCAGGCCCCACAAAGGAAAGGAGCAGCAGGAGAGAGCAGGGCACAATGCTACTGGGCGGCTGAACCCACCTTGCTGAGTTCCGCTGTAGTGACTGATAGGCCCAGCAGGGACCATCCAGGACAGAGGCCTCTTGACTACAGATGCTTCTAGAGCTGCTTTGTGGAGCCTTGGGGCGTCAGGCATGGTTTATGTGAGGACGTGGTATCCTGACTGGGACCTTCTCAGCTCAGTGCCTCTGGGAGATGGGGACTTTTTAGGTCAGGTGCAAGATGCTACAGGCCCCCGCTGGAAGGCTTTTGGTTTCCTGGGTCATCTGGTGGCTCAGATGCCCCCCAAGTTCAGTATCAACACTCCCTACCTCCTTTTCTGCCCTCGGCTATTCCGTGATGAAGCCTGAGATGCTGGGCAGAGCTCCTGTCTGTGGCACTGGCTCCTTCCCAACCTGTGTGGACACCTCCCTCTGCTCACCCATCCCTTTTCCACAGCGAGGGACCCCAAGGAAAACCTGGAGGCCTTGGAAGAGTTTAAGGAGTTCACACAGGAAAAGGGGCTTGTACCAGACAACCTGGCCATACTTGAGCAGATGGGTAAGAACACACACAGCCCATGTCCCCTTCTCTGTCTGCTGTGCCACCTGTAACCCTGTCACTCTCATGTCCCCTGACCCCAGGTGGACACTGTAGGCCCTGCTGCAGGTCTTGGTCATGGGAGGAGTCGTAGATATGATGGGCTCTTGTCCAGACCTCATCTCGGGTTTTTTTGCTTTCTACAGACAAATGTGAACCCAAGAGTGACTAGGGTAAGTGACCCTTGAAGCCAACAAGAGCCTTGGGATTCAGCAGGAAGCTCTCGGCTGCAGCCAGGAATTGCCCAGTTTCTGCATCCCAACACCCTGGGTTTCTTTAGCTTCATTCCTGGGTCGTGTAAGGTTTCCTACTTGTCCTCGTCTCATCAGTGACTCGTGCTGGTGGTGTGACCTGTGGCGGGCAGGTGAAGCTGCCCAGTTGCCACCCAGCCAGGAAGTGCCTGTCCACACACACACGTTCATGAGCCGGCCGACTCTGGGTGTCATGAGGACACTTTGATAATGGAGCAGAAAGTCCTAGGCACACCAGGCACAGGTGCAGTCATGACGTCCGTATCCTTTACGGCCCCCGCTTGTAGGCCACACCCTTGCCTGGTGACCACTGCATAGACAACTTTCCTGAGGGAAGTCAGAAGAAAGGAATTCCTTATCCAGCACAGGCTAGCCCTGCATCTCTGAGAGCCTGTGGTGCTGCTACAAAGAACCCATCGTCCCTCCCCCACCATAACCCTGCACTGACTGACTCTACTCTCCTTGCTGCAGAGACTCACTCTGTCTCCTTTCTAGATCATGGTGAACCAAGCTCCAAAGCCGCCCAAGACAGTACCGCCAGAACCTCTGTCCTGCGCGATGTGGAAAGTGTACCCTGCTGGGCCATCTGACTTCTCCTCTCTCTTCCCTATTCTCTCCTCCTCCTCCTCCTCCTCTGCTCATCAATAAAAAGCTTCAGTAGTCCCTGGTGACTCTGGGTATGTGGCTCCTGGATGGATGTATTTATTCTCCCTTGGTGGTCTGTTGATGGCTGAGAACTATAGGAGAGAAGGAAGCCCCTAGCCTTGTTTGGTGTAGGCCTGGAAGCTCAAAACCGTTCTGGGGCCCCCCTGGGACCCTTCTGTAGGTGTGTCACCCCAAAGCCCAGGTTTGGGGCAGGCCCGTGACAATTGCAGGTAGAGCTCCAAGACAAAGGTGAGGACCAAAAGAGTCTGTGTGCAGATGGGGACCACCCGGGAACTGAGGTAGGAATGTAACCAGGGCACAGGCCTGGGGCTAGGTTCCCAGGCACAGCAGGGCAGACTGTAGGACATTGAGAATTTGTTTCCACAGGTAGGGGACAGTGTTGTGGCCTTTCCCTGCAGGCTGAACAAATATAGGAGCTGTTGTGGAAAAAGACCCAGCTCCAGGAGCAGCCTTGCTAAAACATTCTGATGCCACCAATGCTAGTCCTTAAATCATTCTGAGACTATGCTCTGAGCATGATGAGAGGCTAGTTAAGACCCAATTCTCTTTCTCTCCTTCCCAGTCCCCAGTACATTGTCACTGATGGGAATGACCAGCATCCCAAGAACTCTACACAACACAGCAGGCCTCTAATACAAACCACTGGGGTTCATACAGTCATGTGGCTTCCATGAGGAGGACGTGCTCAGGTCCCCCCATTGGCAGGGAGTCCCCACTGCAGTGTTGAATGGTCAACTTGTTGTTTCAAAACACCAGTTTTATGGCAGTTTCCAGAAAACTGACATTACACATAGGTTGTGTACACAGACACAAGTGCACATACGGACGCACACATATGTTTGCATACGTAAACACGGGAACACATACATACATATACACACATGTGACATACTGATGCATAGATGTGAAAACACAGGTACACAGACACACATATACACACATATGACCACAAGTGTGGATAGATCTGGATGCTGCCCAGCAACCAAGGAAAGGGTCTAGACGGGGCCGGAACACTGTGCCTAGGCTGGCACAGGAACTCTGTTTCTTGTGGGAACAAGGCCTGGGCGTGACGTGGGCAGGAGCATAGCAGCTCTTGGCTCCAGATCCCATGGAAGCGTTTCCCACACTGAAAGAACCCTCCAGGTTACCTCTGTCTGAGGGGGAGGCCCAAGCAAAACTGTGGTCAGGTCTCCAGTGCAGATGGTTAGAGCTTCCGTGTGACTGAGGGAGGGTCAGCTGCCTCCCCAAGGCCTCCCTCGCGAATTAGACAGACTCAGAAGGCCAGAGGGCAGAGCAGCCATGAAGACCAAGAGTGGGATCCCGTGCTGAGTCTGGTCTCGGTGCAGCACATTCTAAGGAGGGCAGCAGGACGAAGAGCTACAGATGACCAGGCTACCCAAAGAGAGGCGAGAATCTGAAGTGGGACTCGCTGGGGTCAGACCCTGGTCTGAACTCAGTGCTCCTGACCAGAGCTGGAGGCAGAGGGCAGCACGGCTCCTCTCTTGTGGTTTACAGACTTCTGCCGGGTAGAGAAGGAGGCCCACACGGTGCCCAGGCAGGCACTCCACATGGGGCAGTGTGGTGCATTCGTGCCCAGTGTGTGGGGTCTCAGTAAGACACGATACAGATTTCCATTAGTGTTGATTAGGGTCCCCCAAACCCACATTCATGGTAGCATGATGACAGGATATATATTCTTTTTAACATCCCCGGAGGTCAAAGCCACTGCTTGGGAGGAACGTTGCTATCTTGAGCTCCTCTATGAACAGTGATGGGTAAAACACTGGACTCTCAATGTCATTCGGGAAAATGCCAGTGTGACCACGGAGTCATAAGCATCTCCATCCCACGTTGTTGGTCATTTAGTGGATGGGTGGGTGGCTGGGGGAAGGTGGGAGGGGGAGGGGTGGATGAGAGACTGACCGGTGGAGCGTAGCCACGGTGAATGGATGCGTGGGAGGGTGAGCGGATGCATGACAAGACAAAGGGGTGGAGAGTTGGGCGGATGCATGAATGGATGGGGAGGCAAACTGGACGGCGGGTGGACAGGCGACCAGTACTGATCAGACAGACATGGACGCTTCAACACAGTGCCCTTCAGGCCCATCTTTGTGAGTGCTTTTCTCCCTGCTTTCTTTCAGCTTTCTCTCCCCTGTTCCTGTTTTGGGCTCAGCGAATGCTGATCATTCATCCGCTCCTTACTGTGATGGGGCCACGTCCACTCTTGTTAGAAAGTAACTTCACTGGCACTTCCGGTCTGTGCTGGCCGCCTCTGCTGATGGTGGGAGAGAGCGGCAAGGGTAGGGAATCTTACTGCACCTGTCTTTGATCTTAAAACAAAATCCTTCCAGAATCTTTCTGCTTTCCCCACAGGCCCTTTCTCCCCCATCAGTCATAGTCTCTTCCCATAATTCCCACCATCTCCGGTCGTGGATGAATTTTCTTAGCTATGATCATCTTGGGTGTTGGCTAATTTTGCCACACCCCTATTCAGCTTCCTCCTCTCCCCTTTCTTTTTCCCTTCCCCTCCTGTCTTTCCTGTGTTTCTTTCTTCCTTTCTCCCTTCCGGAGTACTAATCATTTCCTCCGTAGGTTTCTGGAAAAGTGGTGTCTAGCCACTGGCCCGGAACCGCTCCTTCCTTCAGCGTGAATACTTCCCTCCCCTCCAGCTTCCTGATGAGTTACAAAGGGAAGCCATGGTTCCAAATACTCTCTCTGTGAGTGCCCTTGTCCCAAGTTCTGCCCCCAATTCCCCGATTGGCCCCTTTTCAGAGGTTGGCACAGTCCCTTGAGGGAGATTCATGTCTTAAAGCTTTATGTGCCTGTTCACCTTGCAGACCCAAGCACCCTCATTGGTGACAAGAGGGCAAGAGACATGTCACCATTTTGCACCTGAAGGTGAGGTGCAGGCACTGGGAAAACACTGGAGTCTTCTTACTACTTCATACCTTATAAGCCAGGCCCCGTAACCTAAGGAACAGGAGACCTAGGGCTCTCAAGTGAGCCAGACACGAGATCAGCCAACAGGTACCAGAATCTGGGCCACTTGTTCTGAACTGAGGTATCCCCAACAGCCTCCTCCAGCTGGCTCAGCTGGAGCTACCAGCAATGAGTTCTAAGTAGCAAGAAACGGGGTGGGGACCAGAAAGCTTGTTAGAAAAAGACTCATAGTGGTGTCTTTGTAGAGCGTCTCATGGTATCTGGAAAGGGGACAGGCAGCTGCAAGGTGTCATGGCCTGAGCAGCAGCTAGATTCTAACACGACAGCCTTCAAGTTAGTCCCTCAAGTCCCCAGATGACCATTTGGCACATAGAGGCTGAGTCCTCTTATATGAAAAGCTGATTTAAGCCTCCCAGTAGGTCCTTAGCTTATTTTGCATTTCTCTGTGTGGCCTACAACCAGGAGAACCATGGGAGATGACTCAACAAAAGGAAGTAGGCCAGACCCAGAATGCCATGGGCAGGCAGGCATACACACACACACACACACACACACACACACACACACACACACACACAGCTTTCCAAAGCCTAAAACATCATCCAAGGGCACCTAGCAAGTGATGTCCACAAGCCCCAGGAGCTAAGCCAGATGCCTCTCAGCTTGTCTTGGCTATTTGAGCCTGGAGTCCCTGGTCCACTAAGTCGCCCACTGTCATAGGCATAGTGAACGACATAAAAAGCCAGCTCGTAGCTAAAAGACTAAGAGCCAGCCATCAAAGGTGTTCCCAGAGCTCTGCAGCTTCCTGTCCACCAAACCTGCCCTAGGACAAACGTCTAACCCTAGAACCCTCAGACCAAAGAAGCCTCCGAGCTACAAGAATGGGAATTCCATTTGGGCCTCAAGGGCTCACCCCTGGCCATGGGAAGGTCCACTCTGTTCCTGGAAGGCAGGCAGTGGGAGAGGTTTTTGATGGTACCCTGTGGGCTAGGCCCAAGGGATGGATGTCCCCATGAGTTGATCTTTCAGTCTTCTCGGTGGTGGAACTGAGTGTGACTTCATGCTCGGACACTTGAGAGGAGGGCACATAATGACCTATGGCTGGGAGATGGACCTGCACAGCCCCTGGTAGCCACAGGAGAACAGTGGCTCAGGGTGTGGTCTGAGCAGTCCAGAGCTTCTCACTGTCGTGTTAAAACGGACACAAGGACCTGGCCCAGCTTGCCTCTATGAAGGGTGATGCATACCTTCTTCAAGCTTCACTTTCTACCTTGGGGTCCCGCCTGGCAGTGCTCGCAGGACCTGGATCCTTACCTGTGCTGGCCCATTCCCTAGGACACTGTTCTTATGACCCCTTCACCTCACCTCACCACACACAGAAACAGGAGATGAATACAGACCCAGATCCTGTCCATGAGGCTGTGTGAGAACCCCCAAAGAGCTATACATTTCTGAAGGCTCCATGACCCTCACCAGCCGCCATCCCACAGGTGTCTGATCTGTGCCCAGGATCAGGTGGTGCTGACATACCCATTGGGGAACTTCCTCATGCAGGGACTTCAGCATCCTGCATTCAACATCTGGATGAACATGGTTCCTCCCGCAGCACTCCTGCCTGGAAGCCCCTCATGGTGTCTAGGGTTTGAAGAGTGACATCTGTCCTCACCCAGGTCCTTCAGAATATTATAGCTTCACCCTACCCCATGCCTCTTTTGCTGGCTCCTGTCTCCATGGGCTCAGTCTGGAAATTTCCACTATATTTCTAGAGCCAACACTGACCCCAGGCTCTGCTCAGCTCTGCCCAGCCCCCAGCATACGTTGGTGGATACTAGAGAGGCCATTTCTGCGAACAAGTCCATGGTGTCCCAAGGTGATAGTGGGAATTTCCACAACGTTCCGAGAATTGTGAATTTTCTGACAGAGGCAATTGCATGCATGTGAACATGTACCAAGCAGAAAAGTGTTGTCGTGTGTACATGTGTGTACTCAGATGCATGTCTACTCTCACACGCAAGCACACTTACAGGCAAAGCACATAGGATCAGAGGCCCACAATCGTACTGCACACATATATACATGTACACTCGCTCATGATGTATACAACCATGAGCTCGTGGCGCATGCACACATGTATGTGTGCACACATACCCCACCTGATCAGAGCAGCTGCAGCTGAATGACAGAAAGCCCAAGTCATAGCAACAACCTAGCCGGAGCCCTCGGGCTTCACCATGGAGCACAGTGGGCCTTCCACCGAGACCGTTGGAGTGGCCCTGGACTACCCTGGTCCTTCTGTCATCAAAGGAGGGAAAAGATCTGGAGACTAGGAACTCAGATCTCCTTGCCAACCCCCAACTGGATGGCCTTGAGCACTTCTGCATGCACGCACGTGTGATCAATTATGGCTCTGACCTTCAGAGCGATAATCCTTTTAGTCTCACTGACTGAATAGCCTGGCTTCCAGACCAATACTGGGGCTGGGGTTGGGGCTGAGGCTGGGGCTGGGAAAGCAGGGAAGCCTCTGCCACAAGGGGATTCCATGGGCATATGGGAAGGGCACAGAGGGTACCCTGAGGGGTGTCCTCCCCATGGCTCAACACTGTATATCCTGCTCAGCCTTCACCTGCTGAGACGTGAAGGCTTGGCGTTGGCTATCTCTCTGGGCCAATGAGGTGCCACATCCAGAGTGTCCCAGGCCCACCCACAAAATCATCACAGTCCAGAAGCCAAACCACACAGTGTCCCAGGCCTGGCCCACACTCTGACCTTTTAATGGAGGCATCTTATAGCCCCAGGGCTGGCAGCATCCTCCCCTGAACTCCTAAACTTGTTGGCTCCTGTGGGTGGGGGAGGGGTAGAAGAACTTCCTGCCTCCGAACAGTATATATGCAGCCAACTGGGGCCTCTGAGCACCCATATCCTGAGGACTCATCCCAGGAAGACACAGCAGAGTGATGAAGCTTCTATTGCTGCTGGCTGTGGGGCTGGACCTGGCCTGGACCCAGCAGGACCAAAGCCAGGTTCCGGTGCAGCAGGGCTTCAGCCCTGATCAGGTGGGGTCTCTGAATAAGGCAGGGAGTCACCCCATATCTTTTCCAGGTCTCTGTCACCTTGAAGTGTCTTGACTGCAACTCCCTACAATGGGCACCAAAGGACTGGCATTCTACTTGAGGCCAGGAGCTCAGGGGACACTGCCAGGTCCCCCAGAGTATGAATCACATAAAAGCCCGACTGCAGTTGGCCAGGCCCCAGGAGGAACCTGAACCTAGGGATCAAATAGGAGAGACAGGGTAACCAGGTTTTCTACTGTGTGTGCTATTGCACAGAGACCCTGAGACTTTCATATGGTAGACGACGCCACCTCTCTTCAATAGAGAGTCAATATATTCTATCAGCACTGTCCATGGGCAGTGGCTGGCCTGTCTGATTGGGGGGTGGTGGAGGAGGAGAGTCAAACCCTAAGGCACCTTCTCAGCACACAGTAAGAGAGGTAAGGTGAGGTCCATACTCTATACCTCGGCAGGACATTGCCTGCCGTGACCCACTGCCCAGGGAGATGACTCCCAGGACTCTGTGGTCAGGATAGAACCTTGCTCTGCAGGTGACAGGGGCCTGGAAGACCCTCAATCTGGCTTCCACTAACCGGTCCGTCATTGAAGAAGGCGGTGCTTACCAGTGCTTCATGACTAGTATTGTCCACCTGGCCAACGGCAACCTGAATGTTACCTACTTTCACAGGTATTCTGGCGTGTTGCAGGGCCACATTCTCTCCACCACCTCCCAGATGCCCAGCTCTTTAGGGTTTAGATCCCGAGAGGGCCCCGCCGATACTGATCCTCTGGGCTGCTCCATGAAGGCAGGGCATCTTCCAGAGCTCCCTCTGGGTGATCCAGGTGACCTGGCAGGGCCCCGTCCCTCAGGGCAGGGCTCAGGAAGGCTATTTTCCTCTTAGGAAAGATGGAAAGTGCGTGAAGGAATTTCTCGTGGCAGAGAAAACGGACATCCCTGGACGCTACACCTTTGAGTGTGAGTGAGGGCAGCCGCTCCTCCCTCCCTGAGGGGTATGGTGGCTCAAGTGGGGTGTGAGGGGCTGCTGGGGTCAGGAAGGACGGGGATGGTAATCATCCGGACCTAGCAGTGATGTCTTCCGAAATTCAAAAATCCAAATTAGCAACCCAAACTGTGTCCCCTTGAGTCTCAGGGCTCTCCCATAATCTTCCTAGAGACCCAGCCCAGAGCTGACCTTCTTCAAATGGCAGGCAGTGGAAGGAAGGCTAGAGGGGGGAGGCACTCAGGAACCCGCACCCAGCTGTGGCTCTGGAGTACTGTGTATGGTTTTTCCTTTGGAACAGATGCTGATCAAGCTAAAGGAACACAAAGCAGTGTTGGGGCAGTGAGGCGCAGGACTCCAGATAACAGGAGAAGACAGAGGGGGAGACTCGAGCCCTTCCCCTTCCTTGGCATGCCCTCCCCACTTTCTGACCCACAAGGAGACCCAGATCAAGAGACAGGGGAGGGAATTGGGGGGAAGCAGAACAAGAGGAAGACTGATAGAGAGGCAGAGGCAGGAGAGTGACTGGCTGGTAGGTTTTGTGCCCTGGGCTCTGCCGACTCCTGTGGCTGACCGTGTGGAGGAGGAGTCAGGCTGCGCCAACTGGGGAAGCACAGGGTACCTACCGGGAGACACAAGGGTCCTAGCAATCTTCATGACCGTTGGTTTCTTCTTATAGACCAAGGCAAAAACTATCTGACTTTCGTGGCCGTCACTAAGGACTTCCTCATCATGGACTACGAAAACCATCATGAAGGAAATATCCTCATTGTGGCTGAGCTCCATGGTGGGTGCCATTCCCACCCAGAGCCTCAAGACTGCAGGGGATGACAGGAGAGCTGGAGAGGCGGGTGGGGAGGCTGGGGGAAACTAGGGGCTGGATCTGTTCTCCCTACCCCAAGTACCCTCCCTACAGTTCTCTGTTCAACTGTGTTCTCCGCCCTGCTGGCTGTAGGCAGGACCCTGCTTTCAGGTAAACTGGGATTGGTGGCCTATTTGAAGCACACAGCCAGAAGAGGCATTGGAGCAGGCAACATTGAGGACGTGTCCTTGGATCGTAAGCCTCCTTTCCTACAGCTTCTTCTCTGTGGGTCCCCAGCCACAGTGGCTATGAAGACTCTGACTCCTTTGGAAATCAATGGGATGGCAGGATGGGAGGTCTGTGTGAGGCTTAGCAGAGCTAGGGCTGGTAGGAAGATGGGACACTGGAGGGAGAAGGGGACGCACGTGATGAACTCTGACCTCCGCTTCCTCTTCGGTCCACAGCAAGATGTAGCTCCTGAGGTCTGTGGGTGATTAGACTCCTTCCAGTCTTCATCATCCATATTCTGGCAGACAGACTTTTCCAGGCAACATCCTGCAGAGCCTGGCCCCAGAGTGTAGCTATCAGGGTTTGGGAAGGATGCTGCACCAGGGCCCAGCCTGAATTAGAACATCAGGTGGGCCCAGAAGACTCAGGCTCTCTCCAGGGTTCTGGGGTGTGTGTACATGTGCCCCGGTACACACTTTATTTCTGGCCACTTCTGCGCCTCCCGTGCTCTGCGCTTTGCTCGGAACCCCACTCTGCACACACCCTTGCATAGCACTCCCCTTCCCCGGGGCTCCCTGGATCCAGGCTTTCCCCTCAATTCTGTCTCCTGGCTTCCCAGACTGCCCCTTCAGATCCCCAAGAAAGCAGTGTGAGCCTATTAGCCTGTGTCCATCACAGCAGTACAAAGCTTGGAGGGACGCCATAGGTTCTTTAAAACCCTTGCTCTGGGAACCACACCACAAGGTGGGGACAAGGGCTCAGGGCTTAGTGGATTTGGGGGAATATGGCCCTCATGGAGAGCTTGGAGATCAAGGCCCAGGAGACAGGGACAGCAGGGTGATGGGAGGGAGGAGGCTGGGCACGGGGAGGAAGGGACAGAGAGGAACGTCAGGACACTGATCTGAAGCCTATGCTTCCCTAGCTTGTAACCATGCCTGAGATCAGACCACTGGACATCTGCTGCCCTCAAGTCCAGGCCTGTGCAACCCAAGAGTCAGCGCTGTCCACGGCCTCCGTCTCCTGGCATTCTTGATCATCATCTCCTATCCATTCATCAACTCCGAACCACCCTTCCCTGTGTAGCAAATAAACCCAGCATCCACCCATGGCTTCCAGTGCCTTTTTGTCTGTACTCAAAGGCCACGGGGATCTCCCCTAGGAAGGGGTGGCATCCACCTAGTTTCTGACAAGGTGGGGTAGGGACGGTGTCCCCAGGTAGAAATCTCATGCCCAGGGCAGCAGCTGAGCTCTGAGGGGCTTCAGGGACTTCTGGATTCCTGAGACTGAGCTATTCAGACCAGACCTGGGAGGACCCATCTCTGTATGTCTGAGCAGGCAAACCTGAATGGCCCAAGGAGAGGGAGGAGCAGCATTGCCACCTTTATAGAGTCCTTGCCTACCCTCCCCTGAACCTGAACACGCTCTTATTATAGGAACAGCCAAGGTCAGGTTAGCCGTGGGCAGGGATTTTCTATTTATTTAAGATTTCTGCCTCCTCCCCGCCACAGCCTCCCATTTCCCTCCCCCTCCCCCAATCAAGTCCCCCTCCCTCGTCAGCCCAAAGAGCAGTCAGGGTTCCTGGGCAGGGATTTTCTGTCCTCTAGGATATGAAGGACATATCATGAAGTCCCTCAAAGCCTGAGTCATTGTATCTGTGGCCAGGAGTGGAGGCTAGGACCTTACCCAAGAGAGCTATGCATAGACAGAAAGATCTTCCAGGTCAGGCCAGGTCCTCCTTGCCTGGGTTTCTGACCTTCTCCCAAAAGTGACTGTTTCCTGCCTTAGAAGTCATTGTCTGTAAGTGAACTTAATCACGAAGTTAAGGAGCAGGCAAGTGCCTGGCTACTGTCAGCTCAACCCCAGTGGGAAGCTGGACCTCTGGTTGCCCAGCAACAAGCTAGTCCTCCACCAAACCCAAAGACGGAGCTGGCCCCTGTGTGCAGTTCTCTAGAGTGTCCCTGAGCCAGGTCCCTGCAGAACAAAAGAGAAAAAAAACACAACAAAATCAAAACAAAACAAAAAAATAGAACAAAATGCCTGGAAAAAAGGCCAGAGAAGGAGACAGCGCAGAGGAAGGGGTCACATTTGGCCCGAGCTGTTCAGTGTGGTGTTCGGAAGGAGTGAGTAAACCTGGGGTCTGACCCTAAAGCAAAGGAGGACACTAGAAAAGTGGCCACCCCATGCTGTCCTGGACCCATGGGGCAGAGTGGCCCTGAGGCTGCCAGAGGGCTGGTGAGAGACATTCATAATAAACAGGTATGGTAGCAGCCCACACCGGCAGGGCGCTCACATTCCTCAGGTGCTGTCCAGAGAGATGGTCTGTGTGGACCTGTGCTCCCCTTCACACCCCAGGAAGGAGCTAGCTGGTGTGAGGTGAGCAAGGACGGAGGAGAGTCCCTCCACTCCTGCTCCTGTGGCCAGTGGATAACACACCAGGAAGATGGCAGACCTGGGGACAAGGGGCTACACTCTGAGGGAGTAGCAGACTCACCTATGGTCTTCTCCTAACCAGCAGCCTCTCCCTGGGCTCCCAGGACAGACTGCAATGTGGTTAAGCTGCCCCGACAGGCTCACCACGTTTTTGTCTCTCTGGCTTGAGTGGTACCCAGCTCTGTTTCAGTCCTAGGGAGGGCTGGAATGTGCACGGTTGGGAGGAGAGAAAGGCGGGCCAGTAGATGCTTAGAAGTGGGATGCTTAGGATATTCTCAAAGACAGGGAGCTGCTGGGGCCTGCTGCACTTGGTCCCAGGTGCCATGACACTCTTGAGGGCCTGGCTGCTGTTCGTGGCCTTCAACATAGATCTGGCCCAGAAGAATCTGGAAGAGGTGCCAGTGCAGCCCGACTTTGATGCACATAAGGTGAGTGTCACGGCCGGGTCCAAGCTCCGTGCTGGGGTAAGGACTGGGTGCAGTGTCACAGCATGGGTGTGCTTAAGTACCCCGACTTTCCAGGAGCTCTGGGAGACATAGTGACCATTAACTAACAGTGATAATTGAAGCTGGTGGTCCAAGAGCAGACTTGGAGGCTGTAGAGCCCTGGCTGTGGAAGCAGAGCCAGAGCTGAGATGACAGGTCCCCACTAGGACACGGTGCTCAAAGTGTGTCTGGCTCCTGTCTAGCTCTGGGTCTTGGTGTCCAGAATCAGATGTGGGGACTGTACCAGGCTGGGAGGATTGGTGAGAGCAGTTCCAAGTCATGACTCTGGGGAACAGAACTCAGGCCAGTGATAGGAGGGATGGGAGAGGCGGGGGGCACTAAGAAAGAGGGGGCACTGAGGAAGAGGGGGCACTGAGGAAGAGGGGGGCACTGAGGAAAATGGGGGCACTGAGGAAGAGGGGGCACTGAGGAAGAGGGGCACTGAGGAAGAGGGGGCACTGAGCAAGGGGACAGAGAAGGAAGGAACACCGGAAGAGAATGGAAACGAATATTTCTAAGCAGAAAGTCACAGCTTGCACTCTGACCAGGGACCCCTAGAAGCTCACTATACTGGGGCGGGGGGTAGGTGTAGGTAGTATACACCCTGGGCATGGGTGCCCATCTACTGACCAGGCTTATTTTCTGTACACTGAGACCGGAAGCTCAGAACTCGTCATCTCTCTGGTCCCCATGTCCACACTCCCGCAGGTGGAAGGACGTTGGTTTACCATCCAGCTGGCCACTAGCCACAGGGACCTGGTCTTGCCCACTGACCCCCTGAGACTTTCCCTCCACTCCATTCAGACAAGAGACAGTGGGGATGTGGACTTCGTGCTGTTTGAGAAGTGAGTGCCTGCAGTAACTCTTATCTCCTGCCCAGAGCCCTGAGGGGTTAGCACGGGTGGCCAGAGGGACCGTGATATCGTACCAGACTGAAGGCTATGGCTTGCAAGTACATGCCGCAAGGCTTATGAGAAAGAGCAGAAAAGGCACATAGCTGCCAAGCCTGACTGACATGCCCTCCAAGATGTGGTCTAGCCTCCAGCCATGTCTGGTTCTTTAATGTTCAATTATTGTTATTTAAAAGTACTAAAGTCACCTGAGCTTAGTTCATGTATCTGTAATACCAGAATTTGCAAAGTAGAAGCAGGATGACCAGGAGTTTAAGGTCATCCTTAGCTATATAACTAGTCCAAGACCAGAGTGGACCCCACGAAACAGGAGCTTTGTCTGTATAGAACAAGAACCGTTAGAGACAAACAGGTCAGGACTGTGAGCCCAAGACCCAGCTCTGAGGACAGTCAGGCCTCAGCCTCTTCTGGAAGCCTGGTTTCATCCAGGATGAACAGGGCCATCATCCATCCCCTGTGAGTAGGACCCGTTCCTCTCCTTACAGTGACCAACACCTGTGGCTACCATCCTCTCTCTCCATCTGTCTAACCCTAATGAAGGCTGCTCCCAAACACTGGGAGCTGAGAACTGGGGACGATTTCAGGGCTCTTAGCCAGGGTCCCCTCCAGTGTTCCTCTGTGCCTGGATCCAGCCACCCTGTCAAGCAAAACTACGTATAAATTTCTCTTCTCTCTAGAGGAGAGGGGGTATGCTCAGGGATCAATATCACTGTCCATCCAGCAGGGCTCCCGGGCCAGTACCAAGGGACATGTGAGTACTTCCTGGGGAACCCGAGTGCTATGCTGAAGAGGGAGGTCCAGCTGGGGGTTACAGATGCCCTTCACAGAGCCCAGCACCCGGAGGAGCTACCAGCTTTGGGCAGGCTACACAATCCTCCCAGTGGTGTCACGGTCTCTGTGGGAAGGTGGGGTACTGGGGACAAAGGGCAGAGGCATTTCATGTCACCCGGTTTTCCACAGTTGAGGGAGGCAGTATGCACGTCCATTTCATCAGCACCGACTACAACAACCTCATTCTTTATGTACGCTTTGAGGACAACGAGGTCACAAACCTGTGGGCACTTCTGGGTAAGTGATGGCTCTCCCCGGCCCTGGCTGCTGTGTCTAGGTCCTTTGGGAGGGGTTGGTCACTCCCTAGTCTGACCAGAGACTTTCTGTCCAGAAGCAGAGTTTCATGACGGCTGTTAGGGGGTGTGGGCAGCTCAAAGCGACACCCAGGCTCTCACCAAACAGGAACCTGCATTCAGGCAGCTCATTCACTGTAACATGGAGGGTCCTGTTTGTTTTGGGGGTTTCTGTTCCACCTAGTACCCCACAACTGTTTAGCCCCAAAGAAAATCACACATAGGTCTCCATAAATTATAAGCTGATTGGCCCATTAGCTCTGGCCTCTCACTGGCTAACTCTCACATCCTGATTAACCCATTTTTCTGATCTATGTTAGCTATGTGGCTCAGTATCTTTTTTTCAGTGAGGCAGATCACATTCTGCTGCTTAGGTGGTCTGGGCAGGAGTGGGAGAAATCAACTTCCTCCTTCCCAGAATTCTCCTGTTCTCATTACATCATTTCTACTTCCTGTCTGGTTTTCCCACCTATATTTCCTACCTGGCCAATTAGCGTTTATTTATAACATGATTGACAGAATACAGACAATTCTCCTGCACCAATTCACTCATTACTCATTCACATCCTACTCATGAGTATCAGGTGTCGGATACAGTCTGCTTCTGTCCTGGGATTAGCAGTAGCTGGGTCCTTCCAGGATTCCCAAAAGGAAGCATCAGGGAAGAAGGACATGAGGGGTTGTTAGGCAGCTGTTATATCTTGAAGACTGGAGGCAGGTGGGGTGGGCCACAACCAGGGTCCTGGTGACACTGAAGGTAGCCAAGAGCCTTGAGCTCTAAGAAGGATCAGGGGCCGCAGTCAGGGAGGGGAACACGGGTGTGCAGGCAGGAAGCTGGGGCTTTCTGGGCTCCTCATGTGAAGGACATGGGCCTCATTCATTTATTAGAGATGCATTAGACTGCTGGAATCAGACCTGTGCCTCCCTCTTTTCCCGTGTTGGGCATAGAACTCATGGCTTCTGCATACCAGGCACACGCTTCTCCTGTTGGTCACACTGGCTGTCCCCGACATGCTTTGAGAAGAGACAGTGAAGGGGCTGTTGTGGTCACTGGGAGAGGGAGGTGCTGGGTCTGGGAGGTAACTGGGGAGGTGGTACTGCTCCCCAACCAACCCCAACATATGCCCTGCAACTCAGGAGACAGCGTCAGGCAGCTGAGGGTCGGGATCTCGGTGCCCTGCTGCGAGGTTCTGCTCCCTCCCTGTTTATCCAGGAGAACTGAGAGCTCGGAGACCTTCTCCCTCATTGTCATCTTTCTAATTCCAGCCAGAAGAATGCTTGAGGACCCTACATGGCTGGGGAAATACCTGGTGTTTGTAGAGAAATTCCACCTTCAAAAGGCCCCCATCTTCAACATCGCTGGTAAGAGCTGCCTTCCAGCTGCTCCTCAGCTGTTTAAGGAGGTCCTCTCTTTCTCATCCATCCCATGATGCAATAACAACTCAAGAACAGCCTTCATGATGTTGCTGTTCTGGCCAGACCTGTGTTGGATGCTTCCCCTGCCAGGCTTTATGTGGTACCTTGAGTCACAGTGATGAGGGCACTTACAGACTCCATGCCACGGGTGTGGCTCAGAGACAATCCAGAGTAAGGGAGAGGGACACAGCTAGGAAGAGGACCTGGGTGTGACCCAGATCTCAGGGTCTCCTGACCCCAGCACAGAGCCCTTTGGCACCACCACTCGGGATGTCATTTAGTCAATCAACAAGCACACAGCCGTGTCTGTGGAACAAGACAGGCTTAGATCACACCTAAGCAGACAGCAGCAGAGGAGGAGCAAGGCTGCACTGGAGCCATTTGTCAGGAGCAGGGGCTGCAGGGGATTCCTTGCATGTGCAGAGGTCAGGAAGGGTGTCCTCAGAGAAACCTGAGGCTCCCTGGAAGAGAGGACATGCTGAGGATATGGGGGGGGGGGGGGGTTGAGCCTCTACCAGAGCACTGACTGATTTGAAAGCAATCAAGTGAAAAATTTAATCCCACCCTTTTTCTTCCTCTCCACAGACCGGTGTCCCCAAGATAGGGCCTAGATGTCGCTTCCCACTTGGGCCCCTTCATCTTCTGCTGTTTCAATCTCCCTTCCTCCTCCTCATCACAGCCAACAGCAGAGGAAAAGGGGCTTCCTTCAGCAGTTCCTAGGGGCCTGAAGCCCAGAGCTACCCCTGCCTGTCTGGTTTTCCCCTTCCCCTTTTTCTCTGTGGTAACCGAGTCCCATCGAACACCACAAAGGGATCCCCAAGACTCCCCGCCTGATCTGTGACTGAAGAAATGTCCAGGAGGCTTAAGAGATACGGACTTGAAAGAAGGTGAGCAAATTTAGGTGTTCTTATAGAAAACGCCCCATTGTGCACAGAAAATTTACTTGGGGGCTGAGGAGTGGCCCAAGGGCAGGGCTCTTACCCAGCACACTTAAGACCTTACATCCATCCACATTTGATAGCAGCCAAAAAAAAGTAACTCGACTACACAGAGATGTGACATTCCTGTGTAACCTTCAGTGTTCTGGGAAACATGACCCCTCACTCTGTAATAAAAGAGACTGGCGAAAGGGAGCAGTTATTTTAATATACTATTCTATAAAAAGGGACTCTGTCGTGGAGAAAGGGGCCAAATGGCATAGCTGGTGTGTTAGCCATTGCCCTATTGCTATGAAAAGACACCATGACCAAGGCAGCTATTATAAAAAACCCCATTTAATGAGATGAGACTGACATACAGGTTTGGAGGCTTGGTCCATTGGCATCATGATGGGAATCAGACGGGCATGACACCTGGCACAGTAGCTGAGAGCTACATCCTAATCCATCCACAAAGCCTAGCCCCAGTGACACACTTCCTCCAACAAGGACACTCCTAATCCTCCAAATTCTTCCAAGCAGTTCCACTCCCTAGTGACAAAGCATTTTCAAATACAAGCCAATGGGGCCACTCTTACTCAAACCACCAAGGTTGTTGTGCTGATTCGGCATGAGACAGCAGTTTGTTTTAGTTTTATTTCTGAGTTTTGCTTGTTTGTTTTTAATATGTGTGTGTATGTAAAAGAGAGAGGGGTGGGAAGAAAGAGAGAGAGACAGAGGAGAGAAAAAAAGAGCGAGGGAGAGAGAGAGAGAGAGAGAGAGAGAGAGAGAGAGAGAGAGAGAGAGAGAGAGACCAATACCAAAGAAGACCAGACGAGTTTCGGATCTCCTGGAACTGGAGCTATATTACAGATGGTTGTGAGACCCCCAACATGAATCCTGAGAATCAAACTCAGGTCCTCTACAAGGGCAACAAGTGGTCTTAACCAGTGACCCATCTCTCAAGCCTGAGAGAATGGTTTTTAAAGTCCCTCATCCCTCTTCACCCATAGATGGTCACTCCTGTCACGTGCTTCTGGCACAGCCCACTTCTTCCCAAATTCCCCGTCCTATTGTTCAGGACACAAAATCTTATCTAATGACTATCCTAGGGGTCGAGACTGCCCCCTTTGCTGATTGTGGACTCAGTCACATGGCCGACAACCTGCAACTTCCCTGCTCTCTGAGACAAGCACCAGCCCCCAGCTGGAAGGGGGAGGGACCAAGAGCTTCCCTTGATCTGTACCTCTCAGGCACTCTAAGTGTACTGAAAATGGGCCATATGGATTTATTTCTCACAATATGATGCAGATTTAATAACCCTCGGTTACTCTACACACTAAGCAGCTCAATGTCTGGTTACAAGGACTCCTCCCTGAGGGAGAAGTGAAGATCTACCCGCTCCCCACATGGTACCAGTGGTACCTAAGTTTAGCCTGGGGAACCTATGTGTTTGTTGACTTACTTACAGAAGTGTGGGTGGCCCCTATGCATCTGCCTCGGAAAGTCTTTACCCAGTGTAGATGGGGGCTTCCCATAGCTTCATAAATGGAGCTCCTCTCGGTTAACTATCTCACCCAACCACTCTAGCGCCTCTAAGACCTGAGGCCTCCTCATACGGTTAGGACAGAATTGGATACAAATTCTTGGAAGGGCCAACTGAATCCTCAAATGTGGATCCAATGACAGCCTCGCCCCCCTTCCTTCTGTGAGGGAATGTCAATAGTCAACAAGCCCAATCGTGTTGGACCCTTGCCAGTAGGAACAGCTGATCTGATGAAGATGGCAGCTGTTTTGTTCAGAGGACCTTATTCTACAACAGGTCCAGGAAGAAATTTTTCCTAAAATACAAAATGAATCTGAAGTTTTCATGAAGGCATAAAAAATTTTGAGAAGTTTCAAAAATAAAACAGTGCATAGAGCTCCAGCCTTCCACCCTAATGTAGAGAGAGGAAGCTGAGAATCACGTGGCATTAGCTCAGGACAAAAGAAAGGCCAACAGAACTGGATGAGATACCAAGCTATGAGCCCAACACAGGGATGATGGGAGACCAAACCATGAGCCCACAGGGATTATGGGATACTAAGCCATGAACACACAGGGGATGATGGGAGACCAAGTCATGAGCCCAACACAGGGATGATGGGAGACCAGGCCATGAGCACACAGGGGATGATGGGAGACCAAGTCATGAGCCCAACACAGGGATGATGGGAGACCAGGCCATGAGCACACAGGGGATGATGGGAGACCAAACCATGAGCCCAACACAGGGATGATGGGAGACCAGGCCATGAGCACACAGGGGTGATGGGAGACCCAGCCATGAGCACACAGGGGATGATGGGAGACCCAGCCATGAGCACACAGGGGATGATGGGAGACCCAGCCATGAGCACACAGGGGATGATGGGAGACCCAGCCATGAGCACACAGGGGATGATGGGAGACCCAGCCATGAGCACACAGGGGATGATGGGAGACCCAGCCATGAGCACACAGGGGATGATGGGAGACCAGGCCATGAGCACACAGGGGATGATGGGAGACCAAACCATGAGCCCAACACAGGGATGATGGGAGACCCAGCCATGAGCACACAGGGATGATGGAAGACCCAGCCATGAGCACACAGGGGTGATGGGAGACCAGGCCATGAGCACACAGGGGTGATGGGAGACCCAGCCATGAGCACACAGGGGATGATGGGAGACCCAGCCATGAGCACACAGGGGATGATGGGAGACCCAGCCATGAGCACACAGGGGATGATGGGAGACCAAGTCATGAGCCCAACACAGGGATGATGGGAGACCAGGCCATGAGCACACAGGGGATGATGGGAGACCAAGTCATGAGCCCAACACAGGGATGATGGGAGACCAGGCCATGAGCACACAGGGGATGATGGGAGACCAAGTCATGAGCCCAACACAGGGATGATGGGAGACCCAGCCATGAGCACACAGGGGATGATGGGAGACCCAGCCATGAGCACACAGGGGATGATGGGAGACCCAGCCATGAGCACACAGGGGATGATGGGAGACCAGGCCATGAGCACACAGGGGATGATGGGAGACCAAACCATGAGCCCAACACAGGGATGATGGGAGACCCAGCCATGAGCACACAGGGATGATGGAAGACCCAGCCATGAGCACACAGGGGTGATGGGAGACCAGGCCATGAGCACACAGGGGTGATGGGAGACCCAGCCATGAGCACACAGGGGATGATGGGAGACCCAGCCATGAGCACACAGGGGTGATGGGAGACCAGGCCATGAGCACACAGGGGATGATGGGAGACCAAGTCATGAGCACACAGGGGATGATGGGAGACCAGGCCATGAGCACACAGGGGATGATGGGAGACCAAACCATGAGCCCAACACAGGGATGATGGGAGACCAAGCCGTGAGCCCACAGGGATGATGGAATAATAAGCCATGAGCACACAGGGGATGATGGAAGACCCAGCCATGAGCACACAGGGGATGATGGAAGACCCAGCCATGAGCACACAGGGGATGATGGGAGACCCAGCCATGAGCACACAGGGGATGATGGGAGACCAAGTCATGAGCACACAGGGGATGATGGGAGACCAAGTCATGAGCACACAAGGATGGTTCACCATGGGACTGGAGCAGCCAACAGAGGCAAAATGTGTTCAGCAGACAGAGCCGGGGGAACAAATGCACACGGGGAGAGAAAACTGGTGATCTTAAAGGACATATTATCTTAAAATTACTTTCTTAAAAGAATCCACAAATGTCTATAACATGAATACTAAACTTTGGGAAAAGGTGGTGACTCCAGGATATAAAACTCAGGATAAGAGGGGCACTATCAGAATGTTTGACCCTCGTATACCAAAGGAGGGCATTGCTGACGAAATTGAACTAGGAACTTTCATATGACCTTACTGTTAAGTTTAGTTTCTTACTGAATTTGTTCATCAGAATTTTGGTAATGAGGAACCAAGTACAGGGTGATCTAGACCAGGGCTTCTTAAAATTTTCTGCTTATGACCATTTTTACTTGAGATTTTTTTTTATGAATTTGTAGACAAGATTTTACCTTGTAGCTCTGGCTGACCTAGAACTTGCTATGTAGACCAACTTGGTCTTCAACTCACCGAGATCCACCTGACCTCTGCCTCCTGATCAAAAGCATGTGCCGCTATACTTGACAACCAGAGATATTTTTTCCACTAATTCAGGTATACATAGAAAGATAGGTATATGGATAGATAGATAAATACAAATGTATAAATATATATATATACATATATATATTAAGTTCCCAAACCAAACATTTGTTGATAACAAATCATAAAGAAAATATGTTAAAGTAATTATTTGGCTCATATAATACTTTTACTATTTTTTAAATTTACTAGTAAATATTAGAGCAAATTTACATACTAATGAGATAGATGCTTGCTAATTTTCACATAAAGTTTAAATCTGGTCTGAATATTTGCTACTGCAAAACAGAGAATCTTCAGCGTTTTTAGAGTCAGGATTTTAATTTATAAAGGGCTCTGAGAATGCCACTGTATAGTATACAAAAGCAAAAGTGTGTTTGGGACCATTTCAGAAATTAGTGGAAATACATTTAACAACCCAAAATTTTTAACCCAATTTTTAAAAGAAATTCAAGTTATAAGTCACAGAACAATTTTAAGGTACATTTCTCAAAAGATATACCATTTGAATACTTCATGTTAATAATGTGAAAAAATACAGAAAGTATTTGTTTTCTGAAATTAAAACTATTATGTTTCTTTAAGAGCAGAAAACTTTGTATGTACTCCAGCCCCACCCACCCCCACCGCGGTTTATAACATACGATGGCTTAGAATCTGAGCCGAGGCATTTCAGGCAGAGTTTACTGGTGTGGTATGGTGGAAGGGCACGCACTGTGCAAAAGTGCATGTGTGTTCAGTACCAAGACTGTGGTGGAGTCACATGACAGCGTGGTAAGTGCGCCTGGAAGCCCCTTATATCAATCATGACTTGTTTAAATTTGATTTTCTGGCCCTTGCATCTTCAGAAGTCTTTCACTGTTTCCATTTTTGCAGACTCGGGCATTTAGTTATGAGACCTGACTTGTAAGGAGCTGGGGTGTAGGCAACAGGAATTTGCTTTCTGTCCTAGAGGCTGAAGTCTGGGAGCAGGTTTGCAAGTCTGGGTTTATCACGCCACCCATCCTGGAAGCAGTGGCTCCCTGGTGTCTCAGGACCTGGCTAACCCTGTCTCCCTTGCACTTCCTAAGCACTCTTGAGTACACACAATAGTGCCGCAGGCAGTGTTCACCCCCACCCACCCATCCACCCCACTCCGTGGCTGACCACAGGCTGCTGAGGGCCCTGCTGTCGCTTCCTGTCATCCTGGCTTAGCACCCTTACAGAGGAGCTCAGTAAACAGAAAATAAGTCAGGCATAGTGTGGTACTCCTGCTGTAGGAGGCTGAGGCAGGAGGAGGACAAGTTTAGGACCAGATTTGGCAAGTGATGAGAATTTGTTTCAAAAAAACCAAACAGGGATTGGAGAGGTAGCTCCTACTTGCTGCTCTTCCAGAGAAACTGAGCTCAGTTCCCAGCACCCACATCAGGTGGCTCACAACTGTCTGGAACTCTAGCTCCTGGGGTACCCAATACCTCTTACCTCTGCTGGCACCTCCACCCACATGCACGTTACCCCGTCCACATATTTAATCAAAAACAAAGTAAAATAGTTTAAACCTCCACCCTCATAAAGCAAAATACAGCATGGATTTAAAAGTGTCTCGCTTGATAAAGTAGTTGCCACACAGATACGAGGCTTTGAGTTTGATCCCTAAAACTCACGTGAAACAGCTGCACATGGCGGTTCACACTTACAAACCCAGCATGAGGAAGGAGGGGCAGGATTATTCCTGGGACTCACTGGCCAGCCAACCTAACCCACTTGGCAAGTCCTAGGGTGAACTCAGAGACTCTGTCTCAAAACACAAAGTGGGTAGACCCTGAATAATGACAGCAAAGGTTGCTCTCTGGCCCTCACATGTGTGCGTGCATACCTGCACATACACATACATGCACACACAAATTAGCTTAATCCCCCTCTCTGTAACTGCTTGTATTGGGCACGCTTCCAATTTATCTGGATCCCACCACGTGCTGCGCAGACTGAGACCGTGGGAGGAGGAGCCGGTCTCAAGCATCTCAGCCACACACTACACACTTGACAACCGAGCTGATGGACTTTTATTGTTTTTTCTTCTTCTATAGATTAATGTTAAAGCATTTTTTCACTGTGTGAAAAGATTTTTATTTGTAAAGTCTTCCTTCATTGAAATAACATATGCTTCATGTCTTGATAACTTCACGTTGCCTACACCGCAGAGCTCACGGCATGATGTGTACGGACATAAAATATCACCTTTTATTCATTCAGTTTCAATCAAATTAGCTGATTCAAAATCGCAAGAAAAAATTAGTTGATTTGGAAAGAGTGTACATTATCAGGCTTCTGAAGTGTGAGTCTTTAAAAAGACATCCTGTGTCTTTAAGGAACTACTGGGGTTTGTTCTTTTTAGCCAATAGACGCTGGCGCATCACAAACTGTCTATGGGATGCTGAGCAATCTTCATGGACCGCACTTGCCGAAGGGTGTGGAAGGTGGGGTCCCAGCTGTACTCTGGGGAGAGAAGCTTGGTGGGCTTATTGAGGAAGAAATATTTGTTGAGGTATTTCTCATAGGTGCTGTTGAGTCCGTTTTTGGCATCCAAAACAATTCCTTTCATGTATTCCTGAGTCAAGTCCAGAACCTTGAGGGGCACTCCGCCTACAATGGTGCCGGCATAGTAGAAGTCCCCCAGCCCGAAGGGAATGTAGGCTGCGGACGCAGGTCTCCTCTCATAAGGAAGATCCTCTGTCTTCCGGAAATACCACCAAGCATGGAGCTGGGCTACAGACATGCTCAGGGTCTCCACTCCAAACTCACTCTGGAAGACCAGGTTAGCGCTCATGCTGAAGAGGAAGTCCACCTCATATCTGATGTGGTCTTGGATGTGCTCACCCAGGAGTTTCATGCGCATGAGGTCAAAGTCGTTCCACCATCTCTCCTCACCTATGAGGTGAATTTGAAAGGACTGCTGAGGGCCGTAATCCATTTCAGGGAGCTGCAGGAACCTATCCACCATGACGTAGAAGATCACCTTATAGCCAGGCATGAAGAACTTACTGGCTGATCGCAAGAATGGGTCCAGGTACTGGTCAGTGAGACTGGGAACACACAGAACAAGAAATTATGTTTCTAAACGGAATGTGCACCCTTGAATGTGCACCCACTAACAAGAATGTACACACCACTAACAAGAGATGCGTCCTTGATACTGAAAACTCCAATAGGCCAGGGTAGAGATGTTGGGTCTGAAGATCCACCAAGCCCATAGTTCTGGCGACGGCCATGGAATTTTAGAACTACTGAGTCCGAGCTAAGTGGGGCATTGCTTAAAAACTCTCGAGTGGCCTTATGGACCTAGCCTTGGTACAGGGACTCGTCATAGCACATTCTGTTTGGTAAGCTCAGCAGTAGTGATCTCAAAAGAGGACTTATAGCTCCTTGGGGGCAAAACATCTATGGATACTGAACCACATTCCCCAAGATAAAGGGGCAGGGCTCCATAGCATCTACCTGCCAACTGCAAACACAACCAAGCCCACGGTGATGTTCTGCTTTCTGTAATATTTCTCAAGGGCCTCTCTGTCGAAGGTGCCTTCCCATATGACTGGAGCCAGCCAGTCCGTGGTGGTGATGACGTCCACACGCATCCTATAGGACACACACAAAAGCAGAAATAAAATTTGACAGTGTGGTTCAACAGTCAAAAACTGACACAAGTCACCATGTCAAAGCAAAGAAGAGGCACATGTTGGGTGTCACGGCGACAGTGATGGACACCCAATGCCAGATGTTAGCTAACCCTGAGATGGCACCGACGAGGTACCAATCAGATGTGGTAAACTCTGGTTCGCTCACGTGACCCTGGCAATGCCTTTCCTTGGGTGAGTGCGAGTTTTCTTCTTGTTCTTCATGTGGGCACACAGCCAGCAAGTGGCTGAGCTGGCAGAGCCACAGCGCCCCCAGACAGTCTGGCCTCACACTTGGCATTCTCCTCTGAAGCCTGGGATTATTTATCTTGAGAGCTAGTTCCAACTTAACCAATTAAAACATAGTAGACAACCCAGAGCCCTGCCATAGTCTTGGTTTTGCCTGAAGGCAGTACTGTAGGCAGGATCCCTGCTTTAGTACCTGACTTCATTGTTCCTTTTCTTGTTCTGTGTACCCTGTGGTGTTCTAAACGTTCAAGCCATCTGTGTCATCCAACAAGAGTGAGATAGATTAGACTTGCATTCAGTACGGAGGAAATAGGATTAGGACATGCCAAGAAGGTGAGGCATTTCAAAATTAATGTAAGTCACCATATCAGAAGCTAAAGAAAAGTCACATGTCCAAATCCCTCAACACAGGAAAAACATTACGGAGTCTAACACTTATTCACGATCTTAAAAAGAAACTTTCACAAAAGGATGGGAATGGGGAGAACTGCCTAATATGGAATTTAAAAAAAATCTACTTGTCCCATGAATGTGGTGGTGTACATTTTTAATTTTGGGAGGCAGGGAAAAGTGGATCTCTGTGAGTTTGAGGGCAGTTTTGTCTACAGTATGGCATGCCTCCAGGCTAGTCAAGACTACAAAGTGAGACCCTGTCTAAAAAAAAAAAATCTAAAAATGTCCTACAGCTAACATTAAATAGTGAAAGACTAGCTTCTTCCTCCCTAAGATCAAGAACATGACAAGGATGTCCCTCACATTGCTCTCCAACACAATGGCAGAAACCATGGCCATTGATTAAGGCTGAAGAGATGGCTCAGTGGTTAAGAGCATTGCCTGCTCTTCCAAAGGTCCTGAGTTCAATTCCCAGCAACCACATGGTGGCTCACAACCATCTGTAATGAGATCTGGTGTCCTCTTCTGGCCTGCAGGCAGACATGCAGACAGAACATTGTATACATAATAAATAAATGAATAAATATTAAAAAAGAAAAGGAAATTAAGGCATAAATTGGAAATGAAAAAAAAACGATACCGACCATAATACATCCGCAATACTTAATCACCTTCCTGCAAAATTCTAAGAAGAAAAATCACCTAGAATTCATAAGTAAATTAGAGAGAGTAGATTTTACCAGATTGGTTCCAAACATTAAGTCCGTGTCTACACACTAATGACGCAGAAACACAAAATGTGCTTGCTGAGATCCAAGGTCAGTTCCCAGCATCCACATCAGGCTGCTCACAACCTCCTGCAACTCCAGCTCCAGGGTATCCAGCTCCCTCTTTGGCCTCTATAACATCTGCATTCATAGGAACATACACCTTCCCAGGGTATGTGTGTATGTGTGTGTACATATAATTATATATATATAAATTTTAAAATACAGTGCTGTTAATAATGCCTCAATTAAAATGAAACATTGTGGCATGTCACTGTGCAAATAGCAGCCACCTGCCTCAGTGCCACCTCTGGCAGTGACCAACATCTGTCCCTGTATACTGCCTATTGTGAAAATACTGAAAGCTATTCCACCCTATCACGAGACTGCATCTTGTTTGCTCATTGTCAGTGCAGGGACAATGAGTTCATTTACCTGCTAGATACACTAGGGATGATGCTCCCATGGGAACTCATAGATGAATTTTCTGTGAGCATGTTTTAATTCTTTTGGGGATGGGTCTCTAGACCCAGTTCCGCCTTGAGGTGGAATCACTGTCCTGTTGCAATTCTCTAACTAGCTAACAAGTGGTTTCGCAATGCCACAATTAAACCTGGCAGTTCAAATTCCTCTACATCCAAATGCCTTTCATTGTCCAGCTTTCCTTGTCTACCCATCCTCCTCATGTTGCTGGAAGTGAATTGGTAACTCGATGTGGGCTTGATTTGCATTTCCCAATGACTAATGTTGCTAAAGTAGATTCTGTGTCTTTATTGGGTATAAATATATCTTCCTTAGCCAGGCGGTGGTGGTGCATGCCTTTAATCCCAGCACTCGGGAGGCAGAGGCAGGTGGATCTCTGTGAGTTCGAGGACAACATGGTCTACAAGAGCTAGTTCCAGGACAGGCTCCAAAGCTACAGAGAAACCGTGTCTCAAAAAAACAAAACAAAAAAATTATGATAAAAAATAAACAGTATCTAAAAGGTGTTCACATCACAACTATGGAGGCACAGGTTGAATTGAGAGAGTTTAGCAAGCTGTTTCACCAAGAACAAAAGAGTCAATAAGACGTTGTGCACTGTAAATAAGAAAACAAAGTTGTAGAGTTATTAAAGGGAACCAGCGATTTTACACCACATTTTAAATGCCGTGGCGTCCAATCCAAAGACCCTGCTCTAGAAATTTGTCCTGTGGATAAATACGTTATCGGTGTACAAATTCCATTCAGGGTCCTTCACCTTGCTTATGAATGGTCAACCGAGAAGCAGTTCCCATGGGGAGCTGGCTAACAAACTTCTGTAACACAGAGTGTGTGATACACACACACACGTAATCTCAGAGAACCGTTGATAACATGCTTGCCAACCACTGATCATGACCTGAGTTCAATTCCCGACATCCACATTAAAAAGGGAAAAAAATCAATAGATGTGAGACCAGCAGGAGGCCTGTAAAACCTGATGACCTGAGTTTGATCCCCGGGAGCTACATGGTGGAAGAAGAGATCTGGCTACTGCAAACTGTCCCCTGACCTCTGCATGCACACCACAGCACATATGCACATGTGCACAAACACACACACACACAGATAAACAACAGCGATAGGTAAGGTGTCACTGGCCTATAAATCCTAGCCCCTCGGAGGCAAGCAACAGGTGGATCCCTCAAGCTTACTGGCCAGCCCATGTAGCCAATCAGAGAACTCAAGGCTCAATGAGCAACCCATCTCACAAACCAAGGTGGAGGGCAGTCAAGGAAGACACCTGAATTCTGGCCTCTACAAACACAAAGGAGAAAGGAACAGAGAGACACACACAGGTGGAGAAGCAGCCAGTTCACCATGGGTGCTGCCCACGCCAATCCTGGGCCGGAGTTCATGTCTAACCTTCCCGCTTCTACAAGGGCAGAGGGTGCTAGGAAAGTCAGTAACTGTCTTTTTCTGTTATATCCAGATGAATCTGAGGGAAACCTGGGCAAGCCTCAGGCCTGCCTGCTTCTCACCATCAACTCTTGTTTGCTGAGGTTAAGCCACTAGGGATGAAGTTGTAGATATCTTGTCAAGGTAATACGGTAGCTCATGTGTGTTCAGACACCAGCCGCCTAATGGCCTTACCACCCCTCCCCCACCATTAGCACCCAGGAACCCCGGGCAAAAAAGGAAGATTTCAGACTGGCTCTCCATCTCCTCACACCAGTATCTAGTGAACACACCCTTGCTCTTCGAAACAGTCCTCTCAGGCACGGCTGTGTCCGAGGAGCAGGAGCAAGAAGCAGCCTCATACCTTCTTCCCTGAAGAAACAGAAAGGTTAACCATGAACGCAGGCCAAGGCACCAGCTTCCTCCATGGCATTGGGACTTCCTGTGTTGTGGGAGCTCCCTTGGCCTTGTGTCAGAATGATGGAAACAAACTCCTAATTCCAGGTGCCCTGGCAGAGCTATGATTGTGCTGAAACTGTTGCCTCTGAGCGATGCGTGTCTTTGCTCTTACCTGGGGTTAAACCAGTCTGAGAGCCGAAGTTCATCTTCCTGGAGGTTCCTGGCACAAAGAGCAGCAGGTTACTGCGGCATCTGTTTGCCCTGCCCTCATCGGCCGAACCCACACCAGGCTGTGCTGCTCACTCTCCTCCGTCCTCACTGCCTAGCCTCAGCTTTCAGGGGTTTCGGGACAGGGACAGGGCAGTGTTAAAGCTCTAGGGACACAGTTTGGGGCCAAGGAAGCAGCTGGGAGACGAGGTATCTCCTGGTCTGGAAGGGGGCAAGCTGGCCGAGGGAACAGATTGTGAGAATTGGGGGAGAGGTCACGAACAGCAGCAGAATGAAGAAAAGGGCACCTTGCTGGGAGGAGGAAAACGTTACTAGAGATTGTAAACTCAAAAGTTATTTCCATGATGTAAAGAAGTCAGGAGGAGTCAATGTATTCATGTTTGAGTCTGTGAGATAGGGTCTTACCGTGCAGCCCTGGCTGGCCTGGAACTCACGCAGCAGACCAGGCTGGCCTTGAGCTCACAGAGACCCACCTGCCTCTGCCTCCAGAGTGCTGGGATTAAAGGCATGTCTACTACCCCCAGCTACCTTGATGCTTTGAAGTGCAGGTGTTTTAGCTTTCTATGAGGTGACTCCCAGACAAGCACACTGCAGTGGAGATACCGGCTGTTTAAAAAGCAGTGTAACCTTATGCCAGTGGCTTAACCCAGCTCACCTTCAATGACCTCAAGACAGCCAGATGCCTACAACTGAGCAAAGTCACCCACACTCAGCCTGCCACGTTAGAAAGTAAGAAAGGATTCAGGGGGTTCCTGCATCTGGACCAACAGTGGGGAAAAGGTGAAGAGTCAGGGGCAAAACTCTTTGTTTTAGTTGGGCTTTTACTAGTCTAGAGAGACACCATGACCACCGCAACTCTTATGAAGGAGAATATTTAACTGGGACTGGCTTACAGTTCAGAGGTTTAGTCCATTATTGTCAGGGTGGGAGTATGGCGGCATCCAGGCAGACATGGCACCGGAGAGGTAGCTGAGAGTTCTATATTGGGATCCACAGGCAGCAGGAAGTGACTGAGCCAGTGGCCTGGCTTGAGCATCTGAGACCTCAAAGCTGCCCACTAGTGGTGCACCTCCTCCAAAAAAGCCACAGCTTCAATAATGCCACTCCCTATGGGCCTGTGGGGCTATTTGCATGCAAACCACTGCACTCTTATTAACAGTTTAATCACCTGCCTGGCGGCTTCCAGTGTACCACCTGCGGTGTTCTATGTCAGAGCTGACCCGAGCTCTGATGTGTTCTGACGTGGCCTTGCACAGATAGCCCATCACCAAATCGAGGGCCTCCCAAGACAGACTGTCAAAATTTCATGGCACAAGATGACAAGTGGGGAATTTACCAAAAACCATCAAGTTGGTGTTGCTGGAGCAATGGCTCAGTGGTTAAGAGTGCTTGGTCTTCTAGACCTGAGCTTAGTTCCCAGAACCCGTGTCAGGTGGCTCACAATTGTCTGTGACTCCCGGGCATCCATGGCCAGAGCCACAGGCACCTGCACACACCCACATGCAATCACACCAACATGCACTTAGCTAAAGATAATTTTTTAAAAATTAAGAAAAACCGTGTTACAATGTGATAATTCTGTTGATTTCTAGACTTAGGGCAGAAATTGTGGCAGGCTAAAGAGAGGCCTGACCTAAATAAAGAACCTGATCCCCACAGAGACGCTCCAGTTGTGAATGTCAGACTCTGGTCTTGGGGAGACCCACTTGTGCTAAGCTAATAAGCCAGCGATGGCCCTGAGCTTCTGGTCTGTCAGTTTCTTCTCAGCAGGAGTGTTCCAACCCAAAACTTTACACAGCCAGTTTCTTTAGATCCAGCCAGGATCACATTTCTAGTTTATTACACGCCAACAAAACCACACCCGACACCTATTGACCCTGTAGGTGGGCTCTCTGAACTGGTGAGTTCAGGGGCTGGGAACCACATGGGCTAGACTAAAACCTCCCTCAAATGGATAACCCTCTCCTCCTTGATCCCCAAGTTCCCTCTAGGTGGTATTGTCCCTGTTTGAAAAAGACAACCTGCTGGGAGGTTTTTCCTCACACAGTCCTATCCCAAGAGTCCCCCAGTAAATACTGCCACTTCATGTACTGTCTCTTCAGAAACCTTGTAACACACACACACACACACACACACACACACACACACACACACACAGTGGTATACCCATACACACATACACACAGATTCACATACACACTACATATCTCCTACTGACCCACATCGGGAGACTGGTTTCTTTTTCTGTCTCCAGTCTCTGTCACCATCAGACCCTCTGTGACTGACAGTTTTGCCCTCCGGTTCACACAGTGAAGAGTGGCACCCTGAGAGGGCTCCTTTTCTGAGGAGAGGGTTTGCCAGACAAAATACAGGACACCACAGAATGTGAGCTTGAGAAACACAGTGGATGAAGGCTGGAGAGGTGGCTGCTCTCCTGAGGATCCAGGCTCCATTCCCAGCACCCATTCCGGTTCCAAGGGACCTGAGGCCCTCTTCTCGCCTCTGCTGGGTCTGGGCACACACGCAATATACAAATGTGCACATGGGCAAAACACATAAAATAAAACTAAATAAAAGATAAGCAGTGATATGTTAAATGTCTCCATTTCTGTTATTTTATGGGATGGATGTCTGTGAACATGATCTGCAGATCAGGTGTGACTGTCCAGCTTCTGTTTCTGTCCCTAAATACACCAGCTCTGCCAATACACACGTAGTACATATACAAATACAGCAACCTGATTCAAAATAAAAGAGGCAAAGAAATCAAATGCCCATTTTATCCTAAAAGATGTACAGACAGAGGCCAAACATACTTGGGGGCAGGGAGCAGATTTAATTTTTTAAAGTTTTCTTTCATGATAGGACTGTCTTCCTTCCTTCCTTTCTTTTTTTTCTTTTTTCTTTCTTTCTTTCTTTTTTTTTTTTTGAGACAGGCTCTTGTCAGGTGGTGGTGGCACTCACCTTTAGTCTCAGCATTCAGGAAGCAGAAGCAAGCAGATCTCTATGAGGGCAGCCTGGTCTACCGAGCTACTTCTAGGACAGTCAAGGCTATATGAAGATACCCTGTCTCAACACAGGGTGAGGGGGTTGAGAGTAAGGGGGTGGGGAGAGAGTCACTATGCATCCCTGACTAGCCTGGAACTTTGCCTCCAGAGTTCTGGGACTAAAGGTGTGCTCCTCTATGCTTAGCTATGACTGCTTTTCCTGTGGCGCTCAGAAACTTACCGATCCAGGACAAGGCATAGAGGAGAGAGGAGTTAAAGTTGCTGGGGAGAGATGTAGGCAGGTTAACAGATATTACTCTAGCAGGTCGATTTTCGCCAAGTTTATATAAGACACAAATTTACCACCTTTAATTGCAACACCTGGAAAGTAGAGGCAGGAGGATCTCCTTGAGTTTAAGGCTAGCCTGGTCTACAAAATGAGTTCCAGGACAATCAGAGATGTTACACAGAGAAACCCTGTCTCAAAAACAAACAAACAAAATAAAACAAAAACCAAGCTCCCCTAAAGACACAAATTTGGAACTTAGAGGTGGTTTGTATTGATGTAATTATAGCTCAGGTCTGGCCCAGCGGCTGAGCACTTGCCTGAAAATGCTCCAGGTCCTGGTTCTATCCCCAGTACCACAAAACCAGTAATAATTGAGCACTCTCCTCCACCCAACTCCGTTTTCATGACATTGCCACGTAACACATGAAATTCCACAGTGTATGAAATAAACCCTGTGGGCAGGTCTGCTGCTTGCCAGCATCCGGAATGGAGCCTGGGACAAGAAACTCAACAAATGTCCATCTGGCATCTGAAAATGAAAGAATTAAAATGTGCACGGTGTCCCCCAGAGAGGAAATAGCTTCTGGGTCACTCGTGTGTTGATGGCATCTTTAAGGGATGAGAGTAACCCCCTTGGCCTTCCTGCAGGCTGTGGTTCATCGGTATTTACCTGAATAAGACCTTAGCTGTCAGCAGCAGGAAGAGGCAGAAAAGCAACATTAGCAGCCTCTTCTTGGCTTTCATTCCTTCCTGGGGGAGGGAGGAAAAGGAGGTTCTAAGTGCGGGTTAAACAGACCCACTGCATCCCAGCACCCCCAACGGTGGGTTAGTGTCTGCACACATTTGGACACTAACTCAACATCTTCTCCTAGAATAGCCAGTGAAGGGGATTGTGGTCATCTCTATTCTGCCTGACGGGCCTTTGGAGTGATCCTAAAGATCTGGAACGTGCTGATTTGCCTTGTGTTCCCTGGAGAAGACAGTCGATCTGTGCATGTGTGTGTGTACATGTATGTGAGTGTACATGTATGTGTTGTGCACATGTATGTGTGTGCGTGCGTGTGTGCTTGTGTGCACATGTGTGTGCACACACGTGTATGTATGGATTACATGCGTGTGTGCGCACACGTATGTGTGTGTGCATGTGTGTGTTGTTGCTGTGCACAGAGACTATGTTAAGTGTCTTTAATTGCTCTCCACCTTACTTTTTGAGGCAGGATTTCTCTGAACCTGAGCTTCTCATTTCACCTACGCCAGCTAGCCAGAAAGCTAGCTGTTTCAGGCCCCTGAGTGCTGGGACTTTGGCCGTGTGCCACATCCCACTTTTACACAAGTACCAGGAATCGAACTCAGGTTCTCCTGTTTGTGCAGCAACCACTTCTCTCCAGCCTACAAGTCCATCTTGTTCCCGTGAAATGACTGCCATGAATCCCGATCGTGTGTTTGTGGCAACGGGGTGGGATCGTGACAGTGAGGTCATCCGAAACCAACAAATTTGGCCCTCAAAGTTGGCTTTGTCATTTCTTCCCTAGCAGGCATGGTGAGACAGACGACCTGGGGCCATTTACACAGAGACCGTAAAGAGGGTCAGTGGCCACATTATGGGCAGGATCTGAATCTGAGCTCCGGTTGGCATGGCACCTAGGTTGGAGGTTTCCCCTGGGTCTGTTTGAACACTGTGTTCAGCACGCTGTATGGCAGTGTGCCAGCATGCAGTAGACTCAGTCAGTAAGCTCCTGAGGCAGGGGTTGGGGGAGGGTGGGTCTGGCCCTGCGTTAACTGGGCTCTGAGTGCACAGAACACAGCAGCTTTGTGAAGCAAGCACAGCATGAGAACACAGAAGGCTAAGGGTCTCCTTTGTCATCTTCCATTGCTTGTTCACTGAAGTGATGACTGTCTGGGTTTGTAGTCCAGATGTAGAAACTCATGAAACAAACGTATAAAATAAGTTCACCTATTTCTCTTGCCCTTTGTCTCATGGCTGCTGGGAAACGGGACATCACAGGTGGCTCACATCCTGACTCTACTGGGCGATTCTTCGTGAGGCATTACCCTGCTCAGAAATACCCTTGCGGTTTGAAAATTGACATCTTTAATTGGGACTACATGGACAAGTGAGCTGTGGTCCATCCAGCTAGCTGCTCTGTCCCCAGCTGCTTCCTAGTGATCTCTTGAGACATCGGCAACAAGCTCAGAGGCCAGGGTCAGAGGAGGCTGCCTACACACAATATTTTGTTTTGTTTACTGGAACAGGATCTTATTCTGTTGCCCAGACTGGCCTTGAACTCACAACAATCTTCCTGTCTCAGTCTCCCAAATGCTGGGATGTGCACCATCAAGTCCGGCTCCCAGGCACAACTGTCCAAAGTCGCAACACCACTCCGTCAAAGGCCCCTTACCTTAGATCAGGGTGGTGTTAGAAGACAGCCGAAACGTCCTCTGAGGACCAGTGTTTCCCACGGAGTATATTTCTAGGACTTGGCCGTGTGGAGTACCTGGTTGCATCCACTGCTTTTGTGGTGTGTGGATCTTCTGTTAATGGTGATGTCATCAGCATCACAATGGCACCTGGCTGGTTCTCTTCATGACCAGACAACATGACTTGGTCCCGGTGAAAACATGAAAGGATTTCTTGGAATATTCTGCGGCTTTTGCTTCTTCTGTTGTGGCATTTCTTCTAAGGACAGATACCTCCTGGTAGAGAGGTTCAGGGTGGCATGTGTGCTGTGTGTCTTGAATGACAGAGAGGTGCCCTCCCTGTCCTGCTGGAGACATTATCAATGAATCTAAAGAGTGAAGCCCTTGTTATACTTTCTCAGACTCTTGTTTGTGTGTTCCTTGCCTGCTGAGAGAAGCACAGGGTTTCATTTTAGACACCCTACGAACCCACTATCACCAGACAGCTGTGTGATTATAACATAACCCTGTATTTGTTTGTTCGTTCTACCCTTGAAGAATAAGAAAGCCCAGTGCAGTAGTTTGGATGTAATTGGCCTCCACAAGCTCACAGGGAGTGGCGCTATTCGGAGGTGTGGCTTTGTTAGAGTAGGTATGGCCTTGCTGGAGAAAGTGTCACTGAGGGGCGTGGGCTTTAAAGTTTCCTACATTCCAGATACTGTCCAGTGTCAGAGTAGTTCCTGTAGCCTTCTGATCAAGATGGAGCCAGTACCATGTCTGCCTGCACGCTGCCATGCTCCCCACCATGATGATAATGGACTGAGACTCTGAAATTGTAAGCAAGCCATCCCAATTAAATGCTTTCCTTCTAAGAGTTGCTATGGTCATGGTGTCTCTTCACAGCAATGGAAATCCTAACTAAGACACCCAAAGTGTAACTTAAGGAGTTTAAACACATCCCTAGGCTCCAGTCAGCATCCAAAAGAAAAAGATGAGAAGAAAAGCTGGATGGTGGTAGTGCCTGCCTTTAGTTCCAGCACTTAGGAGGCAGAGGCAAGCAGATCTCTGTGAGTTCAAAGCCAGCCTGATCTACAGAGCTAGTTCTAGGACAGCCAGGGCTACACAGAGAACCCGTGTCTTGGAGAAAAAAATATTTACACCCTCCTGAGTCAGCACTCAGAATGGTAGAGAGTTCCTAGCAGGAAAGAATTCTGGGAAGGAAAGGTACTATATTCTAAGGTGGCCCACATTCCTAGGGGTGGTCCCCTGAGCCAGGTCCCTGACCTGCCCACTAAATCAAACCTGGATGAAGGAAGCCAGAGTGTGTCTCCACCTAGAGGTGGATTCCTTTCTTCACAATTGAGTCTGTTGTGTCTGAAGCCTGCAAACAGGTGAACTCTGGGGCCCACCTCCATCCTCAGGAAGGTGGGCACATCCATGCCAGTCTGTCTGACCCTCTGTTCCCTCCACCTGGACACTCTTCTAGCACGGACGGCTGAGGCACACACCTTCCTACACAGGCGGCTCTCCCCAGGTCCCCAGCCACCGCAACGCCTCAGCTCCAGCAGGTCCAGCTGCTTCCCACAGCCAGCAGCGCTGCTTGCTGTCTTACTGTCAGGAGTCCCTGTCAATTTCTACTTACTGTTATGTGCTGCTGAAGGACTGTGTTCACGAAACTCAGTCTAGAATTTAGTCCCCGAGGCAGTGTATTCTAAGGGTAGAAACAGCTGTGGTAGCCATAGGGGCCTTAGGGGGTGGGGTGATCAGATTACCTTATTCATTAGCATGCAGCTCCATGGCTCAACCCTGGGGGCCTTTTAGCTGTTTCTCAGCTATGACTCTGTGTTGCCCAGGCTGGCGTCAAACTTGCGATGTAACAGAGAATGACTTTGAACTTCTGATTCTCCAGTGCCTCCCAAGTGCTGGGCTTACAGGATTTTTCGCAACCCTACATCCCCACACACACCGTCTAGATGGGATAGGACCCAGGCAAGCTTTCAGGTGTGTGTTAGGTTGCTAGTGTGAGACCTCTTCATTTTTATTTATGTAGACATCACTGCTATCAACTTTCTTTCCTCTCAGCACGCTTTCCTTGTGTCCCATAAGTCTGGGTATGTTGTACATTCGTTTTCATTGAATTCCAGGAAAGTCTTTAATTTCTTCACTTCTGTCTTGACCTGGTAGTCACTCAGCAGCACACACACTCTTCCCTCCCGTCTCTCGGGACTCTGCCAGCAGAAGCTCCATCCCCAGGTAGGAAGGACCCTTTGATCTTGCTCCTTCAGAACCATGTTGGAGACTATTGTTTTAAGGTGTGTTGCTTTTGTTTATGTTGCATTTGTTTAACTCTGTGAAGCTGTGATTCTTTGCCTATCTAAAACACCTGATGGTCTAATAAAGAGCTGAATGGTCAGTTGTGAGGCAGAAGCAAGGATAGGTGGGGCTGTCAGGCAGAGAGAATAAATAGAAGGAGAAACGAGTAAGAAGAGGAGCAACAAGAGAACAAGGGGAGGAGGATGTCAGGGGTCAGCCACCCACCCAGTCACCCAGCCACCCAGTCACCCAGCCACCCAGCCACCCAGCCACCCAGCCACCCAGCCATCCAATAATCCAGCCACCCAGCCACCCAGCCACCCAGTCACCCAGCCACCCAGCCACCCAGTCACCCAGCCACCCAGTCATCCAGCCACCCAGCCATCCAATCATCCAGCCACCCAGCCACCCAGCCATCCAATCATCCAGCCACCCAGCCATCCAATCATCCAGCCACCCAGCCACCCAGCTACCCAGCCACCCAGTCACCCAGCCACCAAGTCACCCAGTCACCCAGTCACCCAGCCACCCAGTCACCCAGCCACCCAGCCAGCCATGGAGTAAGAGTGAAAGTAAAATATACAGAAGAAAAGGAAAAAACCCAGAGGCAAAAGGCAGTTGGGATAATTTAAGAAAAGCTAGCAAGAAACAAGCCTGTCTTAAGTATTTCATTATAGTAACAAAACTGAGAAGTTTGCCCCATTTCTCAGAGAACATCAGGGAGCCATGGTCTCGTAGGATGCTAACTAGAAGGTATTTAACCTATGTCTGGAGCGCAGATTTGCTTGTAGAGAGTGCTGTTTCCACTGAGCCACTTCTGCCCAAGAGCATGGGCACATCTCCCCCTCTACACAGTTCTCAGGGCTCGTGGAGTTCAATGTTGACAACTTAACAGGGTCTAGAGTCATTTGGAGAAAAATTTCTAGACATTGCTGTCCCCACCTCTCCCAGTCTGTCTTTCTTCCTGACTCTTAAAGCAGCATTATGTCCTTCTTGTGTCGTTGATTTGGGGGCAATACCTGTGACCCCTGGGAGGTGGGTCCTTCACTTCAAGCCTTCCTAACACGAATAGCAATGCCAAGTATTTCTTAGGGTGTTGGGTAAGTTTTATTCATATCATTTTGTTTTCTTAGGAAGGTTCTAGCTCTCCTTCAACCGCTAGAGGAATAATTACATGAACACATCATATGGGGATTGAGAGCGTCTCAGCGGCTAAGAGCACTGGCTGCCCATCAGAGCGTGTGTGTGATTCCCAGCACACATGCCAGGCAGTTCACAACCATCTGTAACTTCCAACTGCCGGCGATCACACACACACACACACACACACACACACACACACACACACGACAATCTCCCCTGCCTAGACAAAAGCCCTTTGGCTCTGCCATGCACTATTTTATTATCTTTTAACAGCTCTTTACCTGTGCTGACATGGAGCCCTGGTGACACTCAGTCCTGGGAGTTTCTCCAAAGGGTTTGGGGATAAGGACCATAGCTGTGCCTGCATGGAACAGAGCAAGAGAACGTTCTAGAATGTCTTACACGGGTCATCCATTGCCTGGCACGTGTCAACACCACCCTGGCACTTTCAGAGCCTATACTTGTCACTGCATGTAATGTTTTGCCTGCGCCCTGTCTGCTTTCAGCCTGAAGCAGACACAGGACGCCTGTGCTCCATGGGGGTTAGATGAGTGGGGGTGCTCTAGAGCATCTGGCAAAGGCCATGGAGGAACCTCCATGGCCACACAAAGGGAGTGGCTCACCTAGATGCTCCCCTACCACAAAATGCCTTCCCTATGCCCACCAACAGCTGGAGCTCCAAGACCCAGCTGCAGAGACCTAGAAGGGTAGCTTGAACATTTCTTCCAGGCAACTAGAGATGTTTCCATATTGCTCACCTGAAGCACAGGTTCTTGCCCTTTGCTGAAAATCCCCCTGGAACTTGCGTGACTAGAAACTGTGCCCCGCTCCACCTCCAGACAGAAAACCAGGCCTTGCTTGGCAGGGAGCCTTGCAGAGTGGGATGTGGGTTTTGTGTGCTCATTGAGCATCTATGGCTCTGCAAACGGGGAAGAGTGGTGCCCACAAACCATGGCCCAGTCTCACTCGCCTTCTTTCCCTCAAGATGGGCCTTGGGAGGCACCTTTTCTAGAACTTCTGGCCCTGTTTGTTAATCATCTGGCCGGGGTCCTTTTGCTCTGCCCGTATACCTCAATGTCCTATTGTGGCAGCTTTTGGTTTCTCTTCTTGGTTTTTTTTTTTTTTTGATTTTTTTTTATTGATAAAAGGAGGATAAAGAAAAGAAAAAAAAAACAAATTTTCACCTCCTCCCACCAGCCTCCCATTTCCCTCCCCCTCCTCCCACTCTTCTCCCCCTCCTCCCACTCTTCTCCCCCTCCTCCCACCCCTCTCCCCTTCCCCCCACTCTTCTCCCCCTCCCTTTCCAGTCCAAAGAGCTGTCAGGGTTCCCTGCCCTGTGGTACGTCCTAGGTCCTCCCCCCTCCATCCATATCTAGGAAGGTGAACATCCAGACTGGCTAGGCTCCCACCAAGCCAGCACATTGCGTAGGATCAAAACCGCGTGCCATTGTCCTTGGCGTCTCATCAGCCCTCATTGTTCGCCATGTTCCGAGAGTCCAGTTTTATCCCATGCTTTTTCTGGTAACAGTCCAGCTGGCCTTGGTGAGCTCCCAGTAGATCATCTCCACTGTCTCAGTGGGTGGGTGCACTCCTCGTGGTCCCGACATCTTTGCTCATGTTCTCACTCCTTCTGCTCCTCATTGGGACCTTGGGAGCTCAGTCCAGTGCTCCAGTGTGGGTCTCTGTCTCTATCTCCATCCATCGCCAGATGCAAGTTCTAGGATGATATGCAATATATTCGTCAGTATTGCTCTAGGGTAGGGTCATTTCAGGTTCCCTATCCTCAGCTGCCCAGGGAACTAACTGGGGACCTCAGCTTGGGCACCTGGGAGCCCCTCTAGGGTCAAGTCTCCTGCCCACCCTAAAGTGGGTCCCTTAACTAAGAATTGTGGTTCCGTGCTCCCCTATCCAACCTTCCTTTATCCTGATCCTCCTGTTTCCCCAAGTCCACCCTCCTTCCCTTCTACCTTTTCTCTCCCCATCTCCCCTAACCCCCATCCCACCCCACCCCCAAGATCCCACTTTTCCCCCCGGCAATTTTGTCTACTTCCCTTATCCAAGAGGATAACTATATGTTTTTCCTTGGGTTCACCTTCTTACTTAGCTTCTTTAGATTCGCCTATTGTAGACTCCGTGAACCCTATTTATGGCTAGAAACCAATTATGAGTGAGTACATCCCATGTTCGTCTTTTTGGGCCTGGGATACCTCACTCAGGATAGTGTTTTCTATTTCCATCCATTTGCATGCAAAATTCGAGAAGTCATTGTTTTTTACCGCAGCGTAGTACTCTAGTGTGTATATATTCCATACTTTCTTCATCCATTCTTCCATTGAAGGGCATCTAGGTTGTTTCCAGGTTCTGGCTATTACAAATAATACTGCTATGAACATAGTTGAACAAATGCTTTTGACATGTGATAGAGCATCTCTTGGGTAAATTCCCAAGAGTGGTATTGCTGGGTCCAGGGGTAGGTTGATCCCGAATTTCCGGAGAAACCGAAACACTGACTTCCACAGTGGTTGCACAAGATTGCATTCCCACCAGCAATGGATGAGGGTAACCCTTCCTCCACAGCCTCTCCAGCAAAGGCTATCCTTGGTGTTTTTGACTTTAGCCAATCTTACAGGTGTAAGATGATATCTCAAAGTTGTTTTGATTTGCATTTCCCTGATCGCTAAGGAGGTTGAGCATGACCTTAAGTGTCTTTTGGCCATTTGAACTTCTTCTGTTGAGAATTCTCTGTTCAGTTCAGCGCCCCATTTTTTAATTGGGTTAAAGATCTATTTGACAAGAACTTTAAGGCATTGAAGAAAGAAATTGAAGAGGATACCAAAAAATGGATGGACATCCCTTGCTCTTGGATTGGGAGGATCAACATAGTAAAAATGGCAATTCTACCAAAGGCAATTTATAGATTCAATGCAATCCCCATCAAGATCCCATCAAAATTCTTCACAGATCTGGAGAGGACAATAATCAACTTTATATGGAAAAACAAAAAACCCAGGATAGCCAAAACAATCCTATACAATAAAGGATCTTCTGGAGGCATTACCATCCCTGACTTCAAACTCTATTACCGAGCTACAGTAATGAAAACAGGGTGGTACTGGCATAAAAACAGAGAAGTCGACCAATGGAATCGTATAGAAGACCCGGACTTTATCCCACAAACCTATGAACACCTCATTTTCGATAAAGGAGCTAAAAGTTTACATTGGAAGAAAGAAAGCATCTTCAACAAATGGTGCTGGCACAACTGGATGTCAACCTGTAGAAGAATGAAAATAGACCCATATCTATCACCGTGCACAAAACTCAAGTCCAAATGGATTAAAGACCTCAATATCAGCCCGAAAACACTGAATCTGATAGAAGAGAAAGTGGGCAATACCCTACAACAGATGGGCACAGGCGATCGCTTCTTAGGTATAACCCCAGAAGCACAGACATTAAGGGCAACATTGAATAAATGGGACCTACTAAAACTGAGAAGCTTCTGTAAAGCAAAGGACACTGTCACTAAGACACAAAGGCAACCTACTGACTGGGAGAAGATCTTCACCAACCCCACAACAGACAAAGGTCTGATCTCCAAAATATATAGAGAACTCAAGAAACTAGACTTTAAAATGCTAATTAACCCAATTAAAAAATGGGGCGCTGATCTCTTCTTGTTTTTGACCTCAGTGACAAGACAGCAAAAGTCAGATAAGAGCAGTAGCAGGTGGCGCCCCCTAGTGTCACAGCTCTTGGGTGGCTTTAGGTAGCCAGACTCTTCTATCCTAGAATTATAGATTTGTTCAGCCTGTAAAGTGAGTATACCTAAGTTCTCAGCAATGGGCTGCCCGAGGCCCTTGGCTCTGGAGTCTTGACAGCTCTTGGGAGCGCTTCAAGTGCCCACGGCCTGTGGTAATTCCTCTCTGACTTTTTACAGTGTTCTGTCCTCCAGCTTCTGCTCTCCAGCCTCTTTTTGCCTCCACTTCACTTATTTCTGACCAGCCCGATCCCTCAAATAGTTGGGGACCTCCTGTTACTATGGCCACTGTCACAGCTGTTGAGTAAGGGGGCAGCAGCGGCTGCTGGCTCTCCCTCATCCACGCGGCTGCTGTGCAGGTGTCTGTGCGGCCAGAGGCTCTGATGTTCTGCAGCTGGGCCTGCCCACTGCTCAGCCGCCCTCGCTGCCACTGACGCTCCATTGTCTCTCCTGCTTCGTGTGTGTTTGTGTGTGTGTGTGTGACCAGCTCAGCCCACACCAAATATAGTCAAGGCCAGTCAAACCGAACATGCCTGGAATCGCTTGGGGAAATGGAGGCAAGATGATCAAGAACTCGTGGTCATCTTTGGCTACACAAAACCTTAGCTCAGGGCTGGAGAGATGGCTCAGAGGTTAAGAGCATTGCCTGTTCTTCCAAAGGTCCTGAGTTCAATTCCCAGCAACCACATGATGGCTCACAACCATCTGTAATGAGGTCTGGTCCCTCTTCTGGCCTGCAGGTATACATACACACAGACAGAATATTGTATACATAATAAATAAATAAATATTTTTTTAAAAAAAACCTTAGCTCAAACAAGCTTACAAACCACAACAAAAATCACAGTCAAGGAAAGGTTTTCATTGGGCCTAGTGCTGCAATACCAGGGTAGCTAGCAAAGGAGGTTGTGTGTCTAGCTGATGTGGGAGTCTTTTGTTTTGTGTTGATTTTATTGGTTAATAAAGAAACTGCCTTGGCCCTTTAATAGGACAGAAAATTAGGTAGGCAGAGTAGACAGAACAGAATGCTGGGAGAAAGAAGCCGAGTCAGGCAGTCACCATGATTCTCCCACACAACATAGACGCAGGTTAAGATCTTTTCTGGTAAGCCACACCTTGTGGGGCTACACAGATTATTAAAAATGGATTAATCGAGATGTGAGAATTAGCCAATAAGAGATTGGAACTAATGGGCCAGGTAATGTTTAAAAGAATATAGTTTCCGTGTAATTATTTCGGGGCATAAGCTAGCCAGGCGGCCGGGAGGTGGGGCTGCAGGAACACAGCCCGCAGCTCCTTTTACAGAGTCTAGCTAGGTTGTGTGCTCTCTAGTTCATCAAACCAGATATAAACCAGGCATTTCCTTCTGGTCTAAGCAAACTTGTTATGCAAATAAAGTTCGTGTTTGCACCAATCACAGCGTTGCTTCTTCTCTACCTCTCACGAGCAGTCCTGTGAGGCCAGCAGGGCATGTGGGCCATCTCTGACCTGGGTAGAAGTGATCATGCAGTCACCTGGAGTTCCCCAAGGCTCGTGACAGGAAAAAGCCCAGCACGAATAGTTTGGGACAGTCCTGGGTCAGGCTGAAGCTCGGGAGCTCAAGCAAGAAGGGCTCAATGGTATGGAATATATAAGGTTATTGGACTGACAGCTCTTTTGTTCAGAACAGCTGGGGGGGGGACCAAGGAAAAGCCAACAGCACTGGTGTCATGTTGCCCCATCCCTATTTATGGGAAAATGATCAACAGAAAGGGAGATTAGAAGTCAAAGAACTTAGCATTGGCGTTAACTGTGTGTGGTTTCAATGATGGTTTCTAATGCTTGACACCTGCCAGGTACCCAGGGACAGGTGGGCTCCCTTTATCTCAGAACCACATCAGCCAAAGGCACATAGATGGCAGAACTGCATAAGTAGGGAAGTGGCTGTTGGTGGGTGTCAGCCCTTTGGATGGCCTGAAGGGGGCTGAGCTCTTCCGGCCCTGGCTGCCAAGCTTAGCCTTATCTCTTCAAAGGAATAAAGCCTCCCCTCCGCTGCCACCAACGCACCTGTGTCCGGAGGCAGTGGGCTCCAGAGACACAGCTGTAGGAGCTGTGCAGACATTTCCAGGATGCGTCTCACCACCACCTCCCACGGCCAGTCTCCAGCCAGGACGGGATCGCGTCTGACCCTTGATCTGTGTGCTCCAACCACTGTACCCTCAAAGTCCAGGACATTGTCCTCTCTCAGAACCCCTCCACAATCACTTGGGGGCTGTCTTCACCAGCACTCCCTCACTCAGGTTCTTTCTTGCAGTTTTGGAACCACAGGCTGCATTCAATGGCATCCTATGGGGGCCAGGTGGCTGGCTCTGCTGTAGACTGTACTGCAAGATGTGCAGATGGCTTGGGAGGAGCCAAACTCACTCAGACGTAAACAATGAGGTCAGACAGGGTGTGGACACAGGACTCAAACACCTAGGTTCTGAGCTCCTTCCCCCAGTTTAGAGAGATAGAGCAAGGGCTCAGCGTCTCCCGTGGTCTCAGCAGGCTGGTCTGGGTTCAGGGACCTGATGGCCAAACCCTGCCCGTCCTAGCTTCCCCTGTTGCTTTCTGAACCAACCGCACATCACCTCAAGTGGGTTCTGCAGCTAGCTCTTGGATGTGAACAGTTAACTGGGGAGCGGGAAGGGGGGAGACTGTCTTTGGCGGCCTTCCAACAGGACACAGGATGTGTGTGGACAGGCTGTCCACAGACGCTGTCAACCACAGAACAGAACAGGACATAAGGGAGTGAGGTGCAGGCCAAGGTGTCCACCTGAGAGCATGGTCCTACTGCTGCTGCTGGGCCTGGTGCTCAGCCTTGCCAATGCGCAATTCAGCCAGGATTTCACGGTGCAGAGGAACCACAACATGGCCAGGGTAGGCCAAGCCCTATGGGGCTAGGTTAGGCTTCATGAAGAGTACCTGCCTTCCCTTGACTGGGTAGGATGCTCGACCTTGAAACAGGGTGTCTGTGCCATGGGAGCCCTTCCCAGCCCAGTCATGATGGCAGCCAGAGGGTACAGAAGGAACCCTGAGAGGAATGAGGGCAGAGGCGGGGCTGGGAAGGCAAAAAGAGGTCTCAGCTTGGAGCTAGTGTTCGGGGACTCACCCAGAAGTGTGGTGGCCATGGGGGTCAAGCAGCCCCAGGGCTGTGATAGGCCTCCCGTCACTCAATCTTTCCTTCCAGATTTCCGGGACCTGGACCTCTCTTTTCATGGCCTCAGATAACATGACGCGGATTAGAGAAAACGGAGACCTGAGGCTCTTCATCCGGAAGATCAGTATCTTAAAGAACGGCAGCCTGCAGTTCGACTTCCATTTTATGTGCGTGTTGTCCACTGCCCCTCCCCGCAAGCTGAAACTAGGGGAGACTGTGTTCCCATGCCGCACGGGAACTTCATACACTCACACACCTGCATGCCTGGGCCAGTGTGTGAACGGTCGCCAGCCCTTCCCTGGGGATCATCATGATGGGGTCGGGGTGCCCTGGCCTATTTCTATGTTCTGTGTCCCTCCCGGTGCTGAAAGGTCTGAAAGGCCCCTTCTGAGCTGTGGTGGTTATGGAAGCCAAAGGTACTAGGCTTGGGGGCTCAGTGACTTCCTGCCGTGATGCAGGCAGGGGGAAGGGACCCGTGCTTGCTCTGAGCCTCTCCCCTCTCTGTCCCCCAGGGTACAAGGAGAATGTGTGGCTGTGACCATGGTCTGTGAAAAGACAGCGACCAACGGGGACTTCACCGTTGATTGTGAGTGGAATCCCTGCTCCTCCTTCTCTGGCAGCCAGGAAGCTTTTCTGCTGAGGCCTTGCCCACTCTGCCAAACACTCACCCCAAACCCTAAAGCAAGAGCACTCCAGCCTAGGGTCAGCTGAAGGGCCCCCAGCCTGGCCCTCTCTCTGGATATCACCAGCCTGGAACTCCCAGAGAGGCAAAGGCTATGCTGAGGCCTGTGGAGACAGCACACAAAGGCCCATCCTCAGACAGACAGATGGGGGCCATGATACCCAGCTACCCATACTCCCATACCACAGCCTCCTCCTGAGCCAGTACTGGGCATCTAAACTCCTGCTCCTTCCAATGTCTGCTTAGCAGAAGACACATACACATGACACTCACTCCAGAAGTGGGGGTGGGGTGCCCCAGTGCCAGGGGAAAAGGGGGTGAGGACTTCTGTCTCTGCAGACGAGGGGGAAAACAGGGTGCGGCTCTCAGAGACTGACTACAGAATGTACGTCATCTTCTACATGGAGAACATCAAGAATGGGACCAAGACCCACGTGCTGGCGCTCTATGGTAACCCAACCCCCGTCTGTTCGGGAATCCCAGCCACTGGTAGGGGGTCTCCCTTGGGCCCTAGACACATGATGGAATGGTGCCTTGGGACCCCTCCCCAACAAAGTCCCAAATTTGTCCCCAGGACGCATCCCAAAGTTTGAGAAGTCTTACCTGAAAAGATTTGAAAACATCTGCAAAAAATATGGGCTGGATTCACAAAATATCATCGACTTGATAGACCAAGGTAGGCTCCCTGCTTTGGCCCAGAAAGGGTCCAGAGAAGGCAGAATTGCAGCTTGGTGTGCCTGGCACAGACGACCTGAGGATTGGGATGGGGAGTCAAGGGGAGGCTCAGCAAGCCATCTGACATCCCCTTGTCTCCCCAGATAACTGCTACGACGTCCCAAAGAGGAGCTAGTCAGCTTCCGGTATGTGAATTTTGATCTGAGTGTAAGACACGGCAGGCCAAGGTGTTGGTAGCCGGACAGGGCAGCACAGAGTCACTGTCAGAGGCTGGGGGAGGTTCAGCCCAGAGTGGCTCTGAGCAGCGCGTCTCAGAGCTCACATTCTGCCTGCTGCTGGGTTGTCCTACAGAAGCCAAGCAGCACTCAGTTCTGTGTAGAAGATTGTGTGTGATAGATTCCCAGAATCACGGTTGTAGTGGGCCTTACGTGATGTGTCTGAGTAGAGCGGGAAACCTGGCCCTGAGAAACGACTGCGGATGCTGTGCTTAGGAAAGTGTAGCACTTGGTATTTACTGTCCTGCAGCTTTACAGCCCAGAGACCTGAGGTCCAGGTATTGCGGAGCCAGCACTGGGCATCATCATCATTTTCCTGATGCGTCTATGGTCGCATCTCCCTACTCTCTGCCTCTGTCTTCACGTAGCCTTCTGTTCTGCATCTCCTCCTCCATTGGTGTAAGACACCCAGGCATCCCAACTGACCTCACTTGATTTCTGAAGACTCTTGGCAAATAAAGTCTCTCCTTTGGTCTCAACATGAAGACAGACATGTGTTTGGGGATGTCGCATTTGACACTTTGAGGTCCTTTCTTGGTAATGGGCCTCCGTGACAGCAAAGACCACCCTCAGAACACCCCCAAAGACTGGCACCAGAGTCACCTCTTAAAGGACCCTGCGCACAGGCCCCCGGAGTTCCGATGGGTTGAACCCCTGTCTGCCCTGCTCTGATCTAGCCTCCCTGGGAGATTAGTGATAGCAGCCCCGCTGGGAGAAGGATGTGTTCCGTGTGTTGGTGAACACACAAAAGATAAAAGTCACGTTACGACGGTCTGCACTGGGCGTGTGGCAGGGAGCTGTGAAAGCTGCACCCACACAGGTGGCTCTGCAGAGATGCTCACAGCAGCTCCATCCGTGACCACAGCCTGCAACAGCTGACAGACTGCAGCAAGCCAGGGTCCTGGGTCATATATAAAAAAGAACAATGGCCAAACTGTAGGAAAGGGGACAGATAAGAGGACACAGAGTCAGGAAAGAGAAGCAGATGTGGCTCTAAATAGGCAGCAAGATGATCCCAGCTGTGCTGAGCAGTCCTGTCACTGAAGGACAGGGGTGGCGGGTACACAGCCCTACACAAACTGATAAAATGCCCGGCACCACACTCACACATGCGCACACACTCTCACATGCATTCACACTCACATACACGGGAATACACAAACATGTACATGTTCGTGTGCTCACACATATGCTTGTTCACTCATATGCACATGTGCACAGTGCATGCATATATATAGGATCATGCACATACACACATATACACGCTCATGTGCTCACATAATACACTCAGATACACACCCTTCCACATGCACATATGCAGACATACTCATGCAGACACATGCCCACTCACACATGCACCCATAGCCACACAAACACACATATTCACATAGACAGAATGCTCATATATACTTAACACGCTTGCTCACTCACATGTGCACATGCACACACATGCTCACACCAGCAAACATACTCACATATGTGCGCATGTATGCACATGCACACACATCCACACATTCTTACTCATTGCACACACTCCCCCTCAGTCACAGGAAACAGGAAAAACCTTTCTGGGCAGAACTGACCAACCTGTGTCTTGTGGGACTTGATCTTATTGTTGACAACGGTTACCATGGGGGCATCTGGGCAATACTGGGGACCACCCTGAATTTCTTCTTATGACGTCATGAGAATCCCAACCCTCTCCAAATAAAACGTTAAGATGAAGATATATTTGCCCTGGGACTCAACTGACATCCCCTCATCTGTGGTGTCCCTTGGCCTGGCTTCCCACCGGCTGTCCCAGACCCTATCATCAACCTCATTTTTGTCTCTTTGCTGGCAACCCAGGTTCCTCCCAGGTACCCAAGTCCCCTGGGTCAAAGACCACACTCCCTGGAACATTCCGGGAAATGTTCCCCTCCTGTTGAACAGCAGAGGTGAATGACCCTAGAGGAGCAGCTCCTGGCCTCTCACCAACCCTGTCTGAGTGAGGAGTGACTGCCCTGGAAGACATGGGCAGACCTGGCCAGTGTTCGCTCTGCCAGTGTGCTGTGGTGGGCATAGGATTGCCCGGTAGCCACACTGCTGAGTCCTCAACCTTAGCGATTGCTGGGATAGGAGCCCAGCAGGCTACTTCAGGTTATAGCTTGGGAGGCAGTCTGTCCCGGAGCAGTCCAGCTGAGGGGTGGAAGTGGGGGCAGGCAGAGGTTAGTAGCCTTCTGAAGGGCTTGCCAGCAGGCAGAATGACTCTGTTGGGAGGGTGGAAGGTTCCTGGCACTCCCAGGCCGCCCAGCTTCTGGATCCCTTGGTACAGCAGCGTGCTGAACCACAGCAGAGACAGACATGCAGGGACCACCCACATGATCAGGGCCTGCTGGGGAGGAGAGACGGCATTGGCATGTTGGTGTTTTTTTGTACCTGCTGCAAAATCAGCCGAAGGAAGAGTTTGTTTGGGCTCACAAGGGCATGGTTCCTTGTGGTGGGGACGGAGGGACAGTGGGGACATGAGGCCACTGTCACACTGCACCCGCACTCAGGAAGCAGAGAGACATAAACTATGATGTTCATTGTTCTTGCCCTTTTAACTGGGTCTCGGACCCAGCCCACGAACGGTGCCGTGGGTACATAGGGTGAGTCTTCCATCTCAAGGAACTCGGTCCAGAAACTCCCCCACAAGCATGCTCAGGGATTCTTTCTCAGAAGGGTATAGATCCTGTCAAATTGACAATATTGACCATTACAATTGGGGATCAGAATAATGGCTGTTCTAAAGAACAGTAGGAAGTAGCTGAGTAGCACATACTTTATGGAAGAGACAGACGATCAAAATCCTTCCTAAAACCCCTTCATCGCCACTAAACCAAAGGGATATCAGGCATCTCCAAATCCTTTCAAGTAGACCAACTTTTGATAACTGCTTCAGTATTTATCAAAACAAAACTTTGACACCTGTTTTTTTTTAAACTGTGCGACCCTCCATATTAAACCTAGAATCTTTACTCAGAGGGCTCATATCAACAAACTCAGCCTGATCCAGTTTATGTTCTTTCCTCTATGACACAGGCTGCAAGCTGTCTATGGTGACTCCATTTTGGCATCTTGGATGAACTTTGTCTTGCTGAGCAAAGTGCCGGTAACTGTAAGGGAGACTAAGGAAAACAATTCCGGGAAGAAAAACATCTCAAGGACATGGGCTCTTTGCAACCGTTATCCTGACCTAATTATTTTTGCTAATCTCGTATTTTACTTTTGTACTCTTTGCTTAGCTTGCAGCTGTGGGAAGGGAACCTTGGGGACTTTCCAGCTAGTATATGACTTTTCTTGCTTAAATATGGATCCTGTTTTCAGGTCCTGAGTACCGAGATGCAGGCACCAGCTAGCTGGAATAAAGACTTTCTATTGGCTCATTTCCGCATGGTCTTCCCTTGGAGCCCCACAACATCACCAGTGTCCCACACTCTTAAAATCCTTCTCACACACATTCCCCCAGACTTCTACTTGACGGAATTGGCAAACACATTGAGCTCCTTACTGATGTAGCGCACCTCCTCACGGACCGCATTTCCTCCAGGAGTCTGCTTTGCCTCAAATCTGGTTATAAGTCTCCAGGCAGACAAGGAAGGATTAATTCCCTCAGTCAAAGGCAGAAAAAGGCGAGGGTGGGGGTGAGAGACTACTTCCTCAGGTGAGATAAACCCTTGAGAATCCAAGGGTTCAAAGTTTTCAGCTTTAGGAGGGCCCTCCCACACATCTCCTTCCCAAGTTACAGGATCTCATTCTTTACCAACTGATGTCCTTACTTTAACCACTGACACCCTCCGAGCCTGGGACTTAAATTTTCGCTGTTATTCAGTCAACCTTATAATAAGGACACCAGTTTGATTTCCCACAACTTGAGCTCTATGGCTGCAGGAGAGAAGATTCTCTTCCAGGACACACTCAGAAACCTCTAGACTGTATATGTGCATCTAGAGCTGCTCAGTTTTAGCAATGAGTTCATCGTTGTCCTCCACCATCTTCCGAGAGGCTAACATTGGTTCATTTGATCATGGAGCTCATTCTTTTCGTTGTCAACTTATCCAGAGATGCTCGGAGCAACCAGCCAGCAGCATCATTTTCCTTATTTCTCACAAACTGTCAGAAGTTTTATACACAGAGTCATCAGATCCATTGCCCCTTCGAGCTCCAGGAATCCTGTTGAGGAGGGAAGGGGGATTGTACGAGTGAGCTGGGGGGGTCAAGGTCATCACAAGGGAACCCACAGAAACAACTAACTAACAACTCACCTGGGCTCATGGGAGCTCACAGACTCTGGACCAAGAGCTGCATGGGACCGACCTAGGCCCTCTGCATACATATGTGGACAGTTATGTAGCTTGGACTATTTGTAGAACTAGCAGAGGATCAGGGGCTGTCCCTAATGCTTGGGCTGGCTTTTGGGGAACCTATTCTTCATACTGGGCTGCCTTGCTCAGCCTCAATACAAGGGGAGGAGCTTAGTCCTACCTCAACTTGATACCCCTGGGAGGCCTGTCCCTTTCTGAACAGAAACAGAGGAGGTGAGGGAACAGGAGAGGAGGGAGGGGAAACTGTAAAGTAAATGAAAACATTTAATTAATAAAAGGAAAACTATCCATTGCCCTCACAGTTGGTAAGTCAGGAAAAGCAAATGCATTTATCTTCTTAGGTTTGTGAAATAGTCCACACCACGGGCTTTCAATACTCTCCCAGCTTCTAGGAGAGGCTTCCATAACTGCAGGTGTCAAATTGGTAGCCTATTCCAGACACTTTAAAAATACATTCTTATACTTCTCTTGCTATAGAACCACTCCTAGTATCAAAATCTGTGTTAGTCAGGGTTCTCTAGAGGAATGCATATATGGAATTTACTAGAATGGCTTACAGGCTGTGGTCCAGCTAGTTCAGTAATGGCCGTTTACCAACGGAGGGTCCAAGTATCCAGTGGTCACTCAGTTCACGAGGCTGGATATCTCAGCTGGTCTTCACTATATGCTGAAACCCCAAAGGAGTAGGCTCCAGTTTTTGAAAGAATGGACTTGCTAGTGAGAGCAAGAGCAAGCAAAGAGAGCAGAAACTTCCTTCTTCCATGTCCTTTATATAGGCTGCCTGCAGACGGTGGTGCCCAGATTAATGGTAGATCTTCCCACTTCAAAAGATCTGATCTCAAAGTGGGTCTTGCCACCAGGTGATGGTGGTTCATGCCTTTAATCCCAGCATGAAGGAGGCAAAGACAGGCAAGTCTCTGTGAATTTGAGGCCAGCCTGGTCTACATAGCGAGTTCCGGGACAGCCAGGGCTACGCAGAGAAACAGAAAGAGTGAAAAAAGTGGGTCTTCTACTTCTAACGATTTAATTAGGAAAAAAATCCCTCATAGGTTTTTAGTTAATTCCAGACGTAGTCAAGTGGACAATCAAGAAGCCTGGGTTAGTAAACCCCAACTGTCCACAGAACCAGAAACACCGATAATGCTGCCCCTTCTGCTGCTGGTGGGCCTGGCAGTGTTCTGTGGTCTCTGGACAGAGGAAAGCCCTCCGAGGAACTGGAGACACAGCTGTCAGAGGTGAGAAGGCAGAGGCTTTTAGCAGGGCTCCCAGGGTCAGAAGGATGCAGAGCCAGGACCAGGACTGGAGGGGCAGGCCCACGATCCCAGCGACATGATCATGAAAGTGTGGAAGTAAGGATGCAGGACATCTCAGTATCTCAGCTGACAGGACATCTCAGTATCTCAGCTGGCAGGACATCTCAGTATCTCAGCCGGCAGGACATCTCAGTATCTCAGCTGACAGGACATCTCAGTATCTCAGCCGGCAGGACCCCTGGGGCAGAGCTGTCTTGGCCAGGGGCTGTGACAGCTCAGGACACTTATCTGTTTTCTGTCCGGCAAGCAGGGATGAGTCTCTTAGGTAGTAGCACGATCTCTGGTTGGACATGTTAGGTCATCATAGACACCCCAGCTCTGACAGACTAGAGCCAGACTTCAGGCACCCCAGGCCAGGCCATGGGGCGTAAGCCTAGAATACAGCCTTCACAAAGTCTGTAGGAGGAACTCCAAATACAGCCAGCAGACATGGAGTGCAGCATTTGCTGCGTTCTTAGAAAAAGCTGCACCTCCTAAGGATCAGTCACAAAGTTTGGTGGCCTGTACAATGGTGTCAGAAGAGCTTGGAACCCAGACGACCACCCCCCTTCCTCTCCTGCGTACTCACACTGCCACCCAAGGGGCCAAGGATGGCTAACCAGAGTTTTAGTCAATGAAGAGCCCATCCTGAAATCCAGGAACCACCAGTCTGCCAGCACCTTGGATGCTCCTGGTCACAGCCTAGGCAGCATCAGGAGCCAAACGGATATAGGAGGAGATGTGGAGTAGGGCCTGCCAAAAGGCCAGGATCCCTTTAGACACCTGCAGCTCTGGGAGTTGCCACAAGGTGGCACTGGCCTCCAGCAGCTCACTTAGCCTTACCAGGCCCGGTGGACACTTGAGTTTTACCGAGTCCTTGAGTGCGAAGACTGGTAACTGGCTTCCTTGCAGCATGAGTCCAGTGTAAGGAGCAATGTGCTCGAGGTTATTAAGAAGCTGGGGAGCCCAACCCATGCCCCACCATCTCTCAGCCACACCCGTGCCCTGTGCAGTTACTATAGCCAGCCCCACTGGGCTGAGGAGCTACATCCAGGAGGTAAGGCCATAACAAGCTATGAATTCAGCACTGGTAGGGTCTATCTTGACTTTGAGTTCTAGGAACTTTTTTCCCCAATGGGCCAAGACCAATCCCAGGCCAGAAAGAGATCGAAATAACCAGTAATCAACTAAACTCAAATTCCAAGAACATTTTAAAACAGCAGGGACGTGAGGACCGATCCAGCTGGGAGCACCTCCATGTGACTGCAATGGACGAAAGACAGAAGTCAGGAGGGGCTACCCAGATGCACAAGAACTCAGAGGTGGGCAAAAAGTATCAGCACAATAGGCAGGCCACTCTAGCAGGCGCAGAATCGCATACAAAGACAGACTCAGAGAAGTTCACCCAGTTAGAGCCAGTATGGTATGCCTAGCCTCGAAGTAGTTAACTGGGTGGAAGGGGCTCCTGTGAGTCCCTTAAGAGGACCTGGCAGATGGCATTGAAAGGACAGTTGACCCAAGGTTCAGGATGGATAGATGTCTGACCCAGCCCCAAGCACCCTCAGGTCTCTGAGCCTTCTGTCTTTTGCCTGTCTGCAATGACCCGGCCCCCTACCTTCTCTGATGCCAACACCATGGTCCTCTGAGGACCTTTTCTAGCCCTTGCAGCCCACCACCCACCCAAGACCCCAATAATGCTCCATGGGGCAAGTGGGAGGTGCAGAAGAGCCCCCCCCCGCCTCTGTTCCCAGCGCCGCTAGCAGGCACGGGCCAAGGCTGCCAGCATGAGTATCACAGTAACTGCCATGGTGTTCTTGGCCCTCAGAGGGCAGAGATGGCTGATCTGGTAGCTTTGAGAAGCCCAGCCTAGAGAGTCAGTACAGGGACTGGAGCACTAGCCGTGAATCCCTGAAGAGAATCGGTTGGAAACCACTTGCTGGTAGTACCGGGGAACCTGCAGCATTCTGGACCTGACCTGAAATTGTGGCAACCCTGGAAAGTCTCAGGGTCGAGGGGTGCTGCTGGACAGGCCATGGAGAAGGCTAGCCATTTTCTCCACCCAAGGGGTATTCTAGAGACGTCCAGGAACAGAGGTGCACAGCTTCACTGCCCTCCTCACCTCAAGATCCTACAGCGTCATGTCCGCACACGCCTCTACCACATGAACGATTTCATGGGTGCCAGGGTCTAAGATGTGGGTATCTTTGGGGTCGCTGCCAGTTGGCCACGACAGACAGAGTGGTAAAAAGTGGGGCAGCTATGAAAACAGGCTCTCAGACAGGGGTCATCAAGGTGGGGAGGCCTGAGAGAAGTCAGGGACATTTCCATCATTTGTGGCTTTAAATGAGTGTCAGGCAGAAGAAGAAGTCAAAGGTCCCCAGAGAGGACCAGAGCAATTCGATTCATGGTCACTCCAAGCCTAACGCTTCTCTCTTGGTAAGCCCCTTGACGTTGACCACACACTGGCTTCTGAAAACAATGGGAACATGCTTTTGCACAGCTCTGGGGGGCAGGGGGAGGTGTCCTGGTCAGTCACCTGGGGAAACTCAGGTGCAGACAGGGCCACCCTCCTCTGCCAGGTCCCCTGGCCTAGGCGTCCATAGGGTGGTAGGTGCATCATTCTCCCAGCTGTTAAGACAAGATATCAAACTCTCTCGGTTCATGTCCCGAGCAACTGCTTCTCTGGCTGCCAAATCTCCCATGCCCCCACTGTGGAGACAGGGAAAAGATGTGGCTCCCATGGGCTGGGGAGACGGAAGGACATACAAATGGAGCACAGGTGACCCTGGCAGCAGTAACACTGCCCATCTCAAACCAGAATGGCAGGCATGTGACTGATACATATCTGTGGAAACCTACAGGGAGTGCAAGACAGACAGCCGCTGTGGGTGACAATGACATGCCAATGCAGGCTCAGAGACTGTAAGAAATGGGCCATCCTAGTGGGGTGTTGATAACAGGGGAGCTGCCAACGTGGCTCTCTGTACATGCTGCTGGGAATTAATGCGCACGCACACACCTCCTGCCTCTTCCTGCAAGCACACCTTAGATCACATTAGGACCTATGCAGGCCATCTGGGGTCATCTCAAGGTTCTGTTTTGATCAACATTTTTGCACACAAAGTCACATTTTCAGAGTGCTATCCACCAAGACCTGGCTCCATTATTTAGACAACGGTAGAATAATCAGATAAAACGTCCATAGATGAAATATGAACAAGTACATGGAACACAAGGTGCAGGTGCTCCACACATCTAAGCCTGTCCAGCTGAGAGAGAATACACACCCTGAGCAGCTCCCATTAGCCTCTTCAGACCTTGAGTACTCCACAGATCTCTGGGGCCAGCTGAGAGTGAGCATGCCTCTCTGCAGCATCCCACAGCACCTGCAGCATTATAGTGCATCACTGAGAGAAGTCAGGAATTCGAGGCATGAGCCTGAAGCAGAAACCATGGAGGGACACTGCATACTGGCTTGGCCATGATGGCTCCTGCTTAGCCAGCATCCGTATACAATCTATGTTTACCTGTCCAGAAATGTCACGGTCCACAGTAGGCTGTGCCCTCCTACATCAATGGGCAATCAAGAAAACGGCCTCCAACAGTCCGTCCTGATTGAGGCCATCCCCCGTGACTCCCTCAGCTAACTCTGGTCTTTGTCATGGGAACTGCTGAAGCTGGCTAGGCGAGGACTCCTGCAGACACACAGCCAGCACTCGGAGCTCACTGAACATTAACCGAGAATACCCCGAATGGAAATTAGAATTCAACGTTAGAGACAACGGCAGCGGAAATGGTGAAGAGCAAACTTAACCAAGAAGGCAAAGTTTTAGACACTGAAGCCACAACATTCTGTGAACAGAACAGGAAGGTGTAACTAAACAGAAGTCCCTCTACTGACTGGGGACTCGGTGCTGTTGACAGCTGACACCACAGGGACAGGCAGCTTTACTGCAGTCCTTGTCAAAATCCAAATGGAGGGTTTTCTTCATCTCATCTCAATATTCCCATGAAATCCCAAGGGGCCCTGATCATAAAATTCCTTAAAAAATAAAAATTTGAAAAAGGAAAACACCCTGACTTCAAAGTATACTGCAAGCTGGGCGTGGTGCTGCATGGCTCTAATTCCAGCACTCAGGGAGCAGAGGCAGGCATATCTCTGAGTTCTAAGCCAGCCTGATATAGAGACCCTGTCTCAAAACCAAAACCAAAGCCATATAAACAAAAAGAACATATTACAAAACTACAGTGATCAAAGCAGTGTGATGCTGGACCACACTGATGGACAGATGCCTGGATCTTAGGGGCAGAGCAGGGAGCCCAGCATAAACCAACAAAAGTGGTAAGTCAGGGGTAAATCTACAAACATGGGGGGATGAAAAAAACACACTACACAGGAATGAAGGAAACAATTTTTCCCACCACACCCTATCAAATCAGCTATCAAATGCTTGGACAACAAGGGAGGGAGAGTTTGAGGTGCTGAGTCTGTAAGAGGTTTCAAATGGACAGCAGAAGCGCAGGCAATAGGAAAGACATCAGAAGTCACACAACTGAAAGCATGAGGCCTCAAAGATCCTGAAGGCAGAGCAAAGAGGCCACAGCCTGGGACCACACGATGACTCACTGGGTAAGGGAGCTTTGCTGCCAAGCCTGACAACTTGTATTCCATCCCTGGGACCCATGGGTGAGAGAACCAACTTCTGTGAATTCTTCTGACTTCCCCATGTGTTCTCTCCTCTCTCTCTCTCTCTCTCTCTCCCTCCCTCCCTCTCTCTCTCTCTCTCTCTCTCTCACTCTCACACACACACACACACACACACTCACTCACACACACAACTCACACACACACGTTAATTAATTAAAAAGACAACCCACAGAAGAGGAAAGACTGTTTTCTTTTATTTAAATCGTTTTTATTAAGCTGTACATTTTTCTCCGCTCCCCTCCCTTCCTCTCCTCTCCTACCCTCTCCCATGGTCCCCACGTTCCCAATCTACTCAGGAGATCATGGAAAAGACTATTTTTGAATCGTGTCTGATAAGCATTGCCATCTAGACTCACTCACATGGCCACTCACAAACCAAACATCCCTAACTCCAGTCCTAGATCCAGGCTTTCTGGCCTCTGTGGTCACTGCATGCATGTGGCGCACAGACATACATGCATGCAAAACACTCATACACATAAAATAAAATAAATAAATCTAAAAAAGCAACAAAATTCTGACACATGCTTTAACATGAATGAAGCCTGACGACATTACTATACTAATCACAGAACACAAATTCAGAAAAAGTAAAAGTTAAAAGTGTGGGTTGGACCAGGCCATGGTGAAACACACCTTTAATCTCAGCACTCCAGAGGAAAAGGCAGGCAGATCTCTGTGAATCTGAAGCTAGCCTGGTCTACAGAGCAAGTTCCAGGACAACCAGAACACAGAGAAACCCAGTCTCAAAAATCAAAACAAAACAAAAAGTGTGGATTAGTCGGGGAGATGGCTCAGTTGAAAAACTGCTTGATTAGCATTCTCAAGACCCTGGGTTTGAACCCCAATATTGCGTGGACTCGATATGGTGCAGAGTGCCTGTAACTCAGCACTGGAGAAGGGGGTGTGAAAGGCCAGCAAAAGTCGTCCTCGGCTGCAGAATGAGTCTGAGGCCACCCCAGGATAATAACATACTCTCAAAAAGAAAAAGGCATTCGGGCAAAAGGAAGGAGAAAGGGAGGGGGAGTCTGACAAACAAGAAAATGCCCTGGAAACCAAGTATCAGGAGAAAGTGCCCTACGTGATGTTTATATAAATTCCAAAAACAGAACAAAAGTGCTCAGGAACGCAAATTATGTAAAATTGTAAGGAGCAGCGAGGTGGCATCTACTGGGGTCCCACTGGGGAGGAGGGGTGAGACCTAGAGGGGGGCAGAACCCGCTGGGCTGCACTTGGCAGCAGACGACTTCAGCAAGCACCGAGTGATGCTGAGGCCCTAGGCAGCTCTGGGGTCTGTCCTGTGTGTTGCAGCTGCAGTGTCGGTGAGCGTGGCTGCCACCACCAGGCGCTCAGCTGCAGCTCACACACTGCTCTCCCAGTTGAGCAGCTGCCTAGGACATGTGTCCACAGTCACTAGTGCACGTCACACACACACGCACACGCACATGCACACACACATGAGAGTAGAGAGAGAGGGAGAACACTTCTGGAGTTATTCACAAGAGCAATCTGCAGGCCCCAGTCAGTCTGAGACACAGCCTCACAGGTAGCACAGGACTGGCACACCTACTTCTGAGCACAGTGCTGCAGGCTGGCTCAAGCTAAGGTCATGTCCGGAAGAGCCCAGATTGGAGCTTGCTTGGAGACCAGAGCTTTGAGGGGAGACTGTAGGGGCCACTGGAACAATCACCTGTCTTGAGTAGGAGCTAGTGAGGATGTGGACGGGACCCCAGTTGACCACCTGCCTCAGGAGCTGGTACGCCTGGCTGACCATGGCCTCAGGAGCGGGTACCCCTGGCTGACCACTGCCTCAGGGGCAGGTATCCATGGTTGACCATGGCCTCAGGGGTGGGAAACCCTGGCTGACCACAGCCTCAGTGGTAGGTACCACTAGAAGCCACCTGCCTCAGGAATGGGTATCCCTGGATGGCCACCTGACTCAGGAGCAGGTACCCCTAGCAGCCACTTGATAGCAGCACTCCCTAACATTGGAAGAGCCAAGTTTGCCATCTTGAAAGTCCCTGAGTCCCGATACCCTGTCTCCTGCTCTGTGATTCCCACAACGCATGGGGACAAATGACATGAGGCAAACCCTGTGTAGGTGGCCGAGCACAAAGGTCCACTCCCTCTGGGGCTCTCAGGACAGGGCTAGCAATGTCATTTTCTGTTCCCGCTACAAGGTGCTAACTGATCAGTTCTGGGCTAGACAAACTGTCAACCCCAGCAGCGGTTAAATTTTGTTCTTGGGAGCTGGAGGTGCATAAACCTCTTTTGGTAGGTGCCAGGGTACTAGATGCTGTCATCCATGTAAGTGGTGGCAGTCATACTGAGGGAGGGGCCTGCTGAGGGAGGGGCCTGCTGAGGGAGGGGCCTGCTGAGGGAGGGGCCTGCTGAGGTGCAGCACTTGCCAGAGAGTGGCTGATGACTATGGAGAGTTACATCCTTCAGGATAAAGCCCCACCCCCTGCCTCCCCTCAGACTGTGCCATGATCCTTCAGAGCCTGACCCAAGAGTCCTGAATGAAGAACGCAGGCCAGTTGGGCTCCAGGGCATCACTGTCACTGTCTGGACTTAGAGCTTGGCTGAGAGAGCTAAGCCAGGGTTACGCAACAGGAAAAGGGCCAGGAGAATACAGGGCAACAGGCAGGGATGTGGAGACCCCATCCCATCAAAGGCAAAAGTTTCAAAAGAGGCACAATCACTGACTTCCTGGTGGCTCCCATATCACGTGACTACCACATCTGTAAAAACCAGAAAGAATCCAGGGAGCTACCATCTTGAAAGCCACACTGCAGCCAGGAGTGTCATTCTCTGAGCCTCTGTGACCACTGTCTACTGGAGGTCATCCTTCAATCAGGAGTGTCTCTTGAGCCCCCTGAAATTGCTGTGAATGCCACAAGCCCAGAGACTATTTTTCAAGCAACCCCAGGGGCCCACCTGGCTGGCTGAAGGCTGTGAGAGGATCTGCAGAGTGGATGGGAGCACTGGGGCATGGACACAGGAGGATGATGGGGGGTGGGGGATAGCCTGAAGGCAGAGACAACTGAGGCCCAGGAACCAGGATGTGGCGTTTACTCCATCTGTGGTTATCAGATGCCTGCATCCCAATGCAGCAGCCAAGAGACGAGAACCTACACGAAGGGAAAGCAAGGCCCAGAATGCACACACGCACACACATGCATCCATGGTGTGCCCACAACAGACACATACACACATGCGTGCATCCATGGTGTGCCCCACAACAGACACGTACACACATGCGTGCATCCATGGTGTGCCCCACAACAGACACGTACACACATGCATGCATCCATGGTATGCCCCACAACAGACACGTACACACATGCATGCATCCATGGTGTTCCCCACAACAGACACGTACACACATGCATGCATCCATGGTGTGCCCCACAACAGACAAGTACACACATGCATGCATCCATGGTGTGCCCCACAACAGACACATACACACTTGCATGCATCCATGGTGTGCCCCACAAGACACGTACACATGCCTCCACACGTCCCACACATTTCTACACATTCACTCCTCTGTCAAAGGACCCACCTTGAGCTTCCAAAGGTTCAGCTGTCTGCTCCTGTGGGGATCTCCCTGTTGTGTAAGGAACATAGGCAAACCTGGGTCCTACCTCACCCCTTTCTGAGCTCCAGATAAGAACTCAGCTCTTATGCACAAGGAGATTATGGGCCTCGTGAAAGCAGGGGTGTATAGTTTCATAGAACTGTGTGCTTACTGGAGAGGTAAAAAGTGGGGTGAGACACACTTCTAACTGCCCCAAATCCCCTTCCTGCAGCCATCCTTGAAGACCATGACTTGCCAAGACCCTGCAGAAGGGCCTCTGATACTCCGAATTCTGTCACATGACCCAGCTCCCTTCACCTGACACAAAGCACACAGGCTCTCTTCAAAGGTTCTGAGACCCCATGGACAGAGAAATGCCAACACCTCCTCTCTCCGCAGGCCTCTGTCACGGAGTCTCTAGGCAGTAAGTCCCCCAAATAGGCTGAGGACACACATAGGCCCTGTTGTTCAAAGCACAGCCCGAGCACTGGGGGCTCCAGAGGAACCCATCAGTCTGAAGGGTTCCAGAAATAGTCTCACACAGGGCCTGAAGGGTGATCATAGCAGCCCCTGCTGATGACACGTGGCTCCCCTATGAAGTAGGATTCTAGCGCGAGCCCCCTGCCTGCCCCACTGGGATGCCTGCTCTGAGGAAAGCCCACAGAGCAGGCAGCACTGCTGTGTGCCTTTCATGCCACCAGACTGCATGCCCCAAGCTTTGGGCGACCTGCAGTTGCAGGGCATTGGGAGAGGATGTTGGTAGGAATGAAAACGGGGCTGTGACACCCCGGAATCCAGCTTTCAGGCAGTGGGCGCTTTTCCCCAAGCGGGGTGATCATTGCACAGGGCCGGGGATTGGGGATGGGCGGAGCTGATTCTCAGGGAGCATTGCCAGGTCCATGCACTGGAGGGAAATGGAGCAGTGTTGGAGCAGTCCATGTGGACGGGCGGTCCAGAACCACCAGCAAGACTATCCGGGGTGGCTGTTCACAGCCTCTTAAACCCAGCCGGATGAGAACCTCCTGCAATCTCAGCTAGCTGTATCAATAATATTAATTAAAAATAAATAAATAAAAAGTGAGGTATGGCTGCACAAGGAACCACACCTGCGTCCACAGAGCCTTATAGGCGTAGACACCATGGCCAGGCCCCTGAGCCAGGAAGCCCCTTTCCTATGCTCCTCTGTGGGGTAGGGTCTCAAGTCCCCAACTCTACTGAAAGTCTGCCCTCAGTCCCAGGACCCTAGGGGCTGTGGTCCCCCACTACCTGAGCAGGGTCTGTGACCCATTACTGCTTTTGCCCACAAGAACCCGGCTGGGCCTCAGGTTCATTCTTATCTCTGGTTCAAGAAGAAGAGACCACCTGTCTCCTGCAGTGGGGTCCACCCCTCACGTCCTGTGGGAATTTCTTCCCTCCCCTAGGACCTAAGCCATGACTCTGAACAAGTCAACCCAGGCTCCCCACCTCTCTCAGGTGCCACAGGTAAGGCTGCACACTGACCACAGTGGCACCCAAGGTTTAAAAGGTCCAAAAGAGAGTTGGCTGCAGAGATGGTTGAGCTCGTCCAGTCTATCTGCAGGGAGGGTCGAGTAGGACCCAGACAGCTAACCTTCCATGTCCTGCCTTAGGGCTACAAAACCAGAAAGAGCAGCAGGCCAGGACCCTGGCTCCGCCTAAGGCCACGTGCTTGTGAAATGGTGGGCCATGTCCAAGGACAGGGGAGCAGTCACATAGCAGGGCAGGTATGGATGCTCACCCTCCCGTGGCTGTGACGTGCACACATTATGCCCAATACATGGGCATAAGCATACATGCATACCCTAACATAAATACAACATTCATGCACACACAGATACACAAATGTCACACAGACAAAAACGCATACACATCTCTATGGGCACACAAACACACTTGCTGTCGGCCTTAGCATACATAATATGCACACAAGCACAGTCATGGAGTCTTCTAGAAGACAAGCAAACTCAGACAACCGGAGCTGACTAATAGGCTCAAACAGCCAACAAGCAAAGTGAGGCCCCAATCCCTGTGCTCAAGAGATCTGATGTGGTTCTGGCACACTAGCAGCCAGGAACCTGGAAGCCACTCCCTCTTCTGACCAAAGTCTTCAGCCCTGTAAACCATGGGAGCTGGTGATGGTGAGGTCCTGGGGGTGGACAGCTCTGCTCAGCGCCCACCTGGACCACAGTGGTACGTGCGCTCAGACCCTCCTGGACCATCACGTGGCCCTCTCAGCTCCTGGGAAGTGTGATGATCTCAGCGCTCACAGCCCCCAAGTGCTTCATCCCACGCCACCTGCTCCCGAGCTTTTGTCTGCAGTGACTCATGGGAATGAATGGAACATTCCACTGACTGTGGGGGCAGCCTTGTGGGAGCTCTGATCTCACATTCAAGGTTCTTGGAAGAATTGGGCTGGGCTGCTCTGGCCCCAGAACAGGGACTGATATGGGGGAGGAAGTCCCAGGGACCTGGAGCTGTCTCCAAATGCAGAGAACAGGACAAGCCTGCAGCCGGCCTGGAACAGACGACCAGTGCCAATCTTCAGTCTGCCCACAGCAGCCCAGCGTGGAATGTGTGGGCAGACACGGAGGGTCGCCAGGAGCCCGTGTACAGCAAGTACAGAGGTGACTGGCATAAAAGGGGAACCAGCCCTTCCCCCAGGACATAGTGCACTGGGAGAAAAGACACAGGACCCCCTTGAAAGCCCCCACCCAACTCAAATACCTGACCCCAAGGAGGAGAACGGCACCTGGTCTCTAGCACCTCTCTGGGAGAAAGGCACAGAACTGGGTTATTTAGGGATCCCACCAAACTGAGAACCTCTTAGAATGCATCCAGACAGCTGCCTGTGCTCTGAATGGAGTTGGGGCAATATGCCCAATGAATTGGATTAATTACTCAAAAGTCAGAGAAATTGTGCTTCTGCCAGGAAAACCACTTTCCTCTTTAATACAAACTCCACTAAGCAGCTCTGCCAGTCCCCCTCAAATTAGACCACAGCTGCAAACCAAACCCCAAATACAACGCCCAGGCAAGGGTCAGGGGCACAGGCTAAACACATGCTCCGAGCGGCCCTGCCCCCAAGCTGACATAACCCAACTAGCAGGGGAAAAAATCAGGGAAGATGCTGTCTGCTTCGTCCTTCAGGGCCAGGCCAGGGCTGCCAAAATCCAAGCCCCACAGCTCTAGCGGGCCAGCATGGAGCTCCTGGGAGCTGGGCTCAGGATCCCCCACGAGGCTTGCCTCTGCCCTCTCCATAGGGCTGCTCATGCTCAGGGTTGGGCCTCCTCTGCCCTCCACCGACCCTGGAAGAAAACGGAACATCAGTATGGCAGGCACGTGCCCTGACACCAGCCGCAGTCTGGTCACAGCTTAAGGGGCTTCCCACGCTGCTACCACCCTGGCCATTCTGCGAGCCCTTTGTCCCTCTGTCTGAGAAGGGAATGTGAACCTGACTCTCTCCTCCCTGTAAGTGGGATGAGCCCAGCTCTGCTGACCCTACTCTCACGGCTTAGGAGATCCACTCGTGGGAGAACCACAGCAGTGTTCCCTCAACACTGGACCCGAGAGGCAGTGAAGACATACAACATATGCTCTGTCTACCACACGTCCTGGTGGCCCCGTGGAGCTGACCCAGGAGCACTACTGAAAACATCCAGGACTCCACACAGCCATTTCCACACACGCTCATGGAGCCACACATGGCCACACTTTACCATCACCAGACAAGGAGGGAAAGACGACCTGGGGACTCTGGGTCAGAGAGCAAGCTGGACCTGGGCAGTCTCCCTGGTCCTGTCAGGTTGGACACATGCCCTCGAGCCAGGGTCAGTGTGGGGAAAGGCAGCCTGGGCTCACGGCCCCACTCACCCAACCACCAATCAGGGTTGGTGGCCAGCAGAAAGGGTGTTCCATCCATCACGTCAGACCCCGCTCCTGTGGCGTATCTGGAGACGAGAAGATCCCTTAGTGGACAAGTGCATCTAGGCAACAGAAACTCAGCAGTAACCAATCCCAATCATACAAAGACTCCACAGAGGCTCAGACCACCAGCACCAAGTATAGAAGTCCCAGTCCCAGGGTGCAGGCCCTAGCCACAGAGCTCTGCTGAACAGAGATCTATGCTGGCTTCTCCAGCCATGGCTTCATCCCTATCCCTCCCCTCTGCCTCCCACACTCCAGCTGGTATGTGCTCCCCAAACACAAATTTATTTCATCATCAGCCCAAACAAAAGACAATTAGGAGACAAAAATGTTTTAGAAACACATATCAGAAAGCCACATGGTGATTCTGGCTTGGGCCTGTTGCCTGGGCCTCCTCTCAATGTGGGGTAGATAAAAGTCAGGACTGGAAGTGTCCAGAAGTGGAGAAAGGCACAGGCTAGCGCTGAACTGAAGGCAGGCAAGTGACACTGACAGACAGACAGACAGACAGACAGACAGACAGACAGACAGAGAGACACACACACACACACACACACACACACACACACACACACACACACACACACACGTACGCACCTGGCATCAGGCACAGATGTCAGGACCAAGTTGGTCTCCTCAGCCAGTATGCCTGGAGATTCAGTGTCCCTGGCCAGGGATCCCACGGGGTGCAGCCCACCAGAAATGATGTCACTTGTCTGGGGGCTGGCTAATTGCCATGAGTGAGGAAGCCAGGGTGAGAGCCCAGGACTCAAGCTGGAAGGCTCTGAGGGGAAAGCAGAAAGGTTAGCCACTGTCCTACGCTGTGCACATGTGAACCCCAGAAGTATTTAACAGGCACCCAAGCAGAGGAGTGTCCAAAACCAGGTGTGCAACCCCATGGGCTCAAATCAGGAGTGCCCATCAGCACTGCTCCAGTGACCCTGAGCTCCTCCCTCAGACCAGCTGCCTATCCCCATGATCCCCATACACGTGGCTGCTTAGAAGTCCTGTCCAGCCAGCTGAGACGTCTAGACAAGGAAAATACACTTGATGGGAGACGAAACAGCCAGAAAGGGCAAGTGTAAACTGCCCTCAGGCACCCCACCTGGTGACTCACTGGTACCTATTGACCAGGGCTTGGCATCGGGAACAATACCCCATGGCCTGGAGCTATAGCTAGAAAGGCTTCAGGCCGCAGAGTCACCCCAATTTCCGGACAGGCAGAGGTGAGACAGCCGGCTGTTGCTAGACTCTGGGCACAGGAAAGGTAGCCCCAAAGCAATAGTGCCAACCATTTCAGGGTCAGAGGTCACCCAGCCCACGCACTGAATGACAATGTGCTCTGAGGTTTACCATCGGGGGAGGAGGATCTCTCCAGCAGTTCTGACATTCTCTCCGTGTCAGGTTTCTGGTCCATACCCAGCATCCCACAGCACGGGGGGTCCTGTGCCCTGAAAGAGTATAAGACATTAAAAAGGAACTCAGAGACCCACAGAGCAGAAGAGTCAAGTGAGCCCGTTCTTCCCAGCTCCCCGGGTCTGCTGACAACATCTGGGCGAGACTGTCACAGCAGGCTCTCAAGGGACCATGGCAAAGCCCCTGAGAGCATGACCAGTGTTGTTTAAGGTGTGAGAGGGGTCAAGTACGACTATGCATCTGAATACTATCGCTCAGACAGAGCCCAGGGCCCAGGGATGGGCCGCGGGGACACTGACCGAGCCGCACCAGATGTTTTTGCCATCCCGGGCTCCGGCTTGCTGTCCTCCATCTGATCCGCCAGGGTTACCTGCACAACATCTCCCTGCCACATGTGCCACATCTCCTGGGAAGGCTGAGCAACCTGCAGTTTAAAGGCACACACACCAGGCAGGAGCAGCTCAGGGTGGGGAAAGCAGTGATCAGGCTATTGCCCTCCGCCCAGCCTCCCCATCAGACACCCAAGGCCGCCCAGGGAGTCCCTTGAGTTTGGCGTGGGCCCAGAACAGGGTAAGGATGTGTAGGCACTGACATTTCACCTCTCTCTAACACCTCCCTGTTCTTGAGTCAGCCTGCATCCACCCAGGGGCTTGACCACTGGGCCTCAAGTCATCAGAACAGAGTTCTCCTCAAGCACAGGCGTGACAAACACACACGGGACTGAGAATCAGGCAGGTGTCTTGGGATCAGAGGGTAGGGGAAGTCTAAGCGTAAATGTTCTTGGCCAGAATTGGGAACATGGAGACCCTGACATCCCCAACAGTGGCATCACATACGGGCAACTAATCAATCTACAGTATTGGGGAGAGACAGTGGAAGCGTGCCCCCTCCAGAGAACACCAACTGGTAGGTTTGAATGCATCATGAGGGTGCAGAAGATGTGGCCAATTTGTGCTGAAGGATGGGGCCCAAGGAAGCAGGGAGGATGCTGCCCCTAAACAAGGCTATTACACGGCAGATCCACTACAGAGGCTTGACAGGGCTCACCTGCTTACAGCTCACAGAGAGCTGCTCCCAGCCAGGAGCCATACTGTGGGCAAGCTGGAGGAAGTGCACAGCCATCTCCAGGACGGATGCCATGTCCTCCCGCCGGCCATCAAAGTGAGGCAGCAGACCCCGCAGGCGTTCACAGCTCAAGGAGATCCGCCTCCTGCTTCCAGACAAGCAAAAAGGCTTAGCCTTCACGAGAAGGGAAAAGAGCCTCCGGAACCCATCACCGAGCAGCCCCCAAGGCCTCCTGAGCAGCAAAGTCAGCCCACCAGCAGCCTGAGCCTCTGGGGCTGTGACACACAGTAACTCGAGACTGAGGGCACAGCCTTGAGGCAGCTCTGTTCTGGTATGTGTAAGAATGAATCCAAGTCAGGCATCTAGCCGCTAGAGGAACCTAACACATTAGTCTGTGGACCACCAGGGCCCCTGCCCTCCTTCTACAAGGCTGAGTTTACTTGGAGATCTGGTGTTAATTCTGATTGGTCCAAATTGGTAGAACCTGGCTAAGCCACAGACTCCTCCACCCCCATTTCTCTGACGCACTGTCCATCCTGAAGCTGCTCTCACCTGCGTTCTCTCTCGCTGACCACGTTTCTCCGAAGGCAGGAGCCACAATTTGCGGCAGCCCCGGGAACTGCACGGGGGCCTGAGCCCTGTGAGGGAGTCTGTAAGTTGTCCCGAGTCTCAGGCTGAGGAGTCTTACTACAGAGAACAGAGCCAAGACCACCTGTGAACACCAAAAAAGCCACCAGCACCCCACCTGGAGAACCAAGGCATTTGGAGTGGACGTCTGGAAGGCAGTGGCGGACAGGCCTGGGTCATCCAGGCAGACCACCTGTCCAGCTCATAACCCCTCCCCCACCTCTCCACGCCAAGATTGGGCGCTCTGCCCGGCTGTGCCAGGCAAGGCGACGGCAAAAAGTAGACCCTGGGCAAAGAAAGGCCCGGGGACCCGACTCTCTCAAAGCCCGTCAATCCATGGTTTACCTGCATCCAGTGAAGCCTGAGACTCCATAAGCTTCAGCCGTCCGCTCGTGGTCTCTGGACGCCATGGGCACGAAGCTGGAGGGAAGAAGCAAAAAACCGGAAGCCACAGATAGCCCCAGCTCTGCCCGCCACCCTGTCCTCACCCACACTCTGCCTACCCCCGGGAGCGCTGCATCCAACCAGCACCCAGAGGCCCACTCTCACGCAAGCACCTCGCCACGCCCACCCCTCACGCCTGCCCACCTCGTGCTGGGCTTGCCCCGCCCCTCCTCGTGTTTGGCTGGCTGCTTCACGTGCTGGCCTTTCAGGCCACGTGACCCGACTGCAGTCCACGTGATGGCTTGCAGCCCGGGTTCTGGCCACTTTGCTAGAGAGTAGCAAAATGGTTCCAACCTTCAGGTCTCTAGCAGATTTCTTGGGGCGTGGCCTGCCAGGTGCCCAGGCCTTCTCTTGCGCTTTTGCCAAGCATTGGTTCCTTCCCACTTGAGGTGATTCTGTGCCTACAGCTCTTTGGCATTGCTTCCAGGGCTGTTTGGAGTCCAGCCCCACCCTCAAGAACCTCACAATCTAGTTGGGAGAGGGAGGCTGGTCCACTGTGTAGGTGACACCTATGGGATCCTGCCCAGTCTTAGGAAGTCTATAGGGTGTCTAGGCTTGCCCTCCCAGACTGTTCTTCTAGAAGGTGTTCTTCCCAAGTGCTCAGTTATCCCCAGCACTACAGGATCACCAGAGCCAAGCAGTGCCTGTCCTCTCCTGACTCACCTGGTCTGCCACCCGCTACCTAAAGTGACTCACTCTATTTACCAGCAAATGTCAGAGATGCTGTCATTTAAGCCACATGAGCCTGGGGTCTTGATCCCTCAGCCAGACATGTGAGCCACCATTCTTCTTGGTCTCAGCCAGTACCAAGGTTTGGAGACCCTCATGTGGAGTCTTCCTCAAAAGTGCCATCCTAGCCAGCAAGAGTCCCTCAGCAAATACTGGGTGACTGGAGGACGGGCGTGGTGGGGTGGAGTGGGAAAGTGGGGAGAGACCTGAAGGGATGTGTAGTGCTGAGAGATGGGTGTTACGGATGCGGGCATTCTAGCGGGAGTTCTCCTGGGGATGGTTGGTACAGATCGCTGAACCTTTCCTGGTGGCCTGCAAAGAATGGGCAGGTAGCACCACAGAGGAAAGGACCGTGCCACATAGCGGAACCTCTTACCTCTGCTTCCCGTTGGAGTCTTGGATGGAGTCCTGGGTGATGGGACTGGGGGTCAGCTGGAGAAAGGTGATTCTTGGAGCAGTAGGAGGAACAGTATTGTCCCTCTCTTCCTGCTTGGTTGGCCCAGCCAGGGCTGCAGGATGGGGAGGGAGCCAGCGGTGCTGCTGACATGGGCTCATGAGCTCGGGTCACCTTGGTGGGGAGGCAAAGCACTGGACTAAAGAAAGTTCCCAATTCTGGGGGGAGGTGTGGATCAGGAGCCAGGGGCCTTATCTTTGCACTGGAGGCCCAAGGCCATAGACTAGACCTCTTTAACGGTAAGCAAGCTCCAGTTAAATGCTTTCTCTTTCTCTCTTGGCCATGGTGTCTCTTCACAGCAATAGAACACTGACTAAGACAGACCTTTTGGAGAGACTTGAAGGGTGTAAGGTCTGCGGCCAGCATCCCGGGAACCCTCAAGTATACTGACCTGGGCCCCCAGGTCTGGAGAAAAGCATGAATGGAGGTCGGCGTAATCCCTACCCATCTTCCAGGTATTGTGTTTTGTCTCTCTGGCTCCCCTCCTCATGGTTGGTTTGGTGAGGGCTTTTTAAAACACTGGCAGCAAAGGCTCCTGGGGCCCAGAAGGCCCATATTCAAAGTTTCAGGGTGTCTCCTGAATCCCCCACCTATCAGAGTGTTGTCCTGCATCACTAAACTATAGCATCTGAGCATGGTACCACACCCCACCACTTGCTGAAAGGTGCCCATGTGACTGAGAGCTGGGCAGAAGACACTATGCTTCCTGGTGTCTAACAGCACCTCGGCCTAGCAGGTTCCTGGGCACTGGGGCTCTCAGTGCAGGCCTCCACCCTCCTGAGCACTGTTGGAAGAGGAGGAAGAAGGGGAAAGCTGGCAGGACACAGGAGCAGCGCGGTGCAATGGGTGTTTGCCTACTTTAAATGCAGAGGGCCTTTTCCTTCCCTGTGTCCCACGTAAACCAGAGTCACCCGAATAAGGGCACATAGCCCTCCCTGAGGCATGATTAGGGTTTCTATCTGTAAAGGGTCTCCTTTCTGACTTTCAGGGTGAGGAGGCTTTTCAGATCCAGCGATGAAATGAGTGGTCCCCACCAAACATGTACATGAGACCTAGACCCTTGACAGCCTTTCAGGTCTCAGCCTGATCCGACACTGACGCCGGTAAAGGTGTGATCGGCAGGGGGCGCGCGCGGACAGGCGTCTGAACCACAACTATCGGATTTGTTGTTGTTGCCTTTCAACATGCGCGCGCGCGCGCACACACACACACACACACACACACACACAGTCTTGGAAGGAAAAAAACGCTAAGAGTTTCGGGGCAAAGAGAAGAAAGGCGATTGCGATTTCTGACTCATTCTGCCTCACCGCCGGTCCGCATGCCTCTTAATGACGTGAGCGCACCTGGGGAAGCATCTGCCTAGATGCTGAGTGAGGGCTTCGCCCACCCGACCTTCTTGAGTTTGACGACTGCTGATGCACCCCCAGGTACGGGTTGTTGCACTCCGCCCCACGGGAGTCAGCACCTTCCAGTGGGAATTCCCTGGTCCCCTATTGGTTCGTCCTCCTTGCCCAGGCCTCTCATCCTCAGGAGCCTCTGCAGCGGCTCTTGGGGAGGAGCGTTTGTTTGGACCCGCCTGCTGTCGCCAGCCACAGGGGTGCCTGAACACAGCCATTTCCTAGGTCCAGAATTCAGACTGTACAGGCACGGGGGAGGGGGAGGGAGGGGAGGAATGAGGATAAGGTGAGGTACAGAGAGAGCCCCTCCCCCGTGCCCCCTTGCAAAAAGCGCTGTTACAGGCATGGGGAGGGATGCAATGCATTCTACAAGAGGCTTCACATGAGAATAGCGGCCCTGGGACCAGAAGTACACCACACAGAAAGGAATTCTCCAGGGCAGCCCCTTCCAAGCAAAGCCCGTGGGAAGAGGGCGAGTGTGAGCTGTCAGAAGACATCAGTCAATGGTAGTTGTCTGCTGGTCACGAATTTGCAGCTACCGACTGTCCATCCCTGTGAGGAAGGGTTTACAGCAGCCTGGGAGTCCGCCCTTCTAGACAGCAGGAGCACATAGCTTTACCTACCCAAGTGACCACGTGGGTGCATCACTGTCTAGGGACCCAGGGTCAACAGCAGCACACTGAGGGCACTGGCCCTGGTCCTGGTCCTCCTGCTCCCTTCCCCACCCCTTGTCCTCTGGGTGCAGCTAGTCTCCAAGCATACAGAAAGGCAGACAGGAGATGCCACTGGGGACTCAGTTTCCCCAGTGTAAAATGAGAGGCGGGACAGCTGGTCTTTGAGGACCGTCTTGGGTGAGGGTACAGGTCTTCGGCTGGGGCTTCCAGGGCCAGGCAGACTCCTAGAAGTACTAGGGGAGGCGATGTGTGGCTGGAGCAGTGTCCTTGGGAAGGAGACAACACCTGTCCCTCCGCCTGGCTTCTCTGGAGTCAATCAAGGAGTGTCTGTCAGGCAGAGTAACACAAAAAGGTCTCTCTGGTTTCTGTGCCCTTGCTTTTCTGGGACCTTCTGCTACTTATCTCCGTGATTTTCTGTCACCCTCCCTGGGCAGTCAGCCTGACATGAACACTGTAGCCTTGAGGTCTGGGCTTTGGCTCCAGGACTAGGGACGTCCTCCACCTGGCACTGCCCACAAATCCTCGGCCCCGCCCCATCTCAGCCTGGCCTCCATCCCTGCCGAGATTTGCTCTCAAAGCTGCAAGTGGAGCTGTGGCCAGGGCTGGAGGGCTGGTGTTGGGCAGGCAACATGAGGAGGGCAGGGGAGCAAGGCGAGGCAAGCCTGGGTGATACCGAGGCTGGCAGTGAACAGTGGCCTCAGCGGAGGCCTAGGGTGGGAAATCTGTGGGCAGACTCCCGTACCAGGACTCAGGTAGAGTGGAGCAGCCCTGCCTTGGATGGATCTCTGTTTTACAGGTGCTGGGAAATGTGAGCCACAGTGCTTTTGTCAAAGGAGTTGGAGTCTCGAGATATTCCACCCCCAGAATCTGCCAGCTCGTATCTACCAGCCCTGTGCCGCTGCGGCTCAGACACCCAGACTTCATAGCTGAAAAATAGGCGTGCAAAGAGGAGCGCTCATCCCTTCAATGGCAGCTGTATACCTGAGCCCTATACTTTCTGACATTACCTCAAGGCCCCTGTTGTGTGGCCCCAGGTCCCAGTGAACTCAGGGTCACTAGACACTGTCCTCTTCTGCCATACCCCTTTTGTGATTCAGGATTCTTCTGCCCCAGGTGACAGGCACTATGGCAGAGGGAGGGGCCATGACATTGCTGTCCCCACGCCCCACTTGGTTTTTCAAGTCATGGTTTCTTTCTCTGTGTAGCCCTGGAACTCACTCTGTAGACCTGGCTGGCCTTGAACACACAGAGGTCCGCCTGCCTCTACCTCTTGAAAGCTGGGGTTAAAGGTGTGTGCCACCACTGCCTGGGCTGTCTTAAAGCCAGACAATTCTCTGCCATTCCAGTGCACTTCCCACCAGAGCTGGAACTGTATGTTCTGAACAGCCTGGATCCCAGCCATCTCGGGACCCTTTGGGCCCTGAAGACTAAAGGCACTGAACTTGATCCTGGCCTCCAGCCAGTGTACATGCCTGGCTAGGCCTCTGGGTCTGTTGTTAGGAAGTGGTGCCTCCGGGTCAGCAGGAAGTGACCCAGGCCCCGTGAGAAAGAGATGTGAGGGCCCACGTACAGCCCTGGAGAGCAAGAGGTCCAGATAAACAGCCCTGTACCTGAAGCTGCGGGGAGCTCTGGATGTCAATGCATTGGGCTTCGGCAGCAACTCAGGAGGGCAGAGTGGGAGCCAGGGACAGAATGGTCCCCAGGATTCCACTGCCAACTGCCTAGGTCCTTACTTAGCATACGTGAGAGTACTAGCTTCTGCCACCAGTGATGCTGCCTGGCCAGTCCTGGCAGGACAGAACTCTGTTCCCATGTCGTGACTCATCTCAGAGGGTATCTTGGTGTGTTTACCCCTGAGGTTTCTTGCCCTGGTGCCACACCAACTCCAATGTCGTCTGTGTGACATGATATATGTCATTATGCCGGACGGGAGCTACATGTCCCATGGGACTAGGCTTCCTGGAGGTCAATGGCAGATAGCCTGGTATTAGCTGCCCTTGGGGCACAGACGGAATTCTCGAGTATGTGGGATATGAGCTTTGCACAATTTCTTTCATAATAATGGTAGTCTTTATATATACAAGACAAGGATCATTCTCTTCAGAAGAGCTTTGAGATAGGGAAGCACACTATGGGAATGTATAAGACTACAGCGGAACTTTTGTCATACACAGGGTGTATGATGAGCAAGGGAATAGATGGGTTAATGTTGATGGACAAAGACTGTTATATTATACTCTGAACTTTATGGATAGGCTTGCTAGATCCCAACCCCCATAGTGTCTGCTGCATAAGAAGGTACTAAAAAGTATATTTCAACAGGTGCAGAGAACTGATTAGGTATATTTGGTCACTAGATGAAATAAAGGGTTAGGAAGAGGAAGGGCCATGATAGCGATAATGAGACAGAAACTTTCTATTCATAAGATGAAACCACTTGTCTGAGGTTTACATTCCCAAGGACAAGATTTCCTCTTCTAAGGATGCTTTATGTCTAACACCTGTTCCTGATAATATACTTTTCTTATAATATTGCTGATGTGACTAAAAGAAGCTTTCATACTGTGCCAACCAATGATACATGACCTTCTGATTTATTCTTTGTTTGAATGCTATATAATGAAAACATGAATTCAGTAAAATCGCAGCAGATTCCAACCACTCTCTTGTGTGTTGTGTCTTGATTCCCAGCACTCACATGGTGGCTCACAACCACCTACAACTCTAATCGCAGTGGCCCTGATATCCTCTTCTGGCCTCCACAAGTACCAGGCACACACACGGTACATAGACATGCAGGTAAAAGACACACATCACAGGAAAATGGAAGGATGGGGAAGGAAAGGAGGCTGAGGTAGGAAGCTTGCTGGAGCCAGTGAGTTGGAGACTAGCTTAGCAGCATAGTGAGACCCTGTCTCGAAAGGAAGAGGACACGATATGGCTGAGTGTCATTCAGGACCTGAATCAATGACAGAGCCGGTAGACATGCTTTCGTGCAAGGGGGAACTCTCGTGCCCTCAGCCCCAAGACTGAACTACAAACAGCAAAGGACGGGGAAAACTAGTCAGCCCCAGGGATGAGCAACTCTCATTGGTTATCCACTATCAGGTGGTCAGCCCCGAATTCATATACATACAAGCAATACTAAAGTCTCAGCATATATAAATATGGCAATATTTATGTATTCATCATTTATACATACATGTAACAATAACAACTTAAGAGAGGTCATGAATCCGAAAGGGAGTGAAAGTGCCCATGAAAAGGATGAGAAGGAGTAAAAGGAGGAAATGATGGCTCTATTTAATTTTAAAAATAATAAATATATATTTAAAAAAGAAAGGGACGGCTGGGCAGTGGTGGTGCACGCCTTTAATCCCAGCACTTGGGAGGCAGAGGCAGGCAGATCTCTGTGAGTTCAAGGCCAGCCTGGTCTACAAGAGCTAGTTCCAGGACAGGCTCCAAAACCACAGAGAAACCCTGTCTTGGAAAAAAAAAAAACAAAAAATGGGGGAACAGAAGTGGCCAAGGGAGGAATTTCCTGGGTGGGGCCCCTGGGCTGGACAGGTCCTTCCCAGGAGGGACCTATAGCTGCCCTTAGAACAGGAAAGCAGGGGAAATGAATCAGGAGGACGGCTTCATGTAAACAAAGGTAGCATTAGAGCATTCTGGTTTAGACACGATGGGTATCACCAGGAGCAGGGGGAGCAGAGAGGCCTGGAGGACTCTGGGAGCTGCAGCCAGCTGATTCTTCACCAGTCTCAGTAGCTGTGTGAGCCTTGACAATCACATTAGCATGTGGGGTTGGAGAGACAGTGTCTGCCTTGAGACTTGGTAGTGACAGTACAGGTTAGCAGTGGTGGTCACAGGGCTATGGCAGCGTCTCCTCATTCCTCCTGGCATCTGGGCAGTGTTATTTTAAGCAGCTCTGTGGGAAAACATAGAGGACACAATATCTGTCTACTTACTTCTGTGACATGAATTCTTCAGAGTGGAATTGTCAGGCAGAAGGATTCAAACATCATTAAGGCTTTTACCATGTGATCCCCTGGAGGTAGGACCAGCTTCATCCTACCACAACCCAGGGCACAGTGGCCGAGATAACAAACTCAGATGTAGAAACAACTGGCTTCTGGGCAGGAAGGCTTGACCCACACAGTCCTTCCCACATATTCTGACGTCATAAGTTTTACCAATTGTAGAGGGGACAGGATCTTCAAAAACTACTTTAGAAGCCAGTCATTTGGAAGCCCATGCCTTTAATCCCAGCACCAGAGAGGTAGAAGCAGGTGGATTTCTGTGAGCTCAAGGCCAGCCTGGTCTACATAGCGAACTCTACATAGACCCTGTCAAAAAAAAAATGCCCACCTAATTTAGACTTTTATTTGGTAGAGTTAGATCATACGAGTTTGCTGCCTTTTGAGACTGCTCCTTTGAGTCTTCTTGATCTCTCTAGACACACAAGGCCACATTCTCAAGGGCAGCCAGCTTCCCAGGTCTAGCTAGAACCAGCGAGAACAAGGAAGAGCCTGTGCATGGTTAAACAGACCTTGCTCTCTGGGGTTCCCTTCCCTTTGAATCTCCCTTTGGTGAGATGGCGTTTGCCGCCAAGTCCAGTGTCTTAGCTCTGCTAGGGTTTCTGTTGCTGTGATGAAACACAAAGACCGAAAGGAACTTTTAATTCATTTTACACTTCCAGGTAACAGTGCGTCACTGAGGGAAATCAGGACGAGAACTCAAGAAGACCAAGAACCTGGAGGCAAGAACTGAAGCAGAAGCTATCGGGGAATGCTGCCTGCTCCTGTGGCTTGATCAGCTTGCTCTCTTATAGCATCCATTGGTGGCGCCTCCCATAGCTACCTGAGCCTTTTCACATCAAGCACCAATCATGAAAATGCCCTGCAGACCTATCTAGTGAAGGCATTTTCTTGATTTAGAGTCCCTCATCCCAAATAACTAGCATGGCAAGTTGACATAAAACTGACCAGGACATCCAACAACCTGAGTTCAATCCCTGAACCCCCATGGCAGAAAGAGAAAAGACTCCACAGAGATGTCCTCTGACCTTCATATGAGTGCCATGGCATGTGCACACCCCTCCAAGTAAATAATCAACACGTATCCTTAGCCTCCTCATGACCTCTGCCTTTCCCACAGCCTCCATGCAGGAGTGGGGCAATGACGGTTCCTAGGCCCACACAAGGCCTGTGTGTCTTCCTTCAGGTTGATGCAGAAAGCAGCCTCCACGTGCCACTTCAAATGAATCTCCAGCCTCTGTGCAGCTCATCTGAGAACCCTAAACTTCCACTCTGGGGTGAGGCGTGTGCCTCAGGAGCGGTCAGAGAGCAGCCATGGCTGACGTGGACACCAAGCCCCTCCCCTAGGGACAGCAGCCTACCCTGCAGCCTAGCGGCTCCAGCAGCTCTGGCATTTTAACCGTGCACAGGAAGCAGCTAGACTTTCTGCCATGGTCAGCAGAGAGCTTCTGCCACTTCCCACTCATTGGGCACCAAGCCCGGCGCTCAGCTGTCCCCGCCACAGTGACACTGCAGGGTTGCTTTCCCGACTCTCTCAGATGCTCGCTGGGAATGCTGAGGTGTGTGCAGACATACATGCATAAACACATAAGCACGCCGATGCCCATGTGCACACACATGCAGATGCATAGTCAGACCCGCACAAGCATGCATGTCTGTCTGTCCTTGCGTATTCGTATGTCCACACAAATATAAATCTGTCCATGTGCAACACACATGTGGGAGTGCACACCAAAATGTACATATTCACATGCACACATACCCACGTGTGTGCAGGTGCCCATGTGCAGACACCTGTGCACATTGCACAAGCAAGAACACGCATGTGCATTTCATGCACACCTCTGCACATGCGTGCATGTGTCTCTGTATGTATACAGATGTGCCCATCTCTGCCTCACTGTCGTTTGCCAATCTGCAAGCTCCTTGACAGTTATGCCAGTGTGAACAGAGAAAGAAGGAACACCAGCAGAGGAAACACTCCACCCACAGATGATGGTCCCATTCAAGCTCTTGGGATAGTTTGAGCACTTTAGATTCTTAAAAGGAATCTTGCAGGGAGAACATTTCCCCCTGGCTTCATGTGCTAGTCCTGTGGAGCAGTCCTTGCCTCCCACTGGGGCCCACCTGAGGCCAGAGAGGTGCCAGGAACTACCGCTCTGGCTGGCAGAGCGGGGAGAAGTGTTTATCAATGACATCAGGCACTACCAATGACCCCACCGTGGTTCATGGAACTGCGGTAGTGATTGCCAGACAAGGGGATAGTCTCTGCATTACATTCAAACTGGGAATCCAAGAAGGTCCTTTCTCTCTTGAGATTCTTCAAAAAGCAGCTATGTCTAGCTTTTGTTTTTGCTGTTGACACAGTGTCTTACTGTGTAATTCTGGTTGGTCTGGAACTCATTCTGTAGACCAGGATGGCCTCAAACTCATAAATACCTGCGTGCCTCTGCCTCCTGAATGCTGGGATTAAAGGTGTGCACTGCCACACGCAGCAAGAACTATATATGTGTATCTGTGTGTTGAGGAGGAGGCTGTCAGGCTTGGTGGCAAGTGTCCTTACCTTCTGAGTCATCTCTCCTGTGCCTAGTTTTTTTTGTTGTTGTTGTTGTTTGGTTGGTTGGTTGGTTTTTAATGGACTCCCATTAAGAGACCTGTGTGCTTGCAGCAATGTATCCTTGGCAGACTCGTGGGGGCTTCTGGGGAGCTGTGAGTTCAGAGTGGCCTGGGACAGAGCTGCTAGCTACTCCTGGGTTATTCTAGCCAAGTCTCTGCAGCCTTAGATCTTGTAAATAAAACCGCGATTTAAAAAAAATAAAAATCAATGCCCAAGCCTCCTCTGGAATAGGGTGAGGATGTCTCCATGATAGTCTAGGGTAAAGGGGACCCCCTGCCACATCAGGATTCATGGCTCTTGGTGATGGTGATGATGCCAACGTGCCTACAAACCCAGGCTTCCCACCACGCTCTCTGCCAGCTATGTCTTGCTGTTCTGTAATTTTCCCATCGCTTAGGAGGCAGACTATCTCTTCGTTTCATTTCTTTATTGAATTCTTTGCTCATCTTTGGACAGCCACCCACCCAGCCTGCCTGTCACTTTCTGTGAGGTTGCTTCTCATTTTCTGTGGCTGTGTGGTCAGCCAGGTGTCTTTGTGTCAGTCATTTGTTGCTTCTCTTGTGGACAGTGCCATCCCCGTGCAGAAGAGATTAGAAGTCAGTTTCTCTATGCCTTTGGGACAGGGGTGGCGGGGTGTATATTAAATAAAATGCGTTTCCGATGCTAGCATTTCTCTACATTGTCTTCCAATCTATTCCTTGGCTGGAGGCTATAAAGGAGGTCTAATCTGATTCCATCCTATCCAAGGGCAGCTCTAGGAGCCCCGGCTCTGGAGCCAAGAATCTGAACTCAACCACTGACCCTGCCAAGGGCAGGGAGCAGCAGCCAGACAAAACAAGTCCTGGGACTGAATAAGCAGCGAGGTTCAGTGAATTAGCCGTGCCCTGTCTCAGCACCTACGTCCTCGTCTGCCAGAAGATCCAGTGGTGCCACCCTGGATCCAGTGGGCAGACTGACTGCTTCCTGCCCCTGGCTCACTTCTCAATACTAGAAGTTGTTACACCAATGGTGCTCTGCTGTGTTTGTGTTTTGGGGTGCCAGCCTCTGCAGGCTACCACCACAGCTCTAAAGCTGTGCTGACTGTGGACAAGATGAATCCTTACCCCGTCTTTTCTCCCCACTCCCATGGCCGTTCCTGAGCATATTTTCATCAATATGAATCTTTGAAAGAGTCTATCGGATTCTGGGGAAATCATGTGCTCTCGGAGTTGACGGGCATATCCATTTGTTGGAGAATGGGCTTGGGACCTGGAGAGTCTACAGCTGCCTCCCATTAGGAACAGCTCCCCAGGCACCTGCAGGAAAGTGGGTGGGTGAGGGAGGGGCAGCTGGAGCCCTGGTTCAGTTGTCTGTGGCTGCTGTTGGAAGGCTCTATTCCCAGCACCAGTCTCTGGCTCCTTGCTGATCTTGCTTCTGGTTTGTGGGTACCCTGAGGCTTGGCTCCTTTCAGATGGTGGTCCTGATTCATTCTAATTAATTTCCCTTTGATTCCTCTTGGGTTTCTGTGTAAGTGGTTATAGCTATTGTGGACACGGCTTCCAAATGTCTTCCTTTCTAGCCCATACTCTTTCTTCTCGGTGCCTGGGCAAGGTTTTCAACAGTGGGCAACCTCCTGGTGTGCCTCGTTCAGAGGTTACTGAGTGCCTGGTGCCTATGAGGCTTCTCTCTTTTTCTCTCTCTCTCTCTCTCTCCCTCTCCTTCCCTCCCTCCCTCTCTCTGTTCATCTCATTTGATCCTCTGCCTGACCCTTTGGTTGGGGGAATGGAAAGGCGGAGACAAGTCCATCCTGGCTATAATAAACATTACACTTGGATGCCCACGGGAAAATGCAGCATAAACGAGGGCTATGTGTTGGTTAATATTGTCAGTGTGGCAGGATCTAGAATCACCTAGGGAACAAACCTCTGGGTGTGTCTATGAAAGATTACCTAGATTGTGTCAACTGAAGAGAAAGGGTCACCCTAAATATGAGCAGAACCATTCCTTTGACTGGTGTTGTGGATACAAGAGGGGGAAAGTGTTAAATTGGGCTTGCGGTTCAGAGGTTTAGTCCATTGTCATCACAGCTGGAAGAGTGGCATCACACAGGCAGACATGGTGCTGGAGAGGAACGGAGAGTTCCACATCTGGATCCGAAGACAGCAGGAAGAGAGAGTGACACTGGTCCTGGCTTGAGCTTCTGAAACCTCAAAGCCCACCCACTGTGACACACTTCCTTCAACAAGGCCACACCTCCTATAATGCCCCTCCCTATGAGTCTATGGGGGCCATTTTCATTCAAACAGCCATAGTCAGCAATCAGTACTTAGTTCCCTCGGTTTTCTGACTACAATCAGTACTTAGTTCTCTCAGTTTCCTGACTACAGATACACTGGGGCCCCTGCTTCTGATGCTGTACCTTCTGTAGCCTTCAAATCATCTCCCCAAAAACTTCCTTAAGTTACATTGGTCAGGTATTTTGACACAGCAACAAAAAAAGTAATAAGAACATTGGGACCTAGGAGTGGACCTGCAGCTGTGCTAACCCTGGTCACATGCTCTGCAGGAGAAATGTGGAGCAGCCTGGACTTGAGGCTTGAGACGCTTTAGAATACTGTAAGCAGAGGCCACCATTCTGGCAGAAGATAAGAAAAATGCAGAAAACGGAGGTTGTGAAGTTTCGTCAGGAAACAGGGGCTCTGTCAAGAACTGGCCTAGGAGTCATTCATGTTATATTCTGACAAAGAATGTGATTTCATCCTGCCATGTCCTGAGAACTTGAACAGGGTGGAATTCAAAGTCATGGACTAATTTGGCAGAGGAAATCTCAACCCAGGAGAGCCTTCAGGCCACATCCTGGTTACTGCTTACTGCTCTCATCCAAGTCTGCAGTTAGAGAAAGCAAGTGGTACAGAAGGCTGGAAAATGTCCTCCTTAAAGGGGAAGTTCAAAGTTACAGATTAGTCAAGTGCTCTCAGGTGAGACTGTTAGAAGTTAGCATCCTTAAGGAGAACCCTTCTGCTCCACTCTGGGACAATAGGGAAGGTGTTATGGGCAAGGCCTTCCCACTGAGGTGCCATCTTGTGAAGATCAATAAGAACCTAAACTGTGAATGTCATTGAGCAGTTCCCTGCTCGAAACCAACCACCTAAACACACAAAGGAACCACCATTGTGGTTCAAGGGGGGCTAGGCTACATCTTATGCTGGCTATAGAACTTGGCACTATGGTCTATGACCACACCCTGAATGTTTCTGATCTCATCTCATTTGGGGAGTTAAGCAGGGTCTGACCTGGTTAATACTTGGGTAGGAAAACTGGGTATTATCACCCATGTGATACTGGTTTAGGAATAAGAAAAGATGTGAGATTAAAGATCACCAAGGCTTGCACCAAGATCCCAGAAGGCTGTTGAGGTCAGTCAGTGTGTGGTAAGGTAGAATTCACTTGCAAGGAAGTCCTGAGAGTCTTGGTTATGGTTTCCATTGCTGTGAAGAGACTCCATGACCACAGCAACTCTTATAAGAGAAAATATTTAATTGGGGCTGGCTTACAGAGGTTTAGTCCATTGTCATCATGGTGGGAATCAAAGCAGCATGGTGCTGGAGAGGTAGCTGAGAGTTCTACACGTTGATCTGCAGGGAACAGGAAGTGACCTGTCCTCTATGTTGGGTGTAGCTTGAGCATATGAGACCTCAAAGCCCACCCCCACAGTGACACACTTCTTTGAACAAGGCCATACCTACTCCAACAAGGCTACACCTCCTAATAGTGTTACTCCCTAGAGGCCAAGCATTCAAACACATGAGTCTATGGGAGCCAGACCTATTCAAACCATCACATCGAGAGACCATTGTATGAAAATGTGCAGGTGAAACCTGAGCTGCAGTGGAGACCCCAGGATGTTGAAGATGCCAGGACCATAGGATATTAGCTGAGGGAAGCTGGAAGCTTGGCGTGGAGATGGCCCACAGAACTGGGAGTGGGTGGACACCTATGGACTGTGACTGATACCATTGTGAGTCCCAGATGCCCAACATGGAGCTACAGGGTTTCTTTGGTGTTTCCCCACCGACTTTCAGACTTGTTTTGGTCTGATTGTTTCTTGGTATGTTTCCTTCCTCCTTTTTGGAGTGGGAGTGTTTATTGTCTGCCATTGTATATTACATATAGTTCTCTTTTTTTATTTTATGGGAACTCACAGTTAAAAGTTTGCCTTGAGTATCAGATAAGACTTAAGCTTTCAAGCCATCTTGGAACTATTAAATACTATGGGGACTTTTAGAAAGGGAATAAATGCATTTTACATTATTAAACAGTTGTAAGCCTATAGGGACAAGAGGAGAAAGGTTTGTAGCTTTCAAGTGATACGTCTAGGTGTCAAGTGGACAAGGAGTAGACGTGCGATTGTCAATTCAATAGGATCCAGAGTCATCTAGGAGACAACAGAGACAACTGTCCTCACATGTCTTTGAGAGAGAGAGAGAGAGTTCCTAGGTTACATTAACTGAGATGTGAAGACCCTCCCTAAGTGAGGGCAGCATGATTCCATGGGCTGGGGGCCCAGACTGAATAAAAAAGGAGAAAGTGAACTCAGCACCAACATTTAGAGAGACCACTTCCTGACTGGATGCTGTGTGACCAGGTGCCTCACCCCCCTGCAGCCATGTCTTCCTCACCATGGTAGATTGTCCCCTTTGACTGTGAGCCATAAGGAGCCTTTCCTCCCTTAAGCTGCTTTTGCCAGTCACTTGGTTACTGACATCACGATGGCGGTGGCACCGGTGCTCCCTGGTCTCTGCCCTGGAGCATCCTTGAGCTCCTTACACTCCTGAATCCAAATGCCCTCCCCTTGTACAAGGGCTGGTTACCGTCCTGCTTGGGGCTGTTCTCATCACCCTGTGCAACCACGTGGCTCTTGGAGGTGCCTAGCCCTGAGCACAGCTGCTGAGAAGGCTTCAGAGTCGGGACATGATTTCACACACTCCAGTGAGTGCCCGTCCTGTCGTGAATGCCGAGCTGTGTCCTCTGCGCCCTTGTCTCTCTGAATGGATCACCTAGACGGTGACTTAAGACTAAGATCTCCGAATGGTCCTCCAGATGACCTGGATAGGCTGGCCCTGAGGCCCAGATAGAGCTCCCACCCAAACCAGGAATTGTCATTCACCGGTGCTGCACAGTGCAACTCATGCTTGCCTTCCTGTTAGCGCTCTACTAGTCTACGGTGCCCTGTGAGGACAAACAACATGGATACACTCATTTCCAGATGAGGAAACCAACACTCCGATGAAGGGACTTGCTTAAGGCTACCCACTCATGCACTTAGACCCCTTGATCGTCGCTGGGTCCCTGAGAGGAGGAGGGAGCTTTTAACCAGAGCTGACAGACTTTCTTGGTAGAGCCAAGCTATCTATCCATTGCTGGCTCTGCCGTGAGGTGTGGGTGAATGGGCTATGGAGTCTCATAAGTTGAACTTCATACCTTGTTGTAAGGGTGGGCTGAGGGCTCGAGCACTTGTTTGAGCCACAAAACACTGGATTCTTATAGAAACAGGCAGTTAGTTCACTGACACAGCCATCTCACACAAGACAGATATTAAAGAGCAACTCTAGGTCCCAGCTGCCTCCTGGGCTCTCCTGGGGTGACCGGGGAAGGAATAGGAAGCAGATCAGGAAGTGAACCCCTTGAATCCTGGCAGTTGAGCATGTTCTTGCTCTCACCTTTACAGAATCATCTAGTTGCCTTGCCCTGCATGCCCCCAAATTCTTCCTAACACACATGACTCTCACACTGTCCCCAATGCCTAGACCATGCCGTGATCAGAATTTCAACTACATCTCCCAGAGGCTCTGGGGCCCCTGGCCTACGCAATAGTCATGTTCAAACTCATACGGTGTGGAGGGGGCAGGCACTGCTGCCCTCAGTGGAGCTGTTACCAGGAGGGCTGTGGGATGCCCACTGGCACTGCCTACTCACTCATGTGGTACAGCAGCACTCCAAGGTTGCAAGGACAGCCTGCCCTTGCCACTCATCCCAAACCACAGCTGCGTAGGGGCGGGGCCAGGGCTCAGAACTGCAGGTGCATTTCCTTCCCCTGAAGTAAGCAGAGGCTCTACCCCCCACCCGCGCTGGTTCTTAAGGCCAGGAGAGGAAACTCAGAAGTATCCAGAAGGTCAGGACAGCAGAGAGAGCAACTCCTAGGAACTTGGTGGTCCCAGGAAAGCTTGCCAAGGGAAATATAGCCCTGACCCCCGGCCACATGGTTCCCCACCTGCCAGCACCTCCCCAGGCCCAGCCAGCTTGTGACTAAGAAAAAACAAGCAACTCCACTGATGCAATTAGGAAAATGTTATTTTTCAGCCGCTGCCAGATCCCGGGGGTTGAAAATGTGACCTGAGAAACACGTGAGTGTTGTCACTGGCAGCCGTGGCTGAGACCGTCACTGGGCCTCTCCCACCTCCAGGGGGAGTACCCACCTTTATCTGCCTGCTGATAGCCAAGGAGGGGGGATACACACACTCTTCCCAACTTGAGAATGAGAGAGTCCACCCTCTGCCTAAAGCAAATGTTCCCTTCATCTTCTGCCCTCATGCCAATCACACAGCCTGTGACCTACTTTAGACAAACACAGGACAAACCCCTTCCCCTCAGTCCTTATTTAGAGAAGCTTAAACGACAAGGCTAGTGCTGCCTTCTTGGGCTCTTTTCTCTCGGCTGAGCCAAGCTGGGGCACTGCTCAGTCTGATAGTTGCGGATTAACCATTCTGCCTTTGGCATCCTACCACGGACAACTAGAAGCTTAGAAAGAGAATGGCCTGGGGCTGAAGCTCCCCAAAAAGCTCTGCTGTGCCGGGGCACAAGAAGCACAGGACTCTGGTTAGATCAGGAGCCCAGTGGACCACGGTCCCCCACAACTCCTGCCGTGGGTCTGAGCCTGTGTTCTCCTGGTATATGTATGCCATTTGCTCAGTCCAATGCTATCTGTCAGGGTTTCTACAGGTAGTTAGGGGTTTCGGGCTTCAGGATAGATGTGCCCAGCTTGCTGCCCCAGGAGGCGGGGAACTGAAGCCTGGCGGACTCTGAGGCCACTCTCCAGGTGTTGTATATGGTGAGTGCAGCTGAAAACGGATATGGAAGGAGAGGAAGACAGGAAGAGGCAAAGGGTAGAAGTCCTGCTAGCCATCTGGGCGAGATCTTCCTGGTGTACAGAGTCTGCCCCGCCCCCATGATCTACCTGTCACTACACTGTATGAGTGACTCCCATGATTGGGATCGGAGTCTGTGAAAGCCCAGAATCGTTAATCTCATCTGTTCTGATGTGTTACCCTATAGCTTCTCTTCTTAAACTGCATATTGCCACCCAGTAGTGAGGGAAGCTGAAAGGAGTCCTTGAGGGTGGCTCCAGAACCTGAAGAAAGCAGAGCAACCGGCCTTGGAGCTGACTGTGGAAGCGGGGAGGCTTGCCTGGCCCAGGTCCAGGGAAGAGGAGGGCTCCCATGCCAACCCAAGGAAGACCAGGGACCTTCGTAAAGGCTATTCTAGAGTTAGCCATGACCACTCCCATCTCCAAACCTCCACTCTTCCTGGGGTGGCAGGAAAAGAGAGCTTCTTGCAGGGCCCAGAGGACCCCGGGAAGCGCCCCGCCCCTGACTAGCCCCGCCCTCAGCCCCGCCCCCTGCAGGTGCTAGTCCCGCCCCCCAGGGGGGTCGCGGAGGCCCAGAAGCGGCTGGCGGGGGTCCGCGCGCGTCCGGCGAGGGCGCGGGCGGCGAGGGGGCGCTGCCGTGTGCGGGCAGCCATCCCTGGGCGGAGAAAGTCGGCCGCGGGGACTTGCTCTTGGATGCCGCCAGTCTCAACAATGAACGACCGGGACACGGAGGTGCTGCCCTTGCCGCCGCGGTACCGATTCCGTGACCTGCTTCTGGGCGACCAGCCGTTCCCGAATGATGATAGGTAAGTGACGGAGCTGTCCGAGGTGCTGAGTCCCGCATTGCCTCCCCCACCCCCTTCCCCAACACACACCCCCACCCTCACCGCCACAGCGTCCTTCAACTTTCCCGGTTTCCCTGGCGAGAAGTTTAGGGTGGGCTGAGATCAGGGCGCACTTCCCTGCGGGGGCCTGAGCGGGACGCGGACACGGACACAGAACCCGGTGCTAGCAGGCTCCGAGGCTGAGCTGCCCGAGGGGTTGGGGGGGGGCGGTAAAAGAGGAAGCTAGCTCTGTATCCCCGTGCGCACCTTCTCTTAGCCCCAACCCCAGCGAACCACTGATCTGGGGACCAGCCAGAACCGGACACACTAGGGCCTCGCAGCCCAGCAGGCAGTCACCAGGGGTCAGCGTCCTCCGGGCTCATTTTCAGCGTGGTCACATTTTCAGAGTGAAGGTGTTATGACGTTACGCTCCCTCACCTCAAATTCTCCTCTGTGCTTTAAACAGGGATCAACAGCATGAGCCTATGGGAATAACTCGTAAGTGGAGGGGCTTGGCAAGAAGCTGGAAAGAAATATCTCTTTCTGCCTTTTCCCCAAATAACTGTCTTGGGTAAACACTGGTGTTCTCGCTGACAGCCTCAGGGGAGGCGCTTTCACACTAGCAAGGGAAGATGGTGAAGGACTCTGGCAGACTGGAGAAGGCTGGCTGGAGAGGAGAAGGCTTATGATAAGGAACTTCTGCTCCTGTGTGTATGCCCGGGTTGCAGTTTCCCCCAAACAATGTAATTGTTAGAACAGAAAGTACATGAGCCTGCAAACTGTCAGGACACACACTGAGCCCTTAAAACAGCCAACTGCTGAAATCACACTGGAAAAGAAATCATTTTTGTGAGCAGGTCAGTGTGTGGGGGCTACGTGCAGAGAGCTGCAGCCTGTGTCAAGAGTGATCTTGACGGGCAGTTGCTCTGCCTACCGGAAGCCATCTCCTGCCAGGCCTCCTCTGGTGTTCAGACGCAACAATCACATAGAGCAGGGGAAAGGGGAGTGTGTGTGTGTGTGTGTGTGTGTGTGTGTGTGTGTGTGTGTGGACGTGTATCTGCATGTGTGTGTACGCATGTGTATGTGTTTGTGTGCGCACATGTGTGTGTGTGAGTTCTGAGTCTTCACTGACTAGAGCCAAGGAGTCTGAGTCTTGTGTAGGCTTGTTTGCTCATTTGTCATTTGTTATGTAGTTCGGACTCACTTTGATTCATTATCCCCCTGCCTCAGCTTCCCCCAACTGCAATTGTGTGCCACTGTCCTGGTTTCGAGGTGCTTTTACATTTTGTGCTTTCTTGTCTTTTGAGTCAAGTGCTCCAGTGACAGGAAAGCCTGTCCAGGAAGGATGCCCTGGTAATGGTTTAGTTAGCAATGTCTGCTCAGACAGTGGCAGAGATGGTGTCTTGGCCCTAGCATCTGTAGGTGGGGACTCCTTTGCCCTCCTGGGACCCTCACAAGGCAGGGCTGGGGCTTCTGTGGGTCCAATTTCCTGTGCTTGACATCTTAAGTCGGCACCCCCTTCCTCCTGGGTGCCTGCTCCAGTGGGATTTGATGAATTCCGGAAAATAGCAGCTGCGGGAAGATTCTCCCAGTGCTGGGGAAGAAACAGCATCTGTCTCCCCGAGGTGCCTGGGGCCTGACTGGACAGATGCCAGTGTCTGAGGTTGATATGAGTTAAAGGCTGCATGCCTTCCTTCCCAGGCTGGGCTAGTGAAGGTTTCTGTTGTCAGCCATAGGGTGGCAGCCACAGTCTGCCTGGCTACAGTCGTCTTCTGCCCCAGGGGATAAAACAACTGCTATCAGGCCCATGCCACTTTGTTCAGCACTTTTAATTGAGAAATATAGGAAACATACATTTTAAAACATAAAATAACCAGAGCTGGCCCAGCCCTCCACTCCCAGAAACCAGAACATGGCCATCATCCTGAAAGATAAAGATCTCCCTCCCCTTCCAAGTCGCTCCCTTAGCTCTAAAACCATCTCTGTCTCATGGGGGCTGCTTTAGTATCAGCTGCAGAGCGAGGGTGGGTCTGGCCCCTCTTGGCCCCCCAGGTCCTCATCACAGGCAGGTGATACAGGACACTGTGGGCTGAGATCTGTCCTGGAGTACCTGAGCTCTGTGTTGTGCGCAGACCCTGCAGGTTGGATCCTGGCCCGATGGCCCTGCCGTTACTCCCACTTAAGGAGCCTTGTCCCTTTTCTCCTCATCCCCCATGCCTGTCTCCTCTTCCTTCTGCACCATCATTGGTTCTCAGGGTGAAGGATGGGACTAGGAGGAGGATTTCACAAGTACAATGATGTCCCAGGAAGCTGTGTCATGTGTCTAGAAGTGCTTAGTCTGGGATGGAAAAGAAGGACAGGCTCCATCTGTCCCACCTACTCTTAGGAGTTCTCTGGAGTAGGTTAGGGTCCTGGGACAGGGTCTCAGGCTGCAGTGGGTGGGCTCCTGTGCAGCATAGAACTTCCAGGATCCAGGGCAGTGGTCTCAGCGAGGAGACATCTGGGGTAAGTGTGAGCTGCCCCAGCACAGGACAGGTGCAGACTAAAGGGCTAGCCTCACCCTACTCTCTCCACCCCCTCTAGTCTTGCCCCATAGCTAGCTCTGCAGGGCAAATGTGGGGGGAACTGCTCCCCAACTTCTTGGCAAGCTGTAAGCAGGCAGGAAAGGCCGTGTGGGCTTCCTGTTCTCCAGAGGAATAAAGTCATTGGTGGTGAGTCACCACAGCCTCAGAGGCCTTGACAGGGAGGTGCTCAGCCACCCACGTGGGCAAATGAGGCTAAACTGCCAGCCTGGCCACTGTGGAGGATACTGAGTACTGCACACAGCCCGTGAGGGGCAGAGCTGAGATCTCACCCATGTTGGGAGTCGATGTAACCCCAGGTAAACTCTCACCTTCTGGGCTGAGTCTGAGTCCTGGGCTCTTCTTGGAAGCAGCAGTCAGAGGGAGCTCAGTGGATCTGGTCACATCCAAGGTTCTAGGCCTCCTACCCCTTATGACAGCTTACTCTTCCAGCTCCAGGACTCCAGGGCATCTTAAGGAGGTTGAGCCTATCCCATGGGTAGTTCCTGGCTTAGGGGATGCAGACTCAGATCCCCCGGAATGGGTAAAGACCCCTGGGAGGATGGCGCAAGGAACCTTGGGCTGTGGTGTGCTTGGTCTGTAAGAGAAAACTCAGGATGCAGCACTGCCCCGGGGCTTTGTCTCCAAGATGTGCAGGGCAGTACCAGGTTGCTTAGAATAGCCAATCGTGGGGGGGGGGGGAGAGGGAACCTGGAGGGTGACCGCTGGCTGGGCTCCAGGCAGATGAGAGTAGGTTTGTCACTGGATTAGCCTGCTTATCAGGCCTGAGGGGAAGTCCTCAAGGTGCTACTGCAGAAGGCAGGCCAGAGCAGGCCCCATCCATGCTGTCCCTAGCTCTCAGACAATGGAGTGGACCTCAGCTCACCTCTCTGAGGCAACAGCATTGAGTATTTTCTAACAGATCCAAAAAGGGGGGGGGGGGGGAGACAGGCATTGCCCTTGTTGCCAGGGCAGAAGAGCACCCCCAACTGAGAACAGAGTCATGGGTGTACAGAGCCTGTGGTGCCCCCTTTTCTACCCTGCCAGGAACGGAAGTGGGTCAAGTTGCTCTTTGGGGACTGGGCTGGATCCTTCTCAGGAGATGCAGGCCTTCCACCCAGGGCTCCGAGAAGAGAGATTCAGAAAGGGTGCCTCGCGGGACAACCCTGCACTCAGAACTGCCCACTGCGATTGTTAATGACGGCAGAGCTGGACTGGGCAGCGCTGCTGATGAAATGGGGCTGAGCCAGGGGTGGAGAACTCCACTAGGACCATCAGGACGGCCTGACAAGTACCTTGGATAGCTGGATGCCCACTAAGTGCCCTCCCCATCCACTCTTGAATGTGCTTGCCCTCGGGGCCAGTGCCTGACTCCACATCCCAACCACCCCCACAGCTTCTCATGCCCTGCCCTTATCCCTACCTCATCGTACTTCTGCTCCTACTGTGTATCACCATTCTGAGCCCGAACCCACAGGCTCTGCCTGTCTGGGCAGCCCTGCTTGCACCCCACTTTCTGGACATCCTCCATGACAAGTAGCCTGCTATCTGTACCTCAAAGCAGCAGCAGGTGCTCAGAGGGTGTTAGAACCAGAGTTTGTACATGAAGCCCTCAAGGGCAGCTCTAGGGTAGGAGGAGGGATTAGGGGCACCACTGGTTCTCCTTTGGGGTTCCTTGGGTCCTGACTAGGAGCCCTTGTGGCTCCCAGGTTTAGCTACATTAAGAGGAGCATGCATCAGGTATCTGGAATGGGAAGGGAACTGGAAGGATGGAGGATGTGGCCTGGCTTGAGCCAAAGTAATGGTGGGTGGAATATGAAGTTCATGCCTGGCCAAGAGTCCAGGAGGACAGAAAGGGCTCAAGAAGGAAGCAGGGATCCCCTAGCAATCAGGACAGGAAGGGCTGGAGCACAGGATCTGAGACTGTATCCTCCTGGTCCTGGAACCCCAGAAAGGTCTGGAGCATCCCTACCATGTTTTAGGCTTGGGCTATCCAGTCAACTGGAGCCTCGTACCTGCCGAGAGCAGGCTTCAGGGACCTGATGGGACAGGAGATGGAAACTGTCATAGCAGAGGAGGGAACAGGGATGGTGACAGCCCTGCCCAGTGGAATCAGATTGCAGGGACAGAGTGGCCCTGGAGCAAGCTTGAGAGCTGGCACTGGGTTTCTACCTTTTGTTTCTGAGCCCAGGGAAGCACAAGCTGGTGCTGCCTCCCATGGGGACTTACATTTAAAATGCCAACTGGGTGCTTCCCTGGCTATGCACCAGCTTGACTTATGGGCAGGGTGGGACTAGTGCTGCTGCCCTGACTTTCTCTGCACCCTCCTCCGGGTTAGGGTGCTCAGGTGAGGTGAGGGGGTCATCCGAGTCAGAAGGACCAGCTCCCTGGGCTCCTGGAGCAAAACAAACCCTGAATGTCAGTGTGCACGGCATCCTTCCATACACCTATGGTACCCTCTTGTGCCTCCTATATGATTGAATCGAGTTTGAGCAGGAAAAACGAGGATGGGGTCTGTTACGTTCTGGAATGTTCTAGGTACTCTCAGGTGTCCTGAGTAAGATACAGGTTGAGACTTTTCTGGGACCAGGTTCCCTCATGTTTCCATACTCGGCTGTATGTGGGGATGGGGGTCGCTCATGTCTCCATACTTAGCTATACAGGGGGTCACTTGATCTGTTCTCCTCCTATCCCCTGGGGTCCATAACAAGGAACAGAGCCTGGGAGGTGAGCCCTGGAACAGAGTAAAGTGCAGAGAAACCAGGTGACCTCTTGATATAGACTTGTAGCCCCAGGGTTAGCTACTGGTATCCTTGTCTGGTCATGGGCTCTGGAACTTGGACCACCATCCTAGAACTTGAGTCCTGGGAGGCTACAAACAAGCAGTATCAACAGATGGGCTAGGCTAAAGGAACTGGAACACAGGGGCAAAGAGAGGTGTCGGTACAGAGTACACTTGTGAGCTAAGAGAGTATGGTCTTTACCTGTGGGGCTATGGGTGCTGAGGAGCATCCTGGGACCCATGTCCCCATTCATAGAAGACAGCTTTCCCCACCATACACCATAAGAAGACTGGTCTATTCCTCCACGCCCATGCCTGTGATCCCCAGAGACACCCTGAGACGATGAATCTGGCATCTCCCGGGGCTGAAAGCTTCATCTCATCCTCCAAGCCAACACAGCCAGACACATTGCTTGGCCCTCTAAGCCTTGTTCTATGCCCACATCCTAGTGATTCGCTTGCATGACTCAAAATTAGATTCCTCCTGAGTTAGCTTAAAACAGAACCCCGAGGGCTGGTGTGGGGGTGGGGAGGACAGTCCTCTGTGGAGTCACCCAGGACCATGATTAGTTGGGAAAGGGACATTGCCATTCCTGGGGATCCCCCGTACACCTCCGATAGCCAGCTGTGTGTGCCCCTCTGAGCTCCTCTGTTTGAATGCAAACAGGAAGGTATCTTAAGTTGGCTCTCTTTGTAAACTGCCGATCTTCATGGGGCAGTCACCGACTACTCCTCAGAGGCAGCCAGCACTGACAGTTATTCTCAGCATTAGAGGCCAGAAGTGTCCCTCAGGTTCCCGGAGGCCAGGAATGTCCAACAGGTGTCCGTAGGTATGGTTCTTAGAGTGTGTTGAATGTGCTTAAAAGAGTGTCCCCAGGCTCCTCTCCCTACAAGGGCACTAACCCTGTGATGAGGCTCATCTTAAGACCTCATTCAACCTCAGTTGACCCTCCACCATCCCACCGGGAGTGGGGGCTTAGATACAGGAAATTGGGAAGACACAGGTGTCCCTTGTAGGTCTGACTGCTGAAAAAAAAAGAAAGAGGCTGATGGGAACCTCTCAAGGGACTAGGCAGTGCTGTGGCTTTAAAGTCACTGGACTTCACAGCTTGTGCCAGGTTCCCTTGATCCCTAGAGAGAGCCTCTGCCTGTGTTCCCTCCCCGACCGCGGCACTCGTCAGGTGTCCCCGTGTGCATGGCCAATACTTGTCTTTAATCAGCCCTGCACGCGCGTCTGTCAGGCTGAGACGGCTCTGTTGGTGAAGTGCTTGCCTAGCACTGTGAGGACCTGGGAGCAACCCTTAGAACCCACACAGAAAAGCCAGGTGTGGAGGCTGCTTCCTGTAGTCCCGATCCTGGGAGGTCAGCGAGTGACCCTGCCACAAAGGTGGAACAGGAACTCGGAAAGGAAGGGGTCCTGACCAGGCTGAACTGGGTAGGATGGGTGACGGTGCTTCAAGGCAGGCTGAGGATTTGTGTGGGGCTCTTCATCGCTCTGTGCTGGGCAGGAAAACCACCAACTAGAAAGTCCAGGAAGATCTCAGCTGTCCCTGGGTCTCCAGCCCCATGAAGTGCTTGGACACCCAGAGACAGGGAGCTCCCTGGGTAACTACATGGTGAGGTGCTAAGCCCAGAAGTTCCCCTGTCCATCTTCTGTTGCCTTAGATGTGGGCAGAGCCACACCTTCAGGGTCTGGCCTGTGAGGGCTCCTGTCTTGCTCCACCTCTCCACCCACACCCCCTTCACCCTCAAGAAGCTCTTCAGTGAGTGCCTCCTGGCTACCCCAGGAAGACAGAGCTCACACACCACTTAAGGCCCTGATTGGACACAAAGGCCTTGCTCTAGCCCACTGTCAACTTGATTAATCTGCATAGTCCCAGTATGGTAAGGAGAGATTGACCTATGTCTCCATCTGGGGGCGGGGGGACCCTCTTGATCCTGGCGGTAGCGGTAGTGTCCTCAGAGGAAGATGTGGCATTGGGCTGGGTGTTCCCACCACAGGTACCAAAGTTGTTTCTACCCTCCCGGGCTTCAGATCAACAACTGTGAGGTGCCTGCCATTTTCCCTGCAGTACCACTGTGACACCTGGCTTGCCTCACATCCACCTGTATCCTTTTGGCAGGAGGTGGGGACCTCTGGAGAGTCAAGGGTCACTCGTATAGCTAACAGGTCTGCCTGTGACCCTTTCCCAGGTCACTGAACAAAAGCCTTCAAAGCATGTCTATGGCTGGTTCCTGGGACCAGAGACCATATGTTACCTTGAAGGTGTGGTTCTGTGGGGGACTTGAGAAAGAAAAGTGATTCTAAAATGTAGCCACAAGTGTCCCTATAAGAAAGGGGCAAAGGGCTGTGCGGCAGTTCAGGGAGACAGCATTTCCCTGATATGCAGATTATGGGTGCTTTACTCGGGGTGGGAGAGGAATGTCAACACGTAAGCCAGAGAGGTTTTACACAGAGATGATGGGGGGCCTGGGGTCTTTAGGCATGGATTGGGTCTCTCTGTAGCGCCCAGGGTCTCTTCCTGCACTTGACTTCATCATCCACCAGCTCCCCAGCAAACCGTCTTGTGTACTGTATGCATTCTGTTGGTTCTGCCCTCCTGGGATTTCTGTCTGCCATGGAAGCAGGGTTGGCCTCAAACCTACTATGAGCACCCAGTCTGCTGATGCTCTTGGACTCAAGGTTCACAGGACTGAGTTGGTCCTGCATGGCTCTGACCCACAGAACCAAGACAATAGTGTGTGCTATTCCTAACTGTGAGCACAGTAGCTAAATGCCAGCCTCTGACCAAGTGTGATGTTGTCTGTCTGCAAGTATCTGGTGACCTCTTCATGGGGGGTCAACCACTTCTCTAACTACGTATCCCTTGTAAGCTGGACTCTGGGTCTAAGGCCTATGGCACCAAACTGGCCTGATGTTGGTACCATTGTGATTCGTACGCTGCCTCCAGGCATAGGTGTCCCATTAAAATTGGCCAAATGGCAGTTAGCTACACTTCCCTTTATCACCACAAGATCACTGTAAGAACCAGCTCCTTCTCCTCCCCTCACCTAAGGACTTTGGGCCCCTTGTAAACATCTGTCCCCACCATCCATGTGAGCTATATACCTTTCTTCCTCCTCCTCCTCTTTCTCCTTCTTCTCCTTCTTCAAATTAGGGTTTCTCTGTATATTTCTGGCTGTCTTATAACACGCTCTGTAGACGAGGCTGGTCCCAAACTCAGAGAGATCTGCCTGTCTACACCTCCCGAATGCTGGGATTAAAGGTGTGCAACACCACCACCCTGTGCCTTCTTATTTCTTGATTTACCTACCTCAGCCTCAATCTGAAATCGGTACTTGATCATCAGGAAGGGCTCGTCGTACACCCAGAAATATAACTCCTTCCAAAGACATTCTTCAATTACTAGCTGTACTGGCTGGTAGAATCATCAGAGAAGGGGCCTCAGTTGAGAAAATGCCTCCATGAGATCTAGCTGTAAGGCATTTCTCATTTAGTGATCAATGAGCGAGTGCCCGTCCCATGGTGGGTGGGTGGCCTTCCCTGGGATGGTTAAGGAAAACAGACTGAGCAAGCCATGTGGAGCAAGCAAGTCAGTAAGCAGCACCCCTCCATGGCCTCTGAATCAACTCCTGCCTTCAGTTCCTGACCTGTTCAGTTCCTGTCCTGACTTTCTTGAGTGATGAACAGTGATATGATAAGCCAAATAAACCCTTTCCTCTCCAACTTCATCTTTGGTCCTGGTGCTTCACTACAACAATAGAAACCCTAACTAAGAACTAAGATCCCAGCTCTCAAAGAAACGGAGCTTAATGGTGATCCCACACAATGACAGGGATAGTGCCTATATTCCTCTCTGAGAATCATGTACTAACCCTGGGGTTATATTTACTTGCCCTGTGTGACGTCTTGTGTTAATATCACTGGGCTAATCCTGGAGTCCCATGACCACATAGCACAGAAGACTCTTCTCAAGTGATGCGATGGCGTTTAGGGGTCTCTAGGTGGCCTGGTACCATCTAGAGTCTCCTAATGGAGAGACAAGAGGATCACAGCAGAGTCAAAGGTTAATGTGGTAACGGAACTGAAGGGAATCAGAGACCCCACACTGAGAAATATACGTGGTCACTAGAAGCTGGAAAAGGCAAAAGCTGTCCTGCTGACAGATATGGAGGGTATGGGATTCCTGAACCCAGAGCTGTGAGATTCGTATGTGTTGTTTTCAGCCAATGAGCTGTTAGTATTAGAAGCCAGAGGAAGCCTATGTAGCCTATATCCGTGATTACCCTCTGATGCTCAAGTACCCTGACTCTGGGACCCTTGCTCTCTGGCAATGCCCTAAGAACACCCCTGCTTGGCGATACCCTTCTCCAGGGACTGTCCTTCCAGTGAGGATAATGTGAGCCGCAGTCCCTGGTCAGAGCATCTTTATTTTGAATCACAACCCCCTGCACACTCCCAGTGTTTGCTAATTGTATTATTCGCTTTACTCGACAGGCTTTAATATTGTTACAATCTGCCCTGTAATCAGATCTTATATAAATGTCTATCACTTGCTGTAACCCATTTATATCAGCCCCTACTGACCACAGGTGGCCATTGTGCCCCTTCCATTTCAGAGCACTTCAATTTGGTATTTCTTGGAACTGTCTGCAAATAACCTTGGAGGTTATCTACCTCCCCTGACCAAAGACAAGTATTTGATGCCTGCGCCATGTTCTTGTGTTCTGCTCCACACTTGAGACATCTCTATGTGTCTGGGATTTCGGTGACTTTTTAGCAGTATGAAATAGTTCTGTCTCTTTTTCTTCCACTAGATCTTGCTGTAACTATCATTCCCTCATACCTTGCTCCCTGAAGGAAACCCAAAGCCAACTCCTTCTGCCCTTCCCCATCTTGTGTCCAGAAATGGCTTTTGTTTGAACTTCAAGTTCAGTCATTTGAAGAGGATGAGTATCTGAGTGTACTGTGTCTGGTAGCTTCTTTTCCTGGAATTCAGTGCATGGCTCTCCCCTCCCTCTAGAGTGTGTTTATAAATGACAAGTATATCTTAAACACTTGAGGACAATTGGGGTCTCTACCCAGGAGTCCAAAGACTTGTTGGGACAGTGTTCTCCACTCTCAGATGCCCAGATCAGTGTCCGCCTCTGCCGTAAGATCAGAACCATCTGCCTAGTCAGTAACCCTGTTTCCAGCCATCCCTTTGGATTCAGTGTGATTCACTCTCTAATACTGGGATCATGCCTGGGCCCTCGGGGTGTCTGCGCTGTAAAACTCTCTCTACCTCAGTATGCATACTTATCTGGTCTCTCGAGGCTCCTTTTATTGAACCTCGTGCTCAGTAAGCTAAGTAGTGCTTCTAGCCCTGATGGCCAGTTTCCTTCTGGGCTGGGGTTAGGTTTTGCTGGCAGCCAGGCTCTCTATCTTAGGAGTCCTTCCTCTCTCACTTGGTACACTTAGCCACACTGCTGTGCAGCTTCTAGCATTGCCCATCCCCTTTAACACTGACTCAGGTCCAGTCCCTGACATCCACCTTCTGCTGCCTGTCTCTATGGAGCCAAGGACTCTGAGGACCTCATATAAATGGAGTACCACAGGACCTGTCCTTTTCTGAGTGGCTAATTTCTCAGCTCAACATCCATCTTTGTGGTAGCATGTGGCAGACTTCCTCCCTGCTGAGGCTGCGTGGTGTTCTCTCCCCCGGACTGTGTATAGACACTGGGACTCCCTCATCTCTTGGATGTTACACAGCCATACCATTCTTGTTCCTTCTTCTAACCCTGTATTTGACCACACTGCCTTTCTGGAACCACAGAGGTTGGAAAGGTTATGTGTGCCCAGCCCTGGACCTGCCCTTCTTTTTAGATCTTAAGAAATGTCCTTGTCTGGTATCCAAGGCATCCAGCTGTGCATGCCCTAGGTCCCATTCTCCTTCTATGGGGACAGTCTGAGGGGAATTCTCTTATTAATATGTTCTAATATCTCCCCAGGTGGACAACAATACAATTCAGGGCAGCCACTTGCTGCCACCCTTCCACCACCAGGGAATGGTGGGAAGAATTCTCAGGATTTATGATTGTCTTGGTTTAGCTTAAAATGGTAGCCAGGGTGAAGGTGCCGGACCTTCAAGGTTATTTTTCTCTCAAGCAGGGCATCTATATGCATGCCATGTTCTTGTACGCTGCTTTACACTTGGGATTTCTCTTGTAGACTTGGGTGGCATCTTAGCTGGGTATAGTAGTCCTTGATCTCCCTGGGATTGTCATCTCTTATTCTTAGCACCCTACTTCTGGCATTGTTCTTTATTTTGGTTTGGTTTGGTTTGGTTTTTTTTATATCTGTGATGCTGGTGTGCTCTGTCCTGGCTCGGATCTCAGGAACCGAATTCTGTCCTGTCTGCATTGATTATTTCCTCTGGGTCTGGGAGGTTGTTACATGTGCTGTTACATCACCTGCCCCTGCAGACTTCACCCACAGGGAACAACTCCAGTTGGCTTGGAGCTTCACATTCCTCCCGGTAAGGCCACTTGAAATGTCATCTGTAGCCTAGTGTTCCTAAAAAGGCAATCATTTATTCCTTGGTTTCTATGGCATCCATCCCACAGAGCCTCGGGGCTCCAGACTGTCCAAGCCTGGCAAGTGGCACCATCTCCTATTCTTTGTCCATACCAGGTACCCTAACAACTAGACACAACCCTCTGTGTGCCCAGGTGCCAAGGAATGTAGATCTGCTACTCTTCCCATACAAGAAATGGCTCTTGTATGGGAAGGTGATGGTTGTGTTTAAAATATACCTGCTGTAGTCCATGTGATTTAGCCACAGTGGAGCAGTCCTCTCTCCCTGCCTCAGATATCCCACTATCACCAAGATGTTCTTCACATAATCAGCTCTAAGTCACGTCGGGTGAAACGGTGGACTCACCCTCTTGTCTGTTACCAGACTCTAACTGGGGTGTTTGATGGACACATGAAGACCCACTGGACTCTGAGAAAATAAGCACAGGGCATCCACTACAGAGGTGTCACATACGCTGGAGCAAGCAGCTAGGCCTCTGTCCGCCTGTGCCCTGCAGACATGGCATCTGAACAGCCCACATGTGGGTTACTGCTGTTGCTCAGTGATGCAGATGTGTTCTCTCTGAACCTGGAGCCCTGCATCCCTGATACTCATGCAGCCCTCTACCCTTGCTCCTAGGTAACCCCAAGTACCCATTTGTCCTTCCAGCACTTTCTCTGCTCTGCAGCCTGTCCTGAGTTATGCTGTGCCCTGGTGTCTCTCAGTGTGATTCCCACACGTCACTATGGGTTACGCCACAACCTGCTCTTGGGGAGTTTCATGGTCCCTTCTTGAGTCCCTGGGAAGGACAAAGGGGCTTCCATCTGCAGGGGCGTTTGATGGGTACAATGTGCTGTTCTCCTACGACCAGCATGAGCTGTGACAGTGTGTAGCCAGGGGATGCTCACATGATTATTTGCTCCAACACCGAGGCTGGTTTTATGAGGACTTGGAGATGGAGCAGATAATTGGAAGAGCTGGCAAGTATAATCGTTTTTAACGCAAGGACAGTTTGATTCGAGTTTACAGGAGAGACTGCGGGGCAGGCAAACCATAAAAATCCCCAGCTGTTGGCAGGGGAAGAAAATGGAGGAGAGAAAGGAAAAAGTCATGCCATTTAAGCTGGCATGGGGTTCAGATGCATGGCTGGCTATGGTGCAGCCATGTCCCCCAAAGGAATTGATTTCCCGAGTTGTCCTGTTTGGTCAGGGTACAAGGATGGTCCATCCAATGGCGCAGGGATTCAAGAAGGAGAATTCGGAACCCGTGCTTTGTGAGATCTGTGACATTAGGTTGTGGTGGACCAGGAGACCCTGGAGCTGTAGCAGCTGTTCAGGACCAGCGTGCACCAGAGAGACTCCGGTACCCAGCCAGATGTCCGACAGCCAGACTTCCCAGCATAGACATCCATCTGCTGTGACCCACCTGTTACTGGCTGAGTCACCTGCAGCCTCGGCTGTGAAATGGATGGGCTGGGCTAGAAAAACCCTATCACGTGACTGCAGAGGTATCTCTGAACCAGCTCTGCTCCCTGCAAATCCCTGCCTCGCTCCTTATTGCTTCAGGTTAGTGGGGGAAGCCACGTCATCCCTCTGCCCCTCAGTTTCCCCACTGTGTCCTGCTCGGGTTGTTCCGGTTCTTGTTTGGTTTGGTTTAGTGGAGAGGGGGTGCACAGATGTATGTGTCTGTTCATGTGAGCATAGACATATGTGTGTTGTGCACAGGTGCACATACGTGTGTATGCATGCGTCTGTCTGGAGGATGAAAGTCAACCTCAGTGTCTTCCTCAGTCACTTTCTACCTTGGCTTTGTGTTTGTTTGTTTTTGTGTTTTGAAACAAGGTCTCTTAGCGGGGCCTGGAGTGCACCGATTTGGTGAGGTTAGCTAATCAGCAGCCTTCCGGAATTTGCCTGTCTCTTCCTCCCCAGCTCTCCGATTTTAAGTGTGTGCTGTCACCAAGTCTGACTTTTTTTTTTATTGCATGTGCTGGGAACTGAACACAAGTCCTCATGCTTGCGTGGCAGGGACTTTCATCACTCTGAGCCACCTCCCCGGCTTGTGCTCAGGTTGCAGGGTGACACTGTGCAGGTCCCCAGGTGCCTAGAATAGACGACAGAGACCCTGTTTCTGGAGTTGCCACACACAGGGTGGGGATTCAGGGCGCTAGCATTCAGCCATCAGTAACTGCCCTTTGGGGGCTGAACCCTGACAGCTTTGGGATAGGATTGGAGGGTGAGGACCCTGAGCAGGAGGAAGGATGCGCACACACCATTTCCCATCCGACTGGAGGATGGACTCACTTCACTTGGTCAGGCCCTGAGGTAGGGGTTAGAAGACAGGTGGGGCTCTGGGCTTCCTGCCATCCTGAGCAATAGATCGCGGTTCCCAGGACACACAGAAGTACCCTGAGATGTGGGTACATGCCCAGCAGAGATAGCTATTTCATCTCTCCACCAAACTTCCTCTGGAGGTGAGCTGCCAAGGGCCACATGAGCTGTCACCTACACTACCCTTCCTGCATCCCCTCCCTTCCGAGCAGTGACTGTTGTCACCGTGACTATTACTTCTGGTAGGAGTGGGGTAGGACAATTGTATACCGGAACTGAGTCCTCCCTGAGGCATCCAGGCTGGGACAAGAACCTGGGGCCGACCTTGGAGCACAGGGAGTCAAGACGACGCCCTCCCCACCCCGGACCATTCCACTGTGCTGCGCGTTGAGGGTGAGGAGCGCGGTGGTAGCGCCCGGCGCCGCCCCCGCCACAGCCACCCGCGCCAAGCGCTCCCGCAGGATGGCGCGGGCCAAGCTGCCGCGCTCACCGTCCGAGGGCAAGGCGGGTCCGGGGGATACCCCAGCCGGCGCTGCAGCCCCCGAGGAACCTCACGGGCTCAGCCCTCTGCTGCCGGCCCGCGGCGGGGGCTCCGTAGGCAGCGATGTGGGCCAGAGGTAGGGACGCTTGCGGGGGGACCAGGACCCCGCGGGAGGGGTTTCGCATCGCTTGCATTTTGTCTAGCACGGGCTCTGCTCCCCCACACCTGGCTTTGCTTGTAGTAGCCTGGGAAGAGAAGAGGGCGCCTTGGCGCCCCACCACTCCTTGGCTGCAGCCTGGTCTGGGGAGACTTAGACCCTGGCCCCTTGCTTAGAGGCTGAACCCAGGGCCCTGCAACTATGACCTGGGCTCTGGTCCAGGTGGCCCTGGCCCACACTGCTCTAGGAAGTCCCACTTGGGTGAGTTCAGCAAGGGACACTATGAAGAGGTAGGTACTTCAGAGGTGTGCTTCCGAGGCCCAGGCAGGCTACATAGCAAACTGGCTGGGGGACAGTAAAGGCATGGGCATGGTAAGCACCAGCATGGCTGGGCAGCCAGAATGCAGGAGGCTTTTGCAGAAGGGAGCCCACCCTCTTCATCCTCCTGCAAGCTCCAGGCAGGATGTGACACCCCATTTCATGGATGAGGACACTGAGGTCTCTGCAGCAGCGAATCCCTAGCCATCACTTGCCTGTGCCAAGAACCCTCCTGGATGCTGCGGGGGAATGAAATGAATCAGACCTGGCCTAGTGTGGGCACATTGTATTATGGGCTTGAAGCCTGTTCTGGTAGCAGTTGGGGCAGGACTGGATGGGGCCAGTCCAGGCAACTTCCTGGACACTGACTTTTAAGGATGAGCAAGAGCTGGCAGGGCCTTCTGGACAGAGGCATGGCGGAAATCCTGGGTGGGGTGGGGTGGGATGCCGGTGTGGGGTGAAGCCTGGTGGGTTGGCAGTGGCTGGACCCAGCAGATGCCTGGACTAAGGTCATCAGAGCACCCCCTTTCTCCCTTGCCTCCCCCATTTGTACCAGTTCCCTGCTTCTCACATGGGAAGGGTGATGCCACCCTGTCCCCATTTGCCAGACACAGCTCTTGAGGGGCCTCCCACAACTTATGGGAAACTCAGGGAAAGAGGATAGCCAGCTAGTGCTGCTATCCTTGGGGACCCCTCTTGGCCTCTCTCTCCTCTTAGTGGACACTGTGGGCCAGTGATCCCGGAAGCTCCCTTCAGGCCTATCAGGAGAAGTAAGCTGCGGGAATGGCAGTTCTGCCCAGGCTGCGTCTTAGTCCAGAGCGCGACACTTCTGTGGCCACCTCTTGCCCCATTTGCACTTCTGCATGTAGAAGACCACAAGCTGAGCTGCTGGCCCCTTTGACAAGCATGGCCTTTCTCCCTGACTCGCAGGGTCCTTGTCAGCCTCCTTCTGCAGAGCAGAGAGAAGGGAACTGTCTACCCAGCTGGGCCCAGGTGGCGCCTGAGCCTCTAGCTGGCATCTGAACACCTGCTGTAATGAGCAGTTGGGAGCCAAGGCAGATCCCAGCTGAGGAGGATGGGGAAGACTGACTGACACATTAGGAACCGGGGTTACTGAAGTTTCCAGACAAGATCGCGGGCTGTGACTTGCCCTTGCCCCTGTCCTATGTCTGGGCTGTTGTCCAGGAAGTTAGAGCCTGGTGCCTCTCCACCACTGGGAAGGCAGCGGGGCAGAGAGAGTAGAAAAGTATCTTCATGGCCCCCATGCATGCCCACCATGGCGGTGAGACTCTGCCCACATAGTCCCTGAAGCTCTGCACTTTCTCACAGCTACAGCGGGCCCGGTGCCCGTCCCTCTCCCTCACCCAACCTGACCCTTCTTTCACTGTCCCCCACTCAGGTTTAGAAAGGTTAGGAAGTGTGGGCTGGGGAAAGGGGGACACCAGGAAGGGCTGGGTCATTAGTGAACCCCTCAGTGGGTCAGGCACTGTGGCCCCTTCTACAGCCCTGGATTCACTTGACTTGAATCTGCCATTGCGGCATTCCCACCTGTCCACCATGTGGACGCCCCCTCAGCCCCATCTGCTTCCTGATGGACCCGCTGAGGCAGTGAGGGATGGAAGGAGGGTGCATGCCCAGGGAGAAGTATCTGGGAGGCTAGGGGATGAGGCCGAACCTCTGCATGGGCAGGTCAGAGGCCACACCTGAGCTATGTCCACGGGGCTGGGATTGGAGGACAACTGGAAGGGCCAGAAGGCAGAGATGTCCTAGAAAGTGTCCCTAGTGGCATATGTTGGGAATCTCTGAAGGCTCCAAGAGACATGTCCCTAGGGTATTTCATAGCGGGTAGCAGGACCAAGAGAGCAGATGTCCTGGAGGGCTGTGGTGGCTGTGTTGTGGGTAGAAGGCTACAGAAGGTCGTAGGAGGTGAGCCCAGGGAGCACAGTTTTGGCAATCTGAGTTTGTGGGGTCTCCATATTCCAGGAAGAGGAAGGGGTTTGAGATTCCTGCAGATGCTGGAACAGGGAGTTTTGGGGGCTAAGAATTGTCTATCCTTTGACATTCCTGGGGTCTTAATGTACAGGTGTAGAGGTGGGGAAAGCCAAAGGTGCTAGAATGGGGTTGGGGCAGGGCCTGAAGGATGGTGCAGAGGCTTGACTTGGCCAAGGCCGGCTTTCCATCCCTGAGGCTCCAGAGAATACCCACTTGCATTGCTGCATCCCCCCCAAGACTACATTCTGGGGTCACCCCTTTGAGTCTATACCAGAGAGAAGCTCTCAGTCCCCTAAGGGCATACACCAGGAGAAGGGACCTCACATCAGAGCATAGCTCAGGAGTAGAGGCTGGGACAAGGGTGCCAGGAATCCCCTTTCTTAGTGGCATCCCAGCCTGCTTCTGACTGGGCCGGTCTAGGACCAACTCTCCACTTTACTTCTGAGCTGAGCCTGCCCCATACCTGCGTACCCACCACAGCTCCCCAAAGCCAAGGGTGCTGAGGACCAAGGCCCCTACCTCATGGCTCTGTGATCCATCCCCAGGACTTTCCAGGCCCTGGATCTTCAGCCTTCTTCCCAGCCAGCCCACGTCTACCTCAGACCTGCACTCTGAGACGCCATCTTGACACCTCCTGACACCACCTACTTATTCACTACTTCAGCATGGACATGACTTCACACTCTGTGACTTCAAGTCTCTCAGCAGCCAGCCAGACTCTGGGTTCACTCCATTCTCAGGCTCTATTCCTGGCCATCATATGTCACTGACTCCCCCACCAAGGCCGAGGCCTTCACACAGCAGCTTCTCAGGCTCAGATATCACCTTGTTCTCCTGAAAAGTCCCAGCCTGTCGGTCCAGCTTCAAGGAGCTGAATCTCTCCCCATCCCCAACTTCATTCACTCTAGTATTCTTGGGCCCAGGAGGTGATCCCTTGGATCTTCCTTGCTGGGATATCCTTGTCCTCCATGTCCAGACGCTCATAGGCCCCCAACCCTTCAAGATCACAGACCCTTCCCTGTCCCACCAAGTGACTTCTCTGAATAGCCCTCATACAGCACCCCTAACCCTTTCTAGGCTCTCAAGTGCCTCACTCCCCACTCTGGCAGTTGGATATACCCCAGCTTTACACACTGCACCCCACTGCTCACCACAGATGGTACTCTATTGCTTCTGCAGTTACCGGTTTATTCCACTCTCTCCTCCTCCCCAGTGTGCTTATCTGGACAGTGATTTATCCTCTTGGAATATACATGGATATCAGGCTCCGGTATGGGGTGCACTCCTTCCTGGTCCCTCCAGTGGACACAGGTTTCCTTTTTAAGTGTGTTGGGCTTGTGGGGGCTGTCACAGACTAGGGGGTGGAAACCATATAACTTGATTTTCTCATGGTTTCAGGAGCTGAATGTGGGCAGCCTGCTCCAAGGCCCCTCCCATATTCAGGCCATCTTCCCCGTGTAGTGACACAATTTTCCCTCTCTGTCCCTCTCTGTGACTTGAGTCTTGAACTCTTCTTACTAGTATACCACCATAGGACCCCATTTCAACTTAATTTCTGCAATTTTTCCCTAATATAGTTACATTATACTCCTGAGCTACCAGGAGTCACGGCTATAGCCTGTGAATCTGGGGGATACAATCCAGTGAAGCTCCTTATTTGCTTGTAGGAACCTCACTGACGTGAAATTAATTATCTGAATACACAAAAAGCATCCCCTGAGATTCAGGGTTCATGAGGTGCAGTGAGAAGTGGACCCCCAAATACCCTAACCTCCCATCAGCCCAGAGGACTCCCAGGAAGGTGCCTAGATGAGCTTGCCCCTTTAGGGTTCAAGTCGAGTATACCTATGTCTACCCAGAAGCTTCTGTAGGAGCCCCAGGCTCTGAAGAGAGCAACAGGCTATGGGTACAGAAAGGAATCTCAATTGTAGCCCTCATTTATTCTGTGTCCATGCTCCACAGGGCTGTCATGCTGATGAGGGAGGCTTAGTGGTACCTAGGTTACTAATTGCGGGGTTTGGATGTTTCAGGTGAACCTTCCTTCATTCCTCCGAAGCACCCCTGATAGGTAACTCAGATGACTGACCTCATATTCCCTGGCACCAGCCCTTGGCAGAGTCTGCATCAATCTATGATGCCCTGCTGCATACACACAGGCCATTGTCCTTTAAGGGACAGATCTGAACCAGGTAACACGACAGGTGGGGATATAGCCTCTCCAGAGTACAGTGGAGTCACCTTGTCCCAGCCTCAGGCACCCTGTGCATGCAGCACAGCTCAGGAGCCCAGATAGTGGTGCCCATGCAGATGGGAGTTGGTCTGAGCTAGGGAGCAGGTCTGAGTTATAAGCATCAGGCTTGGCCCTTTGTGCTAGGTGCCACATGATCCTGTCCCCATCATAGCAAACCACAACTCTGCCAGGCTCTTCAGACCCTTATCTCAGATCTTGGGGCAGAGATGGGGCCAGGAAGAGAATCTCAGCTACACAAACAGGCAGAGCATCTGGAAGCTCCCAGGAATCCCCAAACTTCACACCCAATTAAACCTGGACTCGCCTCTGCTGTACCGAGCTGTCCACCCATTGCCATACCAATGGGGACCTTAACTCTGCCAAGCGTATGCCCATCCTATACCTTCTCCACCCAGGGACCAGGGGGAACCACATGTTAGAATGTGGAAAAGGATCCTGGCCTCACAGAGGTCCTGACACAGCTTGTGCAGGATGCTGCCTGAGGTCCGCAGTAGTCCTCACTGAATCTTTGCTTTCTCATCTGGAAAACAGTTGCTTTGAAAACTGAGAGAGGCCCCATGAAGTCCTTGGTTGGAAGGGCTGGCCCAGGACAGCATGCAGTCAGCTCCCAACACAAGCTGGTACTCCAGAGATGCTGACCCCTTCTCCATGGCAGGGAGTCTAGGGAAACTGAAGGTCAGGTTGTCCAGAGCTGACCAGGTAGAGGAGTGCACCTCAATCACCCAAGAAACACCAGCTCCCAGTCCTGACCTGCTCAGCTACAGGAAACCAAGAGATGGGCCATCCAATGTTTCTGGTGCCCGGCTCTGACCCTGTAGTGGGACCACTCAGTTGTCTTCAGCTTCCTCGGTTACAGTGCCACTGGAGGGGTCACTGCTGGACATGGGGTCACAAAGAGGCCGGAGACAGGCTTAACATGAACGAGAGAGAGGCCGATCTTTGTCCTTGGCTAAAAGGTTGTTCACTCCCTCTGGCCAGAATACAGAGCCTGCATGTGCCAGCATCTATGGACTTGTTGCTTTCTTTAGTTCCGAGGGGTAGGCTTGGCTTCTACTTGCCTTGCATGCTAGGCTGCCTGCCCTGACACTACCTGTCATGCCTGGGGCTTCTGGCATACCCTTTTGCTCTGGAATATTCTGGCATACCCCGTTGCTCTGGGATACTGCCTGAACTCCTGATACGGCCCTGGAGCCCCACCCACCTTCTGTGTTGATGTGCCCACTCTGTCTCCAGGCTTCATGTGGAGGATTTCAGCCTGGACTCTTCCCTCTCTCAGTAAGTGCTTCACAGGGGAGGGACTGTCTCAGGGACAGATGTGTCCTCATACCCCTGACAGTCAGGCTCCATGGGAAAGGCTACTCTTGCCCAGGCAGAAACATGACAGTGTTGGCCAGCACTTCCCAGGACCAGCAGGTACTTCTGGTCCTGGGGGCTGGGACTGGAGACATATGATTAACAATCCCCTTGGGAGGAGTCTGTAGAGAGGAAATGGGCTCCCCCAGAGGTGGATGACTGTCTTAGTTACTTGTCTATTGCTGTGATAAGACACCACAACCAAGTCAAGTCAATTTATAAAAGGGAGAGTTGATTGGGGGTTACAGTTTCAGAGGGTAGAATCTGTGACCGTCATGGTGGGGGAATGTGGCGGCAGGCAGGCAGGCATGGTGCTGGAGCAGTAGCTGAGAGCTTACATCTGATCCGCAAGCACAAAGCAGAGAGAACTAACTGGAAGGGGTGAGCTTTGAAGCCTCCTCCAACAAAGCCACATCTCCTAATCCCACTCCTCCTCCCCAGGTGTCTGAAGAACTGGGCCTCAGACCTGGCGATGGTGGGGAAGCAAGAACCTGTCTATGGCTGCCCTAGGGCTAAGGCTGTGTCCATGTTGCCCCAGAGCCAGCGCCAATCATAGTAGATGTCCTAAGCTCCTCAGAGAGCCCCTGAGTTCCAAAAAAACTCCCTTTGCAGGGGAGTTAGTTTGAGAAGCCAGTACCCATTTTCCCAGACCACATCGGATCCCTTCTCTCCGTTTCCCATAGCCTGAAGACTCATACCAGGCCAGCTCAACTCTACTGCCTGCCCCCAGGCTCTATGAGGCTGAGGCCTGGAGCGTTGGAGGGGGCCTTCCTGGGGAGCTCATCTATGTGGGATACAATGAGGGCTGTGAGCCCACCTGGTCCTCCAAGAAGGTTCCAGAGCCACAGGAGGGTGCCACAAATGGAGTTTTACTGAACTCCCCTGGGGATTATGAAGGCTTGGGGGTTGTGGGCCATTGGATCTCTTCCCACTTGGCTAGTCCTCTGCAGATGCAAGGAGGAACAGGTTTGAGTTGCCCCTGGCAGCCTGTTCTGGGCCCTTCTTACCCACTCACCCAAGAAGTCAGTACCATGGCTGTACCCGCTAGCTCCTCAGTAAGGTTGATTCAGCTCAGACTCGTGGTTGAGCCAATGCACCATCCAGTATCTGTGGGCATGGCTGGTATGCATGCAACCAGGCTCTGATTTTGCAGTATGATGTACTGAACAGTATAGGCCTGAGGTGGCTTTCTGGTTGCATTAACTTTGACCCCCACGCCAGCACCATGAGGTGCTAGTTCTGGGCCCCATACCCATTATCTCTCCTTGTATCCTCTCTCTGAGCTCATTCCCAAGGGACACAGTAGGACACGTCTTAACCTCACTATTGCTAAAGCACTTAACATCTTCCAGGTACTCAGTGGTACTATCAGAGGAAGCTCCCATTATTATTCCCATCCCCGGTAGGAAACTAAGCTAAAAGCAGGAGAGAGGCAGAGCCTGCTGCATCTATCCAACTTCCCAGTGGGCTCCGGCTCTCAGTCCTTAGATTCTGCCTGCTGGGCCAGCGCAGTTTCTATGACTCCCAGGAGCTTCTCACAGTCACAAGGGTGCCTGTGAACAGGCTCTTTAAGAGGTGAAGGTCATTCACAAACCCCTTATGCTCCTGCGAGACTGTGCCCCCTGTCTTCCTCTCTCCTTAGGGCAGATCACACATGCTGTCTTAAACACAGATTAGAGTGAAATGGATAGTCTCAATCCCTGTTTTGTGTGCTGCTGGAGGAAGTGAGTGGCCACAGTTTATCAAAAATTTAAAAGTAAAGGAAGACTCATTGATTTCTCTGGCACTGTAGAGCTCTGATTTCAAGGGAGCCAAGCAGGCCTTATGGTTCCTCCAGGAGAACACCTTCAGCCATAAGTGGGCACTGCCCACAAAACACCTGGGACCATGCAGATGGGTGTTGGCACCTAGTGGGCAGCCCTCCCGGGAGGTGATTGTTGTACTCATGGGGGTCATTAGTCGGGTCAGCTTTCTGGAGCTGGGGAGGATGCCAGCAAGGGGCAGGGCTGGGTATGACAGGTTCCTGGCTGTTCCCTGAGCAGCACAGTGGCCATGGTGGCTTCTTTCATAGGTGACTGAGTTTTCTGATCTTTGTATGTTCCTGGGAAGATGACAAGAAGGACAGGAGCAGCCTTGAGGGTCCAGGAGCCTGGAGAGTGGAGCTGGAAGTGGTCATGGGCATTGGGTTGAGAACTGGGTGCTCAGGGGACCTGTGGGCAGTGGGCAGGCACAGTTGGGGAGCAGCGGGGGATGGCCAACAGGAATGTCCCATGAGAATATCTAGTGAGATGGGGCAGCAGGGTGCAGGGACAGAGGGAAGGTCAGGGTTCTGTCCTTTCTCCCAGGGACAGTGGGGTCCCTGGGAGAACTCCAAGCCTGTGGTTGGAGCTCTAGCTACAAGAAGAGCACATGAGTGCTTCCCCAGTGTGTCCTGGGACTTCTGTCTCTAATGAGGGAGGAGAGGAGGCATCGGTGGCTCGCAATGGAATATTCTGCCCAAGGGGAGTGTGTTAGTCCATAGACTGCTGAGTAACACAGAGGGAGCTTATGCAGCTCAGGTTAGCCCAATGCCAAGGGCCCACATCTGGTAATAATCTGGTGGCACGGGAGTAGAGCCAAAGATAGGGGAGGGGAACCACAGTGGACCAGAAAGGCTGTGGTCTGTGCTGTATGGGAGATGGAGAGAGACTGCCTCCTTGTTGCCTTAACAAGATCTTGGTCACCTGCTAAGGGTCCTATTGGAGCGGGGAGAGGGGGGCTAAGCAGATGGGAAGACTCTTCCCTGAGCCCTTTATTGTAGAGGAGGTGGGTAGAGAGGAGAGCCATTCGAGAACTTTATACATGCCTTTAGGATACAGGTGGTCCTTCAAGCCATCCGATGACTTCCCTGCCCCCATCCCAGTGCAGCCTGTCTCCCAAGCCTCAGGTTCCTTCCAAGAGAAAGATGCACAGCTGACTCTTCAGTCAGTCATGTGCAGTATCCTCTCCCGCTTGGGGCTCCTAGTGCCCTAGAAAGACCCTGTGCTGCTATACAGTGTGGTACAGCAGGGTGCTGTGGGGACCCAGTGGGGGTATTCTGGATCACGTGGGGTGCAGAGGTGCGCTGTAGCATCACGTGGGGTGCAGAGGTGCGCTGTAGCATCACGTGGGGTGCAGAGGTGTGCTGTAGCATCACGTGGGGTGCAGAGGTGCGCTGTAGCATCACGTGGGATGCAGAGGTGCGCTGTAGCATCACGTGGGATGCAGAGGTGCGCTGTAGCATCACGTGGGGTGCAGAGGTGCGCTGTAGCATCACGTGGGGTGCAGAGGTGCGCTGTAGCATCACGTGGGGTGCAGAGGTGTGCTGTAGCATCACGTGGGGTGCAGAGGTTGCTGTAGCATCACGTGGGGTGCAGAGGTGTGCTGTAGCATCACGTGGGGTACAGAGGTGTGCTGTAGCATCACGTGGGGTGCAAAGGTGTGCTGTAGCATCACGTGGGGTGCAAAGGTGTGCTGTAGCATCACGTGGGTATACTAAACAGTGTGGCGCATGGAACTGGCTGGTGTGCAGTGTAGTGTGTCCGGCACAACTGGCAATGTGTGCTGGGACAGCAGAATGTACTGAGGTGCAGTAGGGATGCTGGGTAAAGTGGAGTTTAGACATAAAGAGGAGTGGGCTAGAGTACAACAACCATTAGTACGGGGCTGGCCCCTCCTTGCCTGTGGGAAGCTTGGCTTGCTGTGCAGTCTAGGGCAGACCCAGTCTTTGCACAGCACCAAACCCCAGGAGTGCCTTGGTTCTGGTGAGGTGAGCAGGCCTTTGGGCCCTCAGGCAACTCTGTGACGTGCAGAGCCACTGTGACCCAGGCCACTCCCCCAGGCCACGGGCTGGTCACGTGACAAAGCGGCTGTGCTCAGTAGGCTTTAGAGAGTGATTAGATTTTAAAATATATTTGTATGACCCTTGTTTATTTATTTGGTGTATGCTTGTTGGGACACGCATGTACCACGGCATGCATGTGAAGGTTGGTTGTTGTGGAGTATTAGTTGAAGATGTGTTACATTTGTTCATGCTGTGGAGTATTTGTTTAATGATGCAAAGATGTGTTGGCATTCTTTTCTGTTGCATTTGCTTAATTCTGTGAAGCTGTGCTATTTTGCCTGCCTGCAGCACCTGATTGGACTAATAAAGAGCTGAACGGCCAGTAGCCAGGCAGGGAGTGGGAATAGGTGGGGCTGCAAGCGGAAAGAATACACAGAAGATAAAAATCGTAAGAGGGGGAGCAAAGAGGACCAAAAGGGGGAAGCAAGGGGCCAGCCGCCCAGCTACACAGCCAGACACAGAATAAGAAGGAAAGAAAAGATATACAGAAATAGAAAAAAGGTAAAGGCCCAGAGGCAAAAAGTTTGATGGGATAATTTAAGAAAAGCTGGCTAAAAATAAGCCAAGCTAAGACCAGGCATTTATAAGTAATAATAAGACTCCGTATATTTATTTAGGAACTGGGTGGACCAAAGAGAAAGAAAAAAAAAAAAGAACTACAGTTGATGGATAACTTGCCGTAGTCAGTTTTCTCCTTCCGCTGTGTAGGACCAGGGATCCAGTTCCGGTCGCTGGGCTTGGTGGCAAGTGCTGTCACCCACTAAGCCATCTCACTGGCCTGACAGAGACCATTGCAAACACTTTGGGTGCTGTTGGAATAGTCGTCCCCAGCCAGGCACTGACATTAAACTCTCCAACTGTCTTGATGAGCCGGTACCTGATCAAAGGATAACGGTGTTCTGGGTCCACCCACCCTGGGCTCGGTGCCGCCTTCCCCGGCAGGCAGTAGCAGTGCGGGGATGGGGTGGGGGTGGGGGGGGCTAGGAACAGGGATCCAAGCTGGTGTTTGCCTCCTTTGCCGACTTGTCCAAGCCCTACAAGACCCTTGCAGGCTGCAAGACATGCTATCCCTCTGCCCTTCTGCCTTGTGACCCTACACTGTGCTATGGTCCCTGATGCTGTGTCCCACCTGATTCCTTCCTGGGGGAGTTTCTGTCTGTTGGGGAGATGCTGAGGTTGTTCTGATAGAAGCCAGGTGTCCAGGGAGCCCTGTGTCCATCACAGCGAGCCATGGACCATTCAAGGGCACACGAGAGGGAAAATGCAGCAAGCTGACCACACCTGCTACAGGAGTCCAAGCTGATGCGAACTCCAGACTCAGATTCGCACCATCCTTCCCCTGTCAGCACTGGCTTTCTCCTCTCCTACTCCTGAATGGGATGGGCAGGGCATAGGATTATGTCTGCAGCTTGGGGGTTGAGAACAGTGCCTTTGTCTTCCCTTCGCCACAGAGTTATTCTCAGTGAGCGCGTGTGGCAATGGGGCATAAGTGAGTAGCCAGGTGCTCGCTCACTATTTACCCTGGGTGATCTGAGGACTTCAGAGACTGTGAGTGTGGCCACGTCTCAGAGACTGGCCTCCGTGTGCAATGCCACGGGAGGGGGAAGATGGAGGTCAGAGGGCTGATGGCCAGGCTCACAGGATGACTGCTTCTTGCTGGCCCTTCTGACCATCCCTGAGATTATAATGTATGGCCTCAGAATACAAACTCTGGAGGCCACCAGAAGCAATGACTGTCAACTCCTGAACATTTTACTAAGAAGGTTTGGATACCCAGTGCCCAAAGCTCCGTGGGTGCTGTGGCCCTGATCTCCTCGGGGCCTGGAGAGCTCTGGATGCTGAGAAGATGTTACCCAGTGGCTGCAGGTGTAGCAAGGGGAGGCTGCGGGGGGATGAATGGCTGCTTCACACCACAGACCTTCAGGTTCTCTCCAAAGTTCCTCTCTGCTCCTGTGGTTTGAAAGAACTCAGCTGGGCTTGGGACTCTGGCTCTGGCTTGAGGCTCCAGCCCCTGCCTTGGGCCTGAACCCCCTGACCCTAAGCCTCAGCCTCCTCTTCTCCTTCAGGGTCCAGGTGGAATTCTATGTCAATGAGAACACCTGCAAAGAGCGGCTCAAGCTATTCTTCATCAAAAACCAAAGATCCAGTGAGTCGGGGGCCTGGGGGAGGGGGGTGGGCAGGGTTGGGAGCCTGAAGAAATGTGCCAACTGCATGGACAGAGGGCAGAGGTCACCTTGACTTCCCGTTTTCTGACCTGTGGAGACATGACTCCCCCCATTCTGGACACTGAGTTGAATTGGGCTAGGCTGTCCCCAGGAGCCAGCTGGGCCATCTCCCGTGTCACCCAACCCACACCCTAGGAATCCCCATCTCCACACTTCCCCGACTCCTTCCCAGCTTTAAGCTTGGCCACTCTGGACCTACCTGAGATGCAAGAAGGGGCTTGGAAGTTAGGCTGTGGCGCCAAGTGTTTAAATCTGTTCCCGCGAGGGAAGCGCCCTCAGGAAATCCTCTGCACCCCAATCCTCTGCACGGAGCCTCAGTGACCAGAGGAGTCTGGCTGGGGAAGGGGTGCTGATCCATCTGTCCTCTGCATCTGGAATACAAGTGCGAGATGGAAGTCCATGCAGGGCCCCTTCAGGAGGGAGCTGTTGAGAGACCCCAGCAGAGCGGGTAGGCCTGCTCCTTGCAGCTCCTACCCTGATGTCACCCTCTCCACAGGCCTGAGGATCCGGCTATTCAACTTCTCCCTCAAGCTGCTCACCTGCCTGCTGTACATCGTCCGTGTCCTGCTCGACAACCCAGACCAGGGCATCGGATGGTGGGTGACCTGGGGGGCTGGGGTCCTCAGACTGAGCCTTTCCAATGATCCTCACTGGCATTTTGGGCATTCGTGTGGAAGACCTGTGACCAACACTTACCAGACTACTAGGGAGCCCTGTCACCAGAGCTTTGAAAGTCTTCTTCCCCTAGTGTGACCCCAACCTAGAGCCATGCCCAGACACCACTCAGTTGGGCCTAGAATGATGGCTGGCCCCCAATGTGGAGCTGTGCATGCAGGCACAGAGTGTGTTCTAACCATCTTGAGGAAGAGGTATCTGCTGTCAAGTGGGCTTAGAGGACCCAGCAGATGAGGCTGAGGATTCTTCCTCTGATGTCTTCTCAGTAATCCTCCCACTGCCTGGCTGCTTTGAGACGTCAGTGCTGTTTCCCAGCCCAGATCCTTGCAGGGTGTCATTGTCTTCCCTGAGAGCTGCTGGTCTCTCAGTGCCTGGGGAGGCCTTGGCATGCTTCCGGTTCATCTCTGGACTGATCCAGAAGCCCTCAGTGCCAGGATTGTCTTGAGTTGTGCCCCGTGGGGTTCGGAAGCTGGGCCCTGGGCCACGGGCGCGCTTGTCACTCCTCCCTCCTACTCTGCCCCCTCTTATCCTCTCAATTCTATTCTGAGGTGACGCTCTTCCCCCAGGTCTGAGTTCCTGCATCTGTCACTTCCTGGTTTCCCACAGCCCTCTGAGGATGCTGCACTTGGCCCTTCACTTTGTTAGTTACTTCTGCCAAGAACATTTCTTTTGAACTCTGCTGGCCTCTGACTTGCAGGCCAGTGGGTTTGACAAGTGGGCTCAGATGCCACAGGACTCCTTAGTCAGAGCCAAGAGTTTGAGGGCTACTGCTGGGCCAATCGTGGACCCTGCCAACATTGACTTACTTCTTGGGCTACCCAGAGCAGGCTCTTCCTGAACTGCTGAGGTCCTGTAAATCTCCGGGAGGAGGCCAGCCCCTGGAGCTTGTGTGCAGAGTTGTACTGAATTCCTTATTTTCATCTGTTGCCCACTTTCGGGAAAACTAGAATTCCCAGATCGGAAACCCTCACATGCTATTGAGAATAAACCTTTTATCACTGCACAGGAGGTCAGAGGAAGGAAGACCCCTCCGTGGCTGTTTGAGGGGAAATAGGGGCTACCGCTGACTCAAAAAACTCTCTTCTGGGTCTATTACACCTTTTCCAAACCCCCGAGGCTTCAGGACATCTGCTTCCACCTCCCTAGAGGACCCAAGTCTGTTGAATTCATCACCATCACTAGCAGGGCTAATGGGCTGTGGGGGATATGATGAATATTTGGGTGATGGACGGATGGGTGAATGCTGCATAGCTGTACACCGGATGGGTAGATGGATGGATAGACGCATGGGTAGTCGAATAGGGGATGAGATGCTGAGTAGATGTTGGGTAAGAGGATGCATAAGGAGATGGATACAGGAATTACAGATCAGGTGATGATGGATGCATGGACCAAGGATGAGATCATACCTAGATAGACGTATGGATGAATGTCGATGAGAGATGAATGGATGGATGTTGGATAGAATGATGAACACAGGTAAATGGACGCATGGGTCATAGATCAGATGATGATGGATAATAGATAGGTGAATGCACGGACCGTAGATGATGCAAAGGAGGGATAGGTGAGTGGTTGCTGATGAAGGATAAGTAGGTAGATGTTGGATAAGAGGCTGAGAGGAAGGCTCAGGGACTTCGGTGGGTACTGAGTGAATCAACCCCAATAAAGCTCAGGTGAGGTGAGGACAGGGAAGAAGTGGCTCCTTCCTGGGTTCTCTGAGCAGTGAGGTCCCCGTGGTAGCCAACCCTGGTGCTAGTTATGGCCTGAAGCAGAGCTAGAATGTTGGCTATGCCCTGCTACCTCTCATCAGCTGATTCCAAGGTGCTTGGATATGCCTATCTTTAAGTGGCTTGGGGGATGAGGGTCGTTAATTCATCTCTTTCTGACTCTCAAAAACTATCCAGGCTGGTTCAGGCAGCTCCGACCTCCAGCGGGCATCAATGTCACACTGGGCCATCTGTGGTTATACAGGAGCTTGTTGTTGGCTCAGGCTGAGTCTTCACTTTCTCCTGAGCAGCAGCTCACTGCAGGGCCCAGACCTCTAGACAGGGACGTGTTCTCTATGCTTCTTGTTTCGAGAGCCTCCTCACGTGGTCACGGCAGGCCAGGGAGGCCCCGCACATGCTGAAGCATCAGCTCCAGTTGGGGCATACGGTGGGCCCTGAGTGAGCCAGTGGGTGCCTTTCCCAATTTCCCTGAGCCCATAGCAGCTCTGGAAAGGACCCTTGGCATTGGTCCTGGAGGTCTGGGACTGGGCCAGTGCTTTTGTCTCTCCACAGCTGGGGCTGCACGAAGTATAACTACACTTTCAATGGCTCATCCTCCGAGTTCCACTGGTGAGTTTGCTCCTGGCTCCCATTTGTCAGGGCCATACTGGGCCGGGCCAGGAACGGGGTAGACAGATGTGGTCTATGGGAGTTTAACTTTCTGGCCCTAGTGAAGCCAATGCACACCTGAGGTCCATTAAAGTCCCTGGGGTATGTTCAGCTGCACCCTTGCACCCTGGCTGAATCTGTACCGAGGATCTTCCCCATCAGAGAGGAGGAATTTTGAATGAAGCACATGTTTCTCCACTCACCCTCCACATCTGGCTAGTGGGCCCTCACTACCTCGGGAACATTCTTCTGGAGCCTGAAGAGGAAGTGCCCTGGCAGCTCTCACCCTGGCCGGGCCTCACCTCCCTTTTTTCCCCAGGGCTCCCATCCTGTGGGTGGAGAGGAAGATGACTTTGTGGGTGATTCAGGTGAGTCCCAGGCTACCCCTGCACCCTGCACAGTGGGTAATTCAGGTGAGTCCCAGGCTACCCCTGCACCCTGCACAGTGGGTGATTCAGGTGAGTCCCAGGCTACCCCTCCACCCTGCACAGTGGGTGATTCAGGTGAGTCCCAGGCTACCCCTCCACCCTGCACAGTGGAGGCTGCTTGTGTGGACTCAGGAAGGAGAGGGCTTGGGTTAAGTAAGAGAACATAAGTCCTATTCAGCAAGCAAGGGCCTCAGGCTCACCCATGAAGCAAGGGACTTAGGCCCAGTAAGGCCTGAGCTCGTACTGTAGTTTTCCCAGATCGCTGAGGACATACTTCCCTCTTCATTTCTTTCCTGATCAGAACCTCTCCTCCCTGCTGACCCACCCTCTCCTTACTGTCTACCTGAGAAGTAGGTAGGGGTCAGAAACACAGGCCAGCTTCTGAGGGGGTCTTCCCTAACTATGTGCCAGAGGCCTAGCCTGAAGGGTCCCATAGGACTCATAGATGCCTGTAGCGGAGGCTCCATCCATACCCAGGGCCCAAGGAGTACTGCCAACCCAGCCTCATGCCCTCACTGCCACCTCTGCCTCCTAGGGTGGCTTTAGTGATGCTCTTACCACCCCCCTACTTCATTGGCACTGATTGTCCACAGGGTGTCCCAGCAGGGCAGGGATGGCGTCTGGGCTGCCTTCTACCAACCCTAAGGCCTAGAGTAGCTGCCTGCAAGTCTTCCCAATCAAGACCATCTTACTTCAGCAGCAAGGGTGCAGGCAGCCCTGTACACACACACACACACACACACACACACACACACACACACACACAAGAGCCCCTCAGAGGTCAGGCCCTGTTCCCAGATCTGCTCCGAGTCTCTTTCCTTTCTTCACTCAGGTCATTGTGGCCACAATAAGCTTCTTAGAGACCATGCTCCTCATTTACCTCAGCTACAAGGTGAGTCGCTCCCTGCACCTTCCCCGCCCTGGTTTCCACCATGCCCTTTCTCCACAGCCCCTCCCTTAGCACCTATGATCTAAGGACTGCCCACTCCCAACCCTTACCTCTGCCTACCTTCCAAGCTCCCAGTTCCCTTCCCTGCTCCTGACTACCCCTTGCTGGCTCTGAAGTACCTCTGGCCCCCAGGGCAACATCTGGGAGCAGGTCTTCCATGTTCCTTTCGTCCTGGAGATGATCAACACGCTGCCCTTCATCATCACGGTGGGTGAGCCCCAGCCCCAAGCTCGGCTACCTGAGCCCTACCTGACCTCTCCCCCACACACCACAGGTCTTCTGGCCGCCTCTTCGGAACCTGTTCATCCCCGTGTTTCTCAACTGCTGGCTGGCCAAGCACGCGCTGGAGAACATGATCGTAAGTGAGCACTGGCTCCTGTTGGCTCCTTGAGAACAGTTTCCCCACCTGCTGGCAGGACCAGGCGGTGGCCCAGAGACTGCCTGCCATGTGACACATTCCAGTCCAGCCAGCCGTGAGCTTCCTCTTTCCCTGAAGACAGCTTTCCCAGGGCTGGGGAGAAGGTGGGACAGAGTGTGCAGATGTGAGTAAGCACAACCAGAACCAGGCTGCAAAATCAGGGCTGGAAGAATGCAGGCTCCGACTATCCCTATGGCTAGCCTCTGCTGGAATAAACCCATCTCCTGGAAATGAGAGCCAGGATGACAGCTGTCTCCCTGGTGGCCTGCACCTTCCTGGCCAGATCCCTTGACTCAGCTCTGTCCCACTTGCACAGTGATGTAAGAGTCTTGAAGCCAAAGATGCTCACACCTATCTGCCCTCTGGCACATTTTGCTCACCCTGAGACCAAGCTGAGGTCCATGTGACCAGCACCGGGCAATGTTGCCCGTAGCCCTCTCTTGGGAAGGAATTATAACCAGATCTCTGCTTATTATGTGTGGGAGTGTCTATGGTTCCTGCCTTCTGATGGCTGCATTCTCTGCAGAATGACTTCCACCGTGCCATCCTGCGCACGCAGTCAGCCATGTTCAACCAGGTGCTGATCCTCTTCTGTACCCTGCTGTGTCTCGTCTTCACGGGGTGAGCGCCCTAGTCACCACGTGGTCGCATCAGGTAGCCATGGAAGACCGCAAGCCTAGGAGATAAATCAGGGGAGGTGACAGAAGAGGCACAAAGAGAACTGTAGAACTTAGCTCCAGACTCTTGTGTCCGGAGATCAGGGACACAATGGCACAACATCCTACCTGCAGGCGCCTGCCCAACTGGCTGGGTTTGCAACTCTCAAGGGAACTGGCCCCTAGGCTGAGTGTGGGCCCTTTGGTTTGAGGTCCATTTGAGAACGAAGTCTAGAAGCAGCCAGGGTCTCTTGGAGGGTCACTTAGAGTGGGGAGCTTCTGGTCACGTGGGCAGACCTTCCAACCTCCTGCATCTACCTGTGGAGTGGCCCTGTTCCATGTCCCCAAGAGGCCCAGTCACGCCTGCTATCCCTCAGGCAAGGATGAGCTGGCTAGGAGTGGCTGCAGGTCCTGGAGGACAGGTTGGCAGGGCTTGGGGCAGCCCCACCCCGTCCCTGCTACAGCCATACTCCTTTGCGGCTGAAGTGTACCCCTCACCATGGCAGCCCCACCGCCTTACTACTGACTGACATCACCTGCGGGTGCTGGGCATCCAGACCCAACTCTACAATCTCACTCACTCAGTGTCCCAGTGATCAGGAATGCGTCACTTCGGTCCTAGGTGATAGGGTCCCCGGGACTGGTAGAGCCTTACTCCTCTGGAAGGTGGGGAGGTGGGGAGGCCCTGTGTCCGTGTTCACAGCAGCCAGCTCAGGTATCCCCACTCCACATTGTAGCCTTGTCTCCCCTGCCCTCCCTGCTGCAGTCTACCCTACTGCTGCAATCCCTGCTCCCCCTGCTGCAGCCTCCCCCCCCCCACTGAAGCCCCTCCCTGCCACTGCTGCAGCCCTGTTCTCCCGATTTCTAGGACCTGTGGAATCCAGCACCTTGAGCGGGCAGGTGGGAACTTGAACCTGCTGACTTCCTTCTACTTCTGCATCGTCACTTTTTCAACTGTGGGCTTTGGTGATGTGACACCCAAGATCTGGCCATCCCAGCTGCTGGTGGTCATCCTGATCTGTGTGACCCTTGTGGTACTCCCGCTGCAGGTGAGTCACCATGCTCAACACAGGGACAGCCAGGAGTCATTCCATGAGGAGTGGCATAAGGACAGGAGGGACCTGTGGGGTCGAGCACACACGTCAGGAGGTCGTTCCCAGGAGAGACTGGAGAGAAGGCATCCCCTGTCTATGGAGGGTCATTGCAGAGGTTCTCCCTTGACTCGAGTCAACAGTGAATTGTTCTGCCAAAGAGCAACCATGGAAGACAGGCTTTTCCTTCCAGAGGGTCTGAGGTGCCCAAGTGACCCCCCAAGAACCTATGCAGAGATGGATTGTTGGGGTGAACTTCACCCTCTTTCCCAATCACAGCTAAACAACTTTTAGGGCTACAAGGGGCAACTGGAAGCACCATTGCTGACCCTGAGCTCTGACCCTGGGCTAGTCCCACTTCTAACCTTGCAGCCCTGAGCCTCAAGCCCAGCAGACACCCCTTACTTCTCCCGGCCCCTGTCCTGAGAATGCTGCCCTGAAAGCCTACAGTGTACTAATCCTGTCCCTGTCACACATCACTGCCCTTCCAGGCCTCTCTCCCCAACCTGTTAGCTTTTCTGTGCCCAGAAGCCGGTCCTGCATCCTGCTTCGAGCTGCTGGTCTGGAGTGTGTGCTGTGCTTCTAGCTGGCGGCCTCAAGCATTCCGCTGGTAGCTGCTAGTCTGTGAACTCATTCCTTGCCTTGTTTAAGGGTCCTGCCCTTCTCCAGGCAGCTGAAGTTTTAACGAGGTCTAATACACCAAACTTTCTCTTAACATTTTCTTCTCTTACCTGAAAAGGCCACTTCCTCCCTCCGCTGTAAGTCTGTTTTCTTGCAAAAGTTTTAGGTTATCTCTTCACATGGAGCTGCAGGGGGCTAGCGGGAGCCCTGGGAGGTCCCATGGTTGTGGTGGCCTCCTAAGCGTACCCTCCATGGTATGGGCATCTCCATATGACCATGTGGTCCTTGTCCCACCTACAAGGACCCATGGGTATTGGATTTAGTAGTCACCATAATTCAAGATGATCTCAGGTCAACAGATTAAAGCTGCAAAAACCCCCTTTTCCAAATCAGCTCCTGCCTCAAGATTCTGAGCAGACATACACTTTAGGGGTCACTGTGAACCCTTTGAACCCTTCATTAACTCTCTGACCCCCTCACCATAGCCTGCAAGACAGGCACTCTTCTCATACTTTCCAAGTGAGGAAACTGAGGCCTGAGAGAGGTCAGAAGCAAGCCCAGGTTGTCCAGCAGCAGTGCCCTGCCATGGGCCACCAAAAGGGAGCTCCTGTGTTCCCCAGCCCGAGGATCTTGAACACCCATGGACCACCTGCAGGGAGCCCCTGTGTTCTCAGCCCGAGGGTCTTGAACACCCCATGGTCCACCTGCAGGGAGTCCCCATGCTCCCAGCCCGAGGGTCTTGACCACAGGTCTCCTGGTGAGGACCTGTGGAAGTGAGATGCAGACTTGAGAATGGACATAGTGGTCAGGGTCTGCTGCCACAGTCCACTCAGAAATGCTCTAAGTCCATGTCTGGTTCTGATGCTCAAGATGAAACAAGCAGTGGGCATCTGACCTCAGAGCCATATGCAGGGTGAAGCCTTGGGCAGAGCCAGTGCTGCCCAGGCATGTGGCCCAGGCAGATGGGAACATGGCAGTTCTTGTAACTCTTCACACCCAGCCCTAGAGGACCCCACTGGCAAGGACTGAATGTGTGGTGTCTGCATCAGGACCTCATCTGGTCACTGTTAGAGAGAAATCCCTAATTTCAGTGCTGAGCGTTTCCTAATACTGTCAGGAAAGCTGATAGGCAGAGCCAAGACTCTGTCTGTCCAGATGTCAGAGTATAGACTCTGGCACCCACTACTGGCCATGTAGCTTCTGAGGCCATGAGCTAGACTTCCCATGGCTGGAGTCACACACCACAGTTTCTGACACCTCTTTATATATGCCATCTCCTGGTCCTGCTCTGGTTTCTGCTAACGTCACCGTCCCCATCACTTCTACATCCTGCCAGCCAAGCAGACCTGCTCTTACTCTCTGCCCTTAGCACCTGCCCCACCCTCCTTTGTCCCCCACTGGATGCCAGTGTCCACCCCCCCTCTCCCCACAGTTTGAAGAGCTTGTCTACCTCTGGATGGAACGGCAGAAGTCAGGGGGTAACTACAGCCGCCACCGAGCACAGACGGAAAAACATGTGGTCCTGTGTGTTAGCTCCCTCAAGATTGACCTCCTCATGGATTTCCTGAATGAGTTCTATGCCCATCCCCGTCTCCAGGTAAGGCTGTAGGCACCCCTGGGGAGCCTCAGACTCTTCCCAGGCTCCCAAAGCAGTCACCTCCCCCCACCCCCTCGCCCCCATTATACAAGACTGTCACATGCTTGAGCATGGTACCTGAGCACTCTAGTCCCTGGTTATTGTGTCTGGTGTGTGTTTGGGGGGGGGCTGTGGTGGTCCCATAAGGCCCTGGGAATGACACTATCAAGGAAACAATACAGGCTGGGGGGACAGGATCCGGCTCAGAGGCACTGACTTACAACCTGACCAGCAGGACTACTACGTGGTCATCCTGTGTCCCTCTGAAATGGATGTCCAGGTGCGCAGGGTACTGCAGATTCCCCTGTGGTCCCAGCGGGTCATCTACCTCCAGGGCTCTGCCCTCAAGGACCAGGACCTCATGCGAGCCAAGTGAGTGCCGGCCAGGACAGTGCAGCTAGACCTAGGCCTGAGGCCACGGGGAGTCCCCAGGTAGAAGTGGAACCATGTGACAGGCATGGCTTGGCACAGAGCCTGAGGCAGGCAGGGGTCCCAGGTGGAGGCAGGGCCAGGGTGGGTGAAAGGTCAGGGTCTGGGCCCAGGTGAGCGGGACCCTAGCGTTTGTCCATCCCTCTCTGCTAGTCACGGCTACACAGCCTAGCAGACACACCTGGCCAAGCTGTGTTCTTCCGCTGTGGGTCTCGCCTTTGGGCATCTTTCCCTCTCTTGCTCTGAGTCTGGGGATTTTTCTCTGTCAGATTTCAGGAAGCTTAAAATAGACCAGGGGTGGGGGTGGGGGGGAAACCTGGCTTCTGAGAGTCAGTGGTAAAGACACGAGGGCTGAGGGTGGCTCTTGATTTAAAGACAAGTTGACAGAGCGTCTTGAGGTGACAAGAATGTGCTGTTAACATGTAACTGGACTGCGCTACTGCATCATCTGGGACTCTTCCCCCAATGCCTCCCATGCCACATTTTCATTCCAGAAGGTTCTTGTACCCTTCGTTGTGTGGTACAGGTGGTGCATGGCCAAGGGCAAGCAGAACAACAACCCCAGTCTCTCATCCCCAGAATCCTGAGCCTCGGCTCCCATGGGGATCCTGCCCAGTTCACATGAGACTGTAGCTGCTTGTGTCCAGCTCTGGACTGGTAGATGGGACAGAGGAAGTGGTAGCCAAGCAGGGAGGCACCCACGGCTTTTGTGGGGCAGGCGTGAGGCTTTACTGCCCTGTTTGTTGGGTAAAGGTTTCTCCAACCAGCTCTCAGCAGAGTCAAGTTGTTTCTGTAGCCAGTCTCCTGGGAACCTGGAAGGAGTTAGGAATGACCACCCAAGACTGGGCTGCTAAATATTCAAGCAGAAGAGGAGACAAGCTTTATGGTCTAACTTAGGGTGTATAGGAGCCCAGGAGACAGGCCCCAGATGCTGGGCATTGCCCCACAAAAAGTCAGCGTCCCTAGGACCTCGGTCATCAGCACCATTGAGACAAGCTCTCAGGAGGACCCACTCTTTCTGGCCCTAAGCCTCTGACAACTGTAAGCAGAGTCCAGAGTGTGGATGAATGTGGTGGATCGTGGCTTAGAACCCCCTCTTGGGCACCATCATGCCACAGCTTGGGAACCCTGGCCAATCAGTGTCTCCAGGGCAGGCTTGGCCCATGGATTTTGTTCGGCATCTGAGCTTCGACTCTGCTATGAGTGTCCAGGCATTCTGACCTGTCCAGAATGTTCCAGGAGGATCTGGGGAGGCTAGGAGGCCTGGGATGCCCTGCAGGATTTGATGCTGGGACCTGCTAAGCCAGGCCAGACTACCTTAGCAAGGCCCCCTGCTGGGCCATCCTCTCTCTCACCCTTCATACACCGGGCCCCTCCTGACCTCCTGACTTCCTGACCTCCTCCTGGGGAGGCCCTCTGGGTCTATAGCCTCGCTCAGCAGCTGGTGCTCTACAGGATGGACAATGGAGAGGCCTGCTTTATCCTCAGCAGCAGGAACGAGGTGGACCGCACAGCTGCGGTGAGTTCAGACACATTCCCCCCAAGCCTGCGCTTCCTGCCTACCCTCAGTGGTAGGCCCTCCATCACCAACCACACCTCCCCCAGGATCACCAGACCATTCTTCGAGCCTGGGCTGTGAAGGACTTTGCCCCCAACTGTCCCCTCTACGTCCAGATCCTCAAGCCCGAAAACAAGTTTCACGTCAAATTTGCTGGTGTGTTTGGGGCCCTGTGGCATCATGGGCATGCAGACTGCAAGGGGGTGAAGGGTGGGGTGAAGTAAAGTATTCTTCTCATAAGATCAAGGAGGGTTCATCCTGGGGAGAGCATGCCCACCAGATCTCTACATTAGAGAATGGAGAGCTACCAGGGGTAGCCTTGGCAGATGATCTGGCCTCTACCTGGGGCCGAGATCGGTGGGAACAGGAGCCAGAAGTGGTGTGGGAGGCAAGGACACTATCTGATCAGAACCTCCATGGCCAGAGCCCATGGTGGGCACCTGGGGGACAGGTAAGGGCCCACCTGGGTAGAACTGGAGTGGCCCCAGAAACACAGTTGCACCTTAGGGTTTCAACATGCAGCTCGCCAAGGTGCTGAACCCCTGCTGAGTAGGAGCTGGCTGCTCAGGCTTCCAGGGGCACCGAGCAGGAGAGCCTTGACACATTCAGAAAGATGTGGGTGCTGTGTAGGGGGTACCACAGACAGCAGGGGTGGCAGGCACTGACCCTGCAGTCCCCACAGACCACGTGGTATGCGAGGAGGAATGCAAGTACGCCATGCTGGCCCTGAACTGCATCTGCCCGGCCACCTCCACCCTCATCACCCTGCTGGTGCACACGTCCCGTGGCCAGTGAGTGCCCTGTGCCAGACCGACTACCACGCCCTGGCCGTCCCGACCAACCCCACAAGGCAGGGCGGGCTCCCTGGAGGAGGAGGGCATGTAGTGGGCAGAGGTCTGGCACAGGAAGGGGGTCCAGGGAGATGCAGGGTGCATTTAACCAATTGGGTAGGAGGGCCAGCCCTGACTGAGGGTGATGGCCTCCTAACCTTACCCTGCTCCTCTGGTAGGGAAGGACAGGAATCTCCAGAGCAGTGGCAGCGCATGTATGGGCGCTGCTCGGGCAATGAGGTGTACCACATCCGCATGGGCGACAGCAAATTCTTCCGGGAGTATGAGGGCAAGAGCTTCACCTACGCAGCCTTCCACGCACACAAGAAGTACGCGGGACTCGGGGCTGAATACAGGGTTGGAGCCCGCTGTCCCCACCATCACCCTACCCAGGGCCAGGTCAGCATGGGTGGGGCCCTGGGGCAGGAAAGTCACAGAATCTCAACCAAGGACAGCATAGCTTGGCTCTGCCTACCTGGTGAGGACGGCCAAGTCAGGACATCCCAGAACAAGGCTCATGTAAGAACCTGCCACATAGCTTCTTCTGAGGCTGCCCTGGGGTCCTTAGGTCCCCAATACCCGAGGAGAGGGCTTGTCCAAGAGGTTCAAGTGGGGTCCCTGGGAGGAGAATGAGTAGTTCAGGGGGGCAGCCTGAGCCACAGGGTGCCAGGAGTGACCCTGAGCTCCAGGCCATGTCTGCTCAGGTATGGCGTGTGCCTCATTGGGATGAAACGTGAGGACAACAAGAGTATCCTGCTGAACCCGGGGCCACGGCACATCCTGGCCGCCTCTGACACCTGCTTCTACATCAACATCACCAAGGAGGAGAACTCGGCCTTCATCTTCAAGCAGGAGGAGAAGCAGAAGAGGCGGGGTCTTGCAGGGCAGGCACTGTATGAGGGGCCATCCCGTCTGCCAGTGCATAGCATCATTGCCTCTATGGGTGAGCTGGGGCAGTATGCAGGTGGTAGGTGGGTGGCTTCCAAGGGTGTGTTTCACACACCACCTGCCACTGGGCAGGAGACCCCTGACCCCTGAGGCTCAGCTCTTTCTTGGACAGTGTGAGCCTCTCCGGGCCTCGAATTGTGGATCTGTCCAATTGGGGTACCCCCCACCAGTCAGAGTTCTGGTGAGCATCGGTTACCTGGGTAACTGAGAGCCTGTGGGGGTACTGTAGCAGTTAACTACCAACCAGAGGCCCCTGTAGTTCTATCAGCCCAGAGCATCCCTTGAATAGATGAAAGCCCTGGCATCCACTAGGGGTAGATTGTCTGAAATTGGCCACAGCTTAGCCTCAAGGCTCTTCGCAGGGACTGCTGTCTTCCTAGAACTGGTCCCAGTGACTTCCTGAGCAGGGCTGGGCCAAAACTCGGAAGGTGGTTCTTCTGGCATGTTTCATCCCCTGCCAGCCCTCCAGGGGACAGCAGGGAACAGGAACAGGTCATTTAAACTCTCAGGCCACAGACCCGCAGGTAATCCAGGGCAATCACCATCTCATGTGGTGCTAGACCCAAGCTGTGACCCTCAAAACAAGTTGATGCTAATAAGTGCCCACCATATGCCCCATCTAAGTGGTCTCTAGGGACCGGGTGCTTTGACTCTGTGGTACACATTCTCAGCCACGTGTGACATGAGCCAGCAGCTGCCTGGCTCTGAAGTCACTCCTGCAGTAACAGCTTGCCCTGGCAGTCAGGCCTGAGGGAGAGCTTGGGGTTGGGGTTCTTCTGCTGTCCAGCCCAACCTCCATCCATTGCTTGTATTTGCTCACGCCCATGCCTGAGACGGAGTGGCTCAGGAAGCCCTTCCACCCACTCCTCAGTTCTGGCCCACAGAGGCTATGAGCTGCATCCTTGAGTCGGCCAACGACCCCAAGCTAGCAGCCCTGAGCTGAACTGGGAGCACCAGAAACCAGCAAATGCAAAATGGCCACACTGCTCCTGTGTTCCTAGGTGGCCACCCTTTCTAGCCATGTCCTTAAAGTGGATCGACCAGTTTCCCATAAACCTCAAGGGCCCCACCCTCAGGAAGTCAGAATCAGTCACAGCAACCCAGTATGGATGGGGCCCTTGCTGGGGGCCAATCACCACCCCTCAGGGCCCCCCCATGTCCTGAAGGGGAAACTGAGACTCAGGGATGTGCTGAAATTCCTAAGGCCGCACAGCTAGCCTAGAGAGTGGGGTAAGAAGGGCTGCTGGTCAGGTTCAACCCCTCTGTCCAGGGACAGTGGCCATGGACCTGCAGAACACAGACTGCCGGCCCTCCCAGGGTGGCGGTGGTGGTGGCGGCAGCGGCGGTGGCAGCTGCAAGCTGACTCTGCCCACGGAGAATGGCTCTGGTAGTCGGCGCCCCAGCATCGCACCAGTCCTGGAGCTGGCAGACAGCTCAGCCCTGTTGCCCTGCGACCTGCTAAGTGACCAGTCAGAGGACGAGGTGACGCCCTCAGACGACGAGGGGCTCTCTGTGGTTGAGTGAGTGCTAAGTGGGGCTCAGCTTTCAGTGGGAGGGAAGGGTCCCCAGTGCTGGGTATAGAGGCAATCCCTGCTTCACAAATGGGTCTTCTGGGTGGGGCCAGGGAATCACCCCAAGCCTAGTCCTGGGGAGCACTCGAGAGCATGCTGGCAGAGATGTACTAGGCTGCCACCCTCCCCCTGGCCTTGGCTGGAGTCAGAGATAATGGGACTCAGAGGCCCCATTCAGTGGCCTATAGAAGCAGCGTGGGTGATGGGGTAGCATAGCCCCATGACATCTCAACCACTGAGCTATCGGCCCTCGGTTATTCCATGAGTTGGGATAGAGCCAGGCAGTGAATCACAGACATTCCTGAGCTAACATCACAGCTGAATCAGATTCTCTTGGTACTGTGGGGTATGGCACCTCATTTCAGGTGGGAATTCTTGGGGCAAGGTCTGTAGAAGTCACCAGCAGGTGATTTGGCTAGACCTTGTCCAGAACCAGAGACTACAAGCCTGTCTCCAGTGGACATTCTGGCTGGGGTCTGAGGCCAAATCTTCCTGGCTGAGACCAAGAGGGACATTAGTAAGTCCTCAACAGTTGAGTTACCTTGACCTCAGTTAGGGCATCCTCCTTTTGGGAGCTGCTCTAAGGTTGAGGGGTCAATGCTGGGGCTCCCAGATCCTGTAAGCAGAAAGTACATGGGTCCTTATAGCTATGTCCCTTGAGGTACATGGAAACAGAACTAGAGGGTGGTGGCCAGGGCCCAGTGTCAAAGCATGACATGGTGTGTATTGAGCACTGTAGGGTGGGGAGGAAGGGAAGCAGCCTTCTGAGAGGCTAGTGTAGCCCACTGGAGGCACAAGCCCAGGTACCTGCCTATCACCTGGGGTGCCATGGACATCCCTCAGTGGGCTGGTGATTACAGCCCTGGTGTTCTCAGCTTCTAGGCTCCAAAGGGGGAGGGAGGGAAGGAGGGAGGGGGAGAGAGAGAGAGAGAGAGAGAGAGAGAGAGAGAGAGAGAGAGAGAATGTATGTGCATTGTGTGTGTTCACGTGGCATATGTATGGACTTGTGTGGAAGTGGGTGAACATTGCTTGTATGTGCATGTGTGCGTGCATTTGTTCCTGTGTTTTCTTCCATGTGTATACATGTAAACATCTGCACTGAGTATATTATGTGTGGAATTTTTCCCCGGGGACATAAGGGATCCCATGGGTTACAAGCTACCTGCCTATCCCCCATCTGAGTAGCTAAGGACTGACCATTGGAAGGATGCTCCCAGCCCTCTTGGGTCCTGCGGAGGGGAGTGGTAACAAGTGGTTTCTCTGCACCCCACCTCAGCCTGGGCCATTCTAGGACCTTGGTGTACCTGTCCCAGCCCTAACCTGGGATGCAGGGACAGGTCCCTGAGGACTTGTCTCTTGTGACTGTCCCAGCAGATGTAGGGATTAGGAGCTGGGAGACAGTAAGGCATCTCTGCTAGTACCAGGTGACTCCATGAATAGTCCAGGTAAAGGGTGCCATGCTGTGGTCCCTGTCTTCATCCAGGTACGTGAAGGGCTACCCCCCCAACTCACCCTACATTGGCAGCTCCCCAACCTTATGCCACCTCCTGCCTGTGAAAGCTCCCTTCTGCTGCCTGCGACTGGACAAGGTAAGGCTGAGTCTCTGCAGCGGCACCCTAGACTCCACTGTGGCCACCATGTATTTCGGGGATGCTGCAATTGAGCAGGAGCAGACCCCCTTCTACCTCACCCACCCACTCTCCGCCTCCCTGCTCTGAACTCACGGGCTGAAAGCAGGTTAGGACCCCCGAGCCCTGAGCCCCCAAACATCTTGCGTGTTCCCAGAGGAGGAGGACTCCTTCTCTCCTCATATAGCCCATCCCCAGAGTCAGCCAGAGCCGGGGTCTCCTGCCAGGGGAACCCAAGGCTCCAACGGTCTTGTCATTCTTTAAGTCAGCACACACCTTCCTGTCTTCCTGGGATCCCTTGTTGACCTCTGAAGAGCTTGGATCCTGTGTTCAGGGCAACAGAACTCCATCTATGATCGAGCCAGCCCATGCATCTGGGCTGAGCACCCTGAAGCGGGATGGGGCTCAGCTGGCCGCGTCTCTGGCCATGCTGTCCCGCTGTGACTATCTCTATGGTCCAGTCACTGCTGAGATCAGGGCAGGATGGCTTCTAACCTTCCCCACTCTGAATCAGCTCTCTTAATTCTAGATCCCGCCAGTAGTTCTCCTCAGCATGTCGCCAAGGAAACCATCCTTGCACTCACGTGGTGGAGGCGCATGGCCTCTCGTTTTACTCAGGGCCCATACTCATGTTGTTTTGGGATCTGAGCCCTTTGATGCTTGCCAGCCTCTCACACTTCCTCCCTGTGCATGCCCAGCTCTAGACTGGGACCAGGCACCTCCAACTGAGGTCTGACTCAATTTAGGGAAAGGGAACTGAGAAAACAGATGAGCAGATCAGATGCTGCCTGAGACCTTGATTCTGAGACGTGTGTTTGTGTGTGTGTGTGTGTGTGTGTGTGTGTGTGTGTGTGTGTACACAACTTGGCCCTCTGTATTTCTGTAGCTAAATGCTGCAGTGACTGGCTTACACCCAGCTTTGTGGGACACTGACTTTAGTGGCGGCCAGCAGGATGAGCCCTGGTGGCTGGTGGCCCAGTATCTACCCAGGGCTCCCATGTGCTCCCGTGTTGCACACCCCTGCTATTGTTGGCCCACCAGCTTCTCCCATAGCCAGGGTGGTTGCCCAGCCTGGGTTTCCAACATCCCCAGGGCTGCAAACACAACAGCTATGAAGATGCCAAGGCCTATGGGTTCAAGAACAAACTGATTATCGTCTCTGCTGAGACGGCGGGCAACGGGCTCTACAACTTCATCGTGCCACTGCGTGCCTACTATCGGTCTCGCCGGGAACTCAACCCCATCGTGCTGCTGCTTGACAACAAGTGAGACACTGTGCACTCCCATAATGCCTCTCTTCCCGTGCCAGGACTGCTGGCCAGTTCCCTGCTGTCTTCCATGGCTATGCCTTCTATATCTTACTGGCCTTAGCAGCTTCCTCCTCTAGTTTCTCCTGTAGCCTCTTTACATCACGTCCCCACAACCTGACAGTTCCCGTGGCCCACGGGGATCCCCAAAACCATAGCTCCTTTCCTCCAAGGACCCGGAAGCATGGCAGCCAGAGCCCAAGGTCCAGTCTTGGCTATATAACCTCAGCAAGTCCAGGGCCTCAGTTTCCCCTGGGTTGAATAAGTGGCAGAACTTTTGGCCTTAAGTTCCCCTCAGTCCCATGTCTTGGGGGCCCCAAGAGTGTAGAGAGGATAAAGCATAGAGCAAGTGACACCTCTCGGCCCTGCTGTCCCCACAGACCTGACCACCACTTCCTGGAGGCTATCTGCTGCTTTCCCATGGTCTACTACATGGAGGGCTCCGTGGACAAGTAAGATGAGATCAGCCACGGCCACGGTGCCTGCTGTCCCTCCACCGTCCTCCCCCAGAGCTCCTCAGTGAGCACTCAGCCCAGACCCGGGGAAAGAGAGGGAGGTTGAGAGGGACCCAGTGTGTGAGGGGGAGGGGAATCCATAGCCATAGCCCTTGCCCTGTGCAGCCTGGACAGCCTGTTGCAGTGCGGAATCATCTATGCCGACAACCTGGTGGTGGTGGACAAGGAGAGCACCATGAGCGCCGAAGAGGACTACATGGCAGATGCTAAGACCATTGTCAATGTTCAGACCATGTTTCGGTGAGCACCTGATGCCTGGGAGACGGGCTTCCTACAAGGTCTCCACAGAAACGGATATGGAGAACCATGTGTCAGGACCACTGTGAGAACCCATAGCCCCAACCAAAGGACCCACCAAAGTCCACAGCCCTGACCATGGGGCCCAGCACAGACCTCAGGGCCCTGACCATGGGGCCCAGCGCAGACCCCACAGCCCTGACCATGGGACCTACAAGAGATCCCACAGCCCTGACCATGGGGCCCAGCGCAGACCCCACAGCCCTGACCATGGGACCTACAAGAGATCCCACAGCCCTGACCATAGGGCCCAGCACAGACCTCAGGGCCCTGACCATGGGGCCCAGCACAGACCCCACAACCCTGACCATGGGACCCACTATGGTCTCCAAATCTATGACCATAGGACCCATCAGAGTCCACAGACCTCACCACAGGACCCACAAGAGACCACACTTCTATGACTACAGGGACCCAACACAGACCCCCACAGCCCTGACCACAAAACCTACCAGAGACTAATGCCCACGGCTGTAACTGACGCAATAGAGACCACCCAGTCATGACCGCGGGACTCACCACAGACCCTCAGAGCCCTGGGATTGCCTCAGACCCTCAGCCCTGACTGACCACAGCCATTCGACCCACCACAGACCCCCAGAGCCCTGGGACTGCCTCAGACCCTCAGCCCTGACTGACCACAGCCATACGACCCACCACAGACCCACAGACCCTCAGCCCTGACTGAAGGACAACTCTGCTAATCCCTCCCCCAGGCTCTTCCCCAGCCTCAGCATCACCACAGAGCTTACCCACCCTTCCAACATGCGGTTTATGCAGTTCCGTGCCAAGGACAGCTACTCTCTGGCTCTTTCCAAACTGGAAAAGGTAAGTGGGCCTCTCCTGGTGGGTCAGCCTTCGCTAACGGGAGCCCAAAGAGGTTATGAGCAAGGTGAGGGAGAATGGGCTTCTGTCCCGTAGGAGCCAAGGAGATAGGCTCAGCTGATGCAAGGCTCTCCTTGCGGGGGCTACTTCCCAGAGCACCTGCGAGTCAGTGGTAATCCTCTCTGGGATCGGCCAGGAACTGGCAACAGATACTCACAGCCCACCCGCCACCAGACCCTGCCTCTGTCCCAGCTCTGAAGATCAGAGAGTGGGGAAAGCCTCGCGCTTCTGACCATGGAATTTGTAGGAGGGGTCAGCTCCATGGATGGTATTGGCTAGGCCAGATGTGGAACTCGGGGACACAAGGGACTCAGTATGGGATTAGAGATACGCTAAGGACCCAGGAACCCACTAGGAATATGGGAAACTACAGGACTATGGGAGACAGGTTACTGTCTATGTTGCTCTGGTGTGTGGAGGGTGTAGCCACACCTGCTATCCACACAAGGGATGGCCAGGCACTGGGGTGAGGGCAGTGGAAGCCATGTGTTAAGATGAAGACAACAGAGGCCAGGTATGGAGGAGGCAGCCACAGCTGCCAATGTCTGCTGTTCTGTGTGAGTCCCTAGCTCAGCCTGGGCCAGTGTGCTTGTGGTGAGCTGCCAGAGGCCAGCATGGCTGACTGAAGAAGGCAGGAATTGTCTGGGCCACGCCTGACTCCAGACATCAGGCAGAACAGACAAGCTCTGGGGTTTCTTACTGCCCATGAGCACAGAGCTGACTTGAAGCTAGGGCAAAATGGAAGTGGCCAATGGGAGCCTGTCTGTGTAGGCTGCTATCTGGCTGAGCCAGAGAGGCATGAGGGAGCCAAGTGGGCAGAGGACCAGACAACAGTGCGACTCCTGCTGTCCAGCTTACCCCCATCCCTGGACTCTGCTCTCCCCAGCATCTGCATCCACACTGGAAAGGGTCAAGGGATGCCTAAGCAGTCCAAGGTGCTAGGATTCTCTGAGTGGCCCACGGCCCCACATATCACCAGGGTCCTCACAGTGTGACCGAGGGTAGGCCAGGCTGGTGTCCCTGCTTGGAATCATCGTGGAGCCTGTGTCCCTATACACAGTCACACCTGGGGCCAGCCCTGCTCCTCAGGGGCCTTGAGGAAGCCTGGGAATAGGTGAAGGCAGCCTGCACAGACAGTAACTGGTTCACACAGCTAGGGCCTCTGTGGCAGATGTCAGCAGTGAAGGGTGGGGGTTTCTTTCATCCCCTCCATGTAGCATGGACCTGGTGGCTGGCCCATCCCTGCATTCTGGACTTGTCAGCTGTTGTCTGTCCCAGGGCAGTGAATGGTCCAGGGCCCATCATGTGGCTTTATCACAGTAGGGATGGCAAGGACAAACTGAAGAAATCAGAACACGGTGGTAGTGAATTCATGGATGCTGAGGGGTTGGGATCCCAGAACACGGTGGCAATGAACTCATGGATGCTGAGGACTTGGGATCCACAGTGGTGGTAGTGAACTCATGGATGCTGGGGGGGGGGGGGGGCGGGGGAATCCACAGTGGTTGATGTCCTGGGCCCTGGGCAGACGAGATAAGGAAGAAGATGAGGAGGCTGCTAGTGTCGTGGCTTCCTGGGGATGGTAAAATCCCCAGTCACGCCCACTGTTATGGCCTGCCCATCACTGAGCAACAAGCTTTGTAGGATTGCCCACACTGAAGAAAAATGCCCACTCCTTGTCTGAAATAGAAAGGAACACTCTGGATAGAAGCTAACATTAGCAACACTCCTTCCCCTTCCTTCCAGTCATTTGGACCTGTGGCGTGGTCCCTTCCTGATTAGGGCAGTCCTTAGAAAAGCCAGTGGACTGCTTGAGTTACCACCGTGGTTCACCTGCACATGGTGCACACCAGAGTGGGAAGGTAGTGGCCGTGACTAAGGAACTGTCACGTGGTACAACCACGTGTTGTAGCTCAGAAATACGTGGTTTTTCGTGGGCCAATCAAGCCCACACATCCTAGCCCCACTGTTTCTCTCTCCGACCTCACACTCTCCCGACACTTGCCCCCTTCTGTTAACTGGAGTGCAAAGAAGGACAAAATGAAAGGAATTTTTGCCACCTTGTCCCGTGTGCTTCCTTCCGTCACTGGGAAGATGTGACTGGTGGAGGGGTCGCTGATGGAAAGGCCCAGCGTGTGCGAGGCCTTGGATTCCAAATACAGGACATATCTCACAGGTTCTGGGTCCCAATTTCTTCTCAGAGCCCAAACTCTCCCTAGGCTCTGGGCCCTGAGTGTGTCTGGGGAGATGCAGCTGGATATTCAAGCCTGCTGGCCAGAAGTCTGTTGATGTATGCAGATACACATCCATGTATACATATACCATGCACATACTAACACTCAGCACATGCATGCATGCCATGCACCCATGCTCATGCCGCACAAGCACACAAAAATGCATGCATGCCGTACCACAAGTACATGTACACACATATGCATACACATACCACACATAAACACACCTTATGTACATATCCTTACTCTGATGGCCACCTGTGATCCTATGTGCCATCTGAGGACCCCTTTCTTGCAGCAAGAACGGGAGAATGGCTCCAACCTGGCCTTCATGTTCCGCCTGCCATTTGCTGCTGGTCGAGTATTTAGTATCAGCATGTTGGATACACTGCTCTACCAGGTCAGCTGGGATGTGGAGGAAGGTGGGCAGGGTCCCATCATCCCTGGACCAGAACCCACAGTTGCTCTCCACCTAAGATCTGGTCCCATTGCTCTGGGCAGCTCTCCCCAGATCTCCTGAGACAGATTCCTGCTGGGGCAGCAGGTCTAACTGCCTTCAGGGATGCCCTGGTACCGCTCTGGGGGTTTAGGGTCCTGGTCCTTTTTAGATCTCATGTGCTGGGCTGGCAGGCAGGTGGCTTCTGAGTGCGCTGAGGCTGGAGCATCTGCCTCACGTGGCCCCACTGCCCCACAGTCCTTCGTGAAAGACTACATGATCACCATCACCAGGCTGCTGCTGGGCCTTGACACGACCCCAGGCTCCGGCTACCTCTGCGCCGTAAGTGCAGGCCAGGTGTACAGTGCCGCAGGGCACAGGCCTGGCACCCTCCTCGGGTCACTGCAGTCTGGGGACTCTGGGTGCTGCCTGTAGCCCTTCTCAGCCCTTCCTCTCGTCGCAGATGAAGGTAACCGAGGATGACCTGTGGATCCGAACTTACGGCCGCCTCTTCCAGAAACTCTGTTCCTCCAGTGCTGAGATCCCCATCGGCATCTACAGGACTGAGTGCCATGTCTTCTCCTCTGAGGTACAGCCCCATTGCTGTCACAGTCCAGCTCTGGGCACCTGTGTGTGACTGGCATTTGCCAGAGGCTCCTTCCAGGCAGGTTCAGTGTCCAAAACATGTGCCTCCAGCGAGGGCATCTGCCACTCTGGGAAGAATGGTGACCTTGGGAAGCATCCCAGACCTCCAGGGGGCCTGGGTAGGGTATCCAGGGTGGTCGGGTGCAGCTCGTCTACTGCGGTAGACTATGGTAGTCCGCCTGCCATCCTGCCCTTGCATGTTCTATATGGACTTTGAGAGGCGAGGATGAACTGGGGTAGGGGCAAACACACCCACCGGTCCCTCACAACCCTTGGTTTCCTTTACAGCCCCATGACCTGAGAGCCCAGGTGAGCACCCCCGGACCCCATGTGGCGTTTCTGCTCCACCTGTGCCTCATGGAGTTCTTCCCTACCTTGATCAGGCCCCTGGGAAGCAGACAGGAAATGAAAATGTGTTTGCCTGTGGGCTGTTCAGGGTCCGGGGTGGAGGTGGCGGGACTCTCAGCAAGTACGATCCTGCTATGCAATGGGGAAACTGAGGCAGGGGGCAATCACTCATGGGTTTGCCCACATCGTGTGTACCCTTCACCCCAGCCCAGCTCTATGCACCATCAGAAGGCCCCTCTGCAGCCTCCAGAGCAGCAGATACCCCTGTGGGCTGCTCTGACCACCACACCTGCGTTATCTCTCTCAGTCTCTCTAAAGGGCTGCTGATGGGGTCCCCACATTTTCCCCAGCCCCTCACATGCTCACTCAGTCATGCACAGCCTACCACACCCCACCTCTGTTCGCATTGACTCCCAGGGATGTGTTTGATGGGGACCCCTGCTCCACCGCATGGAGGGAAACTGAGGTATAGACAGAGGTCCCAGTGCTAGGCCAAAGCCAGGATATACCGGGTCAGAGAAACCAGCTAGATCCATAGATGCGATGGCCTGGAGAGACAAAGGATCTGCTTCCCTGGGACAGGCTGGCTCCATCCTGGATCAGACTTTGAGCAGGTCCAGGAGGCCAGGCAGACTGGGGTACAGATGGGAACACAGGACCCCACAGTCTTTCTGGCCTGGAGAAGGCTGGTGTTCACACTGTGGGTCCAGAGCCCATCTCCTCCCTGGCACCTCAAGGCACAAGGCCCCATTCCATAGCCCTCCTGCCTGCCCAGTCCCAGATCTCAGTCAACATGGAGGACCGCGAGGACACTCGGGAGGCCAAGGGGCCCTGGGGCACACGCGCTGCCTCCGGCAGTGGCAGCACCCACGGCCGCCACGGGGGCAGTGCTGATCCAGCGGAGCACCCCCTACTGCGCCGCAAGAGCCTCCAGTGGGCCCGCAAGCTGAGTCGAAAGAGCAGCAAGCAGGCGGGGAAGGCCCCTGCAGCCACAGAGTGGATCACACAGCAGCGGCTCAGCCTCTACCGGCGCTCAGAGCGCCAGGAGCTCTCAGAGCTGGTCAAGAACCGGATGAAACACCTGGGGCTGCCCACCACGGGCTATGGTAAGGGCAGGCAACAAGGTGGGGCAGGTTGGGCCATAGCAAAGTGGTTGATGAGCATCTTAATCTATCTGACCCCTTCGGCAGGCGTGGCCACAGAATGGTCACTTGGGCCTGCTCAGTGACGGGCAGAGGAGTGTCTATCCCCACCCAGTATGGAGAAGGTACAGAGTGACCCACAAACCGGCTCACTTCTGCTACTCTAGAGCCTCAGTTTCCCCAGCAGAAAGCAAGGGACTGGACCTAAAGGAAGAGTAGAGTGGAGAGCCAAGCCGATGGCTTTCGTTGGGGTACAGGTCCAGTCTTCCCATTTCTGAGAGATGTGAGGCAAGGAGTTAGCAGGTCCCTGGCCAGGGAGAGGGTGGGGCCCAGTCATCGGGAACAAGAAGGACCTACACATCCTCTGTCTATCCCACCGTCCTCCCCAGGGTAGTCATCCCATTTCTGTAACCCCCTTCTTTCTGTGCCATTTTTGGGTAACACCTGTGTGACTTTAACCAGGCTGCCTCTGCTGATGAGGTCAAAGGGGGCCCAAGCGCTCTCTTCTGGCCTGTGCGCTCCCACACTCCCTTAGCATCTCAATACTCAGCCGTTGCTGAGGCCCACCCTGTCTCATGATGCCTAGCATCACTGGAGATGGGGCCCTAGAGACTCCTCCAAGCAGAGATAGCTGCCCAGGGATCACTGGGGCTAGACCATGTGCTGGCCATGCATACTGGGCGTGATGGGCACCTTCACAAGGCAGAGATAGACTTCACTAAAGGGTAGGCCCGGGGAAGACTTTCGAGACCAGCATGGCCACCCTAGAGACTTTCCCAATCACGTGTACACAATGTGGAACGTCCCTACAATGCCCTCGATCTAGTGATCCCCACTGTATCCCCGCCCAGGTAACCTGCCATTCCAGGGAACTAGCCACCAAGGCTAAGGGGATCCCTAGCATTCATGAACTATGGCAAGTACTAGAAGATACAAAGTCCAGCCCACATGACCAAGCTCAGAACTGGCACCTGCTCTGTGTGCCCCTTAGCCTCTGCAATGCACCCCCCACATGCCAGCGCTTGGCAGAGAAGGACCATATTCTCTTTGGCAATTGACTTGCTTCTGAGGTGGCTGGTGCTGGCCACCACTGTCCCGGCATGGACGGTGTCTGCGTGCAGTTGACCGCTGCCCTGCACCCATTCTGCTGTGCCAGCGTGCCCACCCCGCCACTGCTTGCTGACCTGTCTCTCTCTCTGTTTCTGTCTGTGCCTCTCCTATGTGTTCCATAGAGGACGTAGCAAATTTAACAGCCAGTGATGTGATGAATCGGGTAAACCTGGGATATTTGCAAGGTAATTCTGCTCCAGTGGATACCAGCCACCACATAGGGGACGTGCCAACCCTTTGCCACTTTGGCTGGGCCAGACAGTGACCAGGAGAGATGAGAGGGCTTTGTGTGTCCACGGTGGGTTCTCAGGCCTTCAATCTTCCTCCTTGGTTTGTTCTGGCTGAGGGTCATGGGAGCCCAGATGATGGTACCCACCCCGGCCCCAGGGCTTAACCTCAAATACTTTATCCAGCTCTGGTGTTAGAATGTGCCATGCCATCTAGCTTTGCCCTGACCAGACAGCAGGCCGTTCCAGCAACAGCTTGCCTCTCTGGCTAGTCCCACGAGATGCCCAAAGTCCCTATGTGTCTTAGTGAGCCTCCTGCCAGGCATGAGGATGAAAATTAGGATTGCACTCCGTGCTAAGGCATAGGCAGGCTTGGACTACCCAAGCCAGGTAGACTTGGGGCTTCAAGAGCAGGCTCTTTCTATCTGCTTGAGACAGAGCTGATCTAGTAGCCACTTCTCATCTGCGGGCTTTAATGCTGCGGAGTACAAGGAGCTACCCCACATGAGGCCAGAGCAAAGGCTAAGCCACTGCCTTTGGTGCCTCCCCTCCAATCAGGTTTTCTGGGAGCTTTAGCAGTGGCTGGGCCCAGGTAGATGTCGGTTTAACTGGGTCTGTATTTGTAAGGATGGCTGTGGGCAGCCACAGAGCAAAGTGTTGGCATCTCCTGGGCTTGTGGTTTTCCTCATCCTGCCACCCATGACAGCATTCATGGAAAGTGGGCCCTCTGCTGGCCACATGGTGACTTCCATGACCCAAGCATGCCCTGTACCCAGTTCCATCTGCTTCCTGTATGGCTCCTAGGCAAAGGCGGGCAGGTGAGAGCTTGGGCAGCTCCTGCAGAATCACAGGGTGCTCTTGGTGTTTACTGAGCATCACCTGTGTGCTTACTGGGGAAAATGTGCTGGAACTTGGCGACAGGGACTCATAGAACCCTGGCGCGGCATGGAGTGGTGTCGGAATGCGAGGCTGGAATGTCACAACCTGTTCATAAAGGGTAATGTCCAGTGTGGGATGTTGCCCAGGGGCTCAGTGCACACGGGGCAAGAGAAAGCACACAAGCCCTGAAGTTATTCTGGTTCTGAGATGAGCAAGCTAAGGCTCAGATTAGGAAAGCTTATGGGAAATGGATACAGATGCCCGGGGCTCAGGTAGGGAGGTGGGAGAAAGTGAGGGGAAGCAGAGATGTTGCAGAGGCCTGACTTGTTGAGAGTTTCCATTCCAGAAGTGCATTTAAGCTGGGCCTTGTCCCTGTCCCTACCTGCTGTCTACCTTTACCAAGCACGGGGATGCTAAAGCTACCTCGGGGCAGCTGGCTTGCTCTCCCAAGCTAAGCAGTTGGAGTCAGCACCACAAGACTGTCCACAGCCCCACCCTGGCATGATAGCCGGGATTTGGCACGGCTCTCTCAGCTCTGCACTACAGAAGCACAAAGCCAGGCCTCATCCTGCCCTCCCATAGGCCTTGCTAGTCTCAAAAATCCCCAGATCTGCCCCTGGCTGGAGGAGAATGGTAGCCCAGACCTCAGACCTAAAGAGGGAGGATCCAGTAGCTTCCTCTCGCAGCCAGGGCTTCTAGCCCCACCTGCGGGATGACTGTCTGGTGGCCCTGATAGACACATATCAGGGGCCATGGTCTGGAGTGAGCATGACCAAATCCCCCTGCTCCTGCTCACACCCTACTGCCCCTGCACTGCCCGCCCCAAAGCTGCATGAGAGACTTACTCCCAGAATAACACGCCTCCCACTTGGCTCCAAACATGAACCACACCATGGGGACCTTGACTGTAGGATTTGCGGGGGGGAGGGGCAAAGACTGATGCTCATGGGGCAGAACAGCACCCCATTTACAGAGAGCGGGCTACCAGGCTGTCCTACCCTGCAGAAGTAGACAGAGGTAAAAGCTCCATTGGAACTACCCCAGGTAAAGGTACACCCCCTTCGCAGAAGCATTCTGTGTCATATGCCTCATCTTGGGGCTGCATCTCTGGGAGCCAAAGCATGCCCTACCCTGGCCCAGGTGGCTACTTGGCAGCTTCCTCAATGTCACAGAGGACTAGGCTATGTCTAACATGACGAAGGATAGAGGACACTGGAAAGGGCTGGGCAGAAGATGCCCTGTCCCAGGTCACTCTCATTTTGTATGCCCTTGGAATCTAGAGGTACCTTTAAACATGAAGTGGGCAAACTGAGGCCAGCAAGCTCAAGGCCATTGCTAGCACTGTGTATGTGGCCATGGTGCCCTGCTGGTCAAGCACAGACATCAATGGTATAACTGGCTGCTGCTCCAGAACCATCCACATTCCTAGGGATCACAGTCCATCATCACCCTGGGGTCATTGCTGGTCTCTATCTCTGGAGAAGCAGCAGCATAGCCACAAACGGGAGGAAATGACCCTGTTCTCCAGTGAGTCCAAAGTATAGGGAGTAGATGTGGCCTGCCCAGTCCCGGGGACAGTGGTACCTGCAGAGCACTTCAGGAGGGTGACAGGAAGGCCTGCGCGGCTCCTGGAGGGCACGCAGGTATGAAGGTGTGGAGCAGATGGTGTGTACGTATAGGTGTTACATGGCTGTACATGGGGGTATTAGCGGTATGTGTCATATGTGCAGGTGATCAGTAGTGTTTATGGGTGCTCACAGGTATATGTGCAGGTGCATGTATGTAGGAGTATGCATAGGTGTTTGCAATGTGGGTGTGAATAGGTGTGAATAGGTATATACAAGTGTACTCAGTTATATGTGCAGGTGTGCACAGGTGCACTCTGGGATTGTACAGGTATGTGTGCAGGGGTGCTCGGTGCCTCTGTTCTGTCAGTACCCCCACTCCCCTCCTTCACTGGTGAGATGTCATCTAAGGTTGGTTGTCAGATGAGCAAGCAGCCTGGGACAGAGGGAGCCAGTGGCTGAGCCCTGCCCAGTGCAGGCAGGAGCAGAGGACAGGTATCAGGGAGGACCGGTCAGTATATGGCCAGAAAGGCTGTAGAACTACCTCCCCTGTGCTCCTTGGGGTCCAGCAGAGCTATTCTGGGTGGGGTTGGGTGATGCTTGGGCTATGTCCTTTACAGATGAGATGAACGACCATCACCAGAACACCCTCTCCTATGTACTCATCAACCCCCCACCAGACACGAGGCTGGAGCCCAATGACATTGTGTGAGTACAAGTTCTGTCCCTCCCAGCATCCGGCGTGGAGCTCCAGACCCCACAAATGGCACAGGCCTGGTGTGGCTGGCTACCTGGATTGTCATTCCAGACCCTTCCTTGGTGTTTTCTACAGGTACCTCATCCGCTCCGACCCCCTGGCCCATGTGGGCAGCAGCTCCCAGAGTCGGAAGAGCAGCTGCAGCAACAAGCTCTCATCCTGTAATCCTGAGACCCGGGATGAGACACAGCTCTGAGCAGCCACGAAGCCCATGTGGGGACAGACAGGCGGACACAGAGAGAGCATTGTCACACGCTGGCTTGGCCCAAGCAGGCTATGACTATACGATGGCTCCAAGACTTGTCCCCCAGGAAGGAAATTCTCTTGGGGGGCCAGTCATGAGACCACTGGACTACCCTTGAAACTGGCAGGAGGCACTTTTTAGCCTATTTTTACAAATATGTATGATTTGCATCTCTTTACAAAGCTGTACCACAACTCGTGACTTGGGTCTGGCCAAAGTAGGAGGCTAGCAGCAGAGAAGGAACTGAGCAGGGACTGGACACGACCCCAGGTCCCACCCTCCTGCATGGCTTCACTCAGTAATTTCTGGAGGGGCTCTGGGGTGCATGGGAGAAGGAAAGACCTGCAACTGGGGAGTCCCACATGGAACTGGGGAGACCCCTGCATGGAGGCCAGCTCTAGCCGCCCAACGTGCTATTCTGCATGGTTCTGAGACTATACCAGGGCCTATGGGCTGCCTCTCCCCAGAACCAGGCAAGGGGCCAGCAGTAACGGTGCCGTGCCTGCTCTTTAAGTGGAGGAGAACAGAGGGGCTTGTCAGGGGGCCCATCCTGAACCTGAGCTCTGCAGTTCCTGGCATGGGGTCAGGGAAGGGGCTGCTGGTGGGTCCTCAGAGTCCTGTGGTCGGCCATGGCTATGGAGGGAGCCCTGCAGCTGTGGCTATGGAGGTCAGATGATGTTTCCAGCTACCACACTGAGCTCCCCCAGCCACGGAGCTTGGGGACCCAGGACCTACAAATGATGCGTCCCCACGGACCATTTCACACACTCAAAGCGAAGTCTCGTCTCTAAACACCTGATCTGAGAAGCACAATAAGCTCTGGGCTCTGGGCATGTCTCAGGTCTCCAGGGATTGCTCCAGGCAGCTAACTTCAGTCTTGTTTGTGGTTTGTATGGTTGGAACTGGAACCTTCTATTAAAATGGATATATCCTGCAGGCATGCATGGAACAAGGTGACCCATCAAGGCTCCAGGACACGGGGTCTGGAAGACATCCGAGGCTCACCTGTTTTAGGGTTAGAATCGCCTCCTGTATTTCCCTCCCCAGACTTCAAAGACCAGCCCCGAACCTCTGGCCTGGCCAACATGGCCTTCTCAAAACAGTAATAAATCTTCTGTAGCTATGGGTGGCTGGGTCTGGGAAGCTGCCAGGGTGTGCATGAGTCAAGTCCAGAGGACCCTCTGGCTAGCTGGCAGTCAACCTCCCTCTGTGGTCCAGCATGCCCTGAAGGTAGAAACAGCTCACCTAAGGCCCCAGACTCCTGGAAATCCATCCTCACCCCACCCTGGGGAGGAAGGTGCCTTTGATGTCACTATGTAAACCTCTGCCATGTGCTTTTTGGGTGTCCTGAAAGGCTGAGGTGAAGGGATGACCAAAGGGCCAAGTTCTCCCAGGTGGAGCAGATGGACCCTCCAGTGGGTGGGCTCTAAAGGGCAAGGCAGTTACTATAACCTGCCTGATGATAGGGTGCCTAGACCAAGTCTTCACTGCCCATGGCCTGCCTGCAAACCCAGCCTTCCTACTCTTTGCCTGTCTGGGATCCACTTGCTCAGAAAGTATACATAAGCCCTGGTGAGGAGTACTGGAACAGTTCTTACAGTTAGCTGTCAGGACTCAGGGAGGTTGTTTGGGGGCCTAGGTGGAGAAGCAAGTAGTTTACCCTGGACTGGCGTGTCCAGAACTCACCTAGGGCCTATTGGTGGCCATCACTCTGTAGCAGGAGGGGTCTGACCCAGTACCCACATTCCATCTCCCTGCCCAGCCACCTGCCTGGCTGCTGAGCCCAGAGACACAGACTCTTACTGGTCTCCATCTAGATGGGGCTACAGCCTTCAAGCCTATGCTGGAAGAGCTGCCACCTCTGGGGCACCTTGGGGAAAGCCACCTGACCCATATTTGGGTCGGAGTGCTTACTCTCCTGTGCACCTGAAGCGTGGGAACACATTTCTAGTCTCTCGGTATGTGGGAGGGGGAGCGGGGGAGGGGTCCTCTTACCAGTACAGGCAGATACTTCAGCACAGCCTTTTGCTAGTTCCTAAAGATGCCAGGCCCTGGGACTGGCACTTGGGCCAGGAGGATATGTGTGCTGTGAGATATCTGATATCAGATACCAGCTCAATAAAAGCCACATGCACACCTGGAACCTTCCATAGCTTCCATTGCCTTCATAGCCAGGCCTGGAGGATACCCTGTCTTCATAGGATCCCTGTCCCCAGCCATCCTTGGACCCCATCGATTCTCCCAGCCCGCATACCCTGCTGGCCTTAAGCGCTCTCATGAAACACTTGTTCCAAGTGGAACAGGTCTGTCCCAGCCCAGAAGGAGCTAGAATTTAAACACTGCATCAGAACTTTCAAAGTATAGAGAATTAGCAAGAAGCCTTTCATGTTCCTTATTCCTAACTAATCTAACCAAACCTGTTCAGAACAGTTCCGAGTGCCTTGGGGGCTGCAGCCTGTGGTTTAGTGCTGAGGGGCATCAGGACTGGCAGCGTTCTGCGGTGAGGGGGTGGGAGCTGGGAGTCTGTGCAATGAGTGAGTGCTCGCGTGCTTGCTGCAGGCTCTAGGCCGTCTCGGTAGCAGCTATTTAAAGATGTGCAGTGGCGGGCAGAGGGGAGGATATGTAACTGCCTAAGCACTTAGGAAGGGCAGAGACGGAGACCAAGGCAAGCGATGAAACCATTGCACATTGTTTTGCATTGGGGGTGACACCAATCCAACTATACACCTGCCACAGAGACTGAGGGTGATTTCAGCTGGCCAATGACAAGACAAACTCATGGGAGACGGAAAGCAAACCTGAGACATAAAGGAAGCATGTTAGGACCCATCTCCCAGGTCCCTCTTACTCCACCCACACCGTGAGGCATCTCAAGACAGATTCCTGAGGGTGTGTGGCTTCCGTCTCCCTCTGCCAGTACACCCAGGCCATGCTCAGTCCCATCAGGTTTCCACCCCGCCCTTCTGACCCCTCATCCGACAGGCACCACGGAGACACATCTTAATGACCTCACAAAGGGGTTATTTTGTTTGAGACATGATTTTTGGGGGCTGAGGGGACAGGGCTGTGTAGCCCTGGCCATCCAGGAACTCACTCTGTAGACCAGGCTGGCCTTGAACTCATAGAGATCTGCCTCTCTTTGCCCCCTGAGTGCTGGGGCTAAAGGCGTGCACCACCATGCCCAGTGAGTCATGATCCTTACACTTGTTTATCTTCAGAGAATCTGTATTTTTCAACTACCTGGTCCAGTGAGAAAGGGTGGGAGGTTCTAGGGGCAGTGTTCTGGAAGGAGCTATGCAATGGCAGGTTGTGGGAACCCAACAGCACTACAGGTTGGGCTCACACCAAAGTCCAAGGCCTCAGCCCCCAGCCTCACCACATCACATAGGACCTGGAGTCTGGCCGGAAAGGGGGGGGGGCTCAATTAGAACCTCTGGAGTGGGAACAGCAGCCGTCTAGACTCAAAACAAACACCCTTGGGTGTTGGCCATACCCATCCTCGTCTCCTGTGACATCAGAAGTTTTGCAGTCCTGTGCTTGATGGTTCTAAGCAGAGCTTGCTTGTGCCCAGAGCAAACCCTCCAGCCTGGGCTTGTGTCTGCAGAACGGGGTGCCTGTCTTGTTCCCAAAGTAACTGCAGCTCACAGAGGGATCCCACAGTGTTCTAGCCTTGAGCTGGAGGTAACATCTGCCTATCTAGACAAAGAGCTTCCAGCCTGGCTCAGAGCCTTAGGGGGAGTCATTGTCCATGCCCATGGAGTTCTGCATGGGCAACTCTGCGTATCTCTAACAGATGCCTGCCAGGGTGGACAGTTTGTAACACAGCAAGCCCTACCCCCTATCCTTGTTCAGACCCTTTGCAACCAGACACATCCTAGTACCTCCCTGCTCTAAGGCCCTGCTTTTTCTCCAAGTGGGGAGCATCCAGTGCTACACATCTTACAAGGATGGACAGGGATGTCCGAAACCGCTGGCAGTGGTCCAGGAGACAGCAGGCACTGGGGCTACTGTCTATCCCCAGCCTCTGCCTGAGGCACATGGCCGCTAACTGGGATGCCAAACAGAGACATGGCCTTGTCTTTTGCATGGCTGAAGACACTCCTCCTTCGTGGGCTTGGGGATGCTCTCAAAGACTGTAGGACAGGTGAGTACTCCCCTCACCAGGAAAACTGAGGCACAGACCCATGTTAAGGGCTCAGAGCAGCAAGGCACAAGCCTGGACTTTGAAAGTAAACTTTTAGAAGCTCCATCATCCCACCAGGTTAGACTGTTGGGGTAGCAATACCCTTGGGTGGTCCTACACTGACTCTCCTTGAGGTTCCAAGTAAGCCACAAAGGACAGCCAGGCTAGGACAACCCTCTTTATCCCCTCCCCCCCAAAGCACCACCTCTGATCCCTGCTCTGCCCACCCTCCTGAGGTGGAGTCCTAGCAACCAAGAGAAGCCAAACTCCAGGCCTAGACAGGACCTGGACCAACATGATCAGCACATAGCATTGGCACAAGCAAATGGTGCAGGCCGCATTGCTGACTTACAGAGGCTGGCTTAGCAATTCTCAGGAGGCCCTAACTGGAGGCACTGCCATGTCTCCCTGCTAACACTTCAGCTGAAAAACATTTAGGTTTCCCAAGTTGTATGAGAAGATGGAATCTCACCCACTATGGCACAATGAAAACACAAAACAAGCCAGGTGTGGTGGCACGTACCTTTGATCCCAGGATTCAAGAAGCAGAGGCCAGCCTGATATACATAGCAAGAACCAGACCAGCTTGGGCTACATTAGACCCTGTAAAAGAAAAACGAAGTGGGGTGGGAAAGATGAAGGAGGGTTGCCTGAAGAGATGATCCAGTGGTTAAAAGCAGTTGCTGCTCTTCTAGAAGACACACCTGGCAGCTCACCACCACCTATAACTCCAGTTCCAGGAGATCCAATGCCTTCTTTGACCTCTGCAGGTATGTGCTGCAATCTACACATGCAGCAAACTTTCATATACATAAAACAAAAGCCCATAGAAGTCCTCACCGTAGCATATGCTGGCAGTAGAGCAAAGAGGCGGGGCAGTCTGAACTGCTAAGTTCTGCTTCTGCCTCTAGACACAGGATGTGCTTCAGCACTTTGACCCCGTGGGTCCCGTTACTCCAGTGTCCAGACATCAGATGAGGGCTGCCTTCCAGAAGCCCCTCAACTGAGGACTTGAAACTAGAGAATTCTGATTTCTGTTGGGACCACATCCTCCCAGATGGCTTGAACCTAGAGAATTCTGATTTCTGTTGGGACCACATCCCCCCAGATGGCTTGAACCTAGAGAATTCTGATTTCTGTTGCCCTCTGTAATTAGTAAATCCACTTCAATTACCGGCTTTTCCATCTTATCAGCCCCAGACCAGCTGGTAACTGGATCCGTCAACCTACTTCGTGATCCCTGTGTTACAGATGAACCGCAGTACATCAGGGCCATCGCCAACCCAGGTAGCAGTCAGCTCAGACCAAGCTCTCTGCCCCTGTAGGAACCAACATCTTTTCCATCACCTGCTCTGCCCACAACCACTGGGACCTCCCTGGTTGCTCACTATGTAGCCCAGGCTGCCTGTGAGTTTATAATCCTCCTGCCTTGGTCTCCAGAGTGCTTATGTTATGAAGTTGTTTCATATCTAACACATACTACTGTGCTCTCTGGGTAGTCTCCAGCATTTCATCATACAAAAATGGAGGAAAGCCAGGCATGGTGGCACAGCCTGTAATCCCAGCACTAGGAAGGCAGAGAAGGCTCTGTGAGTTTGAGGCCAGCCTTGTCTACAGAGTGAGTTCCAGAACAGTCAAAGATAAAAAAAGAAACTCTGTCTTGAAAAATCAAAAGAAAAAAAATGGGAGGAAAATCATGCGAGGTCAGCTCTGTCCAAGTAGAAGTCTTGCTGCGATGACATCTACCAAGGCAAAGTGTACCCCAGATTCCTGTGTTCAGGCCCTAAGCCCCAGAACTTTAGAATATGACTGGGTTTGGTGTAGGGGTTGAAAAAGGAGAACCAAAGAGACGTGGCCATTGGGGATCCAAGCCTATCTCACTGGTGTTCTTCTAAGTGGTCAGGACTGATAGAGGACACACGGTAGGTAGACTGTCTACAAGCTGAGAGAAGTAGCCATAGCAGCTAGCCCTGACACCCCTTCCTTACCTCAGGCCTCTAGCCTCCAGGAGTGTGCATGTGTGTGTGGGGGGGGGGTGCACATGAATGCAAGTGTTCACAGAAGCAGAGGTCAAATGCTCCTGGAGCTACGGTTAGAGAATTCGACTTTCTCTCAGCATAAACATTACAAAATGTCAGAAAACAGATCTAGCAATGTGTAGAAAGGATAGAGCTGGGCTCCTTCATGCCAGGGAAACAGGTTTGTCTAAACACCAGGAAAAACAGTACGAAGACTCACCATCATTTCAGTGGGATACAATGCATCCTATAAAACCCAACCTAATTCTGGCACACTAAGGAAGGGAACCTAAACAGGAAGACCCCAAAAGAACCAGGAGGATGTCCAGCATCTCTGCCAGACAGCTGTGGAAGAGTTGCAGCACAGTAAGGAGGTAGGAAGACAACCAAAACCCTAAACAAACAAAACAAACACAAAGGACATCATTCCTTTCCAGCAAATGCTAACAGTTCGAGTACATCTGAGAGTCGAGCAGAACTGCTCATGGCGAGGCGGACAGAAAAATAAGCTTTTGCATTTATATGCTGCCTGCATCAGATGCTGTCAGTGTGAGGCAGGAATTACAGACAGAAGCCCCCCAGCATTCCCGCAAGCACAGGGGGAGACGCCAGCCCTGCCAGGGCTCACCTGGAGGACCCAGGCACCGTCATCTTACAGCTTTCTAAAGAGCTTAACTAACCTCTGTGACCTCAATTCCTCTGCCTATATGGAGCATAACTTTCTGGGTGGGGGCCTCATACCTACCCACAGAACACGGGCCCAGAAGGAAGAGGAACAAAGTCACAGAGCAGCAAACATACAGACTCTTACACCATCCCCAGCACAAAGCCAACCCCAGGTGTATGACAGGCAAGAAACCAACAAGCCAAAACCAAGAAGGCTTAGGTTACTTTAAAAGTCTTCATGACCCTGCATGAGCAGAGAGGGGATTTTTCAACACTACTGATAAAAAGTTTATAATGTGATAATCTTAAGGATTATTTATCACAAGCAACATGAAAAGGGAAAAGCCAAATCAATTAGCAAAAGATAATGAAATAGGCAAAAACTTGCATAGACATCTTACAAGACAAAAAGTATAATCCAACAAATGAAGAGATGGAAATATGGCCAACTTCATGTGGTCAGAAATGCCCATCCAAATGGATGGAGCTAGAAAACATCACTTTGAGTGAGGTAACCCAGACACAGAAAGACAATTATCACGTGTACTCACTCATAAGTGGTTTTTAAACATAAAGCAAAGAAAGCCAGCATACAAATCACAATCCCAGAGAACCTAGACAACAATGAGGACCCTAAGAGAGACATACATAGATCGAATCTACATGGGAAGTAGAAAAAGACGAGATCTCCTGAGTAAATTGGGAACATGGAGACCTTGGAAGAGGGTTGAAGGGGAGGGGAGAGGCAGGGAAGGGAGCAGAGAAAAATGTAGAGCTCAATAAAAATCAATAAAATATATATATAAAAAAACAAAACAAAAAAACGCCCGTCAAGGCAAGAAAACAGTGTGTACCCCAAACAATAAACAAGACAGTTTGGGATGGCTCAGGGGTAACAGCATTGCTGTGCAAGCATGACGGCCTGAGTTTGATCCCCAGGGCCCTTATAAAGGTCACTCTGTAGACCAGGCTGGCCTTGAACTCACAGAGATCCACTTGCCTCTGCTTCCTGAGTGCTGGGATTAAAGTTGTGTGCCACCACCACCCAGCTTACACAATACATTTTTTAAGTGTTTTAAATACGACAGACCAAGTCCGATGGTGCATGCCTTTAACCCCAGCACATAAAAGGTAGGTCAGTTCATTTAAAGTCATCTGGTGCACACAGTGAGTTTCAGGGTCAGGCAGGGTTGACAGTGAGACCTTATCTAAGTTTCTAGAAAGCCACAGCTTAACTTGTCTGCTGTGCACACAATGGAAGGCTCCAGCCTCTGTTCTCTGAAGAACTCCTTTGAGGAAGAAAGGAGTGAAAAGGGGCCAAAGAAACTGCAATCTCACAGAGGAGCGTTCAGTCTGGCTGAACAGATAACTCAGGTTGCTCCAAAGTCTGGCCCCTCCAGGACTCCCATGAGCCCACTGTGGGCCAGCACCAGACTAACTAGGCCCAGAGGCCCATGCAGCAGGGGCAGGGCTTGTGGGGCCCTCCTGTGAAATCCTCCAGACTTTTCTCATCAGGAAGTCAGAGGCCAATGGCTCCTCCCTTCCTGCTTCCCCAGGTGGTCGGAGATGTCTCCTCTCTACTATAAAACCTGAATGATGGCACATCAGGCCTCAAAGTCTACTGCTTGTTTTATGTGCTGGCTACTTTTCCCTCTTAGGGGCAGGAAGCCTCAAGCCTCACAGGCATCTCCTCCTGGGGTAGCAGCCACTCTTTACCTCCATCCTACCTATAGGCAAAAGGGTTGGCTGTGAAGCGCCAACTTGGTGCTGGTGCGTAGTGGCATGCTCACGTGGCATCCTGGGTAGCACCAGAGACAGTCCAAGAAAGAATGCCAAGCACCTGGCAGCACTCAAGAAGGCGGAGATGCTCTGGCTTGTGCCTGTTGAATACCTTCAATGAATGTCATTTCTTAAAGTAAACCCAAGGGGCTGGTGAGATGGCCAAGAGCTTGCTGCTCTTCCAAAGGACCCAAGTTTGGTTCCCAACACTCATGTCAGGTAGCTCACAACATCCTGGAAACTGGGCTTATTATTCAATCCTTGCAGCTACGATCTAGGGCAGGGAAAACCACTCCAAAGTGGGCCGGGATGGCATCAACACCACCTGGTTCAAGAGGCCTCTCATTTGCCCCCAGATACCCAGAGACGGAGGCCCTATCTACTTCTGTAGCTCTAGGCAAAGTATGCCAGGACCATGAACAGGACTGCAGCTGTGGGGAAGGAGGCAGACAGCTGTGTGGGAGTTTGGGTAGAGGGACGACTATCAGCCCGCTAGTACCCCTGGGAGCACTGCAGGCAGACTGTCAGTCTCACAGAGCAGACCTATCACCCCAGAGAACCTGGGTCCATGTCCACCCCCACAGCAGGTCCACAGATAACATCAGCAAAGTGACTGCTCTCTCTGATTTCACTGTCCCAGCATGCCTGCATATGAAGTTGCTAAGGGCATGATCCCTGCTCTCCCAGGACCTACAGCCTTCCTGAAGGACTCCTGTACTCAGGTACCGAGGCAAGCAGCTGCTTCCTGGAGTTCACCCGACACAAGTTTAGCTACCTTTTATTGACCATCCACTCATGACTGACAAGTGACAAAGAGAGATGTCCCCGTACCCAGTGGTCATCAACCAGCTCAACAGGGACTCCTGGAGCTTTAAAGCATAAACAACCCCAGAGCAATAGCAAACGGCACCTTCATCTGACGCAATACCTAGCACCACAAGTCCAAGAGTAGGGACAGGACCCACTGTTACCCAGCAGGGGCTACGTCCTCCCAGAGCACTGTTCCTGCCAGGGTCTGCCCTCCAGGGACAAGAAACAGGAAACAGGCATACTTGTGAGCCAATCACTTGACTTGAAGAAGCACACAGAAATATGACTTAAATGCCATCGTGAAACAGCAGCACCACAAGTTTTTATTCCAAGCTCAACACTGTGGCAATGGCAGGGGGAGGAGGGAAGGGGAGGGGTTACTGGTGTGAGTGGGCCGGTAGGTAGGCACTGAAGCCTGCCACAACCTTTACTACTGAATATAGCCCAAGAGTAAGGTACACAGGAGTGACGAAGATGATTACAGCGAGCACCTCGTGAGAATGCACACGGCACTGCCAGGGTGTTCCATTCCCTTTAGGAAGGTCTACCTTGGACTACAGGCCCAGAATAGCAACTAAAACCAAGTTGTCTTTTGGAAACAATAGCTGTGTCAGTTCAACTGAAAATAACCACAAAGACACACAAGCTCTAGATCGCAGAGCTTGGCTGTTCCCTGATCCCCACAAATCAAGCACAGGGCCACCCTCTCAGGCCTCCCAGCTTTGTGGCCTTCTAGAACTATTGGCAGTGGCTGCACAGGAGTCCCACAGGCCCATATAATCAAACATGTAAGAAACCGCCACAAACCTAAGGGATTGTTCTCCTGCCTGTGGCATGATTGTTTCTCTCTATACCAGAAAACAAGACAGGATCATTTCCAGCAAGGACACAAACCTGGGATACCATGGATCTTGTCTTGGTGTAGGGACAGGTACCCTACTCTCTGAAGCTTACGTGTGAACACCAGCCAGGACCTTACCTCAGGCAACAGATTTCAGACCAAGGCTGGTGTGGGTTTCCCTTCTCACGGAAGGTGCTACCAGACTGCAGCTAGGTCTGGACTACCCACCTTAACTGGAGAGACACTACTCTGATGTGAACCACTCGTGGAGTGCAGCCTGGGCTCAGATACTCATCCCCATCACTCAGGTTTGGCTATGGTACCTCCTTATTACTCAGGGAATGATGGGAAAAGCAAACACTATTCAGAGACCTCGGATGGGTGACTGCCTTGCCAAATCTTTCCAGGTCAAACCCCTGGCAAACAGTGTGAGGGCTGAGGGGCGAAGGGAGGAACCTATCATCATACACTAAGGTCCATGAAGGAGCCCAAGTTTGTCAGGGACACTTTGGTCACAGCTCTGAAATCCCTAACTCTGCCCATAGCACGGGCCTGCGGATGGGACACACAATGACACAGGGAACACCTTTCACAGTTTTGTAGGTTGTCATAGGGCTGCCAACACAAACCTAGGAATACCTGGGAGGAGACAATCCCCATTGAGGAACTGCCTCCATCAGGCTGGCCTAGGGATGTCTGTGTGGCATTTTCTTGATTGGTAAAGGCAGCAGAGTGAGCGGGGGGTGGGGGGGGTGGGGGGGGAGATGAAGTGGCATTACCCCACTGTCTCCGCTTCAGTTGGTGTCCCCCAGTGGTGAACTGTAATCTGCAAGCCAAACAAACCCTTTCTTTCCCAAGTTGATTTGGTTGTGGTTTTTATTGATCATGGTTTTTGATTTATCACAGCAACACAAAGCATAGAACACCAACGACAACAGATAGCAGAAACGCCCTCAAGAATTGCACCTCAGACACCAGGAAAGACCCCACGCCCGCAAGGTACAAGCTTATTGCAAAGAAATCAGTGAGAAATAAGAGGGTGCTGGGCATGACTGCTTCCCAGCTAGGGCTGGTGACTTGGCCACAGCCACAACACTGGAGACAGCATTAGCTTTCCACACGTGGCACTGAACATAGGTATCCAACCATAAAATGAGACCACAGACAGGCTCAAGTCTCCAAGACCAAAACCATTTCACTAAAACCAGAATCAACCAAAATCAATCTGCAAAGGTTTACCCAAGTCAACTAACTTTTAACAGAAAAAATTATTTTAATACTTTCTTGTTCAAAATAACAATCATAGTTTCAAACAATCTAGAAGTAAATTTTATGTTATTGTTTAATATTGCCTAAAGAAATCTGGGCCTGAAAAATCTAACTAGAGATTGCACTGCAGGAATGCATTGCAGGAATATACTTAGATCATCAGGTCAAAAGGTCACACTAAAAATAATATCTTTGGCATGCATACACACATTCACATGTGTGTACACAGGCCATGTGCACATACTCCCATATCCACATATAGGTACACCCCATGTCTACACACACGTGCCTGCAGATGCTTGTGTGCACACATGGACACCTGCACAGGTCCCCTCACTCACCATGTGTCTGCACATCTACTTCTGAGCTTTTTTTAAATACCACCCATCCTGTGCTCCTTGGGATCCACGAGTCATCATGCACTGAATCACTCGACACCTCCTGCATGAAGTCCCAGCAGGAACCAGTACAACACCTGGTCTTCATGATGCTGGAGGCCTGAGAGGCAATGTGAGATGAGCAGCCTTCCCAGCACAGTTGGTGAAGGCACGGTAGGCACCCACACACTGGAGGACTCAGAAAGCAGTGCGTGTAAGCAGAGCCTGCTGCAGCCAGAAGGCCTCAGATCCCCACCACAGCCTTGTACCTGAAACATCCTAATAAAACCCACTGTTGTGCCATGGTGTACAGAAGGCAGGGGTGCATCTTAGCTGTCACGCCACATGGTCTAGAGAACTGCTGCCTGACACCTAAGGTGCTGTACTTCTCGTCCAAACTCTGCGTTCTGAGACGGTCTCCAGGCAGGCCATGCTGCCCCATCACAGCACAAGCTGCATAGATATGCAGCTTCCTGCCTCTACAATGGATCTTCCAGTGCTTCATGAAAAATAATCAAATTCCAAGGCAACACAAAAGTCATGTGCAGCCCTGGAGGCCAGGACCTGGATACACTATCAGCAGAAGGAGTCGTGACAACCACACACATGGTTAACAGAAAGCCAGCTTATTACTTTATTACATTTCAGTGCTTTCTTAAAATAAATATAACATCAAGTGCACAGTGAGAAATGAAGACACACAGGGGACAGCTGGTGACAGGCGGCCAGACTTTAATGCTCGTACAACACGATGCCACCCCGACTGGATGAAGAGGAAGATGACAACCTCACCTCCTCTGGTTTCTGTCCCAGGCTCCTTTCCTGTCTGCCTGGGTGGCCAACACTTGTCTAACTTTCCTCCATTACCTTCGCTTCCCTCCTGCAGTTCAGATTCAAGTAACACTCTCAAAAAGAAATGTGCAAAACTAAACGTGGCTCCAGGGTCTTCTCACAACTGATCCATCGCTGGGCACCTCTGCTCCCCAGGAATGTCTGTTCTGACGAAGTCACCACAGGGACCCGGGGAAAAGGACCCGAAGCAGCTACACCATTCTGAAATAACTGCAAATAACCAAGTTTTTAAAGAGGCAACAAAGAAGAATTACCAACCTCACCTGAGACTGCACACCCGGCTGAGTATGTGCTCCTCCAGAAGCAAGAACTATGGTAGGCAAGCCAGGACATGACAGCACCACAAAGGAGCCGGCGGCCAAAGGGGGAGAGTACACTACTATACCAAAATCTGCCTTTATTAAAGTGAACAAATAAGCACATTCCCAGACCTAACCAGTGGTGGTTGAAGCTGGCTAAGGCTGCCTGCTTCCAATGAGGCCAGCATCAGCTAGCAGTACCCCACAACCCTCCCAACTGTGTGGCAGAAATAATCACTCCAAATATGTAAACGTCATTTTAGCAGAAGACAAACTTTGCTGATTTCAGTGCTTTTAGTGAACTGATATTTTCAGTAAACTTTTTCTGAGCAGCAAGGAACAGGATTTTTTTTTTTTCAGAAATCTTAGAACTGGATATAAAGGTTGGCAGTAGACACAGTCAATAAATATCATACAATTTCTAAAATGAAAAAGATTTCCCATACGAACTCCTTTTATGAAGACATTCAAACACCCTGACCCGAGAACAAGCCTCGGCCCTATAATCACGCACGATTACAGCTGGCCAACATGGGGCATCAGGCAATGTGCAAAGGGGTGGGTGAAGGGAGGCCAGAGAGCAGATCACATTTAACTTATCCTGAAGAACTTCAAGTGAGGGTTCACAGCCCAGGACCTCACTCCACGATGTCCCTTATTCTGGGGATCTCGGCGGTCAGCAGGGCGACAGCAGCTGTGCCCATGAAAAACAGCACTCACTCCTGTATTCTCCGTGCCCAGCGTCCATGTGTGCAGGGGTGAGAGGATCTTCTCTGTTCTGTAGGAACCTCTGTAAACACTGTCTGTGGCTCCTCACATTTCGTACCGAATGAATGAAGATAATAAATAAGAATCCCGTCAGCACATCCTCTCAGTCCTGGTTGCCATGGTCACTTACGAGTCTGGGTCTTCTTTGGCACTGTGGGCCGCTTGGGCTGCCACAAGTGGTTATGGATTGTGAGTGCATCCACGCTGACGGACATGGTCTTGGCTGGGATCAGGTTAAACTGCTTTCGGTCTGAGCTGTATTTATACAGTTTGTCAATCATCTTCTTGGTGATACTCTTTGGCCCTGTGCCAGTGAGTTTGTAGATTTCTTCAGTGTCGGGTTGGTAGCAGTACAGCGCCCTGAACTGGCACCCCGCATCTCGAAACAGAATGATGTAATGGTTGGCATCACATTTCTCCAGCTCCTGGGGAATGGGAGGAGAGGGAAACACAGAATGACATCCCAGGTCACCATAACTGCCTAATGGGAGGTATTATTTCAAGGCAGTAAGTATCTAATAGCACCTATTTCTAAAAAAAAGTGTGGTGGCACATGCCTTTAATCCCAGCACTCAGGAAGCAGAGGCAGACAGAGCACTCCAAATTCAAGGCCAGCCTGGTCTACAGAATGAGTTCTAGGACAGTCAGGGTTACACAGAGAAACCATGTCTCAAACAAACAAACAAACAAACAAACAAAAGAGCTCTATAAAAACAAACAAACAAACAACAAAAAACCCTTAAGACATCAAAGAAGAAACATAAAAATAACAGAGATGAAAGCCCTTCTTTGCTCCTGGATTGGCGGTAGGATTAACACTGTGAGAGTGGCCATCCTACCAAAAACAGATTCAATGCAATTCCAATCAACACTCCAGTGACACTTTCCACAGAAATAGAAAACATAATTACTGTGGGATAATGCTCTTGTACACTGTAAATATTTGTCACTCATATTAGTTTAATAAAATGCTGATTGGCCAGTAGCCAGGCAGGAAGTATAGGTGAGTGACCAGACTAGGAGAATTCTGGGAAGAGGAAAGGCAGAGACAAAGTCACCAGACACAAAGGAAGTATGATAAAAAATGCCTCACTCATAAAAGGTACCAAGCCATGTGGCTAAACATAGACAAGAATTATGGGTTAATTTAAGTTAACGAGCTAGTTAATAATAAGCATGAGCTAAGAGGCCAAACAGTTTATAATTAATATAAGCCTCTGTGTGTTTCTTTGAGACTGAACAGCTGAGGGACCAGGCAAGACAGAAACTTCCATCTACAAATAATCTTAAAATTCATATGGAAGTACCAAAGACCCTAGATAAAAAAGCAATCCTGAATAAAAAAAGAAGGTACCTTATATCTGACTTCAAAGCACTTCAAAACACGTGGTATGGTAAACACCAAGATAGACAAAGACCATCAGAGAAGAGAAGAAGCAAATATAAGGCTACACAGCTACAACCATGTGCTGTTCTAATAAAAAAAATAATGTGTATGAGTGTTTTGTTTGTATACATGTACGCATGTGTACCATATGTATGTCTGGTATCCAAGGAGTATTGGGTCCCTGGGAATCAGAGTTACAGATGGTTGAAAGCTATCATGTAGGTGCAGGGAACTGAACTCAGGTTCTCTATAAGAACAAAAAAGTGCTCTTAACTTCTGACCCATCTCCCCAGTCTTTAATTAAGAAGAAAAAAAAAAGTAAAGACATACAGCAAAGCCTTACTGAAACCCACTAATTTGTATGTTAATTAGAAAACACGACTTTTGTTTTAAAGGAGTAGAGGTACCATGCATGCGTGGACAATGTTGCTCCCAAAAACACATGCATTATTAAACAAACAAAAAATCTGTGCCAGGCATGGAATACTTCCTTACAAGTATATGATCAAGGGTCCCAAAGACCTCAAAACACAGCCTGTTGCCATTGTCCTGGTTGCCTACTATAACTAGACAATAAGACCTTAACTGCTGACGACACAACATACTTTGATTGCATGGAAATAAAGCAATAAACAGAAATAAATAAACTGAAATAAAGAAAACTTCCTCCCTGCTGGATAGCTTTCATTGTGCTAGGAGATGCTACTGGTCATTGGGGAAGAAAAGACCTTAATGGTCTTACTCAGTGCTGGAACTGGATGCTTTAATACCAACCTACAGGGCAAGATGTGCCCACTGATGGAACAGTGGCAAGACTATTAGGGGAGCAACCAAATATTTTCTGATAGATCAAGATCAAGCCAGTCAACATTCCAGCATGAATAGAAAGGAACTCACAAGACTCAACTTCTAGCTAAGGCGCTATCAGTCAGTGATGACAGCTGGAATATAGTCATTTTCCTTTACGGGTGTAGCCACTGAAGGTTGCTCGTGCTCTAGTGATGGCACCATGGCCATGCACACATGGAAAACACTGATTAGACTCAGTGGGATATTCAAAGAAGAGGGAGAAGGAAGAGGTGGAATTGGGATGAAATGTGGGGTGAGAAGTGGTATAATCAAAATACACTGTATGAAATTCTCAAAGAAAATATTTTAAGATTATATATAAAAAGAGACAAGAAGAGAGGAGAAGGGAGAAGGAGAAAGGGGGAATGCAAAAGAGATAGAGGGGTGGGTGGTGGGAGAAAACAAATTCTTCCAGGGGTACCAATTTTACTACTAAAAACAAGCAAATGAGGAAGAGGGCTTGGTAGTAAATACTAAAACACAATTTCTGATGAAAGACAGAACACTGTTTTGTATTTTTCTGGTACCCCAAGGTCAGCAACACATTCATAAACCCCCCTCAAATATGGGGCCACTTGCTTTCATAGCTTTCTCTTACAAGAATTCCATTCCTGCCAAGTTAAGGAACCATACTAGAACTCATCCCTAATTTTCAGGTGTCTACAGCCAGAGACCCTGGGTATGCATCTTGCTCAAGGTCAGCTTACGGTTCAGAGAACTCTACCATTCCCCCTCCACTAACTGTGCCCTGAGCCAGCATAGCACCTGCTCTGTTACAGGCAGGACCCAAAGTCACTCCTAACTCAGGTGTCATCTGCTCCCTATGAAATCAGGTCGCTCTCCAGGCTCTGCCCTCTAAAGGTAGGCAGAAGCTCCCTCCAGAGGCCCTGCTCCTCATTCATCTGCTCTCTGACCCTCTGAGGGGTCAATCAGTTCTTGTCTTCCTTTGCTCATATCCATACCATCATTTTACTCAGGGTTAAGCCAGTCTTGGTCTTGCTTTGACTCACAGAGGCCCAGCAGATCCTGAACCCAGAGTCCCTCTCTCACCTGCCCTTGAACTGCACACCCTGTCTTTCCTGCAACTGCTGTTCTGAAGACCTATGGGCTCAACCTCTGGGCACTGTGCCTAGGGAAGCTCTACCCAGGCCCTGCTGCTGCTGCTGTACTTTTTCCATTACTTTGCTTGCTGTCTGAAACCCAAACGCTGTGAATCCAAGTCTGATGGAATCAGATGTCCACACTCACCTCTCAAGCCTGGCTTTCTTCTTGCATGACCCACAAAGCCAATATGGATTCCACCACCCTAGATAGTAGCCCACTCGATGTACCTGTCCTCCCTGGTCACTGCACACTGTTCGCCAATATCACTCTGTAAGCACTCACTGTGCAGATGTGGGCCTCCCTCCTCACCACCCAGACTGAAAGCTCCCAAATGGAAAGCATGTCAAACCCTGACTCCGATCCGCACTTTTTCATTGCCTTCTGCACCCTTACATTTGGTAATGCTACTACCTTTCCTTGTTCTTTTGAGACAAAGTCTTATACTACAATCAGGCTAACCTCAAACTCACAGTAATCCTCCTGCCTCAGCCTCTAAGTGCTGAGATTATAGACATGAGCTACTATACCCAAACCTAGAAGGGAAGGTGACAACACAGTAAAGACAAGCCATATTTCACCTGACACATCTTTTACGCTCTTGGTGACTCAGGTGCCCAAAGTGCTTCCAAGGCCTGCCCTTCTCTCTAATGCCTGTCTCCAACCATGGGCACTCACTAGCAGGACAGCAGGGTCACCTGCTTCCTTTCTGTCTCAAGTACACCAAACTATTTATACTTGCTCTTCACTTAAAAACACCTGATCTACTCTTGGGGGAGAATGTGCTTGACAGCAGGGTACTTGTGTATATGCCAGCATAAAGCTCTGGGTTCCACTGCTACACCACCACCACCAAAACCCTGCCACAAACAACATATCCATATATTCCCCCACAGGAATGTGTACCATCAGACCAGTGTCCTGGCCCTCTCAGAGCCCACATACCATGGAGACCACAAACAAAAGTGTCTTCTTCCCCAGCTAGAAAGCCTTATGTTTAGCTTTGTCCCACATAAAACCATTAACTGAGCCGGGCGGTGGTGGCGCACGCCTTTAATCCCAGCACTCGGGAGGCAGAGGCAGGCGAATCTCTGTGAGTTCGAGACCAGCCTGGTCTAGAAGAGCTAGTTCCAGGACAGGCTCCAAAACCCCAGTGAAACCCTGTCTCAAAAAAAAACAAAAAAAAAAACCCAACCATTAACTGAATTTTTAATGTAGCAAAGCTCCATCTTTCTCCACCTTTCAAAATTCCGTCTTCTGTGAGGCCCCCAAGCCTGGTCCCTATAAGAACTCTGTGTTTAGGCCTCAGGACACATCCTCTACTCCCTGGTAATCAGGAGAAAAAGACTCCATGGCTATTCAGTAACAGGGTAGCTTAAAATAAGAGAAAGAGAACACAGCTCTCTGAGCAAACACCAAGGGCTAATAGAATTGTAATCTATACGCACCTTTTATTCTAAATAAAAGAAATTTAACACTTGCCTCCAATATTGAATTCTTGTGAGGTTCATTCACTTTTCCAGCCAGACAGCAGTGAGAGATGGCATTGTGAATAATTGGTTTGTTTGATTTACTACTGGGCTCCTTAAAGAGTTTAGGACCTAAGGAAACCAAATCAAAATTTGCAAAATTAATAACAAAGGTCAAACACACACAAAAGGGCAACACTTTTCTCAGCAGAAAAATACAGAAAGCTTCAATCATGGACAGTTATGATTTTTGAAAACAGATCATAAAGACCTCTTCAAATCTACTCAAAAGAATTTGCAATTATAAATTTAAAAAAAAAGAGGCAGATTAAAGTAACTGTAGCTACTCTCTGGCTTGAGTCTTTTTATTATATAAATTACAAACCCAAAAACCTGAAAACCTAAGGTTCCAAGTGCCCAGGATGTGTGATCCTGCTTTAGCTCTCTCCTAAAAAGTAGTAGGGACTTGGCATTATTTACTGCCCATGAGACAAATGTGAGGACAGGTCAGGGCCTCCCTGCTATAGATACCTGGCATTTAGATACAGCTCTGACACTGGATAAATACTTAATTTCAAAAAATACCTTTTGGTCAAAATAAAGATGTATTTTAAGGAGTGTTATACTTGGGTGCCCCTGTGCCCAATATACTCTAAAGAGGGTGTGTGGCTGTTACCTGTGTACTCGGCCACAGAGGCCAAAGAAGAAGCTGCCGATGCAGTTTCCCAGTCTCGGTCTGTGCTCCTACTGGGGTTGCGGCTCAGGATGGGTAAGGCTTCCAGTGATTCAACTCTGCAGGTAGAAAATGACAAGATGTTCTAGCTGTACCATGCTCTTCTACTACCATGGCCACCTGTACCACCAAGGCAAGAAGCATGCCCACTGCTGCAACAGGGCCTTCCTGTGAAGGTGGAGGACCTGCTAAGATTTTATTAGCTATTTCTAGAGGGCGCCACCAGAGAGTGCAGGGAGTGATGATGCAGGCTCAAGAACAGAGGACAAAGCACAAGTGACTAACAGCTGTCAAATAAGTGATGAGACCCAGGGAAGGAGGGAGCACAGTGGGGAGCACAGTAGGGAGCACTGTGGGGCTAGTCTGAAAACTCATGCCTCAGATACTCTCTGATTCCTGGCAGGTCTGGGCTACACATGCAGAGATGCTATATCAAACAGTAAATACCAACACTGAAGACTGAGAAAACTGCTTAAAGGTAGGCTGATGTTCTCTCGGCACGGCACGCTGACAGGACTGAGAGTAGAATTAAGCTGGGTAACCAACTTCCAGAAAAAAACTAAAGCACTATTCAAGATTCTCCAGGAGTCCTCCACAAATTCTGGGCTACAAAAAGCCACTAGACACTAAGGAGGCAGGAAAATGCCTCTTCACAGACAGCATTCACAGATGCCAATATATGATATCATTCATGTGAACCCTGGCCACAACAAGAAGTCAGAAACATGCAGGGATTCTTAAACCTGCAGTAAAAATGCACTGATGTCTGGACAGGCACCCACAGCACCTGTAAAATTACTTTGTAACGCAAAGGGGACGGTTCAACAGCTTGTGGAAAACAAAATACCACTTTTTTAAAAACTTTTGTTCCCCCCCCCCCAAGACAGGGTTTCTCTGTGTAGCTTTGGAGCCTGTTCTGTTCTGGAACTCACTCTGTAGACCAGGCTGGCCTCAAACACACAGAGATCCGCCTGCCTCTGCCTCCCAAGTGCTGGGATTAAAGGTGTGCACCACCACGGCATGGCTGGAAACACCACTTTTAATGATCCAAATATCCCAAAAGCATTGGGTCCTGCCTGCCTACAACCTGAGAAAGATATTCACACTTCAGTTGAGACCATGTGACTCCATTGGGGGGGATGGACGAGGAGGCTGCAAAACTGTCAAGATCAGAAGAAATGGTGGACAGTCCTGAATTAACCAGATCCAGGCTGGTGTTAGTTATGGGGGACAGATGACAGAGGACTAGACAGATTGGGATCAGAAAAAATGATGATTTGACAAGTACGATGGTATGAGATACACAATGAAGTATGTGGGTGATGGGGCTGGGTGTCACCCACTTACTCCTGTGCAACAACAAGTGCACACCTCACAGAGATGCCAAGGGGAAAGAATGAGGGGGGATGTGACAGAAGCTGCCAAGTCCTAGTGGGGAGGTAGATTTGATTTCTTCCTAAACACTGTGGAATTGGTTACAAAACATCTCTCCTTCAGCTTAAATCTGGAGGGTTCTCTCTTTCTCTTGGCTAGAGCACTGAGATACCATAGCTGCTTGGCCTCCTTACCGGTGAGAAGGTGTGCCCCCTGAATGAACACTCTCAGGTTCTGTTGTTGCTGCAGATGCCAAGGACAGGCTGGAGCCAGAGTGTGTGCGACTCAAGTTATCAGCTGCAGGGACAAGAAAGTGGCAGACTGTGAAGACCTTTACCAGGCCCATCCCTGCTGCCATAACTCACTGTGGCACGGAGCTTCCCTCTGCAAACCCAGCCAACTCTCTGGCCCAAACCCTGGATGCCCCTAGCTATCTCAAAGCATCACATTTGGTCTCAACTTCTTAAGCCTGTTTGAAGGGATAATCCCCCATTACCCTGCCCGCCTCACTCAGGTCTTGAGAAATTACAAGGAGATAAAGAAGCCGAGCACTAAACAGCAAATGCAGCGTGGGTGCTGGATGAGGCTGCTTACGGGTGGAGGAACACTTGGTTCCAGAGTCACTACAGGACTCTTCTCGGTGAACTGACTTTGGCCGAGGCTTTTTAGGCTTCGATTTAGGTTTGCCAAGTCCTTGCTCCTCCAAGGCCTGCTGCTGCTTCCTCCGCAAGTATTCCTGTTTAATAAGCTCTCGCCGGGCCTTTTCCTCCTCCTTCCGTAGTCGATCCTCTTCAGCCTTACGCCTAAGAGCAAAATAGATTCACAAGAGACTGGGTCAGAGACATTCTGACCCCACCTCCTGCAGTTCTCCCCAGGGTACTTCTCTGTGGTTCCCACAGCAGATTACTAGAGCTCTGGGAGTATAGGAGCAAGAGACAGTGGTGAAAGGGGTAGGATGGGACTGTATCACCTGGTAGACTCTCTGAAGAGCGCTGGGACCACAGACAACTTATTTCCTGTGCTACACACTTACAGGACTCATAGGGCTGAAAACTAAGCATCATCCAAAGGAATTATCTGACGTGATAGCTGTGCAGATGTGTACTGTCATGGCTAGTAAATGGTAAGTGGCAAGAGCAGGAATGAGGAATGAGTGAAGGGGCTGTGAGATGCTATCCCAACTTGGGTGTGCCAATCTGGCCCTGTATACCATCTATAGGCATGGCTATGCTGTCCCACTGGACACAGCTGGAGGCTGCTGAGGAAGAGTTTACCGGGCTTCATCTCGCTTGAGCTCCACTTCAGCCTCCAGCTGCTGCTTGCGCGCACGAGCCTCTTCAGCCTTGCGCTGCTGTTTCAGAAGGAAGGCTGCCCTCTTCTTAGCAAGCTCATCTTCTGCTTTCTGTTCATCCTACAAAACCCATCACTTTACAGTCAGTGACAATACAAGAAACCCCTTAAACTATCCAATCTAGGCTTACCTCGATCAAGTACAGACTGTAACATACACTTAGAAAATCTAACTTCTTTGGGAGAGAGGGAGACAGGATCTATGTAGCCTGTTTTGGCCTCTCCATGCAAACCAAGCTGGGTTCAGACTCAGTGATCTGTCTGCCTCTGCTTGCCAAAGGCATGCACTACCACACCCAGCTCTGACACCTTAATTAATGAATGAGCTTAACATATGTGCATAACTGTGACACAAACAGAAAGAAGTCCAACCCATCAAAACGGCCTCAGTTAGACAACCTTCCACATGGCCTGCACCAAATTCAGTTGCCCTGCAAAACCACACATTTCTCCACAAACTGAGCTAATGGCAATGTGACTGCATTCATACCATACAAAGAACAAATGGGAATGAAGAGATGGCTCAGCAGAGAAAATGTTTGCTGGGCAAGCATGAGGATCTGAGTTCAGATCCTCAGAACCCACAAAAAGGTCAGGCAGGAAAGACAGCCTGCCTGTAATCCCAATGAGATGTAGAGATAGGGAACTTGTACAGCAAACTAGCTAGCCAAGCTGACTAAAATGGTAAGCTCTGCATTCTGTAAGACACCTTGCCTTAGTATATAAGGGTCTATGGACATATTACCCTGAACTCATCCTATCACGTCTAATACATAGGGTGGAGAACAATCAAGGAAGACACCCAATATCAACCTCACACTCTCTGTCTCTCTCTCTCTCACACACACACACACACAACCACAAATATCAATAAAATGTGAGCCTTATAAGGCTGAGACTATGCCATACGGTCAGGAGAAAAGAGAATGGTTAGGACACAAGAGCAACCCCGGAACCCACACTTCTCTGCACCTCTGAGAAAGTGTAGGGCAGAGAAGCAGAGGTATTTGTAAAGCTTCTCTGCAGCCAGGCTTCCATGCCAGGGGTGGGCAAAGTGCAGCACGCAGGTCGTATCTGGCCTGGATGTCTTTGTACAGTTTTCAAGTTCTGAGCACTTTTTACCAAAATGTCATCCAAAAATCAAGTATTTCAAGACCCATGAAAATTATCAGGTTCTAGGGTGTGCTGCCTGTAACATCTGACCCTCAGGATGGAGGCTTCTGTACCCACAAAGTTAAACATGTTTCTCCCCTGACTTTTTATGGAGTCAGCTTAGAACAGGAGTTCTTGAGAGGCCCTCATATGCGAGGTGATATAAGCACACCTCATGACCACTCACCTTGAAGAAGAAACCAACACCAGGCTTCTGGTCGCCATCTCCACCAAGCTCTGCTGAGCTTTCATGGCCAACCACCTCCCCATCCTCGTCAGGGGCCTTCAGGTCAGAGAGGTCCACCTCAATGAGGCTGGCCTTGCTCCTCAACGGCTCTTCCATCAGGGTGTGTTCTTTGCCTGAGATGGCAGAGGAGCTCAGCCCCGCCTCTTTCACACTTGTATCCAGACCCTCTTTAAAGTTCATCTGTTCTGATACAATGTTTGCATCTTTGCAAGAGGACTGAACCAATATCCGATGGTTACTCTCATCATGGAGCCTGTAACTGTCAAAGAGACACTTCTCAGGGGGTTCCCCACCTGGGTCGGAGGGCGACCGTGGATGGGTGCTTGGGGGCAAAGATCGAGGATGTGGGAGTGTCTCCATACTGGGTGTTGGGGTTTTGCTCCGGGAACAACTCTGCTGTCTGTCTTTTGGAACCTTCAATTCAGCTGGTCTTCCCGGACGGGAGTTCCGGCCTTGGCCAAGCCGCGGGGGTTTGCGGTGGCCAGGCACACCAGTTGGAGAGAGTGGCTCAACAAAGTGGACTGGGGCCTTTACCTTTTGGTCCTGGCAGTTATTTTTAGCGCCTGGTGTTGGCACTGTGGGAGACTTCATGAGAAGTTGCTCCTGCTGCTGGGAGATCTTCAGTATAGCCTGCTGCAGTGTACTGATGGTCTCATTCAGCTTTTCGATAGACAGGTCACACTCAGTCACATCTACCTCGCCGACACTGTCCTCTAGGAGAGCAGTGGAAATCCCTCTGTGCTTCTCGCCGCCATCATGCAGAGAAGCTGGGTCCCTGGGTTTATGCAGCTGGACAAATGCCATATCCTGAGACTCACCGAGATCTCTTTGATCTTCTTTGACGAGGAATCCTTCAGTTTTACAAGTGCTATCATCCAAGTCCTCCCCATTGTGCTGTGTGAAGTGTTCGGGCCTCAGTGGCTGTGGGGCCCCATCAGCCTTCCCCTTCTTCACAACATGCAGAAAGGCTGCCTTGCCCAGTTTCAAACGCTGCCGCGCAGACAGCGCCTCCATCTTTTTCTTCTGGGCTTCAATAGCCCTGCGCTTTTCCTCTAGCTGCATGTGTAGCTGCACCAGCTCAGAAGCCAGAAGACTGGCAGGGTCCTTGCTGTGCCTGCCAGGGCTCTGCTCCCTCTTCTGGCGCCATGTCGTCAGAGGAGCTGGGCAGCTTTCAGATGCATCTGGGGTGGTCTTCTGGGAGCTGCTGGTGCTGGACTTGGTCTCACAGCTGTTGAGCCGCTGGAGCTTCCTTTCGGCAAAGCTGGTCATCTTTACACTGCCACTCGCCATGGACATGCTGCTGAGCTGAGAGGTCGTACTCAGACATGGGCTTGATCGGCCGCTGGCATCATCCTTGTCTTCGTGTTCTTTCACCTTCATATCCTCTTGTAGTTTGGCTGATTCTTCCTCACCAGCGTATCTGGGGATAACCACAGGATGGTCCTCACCAATGAAATCCTGCTCTGCATCCTCTACGTCTACCACATCAGAGTCGGAGTCCTGTCTCAGGATAGTCCAGGGTTCTGAGTCATGGGAGCTGGGGCTCTGTGAACCAACATACCACCTCCCTTCATCTTCCTCAGCCCTGCCTACATGGAGGAAGAAGCCATCAGCAGTCTGTCCCTGAGGTAACGGATCAAATCTAGCCATGGCCAGAGGCTGCCCTTCTCCTGCAGCTTCTGCTGACTGTGGTCCTACCTCTGCAGGATCAATGCTTGCAGCAAATTCTGAACAAGGAATTGGGGTGAAAGTTCTGTTCAGGTCACGACTGCCATGGTTACCAGTCACTTTCTTCCGTACCAGAGGCTGGGAGCCCTCACTAGGCCTCTTAGACATGGTGGTCCTTGGCCTCCCTTCTCCAAGCTCATCTTCCTTAGTGATAATCTGTTTCTCTTTGGCTGGCCGAAGTACTGCTGGCATCAGGGGCTCTAAATAAAAACTGTCAGGCTTACTCTCCAGAGTGTCAACCTGTCTCTGGGGAGACCTGACACTTGCTACCAGGCCTGGGGCCTGAGGTGAGGTCCTGGGGATCTCTGGGGAATGAGGAGATATATCTGTCCTGATGATGGCCACAAGTTCTTCCTCCTCATCCTCAATGTTGACATTGCTTAGGAGGCTTTTCCCGTTGGTCTTTCCAGCTGAAGGATGGGGTTGATTCTGTGGGGTAAGGTGGATAATGTTGGATGCCAAGCTATCTTTGCTGATAGAGCGGGCCAAGCTGATACTGTCACCAGAGCTGGGGTCCACATCACAACTTGCAGCATGATGGAGAGCAAAGGGTGTTGGCTGGGACACAGGCCTGAAACAAGGGGAGAAACTCACTGTTTAAATCCTGAGGGAGAGGAGTCCAAGGTATGAAGAGAGAGGGAGAATACCAATCTTCCACGAACAAGAATTATATAAATAAATGCTCTAGGGCAAAAGAGCACCAGAGGCGACTCAAACATTTTGTTCCCAGCACCCCTTCACATGCCCTTTAAAGTGAACAAAATTTCAATGATCCTTGATTTACTAAACACTACAAATGAAAGCTCAGATACTTTTTAAACCCTGAGTAAATATCACAAGGAACTTGAAAAATAATAATATATAAAACACACGTGTGTGTGTATTTTAAATAATAATAATAAAAGACCTATAGTGGAGGTGGCACTACTGCTACTACAGACCTCTCTGACATCTGGCAGACTCTCACATCTCCCTCTATTGCTGGGACATCACAAATCACAGAGCCACTCTGCAAGTACACAGTGGCTCATAGAAGAGGCCGAGCACAGAACAGAGCAAGCATATACTGGCACTGTTGCAAAAACACTGGCTGCCAGCTCTCTGAAGCAGCTTAGCAAATCTTTAAGGGTCCCTGAAACACATCTGAGAACTGTTGCTTAGTCTAAACGACACCTAATTAGAAACAGTCCCAAGTTACTCACCTGTTTTTTTTATCTGGCCATGCTACTACTGCACCTCGTGGCTGACCATCAACCCGAGTTAAAGAATTCGATCTGTGTCGCTGATCTGCAGTTTGGAGGAAATAAGCACAGTCAATGTTAAGGGACCAACTCTGTACCACTTGTAAATTCTTTTAATGTAACAGCCATTTCTCTGGATAATAAACCCTAACTCAGTCCACAAGGGCACTCAGGAAAGCAGATAACCAGAAGAGTGCAACTTCCAGCTACTCCAGCAAGTGAAGAACAGTGCAGTCAGTGCAGAGTGCTTAGGATGCTGGGCAGAACTTAGCAGATTTGAAATGACATTTATACCACAAGACTATGAATTCTGAGCTGTAGCAATACAAGCCAAAATTTATCCTGCTAGGGCTGGAGAGAGCTCAAGGTCCTGGGTTCAATTCCCAGCAACCACATGGTGGCTCACAACCATCTATAATGGGATCTGATGCCCTCTTCTGGCCTGCAGGTATACATGCAGGCAGAGTATTCATACATAAAATAAATCTTTTATATATATATATATATATATATATATATATATATATATATATATATATATCAGAAAAAAATTTCCTGCTATTATTAACTAAAATGGATACATATTAGATCAAGATCATTCAATTTTGAGTAATATTATTTTACTAAACTATGAAAGTAAAAAGTATCAAAAGGGAAAATAGAAGCGAATCATGCTCTCACCGGGGACGTCCTCTGCCTGTGACACTTTTTGCTGTTTCTGCCTCAGTGGCAACAAAGGATGGGACGGACTAAATGTGGAAGCTCCTTTCCCACTAAATAAAAATAATTCAGAGAAAATAATGAGTTTATCAAACTTCTTCAAGTTCTAAAGCAAAAGCAGAGGGTGGCAAGATGGCTCAGCTGAGCAGGGCACTGGCAGAGAAAACCTGACAGCCTAAACTCTATTGCTAGGTCACACATAGTAGAAGGAGAGAACTTATTCCTATAAGTTGTCCTGACTTCCATATGGATGCTATGGTATGTGTGTAATCATAAATACACACACATACACAAATTCATATACACAATCAATCAATATGAAAGTAAAAGGCAAACACATACAAGTAACAGAAACCATTATACACTTGTACTAAGCTGGGAGTAAACAGTTTTCTCTGAGAAAACAGTTCCCATAAAACTGAACCAAAAGAAAACCAACAAAGTTTTGAATCTGAGATAAAAATTTCAAAATTGGACTGGAGAGATAGCTCAGTTGGTAAAGTGTTTGCCATGCAAGTTCAACTGCCAGTACCCATCTAAAAAAGCCAGGCAGAGCAACATGTATCTGCAATCCTTGCACTAGAGAGGCTTGTTGACCAGTTAGTCTAGCCAAACCAGTGAGCTTAAGAGACCTTATCTCAAAAGATAAGGTAGAGTGTGATCAAGAAAAACACCAACATCAACTTCTGTCCTCCTTGTACAGGTACATACATACACGTGCACAAACACAAACATTCACAAATCCCAAAGCTGCAAACAGAGATCATACAACTCTGGCTGCAGCATCTGACATAAAAACTCAAGTGACTACCACAAAAGAGACCAACAAGGGGACGGGAGTGGGGGTAGAGACAATGCATATGTATATATGAAAATGTCACACTCACAAGCCAGGCAGTAGTGGCACATACCTTTAATCCCAGCACTTGGGAGACACAGGCAGTCAGATCCCTGAATTCTTGGCCAGCCTGATCTACATAGCAAGTTCTAGGCCATCTAAGGCTATATAGTGAAACCCTGTCTCTAAAACACAAAAGTAAACAGAAAGAGCACAAAGATGATTCCACTATACAAACTAACTGAAAGTGCTGAGTATGAGCATGAGCCTACATGGACAAGTAGGGCATTCCCACAGAGCCGGGAGAACATATCCACATTTTACAGAACAACAAGGAAACAGACACAGAAAATCTACAACTATTCACACCTTTTCTACTTCTTCAATCACAAGTTGAATAAGGACACTCCATAAGGACACTCACTCACAAGAGACCAATGTGTGCTGCACAAGCACTGACCAGGTGAGCACTGTCCCACACAGCTACAGTAGCCTGACATCCAACCATGGGGGCTGGCACTAGCTGGCCCAACAGGAAACACACACTGCAGCGTAGCTATTTTGCTATTTCACTTTGGGGAAGAACTTGGCTAAGGGACAGTAATAAAGTGTGGGCAGGAATCACAGAGGCATACCCAGGGCTGTAGTTACTATATGGTTAAGCCCAAAAGACAAAGACAGGGAAAGGTTCTTCAGAGATGGAGGAGACACAGGTAGAGAAGGAGACAAAAGGAGCAAACTGCACAGAAAGGGTGAAAGACGTAGGGACCCCAGAGGAGCCCAGCAGAGGCAGGAGAAGACTTCCCGGCAGAGGTAAAGGTTACAAACCACCCATAGCACAACGACCAGCAAAAACTAAACAGAATAGAACCAGAATGTATTACAGTGTACAGCTGCTCAAAGGAAGAGACTGATGAATGAGAAAACTTCACAGTCACTGTTAGGTAGAAAAGGTCGCTGAGCCAGTGCACATGTGATACCGATGCTGCTTTAACCAACTTCCATGCACACATACAAGCTGCATGTACTAGATCTGACCATAAAGATCCAGAACCAGGACTGAATGCAAGGACTGCAGCAAGAATACCCAGGTACTCACATAAGGAGCCACGCGACTGTGCAGCTCTGCCCTTGAGATGCTATCACATCTCAGCCATCATCTGTACCCAAGGGCTCTGAGCCATACACAGCATTCCATTTCCGCTCCAAAGATCTGATCCTGTCAGTGAGTCTCAGCCCTTAACACTCCAAGTACCACCTGACATACTTCGTGTCCTCTGAACACTCTCTTCCTGGTCCAACCCTCTAGCATCCTTAGTGCCAGTATCAGAAAGCTGAACATTTTAAAACTATGTTTCCATTTGAAAATACTCTCTCAGACTCTCCTTCCATACAAGCGGCTCAAACCCCCTCTGAAAAGAGCTCTCTCATCCTCATCCCACACGCCCATTGGCCTGGTTGTAGCCAATCAACCAGGATCCAGTCAGCTAAATTCTAAGTCTTACTGACAAAATCAGTTCTCAAAAAACACTCAAGAGTTCCATTTACTGTCTCATTGTGAAAGCCGTTGCTCACTGAAGTAGACGAACCAGTACTGATCAAGGTGAGCATCCTCAATCAGATTACATTTCAGAGCTCAGACTCTTCTCATTAGACCACTCATGAAGCTGTATCACTGTGAAGAGACAACTCCTTTTTTGTCTCCCGAGACAGGGTTTCTCTGTTAAATAGTCTTGATTGTCCTGAAACTTGCTCTGCAGACCAGGCTGGCCTCGAATGCACAGAGATCTGCCTGCCTCTGTCTCCCGAGTGCTGGGATTAAAGGTGTGCACCACCACTGCACAGCTGAGAAATCTCCTTTCTATACTACAGTTTAATGTATTTAAACTGTTTTGATTAATTTAATTTAAATTGTATAAATGAATACTCTTATTTTAAAACCCTGGAACAGACAGGAGGACAGCCAGCTGCAGAAGATATTCAGGTACTTTCCGCATTACCTACTTCAACAAATAGTTTTGGCCTCTATAAGAAGGAAAACAGGATGGCAAACTGACCCCAAAAGCAGTATGACAGACTCACAGACACTCGGGCTCCTCCGAGTGGAGGTGGTACCGATGGCTGCCTTCAGAGAGAGGCTGAGTGGGTGCTGGCAGGTCAGCGGGGCTCATGGCAGCAGGGCTACCCAGGAAACTACGTTTGGTTGCATTGGAGATGGGGACAGGAGGCCGGCTGTTCTTCTGCTGCAACACTGCTTTAGCTGCAGAAATGACAATTGCACAGAAATACATCTATTATTTATAGTTAGAGTATCAGCAGGAAACAGAAAACCTGTAGCTTTTATAACCATAAAAACAACCCAACTTCTACTTAAAACCAAACTTCTCAAAATTGGTTTTAACAGGTGAAGCCATAGGCTGACCCTCGAAGACTATTACAAATACCTAATATAAAGACAACACAGACTGGAACATGAAAAGACAGGAAAGGGCACCTTGGCCTTTATAGTTATATGGGCTTCCTCAATCCTCTGGGCTTTCAAGAAAACGCTATGATCACTCAGTCACCACTCACCATCCTTCAGTTCTTGAATATCTCGGGGCTGCACGAAATCTGGTTTAACGTTCTCAAACCACCAGAAGAGCTCAGCAATAAAAACCATAACGTTCGGCTAAAACAAAACACAACAACCCAGACACAGTAAGGACCTGCTCAAAAGCAGCTGGTTTTAAGCACATGTCTGATGGTAGCTTTACCTTCAGCACTAGGGGAGCATACAGCATGTCCTCCAGGGTGAGATAGAAACACTTGTTCAGATGTTCGTTGGAAAACTCCCTCAGAAGCCGGATGTTATATAGGCTGTCAGCCATCGACGGAACCTCCTTCAGGCAAATATCTAGTAGATAGTCAGGTAGACTGTGTTATGACATGCATATTCTGCTCACAAGGGTGTGTGTAGATACACAATTCTGAACTGAAACTTTAAGTAGCAGGGGTGGTGATAAAGTAGGCAGGATTAAGGGATTTTAAAAGATAGTAAGTTTCACAGGTGACGTAAATGTAGAAAGAAAATATGGGAAATCTCCAGATTCTGCCTTTATAACCTAAATCGTATGAGAGTTCCAGACCGGATTCCTAAAGTGAACAGTGGTAACTGCAGCTAGAGGTTAGTAGCAGAGCACTTGCCTGCCACAGGCAAGGCACTGGGTTTCATCCCCAGCATGAGGGCAGGCAAAAGATGAACAGTGGAAATCACCTCTAGAGAGATTTGTTTCCGGGTCCACAAGATGGCTCCCCAGGTAAAGACTCTCACCCTGCAATCCCAACCTCCTGAGTTCAATCCCCAAGATTCACAAAAAGGTAGGAGAAAACCAACTCCGCAAAGGCACCCTTTCACCTCCACATTTGTGCCGTCACACCAACATCCACATATATAAAAAATATTCAAATAATTTTTTAAAATGTCTGCATTTTCTTCAGCAAGCAGATACCTCTGCCTGAGGTTAATATCATATTTGCAAAGGGTGGGGGCTAGGATATGCACAAAATTACAATTGTCAAACAAGGTCTCTGATTCTCCAAATGAAGACTACACATAGTACAAGCCTCCTCTACGAAGAGCAACGATCTTTCCAACCTCTCAGGTAGGAAAATTCAGGAAAGCAGACCCTCCGCTGGGAAATGTGGTACAGGACCCCCTGAAAGGGCCTCCAGTGTTTGTCCGGATGCTCCTTAGTAAAAGTCAGTAAGCAGTAGTTGTAGGATCACAAGACAAATGCACCAAGGCCTCCGAGTATGTGCCACCTTTTAAAGTGTGTGTGAGGGGGTGGGGGAGTGGGCAGATTCAGCATAGTCAAGAACAAAAATAAGAAAAAAAGGGGTTTTTTTTCTTCTTCTTTTGCAAAGATCTCAAATGCTGTCTTCCAGTCTAGGTCATTAGTCCAAGAACAGGGCATGTCAGTATCAAGTGAGGTATTGTCACCTGGTCATGAAATACTGTTTGCAAAATTCCTGACTGCCCAGTCCTCCCTGTTCTCAACACACAGCTCTCTACTGAATGTCTCTTTCCTGTGGTTTGTGTGCTGTTCTGTGTTCCAAGTGACTGCCCTGGGCCAATGCCACACTCCAGCCAGTATAAAGTCAAACAAAATTTAACAGTTATAGAACAAGGACCCCATGTTCTTATTCTTCAAAATTAATGCAGCTAAAAATCTGTAAAAACGTAACCAACAAGTATGATGAGAGAAATGGAATCTAACACAGGCTATTAGATGATGAGATTGTAACAAGAATTCAACTCATGAATCAACAAACAGACATGCTGGCAGGAAAAAGACAAAGCTATTCCTGCTTTGACAGGAAATGAGGCTGAAAACTCCAGTGGTAAAATCCAGGTAAGGAGGGAGATGATTAATGAAGATCCATATTCCAAGGGTCTCCCCCATAAAGGATTCAGCGAATCATGAAGCATCAATCACTTCTCTTGAGGGGGTCTTAAGAGGCCAGCACAGCACCTTGACCAAGAGCACAGTGGGTACAGATGCTGGGATGCACACTGTAGTCTAAGGCAGGCAGAACATAAGGAAACACCAAACCAATCAACCAGAGGGGACAAGGGACCAACTCAACAGCCTGAAAATCAAGAGAGGCAAAGGCTGGGCACTGTGGCTTCAGGGACACTGAAAGGCCTAACAACTGAAAACAGTGAGTGAAGGGTGAAAGGCCATCGCTGGACAGTTAGTTGGCAAGCCTGGACAGGGTCTCAGATAGCGTGCCTCAGGACTTCCCTGAGCAGTGAACACACCAGCGCTGCCAGGAAAGCCTCTGTTCCCTAAGCTACTCCAAACATAAAAGTGAAAAGTCTCATCCTGGAAAAGCTAGATTTAAAAAACAGAAATTCCTTGAGCCATCTGCTACATATTAAACTTATGCCAAAATAAAACATTACAACTTTGCCCCTGTGTTGCCTTGTCAATCCTGGTTAAAAACAAAACAAAAGTATTGCTCTGGGCAGTCTCTGGGACTGCTGCCTGTGATTGGCAGGGTGGGCTGAGGGTAGAGGGTCTGGGCGAGCTGGGAGAGCTGGGAGCCCCCCACACACACACCTCAGCCAAAGGGCCACAAGATTCTAGCTGGAGGTCTACAAAGAAGCAGAATCTTGTGAGAAATGTGATTGTGTCTCAACCTGTGGAGGGGCTGAGGTGCACGGGTGTTGGTGTGCTTCGTGGGCTCTGAGTCTGTGGGCATCCTTGGCACTGACACTGCAGGGCCTGGTGTTCATGTGTGCATCATCAGTCTCTGCTCCAGACATGGTGGCTTTCCCTAGTCTAGCACAGTGAGGAACTCTGAGCAAAATCTTTGTGACTTTGGTTTGGATGTGGCAGGAGAGGGGCCCTCAGTCCCTCCAGCATTTGGGTCCAGACACGACTAAATATGTGGCCATGGGGATTCTGTGGCAAGTTAGTCATGGCCTTACAATAGAATCTGTCACACTCCCTCCAGAGAGCTCCTGGGTCCGAGGTGCTCCTGAGCATATTCTCATCAGTGTTGACTTTTACAGGCAGAAGTGTCTGTTTCTGTCTGGCATGATTGGCTATTTTGGATATTTCGGTGGCTCAAAAAAAAAAAATGGCGCTGTTGATTTTTTTTTATATCAGACATAAGGTTGTGCACGGGTATATAAGGAAGTGAGTCAGTAACTGCTTCAGAAGCTTCTGCCTAGCGGATTAAGCTAGATTGTAGAATAGAACCCATAAACATCCAACTAAGAAATTTGTCTGAAATGTTTTGTGAATTCAGGAAACATTTTTTTTCTGCATTACTTTTTAAAAAGAGGATTCATTTTTATATTTAAAAAGGTAACTGATGACTGAAAAGAAAGTATTTACTGGACTGGCAATATATTTACAGAACAGCAAAGAAATTATAATTTTGGGGATACTGCCTCTCCCCATCTAAGAATGTGAAGCCTCTTCTAAGAACTACAGAAAGGTTCAGGACTAACTGGGCTATCACCAGGGTTCCTCCTTGCCTCCTGACGCAGTCAGCCTACAGGACACAAGGTACTGGTCCTGTTCATATTTGGTCCACAGCTGGGGCAGCCTGTAGACCACAGCATCTGCCAGGTAAAATTACATCACTGCAGGCCAGGAAGTACACCTACTAAGCTAGTTGTGTTTAGTTGTATAAAACGCAGGTGTAAAGGTTTCGAGTCTTGTCTTCCAACATTTTACACAAGGTTTCGATCTGTGCTGACAAGACAAGCCAGCCTTAACTATCTTCTGAGGTCTCTTCCCAGTGAGCCAGGGATAACCCTCTTACACAGAGACCAACAGCATTCCATCTTCCCTACTCTCTGACACAATTTATAAACCACAGAAACTGTCAACTTTTTACAAGTATGGGAAATGCCCCAGCAAAAGTTCCCACAAGAAGTCAGACCACAAGGATGTCCTTCTTGACGTCTGAGTCCATCTGCCTTGTAGTCATGAGTCTCTAGCTCTCCATCCCTCCTCCTCCTCCAATACACACTGTTTGTGTCAGAACACTGTCAACATACTCAGCACAGAAATACTCTTCATATTTTTATTTGATGTCTACTAGACCTGAATTTATGTTGTTTTGTTTTCTGCAGTCTGAAAAATTATCTATTTTATTAATTTGTCAAAAGAACAGCTTTAAGTTTTACAGTTTCCTCTTCAAAAAAGAATATAGAGAATAAAGTTAATGGTTTAAAAAAAAAGGTAAAGTCTTTAAAGAGACAGAGTACAGATAGTTAAGAGATTAAAAGAAATAAAGAAAAATAAGCCACGTAAAAATGGAAAATTCACAGAGAGTCTGGATTATGTACATTGTGCTTTCTTTAAAATTTTTGACTGTAAAGGAGCTAAGTACAGAGAGACATTTCATTACATGGGCTGCCAAGCTAAACCAGAATTGGATATAAGGGTATTACGATTTCAAAATTTGGGTTTAAGAATATGATGCTTTGGCTTCTTCTTCTTCTGGAAAACACCAAATGGCGGATGACGCCGGTGCAGCGGGAGGGCCCGGAGGACCCGGGGGCCCAGGATTAGGAGGCCGTGGTGGCTTCCGCTGAGGATTCGGCAGTGGTCTGAGGGGCCGAGGCCGCGGGGCTCGCGGAGGTAAAGCTGAAGACAAGGAGTGGATTCCCATCACCAAGCTGGGCCGCCTGGTTAAGGACATGAAGATCAAGTCCCTAGAGGAGATCTACCTGTTCTCCCTGCCCATTAAGGAATCTGAGATTATTGACTTTTTCCTGGGAGCTTCCCTAAAGGATGAGGTTCTGAAGATCATGCCCATGCAGAAGCAGACGAGGGCAGGCCAGCGGACCAGGTTCAAGGCTTTCGTCGCTATTGGGGACTACAATGGTCACGTAGGTCTCGGTGTCAAGTGCTCCAAGGAGGTAGCCACTGCCATCCGAGGGGCCATCATCTTGGCCAAGCTTTCCATTGTCCCTGTGCAGAGAGGCTACTGGGGGAACAAGATTGGCAAGACCCACACTGTTCCTTGCAAAGTGACAGGCCGCTGTGGTTCTGTGCTGGTGCGTCTCATCCCTGCCCCCAGAGGCACTGGCATAGTCTCTGCTCCTATGCCCAAGAAGCTACTGATGATGGCTGGCATCGATGACTGCTACACATCAGCCAGGGGCTGCACTGCCACCCTGGGCAACTTTGCCAAGGCCACCTTTGATGCCATCTCTAAGATCTACAGCTACCTGACCCCTGACCTCTGGAAAGAGACTGTTTTCACCAAGTCTCCTTATCAGGAATTCACTGACCATCTTGTGAAAACCCACACCAGAGTCTCTGTTCAGAGGACCCAGGCTCCAGCTGTGGCCACCACATAAGGGTTTTTATACAAGGAAAATAAAAGTGAATTAAGTCTGTTAAAAAAAAAAAAGAATATGATGCTTTGGAGAGGGTCTTCTTTTGTTTTCACAGAGGACCAGACCCTGTGGATTTCTTCTATTACAATTTGGTATGATAGACCACGCCCTCCTGAAAGGTTGTTGTGAACATCTTCAGAAAATTGCTTCGCTCAACTGCCAACTGAGATGAAACTAGCACACAGGTTATACCATGAAAGACCTAATTAACGACGCCCCCATTCAGCAGGAAGCAGTTTGGAGATAAAAAACTGCGCCCATGTTCCCAAAATATTGTTTATAAATGTTCTTTTACATTTAAAGGGGGATATAATATCGGTATGAATAATTTGCATTGGTATGGATTTTAAGGTCAATTTTGTTATATGTATATGTATTTTTGATCTTGAATAAGGTGTGATTGTGTAGTTCATTTTTAAAATAATATATATTAGGAAATATATATTAATAATATAATTGTTTTATAATATAAAATAATATAATTTATAATATTATAAAATAATATAATTAGGAAATATAGGTTGTTGATGGATAATCATAAATAATAGTCAAGTTTGTAGTCATGTTACTTAGATTTTCTAGATATATAGAGATATATTTCAGATAGGCATTCTTCATATCTCTCAAAGGCTACAGAATATGGCATTTAAAATATTTTAATAACTTAGGACTTTTCATGACAATGAGACATGTCTGCTCCTGGCGGCACCAATCTACTTCAAGAGGAAGATGGGCATCAAAGAGGATCGTTATGGAGTTTGATAGCCATTTGGGCAAGAAACTGCTCTTGCCTGGACTGTTGCATAAACTGGACAAAGAGAACCCGCAGAGAGAGGACTGCTGAACTTGCCTAAAGGTGAGATGATCTTTCGGGGTCCCTGACTCATGAAACAGTCTGCGAGACATTCTGCAGGATACAGCAGATAGTGACTGAACTGTCTTTGGAATTTCCTGCTTGATGAAAATGTCTGCTGGATACTATGGGCCTGAAGGCTGAAGATGGATGCCCCAACGGTACAAAAAAACTTTGGGTGACTGTCCAGGCAGCGAGATGTCTCTGTCATTTCTAGAGTTTTCTTATTTCTTGTTTACTTAGGTAGTATTATATCCTTCTGGAGTCTTTGATGGAGTTGAAGAATGAATAGATATAGTTTTCCTTACTTATGATAAATGATAAGATAGATATAAATATTGTAACTGTAATTCTTGCTTGATAACTGTTTTGCTATATGTAATTTTGCTATGTTAAAGTTAAAGCCTTCCTTTTTTTGTTTAAACAGAAAAAGGAGAAGTGATGTGGGAGTGTCATATATCAATCTGTTGATTTCATTGGTTAAGCAATAAAGAAACTGCTTGGTCCTCATAGGTTAAAACTTAGGTGGGAGGAGTAAACAGAACAGAAGGCTGGGAGGAAGAAGCTGAGTCAGGAGTCGCCATGATTCTTCCACTCCAGACAGATGTAGGCTAGAATCTCTCTGGTAAGCGCACCTCGTGGTGCTACATAGATTAATAGAAATGGGTTAGTTAAGAGGCTGAAACTAAGGGGCCAAGCGGTGTTTAAAAGAATACAGTTTCAAAAGAAAAAAAAAGAATACAGTTTCCATGTAATTATTTCGGGTATAAAGCTAGCTGGGCAGGCGGCAGGGGTGCCGGGGACACAGCCCCGCCGCTCTTATTACAACAAAAATGTTTCTATTTTACTATTTTACTCCTAAATTTACTTTTTTATTTTTATTTCAACGAGATACATTGTCTTTTAAATTCCACAAAGAAAAATGAAGTGTTCCATGTCACCTCTCCCCAGCAAACCTGGAGTACAGAGGTGTGGGGTGGGGGCACTAGAAAGAGCAGGCTGTGTTGCTTCCAGGAATTGGCTAAGGGTTCTGCTGCTGTCATACAATCTCCTACTCTGTGTAACCTGCTCTGCCTTCTCACGAAGTTATTTGGGGCCTTCCTAGTGTATACACCACAGTCCTTTGATTAGACACATTCAGAAGATTCTTAAAATTTGTCTATGCTCATCCCAGGGACATCTACACTTCCCTTGGCTAAATCTTCTCTATTCTGTTAGTTCCTCCTAAATTGATCTCATTTTTCTAGTTTCTCCTTTACTTCCATGTCTTTGCTTTTTTGTTCTGTTTCCTGGGAGATTCTTTTTTCTACTTAGCCATCTAACTCTTTAGTAGACTCTTACACTTCAGATACCAAAATGCACACACTTCCTCAGAACTATATGGAACCTAATGTGGACATACCATATGACTGTTTTCTAAATGCCCCTTCCCAGTATTCATTCTTAGCAACTAGATCCCAGCTTCTTACTGCTGTCTGTATATTCTGAACTATAGCTGCACTCAGGGGATTTTCTCAAATGTCAGGGGAGCACCCTGGGAACCCCTTCACTGTTAGAGGGAGGCATTAGGAAGTGGCCTTTGCTGCAGGTGACCAATATAAAAAGCCAGCTGATGCCAAACCTCAGTAACTGTGGATCTTGTCCTTAAGACAAGTTTCTGCGAAGAAAAACGCCTTCCCTGTGTTGCATGTGGAACAAGTAAAAGTCTTAATGAAATCCAGCAAGGAAGTAGGCTTAATGATACAGGTGACTGGAGGAAGCTCACACAAAATCTCTGGTCACCTCACTGCTGCCTGTCCCATGCTGAAGTCTGAGACTATGACTTACAGGCTCAGTCTCCCCCAAGTGTGTTATATTCCCAGTCTTTGGACATGGAGGGTATTGCTGGAAGCAAAGGGGGACCCAGGCTCTCACCGATCTTCAGACTGACTTCCAAAGACACCCCCATGTATGACTGCTAGCCAAAGTCCTTCCATCTTCCTGTGGCAGCTTCAGAATTCTGGCTGGTGAATTGCACTGATTCTCTGGCTTGGCCTCCTCTGTACTTCTGTTTTACTTCTTGGCTAGCCAGCTCCTTAGAGCCTAGAACTTCAGTTGCTCACTCTACAGACAGTCACAAAACTTCATTTTTCTTCCCTTTACTTTTCTCTGGGATTGTGTCAGATTTTTTTAGGTTGCTGCAATGAACCTAGTTCATTCATTCCCAAGTTCCTTACTTTCAGACAAACACAGTCACCTCACTTACAGCACACTTCAGGCTGTGTCCTATAGTTCCTCTAGTTGTTCACTTGTTCAATACCTAGTCCACATCCGTTTACCCTACATGTTATTTTATTTTTTTTAAATAATTCATTTGAATTTATTTTATATGCATTGTTGTGAAGGTGTCGGATGCCCTGGAACTAGAGTTACAGACAGTTGTGAGCTGTCATATGGGTGCTGGGATTTGAACCCAGGTCCTCTGGAAGAGCAGCCAGTGCTCTTAACCTCTGCACCATCTCTCCAGTCCCAGTGTTATTTTAAATGGTTGTTACCTATCAGTGAAAACATATAAAAAGCCCCCACTCTTGCAGCTCTTACCCACCAGTTCTGACTTCTCTTACTCATAGAGCATTTATACATATTGCCCCTGGTCTGCAAGTATTACAGAAAGGAGCTAGCTGTCTTTGTTACTGATTTCTAATGTTCTGAACTAGTAAGAACATAAGCTTTGGAATCTGTTGCAATTTCTTATGTGGCTTTGATCAAGTTCTCTCTTTTTTTAAAAAAATGATTTATTTATTTATTCTATGTATATAAGTGCTCTATCTGCACAAATGTCTGCATCCAACTATAGATGGTTGTAAGCCTATGGCTGCTGGGAGTTGAACTCACGACCTCTGAAACAGCAGCTGGTACTCTTAACTACTGAGCCATCTTTCTAACCCACCTAGGTCTTTTTGTTTTTGTTTTGTTTTTTTCAGGCGTGGTCTCAATTATGTGACCCTGACCAGCCTGGACCTGGCTTTGTAAACCAGGCTTGTCCTTTAACTCAGTTTTGCCTATCTCTGCTTCTTGAGTGTGTATGTGTGTGTGTGGGGGGGAGGGGGGAGAACACAACACTAAATAAAGATGTGTCCCACCACACCTGGCCCAGGGTCATTATTTGCAAATATTTGTGTATATGGAGGCCAGGGCACAACTTGCAGGAATCAGTTCTGTCATTCTGGATCTGAACTCAGGTCATCAGGCTTGGCAGTAAGCACTTTTACCCCGTCCATCTTGCCAGCCGTGATCAATTATTTTTATTTAGTGTTAGCACAGAATCTGGTACAATAAATGTAGTCTGCCACATTTGTATTCAAGTCTTCTATGGTATTACCAAATTCCTGCTTCTGTCAGTTTCAGTTAGCTATGTGTGGCTTGTCAGCTTCTTCATGTAATTCTGCCCTTTTGTTTCCAATAATGATGTTAGGCCCAATATTACTTTCTGCCATAAGGTCCTCAAAAGACAGGTTAAAAAGCAGGGTACAGGCCAGGCATGGTGGCACATGCCTTTAATCCCAGTAACTCAAGAGGAAGAAGCAGGAGGATCTCTGTGAATCTGAGGTTAGCCTGGTCGATATACTGAGTTCCAGGACAGTCAGGCTATGTAGAGACCTTGTCTCAGACAGAGAAGCAAACAAAGCAGACAAGTGGAGACGGAGCTGTAGATGTAAAAGGAGATGGCAAAGCACAACAGGCAGTGGTGCGTGTATCTCTAACTCTCAGAAGGCAGGAGGAACACATGTTCAAGGACAGTCTAGAATACCTAGAGCTTCAGGTCAGCTGGAGCTGCAGTGCAGAAGGGGAAAGCCCCAAAACTCTGAGCTGGAGTGCCCGCCCTACCCTCTTCCCTACCGCTTCTATTTCTTTCTTTATGTCCCACCATGTTTTAAGCAGACTATGCTCTTCCACCTAAGTCTTGGCCTGTGTGACATTTAAGAGCTCCACTGAGGCACATTTCCTTGGAAAATGTGGTTTCTGAAGATGGGCCAGAGTGTTGCTAACACTAAACCAGTTTTACTTTCAGTGCTGGGGAAGAAACCTGGTGCCTTTGCAAGCTATATATAAGCATTAAATTACTGAGCTTACCCCAAAAAACATTATTCCTTTTTTGTGTGATACAGGAGACTGAGCCCAAGGACTCAGTCATGCTAAGTAAGTGTATACCACTGAATTATTTTCCCAGAACTGTTTTTTGTTTTGTGGACCTGGCCTCCCTCTCACTCACTTCTTAGTCCTTCAGAGACACAGGAACTTGAAGAGCCTCCTTGCATTTTCCTGGGTGAGCTAGGACTTTTCTGGTACTCTTCCCCAAAAAGTCCTAGTCACAGGACCAAGGCCAACTGGATGTGAGGAGCTCATTGCCCACCTGCAGCTTTTATCCTCCTGGAACCTGAAGCTCTTCCTGTTTTTCTTTTAAACTATTTTATCATATTTTAAAATTATTTTTATGTGCATTGGTGTTTTACCACAGTTGGCAGTGCCCTGGAACTGGAGTTACAGACAGTTTTAAGCTGCTATGTGGGTGCTGGGAATTGAACTCAGGGCCTCTGGAAGACTGCTGAGCCATCCCTCTAGCCCTTTTCCCTGTCCTACAAGTCACCTCTGTATCTGTAAAGAATGTATTATCTGTGATTCCATGCCTGGAGTAGGCATAACACCAGCCTAAGATGTCCAGGGCTAAAGTCTGAGGCAATGTCCAGTAGAGGCACTAGTGGGGTCCCTAGCCTTCAACCTGCCCACGCCAAACAAAAGGTACTTAGGACACCGAGCCACTGACAACTGGTGCTTCCACATCACCTTAGCAGGTCTGCACCAAGCCCTTCACAACCACTCACTTTCCTCCTCCCCTGCAGGACACAATCACCTAGAAAGAGGTTTTCGGGCATCAGGCGAAGGCAGGAGACAAACTGATTCTAGCATTCATCCTTATGTCTTCAGAAAGGTCTACAGAGTTGTTTATTTTTGGTCTGACAAGGGGTCTCATTTATTCAGCCCAGGCTGATCTTGGTCAAAACTCAGCCTACCAAATGCCAGAATTACAGGTGTGTGCCACCCTGTCTGGCTTACTTTCTAGGTGTTTCAAAATAAGGAAGGATTTTAAATCTCACTCACTCTGAAACAGAGGCAAAGTCACAAAATACAATGACATATTATCCAAATATCAATGGGCAATTTCCACATCACATACGATGCAGAGATACTTGGTCTCTCGGCATTTCTAGGTATGTGGTAGTATGCCAGCTGATACAGGGACTCCATACTAATTCCTTGGGTTTTCCTTACATATTAAATGCACACTGTTCCCTTTCAGGTCTGTTCAGGGGAAGCATTCTCCACTCACCATCCAGTTTCATCTGCTCTGGGCAATAATAGTGAACCACCGCTAAGAGAGCAGCGCCATCACTGCCGTCTCTCATCAAGTCCTCCAACAACGGGAAGTAGGGTGACTGCCTAGCGGAAAGGTGCTCTCGCCGATAGCGGACCTGCAGTTGATAAAAGGAAAATGGTCTCTGCGTGTGAGATCACTTCACCCTGTGTATGTTATAGGCACACTGCTAGAGTAAGATTTACACCAAGCCTAGAGCCACATAAAGACCAACTGTTATTGCCTAGAAAAATTAAGACTGTGTGGATGATATCCTCTGTCCAGAATAAACAAGTCAGATCCAGGACTGGGGTCCATGGGTACACTGGATGGCAGAGATCCACTGCTAACACTACCAGGGCCAGTCTAACTCTAAACTGACTCTGGCAGTGGACACACATGGGAAGGAGACAAAATGCACATCTACACTATTATAAGCCAATGCATTACAAACTAATGAGAAACAAGTTAAACAGTGAGCATTCAGAGGTTGAAAGACCCAAGCTACAGGCACTTTTCTAAGTATTATCAAGATTAGCATTGATCATTAATAAAATAGCATTAATTGATTGCTTGAGAAATTTCAGAAACCAGGTTCAACAAATTTCTCACATTTCCACGCCAGTCACCAAGAACTGCAAGAGAAACATCAGGACTAAAACCTGCAAGATCATCAAGCAAATGCCAGGCCGAGGCTCCCTCATGTTCACACCTGAGGAAGCCTCCTGTCAGTATTCTAAGCACCATAGTCCAAGCCTCTCTGCCCATGGTCAGAGAGAACTTAGCAAAGAGGGCTGCTCAGTGAAGAGACAACTACCCCAGAGCTGCAGTGTACTGCTCGTCTGTGTCAGTGCTCAGGGCAGGATAACCACCAGTCACATTTCCTCCAGAGGGGGCACATACACAACAGAAACTAAAAAAGAAGAAAGCCAGCACCTGTCTATAACAAGAACTGTTGGTTTCTGAGAGTTCTGCAGGTGAATCCAAATCAAAAAATCATCTTAGAATCTAGACTTCAAGCTGATGCCTCTACAGAAATTCGAAATAACCAGTAGTGATGCTTGCCAGAAAACACAACAGATCCCCTAGGATTTAGCAACAAGGCTTGTTTTGTGTTGATTGTATATTCCAACATACATTTTAACTTGTTTCTCAGAGCCCATGACATGTACTATCACAGGGAACCCGCCTCATACTGTACCACACGTGCAAAGTCCACCGGTTCCAGCATGCAATGCATCACAGCATGCTCCAGGCCAGGCTTTCACGGAGAGAGCAGACAGGGAGTGAGCAGGCATGCAGTAAAGCAAATGATTTCTTGAGTAAAGATGGATGGTATGGGTAAAAATTAGGCTGACACTGAACTACAGGGGCTCAGGAGGCTCACATGACTATTTTGCTCACCTACAGCTTCAAACTTTTATTGTGAAACGTTCAGATAAAACCCATAATCTGTTAATCTTTACCACACTTTTTCTTATTGGTCTATTTACTAAACATCACTATAGGACACCCACAGCCTCTCTAACAAAGGCAAGATAAGGGAAATTAATTTTGGTTATATTTCTCTTTTTTCATGAAACTTATCTGAAACCAAACCTCTCTGACACCTGAGTTTGTGAGCCTTTACCTTAGTCAAACTCAGGACTCAAACACCCGTTAAGCATGCCTTCTCCTTCTAACACATCATCAGGCAGTACAACCTACGATTACATAAGCTTTTTGTAGCCCACAGCCATGGGTCCAAGTGAGAACCCAAAGGACAATCTGGGCCAAATAATGAAGCTACAGGATCCAAGCAATCAAAGGGCACATTCAAAACCATCTGCAAAGAGATATGTGCCCAAAAGTTCACATGAAAAGGCACCACTTGGCACCAGGCATATAAGGGCAATGACAAACCGGCCCACTTCCAGAATTGGTCACCAGTGAGGTACTGCTGAAATTACTAAATATAATCCTGGTTTCTAAAATTTGTATTAAAATTATTTCAGTAGCCCTGCATCTGAACTGACCTAACTCAGATCGCAGAATCTGAGTTGACTTCCATATAGGCCTGAGGGATGGTAACAAGGAACCATATCAAGACACACCAGCAAGAGTACTTTCTGCAGCCCGCCTGTGCCCTCAGTGGGGGAACACCTTCCCAACCTGACAGCCTAGAATATAGGTAGTAGGAAAGGTCACGGTAGATACCACCTCTCAGGCAAAGTAGCAGCAGGAAAAAAGGTTAAGGATTGATGCCAGTCACTAGGTCACCGTCAGACTCTTGAGATCTACAAGAAAAGACTGTTTCCTGTCAGCTATGCTACACTGGTTACTTAGAGATCACTTAGAACCTGGGGAAAATGGACATGGCAATTCCAAAGTGCCACATAACAAAGCCCATCAGCGTGGCCAGCAGGGCTCATGCTAGAGAAGATGTAACACAACCCCCAGGTGGACATTTAAACAAACAAACAAAAACCCAGTCTTGAGTGCGAGCAATTTAATGGAAGCGCATGATGGCAACAAGATGGCTTTGCAGATTGCGCCTGGTGGCCTGGGTCACTTACGGGTACTAACTTCCAATACCACTTGGAGGGAGACTGCTCAGGAAGCGGGAAGGAAGGTGGAAAGGAATGTCAGCACTGTAGGTCCAGGCGTGGCCATGACACACATGCTCACACGAAGAGGTGGAGATAGCCTCTGGTAAGCAAAGGCTTTCCAGTGTGCATGACCTCAGTCGATCACAATACCAGTCAATTCAACTGGAAGATAACTTTTCCCCTTCACAACTCTATCCTTCACAACAGCAAAGAATAGTTCCACACTTGACAAAGTCAGGGACCAGGCTAGAGTTCTGCTCCCTTTGTCTATGCCCATGTGTGTCTGTCCCATCCAAGGATTAGGCAGGCACTCAACCCAACTGACCAGAGCTGGACAATATAGAGAGAAAACCACAAGGGGGAGAATACATGTTGCTCTCAGCAGTAAAACTGTGTCAACAGTCAGGCACTCCTGTGTACACCCCACTGACTGTAACACATGGCCTTGGCAAAAGAGAAAATGGCCAGAAATGAGGCCAAAGCCAGAATGTGGGATGAACACACCCATCTGCACCCATTCCAAGGTACACACTTTCCACTGGCTCCAGACACTGGGCTTCAGACCCCCACCGGCCTCATGAAACCTAACAGGCCATCTCAAGAATCTGCCAAGGCACAGCTACTACAGTTGTTTTCTGCTCAATCTCTTACCTTCAGAAGTTCACTCTCAGCTCAGGCTACATTGTTTCCATTATTGATCCTCCCAAGTCCTCCCAGAATACCCCCTGTTCAAACTATGAACCCTTTTTGGGGGTAGGGACAGAAGACAGGCTGCCCATGGTAACGCCTAATTGAAGCATTGAGAATCAGCCACCAGTAGAATCTAAGAGACTAGCTTGCTTGGAATGACAAAAATATAGAATGAGCAAGTAGAAACAGACATAATTCTTTACTACTAACATTAACTTAATGTGTTCTGAAGAAATTAAATTTACCCTTTACCTTTTGATGGGCAGGACTTTCCAGTGGCTGCTGTTTTAATTTGACTTCTTTCTCTGTTATCTCTCTCATTTTAAGATTTACCTAAGACAGAAGGAAAATGCATTAAGAAGGCCACTGCTCCCCCATGTCATCCCCTATATCTCCATTTCATCACCAGGAGATCCAGAGCACCTACTGTTAACTCTTAAGACACAAGTGCTATCAGGTCAATTACAAAGATGTAAAAAACAGTTGGATTCCATGTGATCCAAGATTTACCAGGACTCACAGGGTCAGCCTGCTCCTGCAAAGAAATCACTGTGCCTCCAAACACCAGTACAAGGCTCTTCCCTCTCCACTGTGGTCATGAAGGTCAGACCCCGTGCACACTGTGTACACAGCTGTCTGCTGACAACCCGTAACAATCTACCTAATCTTGGGTCACATCTGACCAGAGAAAGTCAACACAAAACAAAGTTCAACTATAAAACCCAAGCAGTACATCCCTAAAAAAAAAAAAAAAAAAAAACAGAAACTTAAGTAATCTCTCTTGAAATTAAGATAGTATCAAATTTCTGTTTATACTGGGTCAGTGAGCTAGTTCAGCAGATAAAGCAGCTGTCACTCTAGTCTAGTATCTAGAGTTCAATCCCTGGAACCCATATAAAGACAGAAGGAGAGAGAACAAGCTCCACAAAGTTGTCCTCTGGCTACAACATGCCTGTTGTGTCATATGTGCACCCACACGTAATCCTGCACACAAAAATAATGCCTTAATTTGTATTTATAAAATAATAATTTTATTTTGTAAAAATACACATTAATGCCTAGAAGTGGTCAGAGTGATAGTTAGGTAAAAATGTGCATGACTAAGTGGCTCATCAACAAATAAAAAACAGTATTTGAACTACTCTGTAATACGAATAATAAAAACCCAGAGACAGATATTAGGGTTCAACATGAAGATCAGAAAAGCTAAACAGCCAACCACTGGCTCTTACCTCTACCTCAAACCAAAATGGCAATCCTGCCTCTAGGAAATCTCAGAATGAGACTGAGCAGAGACCTGTCTCCTCCTGTTTTATATTCCTTTCTAGGGCTGGAATTAAAGACATGCAGCACTACCGCCTGGCTTCTATGGCTAACTAGTGTGGCTACTGGAATTAAAGGTGTGCCAAACCACTGCCTGGTCTGTATGGCTGACCAGTGTGGCTGTTTTACTCTCTGATATTCAGGCAAGCTTTATTTATTAAAATACAAATGAAATACCACTACATTACATAACATCAAGAAGGTAGAAAAATCTCTTTAAAACTAAGATAAAGGGGCTAGAGAGAGAGCTCAGTAGTAAAAAGCACTAGCTTTTGTAGATGACCCTGGGTTTAAGTTCCAGCACTCACATAGTAGTTTACAACTGCTTATCTCTGCCCCACACAGGGTAAGGCCATAGGTGCACACAGTCTGTCTGTCTGTCTGTCTGTCTGTCTGTCTGTCTCTATGTGTGTACCTGTGCTTGTGCTCACAGTGCCACAGTACACACATGGAGGTCAGAAGACAACTTACAGGAAGCAGTTCTCTCCTACCATGTGGATAAGGACCAGTCTCAGGTTGGCAGACTTGGCAGCAAGGACCCTTATCTGATAAGTCATCTTACCAAGCTAATAGTCAGATTTTTGAAGGAGAGGAAAGCCACTCACAAAAACTAGATGAGGTGGCTAGTGCCTGCTGTCATCTCAGCCCTTGGGAGATGCAGGCAGAAAGACCAGAAGTTCAAGGTCTTCCTCAGCTACAAAGTTGAGTTCCAAACTAGTCTTGGATATATGTGGCCCTTATTATTACATATATAAAAAAATTTTTAAAGTACTACATAAAATTCTATCTTTGTACCTAAAATGTAAATTAATTTTGTATTTTAAAGGAAAACATACATTATTTTCAGAATCAAGGAGAATAACCACGGCAAAGCAAACCAAGTGTCTGCTGGGAGCCATACGGCCCAGAAAGCACAGGGGAGAGCATAGCAGCTAGGGCAGGAGTGGGCTGAGAGACAGACAGGAGGGGAAGAGAGCTTACAAGACACATACCCCACATTCTGAGGGGGAAGTAAAGCTGACCATGAGAATAGATACTGACTTTTAAAAAATATAATTGGGGCAAGAATTGTCATCTCAGCCCCCAGTGCCTCCTCTTCACCCAAAGACAGACGCTGCCAACCACTGTCTATATCCAGCTGTAGTAGCACCTGAAAAAAAATGTCTATTAAGTCTCTTCCAGGAAGCCAAGGCTCAGTGAATTCACACCTAGTCTATAAAAACCACTGCAGGAGTTACTAGGTGGGAAGGAAACTGTAGCTGGAAATGTGCAAGTATAGCCAGTTCTCCAAATGGGACCCAGGGACACCTAGAAATCAGAGATCCTGCTGGGATTACACTAGGCAAGGTAGTGCACGAAGCTAATCCCAGCACTTGGGAGTTTGAGGTAAGACTGCTGAGAGCTTGAGGCCCAGTCTGAGCCACATAGTGAGTTCCAGGCCAACCTAGAATAGCAAAATCCTGTCTCTTAAAAAAGGGAGGGATTGGTATAACTCAGTCAGTAGAGTGTCTAATATTCACAAGGCCCTGGGTTCAATTCCTGGTACCACATAAAACTAGGTATAACCCTTGGGGTATGAAGGCAAGAGAACTAGTGGTTCAAATTCATCTTCAACTATACAACAATAACCAGTATGAGACTAGCCTGGGATATGCGATACCCCATTTCAAGATATAAATATAGGCACACACCTTTAATCCAAGCACTTGGGAGGCAAAGACAGACAGATCTCTGTGAGTTCAAGACTTGCCTGATCTACAGAGTGAGTTCCAGGACAGCCAAAGTTATAGAGAGAGAGACCCTGAATCAATCAATTAATCAGTCAACCAATAAATAACCAAGCAAGCAAACAAACCAAAAGTAAATAAAAATATATACAAGTTAGGGAGATGGCTCAGTAAGTCCCAGTGTTGAAAGAGGGGGAAGGTGGAAGCTGGTTAGCAAGAAGGCTCAGTGAGTAAAGACACTTGCTACCAAGCCTAACAATACGAGTTCAATCCCTGGGACCCACATAGTAGAATTAGAGAGTCAACTTTCACAAGTTGTCCTCTGACCTCTGTATGGCACCATTAGCACAAGCACACATACTTTTATATACAGACAGATAAAATGTAATTTCTTGGGCTGGAGAGATGGCTCAGTAGTTAAGAGCACTGGCTGCTCTTCCAGAGGTCCTGAGTTCAGTTCCCAGCAAACACATGGTGGCTCACAACCATCTGTAATGAGATCTGGTGCCCTCCTCTGGTGTTTGCGCATACATGGAGGCAGGGTTGTATACATAATCAATAAATAAGTCTTTAAAAAATGTGATTTCTTTTAAGTTAAGCATGACTAGGTGCACCTGTGGCTGCAGACCACCAGACCCTGAATCTCCTGTCAACAAAATGTTTTCTTCTGCTCTGAGCAGACTGCAGCTGCTCTGAGCTCAAGACCCTGATGGCAGGGGAATGCTTTCTGATGGGTCTGCAACTGAAAGATCCTGAGAGCTGGGGCGTGGCCAGAGCACAATATAAGCTGCCCTTGAACACAATAAAGGAGGCATTCTTGCTTCAAGGAAGACCTGTGTCACTGTCTGTGTGTGTATGTTTAAATCTCCAGGCCCTTGCCCAACTCGAGAACTGTCTCATAATGTGTAGTACCATAGTACACGTAGTACAGGCCAACAGTACATGTGGCCCCAACACTGTGGGAGGCAAAGAGAAGAGGATCACTGTAGGCCAACCAGTCTAGCCAAAACCAGGTTAAATGAGAGACCCTGTGACACGGGGATAAGGAAAGAAGAGAAGAAATAACAGACATCTTCCTCTGGTCTCATTGTACACCTGCACTTAACAATATTCAATGCCCCTCCAACAAAGAGAATATCTTCTTAAAATATCAAGACTCTCTTTGTCTTTTTGCAGTGTGGACACCACATGGTCTTTGTGAAGTGCTGTTTCTTCACAACCAGGAAGGGCACAAGAACCAGAAAGCATTGGTCAGCAGCAGCCCCCACAGCAACAACCACAGCTAGTACAAAATAACAGAAAACAAAATAAACAAATGACTGCTGAAAATAAAAGAACTAACTGGATGGGGCTGCCATAAAATGAATTAGACAACGACAGACTCCTAGGAGAAAAATATGTCTCCTATTACCGTGAATATATCACTCTGGTCACAGTAGCCCCTGGCAACCTAACAATGCACGTCATAACCTACAGCAACCCCTATGAAATATTGGAGAACTACAGGTAACCCAAAGAAAGAAAGGAGGGAAGGTTTTAAAAAAAAAAAAAGATGAGATAACCAGACATCAGGCCAGATGGTAAAATTCAGACACATGAACAGTAACACTAATCTAACTGGTCTAAACACTCTAATACAAGCCAGAGGCTATCAAATGAATAAATGAGGATGGCTAACTACAGTGTGTTCAAGAATCCTCTTAAACAAAAAGACAACAGAGCAAAAGGGCTGGGTACAGTGGCGCACACCTTTAATACCAGCATTCATGAGGCAGAGGCAGGTAGATTCTGTTGAGTTTGGGGCCAGCCTGGCCTACATAATAAGTTCTAGGCAAGCCAGGCTATATAATGAGATAAACACACACACATACACAAACAAGTACAAAGAAGGAAAGAGGTAAAGCACAGGCACAATACTGTTCACAAGGCAGCTAGAAAAAATACTGGGTTCTAAACACAGAAAGCCTCTGGGGACAAGGGCTATTTCTCACTTTTGATAGACACAGCTTAAAGACCAGGGGTTAACTTGTAAAAATGTACAAACCCTAATAACAGACTGAACCTATGAAGAGCAGAGCTGACAAAATGAAGCATGAAGTGGACAACACTGCAGCTCCTGTTCCCCTAGAGAATGACCCTCAGGAGTAGGAAGACTGTAACTAGTGAAGGTACCACCGGCTGCCAAGGGGACTCAGTCACCCCAGGGAATTCAAACCATACCACCAAATTAAACTAGAAATCACAAAGCAGGGGCTGGAGAGATGGCTCATCAGTTAACAGCAGATACTGCTCTTTAAGGATCTGAGTTTGGTTTCTAGCACTCACCACCACCTGTTACTCTAGCTCCAGGGATCCTATACCTCTGGCCTGAACAGGTACCTGCATTTGCATGCACATGCCCCACCCCCACCCCCGGGAGATACATAATAAAAATAATAAGAATAAATCTTTAAAAATAAAGCCCAAAATACAAAACTGTGTCTGGAATAAATTCCCTCCAAATATTAAAAATCAAACAAGTCTTTTCAGATAACCCACTAAACAAGAAACCACAAATGAAACAAAATAAAGGGAATGACGAAGCGCAGCATCGGTAAGTCCACGAGACAAAGCAAAGCACTGCTCCAGGGGATGCACCACACCTCATGGCCTCACACAGGAGAAGCGAGGCTCAAGTCTGAAGGAACTAGCTTTCTACCTTAACAATGTATGCAGAGAGTGTGTAATGCTTCCAATGGCTGAAACATTTAATTTTGCTTTTGTTTTTAGTGCTGAGACTAGAACCCAAGGCTTCCTGCACACTAGATAAGCATCTCTGCCCACTGTGCTACTTGCCCAGCCCCTAGAAACAAGGTTCATCTGCTCTCAGCCTAAAGATGAATACTTGACATTACAGATATGCTAACTGGATCTGACTATTACATGGTGCTAAACATCATTGCATAAATATGCTCAGTTGCTATGCACGAGTAACAATCAAGAGGTGAACACTGAGGCTAGGCCAGCAGAAATGCTGGGAACTCGAAGGGCAGCTTGGGCTAAAGAATTAGAACCTATCTCTAAAAAAATAAATTTAAGATAAGCCAGGCATTGTTGTGCTAGACAGGCGTGGTGGTGCATTCCTTTAATCCCAACACTCAGGAGGCAGAGGCAGGCAGAGTTGGAGGCCATGCTAGTCTACAAAGCAAGTTACAGGACAGTTAGGCCTGTTACACAGAGAAACTCTGTCGCAATAAATTAATTAATTAATTAAAGGTGAAACAAACAAAAAAAAAAGAAGATCAAGGTAAAAGAAGAAAATAAATATTAAATAGCAGAGACATGTAATGCTCGGAAGATAACTGCAGACCACCATCTGGGTCCTGAGGATTAGGGACAAACAAAATGCCGCCTTCTACCACTTCAACTCCACATTCTACAAGAGGTCCTAGCCAATTCCATAAGGGAAAAGGGTTTTTAAATTGTGCTTCTGTAGATTAGCAACAAGCAACTGGAAATGGAACTAAGAAACACCACTTGCAACACAACTCAAAACATTAAAATTCTGGGGATAAATTTCATGAAAAGGACAATGACTGCATTCCTCAACAGGGTAACACATCCATGTCCCCTCAAACTGATCTAGATTCAATGGATTCCCAATCAAAATCCCTACAAGTGCTTTTGTAGAAACGAACAAGTTGATTCTAAAAATTCGTGAGGACATGCAGATAACCTACTAGAGCTGAAACAATTTTTTCTTTAATAAGAATCCAGTTCAAAGACATGTGTTGTCCAAATTCAAGTCATTATTACATTCTACGGTTTGCATAAGCTGCACTCACCTCAAGTGACCATGGAACTAGTCACACCGTTCAATAGACAAGGAACACCTAGAGGCAGACTCCCATGTGCAGCTCAAATGGGTCCCAACGGAGCCGCTGCCACAGTAGCATGTAGAGGAAAGAAAAATCTCTGCTACGGGGAGACTCTAACTGCTCTCTGGGCAAAAAGAAGGCAGATTTCATCCCTTCCCTCCTCTTGCACAGTGGATAAACTCAAGGTGCATCAGAAAGCTCAAGGCAAAAGTGAAGACCACTAGAAGGAAGCAAGGGAGCAAATCCTTGAATCTTGGGGCAGTGCAGGAAACACTTAGCAAGAAAAATGTAAACTGGGCCTCAAAATTCCAGAAACCTTTGCTTTGGTACAGCAATTACTAAGAAATGATAAGAAGCCAAGACTAAGAAAATCACAACAGACAGTCCTAACAAGGTACACATACTCTTACAACTAGATTAAGACAAACAACCCAGTTAAAAACTGGTTTAAACCAAGAATGATATCACTCAGTTGTAATCACAACATTCAAGAGACTGAGGCAGGAAGACAGAAAGCTCAGGCCAGCTTAGGCTTCACAGAGTTCCAAGCCAGCTTCAACTACAAAGTAAGACCCTATCTCAAACACATAAACAAAATAAATAAAAGTTGTGTAAAACAGCCAAATAAGGATTTGCAAAAACATAAACATCAGGAAACACAAGAGATTCTACTACACAGCCACACACAAATGGCCCCAAATCAAAGACCAAGTGATCAAGTACTGATTAAGTTAGAGCCAAAAGATTTCTATCCTGTCCCTGAGTTTAAAAAGGTGTTCACTTAGAAAATATTCTAGCATTTCTTTTTTCTTAAAGACTTAACTAAATGTTGGGTGTGGAATAGGTCTTTAGTTCCAGCATCTGGTGTCAGAGGCAACTGGTGAGACTGAGGCCATCCTGGTCTAGTGAGACTCTGTCAAAACAATTTAACCAAGAGTGTTAAAATACACTCATCTGACCCAGCAATGCTACTAAGTATTTACTCAAAGAAAGAGTACCAGCATCCAGAGACACACACCCAAATGCCCCAGCAGCTTTATTCAAAATAGACAAAAACTGGAAAGCACCCAGATGTCCCTCAGCAGGTGACTGACAAATCATGGCACAATCACATAAAGAAATTCTACAAGACATAAACAGAACCAAACTACTTACAGCTACATTTGGTGCAGTGAAAGAAGTTACAATAACATTATAAACAAAACTTGGATGAAGCAAAACTAATCCCATTAAGAAAGCAGATGGGGAGGGGGGGACAGGTAGAGAGATAGTTCAGTGGTTAAGAGCACTAACTGCTCTTCCAGAGGACCTGGGTTCAATTTCCAGCATCTATATGGCAGCTCACAACTGTCTGTAACTTCAGTTCTAAGAAATTCAACACCCTCACAGACATACATACAGGCAAAAGGCAAAACACCAATGCACACAAAATTAGACAGATAGACTGATAGAAAGATAAAAGCAGATGGGTATGAGTCTGGGCCTGAGGGAGGGGCTGGCCGCAAAGGAGCCCAAGGCAGCATTCTACGAATGACAGAAAACTGCCTTGACTGTGGTGGCTATTTAAAGGATATCATCGCTTGTTAAAATGCAAGAAACCATGTCTATACGTGGCATGGTTCATTAGTTATGTTTCAGTAGAGTGAGTTTTAAATCACAGGCATCAGTAAAATCTTGGAGATGAGGATTCAGGAGGTGAAGTGCTTGCTATGCAAGCATGAAGACCTGAGTTCAGATTCCCAGCACCCAACAATCAATCAATCAATCTCAACTCTTCAGATGGAGATAGGATGACCTAAGAGAAATGGCCACACACTCTAGCCAATTAGGAAGCAACCCATTCAGTGTAAGCCCCTAGTTAAAAAAACTTGGGTGGCAAGATATTTACAACTTTTGACCTCTTGCTTCCATATGTAGTCATGCCAATGCACATACACACACGTATACACATGCAAACACATATATGCATATAATATATAACACACACACACCAAAAAAAGTTAAACGAACCCCAGAAAGATGGGTCAATGGTACAACTCAGAACACCTAGGAGGTAAGGAAACCCTAAGTGATCACCAGAGATGATTCAGGCCACCTTCAGCACAGAGAACCAAAATGATATACACCTGATCAGCTGTAGTCCTGTGCCAGATTTTCCACCCAAGATGCTCAATCACAGTAGAGGCTGTATCAACTACACCTCAAGCTAGGAGGAGAAAAAGAGTCCAAGATGGCAGAAATGCAGGCAGACTAGGTTTCCACTATCAAAGCTAGGGGAAGACAGGATCCCAGAGGGATGCCACAAGGAAAAAACTCAATACATTATACAGACCTCAACGCTGAAGCCTATGAGGCCCCTGTGAAGTTGTAGAGAAGACTCTAAGAATACACAAATGTGAAGGTTACAAGAGAGCTCCACTTTGCTGGATGCTGGACAATTCACCCTGGATGCAGAGTTGGGAGACCATTTAGCCAGAAAACACACTACATCTGATGACTCTGACCAAGGAAAAAGCCTACAATCTAGCAACCACTAGAGAAGCCACACCAGGGAAAACAAGTAAATAAGGACTGTAAGTTGCTGTGGAAATGCTAAAGAAATAGAAAACCATGAAATACAAATATTAGGTAAGAATGATGTTTATGAAAACTGAAGCAAGAAAAACAAACTGTGGTCCTAGAACAGGAATATGGTTGTATAAGCAGATACCAAAACACAGTAATTTAAATCTAATGGTGGAATGCCAATGTGTCTGTGACCCAAGAACAAGGGACAGAAATGGAGGGCTACGTGACAGTTGTGCATAATTTTCATAATCTCAAATCAGCACATTATGTCTACCATGAACAAATCAGAAGACAAAAAATATATTTTATTTACTTGGAATATGTATGTAGCCTGACATGATGGTGTTATGTCTGTGCGCCTGCCCAGGACCTAGGAAGCAGGAGTTCAAGGTCATCCTCAGCTACACAGCAAGTTCAAGGCCAACCCAGGTTACCTTTTTCCAAAAAGGGGGGGGGGATAGTTTAAATGTAATTGGCCCCCATAAGCTCATAAGGAATGTACTATTAGGAGGTGTGGCTCTGTTGTGGTAAGTATGGCTTGGTTGGAGGAACTGTAAAGGTAGGCTTTGAGGTCTCACACATGCTCAAGTCATACCCAGTGTCTCAGACCACTTCCTGTTGCCTGTGAGTCAAGATGTACAACACCCAGCTCCCTCTCCAGCACCATGTCTTCCTGCATACCACCATGTCGCACCATGATGGTAACAGACTACACCTTTGAAACTGTAAGCCACCCCAATTAAATGCTTTCCTTTATAAGAGTTACTGTGGTCATGGTGTCTCTTCACAGTGTCAGAAACCCTAACGAAGATGCAGGATTTGGTGGGGCGGGACGGGGGGGGGGGGGGGGGGGGGGAAGCTCAGTAGGTAGGTAAAATACTTGCTAAACAAGCATAAGCAACCAAATCAGATCCCCAAAAACTATAGTTATAGTTTCTTCTTTTTTTATTTAAAATAATTTTTATTTTCTGTGCATTGGTATTTTTGCGAGGGTGTCAGATCCCCTGGAGGTAGAGTTACTGGCAGTTGTAAGCTGCTATGTGGGTGCTGGGAAGTGAACCCAAGTCCTCTGGAAGAACTGCCAGCGATCTTAACCACTGAGTCATCTCTCCAGCCCCTAGTTATAATTTCTATTGCTGCGCTAAAACCCCATGATCAAAAGCAACTTGGGGAGGAAAGTATTTATTTCTTCTTATACTTCCAGGTAACAGTACATCACTGACGGAAGTCAGGGCAAGAACCTGGAAGAACTAAAGCAGAGGCTATGAAAGCATGCTACCTCCTGGCAGCATTGGCTTGCTCAGTCTGCTTTCTTATAGCACCAAGAATCACTAGAATCTCCCACATTAACCATCAATCAAGAAAATACACTAAAAGCTTGCCCTCAGGTCAATATAGTGGGGATATTTTTCCAAGTGAGGTCCTCTCTTGCAAAATGACTCTATCTTAGGTCACGATGCCCCTATAGCCAGCACAGTAGCAAGTGTTTGAAATCTGTGTTCCTACAGTAAAATGTGAGGTGGAGATCCAAAGATTTTGTCTCAAACAAGGTGGAAACAACACCTGAGGTTTTCTTCCACAGGCATGCATAAGTACATGTGTATACACACGTATACAGTGATAAAAATCAACCAATCACTCAAACACAGAAATACACAAGAAACTTGATCCCTCCCCAATAATTATTGGCAAAGATCATGAACAAGTATCTCAGATAAAAATGAAACCTCATTAGCTGTCACTACACATATATGTACATTTCCACACACAAACTCATCTTGCTCTACTCTCGGTGCTCAGGAGTGAGGACTGTCTGCTAACCTACTGGACACCTAGCTGGATACAGCATAAGGCAGCCCTAAATGACAAGTCCTAATGCCTAAGTCCCAGCAAGGGGAACAAGAAGCAGACAGCTCTTGATCAAGAGAGAGCTAGACAGGCACTCACCTTATTGATCCAGAATACCATGGCATCCTCGAGGTCATACGGAAGCTCTTTTGAGGCGCTAAATGTAGAAAATCGCTTGACACTGGCCACCACCTTCTCAATGCTGATCATCTCCACAGTATAGGCCATCATCAGGGCATCCACCATTGCCATGTGGGCACTCTGGGGACAGAGGCAGCAGTCAGTATCCTAAACCAGGTCCCAATGCAAAAAAACTTTCTGCCTTGGCTTCCCCACGAAGAACAACACTGGCTGGGCACTGTTCTAGACTGCAATAGTGGTACAGGGTCCTCATTTCTTACCAGCAGACTATAGGCTTCCTCTGTAGCCCTGAAAAGGCTGTGGGAAGAGGCTGTACCCTCCCTCTGCTTCCTAAGGCTCTGGGATGCCAACAGGGCACTCTTCTGTATCACCCTACCTTCAGTCTCTTCAGAACTTTCTCTTCACCCACAACATGTCATCCTTAAAGTGAGTGAAAAAAGCTATGGCACGCAAAATGCCAGGGAACAAGTTAACAAAAGCAATGCAAAGACATAGTGGGCTAGGGACCAGGAAGAAGCTCTGAGGACAGGGCGACTGATTTTGGCTAGTATAGCCATCCAACCGAAAGGCTCTGCAGTGGTGTGCACCACCACATTTACATCGTCACACTTCATTGCGTCACAGTGAGAAGAACCAGAAGCAAGCTGCTCTTTCCAGAATGGGGGCCTTCTTTAAAATACAGGCATGTCATTAAGGACCACCAACGCACATGGACAGACTTCACCATCTGTCACCTAACAGCAGGGCACTGAGTCTTGCCTGCTCAACCAAGGGAACAGAAGGAATGCCTGTCAGACACTTACCATCTTAATAGGTGCCTGGCTGAGGTCAGCATCTGTCACAGGGGTATCATCACTCTCCATCACATAGATGCCCTTCCGGGACAGGGCCTGAATGACAGACTGGTGTCCTTGTAAGGTAGCCACCTGGTCCCCTTTTAGGATGAGGCTGCAGACACGGCAATACAGCTCACTCGACAGGAGAAGTTTGATGACGGGTGGCTTAATGTGCTCCTGCTCATACTGGTCGATGTAAAAAGGATCTCTGAGGTCCTCAGGGATGTTGTCTATGGCAGGAAAGAGCACTGGGTGAGTGAACATGCACAATCCAGGCTGGAGCATCACCAGATGGATGAGAACACACAGAGCACCTTCCAGCACAATGTCAGCCAAGGTGCAGCCCACTGACCAGGTGACAATCAACACACCAAGGTCCAGGGCCAACTGACAGTCTCATTAGCATCTGCACAACAGAGGTAATACGAGGCATTTTGAATTTCCACCATCACCTGAATGATGGTGGGATACAAGCGCAAAAGTCCTGGGGTCTTAGTGGGCTCAAAGGAAACCAATATGCAACAGGGCTGAGATGATGCATCATCTGGTGACCCCTGAATAAGGAGGCTGTGAGCACAGTTGCATTAGTTCTGGGAAGGGAGCTCTGTGTGTCTTCTTTCAAAGTCAAGATCCAGGTAACAGCAGAGACTCAACAGCCTCCTCTTTAGGAAATGAGTCAAATCTGGTGCACTGTAGCAACAGAACAAAGGCAACCAGCTTTCACTCACTCATCTCTGCTTCAGGCAGCACACTATTTAATCATAATTCTACTGATCAAGATTAATGACTAATGTGCTCACATTACAGACAAGAAAATGAGGCACAGCAAAAAGATGTGACATGTCCAATGTCAAAAGAGACAGGAACCAACCGCAATCTGGTCTCTCATGCACTCACTGCCTACAGCAGACACATGACCAGGGGACCAAGTGTGCTACACTGATTCTGTATCCTCTTTGTACCACTTGTAAGATACTGAAACCTATTCTTTGTAGAAAGTACAAAGTCCTGAAAAAGAATCTCATTCTTTTACCCAGGGTCCCAGACCTGAGAGTTTGGTCTTCTCAAACATCCTTACCTCCTGGAGAGTTTAGAAAGCTGCAATCACCAAGAAGGGCATTCAAATAAACGGGTAGAAACGTATTAGAAACAATCACCCCACAATCCACGGACATTTGTGCTAGTTGATTTGTATCAACAACTTAAAATCACCTGAAAGGAGGGAACCTCAATTGAGAAAAAGCCTCCATTAGGTCAGGCTGCAGGCAAGCTTCTAAGGGCATTTTCTTTCTTTTTTTTAAATCTCACTGGCTGTCCTCTAATTCACTACATAGACCAGGCTTGGCCTTGAACTCACAGAGATCTGCCACCTGCTTCTACCTCCCAAGTGCTGGCATTAAAGATGTATACCCAGTCCATTTTCTTTCTTTCTTTTTTTTCTCCAAGACAGGGTTTCTCTGTGTAGCCCTAGCTGTCCTGGAACTAGCTCTGTAGACCAGGCTGTCCTCAAACGCACAGAGATCTGCCTGCCTCTGCCTCCTGAGCCCTAGGATTAAAGGAAGTGCCACCACCACCTTGCCTGGTCCATTTTCTTAATTAGTGATTGATTAGTCCATTGTGGGTGATGCCACTCCTGAGCAGTTGGTCCTGGGGCTGTAAGAAAGCAGACTGAGCAAGACATGGGGAGGAAGCCAGTGAACAGCAACCCTCCATGATCTCTGTTCCTGCCTCCAGGTCCCTGCCCTGTTTGAGTTTCTAGCCTGACTTCCTTCAATAATGAACAGTGATAAGGAAGTGTAAGCCAAATAAACCCTTTCCTCCCCCAACTTGCTTTTGGTCATGGTGCTTCATCAGAGCAATGGTAACCCTAACAGGAAAACATCCAAACTCTTCTAGCCTTATGCCAGGTCTAGCCACCACAGTGAGAAAAGGTCAGCTCTCAGAAGCTACCTCCCCTGCCCCAGCATCCTTTCTCTGCTCCCTTCTTTATTTCTGATAGGTACTATTTTTTTGAGGCCCGGGTCTAATTACTGGTCTCTAGATTCTTGTTATTGTTTCATAACCGTTTTCTAAATTTATTATTGTATATACATATGAGGGAGTGCATACAAGCTACTGCATGAGTGTGAAAGACAGAATAACCCTGTAGAGTTGGCGCTCTCCTTCCACCTTTACATAGGTTCCAGAACTCATACTGTTAGGCTTATATGACAAGCACGTTTACCCACTGCCAGCCCCGCTCCACAATCCCAACTTCATTTTTGATTCTTATTTCTTAACAACATGGCTAGAGTTTACACTGCACTTTAGTTTTGTGCATATAGGATTTGGTCACTACAGCAATCAAAGTAGTGAACAGGGCTATGCACCAGTGCTCGCTGCCCAGGCTTAGAGGACGTCAAAACCCATATGGGATGACTACATTGGGCAGCATCCTATTCTGAAGCCATCTACAGTACTAACACTAAACAGAGAGTGGTGGTAATAAAAGGATGAGCCCTGGGTATTCCACATGGGAAGGCCTCTGCTTGCCTGGTCAGATGACTGAGGAAAGAACTGTATGCCAAGTGTGTAGCACAGAAAGAGGGGACGAGCCACACCACACTCGAGTGAGGAGTCCCATGGAACAGAACTGAGAGGCACAGATCACACCATCAGAAACTGTGGGAACTGGTTCTAGACTGGTAAAAATCAAGCAAGGTTCTGAGCTAGGGAGCCCAAACCCCAAGTTTGTGCTGCTGCCAGGAAAATAGACAAGAGTCCTCTCAGGCCTACACCTTCTTTAAGTGCCTAGTAGCAGTACCTCGCTACCAGGGCTCCCAGCAAGAGCTACTACCCCTCGCCTAACTTTCAGCCCATTCAAGCTCTGTCCAGGTTCTTCTTGCATATTCAAAAATTTCAAGAACACATCTGACTTCACCTCTGGGGGACTTTACCCACCTTGAGACCTGAAAAGTCATGGATGTATGTCTATCCCAACATGTATACTAGCCCCACCTACCTCCTCTGACCCACCTACATGACATCCATGTGAATACTGCAAGCCATACTGGCTGGTCCAAGCCACTCTCCCCGCTCACCTGGAGAGCCGGTAAGGTTCCTTTCTGAAAGCAGAAATAGCACAGCTCAGAAGGGACCCTACAGAGCCTCTCTCTGTTGCAGGGAAGGAGAGACAGGACACCAAAGAAGCACACCAAGAGCTAGTCTTGACAGACACAAGGGAAGACCTAGGGAGGATCTGGAGCTCAAGCCACAGTATAAAGACATAAACATCCTGGACTTGGAAGCTAGCAAGACAGAAAAAACCATCCAGGCTAAGTGTCTAAATGGAAATGTTTCCCTGGGCCTGAGGTGGTTCATGTAATCAGCACATCGGATCCTTAAAAAACAGTAACCATTCCTGTACACTTGAGATTCATGACAGCAATCCCAGATCAGTAGATTCACCACAATCTGTGAGTTCCCTCCAATCTAGCTATAAAGTGCTACAGCCCACTCAGCAACCTCCTTTCTGGCCCTTCATGGCAGAAACTGTCCCTAGCTCAGAAAGGGAGCACCTACTTCTCCCAGCCCACCAGTGCAGTGGCTGTTCCTAGATAATACTCAGCTCAGCTCGTATCAGAAGCTATGTTTGCTCACGTCTGTTCTTCTAATATCTAGCAGTCAATAACTATTCTTAAAACAAAGCAATTTAGGGCTAGAGAAGTGGTTCAATGGTTAAAAACACAAACTGCTCTTACAGAATCAAGATTGAGTCTCAGATCCTGTATTGGGCAGCTTATAACTACTTTCTGCAAAGTTCCAACACCCTTTCTGGCCTCTGTGGCAATATACTCATATGAACAACACCCCCCCCACACACACACACATACACGTACATAATTTTAAGATAATAATGGTAATAAAATATTTTAAAAATAATACAAAAGCACTGTAAATGTCTTCTGAGTGTTTTGGGTGACTTGTTGCCTTATAAAAGGCAAAGACAGCAGTTTATAATCATTGAACAATTACTGAGCAAGAACTGGGAAATGCATGAACACTCTGGGCCACCAAAAGGAGGTAGAAGACCATCACCCTCAGCAAACACTCTGAGGCTCTGAAGAGGGGGAAAAAAAAACAGTAGTCAACTTCCATAACAAGAAGCATCACACTGAAGTATGCACAGAGCCCAGCTTAGGCAAACAAGAAAAAAGATAATGACTCTCATCAGACAATTTTAAGAAACACAGTTCAGAATAGGAGAATGCTGTGTCTTCAACTGTCAGGGCACTGAGTAGGTTTATATATTCTGGAAGCACAAAAAAAGGATAAACTAGAACAGGTTGTATTGGGAAATAATGGAAAGAAGAGGATAAGGAAATAATGTTCACTGCTGTTTCCTAGAGTAGAAGACAGGCCTGGACACCAGCCAGGCACAGGACAGGCCCTGTCACTGAAGTAGGAACTATGGCCCAGAAGATGACCATGGCAGAAAGAGGAGCTCCATAAGGGACGCACAGCTATATGAGGAGAGGGGCGGCATTCTGAAGAGGCCAACATGTGCAAAGCAGAAGTACAAATTAAAGAGATAGCATTTATGTATGATATGTATGAACACTCAGAAAGAGGGCACAGTGAGAATGGAACCTGAGCAGTCAGACTAGTGGCTCACCCTGGGCTAGGCAGACAAGGAAGACAAGCCAAAGGAACTAGTAGGTGGTCAGGAGACATTGGCAATTATACGGCCACCCCTATTCCACCGAAACACACTGGGAAGAGGCACCAAAATCAACATGCCTCAGCAGCATCAGGAACAGGCACACCAAGGAAAAGAAGGTTCCATGAACTCTCTGGACAGTGTAGCCTCAGATGTGCAGACTGGGCTACTAGTCAGAGGTTAGGAGGGGGACCTCAGAGAGTGGGGAGAAATTCCAAAACAAAAGGGAAGGGATGTCAGGTGTTGTGGACTAAAACTTTTAACTATGCAAAGGTATTTAGGCTGCATTTGTTTAACTATGTAAAGATGTGCCACTGTTTCATCTTACCTGCCTAAGGCACCTGATTGGTCTAATAAAAAGTTGAATGGCCAATAACTAGGCAGTAGAGGGATAGGCAGGGGCTGGCAAGCAGAGAGAATAAATAGAAGAGAGAGGAGGGAGAAAGAAGAGACGTCCCAGGCCAGCCAGCCACCAGACAGACAGACACAGAGAAAGCAGTGAAAGTAAGACATACAGAATGAAAGAAAAGTAAAAAGCTCCAAGGCAAAATATAGATGGAGAAACAGGTTAAGTGGGACAAACATAAGGTAAGGTCAAGCATTCATAACTAATAAGTTTGTGTGTCATGATTTGCAGGCTGGTGGTCCAAGAAAGCCTACTACAGTCAGGTGTGTATAAAAATGTCCCGGCCACCTCAAGAGATCTATTTGCTAAATCCACTGCAACTAGAATGGCAACAACTGTGAAAGCTCTAACACAGCAGCAGACAGAGGCTGAGACAAGAGGATCCTGGTGAGTTCAAGGCCAGCTCAAGAAGCTCAGAAAGCCTAGCAAACCCTAAAATAAACAAACTCAAAGAAAGTCAGGCTCAGGCACCCACAGAATGCAACAGAACTGATCATCCACAGACTAGCTGACTGTGGACAACACCCAAGGTAGAAAAGTAAAAGTACTTTTAATAAAGAAAAAAGTGATGGACTAGAGAAAGAGCAAAATAGAAACTCAGGAATAACAATCAACACACACACACATACTGACTGAACCAGTTTCATAAAATGAGCTGTTGAAAGCAGATTAAGATTAGACACTTGAGAGATGAAGATGAGTAGATAGCAAGCATCAACTTAGACCATGAAACCCAACATGTACAAGTTCAACAGAACTACCATATATGGGCTGCTCATGCATGCTTCAGCACTGCCAGGGCACAAGTTTCATTTTTCAAATAGTAAGTATAACATTAAGATAATGAGGAGAAAGCAAGTGGCAATGGTTGTTAGACCAAAGAAAGGAACTGCAAGCCCAGAAGGGAGAAGGAACATGGCAGAAGGATGTTTAAGCAGACACTGCAGAGAATTTTCCAATCCTTGTAAAATTTATGAAACCACTAAAAATACCAGCAAGACTCAAAAGGAAACCCACATCAAAAAAGCACTACAGTCAAACTGACAGAATCCAAAAGCAAAAATATTTTTTATTTAATGTACCAGAGGTATTCCTGTCAGGCCAGGCCAACAGACCAATCCTGCTTGCCCCTTTGTGTAGAAGGCAGCTACAAACCCTGAAAAAATCAAGGACAAGTAGAGGGGAACTAGAAAGTGGAGAGAAGGATGCTGGCTTGGACTTCACACTGCAGGGCACCCCCACCAAGGGCAGGCCTGATGCTTGCGGACTCCCAGTACAACAGGCAAGGCAACTAACTAGTTTCTGAGCCTTAGAAGGAGGGGATCAAGAGGAGGCCCCCAATAACAATAAAACATCAGGGGACATGGAGACACTGTAGGGCAAAGGTGCTCTGCTTCCATATCCAGCCTGAGACACCATTCCCTAAAGTCAGAGCCACATGGACCAGGGAACACAACAAACAAGGTCTCACCAAAAGCACCTGGCAGAGAAGATAACTCTCCTTCCCCGCTGGTCATGAAATTCCTCTCCCCATACAGCTGGGGGTTCCAGTAAAGGGAATCACCTTGTTACAGAGATTCTGGGTATAATTCTGGTCCCTGGCATCCCCAACGAGCTAGGCTTGGACACCTGTCCTCAATACACCAATTAACGGTACAAGTGACAGAGACAGACAGAAAAGAATGTATTCACTGTGATCACACTGGGAAGAATAGCGGGGTCCAGTGACCTCTAAGTCCACCTTTAGGGTACTGACATGACATTTAGGCTCAAAGAAAAAACATGCATAATTAAGCAGTCTAGATCAAGGAATGGTCCTGCCTATCACTGGCCAATCACATCTCTGTCCTATAAAATGGGTCGATAAGTTGTCAGAATTGTGTGAAATAACCAGCAGTCTTGTAGGCAACGTCCCACCTACCCAGCCTGGGAAATTCCTCTTGCTCTTAAGCAACAGCAGCAGGGAGGCCCATGAGTAGACTGAACCAGAAGCACAGGGCTGGGGCACAGGACTTACTACAACCAGAGCCAACAATGAAACTCAAGGCTGCAAGCAAACCTGACAGGAGACTGGCTGTTAAAGTCAGACTGAGAGCCCTGGCTCCTCATGCAATAACTAAGATAATGAGGAATCACCTGAAATTGCCACTCAGTAAGATGACCAACTGACACACACCAGCATGCAAGTGTTGAAACATCTCTGACATGTGAAAGTCGCCAGCACAAAATGAATGCAGGAATTAAACTCTGAAGCAAACTAGAAAAATTCAGCAAAGAAAGTTTTTTAAAACATTAAATACAGAAATGAAAAGGAGAGCAACAGATGTTTAGAAACTCACTGGACAGGCTGAACAGCAGGGTGACAATGGCACAGGACTGAATTGCTGGTTTTAAGCTTACATCAATAGCATCCATCCAATCTGAACCACAGGCAGAAGATGGAGACTAGAATGGGGAATAAGAAGAAGAAAAGAGACGGAGCTATGGGAGAGGAGCTGTCCACCAGAGTCCCGGGGGAAAGGTGGCAAGGAGAGTACAGAGCAAATTAATGACTGAAATTTTACCAAATACAATGAAAGACATCAACCTACTGATTTTAAGACACTGAGTCGAAAGGTGGTGGCGCACACCTTTAATCCCAGCATTCGGGAGGCAGAGGCAGGCGGATCTCTGTGAGTTTGAGGCCATCCTGGTCTACAGAGCGAGTTCCAAAACAGGCTCCAAAGCTACAGAGAAACCCTGTCTCAAAAAACAAAACAAACAAAAACATAAAAACATTGAGCAAACCATGAATCAGGAAAACCCAAAGGAATCTGAGCCAAGACATATATTCAAACTTCTAAAGCTAAAAAGAAAATTCTGAAGCAGAGGAAAGACATCCTTGTGGAGGGAATTCTGTGACAGTGGGACTGTCATCTGAAGCTGTGGTGTCAATATGCAACAGTGCTTGCAGCCAAGCCTGATGACTTGTTCCATCCCCAGAACCCACCATAATAAAAGAGAACCAACTCCTGTAAGCTGTCTCTGACCTCCACACATACACAGTGGTAAACACAAACACACCCGCACACAAATAACCAGGGGCTGGATAGACGGCTCAGCAGTTAAGAGTACTGGATATTGCAGAGTACCTGAGTCTTGGAAATCATATGGTGGCTCACAACTGTAACTCTGGTTCCAGAAGATCTGACACCTTCTTCTGGCCTCTCTGTACATGAAGCAGAGGAGTGGTACAAGACATACACACAAGCAAATATTATATATATATATTTTTTTCTTGGAACTCACTTTGTAGACCAGACTGGCCTCTAACTCACAGAGATCCACTTGTCTCTGCCTCCCATAATAATTTTTAAAAGTAAGTAAGTAAAATTAAAAAAAAACTATGAAAATGGCTAAAGTAAGTCCTCCAAAGAGAAAGAAAATGAAGCATTAAGAAAAAATAGCAGGAAGAAATGAGCATTATGATAACTATAGCAGACTGTCCTTTAGAGTTTTCACTGAAACACAGTACAAACCAAACTACCACACCAGAACCACAGGCCTAGTGGCCCACATCTTTAATCCCAGCACTTGGGAGGTAGAGGCAGACGTATGTCTTTGAGTTTGAGGACAGCCTGCTATACATAATTTGTTCCAGACAGCCAAGGCTACATAATAGAGACCCTATCTCAAACAACAAATACGCTGTTCACAAGAAACTCACTTCTAATTCGGCAAGATAAACCGACTTGTGGCTAGACTGAGTTTAACACTGCAAGACCTAGTCTCAAAAAGAAACAAGGAAGGGAGGGAATAACAGATGGAAGGAGGGGATAAGGATGAAAAACAAAAACAAAAAAATAAAATGGAAACAGATACACCATGATTAGGGGTATAGCCTAGGGCAGATGTAGGGCAGAAAAAATATATCTATATTATGCAAACAGTATTTAATAAGAAGATGGTGTTAGTAGAATCTGAAGTCCACTGCTGGTTTCTCTACCAAAAAATTGAGAGACGGAAATTGGTCAATGGAAATATAAATTTTAGACCCAAATGAGGAAAGGAAAATATGTTTCTCTCAGCCTTCCCTTTAGCCACATTACAGTTTACAGAAAAACGAAAGAAAAAGCCAGGAACTAGGCACTGTGGGATTAGTTATAAGTATCAGGTAAATTATCAGAGCCATAAGTTAACACTCTCCAGGACACCTTTCTCCTCCAGTAATTCCTTCTCTGTCATGGGATTTCCTTGAGAAATCTTTAAACTCTTTCAGCAGCTGTTACATTATCAGAAAGGATTACAATGCCCTCTATACAGATGTAGCCGATGAAGTTCAATTCACAATAAAGCAATTTTAAGAGCCCAGGAAGGATGGTATGTGATTAATCACACTACTCTAGTGGTTCTAAACCTGCAGCTGAGACTCCTTTGGGGGTTGAACGACCCTTTCACAGGGTCACATATCAGATCTCCTGCATATCACTTATTTACATTATGATCCACAACAGCAGCAAAATTAGTTATGAAGCAGCAACCCGAGTAATTTTATGGTCAGGGGTCACCACAACATGAAAACCTGCATTAAAGTGTCATGGCATTAGGAAGGTTGAGAACCACTGTGCAACTCCAAATGCCATGCAATTTAAAACTTAGAAATTATTTCTGGATTTTTTTTCCATTAAACACTTTCAGACTGCAGTTGATCATGGTAGCATACTGTACAAAATGAAAAACAGCTAAGTGAGGATGACAGTACAATGAAGGCTGAGAAAAAACAGAGGAGGCCCGGCAGTGGTGGTGCACGCCTTTAAGCCCAGAACTCAGGGCAGGCAGGCAGAGCTCTATGAGTTTGAGGCCAGCCTGTTCTACCAAGCTAGTTTCAGGACAGCCAGGGCTACACAGAGAAATCCTGCCTTGAAAAACAAAAAAAAAAAAACAAAAACAAAAAAGGTAGGTAGGGCACAAATTACCAAAGACAAACAGTAAATGATGCTTACTGTTAGTACTAACTAGACTCAAAATACATAAAACATCTGACAGAGCTAATAAAGCAGACAAATCCACTAGCATGAAAACTCTGGCACTTGTTCATCAGCAACTGACAAGGCTATCAGAGCCAGCAAGGACACCAAGACTACCTGTACACAAAGCCCAGGCTGCTATTGACAGAATGCTTATTGCTGGAATCTGGGTCCACAGGACTCACATTCTACAGAAGCCCAGAAGCCAAGGTGGTTTAAAGAAGCTAGCTGTAGGGAATATAAAAACATGAGGGGGTACAGAGTGACAACAGGGAGAAAATCCCCACCACCCTCTTACTGAAAGTCATCTGGATCTGGGAACTCCTGGGCATTTTATTCTTAAATAAACCAGTTAACAGGAACAAAAGGAGAGGAGGGAAGTAGCACTGAAAAAGGATTAATGTTAAGAGATTAGAGAAAGGACTGGAAAGAAAACTAAAGCCCCAATTCATCACCTCACACTCAGTTCTCTTCCTTCAAAATAACCGGCTTAGTTTCTTACTCTGATATTCTTCTCAGAATATCATGCTCATGCTCAAGGTATGAATGACATTTCCACCTGCACTGTTCTATCCCAAGGGTCTGTGGGCAACACACCTCAGTTCTGCCTGTGTCCTGATGAATCAAACAGAGCTGGAGATTTTGAAATGGGAGATGTTGCCATAACTAATCTATGAGGGTCCAGACAGGAACTGCACAAGGACCTGGACCTCCTGCATCTGGTCAGCAGAGTCTTAAGGAAAGGTCTTCGGCTTGGCCAAAAGGAACAGGATTGGAAGGCAAGCGAGGGGAGCAAGAAGCTGTTTAAAATGATCTTTGCTACATGCCCAAACATTCACCAAATTAAATTATATTCTAGGTCTTAGCTTCTTACACTGTAGGTCTTGAGTTCACAGAGGCAACATAACTGAATGTGGGAGCTAGAAGTAAATAGTAACAGTAAAAAGTTTCCAAACACATAACAACCAGAAAATCAATTCAAAACCAAATGTATCATGGATCCAAGATGTTTCTGACAGTGCTCACTCATATTTTATCAAAAAACTTCACTGCAGCCTTGGTTCTGAACACACAGCATACACACTGTACATGCCATCATACCGTACAAGCCAACAAATATAACCTGAAATATATCACCTTAGATTCAAGGCTACTGTATGTCATGAACAGCAATGTTTTTACTATAACATAATGTTTTCTGCTCCTATAGAAACATAATAGCTTAATACAGAAAAATATTTCCCATCCTCATTCCTCAGCATGTAAGTATCAAACTGGTATATTTGCATTGTGCTGTGTTCAAATGTTTAAATGTGGGATGGGAATAAAGACAGGATCTCATGTAGTTCTGGCTGGTCTTCAATTTGCTGTATATAAGGATGATCTTGAACTCCTGATCCTCCTCTCTACTTCTCAAGTTCTAGAATTACAGGCACATGCCACAATACCCAGTTTTATGGGTGCTGGGTATGGAACCAGGACCAGAGCCTTATCACGTGTAGGATCTGCTATTGCACTCAACTTGGACTTCCAACCCCTAGAACTGTAAACAATACATCTCCATCATTTATGAATTACCTAGGCTATGGTATTTTTCATAGCAAACAAAATGAAATAAAAGCAAGCATCAAAGGAAATGTTTCACACACAGAAATAGATAAACATGAAAACATAAACCCAGCATGGTGACACACATGGTAACCTCAGCACTTTGAGGAGGTAGAGGCAGAAAGATTGGTTCAAGGTCATCCCTAAATTTAAGTTGAGCCTGGCCTACATAAGCCTTCATCCCAAAACAAGCAAACAAACAAAACCACACAATAAACTACCAAACACATGTGAGCTGCAGGGAAGTAGCACTGCCGCACTGCTTGTCTAAGCAGGGGTCAGCAGGCTAAGTCTAGTCAAAAACTAGAAAAGAAAGGGCAACAACAGTCAGACCACAAGGCAGCCACAGCCATGAAAGGGTAACATCTGGCTGCAATTTTCCAATAGATTTATAAGAAGTTACTACTGGCGGAACTGGAGAGACGGCTCAGCAGTTCTGAGCACTGGCTGCTCTTCCAGGACCTGGGTTCAATCTCCAGCACCCACATAGCAGCTCAACCTATCTGTGACTCCAGTTCCAGGGTTTCTGACACTTTTACACAGACGCAGATGCAAGCGGAACACCAATGCACACAAAATAAAAATAAGTAATTTTTTTTAAAAGAAGTTACCATTGAGAAACTGAGTAAAGACATCCAGAACCTTTGCAGAACGTCTTACAACTACATGTTAATAAACCTCAAAATAATTTAATTTTTCTTATATTGTCCAAGATCCTAAAAGCTATTACTACGCGGAAAGAAACTAATAGGACAAAAGGCATTATTTAAAAGGTTCCTCTTTATTTGTCATCAGGGAAATGAATACTAAACCACAGTAGGAAGGTGCAATCCACCCACTTGATTGGCTAAAAGTATAAAGACTGACACCACCAAGCGCTGACATGAAGGCAGAGAATTTCATATAGTGCTCATGGGAAATAATGACTCAATTACTCTAGAAAACTTCATACTTTCTTATAAAAATGCATTATCTCATGACCCATTACTCCTACACCTATTTAAGATGAATAAAAGTATCTGTCAAGAGAAATGAATGCACATAGCAGCTTTTTCATAATATCCCAAAACTAGAAACCACCCCAATAACATTCACCAACAGACAAATGGGCTAGCCATACAATGGAATACTATTACTAAGCAAAGAACTGCACACCATGAGATACACAGATGAATCTCAAAGATACCGTGTGGAGAAAAGAAAGCTAGGTGCAGGACCCTGATATGCTTAAATAATAAGAAACTCCAGGCAGGAAGAGGTACAGGAAGGCCAGGATAAGACAGGAATCTGGAGGAGGCACACCACCAAAACTTTGTTTGTATTGTATATCAACTATACTCCAATAAAGGTCCAAGACAAGCATCCACTTGATAAACAAGAATCCACTTGAGCAGTACCCACTATGCCCTGCTAAAAAGCCAGATCTCTTTCCTCCTCGAAAAATATCCTTAAGAACAGTCCATAAGTAAACCCAGCAAGGGTTTACCAATTTGTCATTTAAGACATCCCAATATCTGAAACTCAGCCATTTGTCCAAGCTAATCTCAGCTTCTAAATTCCACTTGCCTAGGCTTGTGCTAGCTGCACCCACACCTGCCTCCATTCCCTTTCCCTGCCCTTGCCTAGACTACATACTTCTTTATGGGGCATTCCAGATCCAGATCTTCTTCTTCACTTGACCTGCTAGTGGCATCTGCTCCTCTGTAAATGAGGCACCATCCAGGATTCTCCTTATAGGTCTTTTCATGTGTGACCTTCCAAGCTCCATTCAGTTCCCACGGGTCATAAGACATTGTTCACCTGGACTGATACACCTCTAATTTTGACTGGTTGAAACTGTAGCAACTGGGGACTACCTGCTCAAAGCACATTCCCAGGCTCTCAGCAAACCACCCCCTATTCAAAAGTGTTCCCAGGCACATACAAAGAAATCCCTAATGACACCAGGAACATGGTAAACAACCTGGCCCCAGACTATTTCCAAACTAATCACCTACTGTGTCAGCCTTTACGCCTCTGCCTAAGCACAGCTAATCTACTCAATGCACAAGATCACTTGGCTGCTACACAATGGTGCAGTCAGATACCCACCCCCTGCTCTCAGGGGCTATCCAGGCCTTCACCACCCTTCAGAGCTATTCACTTTTGTTCTTTGACTCATGGTTTCTCACTGACCTAAAGTCAAAGAGTAGGCCAGTCTGGCTGGTCTGAGAACCCATTTCTACCTCTCCAGTATGGGATTACAACCATATACCACACCTGACTTTTTTAATATTTAAAAATTACTTTATGCCAAGTGACGGGAGGGACGGGGGGGACGGGACACACCTTTAATCCCAGCACTCAGGAGGCAGCAAGACGGATATCTGAGTTCAAGGCAAGCCTGGTCTACAGAGCAAGTTCCAGGACAGTCAGAGCTACAAAGAGAAAGCCTGTCTTGAAAACAACAATAATATTTATTCATTCGTATGTGTGCATGTATACCCATGCATGCCACAGCACATGTGTAGAGGTCAGAGGACAGCTTGTAGGAGCCAGTTCTCTTTCCGTTATTTAGGTCCCAGGGATCAAACTCAGGTTGTCAGGCTTGGCAGCAAGCATCTTTTATCTGCTGAGCCATCTCACCAGCTCCATACCTGGCTTTTAATATGGGTTCTGAGACTCCACTCAAGTCTCCATACTTGTTTAACAAACACTTTACCAATCTTAGCCATCTCCCCAGTCCCATGCCTCACAAGCTCTTTAGTGTCTGAGCTGTCTCCTCAGTCCTATGTAGTCACCTTCAACCCTTCCATTGCCTCCATGAATGTCCATATTTCATGAGGATTGTGATCAACAAATTTAGATGGCACCATGTGTCTTTTCCCTGTATATTTCCTATACTGTAAAAAAAATAGTTATGCACACAATAGACATTAGATGAAACTAATCTTGGCTCCATGTTAGTCATCCTCAGACAAGATGAAAATTGACAGCCATCCAGGTCACTGAACTCTGAGGTAGAGGGAGCATTAGCATACCTAAAGTTGACAAGGCTATCCTGAAACAAAAATCAACACAACATGGCAGCAGTTAAGTTTGTTCCAGGACAGCCTTAAATAGTGTGAGACTCTGTCTCAACCAGTCCCCCTCTTAAAAGCCATTTGAATGTATAGCCAAAATTAACATTTTGAAACACAATAGTAGCTAACAAAGGGTCAAACAAAGGATTAGCTAAGAGATTAAAGACAGATTTTCATTCTCTGATTAGTATTTAGCTCCTGGCATCAGGCCAGGAAGGAGAACATGTATTAGCACAACTCTAAAGACATAAATTCCCCCCACATACATAACATGTACCCGAGTATTCTGCAGGTGGGCACAACAGTACATGAGAGAGCCAGGACCCCCAATCTTGCAGAGATACCAAAACAAGAAGATAGGAGGTTCTCCAGACACCCTGCAGAGAAAGGGTCATGGCAACCGCTGCCAGGCAGCAGCCCCTACAGTATCAGACTTCTCACGATCAGCAAACACTTGAGGATCCTGGACCCGCCCACCCAGAAACACCCAACTCACTTGCCAAGAATAACAAAAGGCTATTTAAAAACTACAGTGTAGGGGCTGAGAAATGGCTCAGCCCTGAAGAGCACTGGCTGTTCTTCCAGAGGACTGAGGTTTAATTCCCACCACCTACAAGGAGTTCACAACCATATATATGCCTAGTGCCAGGGAACCTGAAGGCCTCTTCTAGCCTGAGGGCACCAGCTACAGATATATACATGAAGACAATATACCCAGACACTTAAAATAAAAGTAAATAAAATCACAATCTAAACTCATGAAACAGTGGTCTGAACAAATTGTGACCTAGAACTACTTGGTAAGACACTTCTGAACTGAGCTCAGGCAGCAGACTGCTCCCAGGGAAACCTGCCCAGTCCAGGAAAAGAAAGGAGCAGTGAGCAGTCCCAGCCAGCTCTGGAGCTATGGAAAGAGGTTTCAAGAAGCGAGCTCTGTTGGGGAGGATTGTTTTAAGGTGTGTTCCATTTGTTTATGCTGCATTTGTTTAACTCTGTGAAGCTGTGATTTTTTTTTTTTGCCTGTCTAAAACACCTGATGGTCTAATAAAACGCTGAATGGCCTATTGGCTATTTTAAGGCAGGAGGAAGGACAGGCAGGGCTGGCAGAGAGTATAAAAAAAGGAGAAACAAGAAAGAAAAGGAGCAAGAGAACAAGAAGAGGAAGACACCGGGGGCCAGCCATCCAGCTACACAGCAAGCCACGGAAGAGAAGTAAAAAAAGGTATACAGAAATAGAGAAAGATAAAAGCCCAGAGGTTTAATTTAAGAAATTAGTCGGGTTAATTTAAGAAAAGCTGGCAAGAAACAAACCAAGATAAGGCAGGTGTTTATAATAAAGCCTCTGTGTATATTTAGGAGCTGGGTGGTGGCCCCCCTAAAAGCCGAAAGAGTAAAACATCACAACAAAACTCCTTTTGTCCAAATGCCACTAAACCAAACAACACCATGACTCTGGCAAAGCGGTGACTCCTAGAGTTAGGAGAGGGCTCTGTTCCTAACACTGGCCAGGCCAACCAACGTAAAATAGCACTTTGTGGCCTGCAGTGGCTCTAGCACATATTTCCTAAGAACTGGGCTCCACTGGCCACAGGTCGGCATAGGAATTCTTATTCTACGGCGTGTTTTTCAAAGTAGCAGTCTGTAGGACTCTGGTGAGCATAGGAGAACGGGAGTTGGGGGGCCGAAAAAAGGACAGAGAGCAGCATTCCTGGTTAGTAGACCTAACCCTCCAGCTAGGTCACCACCCTTTTCCAACCCAGCCTGCTGCTGGTGGTAAGATGAGAAGGATGAGCTCCTGACTGGGCCTAGGATTCAGGACAGCTCAGCTCTGGGGCAAAAGGACAAATCAGTTTTTGCTGAGCCACAGAGCAATCTCCTTGCAAACAGTTGAGAACCTTCTCATCCGGTCCCTGTGTGTTCTGCTGTCCTTGAGAGATAAAAACTCATATTCCTCCACTATTCCCTGAAACCAAAGCCTAGATACCTCTGAGTTTGCTAAGGGCACAAATACAATGCAAATAGACCAGAAGCAAAAGCCAGGACTGCTGCAGCCCTGGTCTAGCACACTATCCTATAAAATAAATGGTCCTTCAAATCACCCCTTTGAACTTATCAATTAATTTATTGCAGGTTTCACACAAATGCCACTATACTCTTGCAGTTAAGCAGACTTTGCTCCTCTTTGCAAACACATTTAAGTAAACAATTTTCAGCATGCCTAATAAGTTACTCCCAAAAAATAACTAAAAGACTGTCAATGTAATGCAAGAGTTGCCAGAAAAAGAAGAGAAAGAATATGTTGTGTGATCTTTTACTCTTTTGGCTTTTTAGGGGTCCCGCCACCCAGCTCCCAAATAAATCTCACACATGGAGATTTATTCTTAAATATAAATGCACAGCCTTTTCTTAAATTATTCAAACTACCTTTTGCCTCTGGGCTTTTATGTTTCTCTATTTCTATATAACCTTCCATACTTTTTATTCCATGGCTTGCTGTGTAGCTGGGTGGCTGACCCCTGATGTCCTTCTGCTCCTCGTTTGCCTTCTCGTTTCTCCATTTATACTCTGCCTGATGGCTCCGCCTATCCTTGCTTCTGCCTTGATATTGGCTGTTCTTTACTAGGACCATCAAGTAGTTTAGACAGGCAAAGAATCACAGCTTCACAATTAATCAAATGCAGCATAACAAAAGTCACACACTTGAAAATCATATTCCCCAAGAAGAACCTAAAAACAGAAGTAAAGGACAGAGCCCAAATCTAGGTTGTGGCACCAGAGCAAAAAAAATCTGAGAAAATGCTTCTTCATAACCATAAGCCCAAGGCCTAGGGTGAGCTCCAGAGCCTGCCACTCACTACAGATTGCAGGCTGAAATAGGGACATGGACTCTCGGGGCAAGTGACAATGGAGACTCCAGTAGTTAGCCCCACAGTTCCACCACACTTCCAACTCCTACACAGAAGGAAATCTATTTTCACTTCCAGACTTAACCAAAAAGTGCAATACACATAAAACATACAAGACCCTTTCCCTATGACCGCCCACCCAAACTAACTTGTCTTTGAAGCATCCAAATGGAAAGCAGCATCACCAATGAATAGCAGCCTAAGATGAGATCACATGGAGATCGCCAAAGATAAAAGATTCACCCTGGGAATAGGAACAGAGTTGTTTTGGGGGGGCAGGAGGATGTCCCCCATATCTTGCCAAAACTCCCTCCCCACCCTGAAAGATACAACTCCAGGCTGGTAGAAGTAAATCCATACCAGGCTATGAACACCATAAACAACTGTACAGCTGAGCCAACCTGGTCATATAAATTGGCACCTCCCAAATGCCGAAGCTGGGTCTAGAATGGAAACCTTCTCATTTACAACAATGAACGGAAGGGAACTAGACCTCTAACACACATATGATGTACATTCTGCTAGCAGAGGCCTTGTCTCAGGTCATAGGGACACCTAGGCTCGGGTCCCTTGCTAGTCCTCAGTCCTGCTCTTCCTCCCAGTCCTCAAATAAGCACTCTAAGTAATTCTAAAACCACTGGGCATGGTGGCACACACAGAGGTTAAGAGGATAGCTGTGAGTTCGGGCCAGCCTGGTCTACAAATCCAGTTCCAGAGAGAAACCCTGTCCCAAAAAAAAAAAAAAAAAAAAAAAAAAGAATCTAAAACCTTAAAGCCCATTTGCTCCATTATTTGATGAGGCAACAAGACCTCATGAGTAATCTGGTACTAGAATAAAACTAAACCAGGTGCCAACAAGAGAGAGAAAGAGGAAAATTTATCTCTAGATACCAAGTTGAATGTTACCGCTAAACACACCCTCCTAGAGAAACTACAAAGTAAATAGAGTCTGAGTAAACTATTTCCACATGGCCAACCTTAAAAACACAGACGGCAGTTCAGCAAGAGTACTTGCCTAGCAAAGCCTTGAGTCCCGTGCCCAGCACAAAGGTTAAAAGAATAATACATATACACAAGAGTGAAATCTATACATAAGACTAGGAGCTGTGCACTAGGATACACCATGTTTAAGAGCAAAAAGCTGGAAATGAACCAGCACCTCTCAGTAGGACAATGGCATGTGGTAGGCTAGCCTTGGTCAAATGCTAAACAGCCAGGCAAAAGAATGCTGGGAGCTAAGATGAACTTATGAACATAATCTATAGAAGAAAAGAAAGCCTCTAAAGACAGCACTAAAAAGGTTCAACAATACACAAAACTAGGCCAGTATGTCTGCATGCATCTTTAATGTCAGCAACTCAGGAGACAAAGAGGTAGATGGATCTCTGAGTTCAAGGCCAGAATGGTCTAAACAGGAATCCAAGCCAGACACTGCCTCAAAAAAGAAAAAAAGAAGAAGAAGAAGAGGAGGAAGAGGAGGAGGAGGAGGAGGAGGAGAAAGAGGAAGAGGAGGAGGAGGAGGAAGAAGAAAGAAAGAAAGAAAGAAAGAAAGAAAGAAAGAAAGAAAGATAGATCATGCAAAACTGAACGATGCCAGGCTGTGGTGCCCCACGCCTTTGATCCCAGCACTAATGAGGCAGAGGCAAGAAGATCTCTGTGAGTGAAGTCAGCCTGGTGGTATACAGAGCGAGTTCCAGAGCAGTCAGGACTACACAAAGAAACCCTATCTCGGGGCTGGAGAGAGGGCTCAGTGTTTAAGAGCACTGACTGTTATTCCAGAGGACATGGGATCAATTCCCAGCACCCACACGGCAGTTTATACCTGTCTGTAACTCCAGTTCCAGGGGATATGATACCTTCATACCAATACACATAAAGTAAAGATAAATTATTGAAGAAAAAGAAACCCTGTCCCCAAAAATAAATAAATTAAAAAACTGAATAATATAGCTTAGAACAACAGCAAAGGGTTACAGCAGTGGAGGGGGAGGTGCTGAGGCAACAAGGGGTGTGTGGAGCCAGCAATGGTGGATGTGACCACTGGCTAGGCACTCACTATTTGCTCTAGTCAGGTATCAGACACCTTTTTATCCATTTCAGCGGTTATTCAGTGTTCTGGGGTTTTTTTAGGGGGGAGCGGGTTTCAAGACAGGGTTTCTCTATGTTGCCTCCCAAGTGCTGTAATTACAGGCATGAGCCGCCACCACCACCTGGCTTCTTCAACTGTACTTTTTAAAGTCAGATAAAGCCAATTACACAGCAGTGTTTCTCCACCACCATGCAAAACCTGAAACTCAACAGAATCGGTGACCAAGAATTATAAAACTAAAAATTGTAAAAGACAGAACTACTTCCTCACTGCTAGCTTTACACCATAGCATTAAGTTTAAAATAAAATAAAGCAGTTTATTTACTCCCAAAACATGCTTGTCCTTATGACTAGGACTAGGAGGCCCTGATGCGACACAGTCCACTGTGACAGAGAACACCTGCTTAGCAAGTTTTTTAAACTGGTCACCTAACCCTCTCCTAAAAGGGTTATTCCAGCAACCCAGTCTGTAATGGTTCTGCCAGAACAAGGGCAACTCATGCTTCATTTTAAGGGGATTTACAAGTATTTAACACTTAGTTTTGTGTCTGAAACAAGGTATTTGTCACTGATACTAGAGCCTCCCAGTCTCTAGTATCTACAGAGCATCACCAGCATTATTTGGCCTACAAAGTTCCCAGAGCACCAACCAGAACGTCTTAATCCACTAAGCATATTAGGCCTCATAAATGGGGTTTCATCACAAGGTTACCTTGTTCTTCACAACAGGAATTAGCCAAAGGGGTTGTTTCTGCACAATTTGTGTAACACAAAATTTATCTTTGGAGTATCCAATAGCTCATGTTCTGGAAAGTATCAAAATTCATAATATATAAACCAGAATGGCTGGGACTCTGGGTTTGTCCCCTTGGACTAAGCCTCCAACTATTCAAACTAAGCCTTCTGGCCACTGTTGCAGTAAGAGATGGCTAAACGGACGTTACTCACATAAAAAAGTCCCTTTTGGACTCAGACGGCCAGTCCAGTAGCCAGAGAATAACACTGCACCAGACAGGCACCCTCTACCCGCCCGAGACTCAGAGTATGGATGATACGCGAGCGTAGTCCCGTGCCAGGACCTACTCCGGCCGACCTCAGCGCTCGCTCACCTGGGCCACCCGCCAGGACAGCAAGTCTTGAACCGACACCACGCGAAGGCGCGCCCTGGTCCTGCCACCGGCCTCATTCCCAACCTTGGCTGTCTCCACTCCTCGTCCCCAGACCTTTCTCCGTGTCCCCCTTCCCCCCGACTCATCGGATCCCCTCTGGTCCTATTGCCCGGTTCGTCCAGCGTCCGATCCTTTCTGGTCTCATCCCCCTGCATGTCAGTCCCCTTTCTGTCCCCTCTTTATCATACCTAGTCCAATCTATTCCCTGTCTGTCTCCCTCTGGTTCAATCCTACGGCTACTGCGTCCTCCTCTGGTCCCATATCCCGTCCGACCCCGGTTCGTCTCCCTCTGGTCCCATCCCCCGGCTCCCGCACCCGTCCGACATCTCCCGGTTGCGCTCGACAGCAGTCCACGTCCCGTCGTTTCCCCTCTAGTACCAACCCGGAGTCCGATTCGTTCCCCGTTCGTCCCCCCTGTAATCCCATCCCCCTGCCCCGGACCCCGCCGCGCCCGCCCACCTAGGCCATAGGCCTTCGCACAGATCCACTGCAGGTTGGCTGCGATCTTGGCCCGCGCCGCGTCGTAGCGGTCCAGCGGCACCAGGTCGGCGCCCTCCGGCGGTGCCTCCATCCTCCTCCAGCCTTCGGCGGCGGGGCGGCCGCCCGCGTCCATCTGCAGACAAAGGCCGCGGCGGCCCGGCCGCAACAAAGACGCCGCCGCCCTCCCGCGCCGCCCGCCCGGGCACACGGCCCTTGCTTCACGGCCGCCGCCGCCACCCAGGCTGCTGCTGCTGCATGTTGCGGGCGCCGAGCCGAGGCCGAGAAGGCGCCGAGCCGGCCGGGAAGGCGGCGGCGGGCAAGCGCCGGCCAAGGCAGGCGCGGGGCAGGCGCGGTGCGGGCACGGGCCGGGGGCGGCGGCGGTGGCGGCGCGTGCGCGGCCCCGGAGGAGCGGCAGCTGAGGCGGCGGCCAACGGGTAGAAACTAACGCGCCGCCGCCGCGTCACGCAGGCGCACTTGGCGCCTCCCGCAGCCCCACCTTTCTCCGCAGGCGCAGTAGGCACCGCCCCCGTACCCCGTTCGCCCCGCCCTCCTTCCGCAAGCTCAGTACCTGTGCCCTTCTTCAGGCGCTCTAGACACACCCTCGGCCCGCCCTCAGCCCGCGTCCCCTGCGGGAGCAGCAGACACGCCCCTCTAACCCAGCCCAGTCCGGGTCCTCAGTAGCCGTGGACACGCCCTCGGCCCCGCCCCTACCTCCTCCTCAAGCGCAGTAACCACGCCGGTCCACCCAGCCTCGCCCCCTTCTTCTGCCACAGTAGACACGCCACTGCCCCGCCCCAGCCCGGGTCTGCGCAGGCGTAGTATGCTCTGCTGGGGACCCGCCTCATTTTCAGCGACTTGGGCAGGATTACCATCGGGCGCCGCGGGTTGACGGAGCTTCACTCCTGCGCTCCGAGAGTGGTTCGTCTCTTCCTCTGGTATGGCCGGCTCCCTGTGAACCGAGCACCCTTAGGGTTCGCACGGGCGCTGGGCCTGCCGACGGAGATCGCGAGACGTCGCCGCCGGGTCAGGCTGAGTGCACGCGGTTCGGAAACAGCACCTGAGATCAGCGCTCGAGTCCGGAGCAACCTCGAGCCCCACTACCCCAGACGGACACTGGCATGTTCTCTCGCTCAGGTTCGGCGCCTAGGGGAATGGATGCTTAAGACCAGCGCCGCGTGTGGCCTGCGTTAGTGTTTAAAAGGAACAAGAGTATTTTTGTGAAACCTGGGTGCGCAATGCGGAAGATATCACTGGAGAGGCGACAATGTATGCACCAGCCCCGGGGGAGCAGCAGGAACCCCGCACCCCGGGTGTGGGGGGTGTGGGTGGCCGTACTGGCCCTGTAAGCTTCAGGGTGCTTTACCTCTGCATTGTCAGATCATCCCTTACCCACAAAAAGACAGTAAGTAGGTAGAGTGGATGTTCGAGGAGAGAGTGCATGCAATCAGATCAAGAGGTGGATGAGGTGGCACTGGGATTAGTCTCTACTGCAAGTACTGGCTTTTGGGGATCCTATTCTATTTGGATGCATATCTTCCTAAGCCTGGATGGAGGGGGGGAGCCTCGGACTTCCCCCAGGGCGGGGTATCCTGCCCTCTCTTAGGACTGGAGGGGGGGGGAGCGGGAGGGAAGTGGGAGGAGGGAAGTGGAAATTTGGATTGGTATTATTTATAAAGTAATAATAAATAAATAAATAAATAAATAAATAAATAAATAAATAAATAAATAAATAAATAAATAAATAAGAGGTGGATGAGGTTGGACATGGTATCCCATGCTTGTAACCCCAGCACTGGGGAGGTAGAGGTAGGATCTGAATGAAATTCAAGGCCGGCTTCAGCTCCTAGAGATGAAACTCTGTCTCAAAAAGCAAAACGAAAAGTGTATAGACGCCTGGTGTGGCACACACCTTGAATCCCAGCACTTGGGAGGCAGAGGTAATTGGATCTCTGTGGCTTCAGCGACACCCATTTCTAATCGAGTCCAGGTAAACCAAAATAACATAGTAGGACCTGTCTCAAAAATAAAATAAAAATTTGTTAGGGCTAGGTTGCCAGGGAGAGACAAAAGGGGGACATATGGGTAGAAAGAAGCAAGACATGAGCTTGGTGTGAGTCTGTCTGGGAAGCAGTAGATTGTCAAGGCTGGTCCTTGACACTCGACTGGGTTGCTGTAGTAGACTGATCTAAACCCCAGTATGTAAGAAACAGCAAAGCCACTAAGCACAGAGCCCCAGGACCAAAGGTTAGAACAGCAGAACTTGGCCTGACTGGGATGTGGGGTGGTACCAGGCAGGTAGCAGGACAAAGCTGGCAAATGGGAGAGAGGTGAAAAAGGGGTCAGGGATAGAGATTTGGTGTGCTGGCCCTGTATTTTGCAGCTCCGAGGAACCCATTTGCTAGTTTAGATGGTTTCTTGGTGGGTTCTTGAGATGTCCTTGATACAGACATGTCCGCTGTGGGTAAAGGAGTCTGTCTGCCTTACCTCCTCCTTCCCCACCTGGGAGCCTTTTTATTCTTGCCTTTCTGACTATCTTGCCTAGAGCCCTGTGGACTGGCATGAAAACCAGGCTCCTTGTCTTACTCTGACCTGAAGAAAGCATTTTGCAATTCCATATGAGTTCGAGGATTTGGTAGGTGTTCCTTATCAAGCTCAAGAAATCCATCTATTCCAAGTCTGCACAGTGTTCTTCCTCATGAAACTGGGGGGTTTTTTGCTTTTAGTTTGTTTGCTTTTAGAGACAAGGTTTCTCTAACTGTCTAACTGTCCTGGAACTAGCTCTGTATACCAGGCTAGCCTCGAACTCAGAGATCCACCTGTCTTTGCTCTCCCTGCCCTCCCCGTGCTGGGACTGAAGACATTCAGTTTGGAAACCGTGTTTTTTGTCAAGGGCTTTGTTTTGCACCTGCTGGTCATAAAGGTTTTTATTCTGTCTGTGGTGTATATTGACTGGTTTTCAGATACTGATGTATCCCTGTATTCTGGAAGATTCCACTTGGCATGAGCATAATCCTTTTTATATGTACCTACCTTCATTTACTGCTATCTGTTGAGTTTTCATGGCAGATTCTAGTCTTCACTTTGCATGTGGTGTCTGTGGATGGTTTTAGTAGCAGATTGCTACTGGTCAAAGTAAGTAAATTGGGAGTGTTCCTTTTGTGATCTAGGTTTGCTTTGGTTCAGTTATGTGAGGCAAAGCCTTACTGGCCATGCTAGTCTGAAACTCATTCTATGCCAAGCTCCTACTCAGCCTCCCAATGTGTTAAGATTATGGACATGAGCCACCCGCTATGCCCGCCTCCCCCATTTTTTATACAGGTATGAAAATAAATTAAGTAAATAAATAATGCACCTTGAAAAAGACATTCCCAGGATGACCAAAGATGCGATGGGAACTCTCCTCCCAACTCAACTTACTTTGGATTTTTTTAATTTTATTTTATTGATATTTATTGAGCTCTACGTTTTTCTCTGCTCCCCTCCCTGCCTCTCCCCACGCCTTTCAATTCTCCCCCAAGGTCCCCATGCTCCCAGTTTACTCAGGAGATCTTGTCTTTTTCTACTTTCTACTTCCCATGTAGATTAGATCTATGTAAGTCTCTCTTAATGTCTGCATTGTTGTCTAAATTCTCTGGGATTGTGGTTTGTAGGCTGGCTTTCTTTATGTTTAAAAACCACCTATGAGTGAGTATATGTGATAATTGTCTTTCTGGGTCTGGATTACCTCAGTCAAAATAATGTTTTCTGGCTCCATCCATTTTCCTGCAAAATTTGCTGTGTAGTACTCCATTGTGTAAATGTACTACATTTTTCTTATCCATTCTTCGATTGAGGGGCATCTAGGTTGTTTCCAGGTTCTGGCTATGATAAACGCCTGGCCCCTCTTAACAGTTTCCGGAGGAGTTGGTATGAATGCTCTCAGTATCTCACAGACCTACCTTGGTTTGGTCTTACTGGGTGGCTTGTAGTGAGGAGGGTCACGCAAGTCCATGTGCCATGGTGCACTGTGCCAGTCAGAGGATGGCTTTCAGGGTCAACTCTCTTCTGCCACAGTGGACTCCAGGGACCAAACTTCAGGCTTGTGTAGCGAGCCTGCTGGCCAACAGATGACTTCATGACAGACTTTCCTCCTTGCTGGAGGTCTGCTCAAATCACGTTTCTTCAGTCAAGTTCTATGCTTTGTGTCTTTCTAGGAATCTGTCTATTTTATTCAAGTCCAGGGGTTTGGGCCAAAGCCTTGTCTTCAACCAGGATGGAAGAGGCAGAGGAGGAGAAAGAAGCTAGTTCAGGAGTCTGGAGAGTGACTCTGTTCATGGGCTCTTCCTATCCTTGACAGGCACTTTTGTGAAACAAAGGCCTGAAGGGGACAGACAGCCTCACAATGAGCATTTGCATTGCATCCTGTATTACTAGTGTGTGTGTGTGTGTGTGTGTGTGTGTGCTATGACCAAATACTAACAAGTAGCTCACAGTTTGAGGGCAGAACACATCATGGCAGCAAAGGCATAGCAGGGGGAGTGTGAGATGGCCGAAATGAATGCTGGGGCTCGGCTTGTGTCCTCATTTTTATTCAGTCTGGATCACCACCCCCATAGGATGGTGCCACACACGTTCAGGGTGGGTCCTGTCCCCTCAGCTAAACCTCTCTGGAAATGCCCTCATGGACGTGTTGTGGAGTTTGTCTCCTAGATTCTAAATCCCCTCAAGTTGACAACCAACTTAACCCTTTTAGAAAGGCTGAGGTAAAGGTGAGGTAGGGAAGACAGGGATTACTGTTCCTATGAAGGAAAACGGAGGTTCCACCAGGCGCAGGATGCAGTTGCTGTAACAGAGACAAGGTCCCTGGAGGCAGGTGGTTCAGTGCCATAACGGACAGCAATGGGTACTGTCCTCTGAGCAAGACAGCTGTCGGGCTTATCAGATCAGCTGGAAGGAGGGTGTGTGAGGAGGGTCACTGAGCCCTTACCTGAGAGTCCAGGTGTTCCCTGATGCACCTTCTAGCCATCTGTGTGCTCTAACTGCATATGACCTATGGAGGTGTTAAAGCAGACAGACCTCCATTCTGCAGCTATTAGGAAAACACCCATGATGAGTAAAGACTTTCTGGTGCAAAGTCAGGTGTGGTGTCTCAGACCTTTAATTCCAGAAGTTAGGGGCAAGCCTGGTCTACATAGTAGGTTCCAGGACAGCCAGGATTTAAAAAAAAAAAAATCTGCTATAGTTGCTTTGGCGTCCCACACTTTTTGGGGGGTTGCGGTTGGGACAGGGTTTCTTTGTGTAGCCCTGGCTGTCCTAGAACTCGCTCTAGAGGCTGGCCTCTATCTCTGGGTCCCACCCTTTTATAACTAGCACTTCACCCATGTTCTGTAAGTGAGCCCAATAAATTCACTGGTTCCACACAAAGAACTCTGGTTTGTCTTCGGGGCTTTATCCTTATGAGGAAAGGGTTGGTTTGTGTCTCCCCAGAGGAAGAATTCTCACAATAGGTGCAGTTTCAGGAGGGGAGGTAGGACTTAGGGGCTATAGAAGGTACAGTAGACCAAGTCCATTTTAAGATTGGCAAGATTACATCATTGGGATGCCCATTGGCATATTGCAGTAGTAGGAAGGTCTAGTGCTGGATAAGTTGGCAGAGTGCTGGCATCATACGATTGCGCCAAAACCTAGCAGGGAGGGCCTTTCTTCTTCCTCTTTTAGCAGCAGGAGAGGAGGTATTGGGGCAGGAAGGTTGTCTGGAGTGGGCACCAGCTAGTTCTGTACTAGTGGCAGAGGCAAGGCACTATGGGTTAGACAGGAAAAGGCCTGGGACAGTTGTCTCAGCTGCAGAGACAGAACATGACGCCAGCTGCATTCCCTGCTACAAGTGGACAAGAGGCTACAACATGGGTGAAGGTTTAGAGAGACCTACTGAGTTTGACCAGGATAGAACTATCAAAGGATGTGCTGGAGTCACTGGTAACACTGGGCCAACAAGCAGATGGAGGATTCAGCAACACAGGGTGCCCCAGGCTCAAGGAACAGCCTGAGGTCCCTTGAGCTCCAGCAGCAGGCTGCACAGAGAAGAATGAACTTGAGCCTAGAGGAACAGTAGCCACATTGGGTTGGTCAGAGCCATGTATTCTGAGAGACTAGCTGCCTTCTGAGACACTAGCTGGCGAGATTAGCCCTTGTCTAGGTGCTAAGCTTTTCAGTTTTAGGGATCTTCCCTCAAAGCCATTTGCCCACGCTTCTGCACAGTGCTCACGACTAACATGGGAAGGAGAAGCTCTGTCCCAGCACCTACAACAAACTCCAGGAGGAGGTGAGCGTGGCTTATCAGAGACGCTAGCAGGCTCTAAAAGACAAGAGGAACAGCTTCTCCTTCTGGCCACCCTTGAATCCTCAGGATACAATGATAGTGCCAGTCAAACAGTGGGCAGTAGCTACACAAACACACACACACAACCAGCTTGCAACCCTGTCCTTCACCCCCTAGTGTCTCCCAGAGGAGGCCAACAGTCTGCCTGGCAAGCCAGGGCCTGCTGACCTGTCTTCTTAAAAATTCTGGTTCAAGCTGGCCCTCTCCCCCGACTCAGACACACAACAGGCATGACCCCATATTCCGTCAGTCACTACTGTTAGACACAGATGCCCAGGAGAATGTGATGCAGCGTGGCTCTGAGGCCCACTCCCGATCTGTGGCAGTGGCGAGTATGGCCCATGCCCACAAAGGGAATATAGCCACAGAAGGCTTGATATGTATGACTTGCTCAAACAGTATTTACTGCACTCTTCCTGGCCTTTGCATCAGAATTGTGTGCGGACAGCAGGGAAATCAGAAGCATCCTGGCCCTGCATGAATAATGGGAAGGCCCCTGACCATACCTCCCTGCACAACAGGAAGCTCTGAAAAAGTTTTAAGACAGCACCAAAGAGCCAGGAGTGGTGGCACACACCTTTAATCCCAGCACTCAGCAGGCAGAGGCTGGCGGATCTCTGTGAGTTCCAGGACAGGTTCCAGAGCTACACAGACAAACCCTGTGTCGAAAAACAAAAATCAAGATAGCACCACAGGAAGCTGGGAGGAGGCCACCTGGAGGGCTCTCGCACCTGAGGACACTGAGCAGGTAAGCCTTTGTAACAGTTTCCCTGTAAGCTAGGACAGCTGTCTGCTCCCACCCCGGAGCTGGGAGTCTATGGTGTTTCCAGGAGTCCTCCCTATATACTCACAGCTCCACCAGCGCCCGGTTTAGAGCACAATAGGAGCTTCGATAGTGAGAGGCTGTGGCTCATTGAGAGCAGGCTCCCCTTGCTCCCCTTCCCCTTCCTGGGCTCATTCCTCTTAAATCTGGACAGAGCTGAGAGGTGAATCGGGAGGGAGGCTGCTCCACACCCCAGTGCAAACTCCTCTGAGGTCTCCAACCAAAACATTATCCCTTCGAGACACTTCTATGTGCAAACAGATAGAAGCCGGATGTGGTAGTGCAAACCTGGGATCTCAGTACTTAGGAGGCTGAGGAAGGAGGACGGCAAGTTCAAGGCTACCCTCTGCTACATAGCCATAAAAAAAATTTTTTTAAAAAAATTCAGGCAGACACCAGCTAGGACACAACTCAGAAATGCTCCCAGTCACCTGTTCTGAGGTCTATTTCCTGTTCACGTGTGTTTACTGGATAGCATCTGATTAGAGGGTGCAATGAGACAGGCTTAAACTGGCAAGCTAGGTTCAGTGAGAGGCCTTGTCTCAAAAACTAAGATGGAAGGGCTAGAGAGCTGACTCCGGTTAAGAGCTTAGTTTATGTCAACTCAACACAAGCTAGAGTCATCTGAGGCGGGAACCTCACTTGAGAAAATGCTTCCGTTTTCTCCTGTAAACCATTTTCTTTATTAGTGATTGATGGGGGAGGGTCCAGCCCATTACGGGTGGTGCCATCCCTGGGCTGGTAGGCCTGGGTTCTGTAAGAAAGCAGGCTGAGCAAGCCAAGAGTAGCAAGTCAGTAAGCAGCACCCCCCATGGCCTCTGTATCAGCTCCTGCCTCCGGGTTCCTACCCTCTTTGCATTCCTGTCTTGACTTCCTGCAGTGATGAGTAGTGATGTGGAAGCAGAAGCCAGATAAGCTCATACTTCCCCAATGTGCTTTTGGTCAAATCATAGAAATAGTAACCCTAAGACAGGAACAGTGGCTTCAGTGACCTGGATTCAGTTCCCAGCACACACATGGTAGCTCACAACTGGGTCCAGTTCCAGGGGATCCAGTGCCCTCTTCTGGCTTCCACAGGCACCAGGAACACATGTGCCACGCATATATAAAAAACACCCATAAACCATAAAAAATAAGAATAATAAATATTTTTTAAAATAAGATGAAGAAGCTGGGCAGGGGTGGTACACGCCTTTAATCCCAGCACTCGGGAGGCAGAGACTTGCGGATCTCTGTGAATTCAAGGCCAGCCTGGTCTACAAGAGCAAGTTCCAGGACAGGCTCTAGAACTACAGTGAAACCGTTTCAAAAAAAAGGGGGGGAGGGGACTGGAGAGATGGCTCAGTGGTTAAGAGCACTGCCTGCTCTTCCAAAAGACCTGAGTTCATTCACAGCAACCACATGGTGGCTCACAACCATTTGTAAGGAGATACATGCAGGCAGAATACTGAGAATACTGTACACATTAAGGACTGATTAAGGAAGACACCCAACATTGACCTCTGGCCTTGTGCTTGTATACACGACATTGACAAAGAATGAGACGGCAGCACATTTGTATGTGCTATTTTGACTTTTTTCTTTTGAGGCAGGGTCTCTATTATGTAGCTGTGGCCAGCCTCAAACTGAGATCTACCTGCCTCTGCCTCCCAAGTACTGAAAGGTATACACCACCACACCAAGCTCTATTTTGACAGTTGTTTTTGTTTGTTTGTTTGCTTGTTTTTTTTTTGTTTTTGGATTTGAGACAGGGTTTCTCCGTAGCTTTTGGTTCCTGTCCTGTCCTGGAACTAGCTCTTGTAGACCAGGCTGGCCTCGAACTCACAGAGATCCGCCTGCCTCTGCCTCCCGAGTGCTGGGATTAAAGGCGTGCGCCACCACCACCCGGCCTAGCTTGCTTGTTTTTAACATGGGGCCAGCATAGGCTAGAAAGATGGGTCTAAAAGCACTTAATTGCTCCTGCAGAGGACCCGGGTCACTTCCCAGAACCCACATAACAGCTCAGAACTGCCTCTAACTCTAATTCCAGGAGATTCAACTACCTCAGTCCCTTGCACATAAATACACCCAGACAAACAGGCAGACACACCCATGCATGCACACACACAAAATCTTCAGAAAAACAGGGCTGGCTGGGCGGTGGTGGTGCATGCCTTTAATCTCAGCAGTCCAGAAGCAGAGACAGGCAGATCTCTAAAAATTCAAGGCCTGCCTGCTCTACAGAGTGAGTTCCAGAACAGCCAGGGATACATAGAGAAACCGTCTCAGAAAACCAAATGAATGGATGGATGGATGGATGGATGGATGGATGGATGGAAAACAGTGCTGGAGATATGACTTAGTGTCGCACACTCGCCTCACATGTGTAAGGCCTTAAATTTCATCTCTGTCATGGCAAAGGGAGAAAAAGAACATTTGAAACAGTGATTTTTAATTTGCTAGTGTAGTGACATGCACGTGTAATCCCAGCATCACTCCTGGGAGGACTGAGGCTGGAGGATGGAGAGTTATAGGACAGCCTGTGCCACACAGCATGACCCTGCCTCAAAACGGAGGGCATCCTCTCAGAAGAGGTCTGGGTTTTACCAGATTATCCAAGGGGTACATAGCACAGAAGGGACTAGGTGTGGACACTTGTGTCCAGTAGGAATATGGAAGGGACACCCACACACCAGCAGCATTATTCCCTAGAGCCAAGAGACAGTACAGTCAGGGGTCCATCAATGGATGAAGCATAAACATTGGGGTCCAACTGTCCAAAAGGCCTATGATACAAAGGAATCAGCTTGGTGAAAATCACCTAACTCCTACAGGGAATGAACCACCGGCCCGGGCTATAGTGCAGGGGAAGTGCTCCAGCCTGGTGCTAAATGAAAAGAAGCCAGAGTGGAAAATTTGCTTTGACTCAGCAGATCGAGAGGAACTGAAGTGCTGCGGCCTGATGGGCATGGATTAGGAATGCCGTGAGCTAGACAGATGTGCAAAACATGCTAAAAACCACTTCAAAAGAGTGAACTGTGTGACACAATATTGTATCTCAAACATTTTTGTAAATTTTGTGTATGAGGATGCACATGTATTACGGTGTACAGGCAGAGATTAGAGAACAATCTGCAGGAGCCATTTCCCCCCTTCCATCCTGCGGGTCTGCGGATTGAACTCAGGTCACCCACTTAGTGCAAGCACCTGTACTCAGTGAGCCATCTTGCTAGCCCCGTTTCAAAGTTCTTTTTAGAAAAGAGATACAATTTTACCCATTTACCAAACAGGGCTGACCACCAAACCCAACATCATAATGGGACTGTAGACTGTTACGGGTTGAGTACTGAGTGGTGATGTTTTGTTTGTTCTCTGGGGATCAGAGTGTGAGCTAGCCACTAGTTAAACATAGAGGCTAGGCAGCGGTGGCACACACCTTTAAACCCAGCACTTGGGATCTCACGCCTTTGATCCCAGCACTAGGAGGAGGAAACAGAAAGTGATGTGGCTGGGCAGAGAGAGGAGCAAACCTTTTTTTCAGTCTGAGGATTTGGTAGAGGTAAGAACTAGTGGCTGGCTGCTCTGCTTCTCTGATCTGTCTGCTTTCATCCCCTAATGTCTGACTCCGGGTTTTTATTGTTAAGACCAATTAGAACTCGCGCAACAGAACTGTGTGTTAAGAGTCAACTGAGGCCCTACAACAGGCCAGCTTTGTTTATCCAGGAAGAGTTCTCCATGTTTTGGATGCCTAGTTTTTCCCAGGGTTATGGCTGACTCGAAGCTTCTGGTCCCAGAGCTAAGAGACACAGAGTCAATAGGCAATGAGACTGTGTGGTTTCAGAAGCTGCTGCTGCCAGCTTCCAAAGAGCAAGCCCAGATAGCCAGGTCAGAATCATGCAGATCCAGCCCCAGCCTGATTTCTGAATAAAGACCAGCTCTTCAGAAGGAAAGGTATTCATCCACATCTGCCACTCTCCCTTCATCCCTCCCCCAGTGGACATGACTGAAGATAAACTGCTTCAGACCAAGCCACCTTCCAAATCCCCAAGAGCCTGGGAGAGCCAGACGGTAAGCTGAATACAAAAGACCAGGATTGTACTGTCTGTGGCATTGCCGTCAATAGCAACTTCTACCTGAGGATGCAGAACAGCCGATTTTTTCAGGAGCTGATGGTTACCATTGCCAGGGAGGGTCTTGAGGATGAGTATGGCTTATAGCTAATCCAGACTGGCAGTGGCTTTCCTGGGTTCCATCTCACAGCAGATCATCTGCTCCTGGTAGTGCCCTCAGATCCAGGAGCTGGGGACCCTCGGTGTGACCCTCCCTGCAAACCCCATCAAGGCCCAGAGTAGCCTCAATGGAACCTTTGGTGGGTTGGAAGCCCCTGGCCTCTTCTTGGCTGAAGTTGACTGCCCCAAGCTGGACAGAGCCCATGGACTGACACTAGAGATAGGAGACTCTCCAGGGGATAGGAATCCCCAGCAATTACATCACCTCCATGCCTCCATTCCCCTGCTGATTAACACGGAGGCGAGCAGGGCTGCTTTCCACCAGAGGGAAAAGCAACTGATGATGTCTGTGCCCCTCCTGCCAGTGTCTTCTTTCCAGAGCCCCCTTGTATTTCCAGAAGTGGAGATGCTGGTATATTCTCTAAAGTTTTTCCAGTTTGAAAAGAAAACAGCTAGAGCTGCTGAGAGGAGAGACGATGTTAGTGCCATGTCTCGGTGGGCAGCAGCGCAGTAGCCATGTTGGGAGCACTTCTGTGCTAAGTAAATCCTGCTCATAGTAAGACACACAGCTTTGGAGGCAAATTCAAGCTGTTTTGATTGTAGCATGTTTGAAATCAAAGGTTTACAATTTTATGGTGCTCCATCCTGACCCCCAAATGAGGATGACCGCTCAGAATTAGTTCCTAGGGTGACACAATTTTCACTTTATTCACTGTGGGGGAAAGAGATGGAGTTGGTCCTGCTTATAGCCCTGGTATCCTTGACCCAGCATGAGGGGACAACTAAGTAAACACCAGAATGTCATTTCTCAACAGGAAAGGGTCCACTGCACACACATAGGAAACCCATCAGCTGTTCACTCTAAACACAGGCCACTTCTGTACATACTTCCAAAAAAAGAAAAAGAGAAACTAGATTTTAAATAGCCTTAGAGAAGTTAAGGGAATTAGTTCCTCAACACAAATGGTTTAAAAACTCAGTCTTTTTTTTTCTTTTTCTTTTTTTTTTCTCCTGAGACTGGGTCCCACCATGTATCTCATATTAGCTTTTATCTCCTGTAAATTGGAGAACTGAATTACAGATAGAAACACCGAACAGCAGACAAGCTTCCAGAGGTGACATTCAGATGGTGGTTCAAGGTGACGGACCTTCCACCTTAGACCACAGCTGAGTTCATCAGTAACCTGTCAGAGAAGGCCCCAGCACTGTAAACTCAAGCCACAATTGGCCACATTTTGGTAATACACCAAGGTTGACCTGATTACAACTCCCTGCTGAGCTCCCTGTAGCAGCTACGCAGAGCTTGAAAAAACATTCCAGGTGCTAAAACTGCTATCTTCAATAATTAACAGTTAAGGAAAATGTGTTGAATAGTTTGGTGGCCACTGAAGTGTGACTGTGGTTATATCGGAGATGACAGGCAAATGTGGCATCATTGGCTATAAAATCTGAAGACCAATATTTAACATACTGGATTTACTGGGTTCATATCTGAATGTTCTTCACCACATATGATGAGACTGCTATCCAAATAAAAGAGCTATGAATAAAAAAACCCTAAAATTCAGCACAACCCCCACCCCAACTAAACCTGAAAAATGGACTCTCATTTGGGTGACTGAGGAATGCTTTATTGAGGTACCAAAGGTACCCTAAGGAAGGTCAAGCTGGGCACAAGCTGGTCCTGACAGGATACGTCCTCAGCTGCAGCCACTAAGAGCTCCTCCTGTGCACATTCACTGGTCCCTTTTAAAAGGTGGGCCTTGCCTACCTCCCATCTCCTTCTGTTTCTCTCTCTAACTCTCCCCTCTTCTGATGCTCCTATCCCCAGAGGCTGGTCTCCCGTCTTCCCTTCCCCCTTTTTCCCATTCTCTTTCCCCCAATAAAAAACCCCTCCACATGAGTTCTGTTGCATGTTGTCTTTTGCATGCTGTTTTTTAAATTACAACATAACCATGATGTTCCTAAATCCTACAGAATGCAGCCACAAGCTCCGGGGCCGCCCACTTGTCCTCTGTTTAGATGTCTGCTACACACTAAAGCTCCTCTGGCCATTAGGCCTCTGGAGACAAGCAAGCCTGCCCAGGCTTTTGTGCAACTGGAATTATAGTTCCTAAGTGCCTAAGATGGTATAGCCCTATCCCAGCTCTGGGCCTGCTGAGAAGCGCTTGGCTGCCTGCCCTCCTGGAACATATACCAGCCCCTCACCCCACCACCCACCCACCCAGCAGGCACTGTGCTGTACAATGGACTGAGTGGCCTGGAGGCTGTCTCCTTACTACTAGTCAGGTATCTGTGGACCACACAGCCCAAACCAAGGACATAGCTGTGTTTTCACCCATGCCAGCCCAAGATTTCAGCCTGTGGTGAATGAGAACACTCATCTGGACAGTGGCAAGTAGAAAAACTCCATGTTACCCAGATCCAAGTCTGGGGTCTCCTGAGCCCAGACAAATGCCTCTGGCCACACCACTCCTGAGTGGTCTTCATACATCTCAAGGCCAGCTGCTTCTGGAACATAAGCACTGTTCACCTGTTGTCATCTTTGGACCTTCTAAATTCTGGAAACAGGGTAAATGCTGAAGAACATAATCAAGGCTTGACTTTGTGTGGCCCTGGGGCACTTGTGTCTCTGCACATTGGACATGTGTCTACATTTCTTTGGGACCCACTCGGAAGGCAGAGGCAGGAAGATCTCTGTGAGTTTGAGGCCAGCCTGGTCTACAGAGCGAGTTCTAGGACAGGGATAAATAGAAAACCCTGTCTTGAAAAACCAAAAATGAAATAAAATAGGTGTGAAGGAAGATAGAACTCAGCTCGGCAGAGACCCAGGTCTGAGCAGCTACCCACCAGCAGTTTCCAAACTCCTGTCCATGTAAAGGAAGAAACTGAGACATAACCTCAAGGGGGTGAGGACAAAGTCCTACACACAGTCCCTTAGTTCCAAAAGACTTCCACAAACTGGATAAAACCAAATGTCAAGGCCATGCCTGGTGCCTGACAGTGGTGGCACATGCTTTTAATCCTAGCATTCAGAAGGCAGAGACAGGTGGATCTCTGTGACTTCGAGGTCAGCCTGGTCTATAGAGTGAGTTCCAGGACAGCCTAAAGTACACAGAACCCCCTGCCCCCGTATGTATGTGTGTGTGTGTGTGTGTATATATATATATATATATATATATATATATATATATATATATATATATATAGAGAGAGAGAGAGAGAGAGAGAGAGAATGTGTGCATCCTTATACACACACACACACACATATATATATGACCATGCCTGGAAATAGGTTCTGCGTATCCAATGATACAGCTGCTATGATCAGAGGTCTCACCTTGTCTGGATACAGTAAAGTCCATGGGGTAGAGCTGCTCCCAAGGAAAAAAACTAGGTGTAATCTGTCTCTGTGTGGCCAATGGTAGGGGAGACCTTACACATGGCATCATACTTAACTGGAAAGCCTACCCCTCAAGGGACACAGTAGCATATGGTTTCAGTTTGCAGGGCAGGGCACCAGGATATATCAGAACAAAGCTGTGCCCTCAAAGTCAAGGACAGAACAAGGCAAGCCACAGCCCCATGTGTATAAGGGCACCTGGCAGAGATGGCTGCTGTCATCCAGGAGCTGGCTGGTCAGAAGTAAAAACATAACAAAAAGAACTGAATCCATACACCACCACCACCCCACCATGGCTTCTCTGGCCTGTGCCTTATGATCTAACCAGAGACCAGCCACTAAGGGCAGAGACCTGAAGAGCCCCAAAACGTCAGTATGACACCAGGAGTCAGGGCCTCTCAGCTGGTAGGAACCTTTGAAATCCAAATGAACCCTCCTTTAGAATGGCACCAGAAGCCTAGAAGCAAGTGGGGCCTGTTTGTAGCACCCACAGGGTGTATGGGAGCCTCGTCCTCTCTCCAGGGACCTGTGAGGCTCTGACAGCTCCCATGAAACAGAGGACGGAAAGGATGGGTGAGAGGATGGTTCTGTGTCTGTTCCATCTAGACGTCTGAGCCTGAGGCACAGCTCTTCAGTCCTCAGCATGGCTGCCAGTCACACAGCCTCCTGTGGGCACCTCTCTAGAGTATTCTACACCCAAGTAGCTCTCAATAGACAGCACAGCATCACCCATCTTGGTCTCTCTGCCAACTGTCCTGGGCGTGGAACCTGACAGGCTGATCAGAATTGACACCATTCTTGTCCCCAGGAAGCACTACCAGACTGCAGAGTGCTGGGTCACTCAGCTTGGCCAGAAAGAAGCTAGAAAGAGGAACAGGCAATTAAGGGTTTCTTCCAGGGCACCCACCTGTGCAAGGAAGGTTATCTCCTGAGGCACCCTAAGCTAGGCCGCTGCTTCTCCTCGCTAAGCATCACTAAAAGACGTGTACCCTTACATTCTTTCGTCCCTTGGTCCTAGGTTGGGAGTTGGAAGCCGACTTCACTGTAACTTCAGTTCAGTATACTAACACATTCACAGTCAACCATCGTCATCACGCTTCTCTATAACTTCCGTTTCCTAAACTGAAACTGTCCCACACTAATTCACTTCCTGTCCTGACTTTGTAAGCTCTGGAAACCTGTCTGGCTCCTGTCACTCAACATGATTCCTCCGGATCAATTCCCATTGTAGGAGGGGATTTCCCTCTGAATAAGGCCGAGTGCCTCACGTGATGGATGGACCACAGGCTGCTGACCCAGAATGTCTGCAGACACTGGGTTGTCCCACCTCTGGGTTACGTGGCAGCTTCTGCAATGAACACAGGACCTGCTGGAGAGCCTGCTTTCACTTCTTTAGGGTATCTTGGGATTGATGAATACACCAGTCTATATTTGGTGTTTTGGTAAATAGCTGCTCTTGGAGCTATGCTTGGAAAACATACAGCAGCCAGGGGTGCACCACCCTCTAGGGTAGACCTGTGTTTAGGAGTCCAAGCCTTCTGGTAGGGAAGAGAGTACCCTCACCTACACTCAAGTTCCCTTCCCTGTCTGCAACCTGTAGCTATTGTCCTTCAGGCCCTTTTCTTTGGCACAGAACTCTATCCCCACGACTTTCCTGTCCATCTCCCTCCCCATTCCCTTCTTCTGCAACCCCCATGCCAACCCTTGACTCAAGATCTTCACCTTTTACAACTTGCAATGGTTCTCCACCTCCCACTCCCTGCCTTCATCTACCTGCACAGCTCTGCAGCTGGTAGGCACCTCCCAGCTGGGCTCCCATGGCAACCTGCTGACAGGAACATGTAGGTGCTACAGGCCTTATACAACCAAGCAGGGAACAAGACCCCCAAAGGACCAGTCTCAACATTGCCATGCTGGGGTCATAGGGTATGAATGGAGGACAGGGCATCACAGGGAAAGGTGGCAAGGGTCTAGCAAGGATGGAAAACTGACAAGCCAGATGACAAAAGACTCCGTGGTTCATGCTCTTCCTCAGGGCAGCATGCATACCTTTCCACCCACCCCTTATTCCTGGTCCACAATCCACACAGTTACACAGAGAAACTCTATGTCTGGTCGGCTCTTGAGTGCCAGGTCCACTCCTTATTCTGCCCCATGACATGCATCTCAGACTACAGTTTCTGTACGTACAGAGTCCAAATCCAAATATACCTGGGAGTCTTCCCTCTCCACCCCAAGACAAGGTTTCTTTGTGTACCCTTGGTTGTCCTGGAACTTGTTCTGTAGACCAGGCTGACCCAGAACTCAAAGAGATCCACCTGCCTCTGTCCCCTCCCAAGTACTGGGATTAAAGGTGTGTGCCACCATTGCCCAGCTATACCTGGTGTGTGTGTGTGTGTGTGTGTGTGTGTGTGTGTGTGTGTGTGTGTTTTGCTTTTCAAGATAGGGTTTCTCTGTGTAGCTCTGGCTGTCCTGGAACTAGTTCTTGTAGACCAAGCTGGCTTCAAACTCACAGAGGCCTGTCTCTGCCTCCCGAGTGCTGGGATTAAAGGGGTGCGCCACCACTGCCTGGAGTACCTGTTTTATTAAAGACCATAGTTAGGAACATGCTATTCAGGTAGATCTCTGTAACTCAGAGGTCAGACTGGTGTACAGAGCAAGTTCCAGGCCAACCAGGGAGGGCTGTTACACAGTGAAACCCTGTCTCAGAGGAAAAAAAAAGAAAAAAATAAAATAAAAGGAGAGAAATACGCCATTAAATACAAGTATTTTACAATGAAACACTGGTTTTCTAAGCCATCTGATCACAGCAGTGCTTCAAGCCCAGTGTGGAAATTTAGCAAGTAAATTCTGGGCACAGGATCAACTGCTGGCTGAGAGGCCACATGCTTGAAGCTACCCCCACCTATCCCACGAAGTTTGTTTTGTTTTTACCACCACCATGGCCTGAACCTGGGATCTCGCATAGGTCCTGTCCTCAAGAAGGTTATGGGCCATGAACCCAAAGGTCTTCCCTATATCCAGTTCCCCCACTAGAATTCCCTTGTGCCCCCCCCCTTAAGTGTCAAATGTGGATCTGCACAGAGACCCATCCTACAAGCTCCCTAAGGGACAAGGCTGTGCAGAAGCTGAAATGACACAGTTGCCCTGTGTTCAACAGAATGAATGTCCTACCTAGGCCAACTGTGCAAATACCATCAGGCCTCTGTCACCAGACCTATGTCCATACCTCATCAGCAAAAGCTCTGTCTCAGAGCCACAGAACCCACCTCTGTCACCAGACCTATGTCCATACCTCATCAGCAAAAGCTCCATCTCAGAGCCACAGAACCCACTGCAACTGGCTGAAGTCACTTAGCCACCAACAGTGGAGACATAAACTGAGCTTAAAGCCAGCTCAAGGCACAGTGTTTTTTTTCTCTCTGGGTCCCAGCTTTCAATTCAAGTCTACATACAGAATGACAAATCCATGCTTTGCCAGCCATGCAACAGCAGCCTTAAACAATGACTGCTAGACAGTGCTCACCCAACAGGCTCCACAGGAGGCTGAATGTGTATCAAGTAGCAAGAGCACAACAAGGCCTTGTGCACTCCCCAGTGGCCAAAGAAGGAGTGAAATTTGGCACTAGAGTAGTTACTCACTGGGGCCCCAGGGCAGACTGGTTACCAGCACTGTGGTTCTTTCCAGAACTCCACAGTGAATTAAAACTACGACCCAGAGCTGGGAGGTTGATTCAGCAAGTAAAATACTTGCAGGTGAGCTTGACGACCTGAGTCAGACACCTAAAATCCATATAAAAAAGTGAAGGAGAAAATGGACTCCACTAAGTATCTTCTGACTTTAATACACGCACTGTGGCTCAAAAAATACTCTCTCACACGCACCATTAACAATTCAAGATTCTTTTTAATGCTGAAAAACTACAACCCCATCGACCCACTGCTGTATGCACACCAGAGGTTGAGATTGGAGAAAGTGCATTTGCAACCTCGAGCCTTGGGCTACCAGTGAGCCACATAAGGCTCACACTAGCAGGGGAAGCATTCTGTAAGAACAGCCAAGAAGGGGAAATCCATGTTGGTTAAAAGTAAGTACACCTTTAATCCCAGCACTCGGGAGGCAGAGGCAGGCGGATCTCAGTGAGTTCGAGTCCAGCCTGGTCTACAGAGTGAGTTCCAGGACAGCCAGGGCTACACAGAGAAACCCTGTCTCAAAAAAACTCCAAAAGAACAGAAAATCCAATCTCTCCAAATGAAGACCCTTTTACAGAGCCAATCTGTGTTAGCTTCTGAAGCTGCCACATGGGCACAGCTGCTAGTCTGCTTGGTCACTCCGAGGACACCTGTGTTATAGAAAACACACAGAGATCCTAGACAAAAAACCCAAAGCATCGGGGCCTATCTGCAAGTACAGGACACTTCCATGGCCTCCACAGTCCCTTTATTTATATTTGGATGTGTGTGCGGAGACTAGAAGAAGAAACCAGATCTTCTGGAGCTGGGGTTGGAGTCAGACAGGTGGTTGTGAGCCACCCAATGTGGATGCTGGGAATTAAACTTGAATTCTCTGCCAGAATAGCAAGGGCTCTTAAGCACTGAGTCATTTCTCCACCCTCCCTCGGAGCTTCTGCTCCCTGACTCTTCAACTCACTAGGCAGATAGGCAGATGCCTGGCATGGACTGACAGCAGCGTAGTCCTTGTTGTGTGCCTCTTCCTCTATCACTTTCCAGCTTACTGTTAGCCTCCAGGATCAAAACTCCACTTACCCTCCCCAAACACTGGGGTTACAGGCACGTGCCACCATGCCTAACTTTTCACATGCTGCTAGGGACTCAAACTCCAAGTCCTTGCACTTATGCAGAAGCACGTCACCCACCAAGCTACTTCCCCAGCACCTAGAAACATGTTCTTAGATGATTCTGCAACAGGGTGAGTGCCAAGGCTACAGCTCACCTTGGAGGTGGAGGTCAGGCAAGTGAGGCTGCTTCATAAAGATGCTTAAACACACTTGAGAGCTTTACACAGTAGCACTGAGCAGGGGTCACAGGAAGGGGACTCCTTCATGGGCCAGCAAGATGAGTCAGAAGGTATTTAAAAAAAATAAGGCTTGGTGCACAAGACTGACATATGAGCTTGATTTGATTCCTGGGACCACGATGGGAGGAAAAAAACCAATTCCTGTGTAGGTTTGATCTCCAGTCCACATGTGCACTGTGGCACAAAGTACATGCACAAGCACATGCACCCATGAGTGCATACACACATACATACACACACACACACACACACACACACACACACACACACTCACTTGAATTTTAAAAAATAAAAATATATAAGAAAAGAGAGAAAAGGATGGCATTAGGAGACTTCCCTGTTCCGCCAGCTGTACCTGTGCGGAAAAAGTCTGGTTCCAGCAAATGTCATTGCCCCTAGACCCAACTTGAGCTAGGCCATCCCAGAAGATCAATATTCCAAGGTAAAAAAGTGGCAATAAAAGTGTGGAGGGAGTGGGGAGCACATGATGATGACACACCGCTAATCACAGCACTCTTGGAGGCAGGTGGATCTCTGAGTTTGAGCAAGTTCCAGAGAGTTCCAGAGGCTACAGAGAACCCTGTCTCCAAAAGAGAAGTGGCAATGACAGCTGCTCTGGGGCAGAGGCTGCATGCACACCGCTAGAGAATACATGTGATGTCCTTGCTGCCATGGAGTAAGACAACTGAAAATAGGAAAAGGGCTTATTTATTAAAGTTATCTGTGAGTCACTCTGGTTAAATTAGCACACTTGACATAACACTTTGGATCAGAACATGCCGTCTTTAAAATACAGTGGGCTCCACAAGCAAACACCTAAGGGTCAATTCAAGTAGCACTTCAGGAGCCCAGCAGAGCATCTGGAGGGGAGGGGACAGCAATCGTTCACCTTCCCAGTGCAAGAGCCACTTCCTGTAAACACCTGGCAGAAGCTAGGACTGCAGCTTTCAAGCCATGTGGCAGAAGGTGATAAGCAGTAAGGTCAGGGATGGAGAGTTACCGCAGCTGTGATCCAGGCAAGATCCCGGCTGGGCCCTGTGCCCACTGCCTCGGAGGCTGCTGAGGTTGCACAGCCAAGGAGCACAGTAGGCACCACCTACGTACGATTCAGTGTCTGGAAGATTCTAGAGATCTGCAGCATGACAGGGCCCGTCTCTGGGTCGTTCATCCACTGTGTACTGTTAAGTGGGTTCTCCAGCATGTCTTCAAATGCTGTGGGAAGACAACAGAGCTAAGTGGCAGCACCCAAAACCAATGGGCACACTGAGCCTTTCCCAGTGGCCCTGTAGTGATAGAGGGCAGGGACTCAAAGTGCTCAATACTGACCCTAGCACTCACCCTTAAAAGCCAACACAGTGCCTGAGTTGTTGACCAAACAGATCTGAGAAGAGAGGTCAGACCTCGGGGGCTGTCAACAGGGAGGTAGACAGTGTGATCAGAACACCCACAGCCCATGGCCCTTCAGCAGGGTGGTCGGCTGCCTTTGCTCACATCTTTGGCAAAGCTACGGACTGCCTGTGTGCTCATAGTACTCCAGCTCACAGTCCCTCCGTGCACATCAACTCTGGAAAGTCACCAGCAAGACTCAAGTCAGCCTGCAACTCCCATTTCCAGACACCACAGGAAATGGCCATGTGCATAACCCTTTGTACTCCAGCAGATTTAACACCATCAGCTTGGAAAAACCTCCATGCTCAAGCACAGGGAACACATCATGGAAGGCTGAACCTTCACAGGAGTACTTCACAATGGAGCAGCCTGCAGTGCAGACATGGCTGAGAGCCATGTGCCACTGCTGCAGGCAACTCAGTCCCATTATGATGGGCACTCTGCCCTGTGAACAGGCTGCTGCTGTGAGGAGCAGTTCACGTATCTGGGTCCTAACCCAGACCCCCCACCACACACACACACACACACACCAGGTGCAGACTAAGGGTACTTACTCCAGGTGGCTTATTTCAGAAAAGGAAGAAAGGGTAACACTAGCTAAATATATATGTAATAGTCTTAAAAAAAAAAAACAAAAAAACAGGGGCTGGAAAGATGGCTCAGTGGTTAAGAGCACTGGCTGCTCTTCCAGAGTTCCTGAGTTCAATTTCCAGCAACCACATGGTGGCTCACAACCATCTGTAATGAGATCTGGCGCCCTCTTCTGGTGTGTGGGCATACATGGAGGCAGAATGTTGTATAATAATAAATAAATAAATCTAAAAAAAAAAAACCACAAGGCTAAACACCAGCACCTAAAATGGAGAGTTTCTTTTATCTGACCAAATGTACCTTAAAACCCACTGCCTCCACACAGCAAGATCCTCAGTGACAAACGAAAAGAAAGCTCATCAGAGTGTGTACTTAGCATGCCAGGCCCTGGGTCCCCAGCACACACACAGTCCTCTGGTCAGATCCCAATACAGCACCTATTATTTTCTTAAGAGCCACAAAGAGCCGGGCGGTGGTGGCGCAAGCCTTTAATCCCAGCACTCGGGAGGCAGAGGCAGGTGGATCTCTGTGAGTTCGAGGCCAGTCTGGTCTACAAGAGCTAGTTCCAGGACAGGAACCAAAAGCTACGGAGAAACCCTGTCTCGAAATTCCAAAAAAAAAAAAAGAGCCACAAAGAGCCTGGTAAGGGTTGGGAGAGTGATGCTGTCAGTGTGGAAGGACCAGTGACAACAGAAACACCAACAACACAGCTCAAACACATAAGGCAAACTCTGGACCTTACACCACATGTGCTACAACCCACACCTGCGCACACACACACACACATTTTCCGCTAAGTGATGGACTTAAAGAAACTACGAAACGCTCCAATAACCTGAGAGAAATGTCTTTCTGAACATAAAGATAACAGGCACCTTTCAAGTTCAAGGAATAGAGGACTTCTGTTCCCAAAAGCTACTTGATAGGAAGCCACAAGTGGGACCACATACACAGTAAACTAGGAAGGGCCTGTGTTCACAATGTGAAAGCTTCCTTAACAATGAGAAAAAGAAGGAAAAGAGACATGAAGACATAGAAGTTCTTGTGATGTCACACACTGCTGCTGACCTCCATCGGAGACCAGAGAGCACAAAACACAATGGGCTCAGGCAGCAGGAGCTTTTCTGTGCTCACCACTGGTTCTGGAAGCCCAGCCCACAGGGGCCCATGTGCATGAGGGACAGCAACAAGGTCCTGAATGCAAGGAAAAAACCCATGTACCACTGGACAGCAGGATACAGTCATCTCTGGAATAGGACACCTCACAGGAGGAGATAGTGGCAGTAAGCCACAGAAGTAGCCTAAAAAGCGATGCCACATTATAAGGCAGGGACAAGTGACAGAAAATATGTATAAAAGAGTGGCCATGGGGCTGGAGAGATGGCTCAGTGGTTAAGAGCATTGCCTGCTCTCCCAAAGGTCCTGAGTTCAATTCCCAGCAACCACATGGTGGCTCACAACCATCTGGAATGAGGTCTGGTGCCCTCTTCTGGCCTGCAGATATACACACAGACAGAACATTGTATACACAATAAATAAATAAATATTTAAAAAAAAAAGAAAAAAAAAGAGTGGCCAAAACAAATCCTACAGGAAAGCCCACGAAGGAAGGCCCTCAAGGTCATGGCCACTCTTGTATGCAAGGGGATGGGTGATGTATGGGAACAACATGTGAAGGCTCAGAGGAAGTAGGGATTGGATGGGTCGGCCCTCTACACTCACAGGAATAAAACTCTGAGGAAATGCCCACCTTGATTCAGGAGGCTGTATAGCCAGACCCTGTCGTCAAAAAAAAAACAAAAAACAAAAAACAAGCAAACAAACATAAAACTTCAAGAAAAAAAATGTGCATTACACAAATGCATATGGAGTTTTTCCATTTTATCATCATCCCTGAACAAGTCAGAATCACAGCCAATCCCCTGGCTTTTATGTTACGTTATTAGAAGCCAAAAGGAATCTAGAGAGTATAAGCAATACTGTGCTTCTTCTATTGTTTCTTTGAGACAGGGTCTCACTCCTAGCTTAGGCTGTCCTTCTCTGGGACTGCCTGGGTAAGCCACATCTGTTTCTATGCTCTATTAGGAGAGACCTGAGCGATCTGCACACACTCCCCGGACAAGTACTGAGGACACTGATGATGACAGCTATGTGGGACATGACCACTAAAACTAGCTCACTGTACTGTTGACAAACGAATGCCATATGCAAGGCTATTTAGCTCTGTCACTTTTTAAAAGTATAGATTTTATTTATATTTTTGGCATTTATTTATTTGTTTGTTTAGGGGGAATGCACGTGCCAGTGTGCAAGCAGAAGTCAGTTTTCACCTTTTACTATGTGATTTCCAGGGTCAAATTCAGACTTAGAAGCAAATACTCTTTTACCCACTAAGCTATCTTGCTAGCCCCATTATGTGGATTTTTTTTCTTATTTCTTTTCTTCTTTCTTTTTTTTTAAGTTTTTCGAGACAGGGTTTCTCTGCATAGCTTTGGCTGTCCTGGAACTAGCTCTGTAGACCAGGTCAGCCTCAAACGCAAAGATCTGTCTCTGTCTCCTGAATGCGGGGATTAAAGATGGTGGTGTGCCACCACCAACTGGCAAATTTTTAATATATAAATATATATCACAAGTTAAAATAATTATCAAAGAAGTGTCTTATAAATAATAAGCAAAAGCCGAAACACACCATCTCCTCATCTCCTATCCCCATTCAGACCATTGCTCTGCTGTTCTCCAGTGACCTTCTGCAGATACCCATCCCACCAAGACAGCCCAACTTCCAGGGACCAGGCTTTCAGAAGTATAGCTAAAATACCTAAAATGCCTTGCACAAGCCAATCTGCATGGCACACTAGTAGTGCCCAAACCTCTCTCTGGTACCTGTGGCTTGTGGCCGGAAACCCACCCACCACGTGTCCCCTACCCAAGCTGGTCTAAGTAGACACACATACCTAGCAATGTCTTAGGGTTTGTCAAACCCAGTTGCACCACTGGGTTGTCCAGGATGGCCTGAAACAGAGGGCTACTGGGATCGATGCCCTGGTCCAATTCCTCAGGGGATGGTTTCCGGTCCCCTAGCAGCCATTCACACTAAACCAAGAACATCAGAGGAGCAGTTAGTCCCTTCTCAAAGCACCTGAGGCTTACCTGTCCCTTTCTGTGGTTCTCCACAAGCCCCTGCTGCTGCAATACCAGGAAGGGGCCCTAACATAAACAAACCTGGTCCACATTCAGCCAGGATAGAGACAGAAGGAAGTATCAACCTTGTTTTCTTAGCAGAGCTAGCATTGCAGTTCAATTTGATCACTGACATGGCCCTATTCACAGCATAGTCCCTAATGAGGGAAACCTCATTATGACAATATCTCTCCACAGCCAATGATCCTGGGAAGTCTGGATCTAGAACTGTGCCTCAGGTGTCTGAGCCTCAACTCCACACACACGTGAGGAGGCCATAGGCCCATCACACAGTACTCCCTGGACAGAGAACCTGTTAGCAGCCACTGTGTGTTCATGGCATGGTATTTGATCTTTTCTGTTTGTTTGTTTGTTTTGTTTCTTTGAGACAAGGTTTCTCTGTGGAGCCCTGGCTGGCCTCGAACTCAGAGGTCCACCAGCCTCTGCCTCCCAAGTGCTGAGACTGGAGGCTCGCACTACCACACCCATCCTATGGAACTTGATCTTAACAGCTAATAACTCACAGAATATATACACAAAAGCATTGTGGGTCCAGGATTTTCTCAGTTTCTGTTTGAAACATTTGCCCTAGTATTTCACATAAAAAGTGCCACCACCAACTATGTGTGGAAACTCTGAGACAAGGGACATTCCCAGTGCATGCCACATAAGGTAAAGGCGACATTAGATGCGCAGGCTGCAATCTGCTGGCACTCACAGCAGCATTCTGCTGGTTGTTGTTCACTCGGAGTGCGTCAATCACTTCCTTCTCATCAAAGCCCATCTCCATCAGCGAAATGACAGCCTAAGAGGGAAGAACAAGCCGGTCAGCCTCACCAGAGGACACTGCCCACCAGGGAGCAGTACTATGTGCAGTACAAGTTTGTTTCAGTCAGCCACAGGCAATGGATCACACTTGGCACACCTGAGGTAGGAAAGGGGACTGGGACCTTTACTTAAAGCCAGAGAAGAGCAAGGACAGAAGTCAGAGGAAGTGCAGTTGGTACTGCACATGACTGCACCAGGACAACTAACTAAACAGGCCCTAGCTGCCAGTTTCCCTCAGCCCTGCACAACTAAAGCCCCATTTATCTTTAGAAATCTCTCAACCTAGCCAATGGGATTACTAAGGAAAATACAAGCCACAGCTGACGCGCTGAGAAAACCATTTATTCAACATGCCAAAATCTGAAGAGCAGGTAGCATGTGCCCTGAGTGGGCAGATGTGCCCCCTGAAAGAAAGTGAAAGGCCAAAGGAGGAATCAAAACTCCAGCCAAGAACAGGAGAGAGACTAAAGAACACAAAGGCAAGAAGGTATCAGCCTGTGGCGATGATCAGGTGGGGCCATAAATGTGCACTTGTGGCAGCTGATAGAGGGCAGACAGATATCCTAGATCCCAGGCCCTTGTCCAGTAGTCAGCCAGCATGACATATTCCCACTCCACTGCCAGCCCATGAGATGTTCCTCCAGCTCTCGGGACACTGCCCACCCAGCCCAAAGGCCATAGAAACAGGTGTAGCAGCAAACTTCTAGCATAGACAGAAGCTTGCACACTCAGCTTTTCAGGAGATGTCACTGAGCAGAAAGAAGCCAACTGAACCCGAGCACGGAAAATTTTATGAAGACCCAAGTCTGCCCAGGCCTAAATGGGAACTCCCACCCAGACTCCAGGCCTCCCAGTTTCCTTGCACAACACAACACAAAGACAATCTCAGGCGGAGGCCCCCATCACATACCCGCGCATCGGCTCGGAATTCCCTTTTCCTGCGGATCTTCTTGAAGATTTCTGTGAGCTCATCCCGGGCCTCCTCATCTCCAGCACTAGTTCCTACAGCTGCTCCCCCAGCAGCTTCATGGGAGGTGGAGGTGGTAGCTGCAGCACCTGCCCCTGCTTGCGGGGCATGGCCTGGAAGAGGTGTGTCAATAGCTGGGTCTTCCGAGTGTTCGATTAACCACTCCATGGCCTGAGGCACTGACATGCTGAAAGGGGACAAGAGACTCCAGGATAGTCACGGGAGACTTTCCTATCCCATGTACTCCAACATATTTCAACAGAGACCGCAAGAACAGCAGCAGCAACAGCAGCAGATGATCTCCGGGGATGGAAACCTTCACACAGCCCTTGCCTCAAACTCCCAAGACCCAACAGGGCAAGCACAGACATGTGCCCAAAACAAAGGGATAAAGGAGTCTAGGTCCTAGGTCCACAGTTCAAAGAGCACAGCCGTTGACCAGCTCTGGTCTATAGTATTCATACGGGATCTGAATAAGAGACTAAGAAAGAACTGCCCTGCCGGGGGCAAGTTTGGCTTAGAGCTCTCCTAATTTGAGGGTACAGGGCCTACTTACAGATTGATTTTTAACTTTCCTAGCAGCTAGGCATGGTGGTTCACACCTTCAGTCCCACTCACTCAGGAGCTTGAGGCAGGAGGATTGCATGAGTCCAGGAGTCCAAGACAGAGACCCTCAAAACACACATGCACACCAAAAGGATCATAAATCAAACTACTTGAGACACAACAATAAGGTGCGTCTTTTTGTTTTGTTTTGCTTTTCGAGACAGGGTTTCTCTGTAGCTTTAGAGCCTGTCCTAGAACTCACTCTGTAGACCAGGCTGACCTCAAACTCACAGAGATTCACCTGCCTCTGCCTCCCGAGCGTGCGTCACCACAGCCCGCCTCTAAGGTGCGTCTTTTAAAACACACATATTAGAAATGACTTAATCAGACTGGAGAGATAGCTCAGAGGTTAAGATGGAGAACTCATACTGCTCTTCCAGAGGACCTGAGTTGAGGGTGGGGTATACATATACACATATATATATACACAGGTGAATAAAATGTAAAATAAATCTGAAAAAAAAAAGTATTGCTCCATCAGAGTTTGGGAGGGGAGAGCACAGGAAAGCCCAGGTCAAGCTCCAAAAAGGAAAGAAAGAAAGCATACTGGTTCAGTCGAAGGGCCTTTGAGGCTCTGCTCTCAGGAAAGCCCATTTCTGTAAGCTGCCGTAAGGCAGTCTCATCCACTCGCTCATCCTCATCTTCATCCAGCATAGCTGAGAAGAAAGAGAAGTCCTACCATGAGAGGATTCCTAAGTCCTTTGACGCCCACAAGCTCATCTGCAAAGGCTCCTAGCAATTACTGGTGCCACCAAAAACTTGAGCCCTAACATCAGCTCTTACATACACACAAGAAATGGCCACATAACAGGCCAGGAGCCACCTTCCCCTGCCCCCAACCACTCCTGCCATCAACCAAAAGCAGAACCTGCTTTCAGTGTAAGGGCTAGGGACACATTCTGAGGCTTGGGCAGACAACTGGCAGGTACAAGCTAGGACCCACTCATACCATTTGCCTTCTTAAACAATTCAACTGCATCAGGATTCAGTGCTAACAGCTTCTGTGCCACCTCAATGAGGGACACCAGGATCTTCCGGAGTTCAGTCTGGAACTGCAGTAGAATAAGGAAAGAGATCATGCCTGGCACAGCGATGCACACCTGGAATCCCTGCTCTTGCAAAGCTGAGACAGAAAGAGTGCTGGAAGTTTAAGGCCATCCTAACCTATATGGTGAAACCCTGTCTTAAAAAAAAAAAAAAAAAAACAGGCCGGGCAATGGTGACGCACGCCTTTAATCCCAGCACTTGGGAGGCAGAGGCAGGCGGATCTCTGTGAGTTCGAGACCAGCCTGGTCTACAGAGCTAGTTCCAGGACAGGCTCCAAAGCCACAGAGAAACCCTGTCTCGAAAAACCAAAAAAAAAAAAAAAATCCCATTTCTCTGAATATCCAACAAACCTGATTCGATCTGCAGCTCTACCCTAAGACATAGCCCTCCAAATCTTTGAGGGCATGTTGGCCCTCATCTTTAATCCCAGCACCTGAAGGCAGATCTCTGTGAATTTAAGGCCAGCCTGAGCTATATAGTGAGATTCTGTCTCACTAATAAACAAAACCCCTAGACTGGTGAGATCAGAGACCCCTTCACCCTCTGCACCAGCCCCCTCTCTGGTACTGGGCCTGGAGATGGGACATGAACAACCTATAGCCTCCTGAGACCCTACTCAGGGTTGGACCCATAGAAACCAAGGAGGGCCACATGTCCAAGTCAATGCAGAAGAATTACAAAACTCTTATCAAATGGAACTCTTCAAGAAGTCCCCAGGGAAGCTGGGCTCCTAGCACTGTCAGTATGGATCCAGAACCGCTGAAAGTTAAATGCTGGCCACTTTCCCTGACTCCTGCATAGACATACACATACTCTAACATGGATTAGCCCATGGAAGCTGCAGGCTTTTGACTTCAACTTAGTTTTCTTATCCGAAGTGACTGGGGAGCTCAGACTCCTCCCTGAAAGCTTTGCAGTATTCAGAGCAAAGCCACCATTTCCCTACAGCTGCCTGTCTGTTCAGTGATACAGATAGCTTGTCAATTTTGTAGTTTGAGAAATTATAATTTGTACAACAGTTCTAAAGTAGTAAAGAGTCCCTGAGGCCGGGCGGTGGTGGCGCACGCCTTTAATCCCAGCACTCGGGAGGCAGAGGCAGGCGGATCTCTGTGAGTTCGAGACCAGCCTGGTCTACAGAGCTAGTTCCAGGACAGGCTCCAAAGCCACAGAGAAACCCTGTCTCGAAAAACCAAAAAAAAAAAAAAAAAAGAGTCCCTGAATGTTCTGTTTCCGGTGTGTGTGTGTGTGTGTGTGTGTGTGTGTGTGTGTGTGTGTGTGTGTGGCAGATGACTATAATATCTAAGCTAGCCTCAAACCTGAGCTCAAGCCATCTTCCTGCCTCAGCCTCCTGAATGCCAGGACCACAGCATATGTCAGCCACCACTCTAACCCTAAACACTTTTAAAGAGCTTCTTGCTACTCCACAGGACATGCCCCTAGCCCCACACTAGGAACGTACTCACATCTCTCATGGTGGTCTGGACTGCAGTCCGGTCTGTGCTACAGGCAGGCAGGTTGGCTGTCGCCCGGAGGATAGCATCTTTGTCTGGAGCCTTTTGCTCTTGTTTCTTCTGCAGAGAAAATGATTCAAGTCAGAAAGAAGAGCCCAGGAACATGAAGAGTATGACAATGAACCTGGACCAACAGCCAAAAGTGAGGAGAACAGTAACCTCTTATGATTTAACTGTGATCCCCTTGGGCGAGATTCTGGAAAGTGATATGCACAGTATTAGAAGCAGAAGCCAAAAGATGCTTAGGACATGATCGTACCTGCTATAAACCATATGTAGGTGAAGACAGAGAGGTTGGTGCTGCAGAGTGGCAGTCCTGTGGTACCTTAGTGGGCTGGGGCAGAGGTCTCCAGAGGAGCACACAGCTGCAGTGAAGCCCGGAGGTCTCCCAAGCCTCCATGAATGAAAGTAAAGATGAAGGTGGCAGAAGCTCACAGATAAGAACAGGAGAGAAAACCAGACCAGCAGAGGGAACAGCACTGAGCAAGTTCAGAAGGTCCAGAAAGGCACACAAAGGGTGTATTGGGGTCATAGTTAATGTCAAGAGCCCACAGGATACAACAAGGCCATACCAACCTACTGAAGGGCACTGGGATACCGGTGCCAGAACCATACTTCTGCCTCACTGGCCTTAGCCAACAACAGTCTGGTGAAACCTGAAAGCCTAGAGTGGGAGGCTGCACTTAAGAGAGAGAGTGATGTGGGGTTCCCCTCTGTATGCTGTGAATACCATTGGTGAATAAAGAAACTGCCTTGGCCTGTTGATAGTACAAAACTTAGGTAGATGGGAAAAACTAAACTGAATGCTGGGAGAAAGGAGGCAGAGTCAGGGAGAAGCCATGTAGCCCCACCAGAGACAGCCACCAGTTGGAATCTTGCTGGTAAGCCACAGTCACATGACAATACACAGATTACTAGAAATGGGTTAAATTAAGATGTAAGAGTTAGTAAATAAGAAGCTAGAGCTAGTGGGCCAAGCAGTGATTTAAATAATATAGTTTCTGTGTGGTTATTTCGAGGCTGAACTGCCTGAAAACAAAAAACAGCACTCCTAACAACAAGGGAAGGAGAAAGGGGAAGGGGGAACCTTCCTGTACCCTGCTACCGCTTTGCTTCTTGTTTACCCCGGCTACTCACATAATCAGCAAGCCAACCAGAACAGGGTAGACTAGAGTAAGAGGGGTACAAAAGGGTCTCTGCTCCATTGAGCTCAGCAGCTGGCACAAGTCATCTAGGCACAAAGCACCAACAAGCTTCCAGGGCTCTCAGAGGCCAGGAGTATAAGGAAGTAGTGAGGAAGAGGAAGAGGGGGAGCAGGTAAGGAAGGTGGGTACCTTGGTACCAGCAACCTGAAGTCACACCAACCCAGCATGAACACACCAGGGTGCCACCGGCAAGAGCCAAAACAGCCAGGGAAAGAAGATACAGAATGGTTACAAGATATGGCCAAGGAAATCCACAGGAGGCAAGCCCACCAGGTCAGCCAACAATAGCTTCAGAGAAAGAAAGCAAGAAAGAAATTATCAAGAACAATGAGAACAAACGGGTGTGGTGGCACACATCAATAATACCAGCACTTGGGAGGCTGGAGTAGGAAGATCTCCAGTAGTTCGAAGCCAGCCTAGTCTACATAGAAATACAAGCTAACAAGAACTACACAGCAAGGCCCTGTCTTAGAATATGCAAAAGATCCAGAAGTCAATTTGTAGAATTCAAACATCTGAATCTCCAGAATCTGGGGAAAGTCTATTTCAGAGTGCATAACGAAATTCCACAATTCCTCAGGATATAGAGATCCCAAGTTTCAGACAGACAGACAGAAGGAGCAGGGAAAGGAGGCAATTAGAGCAGGCCAAGACAAAGTCACGTTCCACCTACCCCTGTTTGTTGAGAGACACAGAGAAGCTAGTAAAGCACACCTGAGGTATGTCTGAGAGGGCGTTCCCAAAGAGCTTTGAGAACTGAAGCCTACTGAAGCCTAATCAATGATTTAATCCGTAGACAGATTCAAAGTGTCAGTAGAGAAATGGCAGAACTGTGGGGGCAAGGCCTGGTTAGATGAAATGGGTAAAGATGTATCTTTTTTTTTTTTTCGAGACAGGGTTTCTCTGAAGTTTTTGGTGCCTATCCTGGAACTAGCTCTTGTAGACCAGGCCGGCCTCGAACTCACAGAGATCCACCTGCCTCTGCCTCCCAAGTGCTGGGATTAAAGGCGTGCGCCACCACTGCCCGGCAAGATGTATCTTTTTGTTTTGTTTTGTTTTGTTTTTCCATACAGGGTTTCTCTGCACAGTCCTGGCTGTCTTGGAACTAGCTCTGTAAACCAGGCTGGCCTTGAACTCAGAAATCTGCCTGCCTCTGCCTCCTGAGTGCTGGAATTAAAGACGTGCACCACCATTGCCCAGTTGCAGATGTGTCTTTTACAGAGTATTAACTTGGACTGACCCCTTCCTTCACTCTTCTTTGCCTCCTGACTACCATGCAGTGAACAGCTTTTGTCTGCTATGCTCTTCCTCCAGGTTTCTGCACTGTGATAGCTAAAACAATAAAGCCAGATGACCACAGACTGAAACTTCTGAAAAGTTAAGACAAAATAAATTCTTCCTCTAGCATGTTTCCTTAGGTATTATATGACAGTGACGTAGAGTCTGACACACCAAAGGAACAAGACAAGAAGACACCCAATTCTGCAGAAAAGAACTCAGATAGCCCTATGCTTCCTGATAACAGCCCCCAAAGACTGCAAGATACTAAGACATAAGCAGGAATGATCAGCCCTGGGCTTGGGTTTTGCCATTTGGCACAGTTGAATGCAGAAAAAGCACATTGATTTTTTTTTTTAGTACTGGCCATTAGGGCCCTTACAAAGGATATCACTCTTTCCAGCAAGGGGATTCAAACCACTAAAAATCTCCACTTCTTTGATGAAGATGGAAGGTCATGCAAACTGCCTCTAGGAACTGAGAGTAACAAATGTTTTCTGTATAAGAGCTGGTGTGGTCATGGTATCTCTTCATAGCAACAGAAACCCTAAGACAGAAGTTGGTACCAGGGACTGGGGTATTGCTGTCATAAGCATGACCATGTGTTTGTTTGGAGGAATTTGGATTTTGGTCCTTTGAGTTTGGAAAGCCATGTAATGCTTTAAGCACTGCTTAATGGGCCATACTGGTAGGAGCATGGAAGACAGAGGTGCTAAGAGTTATGTGAACTATAGGGGGCTTACTCAAGAGGTTTCAGAGGAGAATTTTAGTATGTTGCCTAGAGATTGTTCTCATGATATTTTGGTGAAGGAAGTGGCTGCCTTCTGTCATTGTCCAAAGAGTCTGCCTGAGTAAAGTGAAGAATTTTGTATTAATTTGTTGGCAGAAGAAATCTCCGAACAGCCTAGTATAGATGCTTTCATGTGGATATTAGTGGGAACTCAAATGCAGATATATAATGAAAAGGAGCAAGCTAAGCAAGGAAAAATATCTGAGGAGAAAAAGACCGTGAGAAAGTGGAATGAAGCTAAATCCTCTGTTCAGGGAGATTCAAGGATTAAGAAATGGAATAAAGGGAGTGGTGACCTCAAGGTAAGATCCCACCCAGTTAAGTTTCCAGCTGGTGAAAAGAAACTAAAGAAAAGCTCAGATCCGGGTGTGGTGGGGCACACCTTTAATCCCAGCACTGTAAAGCCAGGCGCTGGCAGTTCTCCAACTTTGAGGCCAGCCTGGTCTACAAAGAAAGTTTCAGGCAGTCAAGTTTAGGTAGTGAAGACAGAAAGCTGGTGAAGATCTAAGTGAACCAGGGGACCATGTCCCAGCCCCAGCAAACAGCGGAACTTGGCAGCTTCAGTCACATGGTTCTGGTTTTAGAGTTAAGAACAGAAGAAAGGAGTTATGCAATATAGCCATGGAGGCCAGGCATATATCAGGGGTATCCCTGAATGGAGGTCTAAAAGACAGGCCATTTTTCTTGAAGCTGTGAAGTTGAAGCCTAGATTGCCTTGGAGAACCCAAGATGTTAGAGATGCCAGAGTTGTAAAATACCAGCCCAGGAGAGCTGCTAACAGGAAGTAGAACTGGCCCAGGAGAAATAATTAGTTGCAGTCAACAGAGCTGAACAGAGTTGGAGATCTAAAGCACATTTTTACATCTGACATGGAACTGCACTGTTTGAAGTTTGCCCAGATGGTTTTTGACCTTGCTCTTGTCCAGTATTTCCTCACTATGCTCCCTTCCCTGCATTTTGGGAATTATATGTACCATTATATGTTAGTAATATATGATATTTTTTCCCAACTTATATTTTATGTGCATTGGTATAAAGGTGTCAGATCCCTTGGAAGTGGAATTACAGATAGTTGTGAGCTGCCATGTGGGTGCTGGGTATAGAAACTGGGTTCTCTGGAAAAGCAGTCTGTGCTCTTAACCATTGAGCCATCTCTCCAGCCTGTGACCTGCTTTTTTTTTTTTTAATTGGTTTTTCGAGACAGGGTTTCTCTGTGGCTTTGGAGCCTGTCCTGGAACTAGCTCTGTAGACCAGGCTGGTCTCGAACTCACAGAGATCCACCTGTCTCTGCCTCCCGAGTGCTGGGATTAAAGGCGTGCGCCACCATCGCCCGGCTTGTGACCTGCTTTTTTATTTTGATTTTTACAGGGGGATTACAGTTATAGATTGCCATGTATCTCAGAATAGACTTTGGGCTTTGAAACAAGTTTGAGACTGTTAGAGACTATGGGGATTTTTGAAGTTGAACTGAACACATTTTTTGCACTATTTTATGGCTATAAGTCTTTGGGGGTCAGGGAGTAGAATATGGTGGTTTGAAAGGAAATGGCCCCCAAAAGGAGTGGCATTATTAGAATGTGGCTTGTTGAAGTAGTTGTAGCCTTGTTGGAAGAAGTGAGTAATGGTGGGGGTAGGCTTTGAGGTCTCTTTTGCTCAAGCTTCCTTCAGTGTGACTGTCAGCGAATTCCTGTTGCCTGCAAGATGAGGCTGCATATCTGCACACCACTATGCTCCCAGTCATGATGACAATGGACTGAACCTCTAAAACTGTAAGCAAACCACCCCAATTAAATGAGTTGTAGTTGCCGGGCGGTGGTGGCGCACGCCTTTAATCCCAGCACTCGGGAGGCAGAGGCAGGCGGATCTCTGTGAGTTCGAGACCAGCCTGGTCTACAAGAGCTAGTTCCAGGACAGGCTCCAAAACCACAGAGAAACCCTGTCTCGAAAAACCAAAAAATAAAAAATAAAATAAAATAAATGAGTTGTAGTTGTCATGGTATCTCTTCACAGCAATAAACACCCAAACTAGGACAATAAGTAGACAGAAAACAGTATTTACCCCATCTTCTGTTATCACTTGAGGGAAGGAGACTAGGAGGGGAGCTGTATCCTTATCACTAAGAAGCCACACTCTAACTCTGGTAAAGGCAGAAAGAGCAAGGAATGCAGAGTATCTAGGAAGCAGGAAGAGAGAGAACTGCCAAGAATAAGAGCTGAAAGAATTAGAGGTGGGCTGGATGGGTTTCAGTGGCAAGCGCAAGGCAGCTGAGATCTGTCCCCAACACTTTCAGTTATGAGTCCAGTACGATTTTTATTAGATTTGTAGTACTCTTCGACTCTTAATAACTGCATTGTTTTTACTTAGAATTTTAAATAATGCCACGATGTTTCACTTTGTAGTTATATACTATGTCAAGGCAGCTCTAGCAAGCTACTAGCCACATACTCTGAGTAAGTACTCTAAGCAAGCGGTAAGCCACACAGTTTGTGATCAGAACTATGTTCTTAATAGCTATAGGAGTTTCAAGTCTGTAATCTGAGCTCTGCCATTGGCTCAGGAAAGCAGGGGTGGCCCAGGATCTGGCTGGTGAAGGTGGATGGAGCTGTCCATTTGCTGCCTGTCAGTACCCACACCCACTCCACCACGGCCAGGTGGCCAAAGATAAGGAGGGTGTGAATCCCAGGCGCTCTCACATATCCTTGGCCCCAGAAGAGTCTCCAAAATAGCTCATCTGCATCAGGCCATGGATCCAGCCCAAGAGCTGGCCTGATCCTTCCCTGAGACAACACTTTCCCTGGCACTCAGAGCACATATAAAGAAAGTACAGACTCCTGAAACAGGACAAGGTGTTAAACAAAGGTGACTGCTCTTTAAGAACACATCCTGGGACTGGAGAGATGGCTCAGCAGGTAAGAATGCTTGCTGCTCCTCCACAGGACCTAAGTCTAGTTCCTGGCACCCACTTCAGGAGCTGTAACTCCAGCTCCAGGGAATCAGATATATTCTCTGGCCTCTGCAGGCAGAGAAACACAGACTCACACAAATACACAAATAAAAAGTTTTAAAAATTAATCTTTAAAATATCATCTCTCCACCAAGCACAGGTGTGTGGTCTGGTGTTGAAACAAGTATGCTTGGGATGCATCTTGCACTGCGTGAGAGAACCTTGCTGAAGGATGGGCTCTGGAGCAGTCACTACGCAAACAACAAAGTGGGTACCTTTCTAAGGCCCCAGATAAAGGGAAGGCGCAAGCCACAGATCACCTTCTAACATAAACTCCAGGACACTGCACTCAACATAACTGCAATACACACACAGGCCAATGCATGTGCATGCCCGCTCTTTATGTGCAGATATATCTAGCTACAGCTTTCTATATTACTCTTCTGGGAGAAGGGAAAGACAGATCAACACTGGCACTTCACACTGGAGCACAGGAGGAAGCACCCATTAAGGATGGTGCCCTTGCTCTCCTCTGCTTCCAGAGCCATGGCAGCTCTCTGTCACTAGACACCAATCACGAACACACTCAAGCAGAACAGGCTCAGTCACGATGAAGGACCCCTTAGAGGGACTATACAGGCCCAGGGAATAAACCAAGCACTCTGAAGTCAAAAGCACAAGAGACACCTACCAGTAAAGAGCCCTTAGTTCCAAACTTTGAAACTTACCTTTTCCTCTGCTGAGACATCAGCCATCTTAGGAAGTGGAGAAGGAGCACGCTTTTTTATCAATAACAAGACATCTAGAAAAAAATATAACAGTTGTATCTATGAAGATAGTTACCATTTCATAGCCATAAATGACAGAAAAGGTACCAGAAAGGGGTCGGGAGGGATAGCTCAGTAGTTTAAGGCCTTTCTATAGAAGAGTGAGGACTGGAGTTCAGATCCCCACTCACTCAGAACCACGTGAGTGACAGGTAAGCATGGCAGAAACAAGCTAGTCAGAATAGCTGTATAGACAAGTTCTGGGTTAGCAAGAGACCCTGCCTCAGTGCATAAAGTGATGTCAACCCGACCCCCACATGCATATTCATACATGGACACACACCTCTGCAGAGTAAAAGGGCTGGGAATGGTGGTGCACACCTTTAATACCAGCATCCATGAGGCAGAGGCAGGTGGATACTGTGAGTTTGGGGCCAGCCTGGGCTATATAATTAGTTCTAGGCAAACCAAGCTATAGTGAGATATCACATACACACACGACACACAAGAATGGTGCTGGATGCTTGATGTCAGGGGTTTTCTCTGGTACCCCCCCAAGTCAAGCCAGTACTCCCTCCTCAGCTTTGAAGTGGCCACTGGGTCATCACAGATGACCTGTGGCTTCTGAGGTAGGCACAGCATATTCCTGAGAACCATACAGAGCACAGGGTGACATCTTACACAACGTCCTTATTTTCAAGGGCTTGGTCCTAAAACTCTGTGAATCTATAACTTGACCTAAAGCCTGAAAAACCTGAACTGGAGCCAGTCCACAATTCATCATGGGGGAGGGGAATCACCGTCCATGCCATTTTGAGCTTTAGTCACAGCCAATCATAAAGGATGACAGCCTGAAGTCCACATCTGAATGACATACAGAAAACAAATTTTCTCCCAGAGTCACGTATGAATGAAGAAGTGGGTGTGCAGAACAGAAGAATCTCACTCGGACCCTGAAACAGCCACTGTGATGAGTGCGTCCAATAGAAAAATAAAGCCCCAGAAGCTCCAGAATTTTTTTCTTTAAAACAGGATTAAACGTAACACTCTATTTTGGCTTCTCAGATGTCTGCCAGTTGTTCAGTTTAGATTTTTGCTATTTTTCACAAGTACATCAAAACGCACACTTCTTTTAATAAAAAATAAATAAATAAATAAATAGAACCAGAGTCAATCTGGTCTCTTGCTTTTGTCTAGATTCAGAAAAGCACCATGTGGGTGGCACTGGGACACAGGCTCCATGCTCTGTGGATACTACCTCTCAAGGCCTCCTTACCTTGGTCCTGGATGTTTTCTTCCAAGATAGTTTTGGTGTCACTCAGCACCCTCTCTGAGGCAGCATGTATTAACTTATGGTGGGTCACACTCTTAGGGTCTTCTAAGCTCCCATGAGCACCCTGGGGGAGAATCAAGCCACATATCTATAAACAAAATTGAATTGTGATGGGAGTAACATAGGGCCTAACACCTCAAGCCACACCCAGGATTACTGAGGCTTCTTCTCTGTCTCTGTGTCTGTCGTCTGTCTGTGTCCATCCCTCCTTCCCTCCCTCTCTCCCTATCTCTGTGCATAGTGTATGTGTGCAGTGTATATATGTTTCATGTGGGTGTGCATATATGTGTCCACAAGCATCCTGACAGCCAGAGGCTAATGTTGGGGGTCTCCCTCAACTACTCTTCACTTTATTTTTTGAAACAGCATCTCTCATTGAACCCGGCTCATCAATTCAACTATGGTGACTGGCCAACAAGCTCCAGAGATCCTCTAGTCTTTGCCCCACCCCACCCCACCTCAATGCCTGGATTACAATGTGCTGCTGCCACTGGCTTTTAAATGGGTGCTGGGGATCCCAACCCAAGTCCTCGAGCTTCTAGGGCACACATTTTACTGACTGAGTCATGTCCCCAGCCAATGGAATTATAGTGTTTCCTTCCTAGTCCAGATGTTAAAGCATGAACGACAGTAAAGAATCTGCACACATGATAAAAAGATGAGTGAGATGTTAGCAAGCGTTGATCCTGCCAGGCCGTTAAGCCTATCACCAGCCCACAGTAGACTCTTAGGATGGCTAAGAGTTTGGGAACACAAGATCCTACCATATTCCAGATGCAGCTTACAGCAGACCAGGGGGGCTCACAGCTGTGTCTATGCCCCCAGGGCACCAGAAACCTAGAAACAGTGTTAGGCAGAGGAGTAGGCAGGAACTAGAAAGCAAACTACCTGAAGTACTGAGGAAGACAGCATCTCCAAAAGGACCCTGACCAGAGAAGCTACCTCACAACAAGTGACTTCACGTACTGAGTGGAGGCTTGTGTAGCCCCTTCCAACCTTCCACCACAAACTGTAGGCAGCGGCCTGGCAAACATAACTCACGATCTCAGCCAGGCCCCAGCACTCACCCATCTCCAAGGATAGAGAGAGTCCTTCTTGCCTTTGAGACTGTCATGTAGACAGAGACCAAGAACACACTGCCAGTGCCACATGACAAAGACAGGGACTCACTGTGCCTGTGTGTTCAACACCAGATACACTCACAAGTATGCCGGTAAAAGTTTCCACAAGTTCACCACTGCCCAGCGTCATACAGCCTTCCCAGGCCCAGGTACCACACATCATGCCAAGTCGGCTGCAGCCCCTCCCCAAACTCAGAACAAGACCAAGGCTATAACTGTTTCTTGCTGCTATGGATCCCTTGGTGTTAGATTTAAAAAGGAAGAAGTCCAGGAAGCCCAATGAGATGGCTCATCAGTACTTTCTAAAACTGAAAGAGACTGAGACACAGGCTTGGAGGAAGCTTTGGCCCATCCCAGAACGGGCCACCTAGCACATCTGGGACATAGGGTTTGTCAGGCCTTTGATACCATGATGCACACACTCAACAACCTCTACATATGGCTGCTAACCAGAAGAAAAGAAAAAAACTGAAGCATGAGTTTCCCTCTAGATCCTGGAAGTGCAGAAAACTAGAATCTTCCATCAGACTCAGATTGAAGACAGTTTTGAAGAGTAGACCATCACACACAAACAAAGCTGTTAAAATTAATGGGCATATAACATGGAATCTACCTTACAGCAACCCACATGCTCACCATTGTGAAAATGTGAACTTGAACCTAGGAATGGCTGTTTGCTATTAATGTCAAGCATTAACAAGGTGTACTTCTGGGTGACACTGAGGGCTTCTCCACAGAAAATTAGGTGAGGGGGAAGATCAATCCTGAATGTGATGGCACATCCCATGGGATGAAGACCAGACTGAATAAAAAGAAGACAGCCACCTGAGGGCCAGCACTGCCCTCTCTCTGCTTTCTGATCTAAAGATAAGTGGGCAAGCAGTCTCAAGCTCCCATCACCACAGAGCCATCTTCCCTGCCATAAAGACTGCATTCCTTCAATGAACCAAAATAAACTCATCCCTTAAGATGCTTTTATGTAGTACCCAGTCACAGCAACTAAAAGAGTATAACACCCCTTCTGCTTCCATTAGTGGGCTACTTTGAAGTTCAAAAATCTGTAGCTAGGGGGGCTGGAGAGATGGCTCAGTGGTTAAGAGCATTGCCTGTTCTTCCAAAGGTCCTGAGTTCAATTCCCGGCAACCACATGGTGGCTCACAACCATCTGGAATGAGGTCTGGTGCCCTCTTCTGGCCTGCAGACATACACACAGACAGAATATTGTATACATAATAAATAAATAAATATTTTTTAAAAAAATGAAAAAAAAATCTGTAGCTAGGCTGGGCGGTGATGGCGCACGCCTTTAATCCCAGCACTCGGGAGGCAGAGGCAGGCGGATCTCTGTGAGTTCGAGGCCAGCCTGGTCTACAAGAGCTAGTTCCAGTACAGGACCCAAAAAGCCATGAAGAAACCCTGTCTTGAAAAATAAAAAAAATAATAATAAAAAAAAAATCTGTAGCTAATCCTAGTGGATTTGTCAAGTTCAGAATTTAGTCTGAAACACAATTAAAAAAAAAAAAACCTGTATTCTGAAGCATGTCAACACACCAGTACCAAGACATAAACATAAGCATAGGTCATGACACTACACACCACCACAAACTGCATGTTCACATACATATATCCCAGAGTGTCTGCATTGGCTCCTCATGCTTGTGTCTGGTACAGTACATCTTCACAGGACCTGGGACAGTTGTTCTGCACTTCATACGGGCACTTTCCTCCACACTACAGCTCCATCACACCACACCACCACTAACCCCCTTTAGAAAAGAGGGTTACTGTGTCCCTTTCCCAGACACAGGCAATGGAGGCTGGGGTATACCACGGTGAAGTCACTTTGGATAAAACAAAAACCGGAAAGGCAGAAAACAAATCCATTTCCTTAAGAACTACAATGACAAGACTCCTCAATACAGCAGTAGACTTCCAGCCGCACTGTGGAAGAACAGTTTGAAAGACTGAATCATACCCCTCTGGTAGAGCAGAAAGAAGAGAAATCACAGGAATAACAACGCCAGTACAAGTGTGTAGAGCAGAAAGCAAGTCAAGTCAAGACAGAAACGTGATGTGCACGGATAGGTTTCCAGGGAGAAAGGCAGGAACAACTGGAAAACCCTCTCTTCTGATGAGCACTTTGTGACTCGGAGATGACGGGGCCTGGGCGTGGGTCAGTTCTGATGCCTCCGCTCTCCAGTCCTGTTATTTAATTACGCTGTATCCTCACACCTGGAGAGTGCAGAGTGGAATAAGATCTCAATTTAAAGAAGGATAAAGACCCACAAATTCAAAATGCTGTAACTGCAATGCCAACTGAAATGCTAAATATCACAAATAATTAGCACCATGTCAAAATCAGTTGCCTAATTTTCCCCACTGTTCCTGAAATTTGCTAGTAAGCATTTACGAATCATTTCCCAGTCCCTTCATAAAATATTGCCACACTGATTATGTAAATCCACACCATTAGTAAGTTAAGCAAAATGCCACACTAGTGGAGGGGACATCCCGTGTTGATGTGGTTTGGGGTTGACAACACATTTTCACTGGCTCTCTCAATCCTTATACGGGCTTCAGAGTCACTCCGAGTTTAACCCCAAGGACCCCAAGCAGGTGGTAGAGGACACAGCACAGAACTAGACAAGTGTAAATGCCCAGGCAGTCTAGATGCCCAAGGAGTCCCCAACCTTGTCACTTGTGCTGACCCTGTGGGTTTTCTAGATAGCAAGACCCTGGGAACCTGTTAAGAAGAAAAACAAGCTCTTCCGGTCTTTTTGGCCTGGGCGGCAGAAGCAAGATGACGAAAGGAACGTCATCCTTTGGAAAGCGTTGCAACAAGACGCACACGTTGTGCCGCCGCTGTGGCTCTAAGGCCTACCACCTTCAGAAGTGTACCTGTCGCAAATGTGGCTACCCTGCCAAGCACCAGAGAAAGTATAACTGGAGTGCCAAGGCTAAGAGACGAAACACTGCCGGGACTGGGCGGATGAGGCACCTAAAAATTGTCTATCGAAGATTCAGACATGGATTCCGTGAAGGGACAACCCCTAAACCCAAGAGGGCAGCTGTTGCAGCATCTAGTTCATCTTGAGGATTTCAATCTGTCATAAAATAAATGTTCTGGTTTCCAAAATGAAAAAAAGAAGAAGAAAAACAAAAAAGCAGTCTAAATACATCTCACCCTTGCTCATGTGAGCCTCCTTGACGTGAACCACAGAAGCCAAGATCCATGGTTACCCAGTATCTGTGCAGTAGCATTGGTTTGAACCAGATCTCCTGGTGTCTACCTGACATTACAGATTGACCCCACAAGGGAGATGTTAAACTACCCTTTCCAAGGAGCTGCCACAAAAACTTGAAGACTAGAGGCAACACAATGCTCCACTACCTACCACTGCAGGTCCCTGACTTCCCAGAGTCTCCACGAAAAAGTTGTGGCCACCTTTAATATGAATTCTGGCACCAATCGTGTCAGGTATAGTGTTTCCATAGGCCACGGGATCTAACAGGAATCTCTCTCACCTTTAACTGAGCGCAGTTTAGAGGCAAAGAGGCTTCAAGAATTAGTCCCAAGACTGAACTACCTAAAACCAAAAAACTAACCATAGTACAAAGCTCACAGCATGTAAGTAAACTTTACAAAGGCCACTTGCTGGTGAGGAGATCCTAGTCCTGGACCTTCCCACTCAATCAACTGTTGCCCCAGGAGAAAACAGAAGCCCAGGGACTTCTCCCAGACTGAGACTATTTTAAGTGACTACAGCTAAGAGCCAGGCCCAGGCCAGGGGCTCCTGGTAGCTGGCTCTCGGGCAAGAAGCGGGCTCTCTTAATAAAGGGATCCGATTACTTCTCAGCTTCTGGGGAAACCTTATGTAAAACAAAAACCTCATCCCAACATCAAACAAGCCCCAACACTAGGAAACCATGAGCCCTTTCTTTCTCTCTCCCGGTCTCCGTTCACTCGTTGCCTTCACTACCTCAAGATATTGCAGAAATTAAATAAAGCTCGCCCATCAGCAGAGCCAGACTCTCTCCTAGGTTTGCGGCTCGCTCCAAAAAGGAGCGGCAGGAGCTGTCCCGACCCGACCCAGAGGTGCGACGGCTGGGAACCGCAGGCTGTACAAAGGATCCCGGGGTCGGGTCCCAGGCAGAAGCGAAGGTCTGGGGAGTAGGTGGAGATGGAACTCAGGGGCGGAATCCATGACAGGAGTTTCCAGGAAGGAGGCAGAGGTGCAACGGGGTCGTAAGGGGTTCGGCCTTACGTGCTTCAGGCAACTCTCCTTGAGCTTCTCCACCGACGTGTCCTCGGTCGCCTCCTCCAGCCACTCGCTGCCGTCGGCTGCGCAGATGTGCAGCCGAAGCACCTTGCCAGCGAAGATCTTCTCCTCCTGCACGAACATCGCGCCGCCGCCGGAGCCAGCGCCGGCCGCCCGAATCCGTGAAGGTCACCGGAGCTGGCGGGAGGACCAGGGGCGGGGCCGGGCCGCCGCGCGCTCCTTCGCTGGCCGCCGCCGCCCCGCCCCGGCTCCTGTCGGCTGGGCCGCCCGTCACTGAAGGAGCCGGAGCTGTCCCCTCGCAGCCGCTGCCGCCGTCGCAGTAGCCGCCAGGGGCGCGCTGTCGCAGCCGCGCCGGAAGTGCGTAATGTGCGCTCGTGAGTATGCCGGGAGATGTGGTTTTTCTGGTAGGCGCTTCCCTGCTGCTGCCGCCGCCGCCGCGCAGGAAATACGTAAGTACACCGAGGCATGCCGGGAGATGTAGTTCCCAGTCGGGCTCCCGGCTCCCTTACCAGAAGTGTGTGAAAAGGGTCAGGTGCCCATGAAAAATAACTATCATGGTGGTATGAAAGGAGTAGAAGGATCAGGAGGTTAAGTTCATAGTTATCTCTAGGTACATGAGATCCTGTCACAAGCAATGTTTCTTCTAACATTAGACAGGCCCAGAAGGGTCTGCAGCACCTATTTCTAGCTAAGTACAACATGGTGTTGTAGGGTGCAGGGTGTTGCACCACCCTGGGGTCTCCAGTCCGCAAGGCCCTGCAGGTGAAGGCTCCTGCCACAGATCACAGTCTTGGAGGATGTTCCCAGAACTGAGCCATGCAGGTTGTGAGCAGTGGGTTTGAGCAGCTGATCTTCAAATCCCCCAGTCCTCTCCCCATCAAACCCTTGCTCTTTGTCCAAAGCCTAGGCAATTCAGCCCATTCTTCAAGCTTAGGACACTTTTCTCCTGGAAGCCTGTCGTGGCTGCCTGGACTCCCCATTTGTATACTGAGAGTATTGGCAAAGTATTTCCACAGAGCCAAAAGTCAGTATGAGCACGCTGCCACTTAAGATGCTGAAGGGATTTCCCAGAGGGACACGGAACAAGTCCTTTCTACGTGCTAGATCTGGTTCTCCAGGATCCCCAGGAGAGGGGTGGTAAGCAGGAGAAATTGTGGGGACAGTGGTCTTTATAATGTATGCTTGTTGTCCCTCCCCAGTGGGTGACAAGTCCCCACCTCCAACAGATCCAGACTTCCACGTAGACACAGAGACACCACTCAAAGCCCTCTGCCCAGCCTCCCAGGTCAGCCTTGCTACAGAAGCTTGAAGGTCACAGCCCTCTCTAAGGCTAAGCTATGCAGATGCTGATGTAGTATTCGAGGGACACACCCACTTGGTTCTCCCCCTACTCACTGTTCTGAAACGGCAAGTTGAGACCTTTGTGGCATCCCATGGCAGGTGGGTCCAAACCACGGTGGGTGACAGAATATGCCATACACACAGAGTTTGGGTATGGAGTTTATTGAGAGGAGAGGAGGGTTGGGGAGAGAGGGAAGGAAGAGACAGAGAGAGAGGGAGGGGGAGAGAGGGAGAGAGAGAATGGCAGAAAGAAAGAAAGTGGGGGAGTGGGTGGAGCTTGTCCCTCAAGGACTGAGCTGGCCAGGGTACTGCCTGGGCACATTCTGCCCAATGACTGCGCAGGCTCGTATAATATCTGAATCCTAACACTCACTCGCCTGGCTCAGGCATGGGACTTACATGGAGACTCAGATTCTCCCTGATCTCAGTCTCTGCTTCAGAAAACATGATGTCCCCTCCCTACCAGCCCATAGAAAGATATGTGTTTATTGAGTACCTGCTATTTATGCCAGGGGTGTGACATGGGAAGGCAAGGGAGCTCCCTGACTGGTTGATCACGGTTTCCTAAGGTGGGCCAGACAAGGCTCTGAAGTCTCTTGATTAAAGCAATTGAAATCAGCTTTAACCACTTCGGAAAAGAAAGGAATCTACAAAGGGGTTCCTGGGCTCTCTCAGAACCTCAGTTAGCCAAGGGGACCAGGATAAGGTCCCAAAGTTACATTATACAGGGCTAGATACACACTCTACTAGATGAACCCACTCCTACCTTTACATGGGACCCCTAGCCCATAAAACCGGATGAGGAGGATCTGAGTAACCTGTGGCCTGTAACACGACTTACACCTTTAGGAACCTCCTCCTACCCATATGGTTTTCAAGGAGAGAACAAGCCAGTTGGGGACTCTCAGAGCCTGCCAGCTCCCACCTCAACTGGTCTGAGCGTGGCAGGCCCAAGGGCCCAGCTGAGCCAGAGAGGGTTGTGATTCGGAAAGTGCTAACCCTGTGTGGAGACCTGGGGTGAGACGGCTGCCACAACCAGGTACTGGCTTCTGCCCCAGCACCAGGAGTTCACTGGAGGAAGTTGGCATCCCTCAATGGTGGCTGACAGGAACATGGCCCTCCTTCCCATGACTTCCCTATCCCCTGCCTTGGTAAGCACCCTGGGGAGACCTGCCCCAAGCCACTGAGCCCTGTGTGGTGTCATTGTACAAATTATGTTGGCATTAACTATGCTGGACAAGCTGGAAAGGGTCTCCCTGGAAAAAGGCATCAAGTCTGCCCCAGATGCTCCTGCCAGCCCTGAACAGGACAGAGGCCCCAGGGTGCAAATTTGACACTGCAGTACCTGGGAAAAGCCACTAGACGGCGCAGGTAAGCTGATGTCCAGCTCAAAGCAGGTATTTGTGAGTTGACTGGGTGTGTAGCCTGAGTGAGCATATGTGTGAGCATGTATATGGATGTATACATGTGGATATGTTTGTGCACATATGTGTATGAATTTATATGGGAGTGTGCATGTGTGTGTCTGTAGGATGACAGTCATCACATGTATGTAGTGCATATTCATGCATATGCATGAGCAGGTGTGTGTGTGACCCGGGACCCCAAAGCTTGGCATGGCCACTTTGAATCTAATGATGCAGAACCCACAACCTGAGCTGTCTTGGACAGTGCCACATACAGAGTACTGAGGCGTGCACTGCCAGAGGAGGGTGCTGGGAATAGCTAGGAAGGATGACTGAAGGAAATAGAAGGGCAGGCTTTTCGGATCCCATGCTCCCTTAGAGTGCACGGGAGGGGATCCAGTTTGAGAAGTGTATCTCTGGTCAACCCTCTATAACGGGAGAGTCTTAGACCTAGAGAGAAGAACACTGGCGTTTGGTCACTCATCCTGCTCACTGTCTTCTGACCCAGTTCCTATTCTTTCCCCTAGGGCCTCCCTGAGCTGGCCTCGACGCTGGCCACCCTGGCAGACCACTGTAGTGTCCTGGGGTAGCTGCAGCTCATGAGGTTGTCTGTGACTCCAAACACCACAAATGCCTTCTCACCTATGCTGGCGGTCAGTCATCAACACCAAGTTCCCGGTGAGATTGGCCATCCCAGGCCCCTCCCATCTTCTTGTGTCTCCCTCAGTCCTGGGCATCCTAAACCTTGGCTCAAATCACTGGCCTCTTCCCTCTGACTCTTTTCGTTCCCTCCTCTTGTAAGAACACTCATTGTGGGGTTTAGTGCCACTTAAACCCCAGAGCGAGGTCATCTGAGATCCTAAACCACTACCTACAGAGACCCTCTCCTGAAAAGCCACATGCTAGGGTTCCAAGTGGACATAGTCCAGGGACCCTCAACATGCAGCACTAAGGGAAAGGCACATTTCCCTTACTAGCTCAGGATTGGGTTCCTGTCCCGTCCTGCCACCCCCTCGTGTACACACTCTCTCACTGAGATTGGGGCTCAGTCGTGACCTCTCAGCCCCTCAGGAGGTCAGTCCCAAGGATCCAGTGCCCAGGGTGGACAGGAACCTGGCAGAAAGAGGCTGCCTCCACCGCCCCGGAGCCACGGCATCGGGAGCTGTGAAAAGTGACTGATCCCCAAGGTTAATTAATTATTACATTAAAATGCACCCGTTAAGGGGCCGCAAACAGGAAGTATTAATCACCATCTCCTCAGACTGACAGGCACATTTCCCTAAATTCTGCCGCTGCTGACTTAACCAAATGATAATCTCCCGGCGGCTGCCATTTCCCATGAAGTCACAGCTCATGAATATTCTGACATCGTAATTTGCTTTTTAAAAGGACAGACTTATTATTTCATTTTTAAGTTTACTGTCATGAATAGTAATTTCTCAGCTCCCAAAATAATGAGATGAGAGCCACCATTCCGGTCATCTGGGAACTGGGCCCTCAACTGTGCAGCAGGGCCCTGTCCCTTCCTCAAGAGACCAAGGGGGACACTAGGTCATCTTGCTTCTCTGTCAGCTTAAAGGAATATCATTATAGAGTCAAAAGCAGCTACTCCTCCCCTCAGTGCAGGGGATGCTGCCCACTCTTAGGTTCCTGGGCCTTGGCAGCCACTCTGTGTCTTGCTGCTAAGATTGGAGTGACCGGAAGGCAAGTTTGACCCAGACCTGCACGGACACTGAATTCCAATCTTAACTCTGGTGCAGGCTAGTCCTGTGTCACCCTAACTTCCACAGACTTTTCCGTCTGGAAGTATGAACCAGGACTGAACACCAAGGTGGATTTTCTGCATCTCCTCTGTATCTGAAAAGGAAAGACAAAGACCAAGGGTCTGGCCCGATGTCAATCTTCTGTTTTGCACTGGTAGAACCGGTGGCGCTCCAGGGCTGGATGAAGGAGCAGAGTCTCCATAGCCTCCCTGCAGCAGCTCTCCAGGGCTCGCTCTGCTGTTTAAGACAATTAGAGGCTGACTCACGTGCCCAGTAAACCACAGTTTACTAAGTCCACAGTAAGCGAAAAATCAAACTTCATGATGTTCTTCCCTGATTGTCCTTGTGGGAAGGCACACTTTCCAAGATGCCTCCTTTCAAGGGTGACAACACAGAGAAGGGCCACCCAGACTCCCCCCCAAACCCAGCACTATTGTCATGACCACTGCTTCATCCCAGACTGTCTAGAAAAAACCTCTTTTCCCAACCTTCAGAGGTTCCATGTGGTGCCAGCTGTGTGAGCTCTCTGTACCCTCTGTTCTCCCTCACGTTGCCCTGTGATTCACCCAGGGCAATGCCTATAACAGAGCCCACAGGCTCGGAATTAGGTTCCACCACCTCCCCAGACCCTACCTCCTCTGGGATCTCATATAGCCTGCCCACTTTGGGTCCTCCTTAGCCCTCCCCATCCCCAGTGTGCCGTGAGCCAGTGGGATGGCCACAGTTACTCTTGGCTGTCTAGAAGAGCTGGGGATTTAGCTCAGGGGTCTAAAGCTTTCCCAGCAAGCACAAGACCCTGAGTTTGGTCCTCTCAACTCTGGGAAAAGAAAGAATATAGACATCCTCGGGATGGCCATGACAGTGACCAACACTGCACACGAGGGGGCCTGAGAGATCAGCTCCCTGTGGAACGTGTCAGGACCACGGCAGAGGTTGTGGAAATAACAAGGTTCTTGCCAGGTAGTAGTGTTGCATGCCTTTAATCACCCTGAGTTTGAGGCCAGCCTGATCTACAGAATGAGTTCCAGGACAGCCAGCGCTACACTGAGAAACCCTGTAGTACAGGTTCTAATTGGTCTTAATAATAAAACCCGGAGTCAGATATTAGGGGGTGAAAGCTGAGAGAAGCAGAGCAGACAGCCACTACTTCTTACCTCTACCGAATCCTCGGAACCAAAGCACAATATCCTGTCTCCACGAACCCTCAGATTGAATGCCATGAACTCCTGTCTCCTCCTGACTTATCTTCCTCTCTCCATCCGGCCATGTCACTCCTGTCTCCTCCTCCCTAGAGCTGGGATTAAAGGTATGAGCTCTGTTTCTCTTTTAGAATGATTTAATCTTGTGTAGCCCAGGGTGTCCTTGAGCCCACAGAAATCTGTCTGCCTCTGTCTCCCAAGTCTTGGAATTAAAGGTGTGTGCCACCACTGCCTGGCCTCTTTGGCTAACTTGGGCCAGGTATACACAAGCAAAGGAACAGGGGCCAGAGCTTCCCCACTTCCTGCCCCAGCCTCATCTGACCCTTCCTACCCTGGCCAGGCTCTGAAGGCCCAGGAAACCCCTGAGAACATGAAGAGACTCAAAAGTCCAAAGATGAGCATCAGCCTTCTCCACGATACTGTGGTACACTGGAAGATGAGACAGAGGCTTCTTGGGGCCCCACTGGGGACTTCCTGTCCTTCAGGGCCTCCCAGCACACTCCTTCCCTCTACTAGGCTAGGGTCCTCCTTGTGTAGAGCTCCAGGAGGTTCATCTTCTGTCCCCTTCATCAAGGGAGCCCTGTGAGTAGCCATCTGGAGGATCAAAGTCCTGATGAAGCCCTGGAAGTTTCATCAAACATCTGTCCTGCTTTTGCCACTGACAAGAACAGAGAGAACTAGACTCCCATTTCCTAGGCAGATTCCCCCAACCCCTCCCAGATCCACCCTCACTTGCTCACACCTTCACGCCCTCTTTTTTAAAGACATTTATTTATTTATTTATTTATTTGTTTGTTTGTTTGTTTATTTAATCTATGAGTATTTTTCCTATGTATATGTGTGTGTGTATGCATGCGTGTGTGTCTACTATGTGTGCCTGGTACCCATGGAGGCCAGATGAGGGTATTCTAGAACTATAGTCAAGTATGTTTATAAATGCAGCTGCGTGACCCCCAACAGCTGCTGTGGCTGCACGACAAGGGACTCCTGCGCCATGGCAGACGGACGAAGAGCTCGAGGAGCTGAGGAAGCAGAAGCTAGCCGAGCTGCAGGCCAAGCATGGGGATCCTGGTGATGCAGCCCAACAGAAAGCAAAGCAAAGGAAAGCAGAAATGAAAAACAGTATCTTAGCCCACGTTCTGGATCAGTCAGCCCAGGCCAGGTTAAGTAACTTAGCACTTGTAAAGCCTGAAAAAACTAAAGCAGTAGAGAACTACCTTATACAGATGGCTCGGTATGGACAGCTAAGCGGGAAGGTGTCAGAACAAGGTTTAATAGAAATACTTGAGAAAGTCAGCCAACAGACAGAAAAGAAAACAACAGTTAAATTCAACAGAAGAAAAGTAATGGACTCCGATGTAGCAATGTTTAGGGCAGTTACAACCTTTTAAATGTTTACTTTGTTTATTGTCTATACATGCCTTTTGGAAAAATAAACTTGTTACTCAAACTAAAGCAGTTTGAGTTTTTCAGTATCAAAACAAAACAACAAAAAAAGAGAATGTTTATAAATGCCAGGTGGTGGTAGTATACACATTTAATCCCAGCACCTAGGAGGCAGAGGCAGGCAGATCTCTGTGAACTCAAGGCCAGCCTGGTCTATAAAGCAAGTTCTAGGACAGCCAGAATTATTACACAGAGAAAGCCTGTCTCCGGTGTGTGTGGGGGGGGTTGTGTTTATAAGGCGCCATGTAGGTGCTGGGAACTGAACCCATGTCCTCTGGAAGAGCAGCCAGCGTGCTCAGCCTCTGACTCATTCTCCAGCCTGGCAGTTCCCTTTCTGGTGATGCTCACGCAGGGATAGGAACTGATGGACTGATCCAGGGGATTTCTAGGGAGACAAGTGTCACTCCGAGTGACAGCTGATGGAGAAGAATGGCCATGGCTCCCCCAACACCTTCCCACCCCTGTTAGGTGAGCCAGGGCACAGAGGCCACCGCCTGTGGTATGAGCGATGGCTTCCAGTTGAGCGCTAATGCGTAGGAAGAGTTCAGTAGCTGGTGTTTGGCGCCCGGATGCAGGAAGAACCCAGCGCCACTTCTGGGAACACAAGACATTTAAGTGACTTCCTTGATGAATATTTCATGATTTACATTAATGGCTTTCTGGTGTTTTTCATAACAAAACTCTCCACATTATGATGGGTTAAATGTGGTTATTCCGGCCACTGTCTCTCTCTGCAGTCCCTCCCAGAGCCAGCAACAGTGCCCCTCAGCCCTCTGCCAGGCTCTCCCCCAGACTCCCCTTCTGTGGGGAATGGTGCGATGTCTATCATAGCTGAGACATAAGATGGGGCGGCTGTAACAGCTCTGTGCCCCATAGATGGCCAAGGCCAAGGTTATGACTCGGGCCAGTTTACAAAAGAAGTCTGGAGTCTGGGACTGGAGGAATCCACACAGAATCTGGTCCACATGTCCCAGCCTATGAAGTGTGTGGCTTATCCACGTTACACCCCAGAACTGCCTGGTACCCATGCTCCCAGGAATCTAGTCTCTTTCATCCGGGTCTGCTGTTTTCACTTGCTGTTCGTCCTGTCCCGGGACAGCACGTGTTGTATCCAGTATCCCCCTAGGTTCCACTTGGCTGTACCAACATCTCAAGCATTCTTTCCTTTGGTGGCCTTGCCGGCTCAGAGTGCATCTGGGCAGGGGTTTTCTCTCCTTTTGGCTGGATTCTCCCTTCATGACTACGGGGTTGTCCTGCAGAGGCCGCCCTCATCCCACCCTGCTGGCGCAGACTGTCATTTCTGTTGTCAGACTTGCTCTCCTGGCAGGCCCTGTGCCAGGCTACTCTGTGGGAAGTGCCACCCTATTCCTGGCCCTAAGAAAGTAAATAACTGTGCCCCCACATGTGAGCGGTGAGCAACCAAGTGCCTGAGTGACCTGGAACTCTCTTCTGTGTGAGAGATTTGTCTCCGATCCCCCACTCACCCCTTCGCTCGCTCCATGTAGCACAGACCCAAGATGTTCATGTACGCCAGTTACAACCCAGGCCTTCGGCTATTCTGGTTCCACCTGCTTCCATTCTCGGCCTTTCCAGTGGGCTCTTGTGCCCCTTTTACACAGGCATAACTGTCCCCGCTCCAAGGATTTCCTAAATACATAATTTTGCTAGTTTTAATTGCAGCTAAACAGCATGCGTGCGCGTACGTGCACACACACAGACACAGACACCCACACCCCCCCCCCCACACACACACACGGTATTTGTTCTTGTGACAGGCTGCACAACGTCTCCAGGGCTCATCAATGTTGTAAGAAGCATCAGAACTCCTTCCTTCAAAAGGCAGCAATCCCCAGGAATTTCCCAAAATTATAATAAGATATGTGTATTTGTCCGTTCTTCCTGGTTCCAGACACAAGTGTCACAGAGATAAGAATGACTCTGGGAGGCTTAAGGAGGTGCCTGCGGTTTGGGGACCCTCCTTCAGAGTGAGTGTTCTAGGAAGAATGGCTGTTTCTTAGAGAGTTGGGACTGCCACCCTCTTGAGTTCAATCCCCAGGACCCATATGGTGGAAGGAGATAAGCAACTCCCACAAGCTGTTCCCCCGAACTCCACATGCGCACTGTGGCATGGCATGAACGTACCCACACGTACATACCGGGGCATCTGTGAACAAAGTCCTGCAAACAGTGCGTGGGCACACACAGGGCCCTTTTCTGTGACCCTACTTAGAGCTACACAGGAGGAGTCAGGGATGGCTTGCTTTTGCCTGGGTGAGGTCTGCCAAAGCCTCAATCTTTGCCCCTGGACAAGGTCCCTTCCTTTCTTCCACCAACTGTGCGAACATCACAATTGGCAGAAAAGACAGCACTCAGTCACTGGAATGAAAGCACAAAATAGCCACTGTCCGTGACTCCGGGTCTGGGTGGAGCTTCAAGGCTAGACAGAAGCTCAGGCTTCTCATTAGGGAGTCTTGGGAGACCTGAGCCATGGAGGATGGCAGGGACCCACTCCCACCTACAGGTGGCAGTAACCTATTCTAACCTTGAGGCCACATGAACACACCTGCTCTTCCCCTGGAACACCCAGAGGTTTAGCTTCTAGAAATGTCTCTGCTTGGTAAGAGGTCAGGTCCTCCCACTAGAGCACTCTGGGATCCACCCCCTTTTGGTGTCCAAACAGCCCCCTCCCAAACCAAAACCCCTGCTGGACACAAGGTGTCACCAACCTCACCGTCTCCAGTGGTTGTGCCAAAGTGGACAGGACCAGCTCACAAGAGGCACTGGGAGAGATGGGTTTCCCTTCAAGTCACCACATATGCCTCCTATACCCTGAGTGCCCTTAGACAGCTCATGAGACCACTGAAGCAAGTGTGTGGGCACTGTGCAGCCCAGCACTCAGAGTCTTGGTTCCCACAGTGACCACAGCAAGCACCCACTTGGTCCCTGTGAGACAGTCTCTAGTCTGGGCAGCAGAAGTGTGGCTGTCCAGGAGAGTCACACTCTCACCAGTGAGATAGGAAATTGAGGCAAAGAAGAGATAGGATCATTTGCCTGGGTAGTCCCAAATATTCATTCCTCCACCAACCCCAGCCACCTTATCCTTCCAGTAAAACCAGTCAGCTGGCCCTGCCCAGTTGGCACTCCTGGCCTAAGCCTAGTAGCCAAGCTGGTATCACCAGCCTCTGCTCTTTGGGCAGGCCGGGACACATGAGCTTCATTCATGCTCCCTGCTGAGGAGGTGGCAGGGACTCAGTGTTCTCCTGGTGCCCAGTCAGACAGCATCCCTGTCCCTTCCCGACTCGAGTGCTGAGTCTCAGGAACTACTCATCTCCCAGATACACACAGCACACAGTCCAAGCCCCAGGAACACCTTTGACTTGAAAGGAGGCTTTATAGGTAGGGGAACTACAGGCTTGAAGGAGGAGAGCAGGAGCCCCATGTGGGAGAGTCAGGCCACCCCTGACCCCTGGCCTAAGCAGTGGAAAGTAGGAACATGAGCACCCTCCACCCCCACAGGTTGTCATAGAGACACTCAGCACTGAATTCTTGGCACTGAGCACGGCTGTGACTGTAACCAAGGGTTCTCTGGAAGTGTCCCCTGGATACCCTATACTTCAAGTGCTGGGCCCTACAGAGCTGTGGGCATTCACCTTCCTTCTGAGGGGTCACCCTGGGAGGTACTGCCAAGTCGCTCTTCTTCTAGAATCTTCCATCTACCTCTCCCACTGTGCCATCCTCTCCCTTTCTCCTACTTTACCCTGCCCTGGCCTGTCCTCCCCTGGTCTGTCTTCTGTGGTCCCTTTAATGACATTGCACTTAATGGACACTCCACAGGGGCCCAGCCTCCACCATCACCTGGGAGAAACATTCCTAGGATGTCTATCAGGTCCGGGTTCACAGCCTGAGAAAATGAGACTACAAGATGTGTGTGGATATTCTACTCTTGAGTTGGAAGCTATGGTTTAGACATTGGTCAGGGCTTGTCTGGGTCACCAGGCCCAGGACTGCAGGGTCAGAGCTGTCACAAGTCTCAACAGCCTTGCTTCTGTTTGAGGAAGGAGGCTACACCCCAAAGTGGGCAGACTTTGTCATTCAAGAGGCAGGCTAGGACTGAGCAGATATCAAGGCCATGGGACCTCATAACTAATGGAATTCCAGAGTCGCAAAGCCTTGGCACCAACACACGCACACACACACACACACACACACACGAGTTGACTCCACATTTTGCCCCACTGAAGCCAATAGACCCTTGGAACTCTTTTTAACTCCAGGAACAGCCATGAGCCTGGGTACTGAAGGACAACCTACGTCCCATTAGTCAGATATCCCACCAAAGAGCAGATACATCCATATTCTCCAGGCAGCAATGACCCCAACAGCCAGTAGGAGGTAACCCCAGAGAGGTCTTCTCTGTGTAGTTGTCTCAGAGTTGAGTGGTACCAATTAGCTTCCCTAAGGAGTAAGACAGCTAGGGAAAAGAAAGAGAGATGCTGATGAAATAAATTCCATGCCTGTAACTGTGACCAGCTCTGAAATGGGTCGCTAGCGGAGGCTAGAAAGAGAATGTTCCAGCAAGAAACGGTGCCCTGTAATGATCCTAGCCCATTTCTCTAATTGCACGCCTCGACCATGGGAAGGGAAAACAAACAGGGGTGAGGAGCCCAGCAGCTAGAACGGCATCATCATCCCTGCCCACCCTCAGCTGTTGCTGGTCCGCCCCTGTTAAGACCAGGACTACTGCTATAGTATGACCCTGGGCAGAGCCCCCAAATATACTTAGGCCCTGGCCAGTGGCGGCCTTTCTCTAGGGTTCTGGGGGACCCCTTCCTTCCTAGCCTTGCTGGGGCAGGGCATTTCCCAAGCTGGCACAGAGTGAAGCTGAGAATGATTTCTAATTAAATAAAGCACAAACCGGGGGATTGTAGAGTGATTTCCCAAACCAGTTGGATCTTGAAGAACAAACATCCCGTTACTGTCACTTCTGCCAAGTGTACACATCCACGAAGCAGGGCAGACAGGAGCCAGTGATGAAGCTGGGCCTTTCCGGGCACTGCGCTTTGCCGAAGCCACTTTATGGAGCTCCTACCGGCAGAGGGAAATGACTGCTGCCAGCCTGATTTATTTGCCCCGACACTTTACAGCACTTCAGATTAATAAAAATATTTAATAAAGAATCAAGATGGTTTATCTGTAATGCAAAGAGAATCACGTCGCCTATGTTTTTATTACTGAAAAATTGGAAGCAGGAAGAAATAATGATATAAGCCACTGTGTAAATGACAAAAATACCCATTCTAGTGGCGTGCTTTGCACAGCAGCCTCGCTCTGCCCTGTAAACATAATGTATGGGTCGTCTCTTCGCGTGGATTCGGCAGTCTGCTCACTGTGGAGTTAATATCGCCCCGCTCTCTCTGCGGCGCAGGGAAGTGATTAAATAAGAAATAAATTTGGCTGTCATTGCATTTAAAATCAAATCAAGGATCATTTGTTACCCCAAATGAAGCTGTTCTCCTTCCCTGCCCGTGAGTAGGCTGCTGTTTGCCGAACCATTAAGAGATGTGTGTACAGTAAACCGGCGCGTAATGGCTTGTACTATAACATGATCTTTATGGGGCTGCCACACCAGGCTGAGCTGGAGCCCAGAACAGCACATGGCTTTTTTTTTTTTAATTTAAAGTTATAGGTGTGAGACCCAGCAGGCTCATTTCAGATCCATCTGAGTCTTGTTGGCAGAGGTCCCGGGCAGGATGGCAAGAGGGCTACTGTCCCGGCACCCCAGTCCCTCCCCGTTTATCAGCTCATGCTAATTGAGGTTCTAACTGGCCCTACAAGATGGGAGGAAGGTTCATCTCCTGGGGCAAGAGCCAGGACAGTAGCAAAGGGGTCTCAGGACTCAAGGGTCTACCTGGTGCGTGGTGGGGATTAAGCAGCACATCACTTCAGAGTTTGGGGGTCCTAGACAGGCCCCTCCAAGCACTCACACAGTGAGCAGGGTACCTCCCATCCTGCTTTCCTCAGCTTCCAATGAGAATAGTTGGGCTAGCTTTAGCGTACAAAAGGGTCAAGCCTGAGCCTATACCTTGGACTTGCCTGTCTCCAGATGATAGTGCACGGTGGGAGCCAGAGTGAGCAGACTCTAAGACAGGTCCAAGTCCTGACCCCACCCAGGTATTCAGACAGTGCTTTCTCTGGGTTTCGTTGTCAGGAATATAATTCACTAGTTGAAGTCCAGTCACACTGAGTACAGAAGATCTTGGCTCTGCTGTGACCAGTGTCCTCAGGATACGACCACACAGAGACAAGGAAGCCGCTTCTGTGCAACAGAGGCACAGACAGGAAGCTAAGAACACAAGGGTACCCAACACACCATGGGGAGCTGAATGAGGAGGAAGGGTATCTTCTAGTGCCTTCTGTGACTGTAAGGCTTCTCCCAAAGGGACTCAGGACACCTGGATTTAAGGGAGGAGCTCTCAGCACCCAAATGTGCCCCAGGTAGCACAGGCCTCTGGAGACTAGGTGTCCCATGCTGCTAGTCAGGCCTTGAGAAGCACCACCATTGAGGGAGCGAGTGAGTGACAACCGTATGAGGTGAGTTAGTGAAGGAATGGGTGGATCTTCTTTTTCCAGCCCTCTGCCCTCATCTCGTCCACAAAGCCACCTCTTCCAGCCCAGCCATGTGGTATGTAGGATACAAGTTCCTGCCCGGGTCAGGCAACAGGGACCAGCAACAGGACTTAGCTGAGCTAGAAGCCAGCTCTGACACTCAGGGTCTGATGGAGAGTACCTGGTAGGTGCCCTTGCTGTGGCCTCTGCTGCTTTCTTTAGATGTAGGGAGCACCCCTCATGTCCAGGGAAAACTTAGGGTGAGCCCACCTTTTCTGGGCTCTGCCCCCACACATCCAGCCCACACAGCTTTTATCCCCACTCCAGATCCACACAAACTGGGGAAAGGAGACGCTTTGCTGGGGCAGTCAGGCTAGAAAAGTTCCTGGAGGTGACAGCCAGCCCATTCCCTAGTCGACAGCAGAAAGGACCCCACTACTGGCCCCTAGTCTGAGTCAGCCTTCCCAGTCCCTCCACTCTTTGCATCTCCTAAATCTCATGTCCTTACCGTTTCCAATTGTTACCTTTGCTCAGCTGTGGAACACAGGTGTGTTCCATCTCCACGTCTCCATGCTCCAAGCTCCCCCCTCGGCTTGAGACCCGACTGACATCTAAGTTGGGACCTGGGGGGGAGCAAGCTTCATACCAGGGAAAAGATACAGTGCTGGTCTGGTTCCCTGGCTTGTCCTCTCAGGGCAAACCTTCTCCTGCCTGCTCCTGGACACCCTCCCGCCCAGCCTCTGCCAGTTACTCCAGGGCCAACCACGGTCCACACCTCCTTGCCAGCCACTCCCAGTCGCAATCTTGGGCAAGAAAATTGGCTAAAAGCCTATGAAGTCCAGATGGAGCAGAAGCAAGCTTGTCCCTTGCCCTAGCCAAGCCCCCAGCTAGCCTCGCCGTTGTATTCCCTGAGATGGTGAGGATCCTCCAAGTAACCTCATGGCCTGTGTGGCCTGGCTACTCAAGCCAGTTCAAAAGCTTTCTGTTTCTGTCTCTTGTGTCCTGGCCAAAGATTCTCCACCCCTCGTGGCCCCTCCTTCTTGTTCAGGAGATGACCCCAGGGCCTCCCACGTGGGGATACTAAACAAGGGCTCCACCCTGGAGCCACAGTGCTGCCTGGGATGCTTTCTTTCTTTCTTTCTTTCTTTCTTTCTTTCTTTCTTTCTTTCTTTCTCTTTCTTTCTTTCTTTTTCTTTCTTTCTTTCTTCCTTTCTTTTTTTTTATTATTTTTCGAGGCAGGGTTTCTCTGTAGCTTTGGTGCCTATCCTGGAACTAGCTCTTGTAGACCAGGCTGGCCTCAAACACACAGAGATCCCCCGCCTCTGCCTCCTGAGTGCTGAGATTAAAGGCATGTGCCACCACTGCCCAGCTGGGATGCTTCTTTCAAAAATGAATGGCACACATTTCCGGTCGGTCGCCCTTCTCCCAGGTGTCTAGACACATCCCCCCCAGGAGTGTCTACTGGTGAAGAGTCTGCAGGGGACACACTGTAGGTGAGGTGCAGCCAGGGGCAACAGAAGGGATGTGCAAGGGCTTGGAGAAGGGATGCTGGAGTCACCACAGGCAGGAATGCCAGCCCTATCTGGTGCAGCATTGAACCGGAACCTTTCCTGGAAAGTGGGAGCACCCTGGTGTCTACTCTGAGGGGCTTGTGGAAGGAGATTCTTAGGCTACGGGGACACACGTCTCTGCCTTCTAACCATAGCTCCAGACTGAGCTCTGAACTCTGATCCCAACCAACACAGAGACTCTCACGACTCACTGGACCTTTACCAGTTTCCATCTTCCTTGTCGGAGAGTCCAAGCTGTCGCTTTCTACCCAGGTCTGGCCCAGGACACTTTTGCCTTTTCCCTTGGGGTGGACAGCAACCACTGCCACCAGTCTGGTGGACTTGGATAGAGGCTTTTCCACTGACTGGGGAAGTGGGGTGAAGTCCCTCAGCCCTGGCCTGTTGGATGTCCCGGGTCTGTGCAGCTCAGGAGCCCAGCCAGCCAATGTCCACAGCTGTCTTTGCCAAGTACATTAAGGTTAATGTTGCCATCTTGTTAATGGCCTGCTGTGTTATAATGTGCAACATAAACTTAAAAATTAATTGCCTCACCTTCTGAAGTGACTCTAACTGCTCCTGAAAGGAAATATGGCTAATAACTGTAATTTTAACATCGATACTTATTGGGAGGTTATGTTTGACCAAATATCCTTTGTTAATTCATGATTTTACGTTCTCTCTTCCCACAAGGTGGGGGTGAAATCTTACTATGTGTTTTAGCCCTAACTTGAAAAAAGCCCCAAGTCATATAAAGCAATCTGTGTGTACTCGTTGTGAGTTATGGCTACGGGTGCCATGCATGGTTACAGGGTGCCCGAATCACCCTGAGACATGGGTGTTTCGAGTGTTCAGCTCCACAAGCACAGGTAACGATAAGTTCCAGGCAGGCAGACACTGTCCTTAATCACAGGGAGAACATGGGGTGCAGAGGTGAACCCCTCTTTCCACTATTGGCACCTGCCAGCTAGAGTAGAGTCGATGGGAAGGGGAAAGAGTGGCTACCTGGTAACCTCTGTGGCCATGAGCCCCAAGTCAGCTTGTGGATCAGAGGCAGCTGCTGTTCTCCTCCCACCTTTCAGGGCCAGGTGGAGCTGGAGCATAGAGTTGTGGGCCAGGTGAGGGTCCTGGTCCTGCAGGGCCTGAGTCACTGGGGTGGCTCCCAGTGACCTGGCTCACAAACCTGCACCTGCGAAGGCCACGTAGTTTGCCATGACAGAGCAGGGCCCAGACGGCTGGGGAGGGTTCACTGGCCCAGAGTGCCTCAGGGCCCACTGGATGGGGCGCGACAGGTATCAGAGACAGGCTGTGAGTGGTTGCTCATCTCTTGGTACAGGGCTCCTTCTCAGAAATGAGGGAGGACACAGATCTGTCCCACTTTACTAAGATGGAGTTAAAGACACAGGAGAGAGAAGAGCTGAGAGGAGAGGCTGAAGACCCAGTCCTGGAGAGAGGTATGTGTGTGTGTGCGCGTGTGTTGGGGGGGTCGTGTGCATGTGTGCGAGTGTGCATTGGGTCGTGTGTGTCTGTCTGTGTGTGTGTGTGTGTGTGCGCGCGCACGCACATGCATGTGACACAGCACTTCTGAGGTCATCCATACCGCTTCGTAGCATCTCTGATCCCTGAGGTTGTCCGGTGGGGTCTGCTAGATGCCAGGGCCAGGCCATCTGCAGTCCTAGCTTCAGGCAGCTCCTGAGATCAGTAAACAAGTCCTAGGATTCCAGGCAGTGGTGGCGCAGCCGCCTTTGATCCTAGCACTCAGGAGGCAGAGGCAGGCGGATCTCTGAGTTCAAGGCCAGGCTGATCCACAAGAGCTAGTACTCAGAGAAACCCTGTCTCAAAAAAACCACACACACAAAAAGAAGTCCCAGGGTTAACTCTAAGCCACAGAACATTTGGAAAACTAAAGCAAAGGAGACATGGTCCCAGGGGTAGGCACCCCATCCCTTGTCTCTGGCATCACCTGCAGGCTGGGGTACCGGCCTTGCTCAGTAATTCCGGCAGAGCTGCCTGCAGGCCCCTGCCTGAGCAGGTGGACTTTCATTGTCCAGAGAACAACAAATCATCCTGATGGTAATGGGGATGAACGAGCACTTAATTATGAAGCCATGAGACAGCAGGATTATTAATCTTAAAGGATGTAGGCCAGTCCTAAGACCAGGCTTGGTGTCTCCTGGCCTCAGGGGACCCTGGACCTGTGGTATTGGCCTCGATGAACCAGTTAAAATAGAACCAGCTGAGCTCAAGAGTAGAGAAGGGAGCATGCTGTCTTGAAACTGGGGTGATCTGAGAGTGCCAGGCCTCAGAGATTGCTGGGGCCTCTAACATCTTCATCCCTCAGCAGGATGCGTGGCAGGTCTAGGCTGACAGGAAGCCAGTCCAGAGTTCTGGGATCTCAAGAAGCAGCACACAGCAGGGCTGACGGAAGTGTGACCCTGGCAACTCCTCACGTCCACAAGGTTGAACTTGGTCAAGGACTGGAGCAAATAGGCGCTCATCAACTGCCAATACCTCTCCCAACAATGATGGTCCACCACCCCATGCATGCCTAGGGCCAGGAAGTTCAGGCAGAGGAGAGTTCAGGTCTACAGCCACTCTTCTAGCCGGACTGAGTATCCACAGTCTGCAGGGTTAGGAAGGAAATATCTCAGGATGATAAATGTACTTATAACGGATTGACCAGCATCATCTGATAAAGAGGCAGTCAGGTCTCCAGCCCCAGGTGAACCACAGAGTCAGTTCAGAGGATGCCCACTTGGGGTGGCATATACCTAAGCCTCAGGGGTACTGTATACCCCTTACCAGGGTCCTGAGGGATTCCAGGGTTACCATCTCCCCAGACTTCTTCAATCACTTCTGAGATGTCACTGAACCCTGGGATCCCCTATTTCCTCCTGGGTCTAGGGGTACTCAGAGACTGCAGCAAAGGTGGCTGGACAGAAAGCAGCCCTTGGCAGATGAGGACACCAAGGGATGATACCCTGGGGATGCTGCCAGCTCCTGGGGGAGGCCGGCTAACAGCCTGGTGCCAGGCCGGGCAGCTTGTGTGAACCGCCTGCGAAGCAAGCTGGCGGCTGGCGGCGCTTGGCAGGCAGCGTCGGGGGCTGTTTGCAGACTGCCGCCGACAGCTTCGCAGCTGACATCGCCCTGGGTAAACACAGGAGTGGATCGTGCCCACAGAAACTAGGGGGCAGGGAACAGAAGATGGAGAGGGTTGTTCTAGGGTGGCTGGAGCCTTCTGGGGCCTCCTTAGCCTCTGCCTGCCCTAGCTGGATCTGGCTTGGGCTCTGAGTCCTGGGTCTATGACTGGCATCCAGAAACCCAGCTTCCCATCTCAAAGGTGTGGGCCCAGGAAGACTGCTGCGGCTAAGGAGCCTGTCACCCTCCCCTCTGTAGTTTAGGGCAATTGCTCTCCTGTCCAACACATTTTTTGTCTAGGCTCTCTTTGAGGAACTCCTGGCCTCATCACACTGACCAGTGGGAACCCACCACCCTGTCCCTCCCAAGGAAGGTACCTGAGTGCTTGGGTCCCCATGTGTTTGAACTGACATGCATGCACTCTTCTGGGCATCACTCACTGTCAAGTGGTTCTGACACCCCATGTTCTACTCCCTAGGGCCCAGGGAACCCACTTTAGGAGCTCTGCAAGAGAGGAGGTCAGGAGAAGAACAGAGAGAGCAAAAAAGGAAAACCCTAATGCAGAGGACAGCAGGAGAGCAGGGACTGGAGATGCCCTGGGCTTCTGTCCAAGCCTTGGGGCCTCCTTGGCAGCCTACCTGTGATGCAGTCCACACTCCCATTGGGACTGCCTGCAAGGTCTTGGCTTCGAAGAATGGCGTCCCCTGACCTGGCCTAACACCTCAGGCTGCCCATAAGCTGTCTTAAGACAACAGACAGAAATCTTTGGAGGCGAGCTCTCAGAGGAGCCCTGAGACTCCTAGGGTTAAGTGAGCCCAAGCAGGGCATGTTACTGAAATGGTAGAGCCATCATCATTGCAGGCATGACTTTCCTGCAGTGTTGGGAATCGAACCCAGGACCTCATGCATCCCTGGCAGCTATTCTGCCATCGAGTATATTCCTCTATCTAAACCCAGGGAAAATGCAGTGAAGGATGTTGGGACCACACCTTACACGTCCCCAGCCTTTGCGTCAGGCCATTCTGTTCCATTTGCCCATCTGATCCCAGCAACCCAGTACATCGCATGCAAATGGAGGCCTCACCGTAGCTGGTGGGGCTCCCGTCCAGGCCAGGGATGTATGCGGCTACTTTGCTGGCCATGCACAGAGAGGCCTCTAACTCTTCTTAGGGCCACCCGGTACCACAGACCTACAGGGCCCAGCCACCTGCCAACCCCTACGGAGGCCACTGAGTTCCCCCAGAAAGAGGTGATAAATGTCGGCCAGGTGGCTTATTAATAGCACAAATGCCCGTTACAGGAAGTGTGGTGGGAACACAACTGGCCTGCGGGGAGAGCTAGCTGATGTTTGTCCAGTCTAATGCCTGAGGCTCCTCCTTTTCCTGGAGAGACAGAATGATTAGATTTATTGCGGGCATAAGATCGCCCAAGCACTTAGCGGCCTCCTGGCCTGATGTGAGGGGAAGTGGAGGAGAGGCTGAGGTGGGCTGGCCAGTGGGGCAGTGGGGGCAGCTCCAGGAATCATCCCTTCCCCCACAAAGTGGACAGGCTTGTGGGAAGGGAGAGTGCAGAAGGACCACACAGAAAACACAGGAGGAGCAGAGACCCAGAAGCCCTCCTGCACCCTGCTCAGGGGAGATTTTTAACCATGCCTAAGTGCTGGTATCCAGGGAGGCCCCAAGTTCCTAGGTCAGATATTCCCTGTCAGTAGGTCTTCCTCCTTTAGTGTGAGCTACCCAGACAGGCCTCACTCTGAGCCCTACCACTCTGGCCAAATGTTTTCTCTCAGCCTCCGTTTCCCTTCCTGCTAAATAGACTAGGAAGGAAAGAGAGGCTTCAAGAGTACCCCATGGTGTGTACCAGACCAGCAGGACCCAACTGTGTGGAGCTACTGTGACTGGTCTCTGCCCCTGAGAGCCAGCGTAGGGGGTGGGGAGAAGAGGGAGGAGGGAAAGGGAGGAGGCTTGGAAGACAGAAGGGCAGAGCAAGCTGTCCCTGGGGAATGGGAAGAGGCTCTCTACCCATTTAGTACGTGCGGCACCTCTGGGTGGGAGTTGGGTGCTTGATACAGAAAACATCAGTTTGGAGCTGTCAGACACCACACCAATATTCACAAATAATCAATGAGTCTTTAATCTCCATACAATGGCTATCATACTGAATCTAAATTTCATGTTTGTGTGGAATTCTGAGTTTGAAGTGTCCCTACACAGGCTGGACGGTGGTGGTGCACACCTTTAATCCCTGCACTCAGAGGCAGAGGCAGGTGGTTCTCTGTAAGCCCAGAGCCAGTCTGATCTGTGGAGAGAGGTGCAGGACAGCCAGGACTACACAGAGAGACCCTGTCTCAGAAAAAAAAAAAGTGTCCCTACATGGCTATCTGCCCAGTGACTCTCCTTCAAATACAAATGCAATAAGCATGCCACTCGGAGAGGCTCTGTCACCTGAACACCTGAGTCTGGTACTTCTCCGGGACTGTTGGTTCTGTGGGGAGAAGGGCTCGACTGTGGAAATCACCAGCTGGTGGGTGGAGCCAGTGTCTGATATGATATCTGAGCACATCACGGACCCTGGAGACATAAGGCCATGCCCACGGCACTAAGGGGTGGGTCACCAGAGCTTCTGAAGTACAATGGCAAAGGAGGTCGCTACCCCAGAGTGCTAAATGAGTCTCAGCCTGGGCCTCAACCCCTTCACGCCTGCCAGGCTAGCGTGGATTGGAGCTCCTAGTGAGCTTGTTCATGAGGGGCTACTGAGAAGCCGGCCTTTTGGGCAGGTACATTTGGCAGCACCTACTGTCAATGTGCTGTGCATTGCGGTACCCAATAGATACTGAATGACCAAGGGACTTCCAGTGTCCATCACACCCCAGTCCTGTAGCCACTGTGACTCTTCTACAAAATCTCAGAGTTCATACAACTCCAAAGGTCTCCCATCCAGACAATGGCAGTGGGGCCCCATCACTGGCAGCTCTGGCTTCTGAGTGCAGGGCCACAGTGCACATGTGTGCCTGTGGCTCACGGCACAAAGACTGGCTGAAGCAGCTGGGCCATAGTGGCGCACGCCTTTAATCCCAGCACTCGGGAGGCAGAAGCAGACAGATCTCTGTGAGTTCGAGGCCAGCTTGGTCTACAGAGCGAGTTCCAGGCTCCAAAGCTACAGAGAAACCCTGTCTCGAGAAACAGAAGAAGAAGAGGAAGAAGAGGAAGAGGAAGAGGAAGAGGAAGAGGAGGAAGAGGAAGAGGAAGAGGAAGAGGAAGAAGAAGAAGAAGAAGAAGAGAGGAAAGGAATGGGCTGGGGACACCACAGTGTGCCAGGCCCACCTCAGAGTTTTGAGGACAACGGGGAAGATTGGAAGCCAGGGAGGGACCTGAAACCCTGACCAAGGCTTATGAGAGAGAAGGTGGCATAGAGCAGTGTTAGCTCCCTTGTGGGACAGTGGGACTCAGTGCATTCCAGCTCAACAGACAAGGATGCCGTGGGGACCCTGTAACAGCATCACTCCTTCCTGGACCACGTGCGGGAGTTGTTATTGCTCTGTTTATAGAGGAAGAGGTTGAGGGTCAAGGTGTCATAAACCACAGAGCCTTCTCTTTTTGTTTCAGGCAGGCATTTGTGGCTGGACTCAGCTTTCCCTCAATTCTTGGTACAGAATCATCTTGAAACTCTTTTTTATAATATTTATTTGTTTGTTTTATGTATATGAGAGTTTTGCCTGCTTGTGTATATATGCATTGCCTGCATACCTGATATCCACGGAGGTTAGAAGGGGGCACCATCACATCTTTCTGGAACTGGAGTTACAGATGGTTGCGGGCCACCATGTGGGTGCTGAGAACCAAACCCAGGTCCTCTGCAAGATCAGCAAGCGCTGCCGGGCAGTGGTGGCGCATGCCTTTAATCCCATCACTCGGGAGGCAGAGGCAGGCGGATCTCTGGGAGTTCGAGGCCAGCCTGGTCTACAAGAGCTAGTTCCGGGACAGGCACCAAAGCTACAGAGAAACCCTGTCTCGAAAATCCAAAAAAAAAAAAAAAATCAACAAGGGCTCTTAGCTGCTGAGCTATCTCTCCAATTCTTTAGGGTCAGGGGGTGGTGGGGTCCCTTTAGAGCCCTGGTTTTAGGCCCATTCTTCTGACCTTTGGCCCAGTCTTCCCGCCAACACATTTACCAATTACTTCCTACTCACCAGGCACCGATGAGGCTTCACAAACAAGCCTCTGACACCCTCACTGTGGACATGGGTGTTACCTCATCTAAATGGAAAGGCCAGAAGTAAAGACGGAGCTGGAGCCAAGGCCGAGTGGAAAAAGAGTGGCTGGGGCACTCCACACCTCTCAGCCTGTGCCTGAGCTGTGGACACTCCCAGGGAGCCTTGGGTCTGGCACCCCTCCCCCAGGCAGGCCATCCCTCGGAAAGTTTTACACATTTTTTTTTTCAGAGCTGGTTCTCTGCCCGGATCACAGCCGTGGTCTCCACGGTAATTGACTGCTCTCTAATCAAATTGATTTTCATTCCAGAGAGTCCTGCTGTCCGCCTCCGTTCCAGGAATGGTATTCTGAGCAGTCGGCACTCGGTACGGATGTATAATCCAATGGCAAGATACAGAGGGCATCGTGGGCCCCTGCCAATCGAGTGAAGCCTAAATGGCCTGAGCTTTCAAGCCTAATAATTTATGTTTCCCACTCGGGAAGGGTCACTTGCCAACCTCTCTGCCGTGGGAAGAGACGGTTCTGTATTTCTATAGGGTGGCTCTGGAGCCTGGTTGCCAGGCATCCCTCTTTCCACCCCACTCTGAAAGACCTCAAAGGTGAGTCTTCCACACCCATAGTGCAAGCCCTTTGCAGTGGCCCAGCATGAATCTGAGCATTTGTTTGGTTTTTCTCAGACAGGGTTTCTCTGTAGCTTTGGAGCCTGTCCTAGAAATTAGCTCTTGTAGACCAGGCTGGTCTTGAACTCACAGAGATCTGCCTGCCTCTGCCTCCCAAGTGCTGGAATTAAAGGTGTGCACCACCACCACCTGGTGGAATCCCAGCCTAAGCAAACCCAAGGCTGTTGCAGCCCTGGACTCTTATCTTCTGACCCCACTGACCCAAAGGCTAATGACCTCCCAGTCTCTAGGCCTGAGCATGGAGATCACAGGTTCCCTCCAAAGGACCCAGGGCCTCTTTAGTCGGGGTCAAGCTCAAGGTCTCTCAGATACCCCAAGTTTTTCCAGTGTGCTTTCTGTAGTGTTCCGTGCCTGCCCTGAACCCAGTTCTTTGCCCCCATGCCAATCAGAGCCAATGTCGACTACATTCCATCTTTTTCATGACTCTGGGTAGAAATGAGAGGGACAGCCAGTCCTAGGCCCTGATATCCTGTCAACTCTCCCTGCACCCCTTGGCCTGTGACACTCATAGGCAAAGAGGCTGGACACCTACCAACAGTACACAGGGCTCCCCAGGCTTTGCTGAGAGCAGGGCAAGGGCCTCCTTCTTGCTCCTGTTGCTTCCTGGTTGGGTGGGTGGGAGCTGCCACCCTCTCCAGGCTTCAGTCGCAGCATCCATGTGGTGGGGGGTGGGGGGAGATGTGACAACAGAAGAGACTTCGCTGTATGAGGTGGGTCCAGGTGACTCAGATGATCTCCTAGGACTACCCAGGTCCTCTTGGAAACTGCCTTCATGAGCCAAATGATGGAGCCCTCTATTCCCTGAACCTTCATGGGATCTCAGGGTGCGAAAATTTAAGCCTTAAGACTCCCACGGTCTGGGGCTCCAGGGACTGAGGGAACCTATCCTGCTCCCCTGGGAGCACGGGCCTGGCACTCAGAGGAAATGAGGGACTTTTCTGAGACCCCTGGGTCCACTACTAGGCACACGCAGGCCACTGGTCTCACGCCCATCTTTTCTCTAGCTCCAGAATCCTGGCTTTAGCGGGGCAGAACAGTCACTGGTCTGACGAAGAGGAGATGCTGTGCCTAGTTACAGTGACCATGGCTGTGATGACACACCATGACCAAAGAAACTTGAGGAGGAAAGGGTTTGTTTGGCTTACACTTTCACATCACTGTTCATCATCAAAGGCAGTCAGGACAAGAACTCAAATAGGGCAGGAACCTGGAGACAGGAGCTGATGCAGAGGCCATGGAGGGGTGCTGCTTTACTGGCTTGCTACCCCTGGCTTGTTCAGCCTGCTTTCTTATAGAACTCAGGACCACCACTGGGATGGCCCTACCCTCAATGGGCTCTCTCCCATCAATCACTAAAAAAATACCCTATAGCTGGATTTTATGGAGAGATTTTTTTTTTCAGTTGCGGTTCCCTTCTTTTTTTAAAAAAAATAGATTTATTTATTAATTATGTATATGGCATTCTGCTTACTTGTCCCTGCAGGCCAGAAGAGGGCACCAGATCCTATTATAGATGGTTGTGATCCACCATGTGGTTGCTGGGAATTGAACTCAGAACCTCCAGAAGAACAGTCAGTGCCCCTAACCTCTGAGCCATCTCTCCAGTCCTCAGGTTCCCTCTTTTCAGATGATGCTAGTTTGTGTCAAGCTGACATAAACTGGTAAGGACACTGGGCCTCCTGCCTTCACGTGCTGGTGCTCCTGGGGGCAGCTATCTTGGGAGTACATCTCACAGGTTAGATGAAAGCCCAGCCAGAGCAAGGTTCTCCCAGGTCATTCTTGTTGAGCCTGGCTGTGGCTTGTCAGTGGTCACAGCTTCAAAATCCTGATCCCAGAAATCCAGGCTAGAGGCATTGTGGTTGTAACCAGCCTGTCCTTGGAATAGATGGTTCACCCACCTCTACTGAGGACTTACCCTCTATGACACTAAAACAGGTTTGGAATAGCCCCCAGGACAAGCTGGTCTCCCTGTTTCCCCTAATTTCTCACAGGCAGCTCTGGGTCTATGAGAAATGTTTTCAGGAGGCCAGGTATGGTGGCACACACCTCTAATCCAGGCACTTCTGAGGCAGACACAGATGGATCTCTGTGAGTTTGAAGCCAGCCTGGTCTATGTAGTGAATTCCAACCCAGTCAGGGTTACATAATGTAGGAGGAGAGAGCCACTTGTTGGTTGCTGGTCGCTTAGCCCCAAAATTATCACACAGAAACTGTATTAGCTCTAGCTTCTTATTGGCTAACTCTTACATCTTAATTTAACCCATCTCCATCAATCTGTGTATCACCATGTGGCTATGGCTTACCGGGTAAAGTTCCCAGCATCTGTCTCTAGCCGGGGGTGGGGTGGGTGGGTTAAGCGGGTTATATGGCTTCTCTAAGACTCCACCCTTCTTTCTCCCAGCATTCAGTTTAGTTTTCCCTGCCTAGCTAAGTTCTGCCCTGCTATAGGTCCAAAGCAGTTTCTTTATTCATTAATGGTAATCACAGCATACAGAGGGAAATCCCACGTCACCATAGTGAGACCCTTGATTAACAGACTAATTAAAATAAAAGAGAGAAAGAAAGAAAGAAAGAAAGAAAGAAAGAAAGAAAGAAGGAAGGAAGGAAGGAAGGAAGGAAGGAAGAAAAGAAAGGGTTTTAGGGCATGTAACTAAGGCACAGAAGTGCCCTAAAGCTTCCAGGGTTCTTCTCAGACTCAGGAGCAAACTGCTCCCTTGCCAGAACTGGGAAGGGGAGACTCCAGGGCCCAGCATGCTCTCCAGACACAATCCCAGGCCAGGTGTGATTACATCAGAAACTTGGAGAAAAGTGCAGCCCACGTTTCCTAGATGGAGAAGGGTAACACTGGCCAGTGCCCACCCTATAGCAAACAAAAGTCACAGAAACACAGAGACCCATGGGACAGACCCGCAGCCTGTTAACAAATGGCTCTGTGAGTGTGGGAGGACTGAGATGAAGACCCAAATCAGAACCAGAGAATACTCAAGGTGCCTAACACGTGTAGGGTGGCAAGCAGCCTGTGGGCCTGTCGGTGGCCATGGAGGGCTTTTAGAAAACAAATGAGGGACAGGAGTGTAGCTCAATAGTGCACCTTGTCTAGCATGTAAGGGGCCTGGTGCCATCCCCAGTACCACAGAAAAAGGAAAAACATGTAAATCAGCGTGATTTGTGAGGGCGGGGAGACCCTCATAAGTAGAACCGATGTGTTTTGGGGGGGGTGTGTGCCATGGTTCACATGTGGAACTTGTGAGGAGGACAACTGTGGGAGTTAGTTCTCTCCTTCCCTTATGTGAATCCGGTGTAGCCCACTCAGGTTGCCAGTCAGCCTTAGTGGAAAGTGTCTTTACTGCTGAACCATCCCACCGGCCAGTGGCTGTGAATTCTTTTCCCTGTCAATACAGATCAAGCGAAAGGACCCTAACCCCTAGTGCTGGTGTGAGGGCAGAACAGGAGACAACACAGGACTCCAGGGGCACTGAGACCTTTCCTCCTGGGGCTCTGTTTTTTGTATAGTTTTGGTGAATGTATATTTTGGAGCTCTTGTGAGTCCAGCAACAGAGCTGAGCAGACGTGGGCTGTTGGGGTTCAGTGAGCCATGGTGCTATGCAGTGAACTGTGAAGGGTGGCAGCGTGGCTTCACAAAGGTCAGTGCAAGGGTGGCTGTGACCCAAGCTCTGCCTCCATCCGTAGCATCACCTACTCTGCACACGCAGGACAGAGCCAAGTCCACCGGGGGGCAGGGGCTACCCTCTCTATGCCAGGAGAATAACACATGGTATGCAGCCTGGTTCTGACCAGAACTTTTCCATCTCTAGGATGTCCCCTGAGTGCCAAGTCCCCATCTGGCCCACATAGACCTACAGAGCCAAACTACATTTCAACAAGCAAGGGTAGAGAAAGTGGCCTTGCCCGCACAACCTGGGGAGACTGAGGCACGGAGGCGCATAAGCTCACAAAGGGCTGGCCCTGCGCAGGTACTCTAGTGTTCAGTCAGCATGTCTCTGTGGCACGGAGTCATTTCCCACCAAGAAAGGGGGATGCTTGGTAAGCAAAGCTTAGCAGGAAAAAAAGGGCAGAAGAAAGGCCTCACAGGGGAAGAAGGGAAGGGGTTCTTGAAGTAGGGCAAGTGGAGGAAAGTAATACCCCTCTGTTAGGTGGAGGCTCAACTAGTGATGTACTGGCTCCCATCACTGTTGGTGGGAACACTAGTGACCTCAGGTGACAGCTAGGAAAACACAAGCCTTCCTCTGCAGCCTAGAGCCTTGTTCACCTTGAGAGTAAACTGAAGGACTAGAAACTGGGTGACCCCACCACCTGGGGTGCAGAGGTGACCAACTGTGTGCTCAGCATGCACACCTAGTCCTCCCAGCAGCAATGAGGGGGTTCCTTTCTATCTCTTCCACTCCTGAAATACATGTGTGCTGCCACGAGCTGAGACCACCTCCTCAATAGTTGGCCACGCATGTGGCTCTGACTGGTGTGAGTCCATAGACTCTTGGCTTGTGTTGCCACCACGAGAACATTTTGTTCCCAATGATACATTTCTCAGAATCTATTCCATCATTCATCAGTGTATATTTAATTTGTTTTTTGAGACAGGGTTTCTCTGTGTAGCCCTGGCTGTCCTAGAATTCACTCTGTAGATCAGGCTGGTCTTGAACTCACAGAGATTGACCTGCTTCTGCCTCCTGAGTGCTGGGATTAAAGGTGTGCACCACCACCACCCAGCCCACAATGTATGTTTTAGAAAGATACAATGGCATAAAAATTTACCATGTTGACCATGTTTTACATGTATGTATATATATGAATGTAGAGACACATGCCACGGTACACATGTGTGCACATGCATGCATGCATGTGATTTTGTGCATGTGTAAGTCAGAGGACTACCTCATGTGTCAGTTCTTACCTTCCACCTTGTTTGAGGCGGGGTCTCTTGTTTATTGCTCAGTACACCAGGCAAGATGACCTATAAGCTTCTGGGAATTCTGCTTTTAACTCCCATCTTGGCATAGAAGCCGTGGAAGTACGATGTGTGTTACCATGTCCAGCTTGACATGGCTTCTGGAGAACCAAATTCTGGTCCTCGGGCTTACCCCACAAGTGCTTTGCTAACTGAGCCATCTCCACAGCCTCCATTTTAACCACTTTTAGGTTTGCTGCATCATGCAGCCACACATCTGCGTAGCCCCTGCCACCATCCGTCCAGAGAACGCTCATCCTCTCATACAGACCCAACCCCACCAGCCAACCCAGGTCGTGACGCCAACTTTCTGCCATCTGTCTCTGTGGATCAGAGGACTCTGGGAACATCATTTTGGTGAAGTCCCATAGAACATGTCCTTCCACGACTGCCTCACTTCCCAGCATTTTTGGGGTCTGTCCCTGTGGTGGCAGGTGGCAGACTTCCTGACTAGTCAGCTCTCGACATCGGTGGACACTGGGCCCTTCTTTACTGTTGGAATGATGCCCTGAGTTCATGCTACAACAGCTCTTCAGGCCCACACCCTTGCTGCTTCCTGGGGACTCCGACTCACCAAAGCTCCTTCTTCCTAGGTTATCTGACTGAAGCCCAGCAAGAACTCCAGCCTCCTCCAGCCTGGAGGCCCTGGGAGGTTATAACAAGCCAGGCTATCTGACTTGGATCTGCCAATTCCAAGAAAGGGTCTGCTGAGTGCCTTACTACGCTGCTAGGTGTCCCAGGCTCAACTAGTGATGTCCTGGCTGTCATCACTGTCCACTCCTACGTCCTCTCTATCCCTAAGGAACAGGGCACATAGCTTATTCTTTCCCTCCTCGGTGAAAGATTGGAGAAGTTCCCTTGTGTTAGGGGGTGTGTGCCCTGTCCATGATTGACTGAGTGGCAACAGAGGCAGGTGCCAGAGAAAGATGCCAACTCCAGAGCAGAAGCCCCAGTTCCCAAGCCAACCACATACACCCCTATATGGAGTCTGAATCCCCCAACACCTCCTAGTCCCCACATCAGACCCCCAGGCCCTGGAGTTCCTTGTGGAAGTCACAGAGGAAGCCTTGGTCTGTAAGGAGTTGACTGACAATAGGAACCAGGAACCCTATCTTCCAAGAGCTGCAGAGTGCTAGCCGCCACCCAGGTGGCCAAAGTTAAGCTCTCAGTGGAAGTCCCTGCGACTGCCCTTCCCAGGTGAGGATCATAATGCCCTCTATTTGCATCCCAGGGTGAGAGGCCAACAAGGCCAGGGTGAGGCCAGGCTTCTGCCTCCTCCTCAGTGAGTATAACCAGAAGTCAGGATGGCCTCTGTTTGTGCAAGTGTAAGGCCTGTCAACAGTCTGTCAAAGAGAGCAATGTGTTTTCTGTACCTCCATAGTAGGTTTCTCTGCTGGCACAGTTAGCCAGATCAAGCCAAATTGAAAGAGTAAAAAAACAGGTTTGGGATGAGAGATGGCTCAGAGGTTAAGAGCACTGGCTATTCTTCCAGAGGTCCTGAGTTCAACTCCCAGCAACCACATGGTGGCTCACAACCACCTATAATAAGTTCTGGTGCTTTCTTCTGGTGTGCAGGCATACATGTAGGCAGAACACTATATAAATAATAAATAAATCTAAAAGAGGTTAAAAAAAAAGGACAGGTTTGCTTTGAGCAAAGCAACTCCAGGTGAGTTCTCCAGCTCCAGGGATTAAGGCAGAAGAGGCAGAGGAAGTCACACACCAGAATCAAAGCAGGGAGCCTAAATACCCTGTAGGTGATGACGTATCTTCCAGAAGGTGGTGTGTGCCCAAGTATGTTAGGCTTTAGGCCAGAACTTGGGCTGCTGGCAAATTGAGGGGAGGAGCCGCTGCAGCTGCCAAGAATGTGAACTGGGCTTTTTGGCATCTTTTTCTTTGTTGGAGATTTCCTGACAGGGTGGGGTTTGGAGAGAGAGGAATGGGCCTTTCTGGATCCAGCAGCAGTGAGCTGCAGATTCTAGCCAGAGAGAAGGGTTCTCAAGGCCCCACCTCTCCCTGAGGAGCTGCAGGTAGTTAATGGATGCTGGGGGAAAGAGACATTATCCTCAGTGGTGGAGCCACCTGTAAGTTACCTGTGCTCTTGTCAATAGCCCTTCACCCATGTCTCCATTGTTCTATCTTCTAACCTTTATTTTTATTTTGTAGGTAGGGATATTTTGTCTGCATGTATGTATGTGTACCACATGTGTGCAGTGCACGCAGAGGCCAGAAGAGGGCAATAGATCCTCTGGAAACTGAATGGATGTGAGCTGACAGTTGGGTTCCAGGAATCAAACCCAGGTCCTCTGGAAAAGCAGCCAGTCCTCTTAACCGTCTCTCCTGCCTGCTCACCCACGCCTCTGTAAGCAACCCTAATGAAACTCAGCGGATTACACACACACAAGAGACATAGAGCAAAAGGGGACTAGATGGAAAGAGGAAGGGCATCTGTGGGAGTAGGAAGAGAAGAGAGGGTGATGGGTGAATCAGAATACATCATAAATACGTAGCAAAAATATCATGGAACTCATTATTATATGTAATTCATACATGCTAATAAAAAAGACCAGAGGGCCATAGCTGGCTGCTTTCTGGGGTGACGTTGTACTCTTGGGGTGACATTTTTTTTTTTCGAGACAGGGTTTCTCTGTGGTTTTGGAGCCTGTCCTGGAACTAGCTCTTGTAGACCAGGCTGGTCTCGAACTCACAAAGATCCGCCTGCCTCTGCCTCCCGAGTGCTGGGATTAAAGGCGTGCGCCACCACCGCCCGGTGACATATTTTTTAATTACATTTTTTTCTTTTTGTAAAGATTTATTTATTTATTATGTATACAGTGTTCTGTCTGTCTGTATGCTTGCTGGCCAGAAGAGGGCACCAGATCTCATTACAGATGACTGTGAGCCACCATGTGGTTGCTGGGAATTGAACTCAGGACCTCTGGAAGAGCAGTCAGTGCTCTTAACCTCTGAGCCATCTCTCCAGCCCCTTAATTACATTTCTTGAAAGAGAGAGAAGGAATGGCATAGAGTCGGGGTGGTGTCAGAGGATAACCCGCAGGAGTCACTCTCTACTTCTGTGTGCAGTCCAGGGACTGAACTTAGAGCATCGGGCTTGGCACCAGCACCTTTACCTTTGGAGATGATTTCTGTTCCCAAGGCATCGCAGGATAGAACCACATCCCACTAGAGTCACCCCACATAGAAATCCTGTCTCCTGTTCCTCACCCTGTTCTGTCCTAACCCTGCCTGGACAGCCGCTCTGGTCCCTGAGGAGGCAGCCTGCTTTGCTAGAATTCTGTCTTTATCCTGTCCATCTATCACTTAAGGATCCAGGAAGACTGGTGCCAGCTTCTTGACTCAGGGATGCCCGAGTTTAAGGGTGGGAAGGAGGTCTGCCTCAGGGACCCCGCTGGCTCTGACTGAACCCCCCAACCTCCAAGGCACCCAGTCACTGAGCCCCTCCAACCCAGCAAGGGGCCTGCTGTATCTCCTTCTGGGTCTGGTCTCTTTGGTTCTCTCCTAGCTCTACCCCACCCTCCAAGGGCAATGTAGTAGTATTATACTTCTGTAGGGCTTCTTTAGGCCTCCCTGCTGCCAGCTCTAGGTCCTTGACTCCACCCCTTAGCCCTTCTACAGAAGCCTGCGGGGATCCAGGAGATCTTTGGGGGTTGGAAGCTGGATCCTTAGAGCAGAGAGGTCAAGGCAGGTCTGCCCCTCCTACTGCTATAGAGCTCCGCCCTGGCTCTGAAGCGCCCACATCCTAACTGCATAAAAGGGGGTCCTGGCTTTAAGTGCGGTCCTTGCTGCCTTCCTCTCCTCTCCTTAACAAGTGGCCCATGGTCTTCCACAGGCAGAGTCGTGAGAGCCAAAACAGAATACTTGCACTTTGGTAGGGCCAGCTCTGTACAAAGTCACATTCAGGTCCCTCTTAGACTGGCAGGGAGGGTCCACCTATGAGCAATGCAGGAGGAGTATGTGGCTTGGACGAGTCTGTTATGTACCCCCATGCACACCCTCTGCAGGCCTCCCTGGGCCAGCAGCGGTTTCCCACTAGATCATAAAAGCTGGACAAAGCCAGGGGCCTGCTGATGCAGCATCTTCCTCCTTACCACAGGACAAAGGGATGAAGGGGCTGTGCTCAAACGCAAGATGCTGACACAAATTTTCTGAGCATAGCTAGATTTTGTCAGAGGCTCCAAGATCACTGGGTCATGGCAGGGGCAGGTCGGAAGATGGCGACTTCACAGCTTTCTCGGAAAGCTGGGATGACTCTGGCACTTGGCATGTGCTGAGTGGCCAATTCCAGAGTTCCTGATAAGACAGAACCTGTCTCACACCAATACTCCCTGACACCCATGAGGTCATCTGGCCCTCTTTATCCTGGCTGCTAGGGGCCTTGGCATCCCTTCTGGGTGAGGGTCTTGGGCCCTTCTGGGTATGCAGCCACGGTGCATGGCTAAGAATCCACCAGCCCAAGTGGATGAAGGTTAGGAGGTGGTAGTGGCAGCAAGGGTGGGGAGTTTAGAGCCAGAGGGGAAATGACTCTAATGGCTCCCTCCTAGAAGCGAGCACCCACTGACTCCAGTCCAGCTGGGCCTGCTGGTAGGATGTGAAAGGGAGTCTGGCTCGGTGCTCACCTCTCACACCTGTGGCCTTGTCCCTGGGGCATTTTGATGGGGACAGGGTGTGATGCTGTGGCTCCTACAGAGATGGCTCTGGATGACCGTCCCTCAGACCCTCTGGACTACTGTCCATCCCACTTGAGACAGGGTTTCTCTGTGCACTAGAACTGGCTGTTCTGGAACTCAGTTTGTAGAACAGGCTGACCTTGAACTCAAGAGATCTGCCTGCTTTTGCCTCCCAAGCTGAGATTAAAGGCATGGGCCACTACACCTGGCTCTAATGTCTACCCTTTCTAAGATGAGGGAGATCATACTGTGCTGGACAGGGGTCTAGGATACCTTCTGGGGACATACACATGGGGACATACTCATCAGCTCCTGGTGAGACAAAAAAAAAACAGGTGCACTAAAGAATCTACCCCAAACTCCGCAAAGCAGGTGGTACTGAAGCCTATAAAGAGGGAGCCAGAGGCAGGGAAGGGCTCCTGTCAGGTGACCAGAAGGGGCCCTGGGGAAACATGCACAGGCTGCAAAAGCATGGAGCCTGCCATGCAGGGCCTGGGTTTTGGGGGTGGTCATCTTTTGGTGGAATGCATGTAGCCAGGGTTCAAAATAAGACCTCAGATGCTGCTTCCAGAACCCTCTTCAGAGGTCATATTAAAGCCGGATAGATGCCTCCTCACCCCCCTCAGAGCCCAAAAGGATAAGGAACAGAACAGCTGCCAGCCCCAGAACCCTCGGCTCAGCCTGGATAAGCTCCCCCAACATGTAGTTGCTCCTCTGCCCACTTGGGGGCAGGCCTGGCCAAGGGGAGGGGACAGAGGGAGCCACACATCCAAAAGAGGAAAGGTGGGCCAGGTGAAGAGGAAGAGCCACTTTGTTGACAATAAATTAAATATAACCGTGACTCAGGCTGGGTAGTGGCCCACTCCTGTAATCTCTCAAACGGGGACTTTTAGGCCAGGTAACCCATGTTCTTCCACAGCCAAACCTCTTCCCGAATTCTCCCCAGTACCCTCACCACAATCCCACTGGACAAACGACGTCTCAGAAAGCTGGATTTGAATTGACTTTATTATTCTGTAAATGTGAATTTTACAAAGCGCTTTACAATTAATGATGACATCCGTTTGTTTGTCATGGACTTCCACCTCTGAAACAGCTCTGAGCGCAGGCTCGGAGCCCTCGGCTTTCCCTGGTCAGCTTGCCCACAATTGCCGTGGTTTTAGTTATTGATACAATGTTGTCAGCCATGGCTACAAAGTAACAGTCTTGTCGCTACAGGGTCACAGCACAGAAAGAGAGAGAGAGGAGGATGCTGGAGGGACAAAATAAAGGCCTCCTCCTCCCCCGAACAAAAGAAAGCCAAGATGTGGCATCTGCTCTAGCTCGGTGGTTCTGTGAAGCCCTCCTGAGAGGTAGGGGAGCAACTGATTTTATTAACTTATTTTCTAACAGTCATGAGTTATGATACTACTTCAACCCCTAGACGGTGCCTTCAAAACAACCCTCTCTTGGGCCCTTTTCTCCAAACATCCCACCGTAGGGACGAATGTTCTCCTTGCACCCAGAACGTTCAAGTAAAAAATATTTATACATTTTATACTTTCTCTTTTTGTCTGCTAAAAATAGTATTGCAAATTTTGGCTTCTTTTGACATAAAAATCACAATTGTGTGCAAAACGCTTGCAATGAGGTGACTGATGGGACGCAAGCAGAGGCTACTCAGTCAGAATGCTTTCGATCCTGCATCCTTTTCCTTTTCTGGGACAACAAAACAAACAAAAGCAAACACCTTTGCCATTTCTGAAACACTGTATCAAGCCCTTCTTCCAGCAGCACAGGCCGGGCTGGCTGACATCACGCAGAACCACACAGCAGCACCATTCGAAGCAGTGGTTAAAGCTGAGATGTCACATGCTCACCGTTCCAATTCGGGATCCACAGCAAGCAGATCCTAACAGGCTCTCTTAAATTTTCAGCTGGTTGGTGGGCCATCTGCCCTTCCCACTTCACCTTTGGGGAACCCAAGCAGGGCACAATGGGGTGAGGCAGGGCAGGACAGGGGCAGCACTGGGCTTAGGAGGTTCCTGCTGTTGAACCAGGTAGCACCAGGCACCCCAGAGTCCCCTGGAGGGGACAGGCCCTGCCAGCTTGCCAGTCCCTTACAGGCCCTTCCTTCCACCTTCCTCTTGGTTCTAATCTGAATAAATGCCACACAGCTAGTTTTCCTGGAGGCCCAGACCTGCAGTCACACCATGCAGGACCCTTAGGGTCTCCTTTCGATTGCCTTTCACACACCGCTGCATCCACATTCAAGGGCAAAGTAAGACACCAAATCAGACGCTAGCTGAAGCAACTGGTACAGAAAACAAGACAGAATTCAAGTACTGAGTCAGCCAGGCAGGCAGGTAGCCCCTCCAAGCTCACAGTATCAGCCCTGTCTCTGGTCCCTTGCCCTGGACCCCGCTATGCTTGTCCCGGCTGCCTCAGGGACGGCTGTTTGCTCTGGGAGGGCAGAGGAGTGGTGGCTGGATTCAGCCCCACCCCAGCGGCTCCAACACAATCCAGTCCCAACTGTCCTCATGGCAAAGATGCTGATGTAGCAATAGTTTCTACAATAGACTCTACATAGTATATGCATATTGCTAGTAGTCAAGCTGGGAACAGAGGTGCAGACATCTGACGAATACTGAGAGGATCTCATCTATGGGGTCTGGACAAGCCAGGGACACGTGACAGGACAAGACAGGCCCGATTCTGGAATTAGTCATCTTGTAAACAAAGGAGGGGGGAATCTGGTTTTTAAAATTGGTTTTCCTTGGAAAAAAAAATAATCAAAAGATGCTAAGGCACTCTGGAAGGCCCCTCGGAGCCCAGGCCTGCCACCCGCCTGCCTTGCAGTACATTCAGGATGCAGAGGGAGTGCCCCTCCAGCAGGTACAGTCATTGGCCATGCATGTCTGCAAACGCTCCCCACCACGTCCACCACGGGACACATTAGTGCAAAACGCTCTGCCTGGCCCACCTGGGGCACAGGGAGAGCTCAGAATCCATTCACATTTAATTAATATTATTGAAGTTTTACCTATAGTTCTTGCCTTCCTTACCCAGAACAAAACAGATGGCAATTATAAACACTAAAGGACAGAGGTTGAGGACATTGTGCTAGCCCGAGCAGTGGTCAGGCATTCTGTGCGGCCACCGTCTCCTCCAATGGCCAGCGGCACCCTCCCCATGCTGGCCCAGGGAGGGGACCATGCCCATATTGGAGTGGAGGGATGAGAGAGAGCCCTTCTGCCACCAGCCAAAACAGGTGGGTCTGTCTCCCAAAGGTCCCCAGGGATGGTCAAATTAAAGTGCAAATTTGGGTGGGGAAAGCAGATAAAGGAATATTCCAGAGGCGAAGGGCACAGCCCCCCACCCCCCAATCCTGCCATACCCTCCACAGTTCTATGGTCTTCTCCCAGCACCAGGAGGGTTTGGTCCAAGTCACTAAACGGCTGGCTGGGGCTGCAAGCTACCTAGGACTAAGATGGGAATGGGAGAGGTGAGATCCATCTCCAGGTGGCTAGTTCCAGAGCTGGATACTAGCTAGCCTCCGTACTTACCCCAGGAGCAGGGAGAGGGGCTCAGGGCAGTTCCCACAGTGCCTCCTTCCCTGATTCTCCTTTCCCTTTCCCCAACCACAGGTCTTTCAGAAGAGGGGGAAGACATGCACTTATACAGTCAGCACAGTGCGTGGGCTACCTGGGAGGCCACTCCAAGGCAGGGCAGCGCCAGCAAAAATAATAAACTAAAGAGGGGGGGGCACAGAAGGACTAAACTGGACCTCAGGCTCTCCTACCATGGCCCTCCAGATGGGGAGAGGCTACCCAGTCTGTGGGCATACGGGGGGGGGGGGGGGAGTCATAGTGCAGCAAATTCAAGATGTTTAGAGGGATGGGAACACTAGACCTTTCTTTCAGGTTTGGAATCATGGGTGTCCTTGGGCATTTCAGGAGCTGCTAGCCTTTGCGGATGAGCAGGCAGTCCCTGGACACAAGTTCAAAAAGAGACACTTGGGTACGTGGCCTCAAGAGCATATCCCACACTTAGGAGCAGACACGAGCTACTCCTCAAAGCCCCTCCCTCAGGAACCACTCTCAGGATTCTCCAACTTTCTGGTCCCCAATGACATCCACACCTGCCTACTACCCCAGCCCAGGCCTATGCCTGCCAACAACACAGGCACCCACGGTGAGCAATAAGCCCACCCCGGGCAGCAGAGTCCTGCTAACTAGGCCTGACTTGTACACGACTAGCTGTTCTTTCCTGGGCCCCCTCTGCCTCCAGTGGGAGGCCAAGACGGAGGTCCATGGGTGTGTATTCACCCAAATCTGTGGTAGGCTGGGGATAGATAGAGACTTTAGTCCCTCACTGATTTTTTTTTTTTTTTTGCTATGTTGGGTCTGAAAGTTTCCAAACCACAAACAAAATAGATCTGAACTAAACAAAAAGAGCAAACAAGCAAAATCCCAGAGTGGCTAGGGAGGCAGAGGGTGGTGAGGGCAGCCATGGCCAGGGGCACGGAGACCCTGGGGGGGTCAGCAGGCCAGCCGCTGGGGTCTAGGTGGAGCTCAGTGAGGACATGGGTATGGGGAGAGAACACCTCGTCCTTCCCCCACTCCCAGGTGACCAGCCACAGCCACTGCTGCAGGGCCATCACTGGTTTCTGTGCACGCGCGCAAGCATACACATACACACAGACTCACTCTCTCTTACACACACACACAAAACACACAGACTCACTCTCTCTCTCTCTCTCTCTCTCTCTCTCTCTCTCTCTCTCTCACACACACACACACACACACACACACACACACACACTCTCTCTCTCTCTCTCTCTCTCTCTCTCTCTCATTCTCACACACACAGGTGGCTTCTTGGGAGGAAGGAAAACAAGAGAAATCTGGCCTCTGGAGGCCCAGCACTGCCCCACTGGGGGTCCTTATGGGTAAGAAATGGAGTGTCATGTCTGCCCCTCCACCCACAGGCCACTACTACCCCAGTTTCCGCTTTCACAGCAGGAGGAATAGGAAGGGTAGATGAGGCAGGGTCAGGGCCAGACATCAGGGACCTGGTGGCCTCTTCTACCTCCCCAAGAAGGGGGAGGGGAGCACTACCATGGGAGACTGAGCTGAGGAATATCAAAAAGTTGCCCTGGGACCTTCCTCCCAGAGAGCGGCCAGTGGCCTAAATGTTTACAGTATAATGAGTGTGTTTGTTTCCTTCATCCATTTTAAATACAGGCAGAATAAAAATCACATTTTTGTCAGGCAGCAGTAGCAGTTCAGTAGGTAAGTGGCTTGATCACATTTGTTTGTATTAGTAACGCATGCAAGCAGCTTTAGTACTCGGTCCCTTGTGAGTAGGCCTTTCCGGCCCCTTACAAGGTCCCTGCATAGGTGCCCTCTGGCCTTCTCGTTGCTGTGGCCACCGGTGTCTGAGGCCTGCTGGAGCTGGTGTTGCCCTGCTCAAAGGCCTGAGGGGGGCTCTGGCCATCAGCAGGCAGTGGCTCGGGGGCAGCCACCTCCTGGATAACCGAGCCTGCCCCATCCGCCTCCTCGCTAGCCTCGAAGGCAGGGTTGGCTGAGGAGCTCAGATCCACATTCACAGCATCAGTTCTCAGAGCCACGATGGTGGCGGCATCACTTCGTCGCTCAGCATAGATGCGCTGCTCGAACACCTGCGAAGCAGCCGGCGGGAACTCGGGGTCCAGGGGCAGGCTGGCGGCTGAGGCGCCCATGACGGTGCGGTACATCTCCACACCCTCGGGCAGCATGGACTTGATCTTCGGCAGCCAGCGCTTGCGCACACGGCGAGCATTGGTACACATGTCTGCCGCAATCACGTTCATCTCGCTCTCCTTGAAGCTGGGGGCGAAGTTCTGACAGTACACTGCAGGGAGAGGCGGAAGGACGTGTAAGAGTGGCCTCTCCCCTCACTGCTCGGCCCACTGCTGCCCAAGTGTCCACAGAAGTGAGGTGCCCAGGACTGGCCTGTCTGCACTCTAGGTTCCCACTGAGGCTCCCTCGATTTGAGCTTTGGGATGATGTCTATGACTAAGGTTAGTCAGCTTGGGTGCCCATCAGGTTTGGACCTGTGTCTAACTTCTCTGGTCTTCCCACCTTCACCTGCAAACCGGGACAAGTAGAAAGAGGGTCCTCCCCACATGAGGAGCTGGTTTGCCAATGCCTTGGTTTCAGACACAGCAAACAAAAAGGAAGGTGGGTGTGTCATCTTCAATTAAAACAAAAGCACTCCTCTGTTTCCTACCAGGAGCTAGAGACCAAGGTCAGGCCCAGGTCCCCACAGAGCAGGAAAAGGTCCCTGAGAGCCCAGCATCTTTGGGTCCTATTGTCACCTCCATTCCTCAAGACCGCAATTACCCACTGCTAAGACTCTTCCTCTAGAAAACAGAATTAGTATCACAAAGGGAATTTCTAAGCAAGACAATAAGACGTTTTTTTTCCCACAGGCGGCTGTGCTCTGGGCCAGTCTGTGTGTGTGTGTTGGGTTGCACGGCTTCTTCAGAGGGTACGGGGCTGGGCGGTGGCTTGCCACAGAGATGGACTGGGCTCCGCCCCACCACGCAGGAGCGGGAGGCAGAAGCCGGCCGAACAGATGGCAAAGGCTCAAAATAACCTCAACATGTAAATAAGGGGTTTTGTTCAAAAAGGAAAATTAGATCTATTTCACATATTAAAATAGTTTCGCAGCTGAATTCATCACACTTGGAAACCTACCAAGGACGTTAACACCTCGAGACGAGTTTTGCTTGCTGCTCTTTTCTCCCTCCTGGTCCCAGTCCCAGTGTTACAGGCCAAAGCAAGCATTCGAGACAGAAGCCCATGGCCCAGAATAACCCTGGGGCCCAACTTAGCCTGCCTCAGGTTGGGATCTCAATCCTAGATGGGATCCTGCAGGTTTCCAGACCTCACTGTGACCCGGTGCCACCCACTCACGTTTCACAGCATTCAGGACTCGGCTGTCCAGTGGCTTTCGGCTCGGGTCACTGGTGGACGAACGTATGCCAGTGCCACAGCTATTGGCCAGTGTGTTCCTGGAGGAGGGAATGAGAAAAAGAGGCAGGGTTGGTTCAGAAGTGACCTAAGGAATGGGGGCCTCCACCCACACACCATGTGAAAAAAGCCAACATCACCACACCGCCCCTGTGTCTCCCTTGAACAAGTGTGCATGTCTTCTGAGTCAAGGCCAATGTGGGGAGAAGGCTCAGCCTTTCTGTAAGGGAGAGTGGGCAACCTGAGCGACTAGCTCCGGCACTGGCCATGGGACACCCAGCGCCTCCTGAGTGTGCTGCTTCTCCTAGGGGAAGGGGGACACAGTCAGTCTTTCTTTAGGCTGAGCCCTGGCATAGAGGATGTGCTATCTTTCTGGAGCTTTTCCAGGGCATCTCCAGGCCAAATGTCCACATTAGTGTTAGGAATGAATGTTAACGTGAAAGCTCCAAGCTTTGATGACCAGAAGCTCACAGCTAGAGGAACCTCTAGAATCTTCTGCCGCCCCCTACACACCTACCTGTCAAAGAAGGTGGCCAGGAGCCTCCTCAGCAGGACCTTGTGCTTCACCCCTGCACACAGATGGCAGTTCATGAGCTGGCCACGTGTGATGTAGACCCCGGAGCCTAAAGCCAGCAAACATCAACGTATGAGGTCTTCAGCATTATAGACCAAACCTGGCCTCATGCCCTCTAAGGGGATGCTAGGGTCACAGAAGACTGCAGGGGAGCCTAAGGTGGGGCGGAAGGTGAAAAGGGGCCTCCAGAAAGAACTCTCATTTCTGCCCTGCTGGAGGACACTAGGGTTGGAGGATGCTAAGGCCAAGCTCTTCCCAACTTACATCATCAACTGAAATCTAGCAGGGCTGGGAACACTGTGACAAACCTATAGCTTCAATGTCTCCTAAACTCCCAGCTTCCCCTTTTCTCGTTTGTTTGTTTGTTTTTGTTTTATTTTCTCAAAACAGGGTTTCTCTCGTAACAGCTCTGTAGACCAGGTTGGCCTCAAACTCATAGAGATCTGCCTGTTTCTGCCTCCCAGTGCTGGGATTAAAGGTGTGCGCCACCACGCTGACTCATCTTTCTTTTTTGCTTTGCTCCCTTTCTGAGACAGAGTTTCTCTGTGCTGGCTGCTGGAACTCACTTGGTAGGCCAGGCTGATCTCTCTCTCTCTCTCGCTCTCTCTCTCGCTCTCTCTCTCGCTCTCTCTCTCGCTCTCTCTCTCGCTCTCTCTCTCGCTCTCTCTCTCGCTCGCTCGCTCTTTCCACCTGCCTCTGCCTCCAGCATGCTGGGACAATAGGCGTGCACCACCCACCATGTCTGGCTGCTCATCTTATTTCTGATGAAGCATGCAGTAGCTAAACGTTTTTGTTTCAAGACAAACTCTTACTGTATAGTTTAGGCTTGCCTCCAATTCTCAATTCCCCTGCTTCGGCCTCACAAGTACTTTGGTTACAGGTGTGCATACTGCACCTAGTTCCCAGATCTTCCCATCGGCTCTGTCTATTAGGTCTTGGCAGAAAGAAGAGCCTAGGTCGCTGGGCGGTGTTGGTGCAGGTCTTTAATCCCAGCACTCAGGAGGCAGAGGCAGGCGGATCTCTGTGAGTTTGGTGCCAGCCTGGTCTACAAGAGCTAGTTCCAGAACAGGCCCCAAAGCTACAGAGAAACCCTGTCTGGGGAACGGGGGTAGGAAAGGGGAAGAAGAGCTTAGATGAGGAAAGAAACCTGCAGTCACTTAAGGAACAATTCTACCCTCTTAAATGGCTTCTCAGCAGTCTGAGAGACTGTCTCTAGCTCCCAGAGAATTTATCATATCCCAGGACTTGGTTGGAGCACTCCCACATTGCCTACCGGAGAACTGGTAATAAAGTCTCTAAGGCAGTGGTTTCCAGGAGAGGGGACAACTGGACAGAATCGAGTGTTGCCCAGGATGTGGTAGTGGGGGGTGTCAGGGAGAAGCAAGAGATGGTGGCTCAGGCAGGACTGAGGAATCTGTCCAACTTGCTAGGGGCTTCCCAAGTAAACAAAAAGAGCAATTAAAGACCAGACACGGTGGCTCACACCTTTAATCCCATCACTCAGGAGACACCAGCAAGAGGATCTCTTATGAGTCGAAGCCAGCCTCAAGGCAATTACAGCAAGCAGTGTGGGGACCAATGGGGTGCCACCCACTTGGATCTTGTTGGATACTGCCTTACAACATGCAAGGACCCCAATGCTAAAGGGATGATGTTTCTGAAAAGGTGCTTTCCTTGAGGGCTTCTGGAGTCTACTCTGGACTGTGAGACACCATTCAGACAGACTGGACAGTGGGGTCGGAGGGACACCGGTAAACATGACCTCTTCTATCTGTGACCTAATTTAAAATACATCATGGATATAGCCCCTGCCAATCAGGAGCCTGGCCAGCTCAGGGAACTCAATTAAAATGCTAAATTAATTCAATTGAATAACTCCTCTTAATGACACATTCTTCTAAAAAGAAATCAAAAGAAATTTAAGATGTTCTTTTTTTCTTTCTTTTTGACTGATTGGTGATGAGTGAGTGCATTGTTCATAGCGCTGAGAAATAATGGCTAGGTCATTTGCATACAGTGACGATGATGGGCGGGGCCGCCTCACCTGCTACAAGCTCCAGTTTCTCTCCAGGGTCACCCTCCGAGTAGAGCTTCGGGTGGCAGCGGTACCCGATCTGGCTGATGAGGCTGGCAGGCAGCGCTACCAGGTCGCGACGGATGAGGACACAGGAGCGACTTTCCAGGGGCACGGGCTCTGGCTTCTCTTGTACTAAGGCAAAGAACTAATCCAATTAGGTGGGAGTCTGCGGGTGAACCTGGGTTGGTCTGTACCTGCCTACCACATCCCCCAAGGCCCAGGTTAGAAACACTCTATCAGTCTGGGGCTAACCTAAACCCAGGGCAGCCAGCACTCCACATTATACAAGCAGTGTGCCCACCTCCAATCCAGCCCTGGCCTGCAATGATGCCTCCTGATAGCATGAACGGGAAGACAGCCAGTGAGAAATGCCTGCCTAGGCCTGGCAACAGGCTGCAGAGGGTGAGAGGTGGTTCCCACAGTGTCTACCCAGTTGGCTATTGGTTAGGTGGGAAGGAGGGCTGGGAGGGGGGGCATAGGGCATGTTCTGGAAGCAGGATACAGACAACCTGACCAGAAGAGACCTTGAAGCTGCAGGCGGAGTTTGAACTCAGCAGTCCGCACCTTTCAGAGAGTAAGGCTGCCAGGAAAACCCATGGAAGACACAGGCAGGGAGGGAAACAGAACAGGACCTCAGGCTCTCTTCAGAGTAGCTTCATGCAAGAGGTAACCAGACTCGACTAGTTCTACTTGGCAGGTGAGCGGATGAGTGTCTTAGCACATTCGGGGACACGGCCTCTTGGACTATTTTGGCTTGGCACAAGGAAGTGCTCCTAAATATTTGTCAAAAGCAAAGACACGCCAGGCGGTGGTGGCGCACGCCTTTAATCCCAGCACTCGGGAGGCAGAGGCAGGCAGGCGGATCTCTGTGAGTTCAAGACCAGCCTGGTCTACAAGAGCTAGTTCCAGGACAGGCTCCAAAGCCACAGAGAAACCCTGTCTCGAAAAAAAAAAAAAAAGAAAGAAAGCAAAGACAGCAGTCCGGCATCCCTGTTGTCTGGGGATGTTCTGGCAAACCATGTCTGGAACAGGCAGCTCTGAGGCTGCACCCATGATGCAGGTCCACAGGTGAGTGCAGGACACCAGTTAGCCAGCATCAGCCTCCAACAGGCAGGAAGAACAGTCTCTTACAAGTCACAGAGGGCTCGGGCCAAGGCTTCTTATGAAGGACTACTTGCTGGGCACCCTATGCTACAAGACATAGAAGGCCTGGTGGTCCTAACCCCAATCCTGCAGTCTGTCTCAGTTCCTCCATTTCCCCACTGCCTTTCCAGCCCCCTTTCCCAGAAGGCCTTGCACTTGGGCTAGTCTTTTGGCTAATCCTTGGTCCGTGTTCCCATAGGCCACAGAGACTGGCATTAACACGTACTCCACCTTGCTCAGAGAGAGGCCACAGGTGCCATATTACTCTCTCCCATGTTCCCAGCACACAGGTTAGGTCCTTAGAGGGCCACCTGTTCCCAGCCAGCTGTTCTCTGATGTGTGTTTCTATATTTGTGTATGTATGTATTTGTGTATGTGTGTGTCTGTGTGCATTTATGCATGCGTGCTTGTGTATCTGAGTGTATCTATGAATGTATAAGTCTGTATCTGTGTCTGTGTGGTGCAGGCAGGACTTGGCCCTAAGACAGCTAGAATCTGTTGGCCCCACAGGCTTAGAGCCTGGCAGGCTCAATGCAGGTGGCTCAGACTTCGACCTTGCCCTGAGACAGCTCCAAGATCAGACAGACACAGGTACACCTGGTTGCTCCAGATGGGCTAGCTTCCTGTCCCTCTTCACAATAACCACTCGGTAGGGACGCTCAGTGCTTCTCAGCAGGGGCCACTGTGCAGGGGCCCCATGAGGACAGATGGCACAGGAAGGATGTACAAGTCATTTTGACACACTGTTCCTGAGGGAGATGTTGGGACATCCATCCCTAAAGGCCAACATCTGGGTTCTGAAGTGACCACCCACACCCTAAGGGTTCGAGAACAGAAGACATGGTGGGAAGCCTATGTGAGACTCAACCCTGTCCCCAGCATCTGGAGCTGCAGAGCAGAGTCTCCAGGATGCCTCAGGCCCGCTGCTGCAGCTCCGGATAGCGTCTCCACCTGCGTCTGAGGAAGTCTCAGAGCCGGCAGACAGTCAGTGAGGACAAAAGCCAGAAAAATTGAAGTTGCTGAGAGGCAGACCCCTGCCTGGTACCAACTGCTGGTCAGGCTGGCCAGGTGGCATTTCCCAACCAGCGGAGGAGAATCGTTACAGCCCGGAATTACCCAGAGACTGAGGGAACACATCAAACAATCCGGATGGTATTTTAAAACATAATTATCCGCCCCCCGCCCCCCGCCCGCTGTGATTACACATGCAAACGAGCAGCGCTGTGCGTGGCATTTACATAAAGAGTGTTCACCAACAGAAATAATTCTCCGTCCTCAGCCAGCGCTCTCTCGAGATGTTTTTCTCAACAGCAGAAGTTGTTTGCGCTCCACATGCACACCCTCCCCAGCCCGGCTCCCCAAGAGCCAGAGACTGTCAGCCCAGAGCCCCAAAAAACCTCTTCTATTTCTGCCCTGCCAAGTGCTGGATGCTGTCGTCTCTAAAAATACACGAAACCGAGCCTCAGCTCATTGGCGAAGGTACTCTGAACTCCTTCGGGTGCCTCCGCCCCTGCCCCAGGTCCCCACGGGGTGGCTTTGGTCACCACTCAGGCTACAGCTAGGTGGTTAAGGGAAACTCCAGAGACTCACTCCCAGAGGAGATTGGACCTTCATTCCCAGGAGACCTCAATGGGCACTGAGTCCGGGCTGGTACTTGTTCCAGGTGTGCTGGGACTCCAACATCCCTGTTCGCCCCACTCCCTACCCCCACACGGAGGATTGTGAGCTGAGGAGAGAGCCTGTGATGACATGAAATTCCCTGCATCCTGATCTCCGGTACCAGGAGACTTAAGTCTCCTATCATGCGGGACTGGTCCCAGTGGTATCAATGTCACTTTCCCATTCCCCAGACCAAGTGACAAGGTTCTGGTTTCTAGGGCTGAGCATCCTAAGGAGAGCATGCTGAGGCATAGTTAGCGACCTCAATGAAGAGCTGACTAAACACTGAAGTGTAGCCTTCCTGGTCACAGCAGGAAGACCTCCTTTCCCCAGGACCATTCACCCACCCCCTTTAGGTCACACCACAGAAGCCAATTGGATACTAGTGGTCACATGATATGTGGCTTACATTCCAGGGCTCTTAACATGGTCACCCAGGAGGCCTGCTAAATCTCTGAGGCCCAGAGGCACCAAGTCTGGGTGGTAGACACGTAGGGCGCCCCAATTGTCCAAGAAGGGCATAGAAGGTCAAACCTGTAGGATTTCACTTTTGTGAGGTTCCCAGGTGTCAAGCCATATGAAACCAAGAGCTAAAATATTTTGAGTGGGGAATACACATCAGTTTGGGAAGCTGTCAGAAGTTCTATGGATAGGACGTTAGTGATGGCAGAACAATGTGCATATGTTAATGTCACCGAACAGCACACTGAAAATGACTACAAAATACTACCTTATTATAAGGTATAAGCACATTTAAAAGAGGAAGAGGCTGGGCTTTGTGGCTCAGGCCTAGAATCCTAGCACTAAGCAGACACGAAGATCAGAGTTCAAGGTCATCCTCCTGAGACCCTGTCTAAGAAACAAAGCAAAACAACAACAAAAACAAGGAAAATAAGCACTTTGGGTGTAGCTTAGTGATCGACCACATTCAGCTGGGATGAGGCCCTGCGAAGGAGAGAGCAGGAGAGGGGGAGGGCAGATCCCACAGTCTGTTTCCCTCCCAGGGGTCTGCCCCCAGGAGACTGCCCAGCAGTAGCTCCCCTACTGTTCACTGATACCCTTGGGGTGAAGCATGCCAACAGCCCCATTTCTGGGAACTCCATCAAGAAGTCCCAAGCGATATAAACAGCTGCCAGTGGGTCAGAGCTGCACAGAGGCCTACCTACTTCCTACTTCACAGACTAGTTGTACACACCACCCCCTCAAAATACAGAATCAGAAAACGAACCCTAGTTCTTAATTGTGAGTCGAAAAAATAATGAGCCCATCATGAGAGAAAAATGCCACTTGCACTGGAAGACTCCTGGTAATGCTGAAGTCATCGAGACCACACAGGATGGACGGACAGACAGACGCTCATCCCAGAGCTGCCACAGGTGATCTGCACAAGCACACTCTGTTGGCTTACACTGGTGTGAGCCAGTCAGCAGAGCTGGCTGACTTTTAGACCCTTTACAGTCACCACGCACCAAAACCAGGGCCACTCTCATTCGGACCCTCACTCCTGACGCAGAAGTGATCCTGGAGACTTTTAGAAGTAAACAGCAAGAAAAACCTGTTCTTGGATTTGGGTAAGAGTTCTGACATGATCCCGACAGCACAAACCCTGAAACAAAGTTCTTCAAAGTGGAAAAAAACAGCAAACACTTATGTGAAAGTAACAAAATAAGTTGGCTACGGGTGGGAAGGACAAAGAAAACCCTCTCAAAACTCAACTTTTAAAAACAACAGCAGCAGCAAAATGAGGGCTGGAGAGATGGTTCAGTGTTAAGAGCACTGACTGGCTGCTCTTCTAGAGTTCCCAAGTTCAATTCCCAGCACACATAGAGGCTCACAACTGTAGCCCCATGAGTTCCAAGGCCCCCGTCTGGTGTGCAGATGTACATACAGACAAAAGTGCCCGCACGCATAAATAAATAAATCTTTAAGAATAAACCAACGGAGCGTCTGTTTAAAACACGGGCAGACATGGAGAAGATTTATGGATGAGAATGTGCACTGGTAAAGTGCTTGCTCAACATTCAGCCAAGAAACGAAACTGAAGCCAGGTAATGGTGGCGCACGCCTTTAACCCCAGCACTGGGGAGGCAGAGACAGGTGGATCTGTGAGTTCGAGGCCAGCCTGGTCTACAAGAGCTAGTTCCAGGACAGACTCCAAGGCTACAGAGAAACCCTGTCTCCAAAAACTATTAAACAAAAAAAGAAATGAAACCGAAACCACAATAGAATATCATCCTGTTCTTTGAAGTCAGGACCTAGAAACAGTTACGAGGTGGAACATGGCGCCCCTGCGTTGTCAGTGAGAGCGCGAATGAGAGCTACCTTGAAGAGCAGTCCCATGGCTTGGCACGAGTCAGAGTCTGGGAGTGAAGGGGTCACACTCATAAAGGACATCCACCTGAACGCGGTAGCCTTGTGTCTTAAGACCAGGTTTATAGGGATGAAGAGCAGGAAGTTTGGAGGAGGTGAGCAGACACTAGACCTCGGTGATTGATGGCTGGAAATCAGGGTGTGGGAGGTACTACCTGTGCACCCAGACAAAAGAAACAACCCCACATATGCCCTGATCTTCCACAGAGGATTGTGCCTCACCCCCACCAAACACACTTCCTGCCTAACACCACCCAGGCCTGACTCAGGAACTTCCTGATGGCCAGGGCCTAGACCGGCTGAATGTCTGTAAGGTCTCCTTCCTCTGGCTGCTGAGGGTGGGCTCTATGACTCTACTGGCTCTGCTGGCAGGCCCAGCCAGCTGTACACTCAGCACCACTGGCTAGTCGGTAGCCTGTCATCCTGTAAGGGCCCCACACACTCGGGCTTCACCAATACAGGCTTTTCCTGAAGCTGTGTCGCCTCCACAGCTTCCGGAGGAGCCTTGCAAAAAGGGAGTAAATAATAAACTCTAATTGCCAGGAGGGGCTCCCTGCGACAACGGTCAGGCATGCCCCCAACATTACCTGGACATACCCATTTCACAGATGCCAAAATGTGGGCCAAATCCATCCCAGATCCAAGGTAAATATGGCAAGTTGGATACACAAGAACACAAGCTGGGTAGGGAAACCCAGAAAGGACAGCGGATGTGGGACCAGGGGATGTACACATATTCATGGCTGATGTGGGCTCCTAGGGGTAGGACAGAGGGGCCTGTGGTCTCTGGACTCACTATGTTCTGCTGCCAGAGAGACTTAAGCAGTGAGGGTACACACTCAACAGTACCCACAAGGGGTGTCATGTCAGACCCAGTGACCAGACTTCTGGATCTAAATAGCCTTCTGGGCTCTGTTTTGAAGACCACTGTGGTTCCCATGAGTGACCTGGTTCCCCCCATGTTTATTGGCTGGTGTAGCCTTCATATCCATGGTCCCGGCCAATGTTCCCCCTGAGAGCCAAGCTTGCCCATTCCTTCTTGCTAGCCTGCTATGAATTTTTCCACTGCACCCAATGACACCTCAGAGACACACAATACCTCACACAGGACAGGATGTGTCTTCCTTAACGAGTGGCACAGAGAGAACAGGCCATGGTCACACAAAGGGCATAGACCAAAGTAAAGATTTCTCTGTGTGGCGGTAACCCTAAGACACTGAATGAGTTAAAGCCAGGCACAGGGTTTAGCTAATACCTCACACCTTGAGCTTGGGAAAACACCTAGAATGGGGTACCTATGGGTGCCCCAGGGAACAGATCAGGAAGCAAGTAATTCACCCCAGAGACCTTGCTTCAGCTACAGAGCCACCAGGGCAAGAACTTCTTTGTAGAGAGCAACTGTAAGATATGTGTTTAAAAAAGGGGGGGGGGGGGGTCTGCAGTGGCCAGGATTAGGACTGGGACTCCAGGGAGGACAGAGCACGGTGGGGCGCGAGGGACAGGGTAGGGAGACTTGGTGAGGCTCAGGACTCAGGGGTGGAATTCTGAGCACCATGCTACAGTATCCTTGGGTGTCTCTGTAGAATACTAAACAGCAAGTATGCAGGACAAGACTCCGAAAAACAACAGCCAAGACACGGCTTGGTGGTTTCTGTCCTGGGAGGCAGACTAGATCTCAGAGCCTGCCAAGGCAGTTCCAGCTTCCAGAACAGCTATGATTGAGCCTGGGGCTCAGAACACAGCGTGTGCTGGGCCCACCCAGGGCCTCTCACCACAGTCTGGGAGGACCAGTGCCCAGGCCCTCCTTGGAACAGCTGTTCGGGCTTCTAAAATGTTTTTAAGTAATGCCCAGCTATCAAGGAAACAATACTAGGAAGACCAGAAAACAGCAGCAAAACTATTAGACACAGACCAAATGAGAAAAAAAAACAAATCGATTTACAAAAAGACATTAGATCTGACAATTAGCAGATGCAGACTTTAAGATCTCTGCTGTGAATGTGGGAGGGAGTGGGGAATAAAACTGGAAGCCTCAAAGAAAACCAGAATCAATAAGGAAATAAAAGACGGCAGTAACTAAAACCCTGAATCCAGAAGGGTGATTTGGGGGAAGAATTACACAGAGCAGATAAGATTCGTGAACTAGAAAATAATTCAATGCGTAACACTCAGATGTAGGAAGGAAACAAAAGCAGCAGAGAACAGCGGCTGAAGAGGTCGGTGGTCAAGAGCACACAGGACATTGCTTCGGTTTCCACACCCACCTGGCAGCCCACAACCCTCTGTAACTCCAGTTCCGGGGGCACCTTCTTCTGGCCTCCACAGGCACTGCATACACGTGGTGCACAGACATTCATGCAGGCAAAACACTCATACGTATAAAATAAACAATTTTTAATCTTAAAAAAAAAAAGACAGAAACTAGAATAGGAGACACATGGAGAGCCTGGGCCTCAGGAGCAGGCGGCACTGGCAGCAATCGCGCTCCAGAGGGAAGAAGGAAAGAAGACCACTGTGTTCAAGACAAGTACAAGAGAGCCAACAGCGGTTGGAAGACAACAAGCCCCTAGGAGGAAAGTGGCCCTGGGCAGGTCTCTGCCCCCCGTGTGCTGGGATTAAGGGCGTGCACAACAACAAGCTGCTCACAGGATTAAGACACACCAGGGCAGCGGCAGAGCAACAGGTGTGGGAGGCTCCTGGGCAGAAATGCTTTGTGATGCAAGTCAGGTGGTAAAAGCCCCAAAGTTTGTAAAACACTAATGCAAAGATGCTGAAGTCATTTGCCTTCAGAAGGACACCATAAAAACACACAGGTCTTATTCACAGAAAACAGGACACTCGATTAATGCAAAAGAGTAGGAAAAGAAAAAAAAAGAAGGAAGGAAGGAAGGCACAGCAGGGGTCAGGGTCGGAAGGAACTAAACCCTAACAAGCAGGCTGTTTACAGGAAATGCGAATGGGCCCAGCACTCTAACAACTCAAACCTAGGAGCTGGGGTACTGACTGACCCTGTGGGTTCCAGCCACCCAGAAGATGGAGGGGAAAGGATGGCCGGCCTGGGCATCCCAGGAATGCCTGTGTAACACAGTGAGACCCTGAGATAAAAGGTAGCTTGAAAACAAGAGGCAGGTACAGGCACACAGCACATAGAAGAGAGCTGGGTACCATGTAAACGTCAGATCAGAAGGCATCAGTGAAAAGAAACACTGCCGTTTTACAGGAAAACAAGCCTGGATTAACATGCACCCAGTACAGCCAGCAAGACGGCGGCAGGAACTCAAGAGTCACACACTGCCTCTGTGCCCGCCCAAGACCAGGCCGACCTGGAAGAACTCCCAGCTCTGCCTTGAGCCTGGGTGCAGCTTATAAGGCAGGCCATGCAACCGCCTCTCAGCACATTTGGAACTAAGTAGGGCAGCAGGCAAGGCTCCACAGACTCCAGAGAGAGAAGGAGGAGGGCAGAGTGCACTCCAGGACCACACAGGACTCAGATGGCTAAGATGAATCTAATTCTGAACGCGCCTGAAAAATCAAGCAAGGTCATAAACCCAAGAGCCATGGAAGCAGGGGTCATGTATCCGAAAAGATATGTATGGATAAAGACAACAGAGCACAGCAGAATATGCTGTGGTAAGGATCTGGCACCATGTGGAGCCCCCGCTGGCATTCAGGGTAGTGTGGGAGCACCGGGCTCCACCCCAAAGCAGGATAGCTCGCTCACAGGCCTAACAATATGGAGATGATTTTATTTTATTATTTATTGTGGGGCTTAAAATTTTTAAATTGTTTGATATGCGTTTTGCCAACATCTATGTCAGTGCATCATGTCAATGCCTGGACCCCTGGAGCTGGAATTATTGATGACTGTGAGCTACCATGTGGATTTGGGGAATTGAACCTGGGTCCTCTAGAATACCCATGTGCTTAACCATTGAGCCACCTTTCTAGCCCCTAATTGTTGGCTTTGTAAACTGATACTAAAACATACATAATGTAGCAAGCCAGACATAGAAGTACATGCCTTTAATTCCAACAGGTAAATGGATCTTTGGGAGATCCAGGCCAGCCTGATTTACATAGTGAGTTCCAGATAAGTTAAAACTAAACAGTGAGATCCATCCTATCATATGCAGGGCTCATGAGATGACCGAGTGGGTAAAGGTGCCTGCTGCCAAGATGGACAACCCGAGTTTGATCCCCAACATCTACAGGTTGTCTTCTGATCTCTACACATGAGCCATGGCACATGCACAACCCCTGCCCCGTGCCCTCCTCACATTAGAAGAGACACCAATACAAAAAGGTTAGGCTAAAAACAGATTCTGTGCAGGGGAGAGTTCAAGGAGAGCTGAGTAACTAATGGCCACCCATGGTCTCTGCATGGTGTGTCCACAGACTATGGGACAGACACAGTAATAGGACTGTCACAGACATTAAGCTCTTGAGAGCACATGGAACTTCATTCCAATAAAAGTGAACATAGATGTCGCTGGGAAGTCTATTAAAAGATTCAATTTATGCTGGGCGGTGGTGGCGCACGCCTTTAATCCCAGCACTTGGGAGGTAGAGGCAGGTGGATTTCTGTGAGTTCAAGGCCAGCCTGGTCTATAGAGCTAGTTCTACAGCCAGCACTACACAAAGAAACCCTGTCTCAAAACAACAACAACAACAAAAATATATAATAAAAACACAACTTACCAAAACTGACACAGAAAGTAGAAACTGAGTTGTCCTGTTGCAAAGACAATTCGTCTGGATACCCACCTCCCTGTGAAGGGTGCGGTGGCTCTACACACCTCTTCTGGATGTCTAATCAAACGCATTAGAGAAAAAAGTAATCCTTGACAGCAAACCCAGAGTGGAGCTTCATGGGAAAGCAAGGGGCAATCTCACTCCTGCAAAAGAGTCTCAAAGGTCTCTGAAATATTGGCAGCAGGGGTAATGACTCCCACCTGTAATTTCAGCACTGTTTCCTGTCTGCCATAACGTCAAATGTCCCTTCCTGCCATGATGGACCCATCCCGTGAACCCGTGAGCTAAGTGGATTCCTCCCCTTTAAAGCCACACAAGTTGTCACAACCTAAATATAACTAACACAGAGGGATCTGTGTGGGCAAAGTGCCACCTTCCTATTGCTAACACTCTTTGTGGTTGTTACAGTTTTTGTTTCTTTGAGACAAAGTCTCACTGTTTAGCCCTAGTTGGCCTGAATTTACTATGCAGACCAGGCTGGCTTTGAATTCACAGAGATCCACCTGCTTCTTCCTTCCAGGAGATGAAATTAAGAAATGTGCCTCTATACCTATCTTACTGTCTTTTTTTATAGTGTAGGGATTTTTATTATATTAAAAACTCTTATGCGTATGAGTGTTTGTCTATATGAGCACTATGTACACACCTGGGGGCACAGGGTGTGGGGTCCCCTGGAACTGTAGTCACAGACGATTGTGAACCACCATGTGTGGACTTGAAACCCAACCTGGGTCTGCTAGAAGGGCAGCAAGGTCACCGATTGCCGAGCCATCTTTCCACCCCCTTGTTTTGGTGAGCAGGTCTCACTCTGTAGCTCAGGTTGGTCTTGAATTTGAGTGAGACCCCACAGCTAGGGTGATTTCATCCCAGGAATACAAAATTAACAGTACAAGGCAAGCCATGGCATTGCACGCCTTTAATCTCCTCCTGGGGGAAGAGGCAGGCAGATCCCTGTGAGTTCGAGGCCAGCTTGGTTTACATCGCAGGACAGCTAGGAGTTGTGTGGTGAAACCCTGCCTCAAAAACAATAAAGTAAATAAATTAACAAAACACAGGAGGAAACACACACACAGCTGTGATCTCTGTAAAGATGCCTCATCCACGGAAGCTGCGTACAGGACAGCGGTTCCTTAAGATCGCACTACCTGGTGACACAGTCTGACCTTCATTTTGCAATGTGCCCTCTAGGATGCTCAGGATCTAAGGTTGCCCAGTGCAGGCCAGCATTAAGCAGTGTGATGGTCTGAATGAGAATGTTCCCCAGGTGCAAGTATTTGAACACTTCAGTCTCCAGTTGGTGGCCTTGCTGGAAGTCCATCACAGGGGGGCAGGCTTTAAGGCTCTGTAGCTTTGCCACACTTCCAGTTTGCTCTTTCAGCTTCTACATGCTTGTGGTTGAAAATGTGAACTCTTTGTTTCCTGTTCTCATGGCCACCTGCTGCCTGCCACGCTCACCCCCAAGCCCTGCTATAATAGGGTCTATCTCTGGAACTGTAAGTCCACCTTAGAATCCTTCCACCTTAAGCTACCATGGTATCTTATCGCAACCACAGAAAACTAAGACAATGAATGGCGAGAGGCTATGGTAAGGGAAAACAAAAAGCTTTCGTCAATTTTCAACTTTTTCGGGGGAAAAAACCTTAAGTCAAGGGGGGAAAAAGAAATAGCCTTAATTTGATAAAAAAAAAAAAACAAAACAGCAAAACCACAGCAAGCCTAGAACGGCACCGCACAATGGGTCTGATGTATCAAAAGCTTTTCCTGAATTGAGGAACGAGAAGGAACAAGAAATCCCAGCTAGGGCTGGAGAGATGGCTCAGAGGTTAAAAGCATTGCCTGCTCTTCCAAAGGTCTTGAGTTCAATTCCCAGCAACCACATGGTGGCTCACAACCATCTGTAATGGGGTCTGGTGCCCTCTTCTGGCCTGCAGGCATACACACAGACAGAATATTGTATACATAATAAATAAATAAATATTTTAAAAAAAAAAGAAATCCCAGCTAATGCTAAGAGGCAAGAAAAGGAACACACAGGTTATCACTAGAAATAAAATCATTAGTCAGGCGGTGGTGACGCACGTCTTTAATCCCAGCACTCGGGAGGCAGAGGCAGGTGGATCTCTGTGAGTTTGAGGCCAGACTGGTCTACAAGAGCTAGAGAGAAACCCTGTCTTGAAAACCAAAACAAAACAACAAAAAAGAAATAAAATGATGGGCTGGAGCTGGGGCTCAGATGGCTGAGGGCTTGCTTAGATCTCTATCACCACGTAAATCAGGTGTGTGTCTGAAATACCAACAGGTGTAGGAGAATCACAAGTTCAAGGTCAACCTCAGCTTCACTGTGAGTTCAAGTTTACATGGTAAAAAAGGGTTAATAAAGGAAGAAAAGAAACAATAAGGAAAACAGCAAGCTAAATGTGGTACCATATACCTGTAATTACCAGAGTTGGGAGGTTGGGGCAGAAGGATCACAAGTTAGCTAGCCTGGGATATACACTGAATACTTGACTTTAGAAAGATTAAATAAAGTAAATAAATACATAAACAAGTAAATTTGTGTGTGGCTCAGTGATGGAGTTCTTGCCTATAATCCTGAGGCCCTGGATTGGAGGGAGAGGAAGGAAGGGGGGGCAGGCAGGAATGAGTCAGGCTTAGCAGAGGACATGATTATATACAGACAACCCAAAAGACACTTAGTGCAGGTAAACCAGCAGAGTAAATCAGAAAATGTGTCACCCGATTTGTCTCTATATATTAGAGAGAGCAACACACAACTACAGAGAAGCTTAAACATCATGTAATCAAAACAAGAAATGGATTTCCAGGAATAAATGTAATGGAGGATTGCGCAGCACTCTGAGAAAAACTGGGACATCAGATGGCCACAGCTGGATGGAAGGAGTCTATGCGATCCGCAGTCCAGGCTGCCCTTGCGAGAGGCAGTTGGCACCTTGATGTAACAGTACTTGAAAATGAGGCCAAGGTCAGGCCAAGGTCAAGAGTGAAGGGAACAAAAAGCCTGAACTAAGTCCCTACAGTTCACAGAGACCTTACCAGGCACTAATGGAGGGGACACTGGCATGGGGCGGTGTGTAAGTAAAATGTCCCTCTCAATAGTAAGTGACAAAGTGGCAGGGAAAGTGTGAACCCAGAACCCAGGGCCAGGCCACACTCAAGGAATGCTCCTTTAAGAAGTAACTTAGAGGCCAGGCTTAGTGGCCTTTAAATTCCAGCACTCAGGGTAGATAGAGCAGGAGGATTTCTGTAGGTTTGAGGCCAGCATGGTCTACACAGTGAGTTCTAGGAGAGAGGAAACCCCATCATTAGGAGGATGTGACAGACAGATAGACAGACAGACAGAAGGCTTTGGAAACAACAGCTCCAATTCATGAGTTCATTGTTCATCTCCCACCCCTCCCCTAGGGTCTCACCATATTCCCAGGCTGGTCTGATTGCTAAAAGGGGAGACAGACAAGACAGACAGATGACAGACAAATAGAACACTATTATTGAGTAAGCTCAACAGTAATGAATAAACCCAGCCCCAAGATCTTCATTTCTAGATATTCCTTGAGTATGGCTCAGTGGGCACACCACTTAAGAGTTACAGGAAGAGCTGGGTGGTGGTGGCGCATGCCTTTAATCCCAGCGCTTGGGAGGCAGAAGCAGGCAGGATCTCTGTGAGTTCGAGGCCAGCCTGGACTACAAGAGCTAGTTCCAGGACAGGTTCCAAAGCTACAGAGAAACTCTGTCTCGAAAAACCAAAGAGTTACAAGAAGAAAAGAGGGAGGAAAGGAAGAGGGAATGGAGAGAGAGAAAAAAAACAGAGAAACAGAGAAGAAAGGAGGAAGAAAGGGAAACTGATCCTCACTGAAAGTTAAAAACAACTAATTCTGGGATAGCTATCAGGAGGGATAAAATGAACCTGGAATGTTCTTACTGAATATAAAGTAGTAAGAAAATGCTTTTAAAAAATATGGTAAACAGCCAGGCATGTTAGTTCCTGCCTTTAGTTCTATCACTATCTCAGAAGGCAGAGACAAGCTGATCTCCAGGCCAGCCAGGACTACACAGGGAAACCCTGTCTTAAACCCCCCCCCCACACACACACACAATAGAAATGTGTATGGATAAATCACAGCAACAGTTGAAGGAAGAGAATAATCAGCAGGCAATGTCAGTAGGAAAAAAACTCTACCATACCGGCTGCTGGCTACAACTTTAGGTGTTGTGGTGTTAGCAGTCACTCCTGCAACAAAGAAAAGCAACCCGTGCCCAACACCACCACAAAAAGTGAGGCTGCCTACACACGGGAGACCTGCTGTGTCCTCAAGCAGGGACACTGGCTTCACCTGGCATAGCCCTTCTCAAAACTACCCTAGGCAGTGTCAAAAATGTCAATAGCCCTGTTAAACTGGTGTTTGAACCCCCTACTCACCAGGACAGACGTGAAGGCAGAGCAGCAGGACTCTGTGGAACTGCAGAGTCCTGGCCCACCCTGGAGGATGGTGCCTGGTAGACAGACTGTGAAGCCAGCCGGGACTGACGTGATAACCTGGTGATGCTGATGCCTCTGTGTGTGTGTGTGTGTGTGTGTGTGTGTGTGTGTGTGTGTGTGTGCGCGCGCGCACGCGCACGTGCGGGTGCTGCACCTGCAGACCCAAGGCCAGACCACAGAGCCGGAGGACAGAAAGCTCGACAGACGTGCTGACCGTGGAAGGAGACTGTGTGAGGCATGGTGTCTGTAACTCACACAGAATGCTTTGGAAAAACTACATGTGCAGTGAGAAGAACGAGGGGACACACGTGACAAATGGGGGCTGCGACCTGCAACCGCACAAAGGGCACAGCCGTGCGAAGGGCGTAAGGATGCAGCTCTGAGACCTCATCTTAAAACTTTTAGGCAAGTTTAAAATAACTTCAAATTAAAGCACTTTTATTCTTTAAACATGAGAGGGTATCATATTAAGGCGGAAGGTTCTTCAAACAGTACATAAAAGCTGTGGTTGATTTTGAAATTTTAACTAACTTTGTATCAAAATTACATTTTGTGGGTGCAGCTCAATGAGAAAGTGCTCGCTTATTAGCACGTGTGAGACCCTGGGTTCCTAACACTGGAAACAGAGAAAAGAGGGAGAAAAGGGAAGGGAAGGGAAAGGAAGAGAAGGGAAGGGAGGGGAGGGGAGGAATTGAAGAGCATAGGGTTTTTTTTTGTTTGTTTGTTTGTTTTTGTTTTTGTTTTCGAGACAGGGTTTCCCTGTGGCTTTGGAGCCTGTCCTGGAACTAGCTCTGTAGACCACGCTGGTCTCGAACTCACAGAGATCCGCCTGCTTCTGCCTCCCGAGTGCTGGGATTAAAGGCGTGCGCCACCATCGCCCGGCTAAGAGCACAGGTTTATAACATGCATGTCTGAAAGGCTGGGAATGGCAGCACATGCCTGAAATCCCAAGCACTTAGGGGGTAAAGGCAGGAGGATCAGGAGTTCAAGGGCATCCTTGCCTGTATAGGAAGTTTGAGGTCAGCCTAAGCTACAAGAGACCCCATCAGAAACCATCCAACCAATCAATGAACATATACACAACAAATGTCTGATGAAAGATGCTAGGCCAGCAAAACATGGTGGTCATGCCTTCCACACCAGTAGAAGCAAGCAGGTCTCTGTGAGTTAGAGGCCAGCCTGGTCTACATAGCGAGTTCCAGGACAGGAAGGGATACATGGTGAGACCCATCTTAGGAAGAAAAGGAAAGAAAAAAGGAAAGAAAGCTGACACAGACGTTGGGAAATAAATGAAAATTGGGTTCTAGGCCAACCTGAAGTGAAAGTCTACCTCAACAATAACAAAAAAGGGGGGACAAAATATTTAATATCCACTTCCCAAATTACCCAAATTATGCTTGGCTGCTGAAAATGTGATACCCCGAAGAGACTCCGCATGTCACAGACGCCCAACACCTACAAAGTCTAGTATCCACTTAAAACTGAAAGTTGTAGCCAGCGGTAGTGGTAAAGGCCTTTAATCCCAGCCCTTGGGAGGCAGTGGCAGGTGAATCTCTGAGTTCTGAGGCCAACCGGATCACAGAGTGAGTTCAAGGACAGTCAGGCTACACAGTGAAACCCTGTCTCAAAACCAAAACAAAGCCAACAAAAAATGGTGTAGAGAACCACAGAAAGGAGAAATCCACCAATGAGAGCTAAGCCAGGAGTGGCAAGATGCTGACATTTGCAGACGTGGGTTTAACTGCTTAGGCTAAGCAGGACCAGTGCACTAGAAACAAAAGAGGGAGGCATTCCAGAGGATAAGATGGAGCTGTAGACACGAAGACCCATGGGCATGAGTAACTAATCTTACCTAAAGGCTAGAAGGAAAAAAAATCTAAATAGTTAATAAATGAGCAAACAGGGCTTGGGGGACCGTCACAGCTGTATCTGGAGGGCAGGGGAGACGCAGAGTGTAGCCTGGAAAGACAAGCGGAGCAGAATGTCTAAGATCTACCACACTTCTGTACAAGACAAAAGCACCAAAATCAGGTCTGGCCAACCTCAGCTCTCACCTCCAACAAAAGCAGCCTTCAAAAACCAAGACACTGGCAAACTACATAGAAAACACTTTTAAATACTGTATACAAATCAGACCTCAGTGAGGTACAATTTTCATTATTTACTTATTTTGAGACAGGGTCTCTCTACCTAGCCCTGGCTATTCTGGAACTCACTAAGTAGGTCAGACTGGCCTTCAACTCAGAGACCCTCCTACCAAGGACTACAAGTATGTGCCACCATACAGGTAATATAAAGGTAATTTCGAATTTTTCAGAATTCATCACTGGCTAAACAGAACCAAAGATCAATCCTCCAGCAGAAAGAAAGTAATGTCAGACAGAAACACTAACCTTTCCCAAGGATGAGGACAGGAGGGAACACTGGGCAAAAACAAAGCCGTGTCTACTCACCACAAAACCCTAATGCCATTTATGGAGCAGCAGACACACGAACTGAGGACTCAGTGTGACGAAAGGAGACTTGCTCAGGCATAAAAAGAACAAACCTTCAACAGACACATGTGAGCAAACCTCAACCAGGTATGCTTCTAAGGGCACACGCCACTTAACTGAACCTCAACCGTGTGATGGCTCTAAAGGTACGGGTTGCTTAGGGTTCCATTTATACAACCCAAAACAGGCTCGTGGTTGCCAAGAGATGAAAGGAAAGAGCTGCCTTTGAGGGGCCAAGAGAGCTGGACCAGAAGGGATATCGGCCTGATCTCCACTGTGAGGCTCCACTGCAGGCGGGCTCCCAGGACTCCTGGTATCTATCTGCTTGGCCTCAGAGAGTAGCTTTTATTCATACGAACGCCAAAAGTTACTAAACAGGGGAAGGATAAATCGTAACCAGCCACGTAAGGTAAAAATAAGCTATTTCAAGACTCACTGCTCAGAGACCACAGTGGCACAAACGGGACGATGATGCGGGGAGAAGACGAGGCGAGCAGTGCAAGAGGGGGAGCAGAGCACAAGGCAAGACACAAATGCCAGCTCAGAGCTGCAGAAGCAGCCAGAGCCAAGAGCGGGCAGGAAAGGGATGCCAGGGAATGTTCAGGGAGGAGAAACAAGAGCAAACAACAGCAGCATGGTGGCGGACAGGATTAAACTAAAAACGTACACCCAGCCGTCCACCATCTATGAGAAGTGTGCTTCCCCTGGATGAGTTAAGAGGGGGATGCGCCAACAGTATGCTATTAAGACAACTGGAGCCCAGGTGTGTAGCCCAGTGGTGGAGCACACACTTAGAGTGAGGCCTTGGGTGCCATCCCGAAGGGAAGAGGGAGGAGGGAGAAGACATGAGGGAGGGGAAGGCTGGAGTGGATCTATTAACGCCAAATTAGACTTTAGAGATGGATAAATTCCATGAAATACACAAATTAGCATGACAGGAACAAGATGAAAGGGGAAATTTGAATGATTCTATATCTAAAGTAATATTGGTAATTAAAGGAAATTGTAATTGGTAATACACTGGCAATTAAAATAAATTGGGAATTTAAAGCCTTCCCACAATTAAGAGCAACAAACGCCAGGCTTGAGTGGGCTCACCAGTGACACAATCCTACCTACACTTTAAGCAGAAAGTGCCAAACTTATATGAGCTCCCTCAATAATAATAACAACAAAGGAGGGGGCTGGAGAGGAATCTCAGCAGTTAAAGAGTGCTCATTGCTGGGGCTGGAGAGATGGCTCAGTGGTTAAGAGCACTAACAGCTCTTCCAGAGGACTTGGGTTTGAGTCCTAGCACCCACACAACAGCTCACAACTGTCTAAAACTCCAAGATCTGACATCCTCACACAAACATACATGTAGCAAAACACTAACGCAAATAAAATAAAAATAAATACACTATGTTAAAAAAGAAAGAGTGCTTATTGCTCTTTTAGAATACCCGAGTCACCGGGAGGTGGTGGCGCCCGCCTTTAATCCCAGCACTCGGGGGGGGGGCAGAGGCAGGCGGATCTCTGTGAGTTCGAGACCAGCCTGGTCTACAAGAGCTAGTACAAGAGCTAGTTCCAGGACAGGCTCCAAAACCACAGAGAAACCCTGTCTCAAAAAACCAAAAAAAAAAAAAAAAAAAAGAATACCCGAGTCTAGTTCCCAGCATCCACATCACTTACAGGACCACAGCCACCTGTAACTCCAGGGGATAAAACACCTCTGACCTCCAAAGGTCCTCTACACTCAAGTATACATTCAGGTATACAGACACACACATACCCCTAAAAATAAATTGCCAGGTGGTGGTGGCACACATTTGGGAGGCATAGACAGGTAGATCTCTGTGAGTTCAAGGCCCTTCTGGTCTACAAAGAGAGTTCCAGACAGCCAGGGCTATTAAGTAGAGAAACCCTGTCTCGAAAAAGAAATAAAAATATAAATAAATAAAGTAAATCTTAGAAAAAAAGTAGCTGGGTGTAGTGTGATCCATGCCCTTAATTCCAGCACTTGGGAAGCAGAGGCAGGGGAGCGTTGTGATTTCAAGGCCAACCTGGTCTAGATAGGGAGGTTCCAGGAGTCAGAATACAAAATGGGATCTTGTCTCAAAAGATAAAAATAATTAAAGAAACAAAAATGGCAGTGGAGAAAAGCATGAAGCCAGCATTTCCCAGTTTCTGAATGAGGCCAGGTAACACATGACTTAAACCAGCTTTTTGTGAGTACGAGGCCAGCTTGGACCAGGCAGGGCTATGAGACCCCCGTCTCAGACAATCAAACAGACAAAAACACAAAAGAAACACAGGTCAGCAGCTTTCATGGACACGTATGAACTTTCTCTAGAAAAGCTAGCCCGCCTAGCCTAGGACTGTGTGTTGTTGTATCATGTTACAATAAGGCAGTTAGTACCAAGAAGGCAAGGATGGGTCAGCATGAGGACAGCATGGGAAGACACCCCACCAGAGGAAGGAGGCAAGGCTGTCTTGTGTACCCTCAGCTAGCCCCGCTGGGGCAAAGGGGAAGGTTTTGTCCCCTAGACCTATACTCTCACCACCCAATCTAGCTTTAGAGACACAGAAGTGAAAAAGATAGTTAAGGTTGGAAAAGAGGCAGTGAAATGCTGTCCCAATGCTGTCCCAAAAGAGCAAGCAAGGGTGTGTGACATTCCAGGGAACCGCTGGACCGCTGGGACTTGGATCGCAAGACGGTAGGTGCAAGGCCAATATACAAGACTGGCAGGGCAACCCACAAAAACAGCGAATTAAACCCTCTCTAGGTCTGTAGCCAAACACAGGAGAACACCACCAGCAAGGCTTCCTGCTCATAGCTTCTGTGAACTAACATTAAACATTCACGAACTCATTCTCAACCTTCAGGGATAGCATGGTACATCATTAGGGTGGAATCTTGTAAGAAAAAAAAAAATGAAGTAGCTATCTGTCCTTTTGTCCTAAGGGCTCTTGATATCAAAAGCGGGAAGCTGGTCGGTCACTAAAGTCTTGACACTATAGAATGCTGTGTGTCTGATGCCCAGACAACACCAATACATAGACTGGTGGAGTGTGGGGAAGTAAGATGATCGTTACATGGTTTCTCTGTAGCTTTGGAGCCTGTCCTGGAACTAATTCTGGTAGTCCAGGCTGGGCTCGAACTCAGAGATCTGCCTGCCTCTGCCTCCCGAGTGCTGGGACTAAAGGTGTGCTCCACCACCGCCCGGCTGATATGGAATTTTCTACAGAGATCCGCGTTCTAAAATTGACCGTGGTATGGCTGCACGATTGGGAATGACCCAAAACCACTGAGCTACAATAATTTCAAAAGTGATGGCCACGGCCCACAGGCTCTACCTCAGCAAAACTGCTATGTGTATGAATGGCTGGTGACCAGAAGCCACAGTGAGAGGCGCGACAGCATGCAGAAGGCTTGGGGATCAGAAGCGCCATGTTGTCCAGAGGTTGTCCTGCCCATTCTGCCCTACAGCTGAGCCCTACAGACACCGATAGAGACTAGGATAGCAAAATAGTTTTGAATAGAAAACACAAAGAGCTTTGCTTCACACCCAACGTGGGGAACTTATTTAAAGCTAAGGTTACTCAGCCAGCGGGGAATTTGGCAAAAACAGAACTCCAGAACTGGCCTTCTCGAAGGTGCGAATTCAGTACAATTCCAACATCCATATGGAAAAAACGAGCTCTCCACTTACCTCACATCTCACACAAAGGGACCCAGAGATCAGAATGTGAAGAGCACATGCATACCGAGCTCTGGCTTAGGCAGACAAAATCTTAGTAAACCAGACTCAGGCTTGCAATTCGGAACCAAGAGTGCAGCAAAGCCAAGACCAACCTTGGATACATAGAAGACCATCTCAAAAAACAAAAATAAAACCTCTAGTTGGCCATAAAAATATGAATAAACCGGTCTCGTTGGACATAATAGCTCGTACTTCTTTTTTCTTTTGTTTTTTCCAGAGGGTTTCTCCTTGTAGTTCTGACTGTCCTGGAACTTGTTCTATAGATCAGGCTGGCCTCAAACTGACAAACATCTGCCTGCCTCTGCCTCCCAAGTGCTGAGATTAAAGGTGTGTGCCACCATTGCCTGACTAGAAAATCTTTTTTGTTGTTGTTGTTTGTTTTTTGTTTTTCGAGACAGGGTTTCTCTGTGGCTTTGGAGCCTGTCCTGGAACTAGCTCTGTAGACCAGGCTGGTCTCGAACTCATAGAGCTCCGCCTGCCTCTGCCTCCTGAGTGCTGGGATTAAAGGTGTGCGCCACCATCGCCTGGCTTAGAAAATTTTTTTATACATATATTTGACAAAGAACTTGTTTGTAAATTAGAGCAGAAACTCTTACACACCCTTTAAAGAAAACTGGATAAAGGGCTGGAGAAATGGCTCTACGGTTAAGAGCACTGGCTGCTCTTGCAAAAGACCCAGATTCAACTCCCAGGACCCTCATGGTGGCTCACAACCATCTTTAACTCCACTTCCAGGGCATCCAATGCCGTGTTCTGACTTCTTTGGGTACCAGACATGCAGACACACAAGTACAACATTCATACACACAAAAGAAATCTAAAAATAAAAAGGAGGCAGAAAGAGCGACAGGGACACAGGACAAAAACCAACACCATATTGATGAGGGCCAAGCACAGCGCAGACCACCCACATGTAGGACAACAACTTATCAAGAAAGTCAAGAGTACACCCAGGGACACCAGGGACACCTGCAGAGGGGCAGAGATTCCAGAGGAGCAGTGGTGCCGGCACCGAATTCAAATGCATGTGTTACTACAGGGAAGCCACGCCTCAAAACTGGCTTAACTGGCTGGAGAGATGCTCAAAGGTTAAGAGTGCGCATGCTCTTGCAGAGAACTCATCTCAGGTCATTCAATATTGCCTGTAACTCTAGCTCCATGGTGACTGGATGCCTCTGACTTTTCATGCTAATGTGCACATAACCACACAGAGAGACACACAGATACACATAAAATAAATCAGGAAGAAAATAATAAAAATTGGCTTAAGGTGATGGATGTGGAAGTTTATAGTTATAGTCCCAATACTTGGGAGGTTGAGGCAGGAGACATAGGCCAGCAGGGCTACACAGTAAGACCCTATTCTCAACAAAACGGAATAACTGCCTAAAGTGGAAATCTCAGGATTCAAGAAAGGAGGCTATGGGGAAGAACCCCGCTAAATAAAGCCAAGGCTAGACCAACCGAAGAGGCACCACAATAGGTGTCCAAAGAACCTCAGGGGAGCCATATGGGCCAGCACTGCCATTACTTACCCCAGCTGCAAGGTATTGTCTTTAATCGGGAAGCAGATCCTCCTGCAGCAGCCAGCAGCACCCCTACCTATGCTAACTTTCCTTCTTGGGCCCCACCCTGTGAAACCAGTGATAATTGGGTCCCTCTATGGGCCAATATGGGCTCAGACTACATGTCTCTGCCCAGGTCAAGAGTGATCAGTGGGGCGTCTGCAGACAGCACCCTAATACAGCCCCCTTCTTTTCTCTTGGGTGGAATACTCTCTAAGAGGCACCATGCCCCTGAGCCATTCAGGAGAGTCTTTCAGTAAACTGTGTATATTACTAGGAAAACTGAGATATGGTGAGCAAGACTACCCAGACAGGAGCCCTCCTCAGCACACTGGCTCTGTGCAGGCCTGGGCAGTCAGCCAGTTCTATGGTAGCAATCTGCTATCGCTCCCCTTTCAAACCCCAAGCACCACCTTGTGGGTTTCTCTTGGTAAGCAGAGTCAGGGTAATCATGTCACTATGTGCTGGGCAAGTCCCAACAGTGTCCATCCACGCCAAGGAGCGCAGACAGTGGAGACAGCGGGAGAGCGGCCACAACTCCCCAACTTTACGCAGTCCTCACGTGGTGATCCACAGACATGGACACCAATGCTTCTGCCTCATAGAACAGTCAGGAGAATGGGCAGAAGCCAGTTGCAGGTGCCCTTGGAAGGAAGATGGCATCAACGCATCTGCAGGGCTTTGTCTCAGACTTCTAGAGAGCAGCAGCTGGCAGCAACATCTGAGATTTTCCAGGGTACAAAGGAGTTGGCCTTGCCATCAGTGCCTACTGAAGGGTTGGGGGAAGGCACAGCATGGGGAGCTCAGTGACCTGGGTCAGGATTTCCCATGGGACAGGACAAGGAGGCCTGCTGGAGCTGGTCACTGCCATGCTCTCTTGGTCTAACTACCCTAACCTTCATCCTGCCCTATCATAGAAACCTCCTTAAATTGGCATGACCTTGACCTGAGCCACAGCTCAGTAACTATGGTTCCCAGAAAGTGAAGCAGCAGCATGCCTATTTCTACCACTATGGGGTGGGGAGATGCAGCACAGATTTACCCCAGAAGATGAACAGAAGGCCTTGTGAGTAAAACCTGAGCATAACCAGGTCCCTTGGTCTCCCCAGACCAGATCCCACACTGCCCAGCTGGGTCTGTGGCTGTGACTAAGAGCCTCTCACTCTTGGGTCACTGTCTGCGTGTAGACAACACAACCCAGCCCAGCCCGGAGCCCTGAGAGCTCAGATAAGCTTCCTGTGCCAGGGAAGGAAGGACAGGGTCGTGGGGAGGGAGGAGAAAGAAAGTGGTTTGGCTGTGGCTGTGTCTGTATCCTTGACTATGTGGGATCCAGGACTGGAGCATCAGTCTCCTGCTCTTGAAGCTCTGGCCACTGCGGCACTGGAGGCAGACAACTGACAATCTCTCTAGCTTGGGGAGCATGGCTCCAAGAGTGTGCAATTGTGTGTGCTTTACTCCTGGAGAGGAATTACCCGCAGCCCAAAGGGAGTGAGTGGCACTAGACATCTTCTGCCTGTCTTCTCGTTCTCTCTCTATGACTGCATGTCTATGTCTATCCCAAGTGCCCATTGCCAGCACAGCAGGGCCGGGAGCAAGTTCCTCTGCCCGCTGCCCTGCTATGAAAGTCTAGGGCACTAGAAGGGTTACCCTCTGTAGGCTGAGATAAGTGGGTGGGCAGGAAGCAGAGACGGGTATCCTGCTGTGTAAACTGAGACAGTCATGCCTGGGAGGGTGGAGCTCTGTCCTGGTCTTGCTTCTAACAGCAATGCCTGACAACTAAGATCAGAATAGGAGTCAGAGGGAGGGGACAAAAGTGGCTCAAGGCACAGCAGGGCTGAGTTACGTGGGTGCCGCATTATTTAGTTAAGACAGGGTCTAATGTAACCCAGGCTGGCCTTAAACTCCCTATATTGTCAATAACCTTCAAGTTCTGAACCCCCTGCCTCCACCTCCTAGTGCTAGAATTACGGGGTGGATCATCACGCTTGGTTTTAGAGGTGCTGTTTCGAGCGGTACAGCAAGGCACACTGCGAATGGTTCCTAAAGAAAAGGGTGGCGAGGGGGGTCCTAGCAGCCATTACATACACACAGTGGACAGCAGACTGTGGGTCCCTGCATAGCACCACTGGCCAGCCCCTCCCTTGGGAAACTGAAGCCAAAAAGACTCTTCGTAGGAGCACCTGGGAACAGTCCCGAGCACAGCAGCTCAGACTTCGGCGTCTTGCCTGAGCAAGGAGCAACGGGCGACCAGCTCCCAAGTGGTGGGCACAAGTCTATCCCCAGACAAGGCCAGACCCAGGGAGCCTGCAGCTCCATGGTCAGTCAGGGCCAGGTCTTCCCTACCTGCTCATCCCATGGCTCGCTTCCCAAGCATGCCCAGGGTAGCAACGTCATCACCAATAACCTAGATTTTAACCAAGAAATCGCACACCCCCTTCTCTGCCCCACTTACGGGCCTGCTGAGGAGAAAGACACAAGGAAACCTAGACTGTACACAGGGGCCAACAGAGCAGGGCCGGCCTCACGGCCTGTTTTCCCGCACACCCCATCACCACAAAATGGGTCAGGCAGGATTCCCTCCTGATACCCAAGCCCCACAGAACAGCCTTGGAGAGATCTCTGCCCCACAGCCCCTAAAACTGAGAACTGTCTGTGAACCAAGAGAGCTGAAGTGTTCCATTCTACAGAACCTTCCAAGGCCACTGTCCAGCTGGCTCCTCAGAAAACCTGTTGAAGCAACTGTCCCTGTGTAGGCAAGGTTAAGGAGTCTGACTGGTCAAGCATCGAAGAGCAAGTTTAACACACGGATACGGCATACATTTTGCTCTGTTCCCACTCTCCCAAACTCCATAGCCAAAGCTACCCCAGGAGGCAGGGGCTGTACAAGGATGGTCCTGAGGGACGAGTGAGATCGGACCCTTTCCTGGCTCTGTGGAATCCCAGAGAGCAGACCCCCTGCAGAGTTGTGTTCATCCATCAGTGTGGTGTGGAAAAGAGACTAAAGTAACAACTCCTACACTACAGAAACTGCCAAGCCTTGGGGTTCGGGAACCAAAGGTTTTTGGTTCTTCCCTGGCCTCCTAACAGTGGTCAGCAGGGGTGGAGGACCCCATACACTGGTGGTTTCCTTAGAGTGGGCCTGTCCACCCTGACCAGTCCAGTGGCTAGCATGTATCTTGCTATCAGGAGAAAACCAGCTACAGTCCTCACCATGAAAAGGAAACAGAAGTTATCTATGCAGATCCAGGAAGGCCAAAGCCCAGTTCTGAAACACTTATACAAAAGTGCAAAACTCATTAAAGCCGAAGGGGACTCCTGGGCCAGAAACCTTCAGCTCCTTCACTTGTTCCATGCCAGGCAGAAACTCTCTGCACACTCACCATGCTACTACAACTCTGGCAGCCTAGTGCCCATCACCTCCTGCCTAACTCTCCCAGCCCACACCCCTTGCCTACAGCACAGTGATTCTACACCAGGTTGCCATCATCATACAGGCCCACTATGTAACATGCCCTCTGTAGGCTGTTTGCCAGGCCCTGCCATGTGTTACCTGCATAGTTTCCTGTGGCCTTAATGTACATCTGGCCGTACTGCTCCTCCACCATGGTATCATAGGCCTCGTCATCCTCCTCATCCTCCTCGTTGTGGTAGGAGGTGGGGCTGTCAGTGGTAGGTAGGCTGCTGGCCCCAGGACTGGTCCGCTCCCCCTGGGGATAGGGTACCTGCTGGATGTTGGGGATGAGAGTGGCCAGGCTTGGCACACCATAGTAGGAGACTCGAGGCAGCTTTAGAGGGGCTGTGCCAGGCGTCCCTGCAGCACCTGTAGCTACTGCCACACCATCTCGAGGGCCCGTCTCCAGTGGGCGCTTAGAAGCCAGGCCCGGGCCAGTGGCAGGCGGCATCTCCATGGCTTCATGCTTTACACGGGTCAGAAGTGGGATGGGCACGGAAGGGGATGCGACATAGGCAGCAGTGGCCGGTTGCAGCTGGTGGCAGGGACTCTGGGGCTCTGAGCTGGCATCCTCAATCATGGCGGTCTGCGAGTCACAGTGGGGTGAGCTCACCTTGAACATGAGGTCTGTGCCCCGCTCTACGATGTGCTGGATCTGCAGGAAGCCTGCTGTGTACATGACCACAAGCTGCTCACTGGCCGCCATGGTGAGCTTGCCCGTATAGCAGAAGGACAGAATCTGCTGGAAGCAAGCAGGCGGCACAGTGCCCGGCAGCTCGAAAGCACTCTTGCTATTACCACTGAAGAGGTCTCGGAAATAGAGGCTGCTGGCGGCCAGGACGGCACGGTGGGCCTTGAAGGCCTGGCCCTTGACCACAATGGACACATCACAGTAGAGGCCCAGCAGGCGCTGCTCATTCAGACAGCCAAGCACTGTGTTCCCGAAGTTGGGGATCTCGATGTGCAGCATCTGAGACATGGCGGGTGCCGGGGTTGGGTGGGCTTCAGACTCAGCGTGGGGCAGACTGGATGAGGCACATCTGTGGGGGAAGAGGACATTGTGGTCAATGAACTGCCAGAAGCCCCCATCCCATCTAGTAACCAGCTCCCAGCCTCTGACAAGGCAGAGGACAGTGCCCTGCTCAGGAACTCTCCCTAGCTAGAACCCCTCCCCCCCAACGCACACACACACATACACCAAGGGCTTGAGGGTGAGCTGCTCAGAGTCCAGATCCTGGCTTGGAAGCAGGACCAATACCCTGAGTCCCTACACAAGTACCTCTGTCACCTACCCCATCCTCAGCACCCATGGACTGCTCCCAACAACTCTAAGGGGAGGGCTTCGTTCTCCCATCTCGGCAGAGGACACCTCACAGAGGCCTGAAGCCTCCGAGAATAAGACAGGAGTGAGCTAGACAGACAAGTCACCCACTGGTTGTGATGGGAGGGGTAAGAACAGGACGAAGCCCAAGATTGATCTCAGGGACTCCTCTCTAGAGGGAAAAAGTTCCTTCTGAGCCAAGAAGCCCCTCACTGCACTGCCTTCCTTGGGAAGAAGGTCCCAGAGCAGAGAGAGCTTTAGTTTCAGGTTTGTTTTCTCTCTTTGCCGGCTGAGCAGCCTGCGGAGGGCACTCTGAGGAACTGCAGAGCAGCTGCCCTCCTCCCACATCCCTTGCTCAGCTTCAAGCTTCCTCTGAGGGACAAGGAGGGACGAGGAGCATTAGGAAGGTGGACTAAGGCCGGGAGAACTCTGTGGGCTCCTTCCTCCACTCTTCCCTTGGGGACAGACCTCTTAGCTGCCGGGTGGAAGGGCTATGGTGCACTCTGTGGTTCCTGGCAGCTCTCTGGCTTCCCAAACCCGGACCCAGGTCCTGAGCGCCCTCAGGGATGCAAAAGGAGTTGGCGCTTGTCGCAGAGCAGCCTCGCGCCTGTGCGCCCTCCCTCCGCCCCACTTCCAAAACTGGCCAATCCCTGCTGGCTTGGTCCCAGCCCAGGTAACTAGAAGGGTCTCAGGACTAAACCCGCCAGGGGGCAGGGGTGGGGGCAGGCTGCCACTGTTTATCAGCACAGGACACTGCTGCTGGCGGGTGGGGGTGGCCGGAGAAGGCTCAGGCCCTGGCCCAACTCTGCAGAGCCGCACAAAGGGCCGCTGTGTCCCGCGGAGGAAAGTGCGGGCGGCCGCAGAGGCGCCGGGTGGCTGGAGAGGAGGGCGGAGCCACCCTGCGCCAGGAGTTGGGCAGGTGGGCGCAGCGCCGGGGCGTCCCGCAGTGCCCCCGCTGCAGAGAAGTTGCTGAGCTGGCCCGCAGGCATCAGCCAGAGAGGAAAGACCTACCTTTAGCGGCTGTGGCCGGCAGCAGACACTGCCCGCTCAGCCTGGCAGCAGGCTCCCGCACGCCGGCCCGCCAGCTGCTCGGGGAATGCAGCAAGGAACCCTGAGGTGGGGAGGGTGTGAGGAGCCCTGCAGGAGGGGTGGGGGTGGCAGAGAGCTGGGCGCTGGGCTCGGCGGCCGCAGCTCAGCTGCACCCAGGCCGGCTCTCCCGGGCAGCGCACAGCATCTCAATGAAGCAGCCGGATGCAGACGAACATCCAGGCAGCTCTCGGGAATGAATAGCCGCCTTTGATTTGGGAGCTGAAGTAAATGCCAGCTCCCAGCCCCAGCTTTAAAAACAGTGGCGCGTTGGTGCCAGAGGAATGCACGGCTCCGGGTGTTGGTGCAAGACAGACTTTTGATGACTCACTGCAATGCAAACAAAGATGGCAGAAATACTGTACTGTACGTGGAGAAATGCTTCGTGGTGCCACGGCAACTGAGACAGCTTGGAAATTTATAGTGCAGTTTTGCATATGAATTACCCAGTAAACTGCCTCTCTGCCATCCTGTACAGACCCAGTGTCAAAGCATTTAAACTATTCCAAACAGTCTGCAGAGCTGGCAGAGCATCTAGCTTAACTCTTCCTGGGTAGCGAGAAGCTGGGCAGGAGGCAGGGCAGGGGGGCTAGGGAGTGAGGAAGGATGGATGGCAGAACCAACGTGGGGAAGGGGTTCAAGCTCAGCCAGGAGAGGGGGGAAGCAGGAAAAGAGGATGCCAGAGGGGTCCTAAAGAGGCACAGACTGGGAAGGGACAGGACCCTGGAGCTATCTCCCCCACTTCTCCTGGGGCCTCAGAGCCATGTACCTGAGTGCCCTGATGAGCCACAATAGGCCCCGTGGGTCCAGAACTTTGCCACCAGCCCACCCCCATCTTCTTATCCCTGAGCGATTCTTTAAGAAAGGAACAACTCTGTGGCCAGGCAGACCCCTGCAGAGCTGCTCTTTGGTCTCCCTGAAACACATCTCGGAAAGGAAGACCAGCTATGCAGCCTGTCTAAGGTGTCTCTCTGCCCTTTATGAGGTCTTTTTCTAGGAAGGCGCAGCCACGCTCTGCTTGTGCAAAGGGTAGGCACCTCCTAGAGGCTTACACCATTTGCTTAACTGCAAGGGCCTTAGGGAGAGCTACAGACATAGCCGACATCAATTTCTCTCACCTGTCACTAATGTGCTTCCAGAAAAAAAAAATTCCACCTGCAAAGCTGGACAGGGTCAAGGTAGCAACGGTGATGTCTACTGAGCAGTGCTATCAAGGTGACACAGGCTGGAAGGAGGTGGCGGCATTAATCGTCCCTCATTCCCAGTGTACCCTCCAAGGCACCAAGAGAACAAAAAAAGAGCCATCTGGCACCTCCCTATATACACACTGTGGGCTCCAGACAAAAAGCCGCTGAACAGAGATGGGAGGAAATCCAGGTGTGGAAGCTGCTAGCAGCTCAGCCTGCAAAGCCCTCCAAGCCTTTCTCCAAATCTTCTTTGCCTCCTAAAAGGAAGTAATGAGGACCCTCGGGATGGCAGTGAGGCTCACTGGGACTTCGAAGCTATTAACTAGTGTTCAGGCCGGCTGAAGGGCTGTTTCACAGCCAGGAGATTCTGGGTTTTACAGGGTCACCGCTAGGCCATATCCTACCCAGAACAGACCCTCCACTTTCCTACTTAGGAAACCTAACAAGTAGGTTTATAAGCCGGTCTCGGGCAGGACTAGGCGTGCTCAGGGCTGTATGGGCCACTGGCTGGCTGCTGGGCCTGACTAGAGAGGGATTGTGCAGAGACACAGCACAGAAGACAAAAGGGCTTCAGCACCCACCACAGGCAACCCCAACCAACCAGAGGCTTTCCTGAATCCTCGCCAGGGGGACAGAAGCCAGCAAAGCTGCACATTACCCAGCTCCAGTAGGGTCCCAATACCCAGGGCTAAGCTGATCAGTAACCAGGTACAAAGAATCAGAGGACACAGTAAAGCTCCTGGGATCAGCCCCTGCCTGGCTTGTGGGCCAAGTTGAAATTCTATGTCCTGCCAGCATCAGCCATTTCCTACGACCTGCAGTCTCAGGTGTCAGCTGTGCACTGGGGGTCAGGGTGGACTCTGGGGAAGTTACTGAGCACGGTATGAGAACGACTCTGTAAAGACCGCCGCGTGGGCCCACTACCGTGTAGACTGACGATGTCTACAGTTCGCTTTGACCTGAGCAGGTGAGGCATTTGTGTCCATACCTCAGGGGCTGGTGCCCAGGACCTGGGCCAGTCCGGCTCACGTAGAAAGGGGGCCATTATTCTCCCAGAAGGTGATGAGGCCAACCTGGTCCCCAGGGACTGAGGACAACTGGCTCCTTTGCTACCTTGTCCTCGGGTCACCTGTGCTGGCAAGGCTGATGCCTGCACCCAGCCTGCGAGAACCAGACCGGGGCTGGTTTTAGGTTGCTTTCTTAGAAGCCTTGGCTGGGGCGAAAACAAAGCTGAACTTTAGGAGAAAAGAATCAAATAAAGGCTTGGCTTACACTCCAGAACCGTGAAAGTAAGACTCGCCAGGGCTGACCCCAGGCAGCTAGAGGATTGGGAGCTTTGCACCTAAGTGGGCCAAAGGGCGGCGTGGTGGGAAAGCCAGCTGACTCCAGCAGCAAGGGCTCCTCTCTCTACACTCTCCCTATGTAGTGGTGTCCGGCTGTGCACTGCAACCTCTGGACTCTTCCGGAACTCAGTTTCCCTCCTTGACCAGCAGGGCTTTCTACGGTGAGCTCTGCTTATTCGTTTGCTTATGGAAATTTCTAGACTCAAGCAGTAAATTGGCAGTCTTTGCCTTTGCTTATCCCATCCATCCTCACGGTGCCTGCACTGAGAAATGATCTCTGCATAACCACCTTCAGGACGGACCCCCACCTTGGGAAACCCATGAAAACATCCCAAAGCCAAATACAATCCCTACTGCTAGTCTCACCTTTGGTACCTTGCCCCATATAACAGAGGCTCTTGGGAGTTCCCAGAAATCTCCAGAATAGGAGATGGGTGAGGTCTTTGTAGATAATTCCTTAAGGGAGACTAAGGTCCTTGAAAGTACCAAAACCAACAGGCAGATGTGGAAAGCAAACTGATGGGGGGGGGGGGGGAACTAGGGACAGTGGTGAAGGTTCTAGAACTACATCCAGATACACTTGCACACAGGGGCCAGGCAGTGTATTACCAGAGTTCAGTTCCCAAGCAGAGGAGATTCATTCATGTCCAAGGAAGGATCCCAGTGAGAACACAGATTTCATCAACACAGCACTCCAGGTATACCCAGGTCTCAGAACCATGCCTCTGGGAAGCAAAGGCACAAAACATCTGGCAGGCACAAAAACCACTCCAAGGATATCTCCAGGGACAGGACAAGTTCACCAATAGGCACAGGCCATCCTTCACAACATCCCCAAACCAGTGTCAGCTCCAGGGCCTGGAGGTCCTGTCTCGAATCTGGCAGAAACCCCTCCATCCCACCAAGGACTCTAGGAACTTGCTAGACAGTGGCACAGCACTGGGGAAGATGGTTCTTGGTGTGTCTGCATGATGGCTACCAGCAAGGGAAGGAAGGAGAGAGAAATTAAATTAATTTGCAGGATTTAATTTTGTCAATTTAATAAGAAGTTCTGGACCTCAACAAACACACAGGTACCACCACACAGTTGCCAAGGAAGGAAGAAGGTACCGCAAGGAAACCCCACCCAGGCAGTCTCACCATCCCAGTCAGGCCAGAAGCACCAGAAGGTTTGTACAAGGCATCAACCCCAGGAGGGACTGCAGATGGAAGCTACCAGAGGACACAGGCAGGAGCATGTGGGGTTCCAGGAACACAGCCTGGCATGAGCTCAGTGAAGACAGCAAAGAACCCCTTTCTGCTAGGGAAGGGAGTCTGCTTCCTTCCTAACAGCTGACTAGGCATGCCATCACCAGGGAATAGCGAGGGGAGGGGGGGCACCAGAGCTCTGGGTTAACCCTCCCAGGGTCCTGGCTGCTGGCTTGGGAGTGTTCAAGTTTCCAAGAGCCGGGTGAGGCACCAGGTTGGCCCTGAGGTTTGCATTAAACTTTTAAAACGCCATCAGGCAGAGCTGGGCTGCCCCCGGCCTTGCTGCTAATGGAAGCTTCAGCATCTCACACAAGGCAAGTAGAAGCAAGAGCTGCAGAACGTGGTCTTGGCTGCCAACGCCCCTTCCCATGCATGGTGCTCATGCTAACTGCATATGCTGTTTGCTTGCCCATCTGAACCCCTCTAGATGATCCAAAGGAGAAGACTGGGATCACAGACCAGGGAGCTGCAGGCCCAGAGCCTGAGTCCTGGACATCTGATTATCAAAGTCCCTGGCTTCCTACTTTTGATATCCAGGGTCATAGGAGTCTTTGGTCACCAAATGACAAGAGCAAGGAGGTGAGGTCTGGTCCTGCTCAACTGACTGGATTCTGGGTACCAGAGCCACCACTGCATAAGGGCCCCAGGGTTCTGCCACTAGAGGAGAACATATCTCAGCCTCCATCCTTGGGGAAAGAGAAGAGGCACAGGGATCTCCCCAGCTTTGGGTCACAGAAGAGGAGGCAGTTCCAACATATGATAGGTCTCTAGCTCAGGTCACAGAAGAGGAGGCAGTTCCTCAACATATGATAGGTCTCTAGCTCAGGTCACAGAAGAGGAGGCAGTTCCTCAACATATGATAGGTCCCTAGCTCTGGGTCACAGAAGAGGAGGCAGTTCCAACATATGATAGGTCTCCTTGGAGAAACAGGGAGGAACCACACAAACCCCTTTAGTGAGGCTCTTTCCTCAACAAGTCATGAGCAGCCTCCACCCCAGACCACAGGCCTGGGCCATAAAAGCCTGTTTTAACTGCACAACCCAATGTTTGCCTGGAAGCTTTTTTCTTCCCTTTCTCTCTCGCGCTCTCTCTCTCTGAAGGAAAAGGGAGACAAGCCAATTCAAAAGTTGGCTTGTCAATCTTTTTCCCCTTGCTGCTCTTTGTCAGTCCTTAGGGAGGACAAAACCAACGTGTGTGTGTGTGTGTGTGTGTGTGTGTGTGTGTGTGTGTGTGTGAGAGAGAGAGAGAGAGAGAGAGAGAGGGAGAGGCGGGGGGGGGGGATTTGAGCTGCAACCACCCACACCCAAGGATCACAATGACAGGCTTGCTACTACTAACGACCGCCAGTCTTACATCTGACAGCACTGGGCCTTATGGGTAGTATGGCCCAGTAGAACCTTACAAGCGCAAGGATAGCACAAACAGACACTTTCTAATGTCCACAGCTCGCCTAAGGCATAGTCACCTGTCCCAATCAGTCCGTGTCCTTCTAAGTCAGTGGTTCTCAACCTGTAGGCTGCATATCAGATATCCTGCATATCAGATATTTACGTCACGATTTATAACAGTAGCAGAATTATAGATATGAATTAGCAATATGATCATTTGATGGTTAGGAGTCACCACGACACGAGGGACTGTATTAAAGGGTCGTGGCATTAGAAAGGAGAGAGCACTGATCTAAGCGCTGGGGCTTTTACTCGATAGCGGCTGGAGTAAGCGAAATAATCCATGTCTTGCAGAATAGGTAAATCACTAGGAGATGGGGGTGCGGTGCACCGGGAATGCCCCCACACAAGCCCAACACCCTCTCTTGTTGTATCTGACCCCTGGCTTCCCAGCCCTGCAGACCAACTGCAAAATTCTCCTGAGCCACAGGCTGGTTCCAGAAGGTTTCCAAAGAATTAAGCAGTGTTTTGAGAAGAGCCGACAATCTTCCCTACTCGTATTTGTAATTTAAATAACGTAAGCTTGAAGAGTGTCTCCCTCGGGCACAGTTTAATAACTTAAAAAGCCAGTGCCAGCTCAGCATGCACCTGCCCCCTTGGCCCTCCCTGGGAAGCAGACTCCCTGTTCCTGGCCCACCAGGGTTACTCCACAGCCGACAGCAGGGGCAGATGCCTCTGCCCGCCCCTTCCACTAGTGAGCTTGCCGGAGGTCCCGTAGCAGCCTGTGACCTTGACCCTCCCCACCAAGGCATTAGGGGAGGGTCACCTGGATCTCAGGAGCCGGGCAGGGGGTGGCACAGACGCCTGCTGGGCTGTGGGTCACCCAATCAGTACAGACAGCCACTTCCCAGCACACCCTATTTTTAATATTCATAGATCTCCTCATCTGCATATCATGCCATAAATAGTCAGAGAGGCGAGGTAAGACACAAAGATCCCCTGCATTTCTAATTATGCTTAAAAAGCTAATGTAAATCAGAGACACACAGAACACTAAATCAGCTGGGAGGACACAGCCGAGAAGCCCCCAGCTCCACAACCAAGGTAGCTGCTAGTGAGAGGCCCAAAAGACCCAAGAATGACCTTGGGGGGAGTCAGTCACACCTGGGTGTGTCCCCAAAATAGGACCACGGGCATCCTTCCATTTCCTCACCTACCTGGTCCAACACAGTCTCTAACCACAACAGATGCCCAGCCCCCACTCTCATTGAGAGCAGCAGACACTGGACAGAAGAAAAGCTCTTGAGGCTGCCATGGGCCCTGAACATCACACACCTGGCTGCACACAACCTGCCAGAGCTTTCGACAGCCTTGTCTGGGAGTTGATCTTGAGGGAATCAGATGCTTCCCTTCTTGGGGCCATTCCTGACTGAAGGGCCAGGAAACATGAGGGTAGTGCTAGGCAGAATACTAAACCAATGAAGAGTCCCCACCCCAAATGACAGCATGGTCCCTTGAAGGTTCCAGCCCTGAACAGGCAGATGAGGTACAACTCCCCCACCTTTAGGGAGAAGAGCATGGAGACCCACAGGATAAAAAGTTCTGGGCCAGAGGTGGGGACACAAGCCAGTAAGTGAGGGCCAACCTGGGAACCCACACACCAGCATATGGCACTAACCCGAGGGTGGCATTTAAACAGATCCCAGAATCTAAGGGCAGTGGTATTGCTGGAACCCCATCAAGGGTAGGTACCCCAATGGACCCTGGACCAATACATCAGAAAAGGGACATTTCATAGTACTTAGCTCTTCCCAGGATGATCAGGTGGGACCAAGATAAGGGCCAACTCCCCGTGCTGAGAACAGTAGATGTGCTGAGGGCACTTCTGGCCACCAGCTAGGGAACACAAGGCCAAAAGCACTGAGTGAGAGGCCAGGGGCTGGATGAGGGGCAACAGCCACTCTTAGTCCTAGACACCAGTCCCGGCAGGCAGTCTCAAGAAGAACACAAGTCTGTGCCGTAGAGGACTAGGGAACAGGGCCCTGTACAAAAGCAAGAGTAGAGAGTGGCCTGCAGGTATCAGGCTTGGGAGCCAGACCCAAGCACACAGTTCAAGTGCTCCCTGATCTTATTTGTCATTTGGGTGTAGCTTAGAGACATTAGTGCAGAGGTTTGCTGGAACCTGGTAAGACACTGAATAAGAAGCATCTGTCTTTCAGCAAAGCACCTAGGGTCAGCAGTCCCAGCCACCAACACAATCAGATGGAAAATATTTCTCAGACAGGAAGGTGGGCCTCTGTGCAGGGGGTCCAAGGTGTGTGTGTGTGTGTGTGTGTGTTTCACACTACCCCAGCTTGACTTAGGGCCCTCAGTCAAGACTCAACCTGACTTCCTATCCAAGACTGGGATGCTGACTCTCTCCCTCTAGGCCTGTACTGGGAAGGCCAACTTGGGAGGACCTGTGGGAGGCACAGGCCCAAAGACACAAGAGTTACCCTGCTCACTGTTGGTGAAGCGACTGCCGCCCGCATCTGCCCTGGCAGCGGGCCCAGAACTATTTTTAAGCCCATTTACTAGAAATCCCACAAATTAAAGGAAATATGGATAATGCAGCAGGAATCCTGGGGGGCAAATTAAGGCTGCACAGAATCTGCTCGTGTTCCACAGTGGAGTCTTAACTGGGAAACTCGCCTGCTCAACTTGTGCGTAGCACCCACTGAGTTCCCTAAGGAGGGCTGGGGACTTGCGCTGGGCCCAGGGACTAGGAAACATCCAGTGCCCAGACTGTTATACATCAGGCCATAAAAGGTAATTGCTGATATGAAAAACCTAAGCGCCCAGCTCACAGGAGTCCTCAGACGGGGGATTCCAACAGCTAACAGCAGTAGCAGCTGCAGCCACTCTTTCCAGAAAGTGAGGTGTCTCTCTCGGCCCCAAGACTCACCACCTGTCCACCCCTGCTAATGAGGTTCAGGACCTTCCCCCCCCTCCCCCGGCCACATCCTACTGTAGTAAACAATCAAAGCCCTTGGGAAAGGCTGTGATGAGGCCCTCACTGGCCAATTCATGCGGCTCTCACAAGCCGCAGGATCAAGCTGACACCTCCAGATTGTACAGAAACTGGGGTACAGAGCCTGAGTGAGTGGAAGCTGACACCAGGAACAGCACAGGCTACCGGGACAAGCATCTGTTGGGTTGTGAATAGATCTGGGCTGTGTGGTCCCAAGCTGGGTGTGGTGGTGTATGCCTTTAATCCCAGCACTCAGGGAACAGAAGCCCGTGGATCTTTGTGAGTTCGAGGCCAGCCTGGTCCATATAGTGAGTTCCAGGACAGCTTGGGTTATGTACCAAAAACACAAAGCAAGAATTAGGTTCAAGTCTGACGGCCTCCATGACAGGGGACTCTGTCACCACGATGGATGCCTGCCAAGGACCCCGTTCTGTCACCAAATGTCCAGCCCTACCAGGTCTAAAAGTTCAAATTAGGGCAAGACAGAACAACACTGGCATTATACCCTTTACCATGGCCATAAGGGGTACACTCTGGCTGGAGGCAGAGTTAAGCACACATTCTCCTCGACAGGAAAAGGGGAGGAAGGGACAGTTCTTGGCGTTGACCACAGCAGCCACACCACACCTGTACCCTGGGTCCAGGCAGTCTCCTCTGATAAGATGGGTCTGCTGGGTTTAGGACAAGCAAAAATGCAACGGAACCGGAACCATGTAACATCAATCTCAGGTGCTAACAGACTAAAAAAAAAAGCTATCTAAAACATTGGGGCTGACCAGGCCCGGCAAACCCATAACCTCAGGTCACCAGCAAAGACAAGGAAGATTTCCTTGGTCCAGGGAAAGTCTCTCCGGCTTGCTGCTTACCTGTACAGCTGTTTCCAGAATTCCTTCCTTGGGGAGACATAACCACCTACTCCCCCCACAAAGCCCTAAGCTCCATTGCTGAACCTGCAGCTATCCCAAACCCTAACTTCAAAATCCTTCTCCTTCTATCGCACTCTTTTTTTTTTTTTTGGTTTTTCGTGACAGGGTTTCTCCATGGTTTTGAAGCCTGTCCTGGAACTAGCTCTTGTAGACCAGGCTGGTCTCGAACTCACAGAGATCCTCCTGTCTCTGCCTCCCAAGTGCTGGGATTAAAGGCGTGCGCCACCACCGCCCGGCTTTTTATCTCACTCTTTCAGGCGGCTGCCAACATTAAACCTTGCCTGCCTCTGTTGTTTCTCTCTCAAATAAAATTTTCCCTTAGTCCATTTTAATACTTTTTTTTTGTTTGGGGTGTGTGTGTGTGTGCGTGTATGTGCATGTGTGCGTGTGTGTGTGTGTGTGTGTGTGTGTGTGTGTGTGCGCATGTGTGTTTGTAGGCAGGGTTTCTCTGTGGAGCCCCGACTGTCCCAGAACTTACTCTGTAGACCAGGCAGGCCTCAAATTCAGAGATCTGCCTGCCTCTGCCTCCCAAATTCTGGGATTAAAGCTGCAGGCCACCAGTGCTCAGCTTTTAAAATTTAAAATTCTTTTATTACCAAGACTAAGAACATCAAAAGGGAACAAGGTGTGGTGCTGCACACCTCTACTCACCGGCGGAGGTGAGGCCAGTGGGTCAGAATTCAAGGTCACTTTGAGTTACAAAAGGCGGGTGTGGACTGCAGGTGAGTGCCTCAAAACAAGACAGAGCAGGGCCCTCTCGGGCTCACAGACTGAGTACACTGTTTTTAAAATCTACTCTTCTGCCTGGGCGTGGTAGTACACGCCTTTAACCTCAGCACTGGGGAAAGCTGAGGTGAGTCCGGAGGTCAGGCTGGTCGACGCGCTGAGTTCAAGGAGAGCCAGAGCTGTTGATACTCTATCTCAAAACCAACAACACATTCTGCACTCTAAACTACCGTAGTTTAGGCTGTGCGGGACTGATAAGAAACAGGTGTAGATTAATGGACTTAAAGAGTCTTTAAATGACTTCACATGTGCATGGCCGGCTGATTTAATAAAGATGCTAAGACCTTTCAAAGGAGAAAAGAACTTTCTCTTCAAACTGCGGCTCTGGAACACGGGGAAGAGCACACACGTGAGGACGAAGGCAGACCACAGACAAGCATGAACTGTCTAAGCAAGGGCTGGGGAGATGGCTCCACGGCTAAAGTGCTTGCTGTACAGGCATGAGGACCTGTGAGGATCGTAAAAAGCCAGGTCACTGGAGCATGTGCCTGTAACCTAGCACTTGGAGGCATGGAGACAGGTGGATCCCAGGGGCTTTCTGGCCAGCCGGTATAGCCAAATCAGATCCCTAGGGTCAACGACAGACACTGTCTCAAAAAATGATAGAGAGTGCCTGGGGGAGACACGAGATATAGACCTGTAGCCACCACATACACATACCTGTACACACACGTGGACACACAGCAGGGAGAAATCTGTTAAGGAATACCTGCTAATCATATTTATGATGTGGCTTATACCTAGAATATATATAAAATATGCAAAGCATCTAAAGAGACTTCCAGCCAAAGAATGGGTACACATGTCCCATATGCACATAAAACACAGTATCATAGCAAGGACACTGAAGGGAAAACCACAGTGAGGAGCTGCAGAGGTTGGGAGGGTGGGCAGAAATGTGGGTTTAATCTGTAACCAGGCCCTCAGCTTCCTCCATTCCCAGCACCAAAAACAAAAGAGAAAGATGCAGGGATAGCCAGTGGTGGGAACACAGTGGGATGTGAAACGCTGGCACTGCTTTGGAAAATAAGCTGCAAAACTCTTCCAAAAGTTAAACTGTATTTCTGCAAGACCTAGAAATTCCACTTATAGGAGTGTTTGCAAGAGAAAACACATTATCTACTCAAAAGTTTACAAAGCATTGGTTACAAGTCAAGAGGTGGAAGTAGCCCAAGTATCTATCAACCAAAGAAAGATAAATGAAATTTGGAAAATCAGATGGTAGAATATGATTCACAACAAAGGGTAAGGCGTCTAATAAAATGCCATAGAGGACTCTTTAAATGTCAGTGAAAAGCCAGGCGGTGGTGGCGCCTTTAATCCCAGCACTCGGGAGGCGGGGGCAAGCGGATCTCTGTGAGTTCAAGGCCAGCCTGGTCTACCAAGAGCAAGTTCCAGGACAAGCTCCAAAGCCGCAGAGAAACCCTATCTCAAAAAAAAAAAGTCAGTGAAAAAAAAGCCAGTCACTCAAGGCCACACTGTCGCGTCCAGAAGAGGTGGGTAGGTAACTAACTGATAGACCAGGGAGATTAGAGGTTGCCCAGGGCTGGGGCTGGGGCGTACATTACTAAAAGAGTTTGGTTGTTTCGGTTTTTCCAGGCAGGGTTTCTCTGTGTAACAGCTCTAGCTGTCCTGGAACTTGCTCTGTAAATCAGGCTGGCCTCGAACTCACAGAGATTCCCCTGCTTCTGACTCCTAAGTGTTTGCCACCACGCTCCACCTAGTTGTTTGTTTTTGAGTAATAAAAATGTTCTGAATTGATTTCCAGGAAGGTTACACAACTCTGATCATACTGTTACCTGGATCATAAATTATGACCATATGGGCAGACTTTGCAGTACATAAATAAAGATGTTTCGAAAAGGAAAAGCGCTGAGGGTGGTGGTGTGTGCCTGTAGTCTGGTGCCTGGGAGCAGAGGCAAGCAGATCGATGAATCTGAGGCTGGCCTGCTCTACTGAGCAAGTTCCAGACCAGCCAGGGCTACCCAGTGAAACTCTGGGGGAGTGGGGAGGGTAAAGAAAAGAAGATACTGAGAAGTTGAGGTGTGAAAATCACAAGTTCAAGGCAAGCCTCAGTTACACTGTGAGTTCAAGGCCAACTTGGCTGCAGAGCAAGCTCCTAGGCTGTTAAGATTGCTAAATCAGGGGCTGGAGAGACGGCTCAGAGGTTAAGGACACTGACTGCTCTTCCGGAGGTCCTGAGTTCAATTCCCAGCAACCACATGGTGGCTTACAACCATCTGTAATGAGATCTGGCACCCTCTTCTGGCATGCAAGCATACATGGAAAGAATGTTGTATACATAATAAATGAATAAATTGGGGAAAAAAAAGATTGCTAAGTCAGTAAAGGTGTTTTCCACCAAGCCTGGTGACCTGTGTTTTATTCCTGAGACCCAAACAGTAGGAGAAACCGGCTCCCATGAGTTGTCCTCTAACCTCTGTAAGAGTACCATGGCATGTGCACCCTCAACCCCCACAACACACAAATAAGTAAATGCAACTAACTAATTTAAAAAAAAAAATGTATGACCCAGATCTACACCATGTATAGGATGGTGGTAGTGCACACCTTTAATCCCAGCACTCGTGAAGCAGAGGCAGGAGGATCTCTGTGACTTCCAGGCCACCCTGGTCAACTAATCAAGTCTCAGGACAACTAGTATTGTACAAAGAGAAACCCTGTCTCAAAAAACCAAAACAAGTAAGTAAATAAATAATAGAACACTCACTCACACACACACATCAAAAAAAAAAACCCATCAATATGACAGGCACGGCAGCCCACGCTTGTAATCCCAACCCTTAGGAGGCTGAAGCAGAAGGATGCAATCAGGAGTCTGATGCCAGCCTGGGCAACACAGTGAGTTCTAGGCTCAATCTAGGCCACAGAGTAATAAAATCCATTCTTATCTCAAATGAATGAATGAATGATAAACCCTGAGACCCATCCTTAGCACAGGAACAGGGGAAGGAAGGGGAGGGAAGAAGAGGAACTACAGTAATACTTTCTGACCACTGCCACAAAGGAATCAAGTTGGAACTCAAAGAAAGCAACAAAAAATTCTCCCAACACTTAGAAACAAGCAGCTGATTTCTGAGAAATTGATTCAAGTGCCAAACTAAAGGGAAAAGAAGCCAGGCGGTGGTCTAGTGCCTTTATAATCTCAGCACTTGGGAAGCAAAGGCAGGCAGATCTCTGTGAGTTCAAGGCCAGCCTAGTCTACAAGAGCAGTTCCAGGACAGGCTCCAAAGCTACAGAAAAACCTTGTCTCAAAAAAAAAAAAAAAAAAAAAGTAAGTCCCTTCAAGGCCGGAAGAGCCATAAGAAACATACATCTATGACAGTAAAAAGAAAAAGTATAGGGGGGGGAGGGGAGGCGGGAAATCAGTGAAACAAAAAGCACTCTTTCTGTTGTTTTTAGGTTTTTTTTGGGGGGAGGGGTTTGTTGGTTTGTTTTTGAGACAGGGTTGAGGGGAAACCAAGGCTGGACCATGCCCTGGATAGAACTCCAGGGTAAAGAGCTCCTGGACTAGAGTGAGCTGAAGTTGCCAGGGTGCAAAACATGCAAGACTCATGAGAAAGGAAGGTAGGTGAGAACTTAGTTACTTTTCAATTGCTACACTAAGATACCATGACCAAGACAACTTGTAACACTGTTTAATTTGAGGGCTGATGGTTCCAGAGGGTGAGTTAGCTACCTACCATCATGTAAGGAAGCATGGTAGCTGTAAGGAAGCATGGTAGCTGTCAGGCATGCCCAGCGCTGGAGCAGTGCTTGGGGGCTTCCATGCTCTGTAAGTAGGAGTCAGAGAAGGCTAAATAGGAACAGCACAGGCTTTGTGAAACCTCAAAGTGACAGACCTCCCGCAACAAGGCCACACCTCCCAGTCCTTCCTAAACAGCTCTCCCAACTGGGGACCCACCATTCACATATGAGCATATGGGGGCCATTCTCATTTAAACCACACTGAGCCCTGCCCTACTGGGGCAGACAAACAGCAGTCTCAGCAATCACCTCACAGCCCCAGCCGGGACCACGTGTACACAGGAGACTAATCTCTCAACTCATCCAGTGAATCCTACGAGCAGTCGGAAGCCATGGAGAAGCACAGGCACCTGTCCCCTGAGAGCTGACATCCGCGTCACTGTCACAAGTGCAATGCAGCCGCCGCACCTCTCAGATTCTCTAACGGTTCCCACGGGAGCACTGAAGGTAAATATGTTAATTTGACTTCAATCATGACTTAAAAAAAAAAAACAGCACACACTAGTTAAGGCACATATCCTAAAAACCACTCAGACATGTGTGTGCTTCGCACGTACTCAGGAGAGGAAGTCTGTGTTCCTTTTTCGGGGCCCAGAAGGCAGGATGCTCCCCTAAAGTGGGCAATGATGCCTCTTGGGTGGATGAGGAGACCAGGGAAAAGTGGGGTGTGTAGCCAGAGTGCTATAGTATGGCAAGATAAGACAGGATTCTTACGTGGTCTGGCTGGCACACAACCATCCATGCTGGCCAAAGCAGTGGGTGCATCCTTTGGATTCTAAGCACGGGACACTTTCTCTAAGCACAAGGCTTCAACCACTGACCCTCCTTGTGCTAGCTCTGGGAGCCAAGCTAATAATCCAGAGTTCCTGGAAGTCCTCTGCAGGGACTGAGGGGCAGTCAGACACCAGCTCTCAACTAGATAATAGAGACGCTGTCACAGTATAGTCTAAAGGGCAGGGCTGGTGGCCAGCCCTCCTTAGGTCCAGGTGAGGGGACCCTAGGGCCCAGTAGAAAGGACATGGAGGGGCAGTTCCACTCAAAGGGGAGTAAACAAGCCACCTAGCCCTCAGGGTCTCAGGAGCCCCAATCCCAGCCTAGGCTACATGTCCACGTGTTCATATGGCTGTACTAGCAAGGAGGAGTGGGCCTGAGACCTCCCAACTGCGTCGGAACAGGAAGTTTCTAAACCTGGAAGCTTATAAACTCCAGGGAGGCCTCTGAAGCTCAGCGAAATCCCTGAGACTCACACTGTGGGTTGAGCAGCCAGCCTCATGTGCCCCCATTGTTCTGGGAATGACCAGCAAGCTACTCAGTGTAGTCAGCTGTGCAGACAGGAGCCCTGTTAGACAGCTGCAAGCAACCATTCCTTGCTATGGGGGCTACCAAGCTGGGGAGACCCTCAGATCTGAGCTGATTCCCTAACACTGGCTGCCGAAATCAGCCACGCCCACCTCATCAAGGAACCACATACCATCCAAGGACCACTGTATTCTGTAGAGACCCAGATACGGAACCACGAGCCCTGCCCTTTCCCCCTGCCCAGTGCAGCCTCTCTACACCACTCTCCTCTGAGCCTGGGCCTCTCGCTGCTCCACCTGGGTGCCCTCTTCTAGAGGCACCCAGAATCCAACCTAGGTCCTATGAAACACAAGGGACGTGTACTGCCATGTGAAGTCATAGGAACTTATCTGCATCCCAGAGCATCAATGCCCAGCCCTGCAGACAGAAGACTTTAGCTCACAGAGGGCACTTGTTGAATTCTCCAATTTGGGAGTAGTGCTATATGGGCCAGGTGGGGGGCCTGAGTCTCAACAGAGGCACCACAGAAGAGGCAGAGAAAAGAAACGGAACCACCTCAGAGCTGGCCAACTGTACCTGGCAAAACCACTCATCTGCAGGAGGTGACGAGGACACAGTCCTCTGATGCTCGAAGACAGCAGCCCCTCCTGTACCCTCTACCCCAAGGGCACAGGAAACTTTCCCATGAACACCTGGGCTTCCTTCTTACCAAGGAAGGAGGTAAACAGCCCTGGGGGAAGAAACAGGGCGTTCCTATATCACAGAACCAAAGAAGACACAGGAAACAATCTAGAGGAGAGATCCCTGGCCAAATGGGGCCCTTGAGGCTGGTTCAGCACTCTCAGGATGCTGGAAACCCAAGTAAACACTGGCTCTCTCTGGGAGGCAATGGTGCTGGGGCTGCTTGCAGGCACATGGTTGGCAGAGCTAATGGAGCAACTTATGTACTCCACTCCCCAAGCAGAGCTAGGGCAGATGCAGAGACATGCCACTGGCTGTGTTTCCGTTACTCTGCACACCTGGGAGCTCAGATCCTCAGTCAGGATCACAAGTGAGGGACGCCTGAAACCTTAGGGAAACCCTGGACCCAGAGAAGGGTGAGAGTTGCCATAAGCCAGCCACTGCTGCCCACTCAAGCCAGGACACAGAGCTCTGTCCTGCCTTATTTACCCTTCCTGGATCACCTGACCACATCAAAGACACCTGGCTCAGGTAATAGGCATCAGCAGAGCCCAAAGGTGCAGAAGAATCCAGAGGTGCTCAGCAGTCACACTGATGCTCCGATGTCTTTGTGCCACCTGATCCAGCTGGGGTCCACAGCAACTAGACTCCAAGACATCTGCAGGACCCTAAGAGAATGTCAGGACACAGCCATTGCTAGACCCAGCTCCTTTGTGACAGCCCTCCTGTCTGACCACACAAGGTCACTCCACCTCTTATGTCCTCCTCTATGAGATAGGAACAGGGGTAGCAGCTCCCTCCCAAAGATACTCCATCCTAAAGTACCAGCACCTCATCCCTAAAGCAGAACCACATGACTCAGAACCCCCAACAGTGTCGGATGGAACTCATCAGTCCTCTCCCGGTGCAAACAGGATGGAGGACCTTGGACACCCAAGCCCAAGTGGTAGCTCTGCTCATCTACTTGTTTCCTTGAGCCAGTGGCTTGGCCTCTGGAGGCTCAGGTTTACCTCTGTGCTCCCTGAAAGGGAGGAGCAAGTGTGAGTGTGTACTGGGTAGGCCAACTGGTGAGCCATGGCACTGGGCCAGCTGAGACCTACCAAACACAAGGGTGTGCCCACATGTCAGGCCCCCTGCCTCCACTGCCCCCCTGCCAGCATCTCTCCCAAATCACACCTGTGGCCCCTGGATCCCTGTTGGGGCATTATTCAGATATTTGAGCACCAGGGACACCTCCCCCAAAGCACCATCAAAAAGCCTGCACAATCAGCACAACTCCTGGGGTTCACTTTCTTCTCCCCTCAGGAAAAAAAAAAAAATCAGACAATCTTCTGTAAGCAACTCCGTTAATTTTCTTACTCATTTCCCATCCCACACGGCCTACCTCAGACCAAGATCACCTCCTGTCCTCAGGCCCGTGTAATTACAGAGCTCAAGGGAACACACAGGTGTCACAGGGCTGTTCCGCCAGGGCAGACCTGGGCTTAGGACACAATGTGTCGATTTTCTACTGGTAGGACTGAGAAGTTTGTAGAGAGCTCTTCTGACCCTGTGCGGGTCCTCAGCTTCAGAAACATCATTACCTCTGGACTGAAGGTCAAAATGTCCTCCCCCGCACCACCCAGGGAGAGGGAGGGGCGTACAGGGCTGGAGGGGGCAGAGGCGACTGGGAACTGTTCTTAGAGGGTTGGGATTGGGTTTCTGTTCTGTTATTGATGATTTTTGTTTTGAAAAGCGGGGTCTCCTCACTCTGCATCCCAGATTGGCCTGAAACTCTTGGCAAACTTCCTGTCTTACTCTCTCAAATGCTAGGCCTATAAGCATGAGCTACCATGTCCCATTTCATCTGTTTATTTGTGATTTTTGAGATGAAGTCTCATTGTATTGTTCCGGATGATCTCACATTCCTACACGCAAGCAATCCCATGCCTCAGTCTCCCAAGAAGCTGGCACCACAGGTACACAACACCGAACCTGTTTGGTAAAAAAAATTCAGGGTCAACTGGGCCTGGTGGCAGATGCTTTTGGACCCAGTACTCAGGAGGCAGAGGCAGGTGCTCTGAGTTTGAGGCCAGCCTGGTCTACAGATCAAGTTCCAGGATAGCCAGGGTTACATAGAGAAACTCTGTCTCAAAAAAACAAAAACAAATTAGATCCAGGAAAAAAAATCCTAATCCAAAGGGCAGCGCAGTGAGGTGGGACCCTGGGGAAAGAGCTTGAGTCATAGGGCAAAGCTTCAAGAATGGATTTCCCATGGCTGGAGAAACGGCTCAGCAGTTAAGAACACTCACTGGTTTTGAAAAGGACCAAACGGCAGTTCACAATTGTCTCTAACTCTAGTTCCAGGGTTCTGAAGCCTTCGCTGGCATCACTGAGCACTGCACTCATGTAGTGTACATATGTAAGAGGGCACACACTCAAACACACAAAATAAAAATGAATTAACCTTTAAAAAAAAAGCGTGGGTTCCCATCTCTAATCTGGGTCAGGTCACAGAGCAACCTGAGGTACATACAGGCCACTCATCCTTCTACCTTCCGTGTGAGCTGGGGGTGGCATGAGCCCCTGCCCTGTCCAGAATCTACGAAGAGCAGGTACCAGTGACATGCTCTGGGACTTCCAGGCCTGTGAACCCAAATGATCCTCTAGTCTCCGTAATGACCCAGTCTCGGGCGTCCTGTTACAACAGAAAGCAGACTGAGACAAAGACTGAGTGACGCTGGGAGCCAAAACTGAACTGATGAGAACCTGAGTCAAAGACAACCAGGGGCTGCTGGTATTCCTGCAGGCTGGCCAGGGCAAGAGAAACTCCCCCGACAGCCTGAACAGGAGGAGTGCAACTTTGCAAAACCTAAACTACACATTCTGACCTTCAGAAGTGTTAATTTCCCAGCTCCCAGTCCTTCATCACAGACTAGTCCGTCCTGACCACGCTGCCGGCCACAACTCTAAAGGGACCCTGCTAGTGTCAATCAAGAAGACCCAAGCACTCCGGGGTCTGGAGAGAAACAGGACTTGCAGCTTTTCTCCCCCTGCAGCGTCACAATCTAAGGAATAACAGGGGATGCAGACAGTAAGCAGTACCACCCCAGCACTAGCTTTGAGCTTCTCTACAGGGACACCCACTCACCCTTAGGCTCCAAGGACCCCAGAGGGACTTGCTGTAGAGCTCTGTGAGTTCAAGGCCAGCCTGTTCTACGTGTGGACTTCCAGGTATGACAGAGCTACACAAACTGTATTTCAAAAAGAAGTAAGGAGGACTGCCGTGACTTCAAGGCCAGTGTGGGCTACATGGTGAGTTTTAGGGCATTTTGGGTTATAGTGAAGAGACTGTCTCAAAACGAGAGAGAGAAAACTCAAAACAGATAGACATATCCCCCAAGTGACTTGGAGCACAGTTCTAAGCATGCCACCATATCCAGCTCTAGAGATGACACCAGAGGACACAGGGCTGCATGTGTGATGCTTCTGCCCAAGACATGACAAGTATGAGGGACACCACAAGTAGACCCAAATGGGAGGCATTCTCCCAACTGGCCTGGACATTCCAGGTTCTCTGGAGCAAACCCTTGCTAACTCCATTCACAGCGGCACTACCACATTTACCAGGCCCACCAGGGTCCTCCAGCCGTCAGGGGGATGTCCACAGTTGTAACTCCGCACTTACCAGCACCTGCCACGAGGCAGATGAAGTTGGAAGGTGTTAGAGTAGTCAGCCATCAAGAGAACAACAATCCAGGCTGGGATCCCCTCATCTGAAAACTCAAAGCTTTCTGACTGCCGTCTCACAGCCGTGTGGACCCACTTTGCTACAGGGAACCAGAATCTCAAACCAGTTTGCACCTGCCACACAGTCGGTGGTCACCTCCCTAACAAAGGGTCAGGATGTTGTTCTGCTCCTTCTTTGTAATTTGGAGGACGCCTGAAAAGATATGTTAATTCGGCCTGCCTCCAGACAGAGCTGGCACACACAGCAGGAAGACAGGAAGCCGGGACAGAGACTGTATAGAAAGGTGTGGTCAAAGGTGTGGATGTGACCAGAGACATTCACCTGGTTACCTAGGAAACAGGATGCTAATGAATTACCCCCTCAGTTTATGTTTTTGTACATAAGGCTGTTTGGAGCATAAACGCGGAGGAACTCTCAGGATGCGAACTCATGATTTCATGAGAAATCTCCCGATCAAGCCATGTGAGTTGTGTCTTTAATCTCACGCCACCCCTCTGGTTGGGAGAAATAATTTAGGGGCTGGGCTGGCACAACCCCCCCCACACACACACACACAGCTGAACCCAGGAGATGGGTCAAAGTCATTCCACAGGGGAAGCCAGCTTGGGAGACCACACCTGTAACCCTAGGGAGGGAGAAGTTGAAGCAGAAGAGTTGGAAGCCAGCCTCCAACTGGGTTACACAGTAGGGGCTGTTCTTAAGAAAACAAAAACAAACCAAGCCCTCCAATACAAACAGGGCTACTGAGATAGCTCAGTGGGGTGAAGGAAGGAGTTAGTCACCAAGCCTGTTCACCTAAGTGTGTGAAGCCTGGAAGTCACATGGTGGGAGGAAGGAACACACACACACACACACACACACACACACACACACACACACACACACACAAAGCAAGCAGGGCAGTGATGGTGTGTGCCTTTAGTACCAGCACTCAGGAAATGATCCAGTGATACTCTGTGTAAAAATTCATTAATGATAAATGCTATTAAAATGTCTGTGGAACAGCATTTATCTGATCATTTTCCATAAAAATAAAGTGACAGCTACTTTCTTCACGTATTACTATAAAATCCAAGGCATATAAAAGCTTTGTACCAGGTGGTGGTAGCGGCGCACGCCTTTAATCACAGCATTTGGGAGACAGAAACAGGCAGATCTCTGTGAGTTCAAGGCCAGCCTGGCCCACAGAGCAAGTTCCAGGACAGGCACCAAAGTTACATAGAGAAACCCTGTGTCGAAAAACCAAAAAAAAAAAAAAAAAAAGAAGAAGAAGAAGAAGAAAAACAAACAAATTTTGTGATTTGAATCATTACTTTCTTATTAGTAGTTTTTTTTAACTACCACTTACTGAAAACCTTTCATGTATCATGTATATGTTGACTTTAATTTACAATAAAAATAAGAGATATTTGTTAATTTATGTTGCTGACTTTTACATGGGCTGGAGAGATGCCTCAACTGTTAAAGGCTAGGCTCACGTACAAACGTACAAAAATAATCATATAACACTCCTGTCCTCCCCCTTTGCCTCCTTGTTGGTTTACTATGCAGATTAAATAAAATGTAGCATTAATTTTATGTAATTGTTCTTAATAAACACTCTAAGTATAGCACAATTAATACAAACCCAGAGACAGAAACTGTCCAACCTGAAGGTCAGAAAAGCAAAAACAACCAGCCACTGGTTCTTACCTCTACCTCAGTCGGTAATAGCGACCCTGCCTCCAGGATTCTCAGAATGAGACTGTGTGAGAGAGCTGTGTCCTCCCATTTTATATTCCCCTCTGGTGCTGGGGATTAAAGGCGTGCCTCACTACCGCCCTGTTTCTATGGCAAACTAGTGTGGCTACTGGGATTAAAGGTGCCTGGTCTGTAAGGCTGATCAGTGCAGCTGTTTTACTCCCTGAACTTCAGGCAAGCTTTATTTATTAAAATACAAATGAAACACCACGGCATCTAACTGTTGTTGCCCTCCTGGTTTCTGTTCTATTCTGTTCTATTGCACCGCGACCAGCTGGGCAGCGTGGCCCACGCCTTCAATCCCAGCGCCTGGGAGGCAGAGGCAGGCAGATCTCTGAGTTTGAGGACAGCCTGGTCTACAGAATGAGTTCCAGGTCAGCCAGGGCTACAGAGACACCCTGCATCAAACAAAATAAAACAAAATAAAACAAAAAAAAAATTCAAACAAAATACAGGAAGCAGAATTCCAGTTACTTCCTAGTTACTGCTACTATTGCAGTGTAGTCAATAATAAACTATTCTTCAAAATAAATAAGTAAATCCCTCAGATTCACTCAAAATATCAAATTACCTTCAGGTCACAAAAAAGTTTTTTTTGTGGTTTGTTTGTTTGTTTGTTTTTTCCAGACAGGATTTCTCTGTAGCTTTGGTTCCTGTCCTGGAACTAGCTCTTGTAGACCAGGCTGGCCTCAAACTCACAGAGAGTGCTGGGATTAAAGGCGTGCGCCAACACAGCCCCACACAAAAGTTTAAGATGCAACAAATCACCAGAACAAATCATCTGCACCAGATGCCTCACTATGAAGGATGTTCCTGGTTGTCAGCTGGTTTTGCAGCACGCAGGGCTGCCGAGGTCATGGCCTGTGCTGGCACAGGTAGGTGCCCTTGGCTCTTGTCTGAACCAGATACACTGAGGCCTGCTGGGTAACTTACTGGGAAGCATTCTTTAAACAGCACATGTAATTCCTAAATCTGATTATCTTTAAGCTTTTTCTCAAACTTCTGAAGAATAGTCTCACCCGCCAACACTGGGTAGCCTGTATATCAATGGAAGCAGGGGCGAGAATGGAAGCCAGTCTCACTGTGGAGTGCTTAGAAAGGCAGGGATACCTTCCACAGCTCTTGGCCACACACTGGGGGAGACCACACCACCCCATCAGCTCCTGAAGAAGGGGATCATGTCTGAGTCATGGGCCACATGTTGTCACCCCCTCAGAAGCAGCACACAAATCCAGCCAAGGTCTTACACGCAGCAAAGGAAGGCACTGACAGTCTTCCCAGAGACCCCTGCCAACTGGCAGATACAATGCGGAGCGGAATCTCCAAGCTCTGAGGGGTCCCATACAGAGTTAGGGTTGGGTAATTCTCAAGGATGTTTTGGGATGCTTCCGATCTTCCTGTGTCCTAAAGAACCTGCTTAATGGCCCAGAGCTAAACCCCAGGGTAGCCTCCAGTGGCTTGGGGCCCACAGGCTTATCCTCCACACAGTTGGTCACCTGAGAAGAGGGAGACACCTGGAAGCCTGCTGTGTCCCAGGAGAGAAGCCAAGGCTGTCACTTCATGCAAGCCCTCCCCACTGACATCAACGTCAGACCAGCAGGGCTGTTACTGGTCCAGACACCAGCTTGGTGTGCAAGGGGGCAACAGCATTGGTGCAGGCAAGGTCAAGGGTGCCTAGAACTGTGCCGCCATCCTTCCCTGCGGTACCCCAAGGAGATCTCATCCCTTCAACCTCCCTACGGCTGCACTGTCTGTCCCTGTGCCAGCCATGTCACCCCAGGACTTCACTGTGACCCACGCGCTTCAGTTTCCAGGCCACTTCATGTGACACAGACTCACCGCTAAACTGGGTTACAATAATTAACACAACGCCTGCCTCTCCTATCCCAAAGCTTATGTAAGCCTCGGCCCCATTTCCCTCCTTCGGCCCCCTCTGCTTGCTCTTCCAAACATCTCTAGCTGGACTGCTGCTCACACATCCTCGGCAAAGCTTTGAGATGCAGTGGACACTGTGCTGAGGCCCATCCTGCTGGCCAGTACTGCAAGAGCCACCAAGCACAAAGGCTTTCTGTCCTGGACCAAAACTTCATCTCCCCACTCCCCAAAACCTCCAACAGGGCCTTATTCACAACCAGGGCATTGACTGGTCTCAACCAGAGTTAGAGGGAAGAGGCTGCTGGGACACGGAGGCAGCAGCCAGAATGATGCGGACAAGGTCATATGTGTCTACGACTGTAGAGCCAGGGGAAGGTGAGAGGGGCCTGGATGTCTGCTAATGTTTTCAAGATTCATTTCAGGAAAGGGCAGGAGAGATTGCTTAGTAGCTAAAAGCACTTGCTGCTCTTCCAGAGGACCCAGGTTCCATTCCCAGAACCCACACGGCAGCTCACAACTATCTGTAATTCCTATTTTCAAGAGATCCAACACCCTCCTGGCCTTCATAGATACCAGGTGCACAGACATACATTCACGCAAAACACCCATATGCAAATATTTAATTTAAAAAAAAATTTAGCTGGTGGAAATGCAAGCTGGTACAACCCCTTTGGATGTCAGTGTGGCGATTTCTCAGAAAATTAGGAAACAACCTTCCTCAAGACCCAGTAATACCACTTTTGGTGCTCAATCGTGCCACAAGTACATGTGCTCAACTATGTTCATAGCAACTTTATTTGTCATTGCCAGAACCTGGAAACAACCTAAATGCCCCTCGATCCAAGAATCAATAAAAAAAAGTATGGTACATTTACACAATGGAATACTACACAGCAGAAAAAAATAACGACAGCTTGAATTCTGCCAGCAAATGGATGGAACTAGAAAACATTATTTTGAGTGAGGTAACCCAGACACAGAAAGACAATTATCACATGTACTCACTCATAGGTGGTTTTTAAACATAAAGCAAAGAAAGCCAACCTACAAACCACAATCCCAGAGAACTTAGACAACAATGAGGACACTAAGAGAGACTTACATAGATCTAATCTACACAGGAAGTAGAAAGTATAAAAAGACAAGATCTCCTGAGTAAATTGGGAGCATGGGGACTTTAGGGGAGGGTTGAAGGGGAGAGGGGAGAGGCAGGGAGGGGAGCAGAGAAAAATGTAGAGCTCAATAAATATCAATAAAAAATGTTAAAGATTATGTTTTATGTGTATGAGTGTTTTGCTTGACTTATGTATAGGCATGTGAACCACCTGGGACTGGAGATACTGGGTTGGAGCCACCACGTAGGTGCTGGGAACCAAACCCAAGTCCTCTTCAAGAGCAGAGGTTAAGTGCTCTTAACTGCTGAGCCATCTCCCTGGTTTTATTTACACTTATCTGCTTTTAGTGCCTTTTAGGTCAGCCTAAGGCTATCATCCTTTAAAACAATGCCCCACCACCACCACCACACACAGACAGTCTAGAGGGCCTTCCTACAGCAGCCATCAGAAGCAGAGGGGTAGGGAGCAGCAGGAAAGAAGTAGCTGGCTGTGTGATTAGGAAGACAGCTCTTTGGAACACCCTAGGATAAGACACAAGGTGGCCTCCCTAGAGCTGACCATGGATCAACCCTGGCCAGTGACCCTGATGACTAAAATGGGGTGCTGTATAAATGGGGTGCTGTATGCTATCCAGAGCTCATGATCAGCTTCCCTCGTTTCATGCACAGAGAAATTGAGGCCCTAGATCTGGACCCAAATGCAGTGGTGGGCAGGGCCCACACCTCAGGAGGATTCTGGGTATGAAAACCTAGCACTGTGGGCAAAAGCCACAAGGAATAAGCATCAATATGATCCTTGAGAATGTCCCATATCTCTTTACCAGATGCCAGATTCTGCACCACCCCAAATCACCCTTGCAGCTCCCACCCCATGTGCACGCTCTCAACCCCTGCCCTGGAAAAGCTAAGGGCCCTCCCAGGAAGGTTCCTACTTTCCAGACCTTGGTTATGTGTCAGATTTGGGGTACAGGAAGGAGATTTGGTGACACCCAGTGGGCTTCAGTTTCACCGCACTAGAGAGGGGCATCTTTGGTGGACCAACTACTGGGCTTTCACTGGTACCAAGTAGACACTGTTTCTAGGAACCTCCCCCCAACAGGCCTATCCACTGTTTAGAGTCAGTCCTTGCTCTAAAGGACTCTGTTACAGTGAACAGTGTAGCCAGACCGCACCACATCCATCAGGATGAACTTGGAGCGTACACAGGGGAGAACACTTCCTCCTTGTAAGGCTGTAGCTGCCACCAGACCCCCAAGACCAGCAGAACAATTGTCCCCCTACACACACCATGGCTGAGCTGCAGAAGCTGAGTGCCCATATCAAGGCCCAGCCACAGTCACATCACAGCACTGTCACCCCAGAGAGAGGCAATGCTACACCACAGCAAGCCTGCCTATCACTGTAGCAAAGGGGAGCAAAGGATGTGGGTGGGGCTCCACAGACCCAAGGTGCTGGGCTGCTGCTAAACCTGAGAACCAGGATGGCCTGGGTACCCAGGGTGAGGGGAAAGGAAGGAAAAGCCTCAGGCCCAAGGACAAGGGCCGGGAAGCCAGACTGGCCCCCGCCTGCAAGGATTCCCCAGCCGCAGGCAATTTGCATAATATTCTTTGCAAGTTAATATCAGACTGATAATGATCTCCCTCACAGCAGAGCGGCTGAGGCGCTGTTACAACACTAAGTAATCATATTTTAAATTATGTTTCCCTTTATAGAAAGGTGTTGCAGAAACACAGCCATGAAATCTGTCTGTTGCAGCCCACTGCCAACCACCTGACCAGCTCCAGCACTGCCAGGTGCCCACAGAGCTATCCCGGGGAGCCGGTCCAAGGGACGGTGAGGGGCTGCTGGCGATGGGTCACATGAGCACACGAGCTCATTTATATGTAAACATGGATGTGTGCACCTGTGCACACACATCTGACCTGCTTGCACAGAAGCTACACTGCTGCCCTAAACTCTCAGCTGCCCTGAGAAGACCTGGGGATTCCCTGCTTCCCATAGCCCAAAACCCTAGCCAGAAACATCGGTGTCCCCTTAAACAGTCACAGGCCAAGGAGAGTGATGGGATAGAGAGAGGAGAGACTCTTATTACCCACCCCCAGCACCTTGGCTCTTCCCAGGGAGATACCCCCAGCCCCGACCTGGCTCTCAGGTCACACCCTCATTCCTCTGGGGTCTCCCATTACAAAGCCACACCCCAAATGCACATCTTATAGCCAAGCAGGGATGGATGGGCCCTGCGCCTGCCCCCAGTGAGGGAGCCAAGCTTTCCCATTTTCTACTCTCTTCATTTCGGAACCAGAACTGGCCACTCAACCTCTATTTTCTTAAAAGCTTTTCCCCCCCTTTTTTTTAATTTAAAAAAAATCCAATTATAGCACAAATCTCTCAGCAGGGGTCAGTGTGGAATAAGAATAGCCAAAGTTAATGGACATGACACAGGCAAGATAAATGCCTGAAGGGTTTCAAAAGTTGTATGATGCGGATTTCATTAACATTTTAATTGTAATGTATCTTTTTAATCTTCTCTCACCCTAATGGCTTTATATCCAAAAAAGAAAAAAGAAAAAACTGCTGACAACAACGAAAAGTATCAATATACAAAATTTAACAAAGGCGCTTAGTAGCACAATAGTAACTAGATTAAATGAGCAAAAACTGTGTTAACATTGTGATTTTTTTTAAGAGCAGAGTCAAGAGTGGAGAGGGCAGAGGAGGAGAGGAGGGAGGCCAAGGACGAAGCCCCAGGGCTCAGGAGGGAAGGGGATGGCCCAGTACTGGGGTGCCACAGAAGTCAGCAACAGGACAGGACAGCAGGTCACCTCCCCTGCACCCCAGCAACACAGGAGATGAAGGGGAGAGATTCAGAAATGGAGGATGTGAACAGAAGCCTCCCCTTTATGTCCCTCTCCCCAACAGGGCTGGGGACGAGAAGGGCCACTCAGCTGCTCCCATCAAGAGGTCACCAGCATTTCATACTGGAAAGGCTGCCCCACCAGCAGGCATCAGAGCCCACTATGCAGTCAAGGGCCTCAGCCCACTCCTGACTATGGACACACTATTTCCTCTGACTTTTAAAAACGGTGATTTTCAAAGTATTCTTGGCTCTGACTACAGAAGAATGGGGGCATTTTTATTTTCAATCATCAACAGGCATTCTGTGGGGGCTGGCTTTGCTGGACCCAAAGTACTGGACCCCAGATCCTCCTGCCGTTCAGACTGCCATCTCTCTCCACTGGAATGCCAGGGGGCACTGGCAACCCCAGGGCCAGACGACTCGAAGGCTAGACTCCCTGCTCACCCCCAGTGACTATATAAGGGCACTTTCAGGCCCCGTTGATCCCGCCTCATGCCCCGCCCCACCCACCCCTGCCTGCTTCCCAGACACCAGTGAGGGGCGGGCCTAGAGCTGGAGGCCCTTCTGTGGCCGGATGCCCTCCTGGATGCCAGGCTTGATGCAAGGAGGAGGGGCAAGATTCCTAAGAGCCCCAGCCAGCTCTTCCCCGGGGACCTGGAAACAACTCCAGAGAAAAAGCCTCCTTCTCCCTGGGACTGCACCAGCCTCCCCTTAAAGGGCCAGCAATATTCCCACCAAGGGCCTCACCATCCCAATAGCACAGGCCAGGCAGAGCCAGCCAGCTGGGAGACCTGGAGTGGGACCCAAACAGGGAGGGCCGCACAGCCTGGGGAGGGGACAAAATCTCCAGTAATCTGATCTTAGGTTCCCAATCAAGCAGCTTCCCAGAACCCAGGCCCGGCACTGCAGACACCAGGGCAGGCAGGGCCCTGGGTTGGAGTCCGTTCTCCACTCTGCTCAGAGGACTCCAAACAGAGGACTCAGAGACACCACTATGTTCATGGGCCTGGAGTATGGAGACCCAGTCACAAGGGTCTCTGCTTCTAAAACCCAAACTTGCAAACTCAAAGCCAAGCCTGGCTCTAAGAAAGTGAGGACCGCAGGAGATGCCAACAGAGGCAGGCCTAGGGAAGAGTGAGAATTTGCTAAACCAGCAAAAGAGGTCGCCAGGATCCTTGCATTGAAGAGCAGGCCAGAGTAGTCACCTCAGGCCAGATCACAGGCTGCTTCTCCAGTGGTGGGGGCCCAGCCAGGGGTGGCAGAAGGCTGAAAGGAAAAGAAACCCAGGAGGCAGTAGCAGGGGAGGCTGTGGGCAGGGCTACCCACATCTGAGAAACCAGGTAGAGACTACCCTAGCTAAACTTCCCCCACCACTTTGTGATAACGTGGGACCAGACTCCTCACACTGCCTCAGAGAAGTATAAGGTAGAGGTAGTCTGGGAATAGTCCAGAAACTCCAGTTTTAGGGTGAGGGGAGCAGCAAGCCAGCTCTAAGCAGGTTCCTGTACCCCTCCATCACCTGACCATACCCAGGCAGGGCAGACTCCATGTGCACCCTCATGGGGCCAGATGCAGGCAGCCTATACCTGCCAGGAGCAGCGAAAACCAGTATCCCAGGGGCTGGTGGTACCTGTCTCCAGCATCATTACAGGGCTCTGCTCCCTTCTCCAAGGCCTGGAGCAGGGTGTAAGAACACACACCTGTGATATCAGGTTTTAGGAGGCTGGAGGAACAGGGCTTCAAGGTCATCCTCAGCTACAAATTGAGTTCAAGGCCAGCCTGAACTACACACACTCAGTTTAAGACTCAGTCAAAAAAAAAAAAAAAGCGCAAAGCAAAAACAGGTCTCAAAGTCCACACAGTTTCTTCAGCCCAGGGTGACCCCCTAGAGACACAGCCATGGGTACCAGCATCCACCCCCATTCCAACCAGCCAAAACTCCTCAGAGTTGGAAGGCAGCCTCTCATCCTGCGAAGCCAGGCCCAGTTTGAGGCCAGCATGAGCCAGACACAGCACAGAAGCAGCTATCAAGGCAAGGGTGGGTACCAACAGTGAAAGCAGCATGCCCGGGGTGTGGGGTGTGGGGGGCGCACATCAAAGTCACTTTCTCAAATATGCTCCTTACGCTGGGGTTGTATGGCTTTGTGGCAGATGAGAGCAGGGACTGAGGCCTGACATTGGTTCATGGTCACTGGACCCAGAAACAGAACCCCCTCAGCAGCCCACCCCTACACCCAAGATGACTTCAACCCCCTCTCCCCGCACCCCTGTAAGCTCTCCAGAGAACTCCCTGGAAACCACCAGGCTAGAGAAGCAGAGCCCACAAGCCAGGGGGATAGGGTGATTTCATGGGCTAGAGCGTGCAGAAAACAGGTCTAGAGAAGGGAGTGGAGGAAACACAGACAGCCAGAGCTGGCAGCCACCAGGTGCCATGTACACTCTAGGATCAAGGATGTCAGAGGCCGGGACTCAATTCTTGTTGAGGCAACCACAGCTCTCAGTTTCCGTCCCATTAGTGCTGGATCCCTATGCCGAGATCAGACAAGACCCTAGCGATCACATCGACACCCCCCCCATGCAAATCAGGCAGGAAGGACCTCTGTAGCAAACAGGGCCTCTGCGCACCAGCCAGCTCACCACTTGAAACCTGAGAGGACAAATGTAGGCTCAAGAACTAGTCTGAAAAGGGGGCTTGGTGAGACCGTCAAAGTCCTGTACGAGCCTCTCTCCCAGGAAGAGGCATTCTGGATGCCCCAAGCATAATGCCAGCAGTCCGTAATTCAGACTGATGGTGGATGCACAGCCCAGGAACAGCCTGGCGCTCAGCTCTTGCAGCACAAGCGTTTCTCTCTGATAGTGTTTCCCAGCACTCTAAATGGCTGCGAGCTCCGGGAATCAGCGGGGTTCAGATGCCAGGGTGCACACCCTTCACCCAGCACCATCCTGCCATGGGCATGACCACCAAGAAAAGATCTCTGGTCACTGAGAACTGACAAGTGACACTTCCTTCTACTTGTGCTAATTCCAACCAGCTGGCCCAAAGAACAAGGGACAGCTGCACCTGGATCTCACCTCTTTCCTTCATCTGGGCTCCAGCGGAGGTGCCACCCAATAAGGAAGTGCCATGGAGCATCCTTGAAGGAATGAGGAGTGAAGGACACTGGCGGATGGAGTGGGTGGCTCCACGTGCCTGGATAAAATTGTTGGAGGTTTGGGACTAGACAGAATGCCGGCTGTCCATCCCCTAGCTGAGCAAGCCTTGTCTCCTCAACTGTGAAATGAAAAGTCACAGCCAACTCTCCCAGGACATCATGAGGATTAAAGACCACACCGACTGCAGAGCCCCACGGGACATCCTACCCTCATCTTTGGTCAAAATGGAATAAAGGGAATAGCAGTCAAGAACTTGTAGGAGGAAGAGGACAGAAAAGGGAACCAGAGATAGGAGAGGAGGGTCAGGGAGCTGCACCTGGGAAGACCGGGACATGAACCTGCACATCAATTGCTCAGAAGGCTTTACTGGATCAAGAGCCCAGCCAGGCCACCAAGGATCATGACCCATCCCTCTCCACCCCTTTATTGGCTCGGCCGCAACACTTCGCAGAGCTACACCTGGCTAGTCTAGAGAGTCCCCCCCCCAAAAAAAAATCTCCATCGGGAAGCTCCAGTAAGAGGGAGCAGGGGACAGTGGAAGTTGCCGGTGAAGTAAGCTCCAGGGAGCAGAATAGGGGAGCCCACATACCCTAGGGTTCCAAAAGCACCAGGAGGAAGATATCAGCAGTTAGCAGCGCTGAACAGATCTGCCCGGGGAAACGAACCCGGAGAAGGGCTAAAGCGACCCCGCTGACTCCCGCAAAATACGCACAGGAGGAGCAGGTACCGAGTCCCAGCCTAGGGTAAGAAGCCACTGAGACGCCCAATCTCACCTCCCCCAGCCCCAAACACCCGTAAGTTTTCTTGGGGAAGAGTCCGGAGACCTTAACAACTTTGCAGAGACGCAGAAACAGGGACAAGCCAAAAGCCCCCTCCCACCGCAGCGACCCCCAGTGTCTTCCGAGGTTGGAGTTATCACCAGAGAGAAAGGGAGGCAATGACGACCCCTGCCCACCAACTGGCCCACCTAGCTAGAGAGGGCGGGCACGGGCCGAGTCTGATGCGCAGACGCGCTGCCTCTGACCTGGCCGGCCAGGAGGGGTGTGTCCCCTGTGCCCTGGCTAGGGGCCAGTGTCATCAGGGCTTTCCCTCCCGTCCAGGGCAGACCCGGGGTCTCCCGTGGCCAAAGGACCCCGGCGGGAAAGGAAGACGCTAGCGCTCCGGGAGCCCTAGCTCTGGAGGGGCCGGGGCTGGGCTCTGGGCCGGGACAGCTCGGCGAGCCGGCCCTCTCCGCCCCGCGGCCCGCGCGCAGCTCCAGCGCGGCCCGCACCCCACTCGGCCGCGCCCCGGGCGCGCGGCGGGCACTGCGGCAGGCAGCGGGAGCGCAAGTTGGGCGGCCGCGCCGCGGAGTTTGCGGGAAGTGCGGGCGGGACGACTGGCCCGCGGCGGAAACGGCGCGACACGCGCCAAGTTGGCCGTACCTGCGGGCACCCGGCCCGGTCCGGCCTGGGCAGCTGCGGCGCCGCCCGCGGCAGGAAGTGCTCCGGCGTCCCCGAGCTCCGGCGCCCGCGGACTTTCTCCGACCTCGCCCAGCACCGGCGGCCGCACCGCGGCGGGGGCGGGGCGCGGGGGAGGCGCCCGCGGGCTGTTTAAAGGGACAGAGCGCCGACCGCGCGCGCGTACTCGTCGCCAGGTGGGCGCGGGAGAGGGAAGCCCAAGGGGGTCTGGTGGGAGATCACGACACCGAGAGTTGCTGCGCCAGCCTTCCCGAGCGCTTAGCGTCCGAGACTGCGCGAGGCACCAGAGGGGCTGGGATCAGCGGCCGGACAGGAGAACGACCTGGGGCGTCCGGTCCCAACCTCTTAATTCCCCGCGGCCGCGCTTACAAACCCACCAGTCTTAGGAAATCGCGTGACCGAGCAACCTCGGAGCAAGTACCTCCGGGCGCGAGTACCTCCTGCCCACCGACTTACAGCAGTCTGGCGGAGACTAGAGTATTCCAGCCGGATTGGGATCCAAGAGTGTAACAGCCCCTAGTCACCAGCAGCCGGGCTATGTTCGCCCAAGGCCATACTCTAGTAACAGATCTGGTTTTAAGTCATATGTCTAGAAATTAAGCCGGCCACACTCCTGAAAGTACCCAGGAGTCCCGTTTACTCCTCCCAACCTGAGTCCCTTTGTGCTCAGGCACCAGTGCCCTTTGAGGGTCACAGCCAGCCTTGACCCCGTACCCACGCGGGTGGCTCCAGGAAAGAGGTCATGAGCAAGGTCACTGGGAGGAAGAGCATTAAGTGAACAAAGTTGATCCATCCCTTCCCAAGACCTTGGCTGCTGGCTAAGGTCATTGACAGGCATAAGCTTGCGGGGCATCCTGGACCCTGGCCTCAAGCTTAATCCTTTCCTTGGTCAGAACTGACCCTTGACCTGGACTTGGCTTCAGTTCTGCTTCTAGAAAACACCTCCATCCCCAACCCCCACCCTGACAACCCACTAGCTCATTCCCCTGTCTGCCCACCCAGAAGATGGCTATGGAACCTCAATCCTGGGCTTTCCCCAGAACCCCACTTCCATCTATCTAAATTTGGCCCCCGGTCCAAAGCCCAGCCCCACACTGCCAGCCTCTTTAGGGCCCTCTGATGTATTCAAGGAAGCTGGAGAGAGGGGCAAGAGTCTGCAGGCTGGAGACCTCTGAACCACACACGTGTCGGAGGTAACGTGGGCATGTGAACCTGGCCGTGAATGAGCATCACTGCCACCTGCTCCGCACAGGAGTGGGTAGAAGGGCTGGGTTCCCCTGAGGGGGGGGAGCACGCCTGAGGCCCAAGCAGAAAATAAATATCCTCTCCAGTGCCTTTAATTTCAGCACTTAAGAAGCAGAGGCAGGAGGATCTCTGTGAGTTCGAGGCTAGCCTGGTCTACATAGAGAGACTGTCTCAAAGAATAAAAAAACCTCAGCTCCAGTACACCAGAAGCAATTCACTAGGCACCGAAGTCCTCCTGTCACCAGGGCTGGGTCACTGTGTACAGAAAGGACCCCCTAGGTGGAGATGGTGCCAGGCACCCCTCACACTCTCCTAGTGTAAAGGAAAGCCATTCAGCTAGCACCTCGCAGTGTGCATGTTTGCTTTATTCTTTTAATTTGTAAATATTATTATTAACATTAGTATTTGGCAAAGCTAGAAATGAAATCTAAAACCCAGGGCTTCCTTGTGTTCTGGAGCACTGCTCCCAGCCCCAAAACATTTTCCTTATTTTTTTTTATGCGCATTGATGTTTTGTCTTCACGTACGCCTATGTTAAGGATGTCGGATCCTGGAACTGGAGTTACCAACAGCTATGAGCTGCCACGTGGCTGCTGGGAATTGAACCCAGGACCTTTGGAAGAGCAGCCGGTGCCATCTCTCCAGCCCCCAAAGCCTTTTCTTTAATGATATATTAGGAGACCACCAGGAGATGGCTTAGTCAATAAAGCCCGTGCTATGCACACATGAGGAGCTTGGTTAAAGGTACCCTAGACTCACAATAGAGGCCAATCAGGCATAGCTGCTGAAAAACGCCACCTCGGTAAATAAAGTGGAGAGCAACCCAGATACCTAACGTCATCCTCCATATGTATGTGCACACATGTGCAGATGCCACCTGCACACACATGCAAGCACACAGACACGTGAAAAAGACGACAGGTAGCAGTCATTCCCCATGCGTACACGAGCCTTCGCTTGCCTCCGTGCACATTTTTAACGCAAGCATGAAGTATTTACAGATCCTAGCCTGGCCTGGCCTGTGCCAGTGCGCAGAACATGAGCACATTGCCTAATTCAATGTTGACAACAAACCTATGAGGTCAGCTCTCTTAATTCCTGTTTTATACATGAGGAGAATTCGGTTTAGGAGGAAGATGCAGGCCAGCTCAGGGCTCACTTAGTTCAAGTTCTGCAGTAGAGACTCTGCAGAACGAGGACTTAAGAGTATGGCTTCTGCAGTGCTTCTCCTGAACTTGAGCAGGTAGAGTAAGACCCCCAGCAGGAGGCATGGGGGGGGGGGGTTACAGCTTGCACGCAGCTTGCCAGTCCAGCAGGAGGCTTTTACAGCCTGTCTGCCACTCAAACAACAACCTTTAGGAAGTGCAGGGTCACCTTCAGCTGAGCCCTCAGGGTCTTCCTCCTTTTATTTGAAAAACAACAGCCTGGAATAAATTCTAAAGAGCCTAGTGGGGTGTGGTGGTTCACGCCTTAATCCCAGCACTCCGGAAGCAGAGGCAGGTGGTTCTCTAAATTCAAAGGCGGCAACCTGGTCTACAAAGTGAGATCCAGTACAGCCAGGACTGCTATCCAGAGAAACCCTGTCTCAAAATACGACAAATGCCAACAACAAAAATCTCCAAACAAACCCTGCAGCCACAGAGATGGGGCCCTAAGAAGCCACACACCGAAACCATATCACAGGAAACTTTGTTTCCCTGGGAATCCTGATAGCTTAGGAGCTCCTACCCACAGGACCTTAGTCCCCAGAGGCCTGTGGGAGAACTCCAAAATTATAAGCAGAGCAAGATGTGGGTCTAAATGCCCAGACTTGGGTGAGAACTGCTTCCTTCCCTCCAAGACTTGTGTTATGGCTGCTTCCTCCACCCATGATGTTATGTGATGGAGACCATGTCCCCTCAGAAGGGCTCTTCCCACCTTCTAAACTATAGCCAGTATTGGCTTCACCTGCTGCACTTCTGGCCCACCTCAAAATCCAGGAGCAAGCAGCCCACCCAGGTGCTTGTGTCATGAATATATTTTACAGCCCTCCACCTCTACCTTTGAGCCCAGGATAGCCCACTCTCTTCCAGATAAGAGCAGGCCTTCGACCTCCCAGACCCTCTCCAAATCCCATCCCATCTCACAAGGTCCTGTTGTTGTGACCAAGTAGCTGACAAGACCATCTTAGGCAGTTTAGCATAGTGGTGTGCACCTGTAAGCCCAGCACTGGGAGGCAGAGGCAGGCAGATCTCTGAGTTCGAGGCCAGCCATGTCTACAGAGTGAGTTCCAGAACAGCCAGGTCTGTTACACAGAGAAACCCTGTCTCAAACCCCCAAACCTCCTCCCAACACACATGCACACGTACACACATCACACACACACATACACAAACTCTCAGGTGAAAAAGGATTTATTTTCACTTACAGTTCAGGGATACTGTCCATCACGGCAGGGAAGGCATAGCGGCAGGTCACTTGCTCACTTTTCTGTGGGTCTGGAAGCAGACCTGGGGAATGTTCCCTCCCCCCCCCCCCAGCACATTCCAACCCCAGGCTAGCACCACCCATGCAGCAGCACCACCCATGCAGCAGCGCCACCCACCTCGGAAGTTCTAGTCACACTGGATTTTATATGGAATGTCTTTCACAGTGCTGAGCCTACTCTTGTTTGTGCCCCAGTGCCTTTGTTCCTGCTGTCATAAGAATTAGCTGTACCCAGCTACCCATTGCTGGGCACGTTTGCAAACATACTTATAATCATAGCACTCTGCAGGGAGAATCGGAAATTCAAGGTCATCTTCAGCTACATAGTAAATTCGAGGCAAGCCTGGGCTACATTGGCAAATGCCTTTAGTCCCAGAACAGGGACTAAAGAGGAGAGACAGAGGCAGATGGATCTCTGTGAGTTCCAGCCAGCCAGGCAATATAGTGAAGTCCTATCTCTGTCAGGAGCCACCCAAAAGCGGTTTACATATCTCAAAACACACACACACACACACACACACACACACACACACACACACCAAGCAACACAAGAGAAACAAAGGAAACTTATTCAATATGTCTACATTAGAGAGAGAGGCCAAAAGAGGGAGACAGCGAGTCCCAAGACTATCTTCAGGGTGCTGACAGGTTCAGGACTAAGCAGGGGGCTAAAGGTATGCAGACTTCAGTATTCCTGGTCTTGTGCTTCTGCTCTGGTCCATTTTACAAGCTGGTCTGCTAAGTTGTTAATGTGTTCATTGTCTTTTGAACCTAGGGTTTCACGTGTGCTGGTAAGTGCTCTACCACTGAGTTGTGTTCCCGGCCCTAATTTTTTTTTATTGACTTTCTTTAGAAATATATAATTTATTTTTATTTTATTTGCATTGGTATTTTGCTACATATATGTCGGTGTAAGGATGTCAGATGTTGGAATTACAGACAGTTGTGAGCTGCCATGTACGTTCTAGGACTTGAACCCAGGTCCTACTAGGGAGAACAGTCAGTGCTCTTAACCACTGAGCCACCTCTCTAGCCCCTCCCAGGCCTAATTTGTTCATTGTCTTTAGGAGAGGGCGGTAATCTGTTCTGTGGGGCTTTGGAAGTCAAAGGGAATCCATAGGAAAAGATCAAGGACAATAGGAGAACAATTTATGTCTTCAGCCAAATGAAGGAGACAGACAGCAAGTGAAGACACACAGACCAGGACTTCATTTTGCTTTTGGTTACCTTATGGGCCCACATGAAGTATCAATGCTTTTTAGCAGAAAGTTCAACTCCTCTTCTTCTTTTCCTTTTTTTTGGGGGGGGGGGGGAAGGTGGTGGGGGTGGGAGAGTTCTCTGTGTAACCCTGGCTGTCCTGGAGCTCACTTTGTAGACCAGGCTAGCCTCAAACTCACGGAGATCCACCTGCCTCTGGACTCCCAAATGCTGGGTTTAAAGGCTTGAGCCACGACACCACGATCATTTTGGTGAATTACAGGTCAAGCGTGCCCCGTCATACCAGGATTATTTTGGTGGTGGAGATCAAGCCCCGTCTTTGTACAGGCCAGGCCAGCACCCTACTAACTGAGTCGTATCATTAGCCCCAAAGCAGCTTATAAAAGCCTGTTTCCCCTGCATGAAAGAGTCACAAGGGCTGCGTGGCACTCCACGTCCCTGCTTGACCTACATACACAGGTACAGGCCCCCGTTTGTCCACTGTCTCATTGCTGGCTGCAGCAGCCCACGGAGTCTGCAACATGAGAGCCTGAGGCTGTCTGTCTCCTTGTCCTGGGAACTGCCTGGGGACATGAGGGGGGTGGTTTGCCAGCAGAAGAGGAATAGATCCCTTTGTCCCTGTCTGAGTTCTGGCACTTCTAACTGCACTAGGTGCCCAGGATGTCTTGTCAATAGGGCTAGACCCCCTTCCACGGGCCTTTGCCTGAGCTGCTCGGCCGGCCGAGAAGGCTATACTCCCCAACAGTAAGCCCACCGGAGTTCCCTCAAACTGGCTGGCTTGTAACACCCAGGAATGCAAGTGGGCAAAGGCTGTTCTCAGCAAGACTGACCCAGAACACGAGGAGGGGCCTCACTCCACCACCTTGCTGGGGACCCAGGCTGCAGCCTCGCCAGAGCACAATTCTGCTGGTCAACTGTGGACATCAGCCCACATTTGTCTTCACTCTGACCCCAGAGCCTGGGTATCCAGCTCAACTGGCAGGCTACACAGCAGACTCAAACCAAAGGAAGATGCTCTGAGGTGTGTGGGCGGAGCCTCTCCTACTGAGCCGCCCACAAAGGTTCTTGCCCTTCCCCTGCCTTGAATCCAGTCTCTTGGCAGTTACCGGTTAATGGGTATGGACTCTGGTTGGGGCCACAGGCCATGTTTCTGGCCCCTGCCCAGGTTCTACTTCAAACAGGAAGTCACCCTGACTGACTGAGCACCTGGGGCTTCCAGTACCTTTGAATGTCATTTCTGGGATCGATGCTGAGTCCAACAAGTCAGCCTTGGCTCTGAGGCCAGACACCGATCACTTCTAGGAGGCTCATGTCCACATCAGGTACTCATCACTGTGGCGAACAGGAATGGGCTGGCTCAGAAGGCAGGAAGCCGGTGATAGGCCCCCGAGTTCCAGCCCCAGTACTCAAGGGCCTCATGAATGAGGCAGATCCTGCTGGACCCATGTGGGAAGGGCTTTAAGTGCCTATGTTTCTGCGTGTCCTGCAGACAGACGCAGGTGCTGGGGAAGAGGGTGGCGTGTGACACCTGAGGGGTGTGTGTGTGTGTGTGTGTGTGTGTGTGTGTGTGTGTGTTCTTGCTCTGTCCCTCCTGTGTCTAGTGACTTTCTATCTGGCTTCCACCTTCTCCCTAGCCTGCCACCTGCTAACCACATTGTCCTTAGCGGCCACAGGACCTTTGTACCTGTGACTCCTCTGAGATGGAACTGTAGTCTTCCCACTCTGACAGCTGAATTCCAGTCATCTTTCAGGCCTGGGTGACAGATGGTTATGTGACGGTTTCCCTGAGATGGAAACGTTTTATCCTTGAGGGCAAACTCATTAAGCCAAAGGGTAAACAGTTCAGAACAGCTTGAAGAAGTCCCTGAAACCGATCAGATTCACTAGGCCCCCCTTCCTCACATGAGTAATCAATAAACACCTGAAGAGTCACTCTCAAAGCAGCAAAGAAGACTCAGACAGACCTGCCTGGAAAAGCAGCAACCAGCCAAACTGCCAGAAGAGGTTTAGAACAACCGAGTCATTTGGAAGGGACATTCTCCCACTTGCAGGCAGTGCAGTGTGCTCCAGGTTCCCAGCTTCTGTGAGCTGTTACCCATGCTGGGGTGGACTTTGGTGATGCAGCTGTCTTTGAGTCATGTCTGCTCCTGTAAGTACCCCCTCTCCCACATTCCTGTAAATAACCCCAATAAAACTCACTGGTTCACTATGTTGGACTTTGGTGGTATCTGTCATGGTCTCCTTATCTGGGGTGAGAAGATGTGTGTGTTGTGTCTCCCCAGGAAAAGTCTTGTCACCCAACACAGGTCCTCAGGGAAAGTGTCCTCAGTACCCCAGCCAGTGCTCGGCAGCAGCAGCAGCCACAGCCGCCCCCTTCCTGGGACTGAAGGGTCAGGAGCTGCCACTTACTGAAGGCACAGAATCTATTCAAGTTCTTTGACTGTGGGACTTAGATTCTTAGAGTCCAGAATAAAGATGGCCTGAGATTCTGCAGGCCAAGGCCTTCCCTGCCGACGGGAAGAGATGATGGGCACCACAGATGGGGGCTATGAGAAAACAGGGCTTCTGTGAGGAGCTTCTTGTGGACTTCTGTTCCAGGAGAGAAGATCGACTTATGAATAGAGTGTATGGCGGTTGGGGATACAGTGTACAGGTTGGTACAGTGCTTACCAACATGCACAAACCCCTGGATTCTATCCTCAGCCCTGCGTAAACGGGGTATGGCACACACTGCAACACTGGCATTTGGGAAGTGGAGACACTAGGACCAGAAATTCATGCCATCCTCAGCTTCAGAGTGAGTTCAAGGCCAGCCTGGGCCACCGGAGACAGCTGTCATGCTGCACACATAGTGAGACCCCACATACTCTCATTGCTGCAGCTAAAACGGAAAGAAGGAAACAACTGAGCAGTCAGGACTAATAGGATATGGAAAATTCAGAATCCCGAGGGTGGCTGGGGACATGGGGCCAGGCACGGCTTGAGAAATCACATGGCAGGGCGGGAGAGGTGGCTCAGTGGTTAAGAACACTTGCCATTCTTGCAGAGGACTTGGGTTTAGTTTCCAGCACCCACATGGTGGCTCACAACCATCCTTAACCCCAGCTGCAGCTCTAGTGCTCTCTCTCTTCAGCCCTGTGTGCACAGTGTGCACACACATACACGCCGGCAAAACACTAATACACATGAAACAAAATCAGTAGTCACGTTTGAAAAAAAAGGAAAGCAAAGCTAGGTGGTGGTGGTGGTGGATGCCTTTAATCCAAGCATGCAGGAGGCAGAGACAGTCTCTTTGAATTCAAGGCCATCCTGGTCTACAGAGTGAGTTCCAGGGCAGCCAGGACTGTTAACACGGAGAAACCCTGTCTAAAAAACCAAAAGGAAAGAAGGGAAGAAAGAAGGAAGGAAGGAAAAGAAAGGAAGGAAGGACGAGAGAGAGAGAGAGAGAGAGAGAGAGAGAGAGAGAGAGAGAAAGCAGCAATCCCCTGGGAGCTTGGTGGTGGCGCACACCTTTAATCCCAGCTCTTGGGAGGCAGAGGCAGGTGGATCTCTGTGAGTTCAAAGCCAACCTGGTCTAGAGAGTGAGTTCCAGACAGTCTCCAAAGCTAAAGAAAGAGAAACCCTGTCTCAAAACCCCACCTCCCAAAAATGAAGTTCCCTGACAGACTCTCCCTATCAATGCACAACGGGTGACCTTATAACCCAGCAGCTCTTCCTCTGAGTGAGCACCCAAGAGGGTTAAAGCGAGGAGTTGGGACAGACAGCAGTGACAGAGAGCCTACCTACCTATAATTAGATAAAATAATTTGAAATAAATAAATAAAAGCAGGTGTCAGTGGGATTACTTGCACACGCGTCTATATATCGGCATATCAAACAATGGTGGGAGCAGCAGCCAGCAATGAGGGCCAGTGGATAAGCGTCAAGGGGTCCATCCACACAACACAGCCACCTCAGCCTCAGCAGGGAGGAGGTCTGCCACTTGCCACCCCAGGGATTGACTCTGAGGATCACACGCTGAGAAGTGAGCCACTCACAAAAGGTTATATCCTGTGAGCCTCCACTCTGGTGAGGTCCCCAGAGTCCTCAGATCCATGGAGACCAAAGGAAGAGAAGGTGGGATGAGGAGAGGGCAGCCAGGGTTTGAAAAGAGGCAGTAGCCACAGGAATGGGGTCTGGTGACCTCTGCCTAGCAGTGTGACTTAGCTCAACACTTTGGGCACTCAGAAACCACTGAGATGGTGCAGTCTGTGTTGGGTTTCACCATCACCCAAAAAGTGCCCCGCAGACACCAAGAGGAGGGGCAGGAGTGGGGCATTTCTGGTTCCCACTGCGGAGGTTAGGTGCCCCGTGCTGTGGCTAACTCAACAAGTCAAGCCCTTCCTGGAATATATGGGCAAGGTGTTGGGAGACCGCTGCTCATGGCAACTGTCCCCTTGTCCCCGGGGCAGAAATTTCTCCTTGCATCTCTATTAATTTATTTGACTTCTAATTTTTGTTTTTTGACAAGGTTTCTGTGTGTAGCTCTTGCTATTTTGGAACTTGCATGTAGTTTAAGCTGCCTCAAACTCACAGAGATCCACCTATCTCTGCCTCCCAAGTGCTCTATTAAAGATATGTGCCACCAGTTTGTTATCTCTTGATTATAGGTTGACGGATAGACATGCAGTCTACCCTAAAAACCACGCACACCCAGCTGTTCTGGACGCACACACTCCCTTTTATCCTGTTGATTCACCTCTCAGACCAGGGCACAGTGTCCTTGACCTCAGCTCCTGCTACATTGTCTTAGGTCTGGAAATTTGCCTCGAAGAACCAGAGATCTTAGAGTCCCTGAGAAGGTAATGTCAGAGTCAGCTGGCCTGCAGTTCACCCCAACCCTGCCTGGGCCCCGTTTCATTTCTTTCACTTGGCATCATTCCATCTACCCCTCAGTCTCACTGGAGGCTAAGCCAGGGTAACCACGACAGGCCTGGTCCCCCAGTACTTGCAAGCCTGGTGGCCCAGATGGCCCTGTCTGCTTGTGAGCTGGCGGCTTGGTGGAGCAGGTGAACAGCGGAATCAGCCCACTGCTCACTCTAATAAAAGAACCCCACCCACTTCACCAGTGAAATTCTGAGAGCAGAATCAGGTCCATCTAAGCCTCAGCCGTTCTCTCCACCTCTCCTTCTGCAGGAAAGCTGTGTAAGGCCTTTGTTTAGCAGTCGGATGTAGCTAGAGCCTGCAATAAAAATGTGAGCTTATTCACCTGGCTGGGCTCCTAAGAAGCCCTCACATGGGTAGCTTCTGTGAACCCTGTGACCACCCACTGAGATACTCCTGACTGTAGGAGCCTGAGTCACGGCACCAACCAGCCAGGGAAATTGAATTGTACCCTGTTCCCCTCTGTTTGGTCCAGGCACAAGCAATGCGGACTGTGTTGAAAGCTGGGGAAGTTCATCATAGTCTCGGACAGGCTGACACTGGGGCTGGGCATCTGCCAAATGCTGGAGTCCTGCTCTGTGGTGGTTTGAATGACCCCCATAGGCTCATATATTTGAGTGCTTAGTCATCAGGGAGTCACTCTACTTAGAAGGATTAGGAGGTGTGGCCTTGTTGGGGTAGATGTAGCCTTGTCTGAGGAAGTGTGTCACTGGGGAAAGACTTTGAGGTGTCAGAAGCTCAAGCCAGGCCCAGTGGCTGTCTTCCTGCTGCCTGTCTATCCAGATGTAGAACTCTCAGCTAATTCTCCAGCAGCGTGTCTGCCTGCATGCCACCATGCCCCCTGCCATGATGACAATGGAGCAAACCTCTGAAACCATAAGCCAGCCTCAATTAAATGCTTCCCTTTACCAGAGTTCTGTGATCATGTTGTCTCTTCACGGCACTAGAACACCAAGACAGGCTCCGTCCATATACCACACATGTGCTTGGCCCCACCATTGGGCCTGCCATGCAGATGCTCACAGAGTCCCTGTTGAACCCACAGCCCAGCGTTAGTCCTGAAAGGGTGTGACCAGGAAGACACAGGTGGGCTTTCATCATCATCCTCAGAGTGTGGCTCTCTCTTTGGGGCAGGGACATGTGTGGGCTCCTAGCCAAGAGAGCTTGGATCCCTTCTGCAGGAGAAAACTGGGTGAGTATTTTGGTTTCTTGTCATTGCTGCAGAGCCCGTGACTCCCTCTGCTCAGGAATTAGGGCAGGACGGTTTTGGTTTCTGAATGCTTCCCCTCCATTTAAATTGGATGCTCTAATCTCCTTCCTCTTTTGTCCTAAATTTCCCTCCACTGCTCAGTGCAGCTGCTTCACAGCTGTTGCCTCCGGCTTTGGAGGAGGCTGAGGGTCGAGCTGGTTGCAAGCAGTCATCTTCCAGGAGGGACAACAGAGCCCCAGATAAATCCTGCCCGAAGGGTATGGCACTTTAGGTGTTAACTGTATACCCTTTGCTGGCCATAGTGGGGAAGAGCTGGACATATTGTTTGCAGAAAGAAGTCCAGACAGGTCAGCAGCTAGGTCTGACACCGTCATTCAGAAAGTGAGCACAGAAGGCCTGTCTCCTGCCAGGCCTGGGGACTCGAGAAACAACAATCCATTCATGTGCTTGCTCACTGTTCATTCAACAATTGGCCACTGAGTTCAAGGCCAGTGCTCAGAGAGCAGGTCTGGCGCTCTCTGCAGGGTTACTCCTAGAGATTCTGGCCTATAGGATGCAACCTAAGGGTAAGGAAGACTCAGGAATGTGTTTGTGCCACTCAGTTCCTCTGATCCTCCCAGCCTCATATGGTACCCTGAGGACTACCAAACAAAGTAGATCTGAAATAATCCCATCCAGGCCTCCACGGAATGGGTCTATAGGCTGTGGGATAGCCTTTGGCTCCCTACACTGTTTCTCTACAGCCTGCAGCCTTGGTCCTGCCTCCTGTTCTCTCCCTTTATTTCACTGGTCCTGGAGCAGACAGTGGCTAAGTGTGGGAAGGCGTGGAAAGAACACCTGTCTGCCCTCTATTTACCTTAGACCTTGTCTCTGTCAGGACTGCCATCTGGGTTTCTTCTAGCCATCAAAACATCTAGAAGGAGTAGAGAACAGCCAAACCGAAACGAGAAACAGTGGAGATGGCGCCTGCATGCCCAACACTCACACTGACATACCTCTGCACCAACAAACACATGACAGGCACGCACCTGCTGGCAGGGATGGGCGTGGGGTTGAGGTGTCAGCCTGCAGATGCTGACTGTGGCCGGTGCCACCAGAGATGGTGGTGTTCAGGGGGTGCCTTGCGTATTACAGAGCCAGGAAAACAGCCAGGGTTATCACTGCACAATTCGAAAAACACACAAATAATTCATGTTATTATGATGTCATAGAGCTGTAAATAATGAATTTTCACTAATGCTGGGCTTCCTCATTCCCCAGGCAGGCGGCAGGCGCAGAGCAAAGCCTGAAACAGCTGGGACTGGGAGAGACACATGGAGCTCCCATACTAGCCTCGTCTAAGTAACAACCGCGTTCCCCACAGAGGCAAGGAGGGAAAGGCCATGCTGGCTGTGCCTACTGGATAGACTAGAAAGCCCAGCAGGCTGGCCCAACACACAGCCTAAAGTTACTGGGACTGTCTGGAAAACTAGCTTAAGCTGCCTAGTACTTCAGGCTGTACCTTGCTCAGAAACTCTGATGCTGGTCTTCCGGGGTTCCATCCTTGGCTGCACACAAAGATCACCACTCGACTATAGCATCCACACTAAAACCTGAGCAGACTGCTTCAGACTGAGAGTGGCCATAGGGCAGGATGCTACCTGCTTGTCCAGAGGGTAAGGGACCTGCGGGAGTGGCGGGGCGCATAGCCACGCCCCTGATGGTGCTCTCTCCATACATCATCAGCTACCTGGTGGGTCCCATTTCTGGTGCCTCCACGGGTGCCACCATCAGAAGCCTGGACTTGATTGATCTCTGCATGAATATTCATGCAGCAGCCGGCGGGACTGTCATTAATATTCCACGAAAGGGGAAAGAATACCTGTCCTCATTTAATGAGTGGGGAGTGAGGTCAGTCTGGGGCTGATGACTGTTGTGTCCATCTCTGGGCTTCCAAGCTTGACAGGGTGTCCATCTTGCCCCCACTCCCACCCCCACCCCCCACTCCCACAGGTGACCCGACCTGTCACAGTTCCTGCCTGTCTACTGGCCATGCCCCCCCCCTGACCAATCCAGCTCTCTCTTTCTGCCTCTGGCCAGCCTCACCTGACCCTTCAAAGCCCTGGCTTTTTCCCACCCTGCCCGTAATGCTCACCTGCACCAGTAGCCCCATGGTAACAGGATACCAAGTGCGGTGTATCAGCTCAGCTCATCAAACTTGATTCCAGGTCCCCTTTCTCAAGTGGCTGGCACAGCTGTGCCCCTAGACACGGTCCGGGATCCCCACAGACTCCCCTGTCCTGTCCAAGGTTCACAGTTAAGACACAACTCCGGGCTGCAGCAAGACCAGCTACAAGCTAGACTTCCAGAGAAGAGGGTACCTGCTTCAATCCCTCCCTGCTCTGTTCCTGATCATACCGGAGCCTCTGGGGCCCCAGCGTCTGTCTTGTGCTGGCTAGTCTGTATGTAGCTCAGGATGGGATACCCCTCCCCATCCTGGGAGATGGCCACAGTTGGCCCCACCAGAGATGGACAAGAACTCTACCCCAGACCCTGGCTTCTGAGAGACTGGCTGTGTTGGGGGTGTGCTGGGGAAGTAGAGGCTGTTTATTTGGAACGGAATGAGAGTTTCCACTGTACCAGAGGTCCCAAAGCACAGCTCAATGGCACCATACTGGCACCTCCCCTCACGGGGGCCCGTGGCACCCTCCTATGGCTGCTCTTCTGCAGGAGACTGGAAAAGCACTGCCAAGGAGGGGGAGCTGGACAGGGAGAGAGGGAGGGATCACCTGGCAGTCTGTGCCCTTCAGTCTGCCACCCATCCCCAGGCGCAGTGCGGGCCACACAACTCTGCCCAAGGCCCCATGTGACACAGCTGCCAACAGGCCCGGGCAAGCTGCCTGGCAGGGCGGGGGAGGGGCACTGGGCCCCGGATCGCTGAATCAGCTGCGCTGGACCATCCAAGCCTAGGCAAGGCTGCTGCTGGGGGGCAGCTGCCTCTTTTGGGAACTGTTGGGGGGGCATGCCAGAATGCTGGGATTTCCAGAAAATGGCCCCTGCTTGCTTCAGTCCGGGACTGTTGCTTCCTGGGAGCTAGTGCCTCTAGGGGAAGGAAGGCTTCTTAGTAGGGCCAGGCAGATGGGGACCCTTCTTCCCGAACAAGACCAAAAACGGAGAAGAGAAATGCACCCTGGCTGCTGTGGATCCAGCACGTTTCCGTCCCCACAAAACGCTGACTCAGCATGCGAAGGCGCCGCTGGCTCCCTCCCCCTCACTCGCTGGCAGGGACAGGGCCTTCCCAAGGTCAGGGGACGTCAATAACTGTGCAGCTGAGACTGGCAGCACAGGGTTATGCTCTGGGTTGCCCCTGCCATCCTTGCTGAGTAGGGACCATCTGGCTCCCTTCCTCGCACCACCCTGGGAAGGTCACAGGTCCTGTGTTGGTTTGGGTCTCCACCGGGGACAACAGGAACTGCTACTTGGTACAGGAGCAGCGAATGGGAGCCTCTAGTCCATCCCAAGTCTTGGGGCCCTGCAGCACCTGGCTTCTTATTTCTAGAAATTCTCCAGCCACACGGCACCCTTCTTGTCGTCACTCGCCCTCTGCTGGCTTCTTGGCTCTGATCCCATTTGCTCCTGAGGGAGACTATTATATATATATAGTAGTAATATATATTTATATATATATATAATATATATTATATATATATATATCCTCTCCCCAGGATTGTAGGTGACACACAGTGACCCCTTCCCTGTACCTCACATGAACTAGAAAGAACCCGAGTCATGGGGAGACAGCATTGGCTTCAGCCTTTCCTTCTGTATCTTTCACCCCTGGCTGAGCTTTCCTACTGCAGCCTGCTCACCTCCACTCCTCCTTCCTTGGCCCTGGCTCCCAACCATCCTGCCCAGGGACGAGCCCCCAGGTCTTCATGGGACAGTCCCCTCTACCTTGGATGTCCCTTTCTTGTTGGTGTGGACCAATCATATATTGCCACCCTCCACAAAGACCCAGAACCCAGCTCTTGTCTCTCAAATTAACATCTGGCCACCTGAGACTGCTGGTCAAGTGCTCTCACTGGGTCCCCTGAGCCAGCTCTAGACTGGGCAGCCCTGCCAACCTCAGAACAGTCCTAGCAGGTGACTAAACTCCTATCCTTCATGCCTCTCCTTTCCCACCACCCACCGGGTAGCCAGCACTCCTTGCCTACCCTTCTTTACAAGGCCAGGTCACAAGGTCAGCCTGGAAGCTGTCCCTGTTGTCTTTTTTACCTCATATGCAGCATGGGTTTAGGGTGGTAGCAGCTGACCAGATGGGCAGCTTTGTCAGTGTTGATCCAGCTACTGAGGACTTCTGTGGGCAGGTACATTGTATCTGTGTCCAAGGCTGGCCCATCACTTCTCCTACTTCCCCTGTCCTCAGCTCCCCTTGCCCCGCCCTACAGCAGCTGGGTCGTTCCCCTTCTTTTTTTTTTTTTTTTTTTTTTTTGTAGCTTTGGAGCCTGTCCTGGAACTAGCTCTTGTAGCCCAGGCTGGCCTCGAACTCACAGAGGTCCACCTGCCTCTGCCCCCTGAGTAATGGGATTAAAGGCATGCACCACCATTGCCCGGTCATTCCCATTTTTATACTCCGATGTGGTGCCTTTATAAACAAACTAATCTGCTCGAAACAAGACATTTAGAAGAATTTCAGGCCTGGGGAGTAGTCCTAACGTGTCTCTCCACCCTGCAGAAGCAGAGTTACTACTGGAGTTTCTTGGGTTATGCTTCAAAATGCTGCCTTATCCAGGACCTGGCTTATGTGTCTGTTGCTAAGAGCAATCACCAGCCTTCCCCAGACAGGTTGCAGTCCCAGATACAGCTCAAAACATCACCTAGGGCCTCAAGGCCAACACACTCAAAAACAGTGCTAATGTCCAGGTAATGTGACCCACAGGCCCATCCTGCTGAGCAGGGAAGCCAGGAGTTACTTCATAACTCTCAAGTGCCAAGAGGGCTCTGGGCTATCAAGAGGGACTAGCTCAACCAGGCTCTTTCAAGGCCCATGGCGCACTAGGAAGCCATGGCTTCCAGATCCTGGAGCAGGTTAATACCTCTATTGTACCAACCACTGGCCCTTGGGTACCTGTGATCTGAGCAGCTTGGTTCTTAGTAGTCATGTTCCCCGTGCTCAGTGGCCCAGCAGCCCGACAGGGAAGTGATGATGGTGTCCACTCAAACAAGGCCTTTCAACTTGATTTCTTGTTCTTCCCAGCAAAGGGACAACGGGGAACACACTAGGGCTTTGGGTGAGACTAAGCGAAAGCCACTTGTCTGTTACAAGTTCAGCTCTGGGTTCCGTCCCCAGCACTGTAAAACCAACCAAACAACCACTCCTGACCCACAGAAAACAAAGCAGGCCCAGAAAATTCCTGGAAAAAATGTGTGTCTCCTCTGATTCAGTGAGTGGCTTAGGGGCTCCTGTCATTGCATAGCTACCCTCGCCATGCCTATCTGCTACTGAGCCCAGCTTTGGATTCTTTTTTTTTGGGGGGGGGCAGGGGTTTCGAGACAGGGTTTCTCTGTGGCTTTGGAGCCTGTCCTGGAACTAGCTCTGTAGACCAGGCTGGTCTCGAACTCACAGAGCTCTGCCTGCCTCTGCCTCCCGAATGCTGGGATTAAAGGCGTGCGCCACCATCGCCCGGCTGGATTCTTTTTTTTTTTTTTTTTTTGGTTTTTCGAGACAGGGTTTCTCTGTGGTTTTGGAGCCTGTCCTGGAACTAGCTCTTGTAGACCAGGCTGGTCTCGAACTCACAGAGATCCGCCTGCCTCTGCCTCCCAAGTGCTGGGATTAAAGGCGTGCGCCACCACCGCCCGGCCCGGCCCGGCTGGATTCTTGATAAGTGTGCCTGGGCAGCCATGCCAGGACTATCTCTCAACATGACTTTACCTGGGCCAGGAGCCCCATCCATACCAAGCTCCAGCCCCGGTCTATGAAGCTAAGTTCCCCCTCCTCTTGGACAAAGGAATTGCAATTTACTTTTATTAAAAAAAAACTACATTGTGAGTTCGAGACCAGCCTGGTCTACAGAGCTAGTTCCAGGACAGTCTCCAAAGCCACAGAGAAACCCTGTCTCGAAAAACCAAAAAAAAAAAAAAAAAAAAACAAAATAAAAAACTACAACTTGCTAGGTGTGGTGGCGCATGCCCTTAATCCCAGCACCTGAGAGGCAGAGGCAAGTGCATCTCTCTGAGTTCAAGGCCAGCCTGGTTTACAAAGCTGGTTCCAGGATAGCAGCTAAGGCTGTTACACAGAGAAACACTGTCTTTAAAAAAACCACACACACACACACACTCACACAAAACAACAAACAAACAAAACCCCCTAAAACTCGGGTGTGGACTTGCTGTTGTATTCATTTCCAGCACTCAGGAGGCAGAGGCAGGTGGATCTCTAACTTCGAGATCCATACACCTGCCTGTCTCTGCCTCTTGAATGCTAAAATCAAAGGTGTTTGCTTCCCTCGCTTGGCTGAGACCCTATCTCAAAAAACAAAACAAACCAAATGGCCCAAACAAGATGCAAAGCTGGAGAGATGGCCCGTTAGTAAGAGTATTAACTGTTCTTCCAGAGGTGCTGGATTTCTTCCCAGCACCACACGGGGGCTCACAACCAACCAATTCCAGAGTGATCTATTGCCCTCTTCTGGCCTCTGCAGATATCATGTCATACATGATATACATACATACATGCAGGAGAAACACTTATAGACATAAAACAAAAAATCTTTTTAACACACACACACACACTGCTGGTCGGTGGTGGCACACACCTCTAATCCCAGCACTTGGGAGGCAGAGGCAGGCAGAGCTCTGTGAGTTCGAGGCCAGCCTGGCCTACAAGAGCTAGTTCCAGGACAGGCTCCAAAGCTACAGAGAAACCCTGTCTAGAAAAACTAAAACAAAAACAAACACACACACACACACACACACACACACACACACAAAACAAGCCCCAAGCTGGACATGGTAACTCATGCTGATCACAGCATGTGGGAGTTCAAGGCCAGCCTATACAAGTTAGCGAGACCCTACTCCCTCCCTCAAAATTCCTAGTAACGGCTAGAGGGCTGCTTCAGCAGTTAAGAGCACTGGCCACTCTTCCAGAGGACCCCGTTTTTGATCTCCAGAACTTATATGATGGCTCACAACTGTCTAATCCCAGTCCAATGAACTCCAGTACTTTCTTCTGGCCTCCATGGGCACCAGACATGCAAGTGGCACACAGACACACATGCAGTCTATACAACATGCATGTGGAATTTAAAAAAAAAAAATCCCAGCCAGACGGTGGTGGCGCACACCTTTAATCCCAGCACTCTGGAGGCAGAGGCAGGCGGATCTCTGAGTTCGACTCCAGCCTGGTCTACAAGAGCTAGTTCCAGGACAGGAACCAAAAGCTACGGAGAAACCCTGTCTCGAAAATAAAATAAAAAAAAATCCCTAGTAACATCCACAAACACAGCTAAAAGAGAAAGCTTGGGTTCCTGTTCCTCCCAGCATCTAGATATTACATCTCCCAGTGAGCAAGGCACCCACAGGCTTTCCCGTCCTCTCCGGAAAGCAACAGAAATCCATCCCTCACTTTTATTGAACAGCTCAACTCTAGGCTCTTGGCAGGCCAGCTGACACGGTAGAATTACTGTTTTGAGGATTCTACACTTAACATTAAACTCAGACGCTTTCAAAACTCAATCCTGCAGGGAATGGTCTCTGACATCCTACACTACATTGAGAAGGAAGAGATTTTGGGCTTCACTGTCTCAGAGCACTTGCTCAGCACGTACGGGGCCCCAGCACAGCAAAACATAAGCAATCATGCCATCAACACATTAAAAAAATAGGTTTAATGCAGGTGATTTATCTCATAAAGAATTTAACAGGCACTCAGGACACTGGGCAGCTGGGTGTGCAATGGGTGACAAGGTCCTGTCATCTTTCCCACCACCAGCCCTCAGACACACCCACCGTCACCCAGCAAATGGGGCTTCAGGCTGCTCTGAGGAACATGAGCTAATTAACAAAGAACAAAGCTGCTTTGGGGGAAGTGTTATTTAGTGCAAACAATTCTCTGCAGCAAGCAAGCAGTGGGGGGTCCACTGGGAAGGTACCTCACCTGCTGTCCAGGGAGGCAGATGGACTTCCTCCTTGAGCCCTCCCGCTAGAACAATGGGCACAGTTGGCTACAAGTTAAAGAGCAAGGTGGACAGTCCTGCATCTTTGCTTTCCCTGCTTGGGTTTCTTCAAGTTTCTCTTCATCGGAACACAGCTGGTTTTCCTGGCAAGGTCGCATCAAAGGGGCCATCCCCATGCCCAGGGTGTGGGGTGACAATTTGGGGTGAAGCATGTGTTGGCAGGATCTGCTCAGGGTCCTGCTCCTGCAATTACTACTCAAAGCACTTCACTTGCCACCCAGGCCCGTCACCAGTGAGAGCCACAACCCACTCCTGACAGAGGCCAAAGGTAGTCAGGCGCTCCCTTCCTTTTTTATCTCACAAACCGGGCCTGACAGCCATGTGGGGAAGGTGCAGCTAGCTCGTCCAGGCTGCCCGCTGGGCTGGTAAATGCCACCAAGGAGGCACAATCTGTTTGCTCCTCCTGTCTTCCACAAGTAATTTACCCTAGCCTCTGGGAGGCTGCTGGAGGCTTCCATCCCTCAGAGACAGTCACAGCTCCCCCCAGTGCTAAGGGGAAGTGGCCTCCCTAGGTTCCTTCAGTGTGTGGAGCTCCAGCATGGCCCGACACAGACCTGCCCAGAGTACGGACCAGTCCCCGCTCTGGAGTCCAAGCCTTGGTGTCTGTGCTCTTGTATCAGGGACGGGTCAAAGCCATATATGGGGTCCTGCTGGACGGCACCTATGCAAACCAAGGTGACCCTGAGACCTGCCTTGGGGTACAAGATAGACACAGTCACCTGGTGACAGCAAAGAGTGCTCCATAGGCTTAGGATCAAGCAGCTCAGAAGGGGCAGTAGCAGGTCTGGGTCCCTGAGGCTAGCGCCAGGATCAGGGCACATAAAGGGGCTGTGCAGCCCAGAGGCACCTTTGTGTGTCTCACTGGTTGAGCTGGATAGTGAGGATGTCACACAGAAGGTCTCCAGGTGCACAGAGGACAGACGGGTCACCCACTGGCCAACCTGAAAACGTACAGGCAGGCAACCAGAGGCAAGAAGCTAAGAGGGATGTCACATGTTTGGGAAGCACAGGAAGGGTAGCGCAGAAGCCACCAGGGAGATGTGGTGTCCCCATCACAGAGTAGTCACAGCCCTTTTCGCTCCTCAGTGGGAGTGTGTGCTTCAGGCCTTACCTTTGGAATGGGGCAAAAAGAGGCCCCTACCAGTCCCACCCTTCAAGGAAAGAAATGTGGTACAGCACAATCAAGAGCCCCATGGAGGCTGGGTCCTCACATGTCCACAAAGACCATGAAGCACCAGCCCAGACCCCCAACTAGCAGCATGGTCACATGGATGCCGTAGATGAGCAGCTCGTTCATGAGGCGGAAGTCCACACGCCTCCGCCCCAGCAGCAGCAGCAGCACCGACAGCTTGAGCTGGAAGCGCAGCAGCACGCGGACTCCCAGGTACTGCAGGCAGAAGAGCGCGGCCAGAGCGCCCCAGAGGGCCGCTGTGAAGAGGCTGCAGCTGAAGTAGAGCAGGAAGCGGATAAAGCCGTAGAGCCAGCGGGTCTTGACGTACACATCGAAGTTGTTGTACTTGGTGCGGGCCAGGTGAGAGGTCCTCACTGGCCCGCAGGCTGCATGCAGGCAGGTGGTGTGCGGGCCGTGGAAGGAGCGCACCCGCCGCGGGATGGGCATGACCGGCATTGGGCCCGGGCGGCAGGGCTAGTTTGCAGTGGGAGCGCAGCGTCCAGATGGCTGGCATAGGTGTCATCAGCACCTAGGAGCCCTCAGCCGAGCCTTGGGGGAGGTGTCGGCCTGCAGGGAAAGGTACAAGGAGATTGCCAGATCAGACTTCAGCATGGGTGATCCTGCAAAGCAGTTGCACCCTAAGCTTGTCCCCTTAATCTCTTCACAGACCCACACCTGTGCAAAGCAAAAGTACTGCTGTATCTCACAGTCCTGGGGAAGCGACAGTAATTATGTCTCTCACTTAGCAGCTGCCAAGGGAGGGCCCCTCTAAGGGCCATCAGTGATAGGGGACAGGAATCTAGCTAAGTCAACTCCTTATAGTTCCTTGAAGACCCCATGCACTACTCTGCTGGTTGCATTCCTTGGCCCACTACTCTCCAGGGCTTCCGTGGTGACTTATCTAGCAACAAGCTCCTTCAAGGACACCCCCATGCAAAAACACAATGGGACTGGAATGACGACAGGGTGTTCACATTGCCAGACCCTAAGGTCACCTGCTGGACCTGAACTCTAGAAGTATTTTGGCAGGCTACTTCACCTCCCACTGCTGTGCTCTGTAAATGGAGGCAACAAGACCTCTTTTCCGGGGGGCTGCCTGTACACGGAAGCATTGCTGGCTTCTCTAAGCTGGGCATAGGGCCAGAGTACTCCAAACTGGGCCACAGAGAGAGGGGAAACAGCATGTGGTCCATGTTTCACCAAGGAGATGTCATTTGCAGCTGCCTATGTTAATTTGTGGATGGGGAAAAAAATAAAGTTCAGACTATACGACATTAGAGAGTAAAAGTTGGTAATAGGACAGGAAAACATCGCCAACAGGCTTTTGCGAGTTCGACTCAAGATCAGCTTCCTCCACCGCCGCAGGACCTGAGCAAATGGCCGCCAGTGCAGCTGTGGCCGAGGCTCAGTGGAAAGAAACCTGTCACGAGACCGGGGGCTTAAGCTATGTTTTACCCAGCTAGATGGGGAAATGGCCCTCATTCGGGTGTGTCACTGGACACCGCGTAGTAAGGATTTGCATTCTGCAGCAGGTGTACTCGGGTGGAGGTGCGTGCACTCCAGCGCCTCCCAGCCCGCCCTTGGGCGGCCCGGCACCATGGCACGCGTCTCCGCGCACGGGACCCCAGAGCAAGAGGCTCCGTTCTCCAGGGCCCGACAACCCAGCGCTGGAGACGCGGCCCTCACAAGCCCGAAGGCTACGCGCGACCCCGGCCCTCTGCCCGCGTCCTCTGCAGGCGCCACTTCCGGTGTCGGGGCGCCGTTGCCGTGGAGACGGTCTTTGGAAGCACGGCCGGTCCCCGCCCGTCCTCGGCCGCTCACCCGGTGCCCTCTCCGCGGCGGTGCCGGTGTCCGGAACCATGCGGCAGGCCGACGGCGCTGGGGACCGGGCCCGCGGGCGAGCCTGTGCCCCGGGATTACGATGCCGGGGCGGGCTCATGCCGCCGAAGATGGGGTCACTTCGCGCGGCTCTTCAATTGCCCCCGGCTGCTGCCGGCCCAGAGGGGTGGGCGCGCCCGGGCCGGGCAGGAGGCATTTGTCCCAGCGTGGGAGCCGTAGCGTCGTCCCTCGGCGGCCACCGTAGCGCGATCCTCACGCCCCCTCCGCCTGCGCCGACACCGTGGAGCCTCGCAGCGCCCGCCTCGGGCCCGCGCGGAGCGTCCGGGAACTCGACGTTGTCCGAGGGTGCGCGCATCGCGTGCGCGCGCCCAGAGCCGTCTACGACGTCATGGCCTGCGGCCGCAGCCGGAGACATAACCTATCCTGCGCAGGCGCAGATGGGGATCTAAGGGCGCTCCGGCGGGGTCGACTCCGTGCTGGTGCGCGTGCGCAATAGTGGGCGGGGCGTCCCCGCTCGGGTGTGAGCTGGCATCCTCATTTCGTGTGATGCTCTCAGGAGCTTAGTGCTCCCGTGTGCCAACGGGCGCTGCTAGGCACGCAGAGAGCAGAGACGGTTGGAGATGAAGCAAGCGATCGCGGATTTTAGGGCTACCCTCTGTGGAGCAGAGGGGTCCTGAAAGCTCCAGCAAAAAGAGTGAGGCTGGTGTTCCGCCGGTCTAAGTGACCTTGCCTGGTTCCTACAAGTAGGTGTCAAGAGTTTGAACTAAAAGTTGATGTCGTGTGCTCTTGGTGTTAGGCTGTGAAAGGAAGCATGGGTCAAACCATCATCCCACGGAGGACCAAAAAGTCTTTCCACATTGACCCTCCTGCTTACCAGATGCAGGCTCCCCAGGGAAGGAAAACAACCCAAGCCAGGCGGTTCTTGGGCTGGGCGCAGCTCAGGCCCTTTGCAGGAAGGAGAAGGTCAGCTAAGAATTGACTTGGGAAGCCGGGCGGTGGTGGCGCACAACTTTAATCCCAGCACTCGGGAGGCAGAGGCAGGCGGATCTCTGGGAATTCGAGGCCAGCCTGGTCTACAAGAGCTAGTTCCGGGACAGGCACCAAAGCTACAGAGAAACCCTGTCTCGAAAAACCAAAAAAAAAAAAAAAAAAAAAGAATTGACTTGGGGTTGACTACACATTTGCACCTGCACAGGGGGTGCTTGGAAATCCCAGCCCACTCGGACCAAGAGCTGCTGCTACCTGTGGCATGTGCACACTCCGCCTCTACCACCCACAAATAAATAAATAGATGTAAGAAAATAAGTAAATGTACCATGCGTCATGACATACACTTTTAATCCCAGCACTTAGGAGGCAGAGACGGCAGAATTCTATGCCAGCCAGGCCTACGTAGTGAGAACGTATCAAACGAGCATCTTGGTTTAGTGAAATGGTTTAGTGGATAAATGCATTTGCCTCCAAATCTTAGTACTCACATAATGAAGGAGAAGATCAGTTCTCTCAGGTTCCCCTCTGACTTTCTTTTTCTTTTCTTTTTTTGTTTCTCTCTCTCTCTTAATGGTTTTTCAAGACAGTGTTTCTCTGTGGCTTTGGAACCTATCCTGGAACTAGTTCTTGTAGACCAGGCTGGCCTCGAACTCAGAGATCCACCTACCTCTGCCTCCTAAATTCTGGGATTAAAGGCGTGCGCCACCACCGCTCCGCTGCCTTGTGACTTTCACACTTTCATACCCACACATTCACACACGCACACACTTTTTTTGTCTTTTTGGGACTGGATAGATGACTCAGTTAAGAGCACTTGATGCTTTTACAGAGGACCTGGGTTCGGTTTCCAGCACCATAGGGTGGCTCACATTCTGTAGCTCCAGTTTCAGAGAATCCTGCACTCTCTCCTAGCCTCCATAGGCACCAGGCACTCAGGTGGTACACATACATACATGCAAGCATACACACATACACATAAAACAATTTTTCAAAAGAATTAAGCATTTTACAAAGGTTGTGTCTTACTGGGTATGGTGGCTCATGCCTTTAATCCCAACACTAGGGAGGCAGTGACAGGAGGCTCTTTTTTTTTAATATTTTATTTTTATTTATTTATTTTTTATATATACATAGTGCTCTGCCTGCATGTACACCTACAGGCCAGAAGAGGGCGCCAGATCTCATTACAGATGGTTGTGAGCCACCATGTGGTTGCTGGGAATTGAACTCGACCTCTGGAAGAGCAGTCAGTGCTCTTGACCTCTGAGCCATCTCTCCAGCCCCCAAGGGCTCTTTCTGAGTTTAAGACCAACCTGGTCTATATATCAAGTTCTAGGACAGCCAGGACTACATAGACAGACCCTGTCTCAGAATAAAGGCTGTATGTTTTTTTTAAAAAAATGGAGAATCATAAAGATACCAGATGTTGTTCTAGCCCCCATATGTGTGTGCATGTGTGTGCGCACGCACACACACACACACACAGACCATGCGAGCACACACAGAGGTAATGTTTATAATACACCGTCTGTAGCTGGATAGGGTGGCCCTCTTCTGAGATTTCATTTGGAGGCAGGAGGGTCAGTATCAGCCTCTACTACTTTGTGAGCTGGAGCCCCTGGAGTATGTGAGACTTTCTCAAAACAAAAGGAAGCCTTCGTGTTCCCCTCCTTGGCATCTGTCACCATGGGATGATGCCTTTCTGTTCTCCTCGTCCTCTCTCCTTAGACTCCCTCCTTGGTCCTACGACTCATTCCAGGGCAAGCCTTGTTCCTTTACTCTTCTTCTGTCGTTCTGCTCCCCTTCCCTGTGCTCACCCCCGTCCCTCCTGTAAGACCCCACTGAATGCTCAACACCCCGGAGAAGCCGCCTCTACCATACATTCCTCACCGACTTTGAGGGTCACTCTCCCCCCGGCTCAGAAGCCTCTCACCTCAGATCACTGTACACTGAAAGAACTCAGGAAGTCTCACCGAAGGATGCTTCCTGTTACCTCCACTCCATTGCATCTTGGAAGGGTTGGGTACGACCACTGATCTGATTGCAGAACCCTCTCGGGACCTGAAGCCTGACCACAGCAGGGTCATCCCCAAGGAAAGAGGGGAGTCCCACCTATCCTGTTTGCTGCAGGCTTGTCCAGCTAAAGAAGATCTATCTGGAGCCTCCATCAGCTTCTGCTCTGCCATCTGCTCTGGGCTTCCCTGTGGGCAAGTGGTGGACAGTGGCCTGGCGCCACCTGCTGGGACTAATAAGGGCCTAAAGAGACTAGAGGAAGCTAAAGTTAGAGTCTAAGTCCAGGTATGAGGCCCAGAGGCCCAGGGCCAGTTCATTCTTGCCTATGGTTGCTTTGGTGCCGTCATGACAGAGCAGTCAGAGTACAGTGGCTGTGTCAGACCCAGTGGTCCTCTTGCTGTCCTCACTGTCCAAGAATGGACGTAGCCCTCGCTTGAAGTGTTTCCTCACTTTGAGCTTCTCTCTTCTGTGATTTGAGTGAGGAAACAGGCCACATAAATCCTAAAAAAGCGCTCCAAGGACAACAGCTTAGCCTTCATTTTACTGACAGGGAGAGAGATGTTTTTGTTCAAGTCAGGCTTGACTCCAAAAATACAGGATCAACCCACCATGGTTGGATGTTTGCTTGTGTGCCCGTCCACATCCGCCATACCCTAGATGGCATCATCAGTTGGTACAGCAAGCTGTAGTGGGCATCACTCATCAATTCTGCATACCAAAGCTCGGTGTTTATTAGTGGCCCATTCCTCTGGTCCTTGGTGACAGAATTTTAACCCCTTGAGATAGCAGTAGTTTTTTTTTTTAATATTTCTTATTGTTTATTTACTTTATTTTATGTGCACTGGTGTGAAGGTATCAGATTCCCTGGAACTGGATCTTCAGACAGTTGTGAGCTGCCATGTGGGTGCCGGGAACTGAACCTGGATCCTCTGGAAGAGCAGTTAGTGCTCTTAACCGCTGAGCCATCTCTCCAGCCCCAGCAGTAGTTCTTGATAAAAGTTCCAGGTCTCTTGCATCCCCACCACAATTGCTCTTTTACCCTAAGAGTCCAGGAAGGGTAGAAATGGTAGAAATGACAGATGGCCGTCGGGCGATGGTGACACACACCTTTAATCCCAGCACTAGGGAGGTGGATTTCTGAGTTCAAGGCCAGCCTGGTCTGTAGTAGGGAGCTGTGGGGCTGCGTTCCTGCCACCTAGCTCCTGGCCACCTGGCTAGCTTATGCCCCAAAATAACAACACACAAACTGTATTCATATAAACACTGCTTGGCCCATTTCTATAAATGTGTGTAGCACCATGAGGTGGTGACTTACCAGGGAGATTCTAGCCTACGTCCATCTTGGGTCAGAGCTTCATTGCATCTGCCCTGGAGAGCAGAGGCATGGCGTCCGAGCTCACCTCCTCTTCCTCCCAGCATTCTGTTCTGTTTACTCCACACACCTATGTTCTAACCTATCAGGCCAAGCAGTTTCTTTATTAATTAACCAATGATCTTCCTCCATCACTGGTCTGCAGAGTGTGTTCTGGACAACCATGGCTACACAGAGAAACCCTGTCTTGAAAATGAAAGAAAGGAAAAGGGAAGTAAAGGAACTGATGACTGAGCAGAGGAAGCTGTGTCCCTGACCCGGCCTGACTCCCATGACCCCTTCTAGCCTTTCCAGGCCTCAGTTTCCCTGTCTGTAAAGTGTGGAAGCAATACACAGGTCCTCACAGGAAGTTGTGGAATGAGGTTCACCGGCCCGGTAAAGCTGGCAGAAGACGGCCTGGCCCATGGCAAGGCTCAGCATTTGCTGCTGCTCCAGAGCCAGGCTTCAGGTAGCACCCTAGGTCCTCTCCACGAGGAACACTCTTCCTCACTGCCCATGATTGACTAAGTCACTGAGAAGGCCAGGCCACAGAGCTCACTGTAGATCTGCCCTCACAGATCTCTCCCAGGGACAGAAGGGATGGGTATAACAGCTGACAGTTGCCACCTTGAGCAATCAGCCCTGGGGAGGAACTGAAGGCCTCTGGCCAACAGCCAATGTTCACTGTCGATAGTGAGCTGACCCAGAAACACTGTCAACCTGGAAACACTGTAAGTTCTTTCTCCAGCAGACAGCTCAAACATACCTTCTACAGCTTTAAGAGAGACTCCAGGACGGACTTCAGCCCCACCTTGCCCCAGTCCCTGGCTTATAGACCTGGGATGACATATAGGACCCCAAGAGACTGAATTACATTCCCTACATTGAATTCCTAACCCTCAGCACGTAACTATTTGGAGACTAGGCCTTCAAAGAGATCAATAATATAAAGTGGAGTGTCTATGATGATAGGTCCTAATCCAGGGTGACTGGAGATCATGGTATGGACCCTCATGCAGAGGGACACACAACTGGATGACCAGATGAAGACGGGGATAGGAGACAGCATTTACAACCCAAGGAGAATGTCCTCAGATGAGTCAAACCCTGCCATACCTTGGTCTGGGCTTCATTGCCCTGGGCTCTGAGGAATGGATGCCTGTTCTGTAAATTCCCCAGGCTTTGTTACATCAGGAGGTGTAGACTAGGTCCTTCCAATCCCTACCCTTCCACGTTTTGTTGTTGTTGGTAGTGATGGTGGTGCTAAGGATTCAACCAGAGTTCAGCATACTAAAGCAGCCATGTTGTATTTCAGTGAAGGCCACCACACTCTGTATGATAAGTCATTGATCTGTCATTGGCCTCAGGCAAGGAGCATCCTGAGCTTATAGGCCATGCAGGCCCATACACTCTAAGGGCATCCTCTTCCTAGGTAGACCCTAGTACCCGCTCTGTTCTCCCAGGTCAAGGGGTATGGCCTCAACACCTTCCGTTCATCCCACAGTGCCCTTTCCTCTCATGTTCCTCATCATTTGAAGTCCTTGCTCAGGGTCAGAGCCATTGCCTTGCCCCTTGGTCACCTGTAGTTATTCTCCCAGCTAAATTGTTTTTTTGTTTTTGTTTTTTTGCTTTTTCGAGACGGTTTCTCTGTGGTCTTGGAGCCTGTCCTGGAACTCGCTCTTGTAGACCAGGCTGGTCTCGAACTCACAGAGATCCGCCTGCCTCTGCCTCCCAAGTGCTGGGATTAAAGGCGTGTGCCACCACCGCCCGGCGCTAAATTGTTTTTGTCTGCCCAGAGTCTCAAGCTAGAAGCTTCTGGGCCAAAGCTGCCTTTGCTTCCTATTCTGCTCTGGTGTGAACATACATGGAACAAGCTCATTCTTGTCTGTGGCTGCTTTGGTACCCTTGTAACAGCAGTCAGAGATGGGTAGCTGTGTTAGGGACCCAGACTCTTGCTGTCTGTATGTCTGGGAATGGATGTGACCCTCACTTGAAATGAGTGGTTTTCTCACTTTGAGCTTTTCTCTTCTGTGAGTTGAGTGAGGAAACAGGCCACACGAATCCTTATAAAAAAAACTGTAAGGACAACAGCTTAGCCTCCATTTCACTGACAAGGAGAGAGATTTTTGCTCAAGTCAGATTTGACTCCAACACGCAGGATGAACCCACTGTTAGAGATAATCCTAAAGAAGAGCCTCTCCGCAGTTGCAAAATTACTCCAATTAGACCAGATTAGACCAAATCAAAAATGCCCACGTTTAATGAATGCAGTGCTCTCGGGTGACCAGGAGTATGGGGGGTGGGGGCAGAGAGGCAGTGCACAAGCAAAACCCAAAACCATGAGTTCCTTTTTCTACCGCAAGCCTAAACAGCCTGTGGGAGTTGTCCTGACCCTCCCTGGAGAGAGGTCAGCATTTGGCAGGCTTTCCTGGAGGTGGAGTCCGGACCCAGGGGTAGGGGCTGCCCATTCCAAAGATGGGTGCCAGAGGCTGGAATGAGGCCCCTGACTTAATTTTACACCCACCACTTGTGGATGGTTGCTGTGCGCCAGGACTGGAATGAGGCCCCTGACTTAATATTACACCCACCACTTGTGGATGGTTGCTGTGCGCCAGGAGTGCCCTTCCTCACGCTCGCCTTGTGATGAGCATTCAAGACAGAGGCTGGAGGGCAATAGGCCTCAGGGGTGCAAGGCCCAGGGGCCTCAAGACTGATTAGCTCACCCAGTTCTAGCCACACAGGAGGACAGAGGCTGCCCTGGACTATGGGGAAACACCCACATGTGCTACTAGAAGCTTTGTGAGTGGCATGAGGGACCACTGGATTGGCTGGACCATACTTTACCAAGCCACACTGGTCTGAAATACGTCTCCCCTCGCTCCCTCCCCAGGTAGTAAGAGGCAGGTATAACACTTTACCTTCCTGAGTCTGAGTTAGCAGTCCCTTGCAGTGTCCCTTAATGACCTAAGGCAGAAATAAGTTCTCAGTAAACACAGCCACCAGAGAAGAAAATGCTCCTTTGGCTGTGGAGGTAGGAGACCCCGGTACAGGAAGACAGCAGCACCATGGTTTCCTCAAGACCAGAGGCCCTTGGCTGGTGTTGGGTGTTGAACCGCCTAGCCTTCAAAGGGGTCAGAGGCCCAGTTTAAAGTTAGTCTTCCCTGGGTTCCATTCTTGTGCTAATTTCGCTAGAGACTCAACTGGACTGCTGTTGAAGGAACCGTTTCTTGTCAAGGGTAAGGATTTGTAAGGATTTGTGACGGAGCTTATCTTTGCTCCAGAGCATGGACGATCTGCTTGGCTCCCAGGGAATGGCACTGGGATATATTTTACGACATGCGAAAGACAAATGCAGTCATTTATATGTCACGTGTTGCAATATAAATACTAACTTGTACTTCTTTCAAAACTTTTAATGACTTGTATCCAGTCTGGAAGATTTATGGGGCAAAGGGGATGGTTCGAAATGTCACTTTAAACATATTTGTCACTTTGGCAACAGCACCAAAAAAAATCTGGAAGATACCGCACTCAGAAATAAATCATAAATGGATGCATCTTAAAAGAGGTTTATTTTGGTCGTTAATGGTTGATAGGCCCCCCAGTGCAGGATTTAAAGTTAAATTATGCAAAATCAAAAACAAACCTTATAATACTTAATCAAACATGCATAAAACTGTCAGGCCCAAATAAATTCTCTCAATTAACTTGCTTCAGATTGTGATTGCATTCGCTAATTTAATCAGCCCCAGAGTGATGTGGAGGCTAGAAAAAGATGAATTCCTGAGAACACACCCTAAGGGGGAGGGACGTGCAGGACCCTAAACCAGGGCAGCAGCCCTGTGGCCATGGGGACCATGGACAACAGCATAATATATACATATATATATATACTATATATATATTAATATATATTTGCTTTTTTTTATTTATGTGCCATACTGGGGATGGAACCCAGGACCTTGTGTGTGGCAAGCAAGCTCTCTACCGCTGACCTGTATCTCTTTTTACCCTTCTACTTCCTTCCTTTTAGGTCCCTCTTATGAAGAAGATAAATTCTAGCCTGAAGAGCGGCCCCCCCTCCACTGCCTGGGATTGGGGAAGCGAAGGGCAGATTTCTCCATTGTGGACAATGTCCTCTTCATAGCTACGATGCTTTGCTTGGCTCTGGGATCCTGGCTCTCTCCTGTAAGGCCCCACAGCAAACTCCCACACATCCCTCACGTGAGGACCGAAGTGTGTGCGTGGAGGGTTCCATTCCCCAGTGGGGCTTATGACGTCTGTGAGGTAGGCAGTTTAGGTACTCACTCCAGAGGTGTACACTGCACCCCGCCACCGGGCCTGAGGTGGGAGGATTTGGCATGTACGTTGTGGGAACAGAGCCCACACAAAGGCATGCCTTGTGCATATCTGAACCTTAACCATCCGATGCCGCAGACTATGGCCACGTCCAAGGGATCGTTGAAGCCAAGCAGACCGCAACTACACCCGAGACCTGGGCATTGTGTGCATTCTGCAAACATGGCCGGTGTTGTGCAGACTTTTTTTTTTTTTTTTTTTTGCTTTCTGTAAAAGGTAACGAGCTGATTTCATCAGAAGCAAGTGTGCTGGTGAGGGAGGAGATAGAGATAGAGACACGGAGAGAAAGAAAGAGAGAGACACGGGGGGGGGGGCTTGTTCCCACCTGCTGCCTGAGCCTGGGGGGTCCCACTTTGTCCTCTCTTCAAGTTCGCTCTTGCCCCTTCATTTTAGTAGGAGGTGTTTGGATCCATCAACCTGTTTCTCCAGTCACCCCGGGGCCCTGGAGTGGATGAAGTCTAAGCCCAGGCCTGGGTGCTGATGCTTTATTTTTTTTAATTAACAGAATAGGGAAGATGGCGAGGACCTGGGTCTGCATCCTGCTGTGTTTCTTGAGCCTGACTATATATAATGAACGTTTATTGTGTCTGTGAACCCCTTCATAAATCTACCGTTAACAGCTACGTCATATTCAGCATGCGGCACCCTCTCAGTCCCCCATCATTCTTCTGCAGCGGGACATGCGAGTGGGTGCCAACTTTTCGTAATTATAAATAATGCCTCGATGAACATGCTTGTAATAAATCTGCGGGCATTCAGGCATCCAACAAGTCCCTCGGGATGGATTGACCAACTGGCCTTGGCTAACTTTTCAAGGAAAACTCCCTGCTTCATTAGCGGCATGTAATGATCTCTGCCTGCTTTCCAGTGGGACTTCAAGCACGGGGTCCTGGTGTGATAACCCTGCTTACCCTGGGAACAGACTTCCTCTCTGGCAAATCAGCCAGCAGCCCGCTTCACAGCAAAGGCTAACAGTGCTGTGTTAGGAGCTGGGGCTACCACCTCCTCTCCAGGTGGACGGCTTCAGGGCACCCCAGAGAGACTCTCAGTACTGGTCACCTAGGGCTCGAGAGTCTCTGTAATGGAGCCCGAGGTTGCCCGGAAGCTGCTGAACATAAATGGGGTGGGGTGGAGTAGGTTATGGAGTCAGGAGAACTCTGTGGCTACAAGCTAAACGCTGGTGCAGAGCGGGGGCAGGAACGGGAGGTCCCAGCAAGAACTTTTGGCACCAGGCGCTCCAGACTTCCAGAATCTTTGGGCAGATTTGTTGGAAACGAACTGGAATGAACCCCTGGATGTAGAATAGGTTTTCAAATGAGATTCCTAAGCCCTGGGGGAAGGGGAGATAGAGGGGGAGCGTGAACCCCCTGGCGCCCTGCTCTCTGGATCAGAAGCTGGAAACTCGGATCAGGCTTAGTGTAAGCACCAGGTGGCGCTGCTGAGCTGGCAGGGGGCGCCCAGGCCCAACACTGAGACACTTTGTCTTTCAGAAGTCCTGCTGATGGCTGTGCTCAGTGCCCAGTGCCCTGGCATCGGTCCGTGCTCCTTTCAGAGGGTTCTTGTCTGTCTGTTCACACCATGGTCAGAGACAAGGACACCAGTTCTTCATAATCACGCCACGCCATTCTGTCATTTTTTTTTTTTGGTGTTTTGAGACAGGCTTTATCTGTGAAACAGTACTGACTGTCCTCACTCTATAGGCCAGGGTGGCTTCAAACTCACAGAGATCCTCCTGCCTCTGCCTCCTGAGTGCTGGGCATGCATGATTATGCTCTCAGGTAAAAGTACAGTAACTTTCCCTATGAGAGAAGGCAGCAGTCACCACACCTAATCTCAGAGATGACTTGAAAGTGGCCACACAGCTGCTCTGATGAAAACGAGGACTGTCCTGCTTGGAGGGTGACATTCTATAAAAGCAACCACCCTCAGATTCCTCTCATTTTCACAGCAAGACACTCTTGTCCTGTGAGCACCAGTGCCTACCTCTGTAGGTCCCTCCTCTGCGTGGTCCTACAGAACTAGCCTTAGTGGCTGACCCATGCACACACCCAGGTGCCTGAATCCCTGTGTGCCTTCTGCAGCTGCACACAGACATTCTTACCAATCTGTGCAACTGTGTAGTACAGCCTTCCCTGGTGGGTCTGGTGTCCCTGTCGAGGGCACATTGTCAAGTCTGGATCCCAAATTATACAGATGCCATGTGACCTGGTCTGTCCAGTAAACACATGCTTGGGTTCCTGTGGCATTCATGCCTGTCCAACTGTGATATGACATGCCTCTCCTCCTGTTGATTCCTGAAGGTCCTCAAGCTTCTCTGATGGGAACACAGCTTCTTCTTCTTCTTCTTCTTTTTCTTCTTCTTCTTCTTCTTCTTCTTCTTCTTCTTCTTCTTCTTCTTCTTCTTCTTCTTCTTCTTCTTCTTCTTCTCTTTCTCCTTCTCCTTTTCCTTCTCCTCCTCCTCCTCTTCCTCCTTCTCTCCTCCTCCTCCTTCCCCCCCTCCTCCTCCTTGTTCTTGTTTCTCTGTGTAGCTTTAGAGCCTGTCCTGGCACTCGCTCTGTAGACAGGCTGGCCTAGAACTCACAGAGATTCGCCTGCTTCTGCTGCCTCCCTAGCATGCACCACCATTGCCCACTCGGCTAAGAGGACAGTTTATTACAGACAAACCCCATCCACGGGTGGAGCCTCAGCTCTTCCCTCCACCACAGGAGCTATCTGCTTGGCCTGCCACTTAGGGAAACCAAGCTGCCTATGGTTACAATTCAAACCCTGTTGCTGGACGTCTCTCTTGCCCAGGATTCTTTCTCCTTCCGGCCACTTCCTTGGCTTCCTTTCACCCCTTCAAATGTCTTCTTTCTGAACCATTTGTGATTCAGCTCAAGCCTCCTCTTCCAGTATACTGGCTAATTTTATGACAATCTAGGGTCCTTTGGGAAAAAAGAGTTTCAATTGAGACAATGCTTCTATAGGATTGTTCTTTAGGACATTTTCTGGCTTGATGATTGATGTGAGAGGGCCCAGCCCACTGTGGATGGGTCCATCCCTGGGCTGGTCTAAGAAAATCTGATGAGGGGGCTGGAGAGATGGCTCAGAAGTTAAGATCACTGACTGCTCTTCCTAAGGTCCTGAGTTCAATTCCCAGCAACCACATGGTGGCTCACAATCATCTGTAATGAGATCTGATGCCCTCTTCTGGCCTGCAGGTGTACATGCAGGCAGAACACTGTATACATAATAACTAAAGAAAACATTAAAAAAAAAGAAAGAAAGAAAACCTGCTGAGTAAGCCGCGAAGAGCCAGCCAGTCAGCGGCACCCTCCCTGGCCTCTGCATCAGTTTTTGCTTGGAGTTCCCTGCATGACTTCCCTGGATGATGAGCTACAGACTGTCAGATGAAATAAACTATTTGCTCCCCAAGTCGCTTTTGGCCATGGTGTTTTACCACAGTAATAGAAACTCATAGTGCGGCATCCAGAAAGCCCTCTTGATCCCCGGGCCAGATCCGCCCAGAACTCTCAAGGGATTGTGTGTCCGCGCACCTGCTGTCTGCTGAGTTTGGGGCTCCTTCTGGGTGGCGCTGGGTCGCTGATAGGGTAACAGACAAGGAGGTACTAAGGGAGACTGTTATCACGTGACCTGCCTTGCACCTGCCCTGAGGAAGTCAGGTGTCAGCTAGTAACAGCTCTCCTTGGTGATCCGTTGCCGGTTCTATTACAGAGGCTCCCCCGAAGGAGGTCCAGGGTGGGAGGCTGTTTCCCGAGGCAGCCCTTCCAACCCGTTCATGGTGTTTGTTCATCTGCCTTGACGTCAGGGGAACTCCAGCCCTGCCCATTGGCCTTCACCCGAGAGCCCAGCCATTCCCTGTTGCCGTCTAGCAAGGCTCTGAGTTGTGTGGTAAGAAGAGCCTGCAGCCAGTACGGGAGCGATACAGCAGTTGACCTGCCCAGAGATCCATGCCTAGGGGTGCACTAGGGGAATTCGCCCCCGTGACTGACCAGGCTCAGCCACCAGGGGGCACACCTGGCCCCAGATGGCCCTTGGTCTGAGCTGGGGTTAGCCCTAGGCTGCAGTTCTCTCCTGGGCTGGGGCTGGTGGAGGTCTGAGCTCTGGCCATAGCTGTCTCCGGACTGTGTTGTGAGGCCAGCTCATGTACCTTGGGCCCCTTCATCTCACCTTGGGTCTCTTTGCTCACCCCGGAATATTACCTCATGTCACGCCAACACACGGTTCATCTCGGTTTACTGCAGCTCATAACAAGCACAGCAATTCTCCTGGCTCACCACTGAGTGCCTCAGTACACTCTGGTCACCCTTTGTGTTTTGGTTTACCCCCAACCTAGTAAAGTAGGCTACGGGGCCTTCAGTAAGAGGCAACCATGCTGGACCCTGACTCGGGGACCAGAGCAAGACTACAGAAGCTCAGGCTCCTTGGAGCACTCAAGGGATGCTTTTAGGGGTGATGAAGAAGACGAAGTCTACCGGGGCTTACACTCCCGGCACAGGTGATGAGGGTGGAGCTGATTGGTGGGCACAGGAGAGGAAGTGTTGGAGGCACCACGCTGCTCTTGAGTTGTCGATGGTTCTATCTCAGGTCATCACAGCCCCAGAGTCCTCTGACCCAGTGGGCTAGGTCCCCATCTGACTCTAGAGGGCCCGCTTGCTGGAGAACCCTGTGTGTGTAGGAAGGTGGGGGTGTCTTCCTCCAGTGATGGAGACTGCTGCTTTTGGAGGAGCCAGTGGAGACTGGAGCAGTTTTCCACTTCTGACACTAGGGGGCAGTCTTGTGCTTTCTTTCCTCTCCTCATCCCGTCCAGAGGTGCAGTCGGAGCAATGGTGGTGAGAGTCACCAGGGTGGTAGTGACAGCACCCCCAGTTGTTCAGGGGAGCATCTCCCGCTGCTTCATTCTGAAAGGAGGAGATCCTGTGGGTGGCTCCAGGCTTTCTTGAGCACTTGCAAAGATCACCCCCAGGACACAGAGGACACAAGCATTAGACTGTTCAGTGAGGTGAGTGTGGCTCGCTCACGCTCACATGGTCCCCCCGGGCTCAGAGGGTCAGCAGCAGCTGTTAGTGAAACTGGTGAAGCCTGTTGTGATAGATAAGAGAGCCGCTGCATTTTGAGTGTGCCCAGCACTTGTGCAAGACTTCCGGGCTGCTGGTCACTATCCGTGCAGTTGTTCTGCGCAGGTGTGAAAAGAAATCCCACAGCCCGGTGACTAGCTCAGCTTGTTTTCATCTGGAGGTGCTGGCTATGGCTTGGACGGAGGCAGCCATACCCTTGCCCACTTCTGTCTGTCATCAGCCACACATCTCGGCAAACATCTTCAAGGCAAATGTTTGACAGCATCTGGCAGGCCTCAGGTGTTCCGGGATTGCAGACAGTTCCTTTATGTTTGAGCAATCTGAGTAAGCTCTTACAAGGAGATGATGGGCCAATGAAAGAGTTGAAGTGGAGCTGAGGGTATAGCTCAGTGGGTAGAGAGTTTGCTTAGCAGGCATGAAACCACAAGGTCAGTCCCCAGCCCTGCAGAAGTTAATGTGGTGGAGCATGTCTATAATCCCAGTGTTCCGGAGATCGAGGCAGGAGAAGCAGGCGTTCAAGGGCAGCCTCTGCTACGTATTGAGTTCAAAGCTACAAGGGACCCTGTGTCAAAAAAAAAAGCATAATAATGAAAAATGAATTAATGAATTGTATCCTTAAAATACACAGAGGAGCTTTGCTTGGTAGGGAAGTTTTGGAACTACTTTTTTTGATGGGGGGAACTACTCTTAACACTTTATCCCTACCCAAAGTTCACAGTTCCCTTCTTCATGTTGTATAGTGTGTGGGTTTGACAGGGGTGTGGGGTGTTTGTCCATCACAGGGCTCCACAGGGCCTGCCACAGTTGTAAGTCCCTGTGGCCACTTCTCGCCTCTTGTGGTTTCCCTCTTTTAAGTTGTACTCCTATTTTATTTTACTTTATTTCGAGACAGGGTTTCTCTTTAGCTTCGGAGCCTGTCCTGGAACTAGCTCTTGTACACCAGGCTGGCCTCGAACTCACAGAGATCTGCCTGTCTCTACCTCCCAAGTGCTGGAATTAAAGGCATGTGCCACCACCGCCTGACTGAGTCTCCTGCCTCTTTAAGTTGTATTCTTTCTGCCCAGGTAGGGGAGGGCCCCACACTGTCCATACAGGGAGACACAAAACAGGAAACAAAGGACTCACACCTGTGAGTCCCGACAAGTCGAGGGCGGACTGCCTCGTGGCTCAGCCATGTTCTTTCTGTGGCCTGATGTGTATGTGTGTGTGTGATGGGGCGGGGATGGTCTTAGTCAATGACTCTGGCTTCTTGGCGGAAGTTAGTTTGCTCTTGCCCAGTGGCAGATGCCAGAGGTCACAGGTATGGTATGGTGTCTTGGAGAAGCAGGGGTGACTCCATGTCAAGCGGGCAGGTCCCAGGTAACTCAGTGCATCTCGCCGTCAGCAAGTGTGACAGGTGTGACAGGGTGCCTGCTCTGCACAGGGTGGCGGCTACCTCAGATGTCCCTCTGCAGCAGTCCTTGCTGACCCTCTACGCACGCAGTGACTGGGAGATGTGAGCCAGGTGAATAATGAACAGACACTCTCTCTTGGGAATAGTCTTGTTTTCACGAAGGCGGGACAGGGGGCTGAGCACCTAGGTATCTGAGCAGCAGGGCAGTAGGAGAGCCGGAAGAAGGTGCTTTGCTTTAACCCACCCTTCCTGTCCTCAGTGGTCATTTATCTCTAAATCTCATCCCTACCGGGGACAGCAGCTGAGCGAAATCTCCTATGTGACAGCTTCAGAGGACTGGTCCATCACATGCTAGGCTTCAGGAAGCCTTCGTTCTGAAATGACACTTGTGGCTTGACACAAGCTGGTGACCTGTCCCCAGAGGTGGGTGCCCAGAGGCTGGGGTGAGGGACTAGCCTTGCGGCAGGGTCCCTCGACTGTTGATATCAGCACTTCGGCATTATTTATGAATTCATCTATTCGGCAGGACAAGCCTCTGTGCATTCTGTTGCCATGGCAACCTTAAATCCGGCATCTTATTAATTCTACATGTTATGAAATAAATATAGATCAGACAATCGCAGTGAAGGTTCTATTTTTTTATTATGCATTTGGTTCCCGCGCCTGGGTGGGATGCTCCTGGCACACGGCTTCCCTCGACAGACATCCATCAGAGAGGAGAGCCTAGGCTGACTGGGAAGCTGCACCTGCTCACAGGCTCCGAGGCAGAGAGCCGTGGGGGAAGGGCATCCTGCAGCTGCGCATCAAGGGTGAGACTGGCAGACCCCAGAGGCATTGTGGAGTCCTCACAAGGCAAGGGACAGGATCACGGGTCACCGTGGATCGGAATGTGGGACCAAGCCTGTGAGCCTAAAGCGTCAGGCTGGGGGGAAGAGGCTGCTCTGCTGCCCTTGGCGCTGCCTGGGCCCTGGAGTTCCTCCTGGCACCCAAAGACTGCTCACTTTCCCAGCAAAAGGGGATGTCTCATCAGAAAGGGCATTATTGCTGCTGTCCATGGTGTTTCAGTCCGGTCTAGAGAGGCCAGGGCAGGAGTTGGGGGTGTGGCTCAGTGGATAGAGCACTTGCTTAGTGCTGGGTTCCATCTCAGCACTGTATAAACCAGTCATGAGGTAGAATCTTGAACCCCAGCACTTGGGAGGCAGAGGCAGGAAGATCAGAAGTTCAAGGTCATTTTTGGTTAGTAGTGAGTTCACAGCAGCACAGGCTACAGGAGACTGAGTCTTAGGAAGGTGAGGGCAGTGTATGAAGGCCAGGGAGTAGAGGGGCACCTGACGGGCTCTCCGAGTCAGCCTGCATTGTGAGGTAACTGTGAGTGCTATCTGGGCAGTAAGAAGGCTCTGGATGGCTCTGGATCCGGAAGGGAGGGCTGTTTCCACCTCCACTTCAGAGAGACAGTTTCCTGCTAACTGGGACTCCAGCCCAGGCCTGTTCATAGGTGGCCCCATGTGGGCCTTGTTCAGACTCTGAGGCAGTGGTTACACTCACACACACACACACACACACACACATACACATACATACACACATAGACACACATAGACACATACACATAACACACATAAACACACGCAGACGCACATATACACACAGACACACATACACACATAACACACACACTCACACACACGCATACACATACATACACACATACACAGACACATAACACACATAAACACACGCAGATGCACATATACACATAGACACACATACACACATAACACACACACTCACACACATACACACACGAACCTCTCAGGACAGTCCCCACTCACCCACTGCAGACCAGGCAGAGGTTGCCTGTCAGCGACGATGCCCCTGGGCCTGGGCAACAAGTGCTACGGGGTCGACGGGGTCTAGCAGGGGCCATAACAGTGTTGTCTACCCAGTGATTGTCAGGAAAGCCAGCTTCCCCAAGGCTTCCAGCTTCCTGTGCAACCTTAATGTGTCCCCAGTGTCTATAGCGGTCCCCTTGTGTCGGGTGGCTGGGGTCTGCTGTAGGGTCTGCTCCTCTGTGGTCATGGGTTCTCTCAGAGTCCAGGGCTTGGCGGCAGGCTGGGATCCCTGGCTGCCCATCACCCTGCCATGCTTCCTGTCATAGAGCCAGCTCCCGTGAGCACATAACCCATCGATCCTCCCGGCAAGCTGCCAGCAACCAGCATGGACCACTCAGCTGCTCCCAGCCCCCAGGGCCCGATCAGGACATCGACAGAGCTGCGCGGTGGCCATTTAATTAAGCTTAGTTTAATTAAAAACCCGGAGTTCTTGATTAGACTGGGTAATTGATTTAATTTTCTGTGGGATTCAAGTGCCAAATACCTCTATGGTGTGAACCCCTGAATCCTGGGGGATGAACGCCTCTATGGTATGAACCCCAAATCCTGAAGATGTAGATGATAATCTGAAAGGAACACAGTCAAGTGTGTCAAGTGTAGTCAAGTGTGAGGTTGACTATCACTATTCATCCATGCTTCTCAGCTTTCCCCAGGGGGAAGGACCTGGCCTGAGCCCTACTTTAAAATGGACTTCTAGACACCCTCCATGTGGGTCCCCACAGGGTCCAGGTCTCAGTTTCTTCTGAGCTAAGGAGAGAGGTGTATTCCCACAGTGGCCCTAGACAGCAGCAACCATGTCTTGACTGTGTGGCTTCTGGTAGGGGAGAGGAATCTAGTAAGTCATCTTTATGTGTGACCAACCAGGCTGTCCTGAGGTCAGGGAAGCTGCTCACCTAATAGCAGGGTCATGGACAAGGCCCTTCAAATGTCCCCTTGCAAAGGTTTCCAGTCTACAACTCAGCTCGCATGGCTGCACTGTGGTCCAGTTGCTCCAGGATGCAGCAGGCACATGAAATCATTCCGTGTCTGTAGGCAGACCCGGCAACCCTGATGTGTGGGTAGGAACCCCCAGTCCCAGGTCCCCATTGTTTCCTGTAAGACGGAAATGCCCAGAGCACCAGGGCAGCTGTGTGGGCAGTAGGAGGTCACTGTTCTTATTTTTTTAAGATTTACTTTTCATTTTTATTTCTGTGTGTGTCTTTGTGCCTACATGTATGTATGCACCGGTGCATGTGGGTAGCTGAGGAGGTCAGAAGGAGGCATTTGAATCCCTGGATCTGTAGTTACAGGCAATGAATGTACTTGCTGGCAACCAAACTCCAGTCCTCTGCAAGAGCAACAAGCATTGCTCACCACCACACCATCCACCTGCCTCTGCCTTCCAAGGGCTGGGATTAAAGCGTGTGCCACCCACCACCACCCTCCTTGAGAGTCCACTCTTTTTTTTTAAATATTTATTTATTATGTATACAATATTCTGTCTGTGTGTATGCCTGCAGGCCAGAAAAGGGCACCAAACCTCATTACAGATGGTTGTGAGCCACCATGTGGTTGCTGGGAATTGAACTCAGGACCTTTGGAAGAGCAGGCAATGCTCTTAACCTCTGAGCCATCTCTCCAGCTCCCAAGAGTCCACTCTTAAAGGCTGGGGTGAAACACCATCTGTGACCTTTGAGTGCTCAGGAAGGATGCTGCAGAAAAGAAAATTCACCTTCTCTCTCTCTCTCTCTTTTTTTTTTTTCTTTTTTTTGGTTTTTCGAGACAGGGTTTCTCTGTGGTTTTGGAGCCTGTCCTAGAACTAGCTCTTGTAGACCAGGCTGGTCTTGAACTCTCAGAGATCCGCCTGCCTCTGCCTCTGAGTGCTGGGATTAAAGGCTGCCCACAACCATCTGTAACTACAGTTCCATGGGATCCGACCCCTCCTGGCCTCTGAGGAACCTGCATATAGGTTCTGCACATAAACTCATTTAGGCAAACACACAGAAAAATTTTAAAACATATCTTTAAAGTCACAATAGATTGCTGGGTGTGGTGGTTCATATTTTTAATCCCGGCACTCTGAAAGCAGAGGCAGGTGGATCTCTGTGAGTTCAAGGCCAGCTTGATCTACAGAGTAAATTTCAGGCCAGCCAGGGCTACATAGTGAGACTCTGTCTCAAAAAAATATATATACCTTTGTCTACAGATGGAGAGATACTTATCACTAGAGAATGGCCTGTGTGATTCTGGAGGCTGAAAGGCCCTCCACGATCTGTCCATCATCTGCCTATCATCTGCCCATCAACTGTCCATCACCTGTCCATCATCTTTCCATCATCTGACCATCATCCATCCGTCATCTGTCCATCATCTGTCCATCATCTGTCCATCATCTGCCTATCATCTGCCCATCATCTGTCCATCACCTGTCCATCACCTGTCCATCATCTTTCCATCATCTGACCATCATCCATCCGTCATCCGTCCATCATCTGTCCATCATCTGCCCATCAACTGTCCATCACCTGTCCATCATCTTTCCATCATCCGTCCATCATCTGTCCATCATCTGTCCATCATCTGTCCATCATCTTTCCATCATCTGACCATCATCCATCCGTCATCTGTCCATCATCTGTCCATCATCTGCCCATCATCTGTCCATCATCTGCCCATCATCTGTCCATCATCCATCCGTCATCTGCCCATCATCTGTCCATCATCTGTCCATCATCTGCCCATCATCTGTCCATCATCTGCCCATCATCTGTCCATCATCTGCCCATCATCTGTCCATCATCCATCCGTCATCTGCCCATCATCTGTCCATCATCTGTCCATCATCTGTCCATCATCTGCCCATCATCTGTCCATCATCTGTCCATCATCTGCCCATCATCTGCCCATCATCTGTCCATCATCTGCCCATCAACTGTCCATCATCTGCCCATCATCTGTCCATCATCCATCCGTCATCTGCCCATCATCTGTCCATCATCTGTCCATCATCTGTCCATCATCTGCCCATCACCTGCCCATCATCTGTCCATCACCTGTCCATCATCCATCTGCACGCTGGAGGCCCAAGGGAGCCAACAGTGTGAAGGCCACACTGAAAAGTTAGGAACCAGGAACCTGGATGACAAGAGATATCAGATGGTTGGGAAAATCGATAAAGCGGTGGCTGCACACATCCGTGCAGATCCTGACTACTGACATATCCACCTCCACGTGCAGATCCTGACTACTGACATATCCACCTCCACGTGCAGATCCTGACTACTGACATATCCACCTCCACGTGCAGATCCTGACTACTGACATATCCACCTCCACGTGCAGATCCTGACTACTGACATATCCACCTCCACGTGCAGATCCTGACTACTGACATATCCACCTCCACGGGATGAATGCTATGCAGATCCTGACTACTGACATATCCACCTCCACGGAATGAATGCTGTGCAGATCCTGACTACTGACATATCCACCTCCACGGAATGAATGCTGTGCAGATCCTGACTACTGACATATCCACCTCCACGTGCAGATCCTGACTACTGACATATCCACCTCCACGGGATGAATGCTGTGCAGATCCTGACTACTGACATATCCACCTCCACGGGATGAATGCTGTGCAGATCCTGACTACTGACATATCCACCTCCACGGAATGAATGCTGTGCAGATCCTGACTACTGACATATCCACCTCCACGTGCAGATCCTGACTACTGACATATCCACCTCCACGGGATGAATGCTGTGCAGATCCTGACTACTGACATATCCACCTCCACGGAATGAATGCTGTGCAGATCCTGACTACTGACATATCCACCTCCACGTGCAGATCCTGACTACTGACATATCCACCTCCACGGAATGAATGCTGTGCAGATCCTGACTACTGACATATCCACCTCCACGTGCAGATCCTGACTACTGACATATCCACCTCCACGGGATGAATGCTGTGCAGATCCTGACTACTGACATATCCACCTCCACGTGCAGATCCTGACTACTGACATATCCACCTCCACGGAATGAATGCTGTGCAGATCCTGACTACTGACATATCCACCTCCACGTGCAGATCCTGACTACTGACATATCCACCTCCACGGGATGAATGCTGTGCAGATCCTGACTACTGACATATCCACCTCCACGGGATGAATGCTGTGCAGATCCTGACTACTGACATATCCACCTCCACGGAATGAATGCTGTGCAGATCCTGACTACTGACATATCCACCTCCACGTGCAGATCCTGACTACTGACATATCCACCTCCACGGGATGAATGCTGTGCAGATCCTGACTACTGACATATCCACCTCCACGGAATGAATGCTGTGCAGATCCTGACTACTGACATATCCACCTCCACGTGCAGATCCTGACTACTGACATATCCACCTCCACGGAATGAATGCTGTGCAGATCCTGACTACTGACATATCCACCTCCACGTGCAGATCCTGACTACTGACATATCCACCTCCACGTGCAGATCCTGACTACTGACATATCCACCTCCACGTGCAGATCCTGACTACTGACATATCCACCTCCACGGGATGAATGCCGTGCAGATCCTGACTACTGACATATCCACCTCCACGGAATGAATGCTGTGTGCTCTTTCATGATGCTAGAGGGTCAGACACCCAGAGTCTCGCACGCGCTAGGCAAGCCCCCTGCCATGAAGCAACATCCCAGCCTGTGAATTCTATCTTTGTTTTTCTTCAGTTTTTTGAGACCAGGCTAGTCTGGAGCTCACTCTGTGTAGACCAGGCTGACATTGAACTAACCAAGATCCTCTTACCTCTGCCTCCCAATTAAAGGTGGACGCTACCACACCTGGTTCTGTGAATGATGTCTTAATCAAACGGTTACACAAAACTTCAAAGGTTTAGGCCAGGTCTCTTCCTGTCTTCCCATTCCCTGTTCCCTGGCAGTGAGGTATAGGTTTTCCCCAGGTTCAGTTGTCCCCCTGCCTCCTGCCCTGGGACAGACACTGTAGGAAACTCCCAGTGCCGAGAACAGTCAGCTGTGGATCCACCTGTGCCGCCTGGGCAGCACCCTCAGCAGCCGGCGCCTCCACTTTACATACACACAGGGATCTCTCATGGGAGCTGGAGCTGTCCTGAGTTTTCTGGTGCAATGACCGCACTCACTAGAGGTTAGCTGAGTCCCTGCCTCGTGCCAGCTGTGAGATAGATAGCACACAGGCCCCAGGCCCTGTGCTCCTGCACGAGAGTTGCCTAGCGATTGCCTCCAAACAGAAATATGCTGGAGGGAAGCTCTCAAAAGTCATGAAGTAAATGAAACCTACAAGCCTCAGAAAGCTCCAGAAAGAATGATTGCCAGGTCCCTCCCCAGCTTGCTGTAAGCAGCAACAGTTGCTGAGGAGAAGAAAGCTGTGGAGCAGCCCCTGTGAATCGCCTAGCTCATATGAGCTTTCGGCCATGTTGCGATGGGCTTACCAGCGATGCAGCTGCCTTGGAGTCGTCCGTACTCCTGTAAGGAGCCCCAGTAGAGTCACTGGTTCTGCTGGACTTGGGTAGAATTGCTTCTTCGATCCACTGTCAGTGCCCTATCTGAGGTGAACAGATGATTCTGACTCCCAGGACAAGGCACACCGGAAGGGGCAAGAGTAGCATCTCTCAGGTGATAACGCTGGAGATGGCCAGGCGGATGTTGCCAGCGGGAGCTGGCCAGGCCCATTCTAATCTCTAATCGAGGCCTCTTCCCTCCCACCCCAACTTAGGACCCTCACTCTGTGAGGGAGGTGGGCAGATGAAAGCTTATGTGGTTGGTACGCTCTCAGAGCTGCCCATGCTTCCTAGGGGACCCTGAGATCTCAATAAGTTCTTTAGAGTGTAGCCAGGCCCACCCTGCTCCTGCTGCCCCCGCCCCAGATATCCGCAGCTATCCCAGGTGCTTGTTGGCTGCCCTTCCCCAGGGTGAATTCTTGCCCGGACCCGCTGTCTGTTTTACATGGTAATACAACTGGCTCCCTCTATTGATTTTACTCTATTTTTCTGGTTTTAACTTAATGACTAGAAATCCCAAACAAATAAAATTTCCTTTAAAAACTCAGAGAGATCAATAAGTGAGGGCCAGAATCACGATTCTACGAGCCAGAGGGACAGTCCCCAGAGCCACCGCTTATGGCAGAGTTACTGCTTATGGCCAGATGATGCCTGGGGGCTCTGGGAAGATCTCTGGGCTGGGTGGGGGCAGGCATGCCTGCGTGCCTAAGCCCTATTTGTTCCCCTCATAAACGGACGCCCCTACCTCTCTGGCTGCTGAGGCCATCTAAAAGCCTGTCTCCAGGTTGTAAAACTGGAAAAATTTAAAACGTATTATTCTTCTGCTTCTATGCATGCTGCATGACCTCTGGGAATGACAGGGCTCTGAGATCAGAGATGTCAGGACTGGCTGCAGACACTTGGGAGGGGCTAATTTGCAAGGTCCTTAGTCAGTCATCGAAGTGGGGAGAGGTGCTCTTTGGGGGAGAAGAGTTTGGTGTCTGACACTTCAAGGTGCATGCTTAAGGCAAGACCTGCCCCAGCAGTCTTGGGCCTGAGTGGGGGTACCCTAGGCCATCCATGGTGTCCCAACTGTCTACAACCTGTAGCCCAAAGAGCTCCTTCTGTTCACCTATGTGGCCTGAAGAACACTCTCTTGTTGCCTGGAGACTTCCTACAGGCCTTGCTGTTTTTGTGAACCTCCAGTTCTTAGAACCCTGAAGTTCTAAGGTGGCTGGACCATTTTATGCAGGAGAAACTGAGGTAGGGCCCTAGATGGGGATTCGGGCATTCCTTCTTTCATCAAGAGCCACAGGCTTGTAACTGTGAAGCCAGAGACACCTCAGACTTTGCTCTTCTGCCAGCCTTCATGTCCACTGGACCCCAGCTGGGCAAGAGCAGAGGGGGTCAGGACTAGGGTAAGAGCTAGGCAGCCTTGCCTTCCTTCTACAGCCTAATCCTGCTCCAGGCTGGAGGGTATGAGGAGCTGGTTATACCCTCTCTGCTCCAAGGTCCTTAGCAGAAGGCCGGGGGTTGTAGGCCTTCTCACCACTCCTTCCCAGAGCCCATCTGGGCTTCAGATCCAAGCCATATTATCCCAAAGGGTAGTAGGAGGCTCCCATCATGGAGCTTCCGCCTGCCCATTTAATCCTCATTAGACCCAGCCTGACCTCTCACAGGACAACCAGAGTCTTAGCTGAGCCACCTAGATGCGGTAGATTCCTCGGGGAAGTCCTAGCGGTGGGGAGCAGGCGGCTCTGCTTCTGCCCCTTCTCTGGACAATTAAGGAGAGATGGAGGTGTGCTCAGTGTCCACCAGGAACAGGAACTGTGTCGTTCCTTTCCTTTTTCCCTTTCCTTCCCCACTCCCCTTTCCATCCTGACACATCTCAAGGGTGGTCTGAGCTCACTGTGTAGTGGAGGAGGATAAGCCAGCTGCTCTCCCACCACGATGGACTCAGTCCGCTGGAACTGTGCGGTGTTTTGAGTGATAAATGTTCTCTACCCTTCCTGGTATTTGAAAGCTTGGTTCTCAGTTGGTGCCCCTGTTTAGGGAGGTTTGGGAGGTGTAACTTTACTGGAGTTATATCACAGGGGTGGTTTTTTAAAAGCTTAAAGACTTACACCATTTTGAGTTTGCTGTTTCCTGCTTGTGGTTTGAGATGTGAGTTCACATATGTTCCGGTCACTATACCTGGTGCCTGCTGCCACATGAGGGATATGGACTCTTATCCCTCTGGAACTATGAGGCCCAAATAAGCCCTTCCCTCTATAAGTTGGTTTGGTCATGGTATTTTATCACAAAAATAAAAAAGTAACTAATACATGGACCTGCATCCAAACAAACATTTCACACGTGTGGTCCCGTGTCACTGGGACCTGCGTGGGTGCTAGCCCTGCTTCTTGCAATGTGCCCTTTTCAAAAGTCGCTTTATATCCCTGCCCCTGTCCCCAAGTCAATGGTTTTTCTCATGTGAGCTGAGGGCTCACATCTTAACAGCTAGCAGGAAGCAGAGAGAGAGAACTGGAAATGACACCAGGCTTTTGAAGCCTCAAAGCCTGCCCCCAGCGACATACTCCCTCCAGCAAAGCTCCTTCTCCTAGACCTCTACAAACAGTGCCACTGACTAGGAACCACGTGTTCAAAGGCCAGATCCTATGCTAGACAGTCTCATCCAATCCACCACAGCTGGCAGCAGACAGAGTGCCACAGCAGCCACACTGCCCCTTGAGCGAGTCTGCTTCATGTACCTGCCTTCCCCTGCACTACCCAGGGCGCTGGGCTAGAGTGCACGCCTAGCAATGCCTGTTCTCACAGCTCATGCTGTCTGTGTGTGGGTGTGTGTATGCATATGGCGGGGAGGGGAGGAGGCTGCTCCCTTTTGTCCCTGATGTCTTGACTTCTAGAAATTAGTAGCTGAGGCTTCCGGAGCCCAGATAGCTTCTCTTTAACCCACTCAGCAGGTGAGACGCGGACACAAATGAGCAGTACTATTTTGGGGGTAGTGGGGAAGGCAGGAGGGCCCTGGAGAGCCAGTTGCCAGGTCCCCTGTTATCGCCACATGGATAAGCAGAGACCCGAGGCTGCGGGTGGGCAGAGGAGGGCGTGTCGGGTCAGATATGGACAGCAGGGTGTGCAGAGCCAGATGTGGGTCTGCAGAGCTGAGAGCGGCCGCTGACCACTAACTGAGCAGCGCTGGGCAGGTTCTTCCTTGTTTGGACCTCAGTCTCCTCAGCTATAAAATGAGATAACAGGGCTGTGTTCTGAGGAGAGAGTGGAGGAAGTGAGGAAGGGCACAGCTTGTTTTGTTCCCCTCAACCACCAGGGCTGAAGGGACTCCCTGTGTTGTCTTGGGGATGTCAGAACTCTCAAGCAGGCAAGGGCAGTCTTGGATGGAAGCCCCTCTAGGAGGATCTGTCCATGTCTTTCCAGGCCCTAGGGTCTGTCCATCCCCTCTGCCCTTTGCTACTGTGACCTACAGGTGTCATTGTGTTGTCACCAGGCCCCTGGAATAGAAAAGAGAGGCTGCTTCGACAACTCAGTGCTGGATCCAGGTGGGTGCTATGTGCTCTTTCCCTTCCCATCCCCCCGCCTCAGAGGCCAGAGTTAAGATAGAGCTTTCCCACCACAGAGGAGAGAGGGTCTTAAGGTCCCTGAGGCCTAGAGGATTGAGGTGCACACATGTGCGATATGTGTACGTGTGCAGGGTGTACAGGTGTGTGGCATGTATGTATGTGTGGTGCATACATGCATGGTGCGTTCATGTGTGATGCGCACACACTAATATTGTAGTTTGCGTGTGTGATGTGTGCCCACAGAACGATTTGCACCCATTTACAGTACAGCCTGCTGTGTGTAGGCCTGTGTATGCACATGTGCACACTTCTGTGGACACTTGGATGTCTTTGCACAAGTGTTTTGCACTTGGCAGATATATATTTGTGACGTGCAAGCTTATGTGCATATGGTGTGCTCCACTGTGTCTGTTGTGTTGCAAGCACAAACAAGTGTGTACGTGAGTTCCTGTGCACCACTGGGGAAGACAGCTTTGCAGAGGTCCCCCTTGTTGATAGGCAAATCCCCAGAGTGTGGGTGGGGAGATGCAACCCCACTTCCTACCCTCTGCGCCCGCTCCCTGCACAGTTGGCTTAATCTAATTCCTGCGGGGGTGAGAAGCTCTCCACCTACCAGATGTTTCCCAGGTCCGACTGTAGATCTAGTCCATCAATTATTTAAGGGGTGGCATCCTTCTTTTCTTAAAAAAAGCGTTGGGGCAGGTGGCTAGGAGTGGCTCTGGTTACCTGCTCTAAAGGCTCCTGTGCAGGCACAGGCAGCTAAGAGTTGGGAGGGGCCCAGCGTCATTGTCTGAGGGTCAGTGGTTTCCAGCAGCTGTTGAAGTCCATGACAGGCTGGGAGGGAGGGACAGCCTGAGAGACTCCTGGGCTGGGAGCTCTTCTGGCACCCCGCTAGGAAGCCCCTTGACCCCGAGGACTACAGAGGGAGGTTGTCTACCCGCCCCCTACGCTTTTCCGCTAAAGTGGGCAGCGCTTGAAGTCAGTTAATGACTTTGGGTCACTGAGGTTGCATCCTTGCTGGGTACGGCCAGGCTTAGGACCTGTTGGACCATCAGGGACTTTAGAGCTCAGTGTTTACCTGCTTCCTCCATGCGGAGGGGAGGCACTGAGCAGAGAGGACATTTGCAGCTTGCTCCCCCTGCTCCAACTCCCCGGAAAACCACAGGACACAGCCATGGGGACTACAGTTGTTGTCGTCCCCCCCCCCCCCCAGGGCACGTAGTTCATAGGGCGGTGTGAGTTTCAGGCATCACAGACCAAGGACGAAGCCTATCGCAGACTCAGATGTAAGGCTGGTCCTGCCTCTTTGGTGTCCTGGAGCAGAGGGTAAAGCCAGGCAGGGCTAGAACAGGACGGAGGATCCCTTCTAGATGAACTCCAGCTGGGAGCTGACCATTGTGATCCTGAGTCTCCAGAGGTCACTCACTGGTCAGGCCACTCCAGCCCCATGTGCTGCCCTTTAACAGAGAAGGAAACTGAGGCCTGGGGGTCTCAGCGTGCAGTGAACTCATCATCATGGCCACATAACAAATAAGTTGAAGACCTGGGCCCAAGCTCACCACGACTCCTCCAGCTGCTGTTGGCTAATGGCATCCCAAAGCCCCCAGTTCATGTAAGAGACCTCCCATGTAGTTCTCCACCCAGCCTGTCACCACACTGAAGAGGGGGCAAAAGGACACGTGTCCTGGACAGCCAGTGTCCAGTGTCATGACATCCGATCAGGCCATTCCAGCTGTCAGGGCCTCGCCGGGGCCTGTCTAAGGTATCTGAATTATGCACGAGGTCCAGCTACCGGGGCGGCAGATGGCAGCGCACAGTAACCGGAGCCCTGTCAGCAGGCACCTCCCCTTCTCCTGCTCCTCTCCCAGGGGGCCAAGGGTGCACATAGGGAGCCCCTCCCATCCAGGGATTCCACTGCAAGGGACAAAGAGCCTGCATAATTGGGGTCCCAGGAACGGCCCCCTGAGTTGCATGTGTCCCTTTGTGTGTCCCAGATGGCCGGGTGTCACAGCTCCTCTGCTCCTCCCAATCTCTCGCTGAGAGGACAGGAAGATCGTGTGTGAGCCAAAGGGCCGGGATCTGCCTAGCTGGGGAGGGATAGACAGGGTGGGTGGGGGCCTTGGTTTGTAGCAGAGGGGACATAGGCCTGTGGATGGCCCCAGTTGGCCATGTCTGTTCCCGCCGGCTGGGTCTCCGGCTACACCTTTCTTTATAACACCAAGACTCGCCAATCCCTCTGCCAGTCCCAGTCGTACATGAAATTATGCCTGGATTGCTAAAGTTAGGCTGTCATTGGAGATGGGTGGCTTCCACTGGACAGACCAAGATGGTAAGGGCTGAGAGCAAAAAGCAGAGCAGCCTACAGGGAACTTGGAAGGCAATAGTGAGGGTGTGAGGTTCCAAAGCTCCTCAGGACTGACCCTCATGAGATTGCCTTTCAGGTGCCCAGTGCCCTATAAACCTCCAAAGCCACAGGACGTGGCTCAGGTGTCCACCAGCGCACAAAGCAGCCCAAATTCCAGCCTGTGTCTCAGCTTCTTCCCTCTAGCCTAGCGGTCCATGCTCCCTCTGTCTATTGGAGGAGTGGGCGGAGGACCCCATCATCCCTGCTCAGGCTAGGGATGCCAGACCCCACCCTACAGGCTTCTGGTCCTTGGAGCAGGGGAGGTCTAGACGTGCCTCAATCTAAACAGTGATTTATTTCATAATTAACTGTATTACATCTAGAACTTTCCGGGGCTGTTCTGCCAACTTGCGCCGGAGATCTCCTAATTAAATACATTATGCAGCGTGGTCTCGGTTATCGGGAAGGAACCAGTTTAATTACAAGAGAATCCACATCACAATTAACACTCTCATTTTAAATCAAAGATGAGGACAGGAGCTTCCCGCTATCCACCCTGGCACCGGGAAACAGGATCTCAAAAGGAGAAAACACCGAGACCACCTACATGATGCCAAGGAGGTGCCGAAGCCCCCAGCCTTACCAAGGGAGCTGGCATGTCTCACCCAAGTACAGGCAGTGTTGGAGCCCGCCAGAGGCTGTGGAGGGTTCAGAAGATTCCCACAGGGATATGGGACAGAATCCCCTCAGGAGGTGCAAAGCCCCTTACATGGAGCCACACTTTCTGCTTTGGTAAAGGTTTGGCCTCCAGGTGCTTGCTCGCCATGGTAAGGACAGCTGGTCTGCAAGGAAGCTGGCTACCCCATGGAGCAAACTGTCCGGCGATGAAGCCGACTCCTCCCTATGGAACTGAGTGTCCCTCCGTGGAGCTGACTGGCCTCCTATGACAGTTAATAACTTCGGTTTCCTGAGAAGATAAGCACATACAAAGGCTGGGGAAACGTTAATGGAACACGAAGTAGCGTTTACCTAGTGGCCTTTGAGCCTGGGAGATGAAAATGGCTGAGTCAAGCCTGGGGTAGGGAGGTTAGCAAGGGCTTGGTCTACGCACAGGGTCCTAGACCATGGGTTTGCTTGCCATGTGTCCAGCCTTACTGCCCACTGGGCCCATACTCTCACCTCCAGCCTCGAAACCCTATCACAAGGCAGGACCTATAGCTTGAAATGGGGGATGTCAGTACACTAAAGTAGGGTAGCGATAAGTTTGTCTCCTTCTTGGAAGTCCTCAGTGTCACTCTCCGGCCATCGTTGTCCCAGACACATGGCAAAATTGTCATGTTATTGTTCCCAGGGGGCAGCATCCTCAGGCTATGCCCCATCCTAACGCCCTTCCTCAGGCTATGCCCCATCCTAACGCCCTTCCTCAGGCTCTGCCCCATCCTAACGCCCTTCCTCAGGCTATGCCCCTATCCTAACGCCCTTCCTCAGGCTCTGCCCCCATCCTAACGTCCTTCCTCAGGCTCTGCCCCATCCTAACATCCTTCCTCAGGCTATGCCCCTATCCTAATGTCCTTCCTCAGGCTATGCCCCATCCTAACACCCTTCCTCAGGCTCTGCCCCATCCTAATGCCCTTCCTCAGGCTCTGCCCCCATCCTAACGCCCTTCCTCAGGCTATGCCCCTATCCTAACGCCCTTCCTCAGGCTCTGCCCCAATCCTAACGCCCTCCCTCAGGCTATGCCCCTATCCTAATGTCCTTCCTCAGGCTATGCCCCTATCCTAACGCCCTTCCTCAGGCTATGCCCCTATCCTAACGCCCTTCCTCAGGCTCTGCCCCTATCCTAACGCCCTTCCTCAGGCTCTGCCCCTATCCTAACGCCCTTCCTCAGGCTATGCCCCTATCCTAACGCCCTTCCTCAGGCTATGCCCCATCCTAACGTCCTTCCTCCAGGCTCTGCCCCATCCTAATGCCCTTCCTCAGGCTATGCCCCATCCTAACGTCCTTCCTCCAGGCTATGCCCCATCCTAACGCCCTTCCTCAGGCTCTGCCCCTATCCTAACACCCTTCCTCAGGCTATGCCCCTATCCTAACGCCCTTCCTCAGGCTATGCCCCATCCTAACACCCTTCCTCAGGCTATGCCCCTATCCTAACGCCCTTCCTCAGGCTATGCCCCTATCCTAACGCCCTTCCTCAGGCTATGCCCCATCCTAACACCCTTCCTCAGGCTCTGCCCCATCCTAACGCCCTTCCTCAGGCTCTGCCCCAATCCTAACTCCCTTCCTCAGGCTATGCCCCAATCCTAACGCCCTTCCTCAGGCTCTGCCCCAATCCTAATGCCCTGCCAGAAAAGCAGGTGTCTATCCCATCTCCAGTACCTGGACATGGGACCTGCTGAGCCACAGGCCACAAGCTTGGCCACCCTCCCCATCTTCCTACCATGCCTGGCCTCTCTCAAAGGCCGTGAAGACTCCTTCCATATTCTGCCAGCTCTTTCCTGGAAGCCCAATCTCACGGCACCAGTGGCCAGGGAATGCTGGGAGCCTCTGTCCTGTCTGTGGATAGAGTGAGTCAGTTTGGGGTAAGGCACTGGGGTCTAGGAGCTTGTGTAAAAGGATGAGAAGTCAGGGCCTCAGTGACGCCCTGCCTGGTTCACCTCTCCCCAGGACTCTGGGTCCAGATGTCTGTTACTCTCAGCCAGTTTGATTTAAGGGGACCAGAGAGGCAGATCTGGGGAGCCCTGGCTGTCTTGCTGAATGACAGTTCAGAAAGGGGGAATGTGAACGACAGAGGTGGAACCACACTACCCCCAAGGCCACAAAGAACCGACTGAGACCAGAAACAGGTGTCTCCACTTCCCTTCTTCCCACCACCAGCAAGGCTCACCTGGGGTCTTGCTGATGTTCTCAAGGTCAGACTTTGTCCCAGCAGGAAGGGGGTCAGGGGCCAGGGCTGCAGCTGTCCTGAGAATGCTCAAGTAGCTGAAGGGCACAGGCCCTTGGGGAGTGCTCCGGGCAGCCCAATAACTGCCCAATTCCGTTTTAATTTTATTCCCTGGATGAAAACAGCAGGATCAATCCCGCTGACCGTTTAGCAAGGTGTCGCCATTTGCATACTTAAAAGCCGGTGGCTGCTGGGGGGTGGGGGTGGGGATGGGAGGCCCGGGCTCCCAGTGATTGAAGCCAAGGCTTCTTTCATCTGAGGGAGTTTAATTTCCAGGTGCAAAGGCAGCACAGATTGCTGTGCTGGCGTCCCCACGGCCACGGGCGGGGGAGTTCCTGCAAAGTGTCTTGGGAGAAGCAGTGCCATTTGCTGTCACTTCCTCACAGTGTCTGCCCAGCCACCGGCTTTACCCAGAGTTCTTGCTGATTTTTAAACATTGGCAGTCTGCAGAAAGGGAAATTGATTCACATGAAGGTAGGGGGAGAACATCCCCGTGTTTACAGAATGCCTGGTCTGGAGGGCTCAAGAAAGCACTCCCTCCCTTGGAAGTTGTGAAAGGAAAATGGTGACTGTGCACCGTGGCCATGTTCTGCACCCCCATCTTCCATACTATAAAGTTTTGGGTGAGGGTCTTCAGGGGGCTGTGCATTGTGCCCCTCACAGACGTCTCAGAATGGGGGTATTGGACACAGGAGTCTAATCATCAAGGTTCTGAAGGAAGGACTAAGTGGGACCTCGCCCTGACCTAGGAAACCTTGAACCTAGAAGCGGTAGCTGCCTTCCATCAGTAGGGTGAACTGGTAGACCACTACCTAGGACAGAAGCCTGCACGGCACTGTGCTCCCTAGGACCTGGACTCCACTTAGGGATGAGCACTGGTCAGGGCTCAGTGTGGCCAGGGAGGCATGGATGAGCAGAACAGAGTGGAGGAAGGCTGGAGGGGCTGGGGAAGTTAGGATGAAGAATGGAGTTGTGAAGAAGCCATGAGTGCTGATCAACCCTTTGACCACATTGAAGTGAGCAGGGAGGAACCTCTACTATGTGGGTACTAGGAATCAGAATTTGTCTGAGGGAAGCTGGAGGTCCAAAATGAGGATAGGACCTCTATGGGGCCAGGGAGGGCACGCACAGAGAGGGAGGGATGGTGAGTTTGGTTGGTTTTGTGTTGAATTCATTATTGTTCCTTGAGCAGGAAGATTTCATGGCCAGATGGCTGGTAAGGCATGCGTGGCACCTCCGGGAGGCTTTGCTCCAACGCTCTGGGCACTGGCACTACTCTGCATGGCTCCAGGAATTCCTAGAAAGATCCTCTAGGCCCACACAGAGCAGCTAATGATGCGTGGGAGAGTTTGTAAACATGAGGCAACCTCTACCTTGATTGTGAAGCCACAGCTAGCAAGGTCAGCTGGAAAACCAAACCTACAGAGGGGGCAGTGTGGCAGCCCAGAGCCTAGGTGGCCTCAGCCTCCAGGGCTCATGGAAGGGCAAGCTGTGTTTCCCTGGGGCTTTCTGCATTGTAGAGGCAAGGTCTGCTTTCAGCTTTACTATCAGGGAAACAGAAAGCGGGAAAATAGACAAGCAAGCTGGCAGATGCTCAGACTGTTCCATCAAATGCAGAGAATGGCGACCCAGAAATGCTCCTGCCAGGGACCAGCCCATGAGTCATGGGAACAGGTCTTCCTGGAGAGGCAGACACTGGGCCCATGTTAGTGACTTGTTGCTGTGAGGGGATCCTGGATAGAAACAAACTAAAGGAGGAAGGAGGTTCTGCTGCATCATGGTGGGTGGGGACAGGGTGGCTACAGCAGCTGGGCTCGTGGGGGTGGCAGGAGCCAGAGGAGCAGCTGGTTCACACCTTGTCTTAGAATTTCTACTGCTGTAATAAAACACTATCATCAAAATCAACTTGGGGAGGAAAGGGCTTGTTTTATCTTACACTTTAAGGAAATGGTCCATCACTGAGGGAAGTCAGGGCAAGAACTCAGGGTAGAAACCTGGAGGCAGAAACTAAGGCAGAAGCCGTTGGGGAATGTTGCTTACTAGCTTGCTCAGCTCGCTTACTTAGAACCCTAGAACCCCAGCTCCAGGGTGGCACTGCCCACATGAGCCAGCGTTCTTCCCCACCAGCTCCAGGGTGGCACTGCCCACATGAGCCAGCACTCTCCTCCACCCGATCTCAAGGGTGGCACTGCCCACATGAGCCAGTGCTCTCCTCCACCCGATCTCAAGGGTGGCACTGCCCACATGAGCCAGTGCTCTCCTCCACCCGATCTCAAGGGTGGCACTGCCCACATGAGCCAGTGCTCTCCCCACCAGCTCCAGGGTGGCACTGCCCACATGAGCCAGCGCTCTCCCCACCAGCTCGAGGGTGGCACTGCCCACATGAGCCAGCGCTCTCCCCACCAGCTCCAGGGTGGCACTGCCCACATGAGCCAGCGCTCTCCCCACCAGCTCGAGGGTGGCACTGCCCACATGAGCCAGCGCTCTCCCCACCAGCTCCAGGGTGGCACTGCCCACATGAGCCAGCGCTCTCCCTGACCAGCTCCAGGCCCACATGAGCCAGAGCTCTCTCCACAACAATCATCCATCAAGAAATCCCCCACAGGCTTGCCTGCCAGCCAATCTGGTGGGGGCAATTTCTCAGCTGAGGTTCCCTCTTTCTTCCCATGTGACTCTAGCTTGTGTCAGGAAGACATGAAACTAGCCAGCACAAAGGTCAATGGCTCAGGAAACAGAGGCTAAGGTCACAAGGCCGCTGTGACTCTAGCCCCTCAGACTTAACCCTTTGCTTTGAGTTTGCCTGGGAGGCCCCATCCCTCAAAGGTTCTACAGTCCCTCAAAACATTGTTAAACACAGGAGGCTGTGGGGAACATTCCACATTCAAACTATAACAGGGCCCCAGCAGTGTTATGTCCAATCAAAAGTGGCCTAGAGCCCAGGGGCCCATTGACAAATGAATGGGTTAACAAAGTAATGTCTGGACTGGGGGTGGTGGGACATGCCTGTAACCTTAGCATTGGGAGGAGGAAGCAGGAAGATCATCAGTTCGAGGCTATTCTGTCTCAAACAAACAGGAAAAGAGAAACATACAGTGGGCCATGGCCCAGCTATGGAGCTATGACACACAGCGCATCAGGGTGATCCTGGGAACACATGCAATAGAAGAGATGGACAAACACAGAGAGTATATAGCACATGCTTGTGTTTATATGAAAGACCTATAGGCCCAGAAATCAGACAGGGTGTGGCCAAGGATGCAGTCAAGGGTGAAGTGACAGCTGAGGGACAGAGGGTTGCTTTCTAAGGCAATGAAAATATTCATTTGTCTTTCAGACTGGTTTTCTCTATGTAGCCCAGGCTGGCTTAGAACCTGTGATCCTCCTTGATATCAGGATGGAGATAGAGTCCAGTGTCTAGTCAACACCAGGCCAGTGTTCTACTCCTGAGGTGAATCTCAGCTCTTGCCTGCCCACCTCCCCGTTCTGTACAGGTGAATACAGGAGGAGGTGGCCATGAACTTCAGCCCTGGCCTGCCCACCTCCCCATTCTGTACAGGTGAATCCAGAAGGAGGTGGTCCTGAACCTCAGCCCTGGCCTGCCTGCATCCTCACTCTGTGTACATGTGAGCCCAGGAGGGAGGTGTCCTGAAGGTGACATTGGGCATCTTCCTTGATCACCCTCTATTTTATTTATTAAGACAGGGACTCTGATTGAACCTGGACTCCACTAATTCCCACTAGTCTATATAGGCAGCTTGCCCCGTACCTCTGCCTCCCAAGCGCTGGAATTACAAGCAGTCACCATACCTTCCCAACTTTTATATAGGCTGTGGGGATTTGAACTCAGGTCTTCATGCTTGCCCAGTGAACACTTTATCCACTGAGCTATATAGCTAGTCCTCGAGCTTTTTTTAAAAAGCAACCACCCAGGCCCACAGAAGATAGGCCCCCTTTGCTCTTCTGAGATGAGACCCCCAGGGACAGATGGTACAGACCTCAGGATATGTCACCTATGTCCCGGTCCCTCCAAGCCCCAGGGCCCCTGTTGGGGGGCGTCGCCATAGCCAGTGACAGCAGAAAAGGCAGATTAAAAGCCCTGGAGGGACATTGTGGATCAAGGTCAATAAATCTCAGGGTGGCCACTCTGTTCAGCAATCTGTCCGACTGCCTCTCGCCAGCCCCACTGCTCCCCATTACCTCAGGGGGAGCCACAAATCACGCTGACAGACCAATCAACAGGCCGGGGCTTTTACACACATGGCCTCGTGAGGGATGATCCACCCTCAGCAATGCAGCAGAATAAATCTCTTCTGGAACTTTTCCCTTCGTCCACCATCCCAGTCCCAGGAGCCGGTGACCCCGCCCATCAGGCCAGTCTCCCCATGGCTCCCCTCCCCACCTTTGTGGGGAGTATTTCCACTGGACACCTCTGTTCTGGGTCCCTAATGGGCCTTGATTATGTCTAAGGGTTGTGGGAAAAAGAAGTCTCCCACAAAGAAGTCTCCCTGCCTCTCGCCTGCAGTGCGGCCCTTCCCCCACCAGGCACCACAACCCCCGCAGTCGTGGCCTGATGGTGTCCGGTCCTCCTGGCTGGGCTGGATCACCTCATTTCAGCAGGAAGAAAGAAAGCTTTATAAAATAATTCATAGGAAACTTAAAACACTCAGACACCAAGAAATTGCAAATGGGGAAATATGATGGATTGTGGGTTGAAAGAAGGCGACTTCTACAGGCAAAATTGATCCCTTAGAAAATGTTTTTGTCTGCTATGAAAAATGGGTAATACCTCGCTGGGGCTTCGGAGCTATAATCCCGAAAATAATTTGCTTTTGATTTCCTCTTAGCCTCGGCAGCTCTTTTTACTCCTTTCCCTCCCCATGTGAGAGCCAGGCCTCCCCCCCCCTGCTTGGTATGTGAAGGGGAACAGCCCCCAGGTGGCCCTCGCTGGGGCATCTTTGCCCACATCCCCCTGCCCAGCTGTTAAAAGAGCTGATGTGGGTGAGGCTGGCTCACTGCCTCCCAAGGCCCCTCCAGCCTACGTCAGTATTTCCCAAGTCCCCTGGTCCTGGGAAGACTAGGACACCTGAACCATCCAGGACGATGATGTCCGAATAAAAAAGCCTCCATCCCTCGCTGAGCTTTCAGAAAAGTCTTTTTACTCCTGAGCTCCATAGGGAAATGTTGTTCCTGGTAATGATATCGATACACTGGAAAAACAGGGAGCCCTACAAAGTGGGGAAATTGAGGCCAGAGGGGAGGGTATTGAGAGACAGACAGAAGGGAAGTGTGGCTATAGCCAGGGACTCAAACCAGCAGGAACACTATGACAGACAGAGCTGTAACTCCCCTCCTAACCTCCACCACCCGAGACCAAGGGCCATAGCCACTCAGCTACTGGCTCCAAATACAAGGAGCTTGGAAGAACCTAGACCTCGCTTCCCAGGCCAGTGATTTCTCTTCAGCCATCAAGCTACCTTCTTCTTCTTCTTCTTCTTCTTCTTCTTCTTCTTCTTCTTCTTCTTCTTCTTCTTCTTCTTCTTCTTCTTCTTCTTCTTCTTCTTCTTCTTCTTCTTCTTCTTCTTCTTCTCTTCCTCCTCCTCCTCCTCCTCCTCCTCCTCCTCCTCCTCCTCCTCCTCCTCCTCCTCCTCCTCCTCCTCCTCCTCCTCTTCTTCTTCTTCTTCTTCTTCTTCTTCTTCTTCTTCTTCTTCTTCTTCTTCTTTTTTGGTTTTTCAAGACAGGGTTTCTCTGTAGCTTTGGAGCCTGTCCTGGAACTAGCTCTTGTAGACCAGGCTGGCCTCGAACTCACAGAGATCCGCCTGCCTCTGCCTCCCGAGTGCTGGGATTAAAGGTGTGCACCACAACCGCCAGGCATTCAAGCTACCTTCTCATGTAGACTGACATCCAGGTCAAGCCAGGGACACCTCTAGTCCTGCTTTTTGTTCTTCTCTGGGCAGCTGCACTCTGAGCAAAAGCCAGGCACACTTCAATAAAAGATGACCCTCAGGCAATGCAGTCAGAACTGTGAACCCAGAGCCTTGAGGTGTCTGTCTCTGTGGAAGGCCTTCTGTGGGTGTGAAGGTGAGAGCCTGGAGGCAGGCTGTGGGGACCAACCTCCTGGAAGGAGGAACTTGAAAGTGTTTGGATAGATGCTCAGATATGTCCTGAGACACATGGCCTCTGTCCACCGGCATTGTGTATTAAGGGGACAAACAGTCCGCCTGATTTGTCATAGATGGGGTGTTTCCAAAGGATGAAAAAGCCTACTGCTGGTTCATGTCCTTATGGCTGCTGCCCACAAGGCTCCTACACCCTGGTAGATGTGACATATGTGTCTGCTATGGGTCAGTCTCAAGAGGAGGCTGAACCCACTGGCGAGGGTGTGAAGCAGGTGGGTTCTACATGTTTCCCTTTTTGCTTTTGCTGTCAGGAAGCAGAGCTACATCCTGCCCTGTCCGTTCTGAAGAGCCAGCAAATTGGCTCCCTTAGGCTGTCTATGCGTCATCCCTCAACAGCAGTTCTGCGTGAGCTGAACACCAAAGTATATTCTGGAAAAAAGCCCTTTGAAACAAGGTGACTGAACCTTCCAAATCTCACAGGGCACAAGTGTGTTTAGCCTCAAATTCAGGCAAAGCTTGGCATGGATTGATTGGCTGACTTGAAGTTGCCTCCGATCTTTTCCCAGAACAGTTTAATGTTTAGAGACCCCGCCACCACCGTGGACCTGGGCAGAGGGTTCTGACCTTCCTTCTACTCTCTCCTGAGGGTTAAAGATTTGCTGGCCTTCCAGCTTGTCGCGGTAAAATTCACCTCCTTTGATGTCTTCATCGAGCATGCTTTCACGCGTGGGTGGTGAGATGTGGCCATCTCACAGATCCATTCCCTGTGCCTTCTAGATGATGCACAAGGCTAGCCTGGGGGTCTTGGTGAGGTTTGTAGCACATGTCCATGGCACAAACCTATTTTCCAAACAATTGATGCATTCAGCAGCCACACCAGGGTATAGATCACCTTGGCCATGAGCTCAGTGACTCCCCTTAATGTCCTGCAGCAATGAGGGAAACTAGGAAAGCACTCTTGAAAAAGGCTGACTCGGAACCTCCATGAGACCATTGGCTAGAGTTATGTTTTATGCAACAGAAGGTGACGGAGGCAGCTGAGAAATAGGACCATCGAGGAAGGGAGGGGTGTTACAGGGCTCAAATCTAGGAATCCTTGAGGGGGCTCCTGCACTGTGAGGTTCTCCAGATGTAGAAGGAGGTAGCTGTCCAGGGCCTTCTGCATCATTCTCTGGGAGGTGCATAAAGATCAGGACTACCTGTGGGTAGGGATACCTCAAATGTCAAATCCATTTCAAGGATGTCTGTTCATCCCAGCTGCCCCATCCCCAGGCAGAGACCTTAACCCACTCACTGCTCATGGGGAGGGCTTTGAGGATGACGCTTCAGGGATCGGCTAACCAAAAAGTTAGAGCCACGAGGCCTGGAGCTTGGACAATCTGCCTTCTTTATTCTACACGTTCAGGTCAACAGCCCCCCCCCCCCCCCGCTCTGGAACACCAGTTCATATAAATTACAGAAAAGAGTTGGGCACGGTGGCTCAAGTCTGCAATCTCATGCCCAGGGAAGCAGAGGCAGGGTGACAGCGAGTTTAGGGATAGCATGGGCTACATAGTAAGTTCAAGGCCGCACAAGCAGCAAGAGGAGTCTGGGGCTGCATGAAGGGGGTCTGAATCGGAAGTGGCCGGTTAGTTTTGGGTCCAGGGGTTATGCTGGGTAGGTAATAGGCCAGGAAGCATTGTGTGCAGCCCGGGCAAGTGGTATGAGCAGGGAGCAATATGAAACGTGGCACTGTAGAAACCAACCAGGAGCTGCAGGGTGAGGCTGGGGGATCAGAACTGGCAGAACTCATCCTGATCCCCTCCTGCTGGGCCCTGGGCCTGTGACAGTGTTTACCTGTTTGAATCTGCCTGAAAGGGGGATGCCTGTGTACAGACAAGGAGGGGGCTCTGCAGGCTCAGAGGACAGCTGCCTGTGCCTCCAGTTCTGCAGAGGGAAGGGGAGGCTCAGTGTCACCGGGAAGGCCCACTTCTGATTATATTAGACAGGCGGCTATTGATCTGGTTCCTGTTTATCCCTGGAGCCTCATTTCAATAAACAGCAGTTTGGAAGGATTAGCAAGGGACCCCAGCTGACTCCCCACCCCCTTCCTCCTCCGCTTTGGTTTTCCTGTGGAAGATTTATGAGGACTTCAGTAAGGTTCTAATTTGTTCCTGGGACAGCAGGACCTGGAGTAGAGGTTTGTTTGTTTGTGCGTCCTTCCATGAGATTATGGCTCTTCCCACCCACCTAGTGGCTAAGGGACCAGGGCAGGGTCTTTGGTGTTCAGGAGCAGGTGGTCACCAAAGAATCTCAGTTGTGAGGGAACAAGCTGCCCCACAGCTCCGGGGTTGGGTCAACCCCAGAAGCCATCAAGGGGGATCCCGCAGGAAAAGGAAGCCTCCTACTGGTCATGAGTCAGCTCTAAGGCAGATCTTCACATCTCTGGGTCTCAGCCCCTCATCTGCAAAGGCGGATGGAGGATGACGGGTGTGCAGGTATGTGTGTGTGGTGTGCACATGGGCTACATGTATGTTCTGTGGGATGATCGCATCATACCTGACAAGTATGTGGAGACAATGTGTGTGGTATGACCTGTGGTATGTGCCCATGGGTTATATGAGTGTGTGGTATGTGCATATGGGTTATGAGTGTGTGTATGGTGTACACATGGGTCTTATGTGTTTGTGGTATGTGCACATAGTTTATATGTGTGTGTGTGGTGTGTGAAGATAGTTTATATGTGTGTAGTGTATTCATGGGATATATGTGTGTGTGGTGTGTGCACACGGGTTATAGGTGTATGTGGTATATGCACATGGGTTATATGTGTGTGTAGTGTATGCACATGGGTTATATGTGTGTGTGGTGTATGCACATGGGTTATATGTGTGTGTGGTGTATGCACATGGGTTACATATGTGCTGTGGTGGGCACATGGGATATATGTGTGTGCTGTGATGGGCACATGGGATATATGTGTGTGCTGTGGTATATGCACATGGGTTATATGTGTGTGTGGTGTGTGCACACGGTTTATAGGTGTATGTGGTATATGCACATGGGTTATATGTGTGTGTGGTATATGCACATGGGATATATGTGTGTGCTGTGGTATATGCACATGGGTTATATGTGTGTGTGGTGTGTGCACACGGGTTATAGGTGTATGTGGTATATGCACATGGGTTATATGTGTGTGTGGTGTATGCACATGGGATATATGTGTGTGCTGTGGTGGGCACATGGGATATATGTGTGTGCTGTGGTGGGCACATGGGATATATGTGTGTGCTGTGGTGGGCACATGGGATATATGTGTGTGCTGTGATGGGCACATGGGTTATATGTGTGTGCTGTGGTGGGCACATGGGTTATATGTGTGTGCTGTGATGGGCACATGGATTATATGTGTGTGCTGTGATGGGCACATGGGATATATGTGTGTGCTGTGGTGGGCACATGGGTTATATGTGTGTGCTGTGGTGGGCACATGGGTTATATGTGTGTGCTGTGATGGGCACATGGGTTACATATGTGCTATGGTGGGCACATGGGTTATATGTGTGTGCTGTGGTGGGCACATGGGATATATGTGTGTGCTGTGGTGGGCACATGGGATATATGTGTGTGCTGTGGTGGGCACATGGGTTATATGTGTGTGCTGTGGTGGGCACATGGGATATATGTGTGTGCTGTGGTGGGCACATGGATTATATGTGTGTGCTGTGATGGGCACATGGGATATATGTGTGTGCTGTGGTGGGCACATGGGTTATATGTGTGTGCTGTGGTGGGCACATGGGATATATGTGTGTGCTGTGGTGGGCACATGGGATATATGTGTGTGCTGTGGTGGGCACATGGGATATATGTGTGTGCTGTGGTGGGCACATGGGATATATGTGTGTGCTGTGGTGGGCTCATGGGATATATGTGTGTGCTGTGGTGGGCACATGGGATATATGTGTGTGCTGTGGTGGGCACATGGGATATATGTGTGTGCTGTGGTGGGCACATGGGATATATGTGTGTGCTGTGGTGGGCACATGGATTATATGTGTGTGCTGTGGTGGGCACATGGATTATATGTGTGTGCTGTGGAATGGTCACACCATGCTCACACTTAGTTTTCCCTGTTTTGAGCCCAATACAACAGAAATTTCCCGGAGTTACTCAACTGTCTGTCCAGAAATGTGTTTAAATGTCTGTAATAAAAGTCCTAGTGAACATTACCCAGCAGGAGAAACCAAACCAAGCCAAGGGAAAAGCCCTCAGAGGATTTGCTGTGGTAGATTGTTCTTAACTGCTCCTGTGTGCTTCAGGCATCTCCGGGAAGCTGTTTCTTCACCACCTCAGCCTGCCTGTCTATCTAATACTGTGGGTTCTCCAGGAACCTCATGTCCACTTGGAGGCCATTCCTGTTCTGGAACCAGTCTTCTTCCCCCTCCCCCTCCCCTCTACCCCCCTTTCTTCCCCTTCCCTCCCTTGTCCTCCTCCTCCTCTCTTGTCCCCCCCCCCCCCCACAGTAGTTCCAGTAGGAGCTGGCTGAGTTTTATTGCCAGGGTCAAGGTCGGGATCAGCACATCAATGCTTGCTCTGTGCCCCGTTTTCTCTTGGTGCGCCAGAAATAACACCCAGAGCCTTGTGCATGCTAAGTAGATGTTCTGCCCACCCACCCCAGCCCAACTTCAGGATTTAAAAAATAGATTTTGATAACTGTTGTCTTAAAAATGTCAACTCTCCACAGAGAAACCCTGTCTTGAAAAACCAATAAAATAAAAAATAAAAATGTCAACTCTATTTAAATATAATTCTCATATCATACAATCCCATTTATTCATCTATTAATATACGAATACTTCTCTACGTAGTATTTCTGAATTTGGAGCTGTGCTGTGTAGCCTGATGTCAAACTCCTGGACTCCAGCTGTGCTCCTACCACCAGTTCCCGAGTAGCTGGAATGACCCACCACATTCTCTGCCCTGCCAAAATCCCACTACTTAAAAACTGTGTGGATTCCTGACTTCTACCATATTGTTTATTTTTTAAATGGTGATTAAAACATATATAGCTTAATGGGCTGGGGGAATGGTTTGGTCGGTGTCTTAGTCAGTGTTCGTGCTGTGAAGAAATGCCATGACCTCAGCAACTCTTAGAGAAGAGAGCGTTTAATTGGGGCTGGCTTACAGTTTCAGAGGTTTAGCCCATTGCCATCATGGTGGGAAGCAAGGCAACTTGGCAGCAGATATGGTGCTGGAGAGGTAGCTGAGAGGTCCACATCTGTATCAGCAGGCAGCAGGAAGAGAGAGACACTGGGCTTCCATACATGATTTGGGCTTTTGAAACCTCAACGCCTACTCACTCCCAGAGACACAATCCAGCAAAGCCACACCTCCTATTCCCTCTCAAGTAGTGCTGCTTTCTGGTAACCAAGCATTCAAATATATGAGCCTATGGGGTCATTCTTATTCAAACCACCACAGACAGGTGGGTCCCTGGGGCTCACTGGCCAGCCATTGGTGAGCATCAGGCCAATGAGAGACCTTGTCTCAAAGCAGGGTGGAGATGGCCTTGTGAGGGTGCTAATGAGGTTGTCCTCTGGCCTCTACATGAACACACATGCGTGTCCACATACAATGCGGACACCATGTGTTTGCCATCTCCCTTTCGAAGTGTAGGGTTTAGAGCGCTCTCAGGGCAGCGCAGTGTGGCTGGTTTTCCACAGCTCACTCACCAGCCCAGACTGTACTCTATGACCTCAAGCCACCGAAGCCACCCCTCACAGCCTGGCTCTCATTTCATCCCCCTCTTGTGAGCAATCCTAGGGACCTTCCTTCATGAATGACCACGCCACAGAGCACAGCATCCTTAAGCTCCCTCCGTGCTGCTGCAGTGTCCTGGTTTGCTTTCTGTTGTTATGATACACGCCGTGACAAAAGCCACCAAGGAGGAGAGGGCTATTTCATATACAGGCCACAGTCCATCATGAAGGGAAGTCAGGTAGGAGTTCAAGGCAGGAGCCAAAGCAGAGGCCATGGAGGAATGCTTCTAACTGGCTTGCTCACCATGGCTTGTTCGGCTTGCTTTTGTACAACCCAGGACCTCCTGGCCACAATGGGCTGGGTCCTACAACAATGATTCATCAAGAATCTGCCCCACAGATTTGCCCACGGGCCAATTTGATGGGAGTATTTTCTCAGTTGAGGTTTCCTCTTCCTAGAATCTAGCTTGTGTCACGTTGACAACAATACAGCCAGCGTAGGAGGCCTCAGAATGATCTCTGTGCTGTGATGTGGCCACATGCTATGACCATGACCTTTGGACATACAGTAGAGTTATCAGCAGCATAGGGATCCAGTTTCTAGCTCTCCCTCTTCTCTTTGCCTCTATTCCTTGCTCCCCTTTCTGGCTTTTTGGAATAACCAAGTGTTTGTGTGTGTGTGTGTGCGTTCATGGGAACATGTGTGCAGGTATACAGGAACATGTGTGATATGTGTGTGGGAACCTTAGACATTGCAGACGCCAGGAAAGCCGTCTTCTTCCTTTGAGACAGGGTCTCACTGAACCTGGATCTCACCGATTGCACTAGACAGGCTGACCAGCAAGCCCCAAAGATCCACCTGTCTCTGCCTCCCCTGATATTCCACCACATCTGGCGTGTTTACATGGATCTTCGGGATTTGAACTCATGGCATCATGCTTACAAAACAAGCACTCTATCAACTGAACCACGTCCCCAGCCCCAGTCAAACCTCTGAGTTCATTCATTTCTCCTGGTTTATGTGCAATTCTGCTGTGTTTTCAATGGTTGCTATGGGTATCGGCACCTGAGACATAACACAGTTTCCCTTAGAGGGATGTAGGCCACTCCCATGCACAATTCTGTAACACCTTTCCAGCCACCACGTATTATAAACCTCAAAAAACATCAAGATGGGGGATGGAGAGTTGGCTCAGAGGTTAAGAGCACAGGCTGGTCTTCTAGAGGTCCTGAGTTCAATTCCCAGCAACCACATGACTGGTGCCCTCCATGCCAGAACACTGCATAATAAATAAATCTTTAAAAAAAATCAAGATAATTTTTTTTTCCAGATAAGGTCTCACTCTACTTTGCTGGCCTGAAACTCACTGTGTAGACCAAGGTGAGTGGGAACTCATAAAATCTCCCCTGCCTCAAGCCTGAGTGCTGGGACTAAAGGAGCACACCACCAAACCCAGTTGATGACTATTCCTTTTTTTTATTTTTTCAAGACAGGGATTCTCTGTGTAGCCCTGGCTGTCCTGGAACTCGCTCTGTAGGCCAGGCTGGCCTCGGATTCACAAATCGCCTGCTTCTGCTTCCCAAGTGCTGGGATTAAAGGCTGACTATTACTATTTTTAACACTCAGTTATTTTCGCAGTGTCGGGGACAGAGCCCAGGCCCCCTTCCTGGGTGACAAGCACTCACCATTAAGCCTTTCACCGCTCTGCCTTTGATTTGGCCTGGCTTCTTCATGTTAGGAAACTAACATGAAGACTCAATAGTAATTCTAAATGCTTGGCCAATAGCTCAGGCTTATTACCAGCTAACTCTTACATTTAAACTAACCCATATTTCTTATCTATGCTTTGCCCCAAGGCTTGGTATGGCAATTCCATCTGGCTTCTCCCTGCCTCTGCTTCTGACTCCCAAGACTCCACCCTTCTTCCTAGCATACTCCTACTCTGGCTCTCCCATCCAGTCTCTTCCAGTCGAGCTATAGGCAAGTCAGATCTTTACTAACCAGTGAGAGTAATCCATATTTACAGTGTATAAAGATTGTTACACAGCACCTGGGTTTGAGGTCCTTGACTTTAACATGATTCAGTGCCCCTTTATCTGTCAAACTTCTGCTTGAGGTTTCTAGGGACTCTTGGACTTGGTTTAGACACTTCATAAAACTGGGTCCTTGGTTCTTGTCTTGCCTTCTGTGTCTTTGCCTCTAGGTTCCTTCTCAAACTCAGCGGAGTTCCACTTTAGCAGGCTATATAGTTCTTTTTTCTTCTTGTCTCCAGTGCTTATGTATACATACACACACACATATAACAAGCACATATATACATACACACACATAAAACAAGCACATATATACATATACGCACATACATATACATATAACCAGGAAACTTTTGAAGATCTATTTTATGTGTATGGTGCTTTCCCTGCACGCATGCATGAATACCACATACATACCTAGGGCCTTTTGAGGCCAGAAAAGGGTGTCAGATCTTCCCACATTGGATTGACAGGCAATTATAAGCTATCATGTGGGTGCTGGGAACTGAACTTGGGTCCTCTGAACTTGGCCAGTGTTCTCGACCACTGCTCCGCCCCTCTAGCCCTGCTGCATGGCCATTGTCACTTTCCTTGTTTCCCTGTGGGCAGCGTCTCCCTGAGCCTCAGGTGTGGTGTGAAGGAGCATACAGTTTCAGGGTGAGGCAGGAGCAAGCGTTTTATTTCCTTTAGTGGTAGTGGCAGCAATGCCCTGGAATATGGGGGAATTATGGAAACCCAGACATTTCTGGACCATGCAGATTTCCTAGGGTGTGTGCAGAGTCCTGGAGGGGGCAGTGGGGAGCCTTTGGGTCCTGATGGAGCCTCCCCACTCTGCTGCCATACCTCCTCCTGACTGGAACCTCACCAGCCCCGACACTGCAGAAGGCTCATTGGGTAGAGAGGGGGAGTGCCTAGGGGAACATGTCTGAGCCCGGGGCTGGAGCCAATGGTAGTGGAGAGACAGGGAACACCCTCTGGAGGTGAGGCTGAGCCGGGCAGGGATGGTTGCTTGCCCTTGCTGTTCAGCTACAGCTGCAGCCATGACATCATCACCATGGTCCCTGCTGACAGAGACTACAAAGTGTCCCATGCAGGTTCTAAGGGCTTGGAGAACAGGAAGGTGCCTATGAATTTAGCATCATGGTCAGAGGATTGAGAGCCTCATGGGCCTAAATGTACATTGCCCTCCCTCCAGGAGGCCGGGAACCTGGGGCAGCACAGTAACCTCTGCAGGTGATGGATCGCAGTGTCTGCTCCGGTGCAGCAGATGTGGGGCTGTACTTGGCCTCAATCACTCCCTAGGGACCCCCCTCCCGATCAATGGCATCTTGTGCTCAGCCCCGGCAGCCTATGATAAATGGCCTGGAATTGATTTCCACTTAATTGACAATTTTGTGAATCTGTTTGCAGGACCCCAGGTTGGGCGGGAAGGGGGAACGTCCCAGTTGATGTCCCTGGCCAGGGTGACAGCCAGGGGGCAGCAGAGGCTGTCTAGCGATGTGTCACCCTTCTGGAAGCCTGGCAGTGTCACCAGCCAGCTATGGGACTCTTAGGGAAGGGGGTCCTGGGTGTCATTTCAGTCAGGAGCTGAGATGGACCCCCAGCTCTGTCACCAGGATACGGTCTGACACTCAGTTTCCTCCTTGGATGAGTGGCCCTGGGGCCTGTGTTCCACTGAGCGGGTCTCATTGTAAAGGCCTACCTTCTGCTCAGCTGAAAAGAAAGGGGTGGGGGAAGGGAGGGAGGGAGGGGGAAAGAGAGAGAGAGAGAGAGAGAGAGAGAGAGAGAGAGAGAGAGAGAGAGGAGAGAGGGAGAGAGAGAGAGAGAGAGAGAGAGAGAGAGAGAGAGAGAGAGAGAGATAAGGAAGAGGAGGGAGGGAGAGGCCTTCAACAAGGAACAAGGACCACATCTGATGTCTGTAAAGCACTTATCTGCCGGTCTTGTGGCCCCTTCTCTGCTGGGCTGCTAGTTTGCCAGCTTGGGGATCCACCTGTGAGCACGCACCTCCCCACTCTGCATGAGTGCCCAGAGGGTGGCACCCAGGAAGCCTCTCAGAGTTAGGGGCGGGACTCATGGGAAAGTTCCCAGGATTGAACAGAAACAGCCTCCTGCTCACCCCCCCCCCCTTCCCTGAGCTTATTAGCAGGACTGAGGCCCCGGGAACTGTAACCAAAGCGCAGGTAATTCCTGCTAGGGGGCTTCGCGGACAAAAGCCCAGGTTAAGTCAGCAGGAAGGCAGAGTGAGGCTGGTGGCTATGGTTCACCCCCGGAGCAAACAAAGGCTCTGCCCTTCTCAGATGCTGCTCTTTCGGGTCCGGTTTCCCTGCTGTGCAACTCAATGCCACCAGAAATCCCTTGGCAGCCTCCTCTCCCCTGCCAGTCCTGGATCTGCATGGCCCACTCTTCTCAGAGCCCCGCCCATCACCTGCACCAACCGTCCCCCCCCCAAAGGAGGTGGTACCAATGTCGAGGAAGCTTGCCTGCCTCTGTACGTGGTGTGCAGAAGCCTGTGGAATCTACTTCCTGCACCCTGGAACTTGTTTCCCCAGCCTCAGGCTCAGTGGGATCTCTGGGGAGGTGTCAGGCCCCTGCCCCCACAGCTCCAGACCTGTGTGTGGTTGATCTTCACTTGTGGTTGTGGGAGGTAGGGCAGGAAGGTAAACAGGTCTATGACATTAGTGCCATGTGGCCTTGAGCAAATTGCCTGGCCTCTGGGGCTCAGCTGACTCACTAAACATGGTCCCCATGTATAGATGTTCAGAGGACCCTGCCAAGTTGCAGGAAGTTCCAGGTTGCCAACAGTGAGGCCAGAGCTGTGGAGGCTCCCCGGTAAGTGTGAGGGGAGGCCTTGCTGCAGCGCTGCTGGAGAGAGAGTTTGAGGTTTTCTCTCAGTCTTTCATGGCTGACCATGTGGCCTTTGACCTTATACGTTATGCAGAGTGAAGAGGAGCCGGAAGGCTGATGGGCAAGCAAGCCCCCAAAACCCACTTTGGGGATGTGTTGGTCCTTGGCTCCTCTGGCTGGGGCAGGCCTCAGCCTACATGCCTGAGAAGACATATTATTACCTGGTACCTTACTAATGACCCCAAGAGGCAGACAGGACATTAAGAGTAGTCATTCTGGGGCTGGAGAGATGGCTCAGAGGGGAAGAGCATTGCCTGCTCTTCCAGAGGTCCTGAGTTCAATTCCCAGCAACCACATGGTGGCTCACACCCATCTGTAATGAGGTCTGGTGCCCTCTTCTGGTCTGCAGGCATACACACAGACAGAATATTGTATACATAATAAATAAATAAATATTAAAAAAAAGAGTAGTCATTCTGTTGGGCAATGGTGGCACACGCCTTAAATCCCAACTCTTGGGAGGCAAAGAGAGGCAGGTGGATCTCTGAGTTTGAGGTCAGCCTGGTCTACAGGGTGATTTTCAGGACAGTCAAGGCTACACATGGAACCTGTCTCAGAAAAATCAAAACCAAAAACCAAAAAGAGTAGCCATTCCATGATCCGCCTCGCCCTCCCCCTTTCTAAAACAGACTGGCCTTGAACTCACTATGAATGTGTGATCTTTCTGCTTCTCTCTCCTGAGTGCTGGGGTCTAGGTAGTGCCCACCACACTCAGACTGTACAGTGCTGGAGATCAGAGTAAGGGCTTCATGTTCATTTGGCACACTCTGCCAGCTGAGCCACATACCCAGCTTTTTGTGTGCCAATGACGAAGACTGAGTAAGAAAGAAGGCCCACCTGAAGAGGGACTCAGGGCCAGCAAAGGCATCTGGAGCAAGGCTCTGTGAGACCAAGTCTGCTTAGGAGAGCGGACACATGCAGGTACCCACAGTCCATGGCCTCCTTGTCCTAGGCTTGCCTGACTGTAGTGGTAAGGAGCCCCAAAATCTTAGGCCAGAAAGTGGGCAGGGCCCCCCAGAGCTCCTGGTCCTGTAGTGCCTTGCCATTACTTTAAACGAAGACAGATATGTCCATCTAGGTAGATGGGAGGGTGAGCTCGTCCCACAGCACAACGGAGGCTCCCATAGCAGTGTGCTAAATTGTACCCCAAGATTTGTTCAAGTCTTACCCCAGCCCCTGTTTAGGAAAGGCTCTCTGTGGATGAGATTCAGGATCAGGAGGAGCTTTATCTGATGACAGCTGTCTTTAAAGGGGCAGGCAGAGGAAGAAAGAATTCAGAGAAGCACAGCAAGGCTGTCACGTGATGACAGAGGCAGAGGTTGGGATGACCTGGCCAGAGTCAAGGGACAGTGGAGCCATGGGAACTGGGAGAGGCAGAACTCAGAGACATGGTCCCACCACACCTAGGCTTTTGACTTATGAGTCCAGGGCTAATATTTCCCTTTAGGTCCCTGTCCTGACTTATGAGATCACACACAGACTTGTAGCCCCCTTGTGTGACCCCAGTGGGGTGAGCCCTGGGGGCAGAGCAGGCATGGAGATGGGTGGTCTCAGAAAAGAGCAGGGTTGCAGGGGTGTGGGCAGTGCATGCGGAAGAGAGACTGACATTCAGGGCGGGAGGAGCTTGCAGCAGGGACCTTGTAGTGTGCAGGAGACTTGCTGCCAGTTGTGAGCCCAGCTTGCCAGCGCAGGCTGGCCTGATTCTACTTCAGATGGGAAAGACAGCAGGAAAAACCTGTGCTTATGGAAGCCGGGAAGAGGCCTTCTGAAGCCTCCCCTCTGTGTGTGTCCAGGTGGCTGGCTCAGGTAATAAGTGAGCAGGAAGTGCAACTCTGGCTCCCTGGAGTTTGAGCACAAAGTCCCCTGACCCAGGCTCTTCCCTGCTTTGCTCCTTCCCTAAGCGGGGCCTAGGCCAGGAGACAAGGTGTGTCTGTTTTGTCCACTTGAGGATCAATGCTGATATCTTGTATGGCAATTAAGTGTCTATCGGCCTCTTCCTCCTTCCCACACAGACCCTCCCCAAAGCAGGGTGACCTGGCCCAGCCCCTCACTCCTCCAATCAAAGGAGAATAAATAGTCAAGACTTCTGAGGGGGGCTACAGGAGGGGCCGCCCAATGCAATCAGCCAAAGAGGCCAGAGCTTTGCAAGCGGTTAGATTAATCAACGTAATGGTTTTGCAACCTGAGTCCAGGAAGCTGGGGTTAAGGCTTTTGTGTCCGGTGCCAGTGCCTAAGCCCCTGCCCATCAAGAATGTGAGCTCCGGACCCCAGTCAATCCCACCACCTGAAACTGGAGCACCAGGGCACAGCAGTGTTGACTTTGGCTCCCGGACAGGGCCCCAGCTTCCTCAGACTCTGCAAAGCTACTCCGTACAGAGTGATTCGGGCACTTTCCTTGGGGGTCAGGTGTTAACTAGGGCCATAAATCTTTTTGTTCCAAAATGCAGACCTTTTGGTCGCTGACACCGATTTGAAGTTTAAACACAGTGGGGAGCTGTGTTTAAAGTCTTATATGATTATCACCAGCCCCTCAGCCCTCATTGCCCCTCCCCAGAAAGGCAGGGAGCTCAGCTCTGACGGGCATGGGCTTCTCTTGGTCTGAGAGGAAGCTGACAGAGCTCTGCTGCTTAGCACCAACCTGTCCTGGGCACTGACACCCACTAGTGAGCCAAGGGCCAGCTGGCAGCAAGACCCGGAGGCTGGGGTTCATGCCTTCTCTATTCTCTGACAGCTTCATCCTTTTAGGTCCTAGCCTTAAACATGGCCCCAAGCGAGGACTGTACTTGGGGCACGGTGCCAGCTCCCTGGGTGGCTACTTCTTCCTTTTACAGATGGAGAACAGAGTGCTGGGGGAAGCTACTGTTCTGAGAACTGCCTGAGCACAGCATCCTTCTCCCCGGGGGCCTGTCTGGCCTGTACCTTCTTTGCTGGCAACAACAGCTTACTTCATCTCTGAGATCGAGTTTAGAATTTTTAGACTAAGAACCAAATATCCCCTGGTAGTGAAGGTCTAAAGGGGGACCCTAGACCTGTCTGGGGGTCCCTTGGTGTAGAGGACCCAGCTCTGTCCATGATCTGAATGATTCTTCACCGCTCTTCCCTCAGGACCCTCAGGACCCAGAGTAAGCAACTCGCTTCCGGAAGAGCACTGGCGGGTCGGACAGTACAGATTGGGCACCGTGCCTGCTTCCCAGCCCACTGACTTTGGACGAATACCGTGACCTGTGTTGAGCCGAGAGCGCCAATCTTTTCATCGAGAAAGATTTAATTTATTGGGAGCTCAGAGCCACAAATCACAGGCTTGGAGATTTATCGCCTCCGGGGGCAGAATGGACCACGGAGAGGGGGCACTCTCCCCTGCTCAACCCACTCCTTTAATAAAGTTGAAAATGTAAAATATGCCTGCTCCACCCCGTTCGGTGCTGTGGGCAGTGGGCAGGGTTTATAGACGGAAGTACAAGACAGAGCCCTCATCTCATTATACGGAGGGAGAGACGCAGCCAGTGGCTCCCAGGCCACTGCCAGAGCGCTTGTGATTAAAGTGCTACCAGCCGCCTAGAGAGCCCAGCGCTGTATGGGGGTGGGGAGGCACCGTTCCCACACCTCAGCGGCTTCAGCCCCGACAGCAGCTGGTCACCTATAAACAGTGCCAGGGAGGAGGTGACATTCCCAGATGCAGGAACCTGTAGCAGGTGGCATTTGGAGGAAGGATAAAAACAGCACTGTGGGTTTCTATGTTGTTGGGAAGATCTGGGTTGTATTCAGAGAGTCAGCTAGGTCCCATGTGAGACGCTGCACTCAAAGCGTGCCCCTTGCAGTCCTGGGACCCAGTTGTTGTTTGAGACACTCTTACCACCCTCACCCCCATTTTCTTCCTTGTCCTGCTGTCCTGGGTGCCTGCAGGTCACATGATAGAGTCACCCCTAAGCATTGGGGCAGGCCGGGAGAAGGGGGCAGGCTGGGCTTTGTGTGGTGGTGAGGGGTCCATTTCCCAAGTGTGGATGCAGACTTCCCTGCTGGGCAGTTGATGTGGGTCCCCCAACCTGGGAAAGTGGCCAGTACTTGCAGGACCAAGGATAAGCTAGGCAGGCAGCAAGTGGCCTTTTTTCAAGTTGGAGCCGAGCTGAGGTTAGTTCAAGTCGAGGCTACTGCCTCCAACCCACGGCTGGACCTCCTGGGCTTGTTCTTTCCTATGGTTCTGTAGTTTTCCTATGAGGTGGGAGCGCTGGAATTCCCTTTTAGTTCTAAGTGTGATACTAACAGAAGACAGTAGGTAGGTAAGCAGGTTGGGACTAGACTTTTGAAGTGGCTTCTGGGTAATGAAAGAGAATGGACTGTGTCTGCCCTGTCTGTGGTTCCCCTGTCTGTGTCTGCCCTGTCTGTGGCTCCCCTGTCTGTGTCTGCCCTGTCTGTGGCTCCCCTGTCTGTGTCTGTCCTGTCTGTGGCTCCCCTGTCTGTGGATCCTCTAACCCGTTAGGTCCTGCCAGAATCCTGCCAGGTTTGGCTATCGTCCACTCCCTTGGAGAAGCCAGATTTGGCTCTCAGCCACCCTTTTGGAGAATCTCTGCTTTAGAACTTGACACAGTCTCTCTAACATGCACCCTGCAGGATCTTCAAAGGAGCAGGATGGAGTCTGAACTGAGCCCTCAGGAGATTCCAGGTCAGACACTGGGCCTGGAGTCCTAGACTCTCAGACCAACAGGCACAGAAGGATAGATAGCTAAACCTCTCCAGTTACATGAGGGGAAACAGCCTCGAGGGTGCGAGCTGTATTCAGAGCCACAAATAAGCAGAGGGTTCACGGCCCTGGCTAATCCCAGCTGAGAAATAGGCTATGGAAGGGACAAGTGTCCCGAAGAGACCCTCTGGGACCCTGGACCGACCTCCCAGGCGCAGTTCTTCCTCACTCAGGCTTCTGTGGGTCCCCTCTGTGAGGTATCTGGTCTCCATGTTGTCCTGGTAGAAGTCTGCTCCCTTCTGAGGCGGCGCCATCCCTAACAGTTCACTCCCTCAGTGGCCTTCAAAATAGCACTTGGTTCCAGAGCCCAGGCCCCTTTCCTAGAAGTTTGTCTGAAAGAGAGCACTGAGGTGTAACATGAGGTCCCTGAGGAGCAGCAGGAGAATGTTCAGACCCAGAGGATATTCAGGCAGAAAATGGGCACGTGATTGTGTTTGTGTGTGCGTGCACACACATGCATGCACAAGCAAGTGAATGCATGCATAACTGTGTATATGAATGTCTTTTTGGGTGCTCCTGTGTGTGTGAGCGTGTACTTGGGCACACACTCAGTGTGAGCACATGTCTGCGCATGTGTGTATATTAGAGCATGTGTGTCCATGCATGTATCTATACACATGTATGCATGCAAATGGACAATCTGTAACTATGTGCGTGCACACACACACACACACTCACTCACACTCGGGATGTGCAGTGACATCTCAAGTGGATGTCTGCACACTCACAGATATATCAGCATTGTGTGTGTAAGAATCTCTACAAGTGGGCTCATCCTCCAGGGTCTGCTGTGCCAGGAATTCTGGGGTTGCAGTCTTGAGACCCTAAGAAGGAGATACCTGGGCAGCTCTGTCACTTGACCTGCTGGCCCTCACCCAGCCCAGCTCTCTGAGCCTGCCGTGACCCCTGTCTAGCTGCATAGGTCTTGGCAGAGATGGCCTCCTGGCCCCATGCCCCAGCCAGCACTCACTCTGGCTCTGGCCCACCCACTTGTCCAGCCCCTCCCCCCCACCCAAGCACTCTACTTAATGTCTTTCTCATCAAGAGTTTTAAATTATAAGCCCAAATGAGGTCTATAAATTTAACTTCATAAAATCCCACGCACATCATTCTCCAACAGAAACAGCTCTCTAAGAAATATTTTCCTGTGACCCCCTCCCCCTGTGCAATATAACATTTATTCTAATATTAAAATGGCAGGTGTTCTATAAATCGTGAGTCTTCAGCGCTCTTCATTGATTTTTCCCGCAGCCTCCGGCCCGTGTGGAGGAGCCAAGTGTGAATATCAGTCTATTCGATTGAGATTCATACCCTATTTGGGGGTCAAAGAGCGAGACCTTGTGAGCTTGAACTTCTATCAGCCCAACGCTGATCAATATTTGGAGATATATTGGGGGCCATCCGCTCAAACAGATTAAGTGGCTATAAGTACAAGACAGGGGGCCATTGGTGTCTCCTGAGGGGCTGCAGTCTGGGGGCCATGGACCAAGATGAAGGATAAGGGCCAACTGAGGAGCTGGGCTAAGCCTGGAGTTTCTTCTTGTTCACCTTGCCCAGCTGGGACATGTGGGAGCCCAAAGAAACGGCTTTTGAGGCCTGCGAAGGCTGGAAGTGTCTGGGGGAAGAGAGCCAGGGCCAGTCTGCCTCTAACCCAGAAGGTGGTCTGCATCTGGTGTGTGCTTCTTCTGCCCTCCTTCTTCCTGGCTGCTCCCTTCCAAAGCCTCTGCCTCCTCTGGGCTCAAAGGCTCCCTGCCTTGGGTGTCTTCCCAGTCTCCCATGATGCTCTCTGGGCAGCTGTCTCCCAGGACCTCTTCTGATGCTGCCGTGGATCCCACCTCCTGGCTGGCTGGACCTCATGTCCCTGAGGGCAGGCTCCCCTCCTCCCAGAACTCCTGCCCTGCTTCTGGGCTGGGCCACTTCCTTCAGTCCTCATTTTCTGAGCACCTAGGCAGGGAGCCTGTGGATACTGAGCCCTGGTAGCTCTTGGCAGCCTCTGGGAAGCCCTTGCACTCAGCAAGGGGTGCAGGTGCAACCCCCCACAGGAGGTTGCGATCCCTATCCTATGTGTGGAGCTGGGACTCAGGGACCCCTTCTCCCAGCCCGAGTCGGGGTTGCCACTTCCCGCTGTGCCCTGGTGCTGACTTCCACTCCTGCCTCCGCACAGCTTGCTGCCAGGGCTGCTTGAGGCCCCGACAGCTGCCAGCCTCTGACACATAATACATGTGCTCTGTTAAGTTATTGGGGAGATAAATAATTTGAACTCTGACTTTTTACCTTTTCCCCCAGTGGGCGGGCCGCCCTGAAGCCCACCTCCTCGCCCGCCGCAGGAATAATTTCATTAGGAACACCGCGCAGCTGGCAGAGGCAACCCCATGAAGCTGCAAGTGGAAATTCTTTATGGAGATGAGAGATAGGAATATGAAAATTTAAGCCAGAGCGGATGTAATTTAACTCTGCATTATTCATCAGGGACACAAATCCTTTGTAATATTGTCGGATTTGGGAGGCCAGAGCAGGGTCACTGGGGCCAAGGGCCCCATAGCCCACCCCTGTCAGGTTATGAGAAGGCGATGGATGGTTGGGGGGGGCGTTGCTGGGCATGAGGTGCAGCAACAGACCATGCCCAGGCTGTGGGGCAGGACAGCTGCAGGAGGCAGGGGAAGGTACCCAGGTCTTAGGAACAGGGGGATTTCTAGGCTTGCTCTGCACCTGTGCTGGCTCCCTGAGAACTTGTTCTACCACGTTCTCAGTACCAACTAGGGACCTGCATGTCCCCACACCGCTGTCCTGGGAGCCTCAACTCCAGCAGGGAGTCAGTCTGGGCAATTCAGTTATCCTGGAAACATGAGGGCTACAGTAAGAAAGGGCCACCAACTCGGCAAGCTGAACAGTTCATGTGTATTCCAGCCCAGGCTCAGGTGCGGTAAGCCTGCTCTCTCCTTGGCTCAGAGGGAAAATCGGCCCAGGCTCTGTTATACTCTGTGAAGCCCCGGGGTGGTGTCTCACCCCACTTCTGTCTCTATTCCGTACAACTGTACCTCACAGTGTGATGGGGATAGCCTGAGACCACCCACTCGCGCTTGTCAGCTTCTGAGTCCAGCAACTATATTATATCTTTAAAAAAGGAACCCAGATGATTAAAAATGCAGACATTTTACCCGTGGCCTTGGTGGTTCTGCTTGTAATCCTAGCACTTGGGAGGCTGAGGTATGAAGATCAGGGGCTCAAACCCAGCTCAGTTCAAGGATAGCCTGAGCTACATGAGGCCCTGCCTAAAATGGGGGTGGAGTATTTAATTTCAACCAACAGATATATTAAAAAATGCTTTTTTTTCTCTTACATGAAAATTTCCTATTTGGCTCCTGTGACTTAGGACTCCTCCAATCTGGGGGCCAGAAATGGATGCTGGAAACTAAACTCCACCACTCTGCAAGAGCAGCCCGCACTCTTAGCCGCATCTCTGTACCCCTAGTTAGTGTTTCCAGAACTTAGTTGAAACTGTCATAGAAACTCATCACTTTGTACACTTAAAAAGCTAACTAAAAATGGAAAAATATAAAAACAATAACAAGGGCTGGAGAGATGGCTCAACGGTTGGTTGAGAGCACTGGCTGTTCTTCCAGAGGACCAGAGTTCAATTCCCAGCACCACATGGCAGCTCATAACTGTAACTCCAGTTTCAGAGGATTCAACACGTCATACACAGACATACACACAAAAAAACCATGAATGCACATAAAATAAAAATAAATTATGTATATATAAACAATAACAACACTGAAAAAACAACCCTCTAACCTCAGCGTGGCGCCCAGACTTGTAAGCTGAAGGTTGAGGTAGCACCTAGGACACAGGCCATCCTGCATCACAACACAAAGGACCTTCCCACACAGACAAAGGAATTTTCCTTTAAGGTTTTAGATTTGAAGAACAATGATAAGGAACTTTTGTAGCAGTTAAATCATTTGTTTTATTGTTTGAGACAGGGTTTCCTGTTACCACAGGCTGGTTTCAAACTTGCTATGTAGCCAAGGATGGCTCTGAATTCCTAATGTTCCTGTTTCTGCCTCCTGAATGCTGGGATTATAGACATCACCTTCACGTCTATTATTTCTGCACTCCAAAGAAAAGGCTCTTGGGAGGCTGAGGTATGAAGATCCTGAACCACACACATAGAGAGAGCCCTTCTGCCTCTAAGAAACACAACTGTCAAGCAGGGTGCCTCGGCTGTTGCTGAATTTGCCCCACCATTTCATTAAACACGATAGTGGGATCTCAGGACAGCCGGTGTTAAAGGACAAGCTTCTTTAACGCAGACAAAACCCTAAAAGAAAAACAAGCGAGGGCTGAAGAAGTGGCTCCGTGGTTAAGGACACTTGCTGCTCTTCCAGAGGACCTGAGCTGGATTCCAGCACCCACATCAGGTGGCTCACAACCACCTGCAACTCCACTTCCAGCAGATTCAACATCTCTGGCCTCTGCAGGCATCTGCACAAATACACACATACATACAGTTAAAAAGTAGTAAAAATAAGTCTTAAAAAATTAAACTTGAGCCAAGCAGCCAGCCTGGTCTACGGAGTGAGTTCCAGGACAGAAACCCTGTCTCAAAAAACCAGGAAGCAAAATACAGATTCTTTTAACCTTAAACATACAAACATCCCTATATATAATTCTTAACTTTTAATTAACATTTTTGGAGTGTGATGTGCTTAACATTTTCTTAAGGCTTATTTATTTTTATTTTATGTGCATGAGTGCTCCGCCTGCATGCATGCATGTCTATTGTTTGTTTGCAGAGGCTGGAGGAGTGATTTGGGTTCCCGGGAACTAGAGCTGCAGATGGTTGTGAACCACCCTGTGAGTGCTGGGAACTAAATCCGTGTCCTCTGCAAGAACAGCAAGCACTCATAACTGTGGCATCATCTTCCAACCCCCAGAGACAAATCACGCAGCAATATTGTTAAAGAATCAATACAGAGTTGTGCTGTTTCCCCAAGATACAGAAAGCAGAATTTCTCATTGCTAACCTCCAAGGCAAGGCCCAAACGGTGATGTCGGACTTTCCTGTCGTAGTTTTTTTCTTGGACTGCTTAAAGGCTGGGTATGCTTAGTGATGGCAGCCAACCCAGATAGTAACATAGCAGCGGGGGGGGGGGACTGGGGCTCCCAAGAGCATAGAAGGAAGTCACAGTAGGGCCTTCTGCCATCTTGGCTCTCCTGTCCCTCACAGCTGCCTGCTAGACTCTCTCACAGCCTGCCTGAGACAGTACCTTTTGAAAATTCCACAGTGAGTTTGTTAAGGACCAGAAACAGGCTGCCAGACCTGGGGAAGAGTAACCTGATCCTCCCAGACTAGACCCTCCTGTAGGCTGCACCCTCCCCAGCTACCCACACGCAAAGGGTCAGATGGAAAGCCAGATGCAGAGTGTGCGGCGGTGGCCACTACATGAGTGTGGGATGGACAAGACACGCAACTGAGGTGTCCTGCCCTTCTGACAGTCTGGCTGCAACCTGGGGTCCCAGACCAGGTTCCACCTGCTGCGTAGGCCACCATGCAAGTCCTTCATTTACAGTTAGCTTCCAGACCGTTTCCTGTCTCCCATTAGCTTATCGCTTCATGGATACAATGAAGCCAAGTGCTTGTGTTTAGGGCTAAGTGAGCCAGTGGTGGATACATGTGATCCAAAGAAGCCTACAGGTCTCCCAGGAATGGAGGCAATCTAGAGAAGGATCCCCAAAGCCCACCTGTGAGGTCTGGCTGGCCAGAAACGGTTTGGCACCATAACTGAGCAGCAAGGGTGACAACCAGGGCAGCTGTGAGCCCTGAGTGTCAGCATCTTCAGATTCCCCTCTCAGCATCTGAGCCATGCCTCTGGTTTCTATGTACTCAATCTGCATTCGTGGCTTTAAAAGCTATCGCAGGCCCTGACAGTGGTGGCAAACAGTGCATGCCTTAATTCCAGCGCTTGGGAGGCAGAGGCAGGAGCTGTCTTTGTGAGTTCAAGGCCAACCTGGTTTACAGACTGAGTTCTAGGACAGCTAGGGCTATTTCACAGAGAAATCTTGTCTCCAAACACAAACAAATTGCTCCAGCTCGGGGTCACATTTCTGTCCCCCTAGGGACTCTGCTGCTTTATTCAAAGTCACATCTGGGTCTAAGAAATACATTGTCGGGGCTGGAGAGATGGCTCAGAGGTTAAGAGCATTGCCTGCTCTTCCAAAGGTCCTGAGTTCAATTGCCAGCATCCACATGGTGGCTCACAACCATCTGTAATGGGGTCTGGTGCCCTCTTCCTGACTGTAGGCATCCACATACTGAATATTGTATACATAATAAATAAATAAATATTTAAAAAAAAGAAAAGAAAAGAAATACATTGTCTCTATAAGTGCACCAGAGGACCAACACGGTTGAGCCCCTATGTGTGCCCAAATTGCAGGAAGGACCACCAGATTCCTGGATGATTCGAACTCTGCCGCCTTGACTCCTGGTTCTAGATTTTTTAGAGAGCATCGTTCTCGCCAACGTTTTATTTTGACAAATGCAGGAACTACAGAGCTGGAATAGGAGGTGGGGCACACTGACTACTCACCTACTTCCCCTTTTCTTTCCAAGCAATACTGGTCTTTTCAACCCTAGATCGGAAGGCCCTTTTAGACCACCTGTTATCCAACACTAAGAAGTCTCTTCTTGGTTTGGGCAGCTTTTAATTCACCTTCCTGCAGGGTCTTTCTGAAGCCTGAGGATTTCCCCTCGGTGGCCTCAGACCAGTGGTCCCCAAGTGGCCTCAACTCTGCCATCTACTTCGAGTTATTCAGGTAGTTCCAAAGCCAGGTGCTGTCAGACATATCTGGAGGGTCACTGACACTGACGACCAGGGACGTGATCATACTGAACATTTCCTTAGGAAGCAGTTTTGTGTGTGTGTGTGTGTGTGTGTGTGTGTGTGTGTGTGTATGTGGGGTTGTTTTTTATTTGTTTTATTTGGTTTTGTTTTGTTTTGAGACAGGGTCTCCCCATGTGGTCCTGGTTGTCCTGGAACTTGCTTTGTAGCTCAGGCTGGCCCTAGACTCATAAAGACTGGTCTGCCTCTGCCTCTGGAGTACTAGGATTAAAGGCATGCACCACTGAGGGGGTGCCAACTCCAGGGGACTACAGACACTGAGCCCCGTCCCTTTCTTTCTGCTGCTGGGGTTTGGGACTGTAGGGGAGGGAGCTGAGTGAGAGTCCTAGACACAGAGGCCCACCTGGCTCCTCAGTGTTCTGGTCCTGAATCCCTGCAGGTGGGGGAGGGGAGGGGGAACACTACATACCCCACCCCACTTCTAAATGCCTTGTGGTGTCTAGACTCCATGACCCTGCCAGCCAAGGCGTCATCTGGTGTAGGGGTCGAAGGTCCTAGACACCAACCTCTTACCACCTGACAGCCTGACTCTGTCCCGAACGTCCTACTAATGTCCCCTGAAGGACATCAATTCTGTTCTGACCATCCAGAGGTAGCCAAGGCCTGGGATGGGTGAGAAAGGGGTCTGCCTGCTCATAAAGCTCCCTGCCAGTGACACCCCTCAGACAAGCCGGCTGGCTTTAGTTCCGCCTCCGCCACCCCGCCCCCACCAGCCTCCATTTTAACTAATGGGACACTTAGTTTAATGAGGAGAGTTTGCATAAGAGAAACCTGCTAATTAAATTTTAAACCTTGTCATTCCCAGGATTAGCTAGAGGTCTGAACAAAGCCCTGAGGGGTAGGAGGGGCGGAAGGGGTGGGAGGGGCGGTCAGTACTCCCCAGAGGAGCGAGGTGGGGGCTCACTCCATCCCACCAGACACATGGAAGAGGGCATGGATCTTGGGAGCAAACTTGCTTGGAGGATTGGCTCAAACAGAAATCTTCTGGAAATTATAGAAGCCCCACATCCCCAATTCCTGAGGCAGTTTGGGCCATGCCTGGCTACAGGTGCTATCCTGGCGACAAGATGGTCAGAAGCCGGCTGACCATATCCTCAGTCCCGGATGTCCAGGTTCAGCAACAGTAGCTGGTTCCCTTCCAACGAGATTGGCCCCATGGTTTCAGGTGTCTTCAGTGAGCATACCATGGTGAGGGTCCAGGGAATGCCACCCCTTGGAGCAGGTGGCTGCTACCTGTTGTTCCCTAAACTAAGAGAGACATAGGGAGGCAGCAGGTGAAAGAGCATGCGTCCCCATGTCAGAACTCAACCTCTGACCTGTGAGAGGTCAGATAAGGTTAGTGACCAGGATAAGCCAGCCAGGGGACAATACCAGGGGACAGAAAAGAGCCACTTTATAAATAATCACTAGGCCATTGGCCTGGGGGTCCCTTGGCCCTCCTCACCAAGAAGGGCACTCCAAGGTCAAGGCAAATCTGTGGGGACTCTAGCCTTCCTTTGTGAGAAGAGTGTATATCCCTTATACTAATGGCTTGGAGCCTAGGCCCAGGGTGATGCCAAGCAGGCTGTGGGGAGGGCCCTTGAAATAGAAAGAACGAGCACCCTGTCTGCTTCCATAGGGCCCAGGTCCACCTTAAGGAGAGGCTAAGGTGGACTCTGCAGATCTCAGTCCCCCCAGTTTTCCCATCTGTTGGGAGCCAGGCTTCCATGGCAAGGAGAGGGAGCCTTCCTTTTTAAAGGAGGTGAGTGAGAGCCAGCCGTGTAACAGCATCAGATGTTGTAAAGTGAACGCTAAACTCCCTCCCCCACACCGGGTTCCATGAAATCCCATCACCCAGAACAGAACCTATGTCCTTTATCCTTTTTTCCTTATCTCAAGTTTTACTACCCTGGGGGTCCTCTTTGGACATTAGATCTGTATGTCCAGCTCCATCAGTAACAGACCCTTGGACATGCAGGGAACCCAGGGCAAGTCACCCTGCATCTAGCACCCCACCCCATCCCTCTTGCCCTGCTCCAACCCTGAAATTGTCTTACTCTTGCAGTCTTGCAGAGATGCCCCCCACCCCCATAGATGCTCTCATGTGATGGGGGTCATGTGCCTTTTCCTCTTCCTAGGTGGACCCCAAGCTACATCATTCTCTCTGTGTGGCTGGAAACATCCCCTCGGAGATGAGAACCCGGGTTTGAGTTATCCATTCGTTGACTGGTGGCTGCTTCTGTTTGCCCACAGTGGATAGTGCTTGCTGCATCTATGGGCAGGTATTGGCTAGGGTTCTTGCTTTTCAGTTCTTCAGGTGTGAACCTAGCATGGACTAGATGTGACTTACTTGTTTTTAACGAAATTCCATACTGCTTTTCCCAGTGGCAGCACCATCTTTTTTTTTATGGCAACTGCACACAGGGGCTCAATTTCCCTACATTTGTGGTGGTTTTGTTGTTTGCTTTTGCAGTGTTGGGGATTGTACTCAGGGTGCTGAGCTTACTGAGAGAGCACTACGCTGGGGTGGGGGTTGGAGAGATGTCTCAGTGATGTCTAACTGTTCTTCCAGGGGTCCTGAGTTCAATTTCCGGCAACTACATGGTAGCTCACAACCATTTGTAATAGGATCTGATGCCCTCTTGAGTGTATGAAGACAAGCATTCTTGTACATAAAATATGCAAACAAATAAATCTTCGGTGTGCTACACTTTAGAGAGCTACATTACATCACTGGGTACAACCTCCACAGGTATGCATGGCGTCCTGCTGTGGTCTAGTTTGCTACCAGCTTGGCCCAGTGGCTGCTGGGTCTCAGAGAGGACCAAAAGCGAGCTGAGACCCAGAGTCCTCCATGAACTACCTCCTCCCCTTCTCTAGGACTTCCCCTGATCACACATCTGTATCCCCTCCCACACAGGGGAAAACCTGTCCCAAGGTTGCACCCTGCAGCTGTATGTCCAGCTCCATCAGTAACAGACCCTTGGACATGCAGGGAACCCAGGGCAAGTCACCCTGCATCTAGCACCCCACCCCATCCCTCTTGCCCTGCTCCAACCCTGAAACTGTCTTACTCTTGCAGTCTTGCAGAGATGCCCCCCACCCCCATGACAGCGGGGTGGGGGAGAATTCGCACTTGAGGACTCTGACTGAGTGTCCCCTGTGGAATGCATCAGGGTAGCTCCACTTCCATTACCTTTGCAGGACAGCAAAACCCGCACTTTTTCTCAGGCAGCATCTTGGACTCAACCCATAGCCCCAGATATGGTGGCTGCTTTCTGGTGTCAAACACACTTTTGAAATGCCAAGAGGGGGGATCACAGGTCAGGATGGAATATTTTTATGATAAAAAATGAGCCGCAGTTGCATCTGCTTAGGGAGGGTGGGAGCCATCACCTGAGGTCGCCCAGGCAGATGGATGAAAACTCTGCTTATGAAGTCACTGCTCCCCTATTAATTAGGGGGGAGGGGTCCTCCCACACTGAAGAGGACCTCACCAGTGGCCAAGAGCTTGTCAACGTTTTCTACAGAGAATGAAACTGTGAATAACTTTCAGATCATTCACTGTCACCAAGGTATGGAAGAAGGTGGCCATACTGGGTGCCATTTATCTCGCGGTGGATTTAAAGAGCTTTTTTCTATTAAATTCCCTAAAATTAATGTTTTATGTTGCTCAGAGTAATTTGAACAATTATGGGCTTAAAGAATTGATCATTACAGCCCCTGGGACTCAGCACTCCACACTGGAGCCTTTGAAAACCCTTCTGATTTATTGTGGTGGGTACTCCACAGGGCCAGCCCTGGAGCTGGACTCTTCCCACTACACCCATCTTGAGCAGCCTGGGGGTTGACCCAGTGGCAGATGGTTGGGAGGGAGAAAGGGGAGGAGTGTGTCCCCAGGTGCCCTAGATTGAAGGGGTCCTAAGTCATGGGAGCCAGTATGAATTTCACAATGTAAGAGAGAGAAGCATTTTTTTTAAATGTGTCTGTTGGTTGAAATTAACTGCCCCCACCCCTTTTAAGCAGGGCTTCACGTGGTTCAGGCTATCCTCAAACCGAGCTAGCTTTGAACTCCTGATCCTCATGCCTCAGCTTCCCAAATGCTAGGATTACAAGCGGTGCCCCAAACCAGCAGCTAAAACTTCTTCTTCCCCCACCCCAAATCATTTGGGGTCTTCCATTTAAAGATAAACTACAGTTGCGAGACCAAAAGTTAACAAGCCCAAGTGGGTGATCTCAGGCCACCCCCCCCCCACGCCACTATGCCATTCCTTTGACATCCCCCCCCTGCAAAGCCCAAGGGACTCCCGTCACAGCTGATGAGCAGATGGGCACGGGGCTGACCCACGCCATCCCTGGGCAGGGGCGTCTCTGCGATCAATCAAGAGATACATTCAAAAGGCAGGCGGGGATGCACAGGCAGGGATACGGGGACCCTGCACACTCCCTTCTCGGTTCCCTCAGTCTATTCCCTGTCTGCAGCTTTTCCTCCAGCAGGGTTCTCAAAAGCCCCTAAAGCCAGAGTCTCCTAGATGACAAGGCCCTGGGGAGATGGGGTGCAGGGATCCCAAATTTCAGATGGGTACCTCATACGCTACACTACCCACAGTAAGTCCCTGCAGATCTATACCACCTGGAACCACCAGTCAGGGCTTCATCTCTTCCTGCCAGGGCCTGAAGACAGCTGGTAGCCCAAGCTCTCTCTCTATCTCAGGTCTGGAACTTCCCGGGACACCTATTGGGCTGACAGGGTGAGTCGGGGTTTAACTGTGAGGTCTGAGTCTGGATTCAAATCACTGCAGTTTGATGAGGATGGGGTGTGGGGGGGGGGGCGGGGGAAGCATTTCGATCCTGGCTACTGCGCTCTCAGTAGCTGGCTTCCAGGCCTTTGGGGGGCTGGGGAGGATAATTAGATAGCAGTTCTGATGGGGATGTTCAGGTAGGGAAACTGAGGCAAGCAAGATTATTCAAATGAGCCCACTCAGGACCTGCATAGGTGGCCATACTTCGGCCGTTGGCCCTCAGCACTGCCCCTTTCCTGCTCCTCCGGCGCTAAAGTTATCGACAAGGCCAGCGGGAGAGAGCCAGCGGGGTTCAGCAGACGAGAGAAGGGTCCCCAAGGGGACGCTTAGCACTTCATTAACCTGTCAACGCCTAAAAGATCCCAAGGGGCCCTGGGGGAGGGGCTGTAGGCTGGCCAGATGGGTGGGGCTTGAGGGTCTGACTGGAGAGCAGCCCGGTTTATCTATCCTTTCCCCATCCTGAATCAGACCCGGGCTTTGAGCTGCTGTCTCTTCGGTGGGCATCATCCTAAAAAAGAATTTAATTTTTTCTGTTCCACACACCTCAGTTTTCTCCTTCCACAGGCCAGCACCGACCGGCTAGTATGCTCTGCAGGATCCCGGAAGTGTGTGCCCCTCTCCCTCCTAGGACACCTGTACTTCCTTAGAAGCCCTTCTTTCAAGCCAGGTGTGGTGGCCGCGCACCCTTAATCCCATCACTAGGGAGGCAGAGGAAGGTGGACCTTTGAGTTTGAGACCTGCCTGAGCTATAGAGAGAGATCCATGACCGTCAGGGATACACTGAGAAGCCTTGCCTCCGGGTGGGGGTGGGGGTGGGGGTGTGATGGAAGCCTTCTTTCTTGCAAGTTCTACTGGATGGCAAGGTGGTACAGCCTCTCCCAGGCAGTTCAGGCTAGAGCTGCAGGGCTGGGGAGTGGCGCTGGGCAGGCCCCCCTCTTCCCTCACCACAGCAGGTGCCCCACCAGGATAAACCCTTTCCACTCTGGGCCTCAGACTCCCTGTGAGCCTTGTGGATCAGTGAGAGGAGGAAGGGTTCAGGTACCCAGTATAACGGGAGTTCCCAATCCTGGCTCACGACAGTCTGTGAATGCCCTGTGAATGCCAGAGGCTAGCCCTTTAAGATTCTTCTCATCCCCTTTGACCCATTTATCAAGTCACTCCCCATGCCTGTCTCTCCGTCCCTCCCTTTTAGGGCTGTCTCCTTAGTGAGAAGTATGGGTGCTGGAGACACAGACAGGGTCTTGTCAGCTTCAGCTGATGCCTCTTCAAGAGACCCAAGGCTCAGGAGTGAGGGAGCCTAGCTAGGGAGCTCGGGTCTCCAGTTTCAAGCAGCTCCCCCTGACCACACACACCAATAATTTTCTGTACCAATGACAGCCACTTGCTCAGCCCTCATAACAGCAACCAACCTGGCTTCCTCCTCCTCTGAGAATCGAGGACGCTGTCCAGACTTCAGTCCCCCTCATCTGGAGTGTGTGTTCCCAATGCCGACCCCGCCACTAGCCTCTGAGGAACATAACCTGACAGGCTGGAACACTGGCCTTGATCCTTACTTGAAATATCTCTTTCAAGAGTTTTGTCAGTCAGGTGGTGGTGGCGGCGTGTGCCTTTAATCTCAAGAGGCAGAGGCGTGCGGATCTCTGAGTTTGAGGCCAGCCTGGTCTACAAGACCTAGTTCCAAGACAGGCTCCAAAGCTACAGAGTAACCTTGTCTTGAAAAACTAAACAAACAAACAAAACCCTTTGTTATCTCTGTTTAGGGTTCCCAAAAGTCAAGTCCCTGGCTCTCTGTTACACAGCACATTAGCAGGGCAGTTAGGATCGAAATCCAATTCCCTGATGAGGCTCCTTGGACATTCCATCCTGGCCTGATATGGTAGAGACCCTAGGGCTCCCCACCAATCCCACCACAATGGACAGACAATCCCATGCTTATTTCCCGGGAGTCAAAACTCAGGGGGAACGGAGGCCAAATTCCTAGCGAGGGCCAGTCTCAGCGAGTCCTAACAGCTCCTCCTCCGCCCCTCCAGCTCGGCCACACTTCAGGTGTCGGAGGCCTGTCCTGTCCTCTACTGCTGCAACGCCCTGGGCTGTACCCTCCAGGCTCACCAGAAACACAGGCCTTCCAGCACTGAAACTGACAAATTTATTGAAGTCTTGGAAAGAGCGGATCACCAGAGAATAAATAAAAGTCACGGGACATTTACAGAACCAACAGGTGGCCAAGGTCCTGGTTGGTTTTCAGGAATGATTTTGACTTACACATGGCCAAGCTTTGTGTCTGAGACAGACTGGACTCCCAGGACCCCCAGCCCAGCCTCCTCCAGTCCGGAGACCTCCCAGTCTGGGCTGGCAGAGTCATCCCACCCCATCCCGCTGCACAGGGTCACAGTCTGTTTGGCAATATCTGTCATTGGCGCGCGACTCCGTTCTGCTCCAGAGAGAGGCTGTGCCTTAGGAGAAAAGGGAACTGCTCTCACATTTAAAGACTCCACCCTGGAGAAGGGACTTCAGAAAGCTCCTCTTCCTCAGTGCATTCCAGAGCAGAAAGATCTGGAGACTCCAGGGAGGGAGAGCTGTCAGCCGAGGTCTGCTCCCAGGTTTTGTCAGTGGCAGGGGAAGACATAAGCATGGTCCCCAACCAAGTTTCATCAAAGCAATGAAACAAGTTGTCACCATTGTTTTCTGCCAGGACTTTAGGGCCAGGGCTTGGGTCTCTCACCTTGTTGGAAACAGTAGCAAGGGCCCGGTTAACTGGTTCATAAAGGGAGAGAAATGCTTACAAAATGTGGTCAAGAGTCACTGGCCTGTGGGCAGCCACCAGGCAGGCCACCCTTGTGGCCAAGGAACCCCACAGGCCCAGGGAGGAGCCAGGGAGCCTGGCAATAGGGCAGTCCCTAATCTCCCACTTGGGAACTCTGTCCTTCCCGCAGAGGTCCCTGGAATGGACAAGATGGGGTAGGGCTAGCTGCCCACCCAGAGCCAGCACCAAGACCCCTGGGTTAGAGCCAGGGGAACTGGGGGCCTCGGTCAGAACTGAGCGTGATCTACCTCATCCAACCAGGAGGCAGGGCTAGCGGGGAAGTCGGGGTAACCACCGCTGCTCTCCGTGGACAGATCAGAGCTGGGTCCATTTCCAGCCAGCACCCTCATGGGTGGGGGCCCACCTGGGGGCCCTGAAGGGACAAGGCCCAAGTTGGTGTCTGGGTATACCAGGCTAGAGAGGAGAGGCTGGGGACCGGAAAGATTCTGGGGGGCTGCAGGAGAGGGGGGGATGCCATAGGGGCTTCCTGGGCGCAGCTCTCTGTACTGCTCCGGACCTGGCAAGCCTCCGTGTTCCAGTGCAAAGCTGCCGAGGCTTCCTCCTACAGGCCGGCCTAGGGTAGGGGTGGGCTCTCCGAGGCTGCTGTACAGGCCATTGGCAGGCCCCATATCAGCCATGGACGGCTCATCTGCAATAGAAAAGAGAGCTCAGGTGAGAAGCTCAGCCCTTGGTCTGAGGTTCCTGCAGCGTGCTATCCGGATTGAGTAAGGGAGACTGTCCTAAGTAAAGAAGGTAGCGGTCAGAAAGTCTCTCCAGCTCTGTTGAAACTCGGAACAGCCTTTGGCTCCTCCTCCACCCCCTACCAGGAGCGCTTTCGGTTGCACCCTCCAAGGGAGGCTTTGATCTCAATCAGAGGCTTGCTTTTCCAGCCAGAACCCAGGGAGGAAATTTAGGGCCCCAGGGCCTGTGTTAGTAACCCGAGGTCACAATACAGCCCCAAACAGAAGGGGATATTAAGGGATAGGAACAGTGTTCTTGGTGTACGAAATAAGGTTGGGTTCCACAGACGAGGGTGGAAGTTTCTGCCCTCCAAACTTGCAGTCTGTTGCTTCAAGAACAGCTTAGATCCTCCCCAGGAAGGCAGCCGAGGGGTGGGGTGGGGTGGGGTAAGAGTCCCAGTTCACAGCTAGTTAACGCGGAGGGCTTACCAGTGAAGGAGACCTCGGCGTCGCTGTCCTGTCCCTCCTGGATGCTGTCCTTGTCGGACTTAGAGCTGCCGCGGGAGCGCTTCATATTGCGGAAATACTGTCCCCAGCGCTGCCGGCCCGCGTCTTTCTTCAGTCTCTTTTCCTTGGCTCGGCGGTTCTGGAACCACACCTGGGGGGTAGGGATGGTGAGTGGCCGCCCAGCGCCCTTGGAGCGCACGTGGCTCTTCTCTCCTGCGGGCCCGGGAGGGGAGTGAGGGACGCGGCCGAGCGCTGACCTGCACCACGCGCATGTCCAGGCCGGTCTCGGAGGAGAGCTGCTCCCGCACGTGGCGCGCCGGCTTGGGCGAAGTGTTGTAGGCGCTCTTCAGTGTCTCCAGCTGCTTGGCGGTGATGGTCGTGCGCGGTCGTTTGGCTGTGGCCTCGGCTTCTGCGCGGGACAGACGGTGAGGCCGGCCAACCCTCTCCGGTCGGCTGCACCAGCCTCACCCTAAGAGCCCCGCGTCGCTCTCCGGATGCCCATGGTGCCCTGGCTCCCAGGCAAAGGCTGCCAGTGGCCCCAAGCGCTTCGCCGAAGGCGGAGGGCAGGCAGATGGGTTCTGTATTAAGAACCCGCCGTGGCGGGCATCGCTGCCAGACAAGGTCCTTGCCCCCCTTATTCTAAGAGTTTGTGTGAGTTAGGCCTTCGTGGTCAAAACTGCTAATTTTTCACGGTCAAGGCTGCTAATTCTCCCAAAGCGGGCAACCTCCTGTTCCCGCCGATGCTTTTGCTACTTGGGCTCAGGGAGCCTCCTGCTTAGTGCCTGGGGCTTCAGGTCGCTCCACCTCCCAGCCTCCAAACCAATTCCCGTTTAGCCTTGGGGACTGAGAGTTTCCCTCATCTGCAGTGAGGGCCATCCCCGCCCACTGACCTCGCTGCTTGGCTGTTTCGTAGTCCGCCTTGCACACCAGCCGGCTGTCTTCCATGAGGTAGAACTCGTCCCCCGTGGCCAGCTGCCGCTTGCAAACCACGCAGGCAAAGCAATGCAGGTGGTACACGAAGTCCTGGGCGCGGCGCACCACCTGCGTGGGCGGGATGCCCAGCTGGCATGCGGCGCACTTGGTCCCGAAGCGCCTGCGGGATGCACAGGGTGCGGTTCAATGGAGCAGTACAGCAGCTCCTTCGTCCGGAGCGGGTCGCAAAGCCGCGGACGGCCAGGAAGACTCCTGCATCTTCTGCAGAGCCACAGCACCCTGGGTAGCCTAGCCTGCTCCCTGCTCTTGGGAAAGGTCTGTTTAGAGGGCCATCTCCTTACCTGAGTCAGTACCCTCGTCTCCAAGAAGCCAGAACTTCCCACTCCCCGGATATTTAAAGAACAAAACCACATTTTAAGAGGGAGTATGTCTCACACAATTCTACAATTGTATTTGGATTATTCTGTTTTTTTTTTTAACTTAACAACTGCTTTTCAAGATTTGCAAAACAAATTACCCTAAAAAGTAATGCTGGGGTTGGAGGTTCGGCTGGGCTGGGTGAAGCGCACTGGCTGCCTTTCCAGGGGACCAGAGTTCAGATCCCAGCACCTACACAGCAGCTCACAACCATCTCTAATTCCAGGTGCAGGAGATCTGGTGCCTTCCTCAATCTTCTGAGGGCACCAGGCATGCACATAATGCATAATACGTACATGTGGCCTGTTACACATACAATAAAATAAAAATGATTTTTAAAAATATCACGGGGAGCCCCAACCTGAGCTGAGCCAGACCGCAGGGTGCCCTACCTGTGCAGGGACCTAGTTATCGCAAAACTTGCTCCCAGCCTCCTTTCCCCCCCATGCTGCAAAGCAATTCAACAGGCAGCTTACTTGAAGAAGTCATCTTTGCAGTAGACGCTTTCCCCGCGGCTGAAGCAGCGCTCAGCCAGAGGTATGTGGCAGTCACTGCACTTGAGACACTTGCTGTGCCAATGTCGGTCCAGAGCCTTAAGGATGAAGCGGTCCAAGATGTGCTGATCACAGCCGGCACACATCGGGATCTCTGTGGGTACAAAAATAACCCAGGTCATGGGATCACAAAGATGGGTGATGGCCCCTTTACTGGCTAGAACCAGCTGGCAGAGCTGCAGACTTCAAGGGCTGCACACCTTCCCCTACAGGCTATCGAGGGCAACGGAAGGATACTGTATCCTGCGGCACCCCTAGGCCTCGCTGCTGTCAAAGAAAACGGAAATAGGCTTAGAAATGTGTCTACCACAGGAGAACTGACCAAGCTGTCCCCTAAAGCCGAATGACCATTCCTCAAGGTGTCCCCAGGATCAGACAGGGCATGTCCATCTCAAATGAAAAATCCTGCCCCTTGCGTGATCTGGAAATCTGGGACAGGAAATAGGAAACATTCTTACTAGCAAGGACAAAAGGCCACCCACGGGACTTTATTGTCTTTGTGACTTTCTCAATGAAGAGCTTTGGCCTCACTCCACAGAGTTCCAGCAAGTGAGGCTGTTCAGCCCAGGCCCCTGCCTGCAGCCTCTGAGGAATAAACGAACACTGGCATCACCCTGAGTGGCTGCAGGTGTTTAGGAGTGACTGGCTACGTTTTTTTTAATGTGTGTTTTTTTATTAATTTATTTATTTATTAAAGATTTCTGTCTCTTCCCCGCCACCGCCTCCCATTTCCCTCCCCCTCCCCCAATTAAGTCTCCCCCCCAGCCCGAAAAGCAATCAGGGTTCCCTGTCCTGCTGGCTACGTTTTTTATGAGTAGATTTGCTGTTCTTCTGCTCAGGCGTGCAGAAGGTGGCTTCACCCTCTACACCATCAGTTCCTCCAACACCTAAGTTCTCCTCAGTTCTGATCCCCGACCCCCACCAGACTTCCGGCCTCAGGAGAATCGGATTGGAGAAATCCAAAGCTGCTTTTCAGGAGCCAGGGAAACCCTGCGGGTGGGGGGGGGGCTTCTTCATTTTCATGGGATGAAGAGTCCCTGATAATTTAGGAATGGTTTCTAGAAGGGAGAACCATGTGCAGGACCTAGGACTCACTCATAGAACCATGTCACACCCACCACGCCAGTGTCCTTACCTCTCTGGCTACAGACAAGCTGGCTTCAGACTGGCCTCCAGCTGGTGGGAGGGCTTAGAAAAGGAGGAAAAGTGTCCTACCGCCCTCTAGCACTGGCCATGAGTCTACGACGGATGCTGTCCCGCATTAAACAAAACCACATATCCAAGAGTGGACATGGAGATCGTTTATAGTATGTCAGAATCACCACAACGAGAACCATCATAGGGCAGCAAGGATACTCAGAAAAGAGTGGGGGTGGCGGGACAGGCACTGCCTATTCAGCACCCAGGGACGGACAGCGCCTTGGCCAAGAAGCCCACGGGGCCCGCTTCCTACAAAAGCCATGGCCCACGGTCAAGCCCCCCAAAGAAGCCACCCTGGACCTCCGCTTGCTTACGTTGCATGGTGACTTCAGCCTCCGCACAATTTCCTGCACAGAGTTGGAGGGGCCTGTGGAGCCTCCGGAGCCACCAGTGCTCTAGCAAGCCTCCCAGAGCTCGGGAGCCTTGCTTACCAAGCTCCCCTCCCTTTCTCTTCCTCCCCTCCCACCTCTTCCTCTCAGCCCCTGTGGTCAACCCCTCCCATAAACCATCGGAAAATAAATAAAGAAGCAAGTAGGTCATATCCGACCCCCAGACGGGATAGAATCCTTTTCCCGCCTGCTCCGACCTTCTGCCAGTCTAACTGCCCCTTTCCCCATCCTTTATCCCATTAACCCGAAAACCCGGGAAGCGCTCCTATTCCCCAGAACCAAAGTCCTGCGAAGAGATTTGGTACTACCAAAAAACTAGAGACCCGGACAAGTCCCACTCTCCCCTGTAAACAGGTCTTGGCCACCAGCCTAATTTTGGTAAGCTGCGGGTGAAGCCACCAAGACCCAAATCAGGGGAGATGTGCGGTTTAGCATGACCTGTCCCTGATCCCTCTGAAAAGTGGGGAGGGACTGGGTGAACGCAATTCCCTTGGAGACACTCTTGCTCCTTTATTCCTGGGCTTCTGGAAACTGCTTCATGTGCTCTCTCCAGCTCAAGGGCCTCAGCCAGCTCAGAGCTGGGTTCTCCTAAACAGTTTCTGAGTCATCAAGGCTCCCGAGCCCGAGGACCAAATGCCAGGACAACACTGTACCAGGGGGCCCCCACACACTTTGGAGGAGCCTTTGCCTAGCTGGGCCAGAACCCTTGCCCGAATGCCCTGGCTTCTTCCGGCCTACGCGCACAGGCCAGGGAAAAAAAACCGAGGACATCTGAGCCTGTCGGTGCAGCAGCTCCGTCGAGCACCCACCTCGGCGCAGGTCAGCCCTCCGCGCCAGCAACGCCAGCAGAAGGTCACCGCTCGCCGATTCCCGGGCCGGGTCTAGCTCCCCTCGAGCCTCCATGGGGCCGGGGCCGGGGCCGGGTGCTGCTGCCTTCCGACCCTGAACTTCTCTTGGGTCCGGTGAGGCCACCGCTGCAGAGACTCCGAGCTGGCGTCGGAGCGACTCGTGTCGCTGCTGGGCGCTGTGCCCACGGGAGGCCTCGGGGCGCCAAGCCACGGGCCCGCGGAGGGCGGAGCGGCGGGGGGCGGGGCCGCGGGGCGGGGCCGGGCCGGGGTCGCAGAGACGCTCCCGAGGCCACTGCAGGCTCTGTGCGCCTTTGAGCCCGGAGCCCGAGGTGCCCAGAAGCCGAAGGGCTTGCACTTCCCGAGGATGGACACAGCGTTGTAACCCAGTCAAGGCTGCTTTCCACAGATGCTCGTCCCTGCCCCGAAGCAAGTTCACTAAGGCTCCAGGAAGGCTGAGGTCTTGAGAGAAGGGTCAGGGGGAAAACGCATTCTCCTATTGCTCATGTTTAGTCTCTCAGCCCGAGCTGGAAAGCATTGGGGACCACACCTGGTCAGCCGAAGGGCAACCTGATAACCGCCGAGGGAATAAGGCTACAAAGAAGCCACAGTAGAGCTGCCAGGAGCCCGACTTGACGCCCCCTCTCCACCTCTGACACTTCCGGACCCCACCACTGGAACTGCCGACAGGAGCTAGTGCAGGGAGAAGGAACGAATTTTAGGACCTCAGGCCTGGTGTTCCCTGTGGGAACACAGAGCCAAGGCTCTAGGTCGGAAGAGAGCTGAGGTGTGGAAACCCTGGAATCTAGCCTCACTGCTTAGAACAATCCCTGCTGCTGGATTTCCACATCTTGCCCCATCAGAACAGGTGAGCCCACCAGACCCCATCCTGTCCTTGCATGTACCCTCACTGAGGACTCACAGGACCTAATCAGGAGATGGGGCTGTGCAGTCACCAGCCATAAGTAGAACCCAGTAGGTAGTAGGACCCTGACGACTGTCAGGGACACCCAGAAAGTGTTTGAGGAATCAGCAGGTTCCTGCCACCCTCCAGGTTCCTCTGCTTGCCCTGCTCTGTCTCTGTCCCTTAGGCTGTGAACTCTAAGAGCCCGGGGTGGAAAGGATGAGTGCAAGAACCCAGGATTTCCCACCTGCTCCCGGCAGCACACCTGCTGCCGCGGCAAGAGCCCCGTGCCTGCATTCATCTCTTCCTGTTGCTCCGTACTTTTTATTCCAAGGAGGTCAGAGACCACCAGCTTGGAGTAAAATGGGCGCTGGGTGAGCTGGGATGTAAGCCATTGAGTGTCAGCTGCTACAGAGGCTGCGGGGCGGGGACCTGTGTGGCTAGACTAGGGAAGGGGCGGCCCCACACTGCTGGGCATCTGGCTTGCCTCCAACAATGCCTCCATTATTTTCTAACGTCCATGGCAATGAAATGGCCCTTGGGGATCAGAGTTCAGGCGGGAGACTTGGCCTGGGGACCCCTGCTGTAAGCCAGAGCAGTTCTGGAAGCTGAGAGACATTTGATCTCTAGGGTCCTTGATGTTCTTTATTCTGCCCCTCTTGACATCACTTCAGACCAGCCCCAGATATTCCTGGGTCACTCTTGACCCTGTGGCCTCCCTGTACCCCCTGCCGGTTATCACCTTGTACTTTCTTTCTCTGCAGTCACTCCTATGCTACTCCCTCCTAGCCGCTCTTCTGAACTCTGTCTTTTCTCTCCTTCCCGCCTCGCATGGAGGCCTCTATGTTGCAATGACTCTTACCTCGAGCCCTGCTGAAGGTACAGAGAGCAGCAGCTCCGGGGGCACCAGGCTGCTCTCGGTCACAATCGAGTTCCGCTTCTAGCAGCATGGCAGTCACTAATCCAGAGGTTGGTGCAGGGTGAGGGCTGGATTTCTGTCGGGCCTTGGCCCACGCACTGGACGAGCGCTGTCCGCGGTGCTGAAGGAGGCATTAGCGTGCTGGGCCCCCTCGCTAGCCTGCCCCGCCCCTCCTCTGTCCCCGCCCTTAGCCCCTTTCAGGTCTGGGCAGGCGGAGTCAAGCTGGCGTCACTCCAGGGCTGGGTTTGACCAGTCTACGATATGTGGTAACCTTTTTCCAGGACCTCCTTTCACCTGCCACAAAGTAGCTTAGCGGCTCCAACTTGCTCTGCTCTATGCCTTGGCTGGAGGCGCCGAGTTTGCAGTATACGGGTTTGGGAGCCTCAGGGTTGTTAGCCTGGAGCTTTGTCCTCTGATGGAGTAAACTCTAGGTCCAAAGGCTGTCTGCTACAGGCACAGGTCAGAGGCCTCCAACTGCTGCTGGTGGCCTTTTGAACCTTCCATACTCAACCACCTGTATCCAGTACTCCGCAGGCAGATTTTAGACCCTCCTCTCCAATTCCCACCTCTAGAAAACGGTCATGTGTGCAAACCCACCTGCTACTGCAAGGCTCCTCACAGAAGCTCCCAGATCCCTGCAGGGCAATCTCCTATCCACAAGCTGCCCCAGATGACAGAGCAGGGACAAAGAGCAGAAGGGAAACTTGGTGAGAGCCTCAGCAGCTCCTGGGTTGGTTGGTCCCCCCAGGCTCTAGCAGCTAGGAGCAACTCTGTGGGTTCAGAATCAGCGTGAGGGTGCACTTGCCCTGATCTCTGTACTTTGTTAACAAGGATGCAGGATCCGCAACTCTCAGCCACAGTACATTCTCACTCTTCATTTCTTCTTGGCCTCTGAGCTGTCTGCCCCAAAGCCTCTAGCTTTTTTACACAAGAAATTCTAGAATTTCAGAGTTGGGACTGCAAACTAGAAGGGGGCAAAGGGCTTAGAGCACTCCCTGAATTCAGCTTAACATAAAGCTTCTCAAATTAAAAAAAACAAACAAACTGTTAACAGCTTTATTAAATATCAGATTTCTTTATTCTTAAAATGTGCACAGTAGAGTTTACTTAAATACAAAATGTACCCTTTCTTTACAGGTAAGAAATTTCATTGACATTTTCATGCCAACTGGCTTTTTAATCAAAATCTTTGCAATAAAAATAAATAAACATTTAAATTACTGAACTACTATATCCATCTCTTAATACTTCAGACCGTAGAACAGACCGTACACCTGGTCTAAAGGTAGATCCCAGGGCTGAGCAGGGTCCTGGAGGAGAAATGCAAACCTTCTCACCGCAGAATGGGCAGTCCAAACAGGGATGTATGTGGCAAGTTTGTCCCCCAGAAGGGATGACCTGGGACTCTACAAGAGCAGCTGAAAGTAGGCTCTGCCCAGTGTGGGCTTCTTCAAACATCAGCATGTCAGGCCTTGTGTGGTACTGTGGCAGCCCTGGGGTCACAGTTACAGAAGTCACGCTCAACAATGTCCCCAGATGCAGTTTAACATGGCCTCAAAGTATTTCTCTTTGGAGCTGTGCTTACACAGGCCTGGTTTTAAAGCTGACAGACCAATGGTGTCCCAACAACCTAGACACACAGCTACCAATACGGACAAGCTCATTTTTTTTTCTTTTTCATTTGTTTGTTTTTTTAAAAGCACAGGATTCCAGGTTTCAAAGAAACCTCCTGCCACAGGGAAGTGAAGCAAGAAGTTCAAGTGGCTGGACCTAGGCTAAGCCTGCCCCAACAGGCATGATTCTCCCATGTGATGGAAGGAGGGTAACAACAGACCAAGGAGACAGCTGTCCATTTTTTTTTAAGTGGCAGCAGAAACATTGATAATACAGGGTCTTAAATGATACCCACATGATCAGCTGTCATTGGGAAGGACGCAAATATAAAATATTGAATATGCAAAGTGGAATGTATATTTAACTAACCAAGTCACACCCTTGTGGGTTCACAGAGGTACACACATTCATCAAACACACACATGCACACACAGAGCTAGCTTGCTTTATCCAAATAAAAAGAAACTCCTGAGCCATGACAGGTCTCAGCAGGAATGTCTCCATAAATGTAGTCTTAGTCTATGTTTTTAAAAAAGTCTTTAGGCACAAGTTTACCTTTCAGTGTTTTGGGATTTTACAAATAATACATTTAAATAATTTTAATTGGTTTGTTTTAAAGTCGCCCTAAAGGCCAGGAAGCTTTGTATGCAGGGGCCATTGCATGTGCCCAACATCCTGTGCCCCCACCAGTGCCTTCTGCAGTGTACATGAGACATGACAGGGGCTCTAGAGGCTTCCCAGAGATGAAAACTCTCCCAACAGACCAATGCTCACCACTGTGCTTTGGGCAGAACCCCACCATGTAGGAGCAGAATTATGCTACAGCCTGATTGAGACGGCCCTCCTATCTACTGTCACCACCCTTCCCTTTCTGAGCTTCTAAGTGTCTCACTCCCAACCTTATTTCGTAAGAAACAGAGAAGCCACAAAACAACTCAGTGGCCTCTAGGACATGAATCCCACAAGGTGACCAGACCTCCCTGCTCAACCTCAGAGCACCCTGAGCTCCCATGAAAGCACCTGAGGCTTATGAAGGAACAGCTACACAGCTCACATCTGTGGCAGGGTGTGTGAAGTCTGGAGGCCTCTGTGCTTTGGCTGTTCATCACTGGCCACTGTAGACGTGGACGCGAGGCCTCATGAGAGAGCAGCAACGTGGATGGCTATGTGCTGGACCTGCCTCCTTCTGGCCTACAAGGGCAAATACACACAAGGCTGACATGGAGGCTGGGAAGGTGAGGACAAGGTACCAGCAAGGCAAAATGTTCCAGTCAAAACGAAACGAAACGAAACAAAACAAAACATGCTCCTCCAGGCACCATGCTGGGCACATTTCCAAAATCCCTGATCCCAACATTAAAGCTGCAGGTACACGGGTGATTTCAAAGGCTTCTTCTGTGTCCATGGCTGTCCCAGGTGCTCTACACAACTGGGTGGTAGAGCCGAACTTTCCATCGCTTGGACCTCACTCGGAAGAAGAAATACATTATCATCAGGAACAAGGAGGAGGCCACATAGAGCACCACACAGAGGCTCATATCCAGGCTGGAGAAGCCAACCCCAAGGAAGGGCACAGCTGCCTTGGCTTCTTCAAGTGCCTGGAGCCCCTGGGGGCTCTGGAGTTTTAGATCCAGCCTGTGGTGCAGGCTCTTGGAAAGGTCAATTCTGGGGCCCAGCATGTGGGGTGGACGGAGACTCTCAGCATCCTGACGTCCCCAGGGCTTCCCTGAGGGGTTAAGACCTTCACCCTCTTCCTGCTCCCTGTCACCAGGCCTGCCCTGGTCCACAGAGTAGGTATCCACCAGGTTGCCCCTGCTGTAGTGCTGCTTCAGGAACACAAGCACCTGGTCCTCATTCCAGCTGTCCAGACCTTTAATTTCCTCATGGCAGGCTGGGCAGAGGTCTGGAGTAGGCCATGGAACCTTTGGGAACTTGGGATCCTCGCTCAGATGGCCTAGGTGGGAGGCAAGGAGAGAACCACAGAGAAACCTTTCAGCCATAGGATGCTAGGCCTCACCCCATCCACCACTAGCTGTGTCCCTGTGTCCCTCCTTCCCCTGCTCCTGGGTACCCAATGCATGCCTCTTCTCTCTGGCAAGCGACCACATCTGCACACAAAGGAGGGACCCTGCATTCTGTTGTAACTCGCCTAGACCCTCCCTCTTTCATGGGTCCATGAAGTTCTACCTTGTGTGTCTTCCTCCCCAACCCCTTTGGTATTTTCAAGACAGGGTTTCTCTGTATAACAGGCCTGGCTGTCCTGGAGCCCAAACCCCAGGCTGGTGGTGAGACTGAGGAGCAGGTGAGGAATCTTATGAGCAACATCACATCAGCCTACACAGCCCCTTTCCACTGTGGCCTCATGATGTGGGCACTCGGGGTTGGGGACAAATGACAGCAGGGCCCTGGACTGGGCAGGCCCAGCTGGTGGAGGGGCAGGGGGGAGCTGGGAGGGCTTAGGGAGAAATCCCTTTACAAGGGCCACGCAGCAGCGCCTTGAGACAAAGCAAATCCGCCACACGAAAGGCACCGTCTGCTTCTGGTGCCAAGAAAAACCAATTTTCTTTAGTGCTTTACTTGTAATATGTTTTATAATACAGCGGATTAAACAAAAACCAAGAGTTTAGCGACATTTTCCGTTCATCTCTATTAAATTCATTTCTCAGTAGAATTACTCTTAAGTCTAATTTTAATCTGCCACTGATTTTGGAATAGAAGGAATTACTTAACTCTGACAGACTACAAGTGCCCTCTATTTAGTTTTCTTAAAACAAAATCACTTTGTGAGGTTTGCTTAACAACTTGAGACTTGTGTGCACATAGACATGACTGTGTGTGTCAGTGTGTACACATTCTGGTAGAAGGTCTTCCTCAATTACTCCCTGAGGATCTTAGGTTCTGACACAGGGTCTTTCACTGAACCTGAAGTTTGCAGATTTGATTGGGCTAGACTGGCCAACAAGATCCAGGGCTGTCTCCTCCCTAGCTCCAGAATTATAGATGTGCTGCTGCGCACAGGTTTTAGTTTTGTGAGACAGGGTTTCTCTGTGGAGCCCTGGTTGTCCTGGAACTCCCTCTGTAGACCAGGTTAGCCTTGAACTCACAGAGATCCTCCTGTCTCTGCCTCCCAAATTCTGGGATTAAAGATGTGCATCACCTGGCGCAGATTTTTTAAGACATTGACTAAGATCCTCATGCTTGTATAGCAAGAATTTTACAAGTGGAACTAAATCTCCAACCCCTGGAAACATATTTTAAAGACACTAAAAATGTTTAGTAAAATTTCTATAGCTCCCCCCCCACCCCAGAGTTCAGAATTACTGGTGGTAAAGTTGGGGAGGGGTAAAAGAGAGGGGGAGATATGGTTGAAAGAACCCCAAAGCCAACAGGATACAGTGGCCTGAGACGCCCAGAACAAGCAGTGGCGAGAGGGAACCAATATTACTGTACCCAAATACACTGATCAGGCACCCTTGGCAGCCTTGAAGTGGGCTGGACCCTCCAAATCCAGGCTCAAGGTATGTGCTGGCTAGTGTCGGAACAGCAAGGAAGTGGCAGGCCTCGTACCTGCCAGGCGGCTGTTCACCATGTTGTGCTTTCTCCAAAGCCAGAGGACAGCTTGGTCTGGGGTTTTCACAGAATTCATGGACTCCTTAGCCATTTCCTCAAAATGCTCACCACATTCTTTACACCCAAAGAACGTGTGAATGTATCTCCTTATGGTCTGCAGCACAGCCTGGGGGTCATCTTCAAAACCTGAAGAAGGAAGAAGGCCATCAGTGATGCAAGCCTACAGATTACCAAACCCCGGACCTGTCACATGGCTCAAACAGGAAGACTCAGGTAGCATCCAGGAGCATGGAGTGGCTCCAAGTGTCCCCACAGAGGATCTATGGCATGGGTTCCCCGATACCAAAGGGCAACTGGGAGTGTGAAGTCTGCTCCCACTGCATGAGGAGAGTAGAAATCACACTGGGCATACAACGCTAGTATGGGTGCCAATATCGAGAGAAACAAACCCCAATAATCCAGACGTCTCAATCCCCATAAGCCTTAAAAGGGATATTCTAACATTCCTCTGCCATGCCTCTGGTTGTCTCTGCCCTTGACCTCATGACCAAAGAGTAGCCTAACTCCAAAGAGTATGTTTCCCTTAGGATCTGCCAAGCTGACAGCTGTCAGCACTTTCCTGCTTTGTAATCCCTCCAAGAGTTGCTTGTGGAGATGAGGCTGTCACTCTGAGCCCAGGGCCATCCTGCTTCAGAATCCACAGAGCCAGGCCCAAGAGCAAATATGGCTATGTACAATCTTCCTTCATCAGATGAGCATCAACAGTTACCAGGCGGCCAGCTGCTGGGGCTCCCTTTTGGAGGATGAACAGGGAAACAGGTTGGCAAAGGCTGCACTCTTTCCACAGTATTGAGCCTCTCCAAATGGTGACAGTTTTATTCTTTTGTTTGTTTTGATTTTTTGGAAACAGCATCTTGCTATGCCACCCAGGCTGGCCTAGGACTTGCAAAAGAGCTCAGGCTGGCCTTGAATTCAAGGCTATCCTCCTGCTTCAGTCTCCTGAGTATTGGAATTATAGGAATATAAAACCACCACATTTAACTGGTAGAGTTTTTTGTTTGTTTTGTTTTGTTTTGTTTTTTTGAGACAAGATTTCTCTAAGAAGTCCTGGCTGTTTTGGAACTTGCTCTGTAGCAGGCTTGCCTCAAACTCAGAGATCCTCATGCCTCTGTCTCCCAAATGCTGGGATTAAAGGTGTGCAACACCACCACCCGGCTGCTGGTGGTTTTAAAATGCAACCATCTAGCATCTAGGGCCATAGTTCCCAGCGACACAGGGTTCCTAGACATAGATAGAAGCAGCAGATATGAAGGGTTACAGCATTTTCAGAAAGCAATTCATCCTAAAGGTAGAAACAAGCAGCCTGAGCCAAGCAACCGAACTGTACGAGGCTGGGTTGCATCCCAATGCAGATGAGCATAGAAGTAACAGACCAGTATCACAGACAGGCAGGACAGTGACTGAACAGAAAATGCATTTCCCACTACGGAGGGAGGCTTTCCATCTACAGCAGCCTGCATGGATGTCTGCTTCTCAATAGGCGCTGACCCAGGTGTCTGTCAACAAGAAGCTCTTGGACAACGGGGAGTTACACTAGAACCTTTGTATCTGGGATGTACAAATCCGCATACCACTGTTCGTGCTGGCTCTGAATATGCCGATAGGTAGCTGGGCAATGCCCGGTGTGAGACGCCATTACTGCTCTTGTAGCCAGCCTGCCTTGCTTCCTCTCCCCACAGATCTCCAAACATCTGCCTCACATCACAGTAATCCCCCCTCTTCCCACCAAACCACTGCTCGCTCCAGTCCTAATCTTTAAAGTGGACAAGAACCATAAACCACTACCTGGGGGAGGGTTAGACCATGTAGTCAGCACTTTAGTAGACGGGTTTAAATCAGCAGCGAGAAAAGAAAATATCGAAGACTTAATCCTGCTCCTCGACTGACCCAATTCCAGCGGCAGGAGACTACTCTCCTCAGGGCTGCGTCAGGTGTGTCAAGAGGAGAAAGTGCTGCAGATGCCTGCCTGAATGTGCTCTGTCATGCAGACATCAAGCGTGTGTCTAAGGGCCTGTGTCTCTGGCTGTCTCAAACTGTCTTGAAGCATCCTTCCTTGAGCAAACATCAGCAGTGCTCTGAGGAGCTAGCATAGCAGGAGAACGGCGGGTCAGCACTCACTTCCTTTTTCCACAGAACTTTCTCCAAATAGACAAGAGATCTCTGGAGTCAGCCCGTTTTAGTAGTCCTGAAGCATTAAATTACATAGTGCCCTGGGTCTGACCTCAGTGTCTGGACTGCTTCTGGGGTTTCTCCCTAGTGTGTGTTCCTCTTTCTCCTGATTCCCATGGGAATGTGATTGAGACTAACCAATCCTCTCCCCTCCTGGACATACCCTTTTGCAAAGTGATTTAGATGCCTCTGTGACGAGGTAGGTTCACTTCCCTATCTCTGAGTTCAGTCTGTACAAACAGGATATGGCTCAATGACAACCTGCCAAGGCCTTTAGGGTCCTTCCTGATCTTGGCACCACCTGCTAGAAAGCTGAGTGTAGGAGGAGAGAGGGCCGCTTGTTCATCCTGGCCACCCAGAACCAAAATAATCACACAGTAACTGTATTAATGAATTACTGCTTAGCCCATTAGTTCTAGCCTCTTATTGGCTAACTCTCACATCTTGATTTAACCCATTTCTATTAATCTGTATATCACTATGAGTTCGTGGCCTACTAGGAAAGATTCGGCATGTCTGTCTCTGTTGGCTCCATGGCATCTCTCTCCTGACTCTGCTTTCTTCCTCCCAGAATTCAGTTCTGTCTTCTCCGCCTACCTAAGTTCCACCCTATCAACTAGGCCAAGGCAGTTTCTTTATTCATTAACCAATAAAAGCAACACACAAGCAGAAGGAACTCCTACACCAGCTGAGGGTGGCCTTCAGGAGTAAGTTAATCCCAGCTCCCTGCCCTGGATGGCCAGCTACCACTAGACACCCACACAAACAAGCCCATGCCTAGAAATAGAAGACCCATTCAAACATGAGCAAGTAAAACGGTGGGTGTTTGACCACACCGCAGTTTTAAGAATTTTATGAAGCTACTAGAAGGCATATTGGAGCCCACGGAGCCCACTAAGGTTTAGTATCAGCATGAGTGACAGTGTGGACCGAAGAGACTAAAGCACCAGGGCTGAGAGGCAAACACTGCTCCACAGCTCCAGGGCTCGATCCACAGAGGATGTGAAGAGAACAGATGTAATTCTCATCTTGCTCTGTTGTCACTGACAGCTAGCAGTCCTTATCCTCAGGTTTGTAGTTTTCAACTCCGTGTGGCAGGCAGCCTTTGGGACTGTCCCTGGTCCCTGCCTCTGAGACTCAAGACTCACAGGTTCTTGTTCCCTGGGAAGCAGAGTGGGCCCAGTGTGACCAAGATGACAGAAGTGCTGAGTGTCACCTTCTGCTGGCTCCCTTCTACTAAGCCAGTTGCCAAGATTTGAGCGGACCTCAGAGGAGCAGACAGCAGGCACTGAGAAAGCAGGGTAGGGGGGCTATCCCAAGTTGAAATGGATCTTATTATCCTGAAGCCGAGGATCCAGGTTAAGCCACAGTCAAATTTCCTGACTCACAAACTGTAAGACTATGATAGTACGAGTTTGTTTTTAAGATTTATTTATTTAATGTGCACTGGTATTTTGCCTATATATACTCTGGAACTGGAATTACAGATAGTTGTGAGCTGCCATGTGGGTGCTGGAAATTGAACCCAGGTCCTCTGGAAGAGCAGCCAGTGCTCTTAACTGCTGACTCATCTCTCCAGCCCCAAAGTAGGATGTTTTAAGCTGCTAAATTTGAGGCTAAATTGTTCTAGAACAAATGACAAATAATATACCGTACTAAGCAGGGTTCACTTGCCTAATTTTCCTGAGTAAAGCAAGGTGAGTTTACATACAAAGATTCCTGGCTGGTCTGTCTTCTTAGTGGTTTCTTTTTTATAAAGCTGTTGCGGCAAAGGGTATAGAACTCTCCCTACTGCCTTCCACATAGAGGCAGGTTGTGCTCATGGTGTCTAAATTCTGAGATGCTCACCTCCAGACTTGGCATGTTCTCTGCCCCGACATCTCATAGACAGCAAAGCAAAATCTTGAAGGTACTTATGGTAGCACATGCCATGCACTGGAACTAGACAGTGAGTAGAGAAGGCCACTTATGCCAGCTCGGTTAGGCAGATGTTACCTGTGCCAACCAGCGCTTCTGGATGGATGGAGGCCTGAACCGTCAAAGTGTGAAACAGTTTCCAGAGGGAGCATGGGTAGCCCCTCAACTCCAATCGGCTTCCTTGACATCCCACCCACTTTATGTGGCTGGTAAGAAAGATTCCAGAAATCTAAAGGGAAAACATTCACAAAGAATACAAGACAAGTGTTAAAATTAACACCAGCTGCAGGATGCCTTGGGCCTTGATTGGGGAGATGATCATACAAGGGTATGTATTTATCAAAGCTTCTTGCTGCATGCCTACAATCTCAGCACTTAGAAGGCTAAGAGTGGAGAATCTCAAGTTTGAGGCCAGCCTGGACTACATGAGACACAATCTCAACAAACAAAAGAATCAAACAACAACATAGAAACCGAAAGCCCCGGGTGCTGCGCTGCTTGAGGGCAGCGCTCACAGTGTGTTCTTGGCGAGCTGCCCTAAAATTGAAGCCTTCAGAATAACCTACCAGTATTACTGAGGTAAGAAGTGGACATGAAGTCATCACAGAAACAGGAATAGCAAAAATCATGAGGCATCTCTACCGAGGGATGGGGGCTTCTTTACCTAGGGACATGAGGCTTCTCCACACAGGCTTTCTATACAGGGAGAGGGGCTATCTCCAAGCAGAGAGACGGGGCCGGTGCTGTGGGAAACAAGCACTGACAACAAAGCCAGGGAGACACCACAGGTGAATAGATTTACTCTTCCTTTCTGTAGACTCTGGGTCCTAGGCCAGAGCAGGAGGAGGAGACTTGTGAGGTGAAGGAAAATGGCAGGATTTATACTAGCCATGGCCAGGGCTGGGACTTACCCGCATTTTGTTGTTGACTAGGTCTAGGATGGCATTGTACGGAATCTTGTCCAGGGGAAGGTTGGCCAGCCACTCCTGCAGTGTCTCCAAAAGCTTCTTGACTGGTGGTCGGCCGGGGAACAGCTAAGAGAAGAAGAACCCATCCTATAAGATGTTGAGAAAAACTGCCACTACCTCCCAAAGTTTGAAAGCAGTATGGAGAGCTATGACCTCGTGGCAAAGTCCACAAAGCAGGGTCAAAGCCCCACACCACACATGCCCTGCCTCAGACAGTTCTTTAAGGAAAAGGATTCAGCCTGAGGGCCAGCCGACAATTGGGAGTTCTTCAAGAACTAGGGGGACAGCAGATGGCTATTTCACAATGTCAGACAGGGGGTATGGTATATTACCAAGCCATCAAGGGCTCAGTGGCCCTCCAGAAGGCACCACCTGCATACTTATCCTGTCTTTCTGCAATTCTTCAGTTCCAACAGTTTCTCTTCTTGTCTCTTAACCAACTGCCCTACAGATGTGTGGGAACAGAGACCCACCACAGGCAGTGATGACATACAGGAGCCTGGAGAGCGAGTAGCTAAGAGAAACCTGGTGGTTTTGTTCTCTTTGGATAGTATATTGTTCCCTTATTACATGTGCAAAGATAAAGGCTTCTTTGGCTATATTTTATACATTGTTTACAAAGTAACAAGATCAGGGAAGCAGCATTGAATTTGTTCTTAGATGTTAAGTAAATTTTACAACTGTAACTTTTTGTCTTGATTTAAGGAGCTGTTACCATCATACCACACATCTTCAAACACCAGAGCTGGCTGAAAGAAGGGCAGAAGGGCAATATGCAGAGAGGCATACCCATTGAGACAAGGTTAATTCCTGTAAGCCCACAACTATATGCCTGGGTGAGTCTTCTGGCTGGAAGTCACTCCAGGATAGCAGGTCTAGTGAAACACACAGTTTAGCTTTTTGTTTTGAAGACAGGGTTTTCTCTATGTAGCCCAGGCTGACGTTGAACTCAAAAGTAGACTATCCTTTTTTGTTTTTTGTTTTTTTTTTTTTTTGGTTTGTTTTTCAAGACAGGGTTTCTCTGCATAGCTTTGAAGTCTACCCTGGAACTCACTTTGTAGACCTCCTGAGTACCAGGATTAAAGGTGTGCACCCCCACTGCCCGGCTGACTAGACTGTTCTTAAACTTGCATAGATCTGCTTGCCTCTGCCAACCAAGTGCTGGGATCATAGGTGTGTGCCACCAAACCTAGCTGGACACACTTTTAAAGAACAAAGTCATCCAGTGCCATCTCAAATCCTGAGCAGCACAGTGGGCTAAATACCTAGCAGTATTCACTGAAATATTTGACCCATTATTCCTTGAAATAGAAACCCTACTTCCTTTGTTTTTCTGAATTACACTATAAATGTAAATGTTTACAATCTAACTAGCTAGACAAAAGCAGTCCTATCAGGGACTTTTTTTTTGGTTTTTCGAGACAGGGTCTCTCTGTAGCTTTGGAGCACAGCCTATGGAACTTTTCATTTAGTGAAAGAAGGCCTATAAAATACCTTGCTTCATCTGTACACAGTACAAGGTACGGTGGATCTAATATTGCACTTGTGCCAATAGTGGTGGTGGAGGTATCTGAAAGGCCAGAAAGCAGCAGGACCACAGCCAGACCAGACGGGGCTGTTACAACCAACAGGAGGGCTCATGTTCATTCCCAAAGGGCAGGGCAATCCTCCTCTCCAGCTCTGGGCACTGAAGATGAACATCTGGTAGGGAACTAAGCCTGACACTTCTCACCCTCCTGCCAGCTACCAGAGCGTTAGCCTGTACTACTCAACACTAAAGGTGGTCCCAGCCCATCTAGGAGGTCTTCTGAGAATGTCAAGCATGCTGCCCTGTCTTCTGGAGTTCTACCTGCTCCTTCCCACCCTGTATAACATGAGTCCTGTTCTTCAGGAGCCAGTCACCTGAAACTACTAGCTCAGAATCTCTCTTCCAACCCCTTAGGAGCCCTCCTACCAGGGCTGAACAGCCACAGAGTACACACCTAGTGGCCTTCCTGCATTAGCTCTGTTAGGTGTCCCTTCATCTTCTCTTTAGTCCTGTTCAGCACCTATGCACGGAACAAAGTTCCTCACATGACTTCTGGGAGACTATGGCTATGCTGCTCTTCAACCTGACTCTGGCATGGCAGGACCTAGGCTGTGTTGTGTCATGACTTTCCCTGGACACCTGACTCTCCTAGAACCCCATTCTGAAGCTGCCTTTGCTATCTGTACAATCCACCCATGCCTCATGTCTCACCTACTGTTTCCCTCAGCCTGCTGACTGCCCCAAGCTAAGTGGGAAAGTCAGCGCTCAGTGTGCTCTGCTCCTCTTCTCAGCCTCTTTTTCCCCTCCCTCACAGGCAAATACCAGTCAATACCAGGGGGTCTAGGCTAGCCAACCATCCACATCAACAGACAGATGACCCAAGTCCATACTAAACGGGACCTCATATTACTGGCTGAGCAGAACTAGCCACACCTTGGCAAGAACAGTCATGAAGTCCTTGAATGTCTTTAGCTGAGTTCCAGCCAGGGACTTGTGGGCAGCCAGCTCTACTCTCAGCAGGTAGTGAAGTCCCGACTCCAGGTCTGCGGAGTACAGCTTGGCCCTGAGAGGAACAGTGAGAAGTGAGGAAGGATATGTCCTGATTTCCTGTACAAGGCCCCTCTTGTTTCCCCCACCATTCCCAGGTAGAGGCAGATTAAGGGAGTGGCCCCAGAGGGCAGCCTCTCAGCTGACCCAGTCCCACTCATACTTGCCTGTCAAATTCTTCCCAAACCATAACCTCTGAATTTTCTTCTTTGTTGGGCTTCTCAGGCAAGGAAAGTGACTTTTTCCTCACATCTGGCAAAGATTTTAGATAAGAGGAGAAAAATGATCGAAGAGGCTTTGCGCTGTGAAAGGAAGGAGGGGATGATTTTATGGCTGTCCTCTGAGACCTTGCAGCCTCTCCAGGCCATAGCTTGGAGGAGAGCTGTTCAAGCCTCACACGCTATTCACCCTGTGCATACACTGACAGAGGTGGTGAAGGACACTCACCTCAGCTGGGCCTCAGGAGCTGCCCTCCCATCTGAGATGAGAAGACAGAACACCAAATCCAGAAAAATCACGGACGTAGCTACAGTAAGTACCACAGCTCATCCACACTTTCTGGGACAGCAAGATGCTTGTAAAGCTGTTTGAGCATCTGCCAAAACGAGTTTCATCCCACCTATGTGCCAGAGGGGCCTTCATGACATGCTTGCTCAGCCAGCTGAACCATATCTGGAGGCCAGGCCTGGGATTGGCCAATCCCAAGCTCTCTGCCATTCAGGAGCCACCCAGAGCTCAGTGTCATTTCCACAAAGAATGCAGTCATGTTATTGTAAAGTATTACCAAGGCTTTGTGTGAGAGGCTGCACATGTGACACTCTTGGTGCTACATGTACATACATCAGTCTTCAGAACCCAACTGCAGTTACTGGGTAACTGTGAGGGCAGCCCAGCTGCTCAGGGCCCATCCCAAGTAGCTCCATGACCTTGGGTGCCCTGGGTTTCTATTTTTTTCTTTTCCTTTTTGAGAGAGCGTTTCATGTAGTCCCTATGTAGCCAAGGATGACCTTGAACTTCTGATCCTTCTGCCTACCTCCCAAATGCTGGAGTTACAGGTATTGCCACCATGCCTAGTTATGCAGTGCTAAGATCAAACCTAGGCTTCCTGCATGCTAACCAAGTACTCTGCCACACAACCCTTCCTTCGCAAAGCCAAAGAATTATGACGTGTAACTGAGACTTTGGGAAGGCTCTCCTGCAGCCTTAGAACTCTGGTTAACTTTCTCATCGATTTTGCTTTCTGAAGCTTTGTTCATGGTCACTTTACTGACTGGGTATCTAGTGCACACCCCCACCTTTCACTCTAAACGGGGTTTGCTGGCTACAAAAGACACAACCCAAAGCCCAGACTAGCATAGAAGGACACCTGTTGCACTTTGAGGTCTGTGCAGAAACCCACAGAAACAACCAGAGGCAATGACCACCCCAGATCCTGGAGTCTGGAACATGGTCACAACAGGTCAGGAAAGGTGGCCTTGCATCTTGGCCACCTAGTCTGTCATGTGGACTCTGGGCCTTTATTCAGTATGCCAATGAAGTATGAGTCTCCACAGACCTTACTGAGTGCTCATCTACTCATTATATAAACTGGCACTTACACATTAACCAGTCCATGAGACCCATTTGGGTAAATCAGGTAACAGGAAGGAACCGAAGAAATGCCAAGTGTCCCCAGAAACGCTTTGTCCCTATCCAGTGCTCGGCTCACCACGATGTTTTCATATGGAATCAAATCTAAGATCACCTGTGAAACAAGAAGTCATGTTACCTTCATGCTTTTCCTGGAAAACATCCCAGAGTATGTAGACCCACACTTCACAGGCCACCCCTCACCCAGCAGGTGCTGAACTACTCAGAATAACACTGTCCACCTGGACACACAGCAAACAGCTGGGCGGTGTGACATGTGGTACTGTACCGATTACACAAGGCTGAGGCACAGTACCATAGTCAGTCTCATCCATCCCTCTGCAATCAAAAGCATCCTGCGCACCTTAACTGTTATTACATTTTTTTTTTTTTTTTGGTTTTTCGAGACAGGGTTTCTCTGTAGCTTTGGAGCCTGTCCTGGAACTCCCTTTGTAGACCAGGCTGGCCTCGAACTCACAGAGATCCGCCTGCCTCTGCCTCCCGAGTGCTGGGATTACAGGCGTGCGCCACCACCGCCCGGCCGTTATTACATTTTAAGCAGCTCTTCAAGTCACACGCCCACTCTCATTTAGCAACTTTCCAAAATAATCAAAAATAACATTTGTTGTTTGTGTGTGTATGCATTCATGTATATGTGTGAGTGCATGTGTGTATGTAGACACATGTGGAGGTCAGAGGACAGCCTAAGGTGTCATTACTCAAGTACCATTCACTTTGTGTTTGAGACAGGGTCTCTCATTAGCCTGGAGATGTGCCTACCCTGGCTACTCAGCACTGGGATTACAGTATGTCTGCCACTTGGGGATGGAACTCAAGTCCTAAGGCTTTCAAGGTAAGCACTTTATGGGATGAATCATAAAGTAACCTAGACCCAAAGGTAACATTTGTTACCAGACTTTACCTTTCTGAACCAGTTTGTCTGCTATAGAATCTACATGAATTGAGTAAGTACCTCCACCACTCATCAGCTACAGCCCTGTTTTCCCAACACACTGGGTATTGTGTGCCCACATTTCTGGGCTAACTGGAAACTCAACATCATTCCAGCTCTGAGCCAGGAGGTTTGGGGTGGCTCCTACAGGTGACTTCTAACCCCTTGCTTAGGCTGAAGGAGCTGCAGTGGGTCTTAGTGACTGAGAGACCATAGCTATGGCATCTCAATGTCTAAAAAGCCCCTCCTGTGCTCACCACATGGCAAGTGGGTGGAGTCTGTCTCTGCTGCTCTTAGTTGTCAACAAAGTCAGTTCCTTCCAGGAATGAGGAAAGGATTACATGTGCGTGCATCATAGTGGTGGTAATGACAGTGGTAGTGGTTGTCCTTTTGTTTGTTGCTGTTGTTACTGTTGTTTTTGAGATACTTTGTAGCCTTCACTGGCCTGGAACTCACATGTAGTCCAGTCTGATCTTAAACTCACAGAAATTTGCCACTGGGATTAAAGGTGCGTCACAGTCACACCACACTGGTCACAATGGTTCTTCTTGATACTGATTTTTAGGACACCCTTGGTTACAGGTACTACCCAGAGAGCCAGGCCTTACTGATCCCAAAGGCACTGATGTGCTGGTACTATGGGGACAGGGTAACTGGCAAGAAAATGGGCCTTCAGCCATTTTCTCGGGGACGAAGTCCTGTTTTTGGTTTATAAGTGTTTAAGTGTACATGTGTACAAAGGGCACGGGCACTGCCCGGAAGATCTGGCATGCAGTGGCTCTGGGTAGTAGGGAAAGGTGGTGAGGGAGAATTGTTTGCATTCTGTCAACCATGTTATAAATAAACGCCGATTGGCCAGGCAGGAAATATAGGCGGGAAAACTGGACAGGAAGTAGAAATGATGTAATGAGAACAGGAAAATTCTGGGAAGGAGGAAGTTGATTCCTCCCACTCCTGCCCAGACCACCAAAGCAACAGGATGTGATCTTCCCCACTGAAAAAAAGGTACTGAGCCACATGGCTAACACAGATCAGAAAAATGGGTTAATCAAGATATGAGAGTTAGCCAGTGAGAGGCTAGAGCTAATGGACCAATCAGCTTATAATTTAAGGAGACCTATGTGTGATTGGGGCTAAACAGTTGTGGGGACCTGGTGGGAGGACAGAAACCCAAACAAGCAGGCCCCCAGTTCATGTTACAGAAAGGAGCTGGGCATGAAGGAGTTCTGGGCTCCACTGCTTCTCAGTCCTTTGACTGAGAATCCTGCCAACAATGAGGCAAAGGATAAGACGTATCACCAAACATGGAGGGAGAACAGTAAGGTCCTGGAGGGCAGCAGGCACATGGAGTTGCCACACTGTTGTCTGGAGCCTGCCTCACACCCTCCAAGGCCTACTGAGGGTAGTACTATCTCCTCCTTCCTGAGCTACCCAGATAACCTGGAGAACTGCACTCAAGTAGCAGGAGGGAAGAGCCCAGGGGTCAGTGCTGAATTCCCATGTGGGCTGGGAGGCTTCCTTCTTGTCTTCAAGGGATCCTGGTATTACCAACTAGGTCTCTGGTACCTTGGTTTGATACTTAGCCAAAGCCAAAGGCTTCTGAACTACACACATGACACCAACATCTTACAGAGAAGCAAGGTCTTACAGACTCTTTTTTTTTTTTTTACAGACTCTTGATGTGGTAACACAGGAGATCTGTAACAGTGCACGGTAATGGCACTGATGGAAGACAAAGCTATGGCTGGACCCTCAAAGGCAAGCCCTGTCACTCCAGCATTTTTTGCTATATACGCCAGTGACTTGGGTCTCTATAACTAACAATAGCTCAAGGCTCACTGGTTGTTGCTATCTATGCACTAGCTACAGCCTACCCCCACCGCACTAACTACAGTCTACCCCCACCACACTAACTACAGCCTACCCCTACCGCACTAACTATAGCCTACCCCCACAACACTAACTACAGTCTATCCCCACCGCACTAACTACAGCCTACCCCCACCGCACTAACTACAGCCTACCCCCACCACACTAACTACAGCCTACCCCCACAACACTAACTACAGCCTACCCCCACAACACTAACTACAGCCTACCCCCACAACACTAACTACAGTCTACCCCCACCGCACTAGCTACAGCCTACCCCCACAACACTAACTACAGCCTACCCCCACCGCACTAACTACAGCCTACCCCCACCACACTAACTATAGCCTACCCCCACAACACTAACTACAGCCTACCCCCACAACACTAACTACAGCCTACCCCCACAACACTAACTACAGCCTACCCCCACCGCACTAACTACAGCCTACCCCCACAACACTAACTACAGTCTACCCCCACAACACTAACTACAGTCTACCCCCATAACACTAATTAGAGCCTACCCCCACCGCACTAACTACAGTCTACCCCCACAACACTAACTACAGTCTACCCCCACCATGCCAGCTGCAGCCCCAGAACATACAAAACACAATACCTCTCGTCCAATATAAGAACCATTGCTTTCAAACACAACAGCGTGGTATTGGCCACTGTGGCTGTCCATGAGGGAAAGGATGTCACTGGGCCTGTCAGGAGAAAGCAAAACGTTCAGTGCTTTCCATAATATTCAGATGTCACAGCATGCACGCACCCTGGTCACTTACACACAGATTTTAAAAACCATGCCCCAATATGCACCATGCAACTTGGGAAGAGGTATGAACCAGGGCTTCCCACTTGCTGAGCTCTACCACCATGATGCTCTAGGCCCCATAGGCCATCTTTCAATGGAACTACTCACTGAATAGGGTCCAGGGGTGGGCATGCAGGAGGCCGAGTGCCCTCTGTATGGTTCTGCAGGAAGTCAATCATTGTCTGCCTGACTGTCCGCAGCTCCCTGTCAGGTCCTACAAAAGCAAATCTAGGTCATGGTTGTGGCTGCGGGTATATGTACCTCAGCAGCCATCCCAAGCCCAGAGCCCAAGGACAGTGAAGGCAGCAGCACCATTCACGCAACCCTGTGTGTACAGCTGCTCATGACAGGTTGTAGCGTGATCAGTAGCAGGTGCATACAATGGGAGATCACACAGTCCAGAGCAAGTGACAGGCAACAGGATACCTGGCAAAATGACAAATCTCATGCTCATGGTGGTAAGAGGTGGCCAGGCGCATCAACAACTTCATATACACTGCTAACACAGGCAAACTCTACTCCTGATGCCAGAAATGGCAGGTGTCTCCCAGGGGACAAGCCTATGAAGCAGTCACCTGGTCTTCACTAGGGCTCTGCTTACCTGGCCAGGCTCACACACTAAAATATATGAGCTGAGCCCTGTACTTGTGTGTGTGTGTGTGTGTGTGTATGCTCCACTAGACACTTTCTCAATAAAAGTTGTTACCACATGAAAGTGAGAAAAGGACTGTAAGTACCGGGGTAGGGCTGGAACGTGCAGAGCCAGAATGGAGGATATACATGCGTGAAATAGCCAAAGGACAAGCTTAATAAAAATTGTAATAAAAAATTTACTACTAGCTGGGCAGTGGTGGTGTATGCTTTTACTCTCAGAATTTGGGAGGCAGAGGCAGGAGGATTTCGGTGAGCTCGAGGCCAGCCTGGTCTATAAGAGCTAGTTCCTGAACAGCTAGGGCTGTTACACAGAGAAACCCTGTCTCAAAAATAAAATAAAATAAAAAAGAAATAAAAAATTTACTACCACATTTCCCAAGAAGGGCAAAGCACAAAATAAAGAATTTTCTGTGGCTGGAGAGATGGCTTAGTGGATAAGAGCATGTACTGCTCTTCCAGAGGACTGAATTCAGTTCCTAAAACCCATAATAGATGGTTCACAGCCTCCTGTAATTCCAGTTTCAGGGGGTCTGACCTCCAAGGACAGACAGGTGTGCACACACAAACCACACATATAATTAAAAAAAAATGTTTTTAAAACTTATTACCGCCGGGCGATGGTGGCGCACGCCTTTAATCCCAGCACTCGGGAGGCAGAGGCAGGCGGATCTCTGTGAGTTCGAGACCAGCCTGGTCTACAGAGCTAGTTCCAGGACAGGCTCCAAAGCCACAGAGAAACCCTGTCTCGAAAAAAACCAAAAAAAAAAAAAACTTATTACCACACAAATTATTAATTAAAACTCTGAGCTTTTAATAGAAAGTCAGGCAGTACTGGTGCAAATATGTTGACTGCAGAGAGGAGGCCCATGGGCTCCATCTGCTGGGACCATATCCAGTTTACCGGGTTGATGGAGTCAGTCTATGGGATGAGAATAGAATACTGCATATCTTACCTTTAAAATTTTCTCCAGTTGTAAACTCCTTTGTAAATGCTTTAAAATACTAAAGGAAAAACACATACAAAAATAAGAAACAGCTTGGGGGAATTGTGCATATACTTAAACAAGATGACTCAAACAGGAGCTCTGGTCAAGTCCCTCCCAACGTTACACTGACTGCACAAGACATGTTCTATGCTTCCATGGACACCAATGTTCCTGTGGATGTGTGAACTACTGTACTAAGAACCAACTGGCTTTCACTATGTCATTCTAGTCCAACAGGAACCGAAGCAAGACAACTCACTAGGGCGGGATCCTTACAAAGGTGGTATCCCTTGAAGAGCAATTTGAGGGCACAGGTTCTAGGGAAGAGGGGTTATCCAGAGCCTCTGAAAAGAGGAGAGCTTCCGACCAGGGCTGCCCCATCAGAAACACATCACGACAGAAGAGGCTAGGTAGTATTCCCAACAAAGGCCACAGGAGAAACAGTGCAGATACATGCAGAGGAATCCTATAACAGTGGGGGACGCAGACGCACTCAAGAGGAAAGTGACAGATATCTAACAGTTCCTCAAGAATAAAAAACACAGACGCGCTTGTCACCAGGAAAACAGGGAGCACAGGCACTTTGTCCTGCACCATGGGCAGATGCATCATGTTGTGGGAAGGGAGTCCTCTGGCCTTCTTCCCAGACCCAGCTAGGGAAACGTGTGTATGAAGGGGGTAGGGGCCCTCATTGGTCCATATAATAAAATCCAGGAGATACCTCAACACTCAGCAGAGAGGGCCATCACATTCAATGAGACATTACTGCACAGCCAAACCCAATGAGCCACAGCAGTGCCCAGCACCATGGGCAAATCTTGGCAAAGTCATGTGAAGTATAAGAAAGGCCCAGACACTTCCAACAGCACTGTTTAATAGAGGGTATGAAGTTAGTGTCAAGTAAGAAAGAGATATATGTGACATTATCAGCCCAAGGCTAGAAAGCAAGAGAACAAGCAGCAAGGGCCTGTGAGGTCTCTGGGGCTGGTACCACAGAGCATTACACTGGGAAGCCAGGTATAGCATAGGAAGTCATAGGGAAGCAAAGCCCAGTCAATGAATGGGTGGGGAAACACAGGGGACACCACTGGGCTGGGTCCTGCCCCTGACAGTGCAAAGTACTAGCAGGACAGAAGTGCAGAGATGGAGTCACAGGTTTTTTTAGAAATTATCTCTGAGTTGGGTAGTGGTGGCTCACACCTTTAATCCTAGCACTCAAGAGGCAGAGGCAGGTGGTCTCTGAGTTCAAGTGAGTTTCAGGACAGTCAGGGCTACACAGAGAAACCGTCTGTCTCCAAAATAAGGAAAAAAAAAAGAAAAAAAAAAGAAAAAGAGGAGGAAGAAAAAAAGAAGGAGGAAGAGGAGGAGGAAGAAAAGGAGGAGGAGGAATGGGGGGGGGCTATGTGGTTTTGGAGATGCCCATGAATTTGAGATGTTCAAATGCAAGCATGTGGCCACACAGTCATGCACACACTAAGCAGACAGCCCTTCGGCAGGTTCTCAGGTAGTAACTCTGCCCTCTAGTGGAAGAAATATGTACAAATTTGGTGGCAGGCCCAACTGCAGCCCAGGCAGCAAGGTGCTGAGGAAGCCACTTTCAACACTGCTGGTGCCTTCTGCCAGTAACAGGACCAAGCAGCTTGATATCACACAAAGATAGGCACCCAACAGGCTTCAGAGCCTTCTGCGACTCAAGATGAGGAATAAAGGGGCAGTGTGCTGGGCAGTGTGAATGCAAATTCGCACAGTTTTTAATGATAACCTAGGAGTTACTGGTACAGGAAGGAATTCTGCCCCAAAAGCCCCTTGTAAAAAAAGCAGGACTGGAGCAGAGTCAAGGTTGCAGGGGGCTCACCCTGAAAGTGGGGTAGAAGTGGATGTCATATGTGCGGCATACGTCTTGGTTCTTTTCGTCTGCACAGTCCAGAGCAGCGACACGGATGGCAGCACTCCAGTCTACAAGGAAGAAATGGGACCTTGAGCAGAGTTGCCAGCACCACGTCATTCCATCCTAGGCAGCATCTGCATGAGCACCAGTCGCCGCAGTGAAACCACCCGTGTACCTCCTCCCTTTAAGTGTTTGTGAGCCTGTGCTGAGCTGGGAAAACAGAGTAACATTTTAACCAAAACAAGAGGTGTCTTCCACCACTGTTCACGGAGAAAACTGATTTTGGTTGAATTTTCAAATCACTCAACAGCTTGCTATACACCATTTCCTATTAAAAGACACCTGATGGGTGGAAGTGTAGGAACCTGGAAGCATTGTCTGAAAGATGGTAATGGAACACTACAAGAGATACCAAGTATAGCATGCATGGTGATTAAATGCCCTACATATGCCTTGCCTTGGTGTCAGTAATTACCAGCTCTTGTGAATGTTTTATCCCAATCCATCATAAATCTTCCTGTCTTTTTCAGTCCAACACACCGCCATGGCCATAGCAAATGACGCATGCTCCTAATGCCATTAGGCACCTAGTTGAACATCTCCTCCCATCTGCCCACATTCGACACTTTCCCTAGAGCTCCTTAAAAGAGGCACAGGTAGAGATTTTTATCAGGTTCTTTTGCTGGGATTAGTCTTAATAAGCAAAATGTAAGTTGAAATGTAAGTCAGGTGCGCCTTTAATCCCAGCACGCCAGAGACAGAGGCAGGTGGATCTCTGAGTTTGAGGTTAGCCTAATCTACAGAGCAAGTTCCAGGACAGCTAGGAAAAAAAAAAAAAGCGAAGTGTGCTTCTGCAGGAGCATGGGGGGGGGGGGGCTTGGCACTTCCATCATTATTAGAATAAATACACATTAAATCAGGGCTGTAGCCTCTTTTCTCAGCTCTCACCCAGGGGAAGGACACTCTCCTGGTAATACAGAGATAAGTGCCTAGCTCTCTCTGCCTTGCCCTCTGGTCACTAGCATCAGGTGTACCTTTAGGTGACCGCTGGGGGTCCTTCTAAGAGCCGTGCATTAATATCTCCAGGGCATTAAGTCACATCATCATGCATACTTCCCAGCATCTGGTCCTGCAGGGGTCCTGTCTAGGCCCAAGCCCAAGAAGTGCTGAGCTTGGTTGGTGGCCTGTGCATGGTCAGCAGCACAGCACAGTTCACAGATACACAGTGCTGGCTGGGGGAACAAGCATGAGAGACAGTCAGAAGAGCCACCTGGGTGACCTTGTATAAGCTGCCTGGAAGTTGCTTGATTTCTGGGCAGGAGCTCATACAGTTCATACAGGCGATCAGCATGTTCTGTGTTGCTAGTGTTATTCTGTCACATGAAACCATTCCTCTGAGGACAAGTAATGTTCAAAAGCCTAAGAGGCTGCATATGGGGATTAACTTGAGCTGAAGGGACAGTGTCAGAGGACACTTACATCAGGTGACAGAGGTCAATGACTGTCTTCTTTGTGAGCCACCCCAGTGTCCTTCCTACCACCCTGACTTGTATTACACACCCTTTCTTTATTTTATTAAGAATAAGAAATAAGAATAGGTCATCACAGATACTAACCAAATAAATACTGTTGGCTATGGAAAGCCAGCTCTGCCACAAGGCCACTTTAAAAACGTAGAAGAGAACTTCAGTATTTCTGAATCACAAGCATAGCTTCCTGGAGTCTCAAATGGCACAGAACCGAGGAAGAACAGTTAATACTCCCATCCAATTAGGGGCAGATGGCATAGAAGGCACTCTGAGGCTCAAGGTGCTTCGAGGGCAGATTCACACCCTGCATCTGGCACAGCAGCTCACTCCCACCACCCTGATTTGACTCACAGACCCAACCAATTCACTCTGCTCACTGAGTGCTCCCACCCACACTTTCCTTCCATGTTCTAGAAAAGCACCTTCTGCCTGGAAAGAGTGTAACAGTGAAAAATCTCCAAGAGTAAAATGCAGGAACCAGTCTCCCAGCCAGATGAAATACCAAGCCCACCCCGAACTGGGATGGATGCATCTAGGATTGCATGGTGGGGTCTGGTCCTGTTTTCATTTTTCAAATTTTTCTTAAACATGCATACTCAGGAGAACTAAGTGTAGGGGCTGGGGCTCAGTGGCAGAGGACATCCCTAGGCTGATCCGGCACTGCAGCAGCTGCTTGCTGGTACTGGGTATTAGCTTTGTGTTTCTCAGATTCTGCCTTCCAGAATCTGAAGCAGAGGCCACTCCAACACAAGGCACAGGAAAAGACAGTTTCCCAGTGCTGCAGGGGACAGTGCTCAGCAAGACAGAGCCAGCTTTGCAGTTTGTCTGTTTATTTGTTTTGTTTGCTTTTGTCTGAGATAGGCTCTGGCTAGGTAGCCCAGGTTGGGCTTGAACTTGAAATGCTCCTGCTCCAGCCTCCTGAGTGCTGAGATCATAGACTGGCTGGTTAATATAGGCCAGCGCTAGAGACTGAACACAGGAGCCCTTCTGATATGGCTCGGCATCTGGAAGACTGAAGGCACTGAGAGCCTAGTTCATTAGGAATGCAGAGCAGCGTTCGCTGACAACTGCACCCTGGCTCTCCATCAGAGCAAGGCCTCATCGCTAATTCACAGATTTCACCGCCACAGTCGGCTCTGTCCCCAAATACACGAGCAACCTCCTCGCCTTGCAGCGTAACCAGCACAGAACACTGCTGTGGGTTTTTGATCCACACTGTCTCAACCCGGCCCTACTCTGTACTGAGGACACTGAATTCTAAGTACCCACATGATGAGGAAGAAAGAGGGAACTCCAGAACCAATTCTCCTGACAAGGATACCAGGACAGAGACAAGGAAGGAGGGCATGTGGGGAAGCTGATGCTTCTGAGTGCTAATCTACTACCTGGGCTCTGGGAAGCAGCAAGGCGCAGTGAGCCATACTATCAAGATGGAGGGAGACTCTTAGCTCAGCTGTGCTCCTGAGAACAAGTTTGTATAGCCTGTGCAAACAGTTGCAGGAGCTGACGCAGGACCTCACAGAACTCTGTGGCTTCAAACCACAGTCTTTACAGGTCCCCACGGTCACACAACACTCTGTCAGATCTCTCGTCCTGGGTTTGAACCCCACTTTGCTCCCTTGGCTGGGTCCTCTTCCTGTCTCCCTCCAGGTCCCACTACAGCATCCACGACACTCAGGTGCATGAAGGTGAAGGTGAGGACCACGAGCAGCGCAGCAGTCATCAGCCGGTGAGCGCCGCAGACTATCCCAAGGCCATAGAAGCAAGGCTGAGACCTCTCTAGGGCCAGAGAAAGGTCTTCTGACCAAGCATCTGTAGAACACTTACTAATGACAATGCCCTCTGACCTCAGAGATTCAGAAGAGCAAATTCTACCACACAGTGCATGTGCATCACAGACAAGAGCCGGGAACAAGTCCTCCTTCCCACGTTGCTGGGGCAATGGGACTGACGCACCACAATGTCCACTTCTGGCCTGGCCCGCTCTGAGCCCTGCCTCTGTGGTGACTGCAGCTGGCTGTCCAAGCATTTCTCCTGAAATGCCCTGTCTTCCTCCTCAGTTCCAACTGTCACACATAGTTACAATGAAGACACCACTGCACTGGCTCTCTCTTGTTCAGCCTCACAACAATCATTTCAATCATATGGGATCAGGGCTGCCTGGCCCCATATGGGGCAACTGTTGGCTTGAAATGAGAAAGCCCTGGATGGCCCACACTGTCTCAGCAGTCTGGTGACTCATCAGCATGATAAAAAGTCATCGCTGCAGCACTGAGGAGCAATGAGCGTGGAGCTCATCTCCTTCAGACAGGATCAGTAACAAGGTCATCTGCCAGTGATGGAAATCCTTACCATGAGTCCACCCTGGAGCACCAAAGCATAATTTCCAAAGAATAAAAACAGACTCTCAAACTGGGTGTGCTGGTGCATGCTGTAATCCCAGCATTTGGGAGGCAGAGGCAGGCAGATCTCTGAGTCTGAGGCCAATCTGGTCTACAGACTGAGTTCCAGAATAGCTAGGGCTAAAAGAGAAACCCTGTCTCAAAAAACCAAGAGAGAGAGAGAAAGAGAGAGAGATAAAGAGCAGATTCTCATTGAGGGAACCCATGTCACCATGCTAACAATGTCCTTTAGTAGATCACTGAAGGTGTGGGCAGAGGAACACTGGAGGATCAATCTACAAGACTACTAGGGACAGCGCATGGCTAGAACAAAGCTGTCTCAGTGCTGACCTACCCCATCAGCATCTTACTGACTGGGTAAATGTGGAGTTCACGTAAGTAGCCAGGACTAGTGATTAATGAACAGCAGCCACCCAGACACCCCGAAGTCCTAGTATGAGATGGAAAGGACCCGAGGCCCACAGTGGCTGAGGATGAAAGCAGCCAGAAAGCGGAAGCTGGCCAGGCTGGGAGCATGACCATACCCTGGGCTCAGATGTGATGGGTCATTAAGTCTCCTTGTAAGAATCACTCCTTACTCTTGCCTGAGGGTAAGCACTGGCCCAAATCTATCTATACAGTTGGTTGGGTGAACTGGTACACACCACACCTAGAATCCCAGCATCAAAAAGCAGAGGCAAGAGGATGGCAACTTTGTGAAGACCTTGCCTCAAACAAATCATCCCTCCCTCTGCGATTAAAAAGTGCAAGGGACCGTCAGGAATGTGCCTTGCCTCTGCTCTGTCTACAGGGAACCTCACAGGCCTGAAAGGGCTGCAAAGCCCCTGAGCTGACCTTAGAAGGTATAACTTTCTTCTGTTTCCCCACCACCAACCAGACCCTTGGCTGTGGGGGTCAATGACCCTACTGTCCTCTATCAATAAGGATACAAAGAGTTACTTTGCCTTTCCTAGGGTTCCAGTTTTTTTCTGACTTTTACCCAGACCTCAGCAGTCTGCTCTGCAGTATAAAACCATGGTTTGTTTTTGGTTTCTTGTCATTTAGGAGAAGGATGGGCAGTTTACCAGGTCACCACCCTTTTAATGTCCTCTGGACCTGGGGTCTTGCCTGGGCTCTCTGTCCTTGCTGTGGCCAGTCATAGGGACAACTCCTCAGATGGCACCAGCCAACCCAGGTTCTTTAGCATGGACAGGTTAGTCCTACAATTACTTTCTCAGTACTGCATGTCCCTCTAGGAACAGGGCCTTGCCTGCACTGTGCACTGCTCCCTTCAGTCTAGCGGTGCTGGGTGAAGAGTGTGAGAGTTAGCTCAGAGCCAGCACTGCCAACTGCTAATGCTGAAAGTTCAGCTCTACACTCATACGAGCACCACCTGCCTAGCTGCTTCTCCAGATCCTGGTGAGCCGATAAGGCACCTGCAGAGCCACACTTGGATAAAGTGCCCCTTAATGGAGGGCATCCAGGGAAAAGGGCCTGTGTGCTGGTATCTCATGAGGGGAAACCCAGCGGGGCTTGTGCACCCTGCGGAAGCTGCGACAGACGGCAGTGACAGTTAGAAACTGTGAAGCCTGAAGCCTGAGGCTGGCAGATGGACAGTATTCACAGCAAACAAAAGACACAGCACCTACTTCACCAAAAAAGGCTGGCTACGGGGTGTGTGCCTCCTTCAGCAGGGCCTGCCTTGCCTAGCCAGGACACCATACTAAAAGATATCGAATGCAAATTGCTTGTTTGCACCAGCCAGGCTGTCCCTGTCCCTTCCATTCTGTGGGAACGGGGCCCCCACTGGAGGGCAGAGGTTGCGAGAGGGAAGGAAAACTAAATTACAAGTGATTTCTGGCTTGTACTCAGCTTAGCTATTTTAGTACTACAGGCTTAGAAATATCTTTGAAATAATTATGATACACAGTAGACCAAGTTATTTCAAATTTATTTGTCAAGTAATTCTACTGCTGAATGAACAGATTTAACTTTCCGCATCACTTGCCATGTCTCAATGGAAAAGCAGAGGAAATCTTGATTTGTGACCAAATATCATTGGTTCTAGAAAATGATTACAAGTGAATTAGCTCCCAGGTTCAAATACAAGGCAGGACTGTTTTAGCTCTCTTACGGCTTCTTCACCCTCACAAAATGCTGGACAGCCAAGTCTCCAAGCCCACATTCCAGACTCCTAGAACCTTCTCTCTGATACTTGCTACCCACCAGTACCCAGGACCAGTGTGGGAACCAGGCCATCACTCTTCCCCAGCCTCACTGGGAGTGGCTGGGTCTCAAGGTTCTGCATTCTCAGCTCTTGATTTAGTCTTGGTAAGCTGGAAAATGATGTGGCCCTAAGCATTCAAGGGTGTACAGGGATGAGGGCAACAAGCCCTGCTGGTGAGATAGTAAAGCACATACTGGAGAGACAAGGCAGGAATTGCTGTGATGACTGGGTCCGGTCCACAGCCCGGGACCTGACATGCAGTGGGGACAGCCCTCTGAGTGGATGGCCAGCCTTGTTAAGTAAAACCCACTTGGTTATTTGAAAACACACAAGCAGCTGAGGCCCCTGACATGCTAACTGCAGCTGCCTTGGAGAGGCACATTCTCTGGCCAGCTGGCAACTGGCCCTGGCTAATGGTAAAGTGACCAGATGGCCGTGACATACACCAAAGAGTGGTTGCCCTTTGTAGCTTCCAGGATTCTGGGCCCTGCCAGTCCTGCCACACCCCTCAGCAATTACTGTCGCCAGTGTCCCTCTCTACTTGTTCTCAGTAAATGGGTAACAGGCACCCCATAAATACTAAGCAGTCATCTTCAAGAGCCTGTGTTCTAAGCAAGCAGAAGACACCTGACACCATGGGAATGAGGAACCTCGGGAAGGCACAAAGGCTCAGCTACTGCTGGCAACAGTGACAGAGCACTGCTCAGTCCTCTACCTGTGGATGGCACACTCTGTGCCCAACTATCTGTCCAACACCTCCCACTCTCAATTCCCAATGTCCTCTCTAGAGACACAGAAGTGTGCCAATGGTGTTCTGGAATCACCTGTGCCTGGACTTAGGCCCTGGCCTGTCACCTAGGTACCATCACTTGCAATATAGAGACTGACCAACAGTTCTAGACTCATCCTAGATGCTGTGATGATGACCTGCCTCCCCTTCAAGACCTTCACCAAGAATTTTAGGGCCAACACAGATCTGCTCTGCTCTCCAAGATGTACTGAAGGGGAGAGAAGAGCTCAGAGGAACACAGGCTCATTCTTCAGGCACATTCCTGTTCTCCTAGGCATCTACACAAATCCTTCAGTGGCCAGGAGAGAAAGCACAGGTGCCAACTGCCAATCCAGATTGAGACAAACACAACAGCCTGGGATAAATGGTTTCAACAGAGCAGGTTTTGTTCTGGGAAATACTTAAGATGGGATAGGCCTAAGCCAGGGCCACATAAGTACTAGAACAGCCTTTGGGCCCAATGAACAGGCCTTTTGTTAACCTATTACTCACAAGGAAACCCACTATTTCCCCCTAAAAGTCAGTGAAGAGCCAAAGAAACACCTGCGTAAGTTTCTGAGGGAGGGAAAGGCATCCTGAACCAAAGACACATAGCTGGGGAAGCCCTCCCACTACAGACCTCCCAGCTGCTTACTCCAATTGGATAAGCTGAGGGGCAGGAAAGCAGGCGTAGGCCACCATCTATCTAGTTCCAATCCCTACAATGGCAGCAAAGCCAATCCAACCAGAGTCTGGGGTAGGGGCTGCGGGGGTGAAGGGATGACGGACCACTGGGTGCTATTTCAAGGGGACAGGAAGAGATCCCTGGGGAGCACCCAATGCAAGGCCCATAGACTGTGTGGCTAAGCATCCTCCCTGCTGCTGGATGACCCAGGCAGGGAGCCTCGGTAGGGAACATAGGCAAGTGGAGGCTGGGGCAGAGGGTCTAGTGCTTCCCATACTCTGCACAGAATCCCACAAGACAAGGTACAGAAGAGGAACTGAACTCAGTATCCCAGGAGGACAGGGGTGAGAGTCAACTTTCCCAGGAAGTGGGACATGGCAGACATCACAAGGGACACTGTCTCTTCTGCAGGTATCTAGCAGTTACGCAGGATCCCTTACAACAGGTGACCTGACATCTTTGGAGCTTGTGCTGACAGGATATTGGGACCCACCCAGCAGCCTAGGCCGAGCCCGATAACATGGGTGTCTACCAAATCCCAGGTGACTTGCTTCACACTCGAACATACTCTGAGGGCCCTGCTTCCCTCCTCAGGTTCTCACCTGTTCCTGCCAGTCAGCTCTTTCCCCAGACCTAAAGTCAGTCTCAGGCTCTTCTTGGCAGCCAGCCACTCTTTCAAGGCAACTCCACTTCATTGAGTGTCAACCACAGCATTAACTGTGGGTGTTTATGTGGCACTTTCGGAACGGTCTTCCTTTCAAGTTCCAGGGACATCTTAACCCCTTCTGCTGCTGGTCTGGTTACAGAAGAGCCACTTATAACATCTGGTGTGGCTTATGACATCTACAAGCCCTTTACTAGATTGAAAGTCAGAACCGAAATAAACAAAAGAGCTGCCAACAAGTCTTGCCAGGGTCACCTGCATGTCCACTGACAAGTATCAAGAACAGGAAAGTCCTCTCTACTACTCAGTGGTTTTGGAAAAAAAAAAAGTGAAAAACAAAACCCCAATATAAACTCTGTCTTTTCAGTCACTGGTCTCAGTTTCGGCTAGTGCTTGCCAGGTACTTAAGAAAACTTGAAATGGTTTGGAGGTTAAAAACACATTCTGTTCTTGCAGGGACTGGGAATTGATTCCCAGCACCTACATCTTACAGCTTCGGAGGATCCACACCTCCGGCTTCCATGAAAAACTGCACACATCTACACCCACATAATTCAAAACAAAATAAATTTTAGGAAGAAAGAAAAAGAAAACCTTCAGACCCAAGAAAACAATTCCATTAGATTCTACATAAAATAAAAGCCTAGCATTCAAGAAGCAGGAAGTCAGTAGATTCTAGGCCAGCCTAGGTTACACTATGAAACTCTTAAAAAAATAAATAAAGTGCCCCAACAGGGAGGAAAGATAAGGCAAACATCTTAAAACAGTCATTTGCAATTGTGTACTTGGGAAAGGCTCTTTGCAGATCTGTTGAAGAAAAACACAGTAGTGTTCAACAGCAGACCTAAAGGCAAAGGTGCAGGAAGAAGAACAACAATTTGTTGTCTTGCCCTGCGAGATCTGTAATTAGAGGTTAGTTCAACAGTAGTAAGCGGCTGGAGCCAAACCTCAGCCAGTGCTCGGAAAGCTACTGCACAGTCACTTAAATCCCACTTTCGGGAGCTGCTGGAAGAGGTCTGAGGTCTGCAAACGTAACTCAGCACTAAGAATGGCAGGATTTCTCAAAAGCTATGGTTAGTGAACGAGAAGCCCAGCAAGAAGATGCTTTGCAAACTTTCTGCTTCTGCAGAGCAGTCCCCAGAGTGTCTGGGTTTCTAAGTTTCTCGGCCCGAAGCCCACCATATGGCCGGTTACCTAGCAAACCAGGTTGGGGTTTGACAGGAACGGGGACCCTTCCAGAGTAGAGAAGGCAGGCTCTGAAATGCAATTGCTGGGGACGGGGAAGGTCAAGGCTGGCCAGGGAGGGGCCAGCATAAGAGGCTGGGGACAGGATGAAGTCGGCGTTCTGAGAGCTGGCGACCTCAGCAAAGCCATCGGCCCCCGCGGAGGCAGCGACCCGCACAGCCGTTGCGCGGGACCCTCACCTCGCACGTCCGCCGCCAGCGCCCGCCAGGTGGGCGCGTAGCCGATGCAGTGGCCGCACCACGACGAATGGAACTGCACGAGCCACGCGGCCGAGCTGTTGCCTGTGGCAGAGCGCACGCTGCCGCTGTCCAGCAACCACACGGCGTCCACGCCCACGCGGTACAGCCGCGCCGCGCCGCCCTCCCGGGGCCCCACCGCCGCCACCGCCGCCAGCAGGAGGAGCAGCCGCGCGGCCCGGAGAGAGGGCGGCCGCCGCGCTTCAGCTTCGGGACCGCGCGCCACAGCCCCGGCCGCCGCCATGTTGGGAGTGCCGCCGGCGCGCCGACCTTTCACCCTGGCAACCGCCATCACGTGCTTGCGCGCGCCGGTCCCGCCCCGGGCATTGGCCCCGCCCCCAATCAGCTAGTCCTCTCAAGGACCACCCCTCGTCCTTTTCGCCCCGCCCTCGTGATCTGGCCCCACCCCGAGCCCTGATCAGTCCAGGTCCGGCTTCGCTCTCTTTTTGCCCCGCCCCCGTCCGATGGCCCCGCCCCAGAACGCAGGCCCCGCCTCGCTCCCTAGGCCTGCTCCGCCCCCGCATTTCTGGCCCCGCCCCTGCCTTGGGTCACTGTTGGTCCTGCCCGGTTCTTAGTTCGCTCCCAACCACAGGTACCTCTCACCCATAGGGACCGTGAGGCCTAGGGAGCCAGATTTAGCAGGGGGACGTAGCCCATGCCAAGATGAATATGAAGTTGTGTAAACACCACGCCAGAAGTTTCAGCCTGAAATGCATTTTTAATTGGGCATAAATAAGACTCGGAAACTAATCTCTATGTAACTGAAATTCATGCGTAACATGAATCCTGGATTTTATAAGCCAACTGTGATTTTATCTGTCAATTTCAAACGTCCACGATGATCACCTTGACCCCTTTATAACCCAGAGGATATGGTAGAGTCACAGGGCAAAATCTTTTTTTTTTTTTTTAGACAGGGTTCTATGGCTAGCATGGAACTCTATATATAGCTTGTCCTCCTGCCTCCCTAGCCCTGGCCTTACGGATGTGTACCACCATGCCTGGCTTCCACAGCTACTTGGTCTATTTCCCTGTGCTAATGTTCTGCTCTGTGCCAAACACTGGAGAGAACATATAATCCAAGCCAAGCCCCAGTGCCCAGGGTCGTATAGATCAAGAGAGCAAGTGGGGGCTGTTGTGTATATGTGAGCATGCAGGCATCTCTTTGTACAAAGTTCCTGAGGTGGAGGCTGCTGAGCCCTTGGGAAGCAGAGGGAGTGAGGGTGGGGGCAATTGGGGGTGGGGTGGGGAGAATTGCTTGAGGCAAAGGGAGAGAGACATTTGCTGGGAGACAAACACAGAGAAGCTGTTTGGTGTTTAATGGCCCCCAGAGGGTGAGTAAGCAGTCCGTTGTGGAAACTGCCTCGGGGAAGCAGGCTTGAGAGGACTGGCTGCTTAAGCCTGAGTTTATGGGAATGATCTGGACAAGGCCTGTCTGAGGCGGAAGAGCGTCAGGTAGAGCTTCCAACTCAGAAGGCACCAAAGTCTTAAGGCAGGACACGAGAGGGAGACGCATCCCGGATATGAGGAAGTGACTCTGGCTGAAGTCTGATAAGAATTCCAATATGCAATTAACTTTCTTGTTGACACACAGACAACATTTTCAAAGAAGGATGTTAAAGTAGCAACAAGCCACGTTTGGACTTCTCAGTCTAAACCTGCCGGTTTCTAGGCCTCTCACTAGGAACCCCATTTACAAGAAAAGCTGTGTCTCAAACCCCTTGAGGCCCAAGGTTTTGTTTTTAACAGATTGTAATCCCATCCAATGCGCCCTCAGAACCACCCTATAATCTCACTTGTTGAAAAGGGGAAAAGAGAGAAGGGAAAAATTCCTTAGGAACCTGCTGAGCAAGAAGTTCTGGCAGCTTCCGAAATCCTATATATGGCTATTGCTAAACCACTTGCTATGACTGTCTTTGAGAAGCCAACACCCCGGCTGAGGTGTGCCCTGCTCTTTCTCTGAGCATCTCTCTATTAACCGCTTCGGCAAAATTTTGTTGCTTTCTTCCGACTCCACTACCATCTGGCTAATCCTGAAATTCTTACCTATGGCAAAGTCAAGTATCTGGAGTTATCTAGATGGAAATCCTGGAAGGATAAGGAGAGTCCTCAGCTTGTAGGGACCACAGAGCTGTGTGTCTACTGATGACCAGCCCACTCTTTTCCCAGTCCACAGACGCTAGACACTTGGGGCAGGGTTCACACAAGAGGCACAGTTAGAACACTCTGCCATCCAGGGAGTACACGGCTCTCATTCTCTTGTAAAAGCCTGGTGGCCTTTGGGTGTGTTTTATGAGAGTAACTGTCGTGGGGGAGCAGGGCGATGGAACCCTGGGGGTTTGGGGAAGTCCCATGACTAAGTCACGTGACGGTTTCGGTGTGGAAAGCTGAAAGCGCAGTCTAAGGGAACTTCTTAGCAGGTCCCTGACAGAGACGGACGACAGGAAAATCAAAAGTACGGGGTTAACTGAGAAATAACCATTTTCTATGAAAAATAATGACTTCTCCTGGGGCTCATGTCAAGATTTATTGACCCAAGTGGTTACAAAGGATCAGAACCAGGGCGGGTACAGCCTGAGACCTTGGAGGGAGGGACCTTGGGCTGAAGCTCACCGGGGTCAATACACATGAATGCCAAAGCACTCACGTGCACGTTAGCCAGATAAAATGTGTCTAGCACTTTCTGTGGATATACTTTCTCTCCGCCCACAAGAGTAATTTTACAGCTTGGCTCCTGCATCTACAGCAGTCTTCGGAATGCCTGGCCTGATTCTCATTAGTTTTCTGTCACCAGCTTCCCTTCAAGGACACCGTGCCAAGGCTATAGCCTGCTGCACCTGCTCCGTACCCAGGGAGGGTGGCTCTGGGGCGGTCCTGGCTGTATGGTGTGTGTAGTCCTAATGGGCCTAGGTTTCCCCATCAACCCCCATGAAACTAGACTGGGCAGGGGCATGGGGGGTGTTATGAAATTTGAGGCAAATTTGCAAGGTTTTAATGGGGGAGATTTATTGCCATACCAAATGTGTGTGTAAAATACATAATTTCTCTCACTCAGCCTCATAAATCCAAAGGGGTTAGTGATAATTAGGGGAAAAAAACAAGTAAAATCGAGGCCAGCCTGGTCTACAAGAGCTAGTTCCAGGACAGGCTCCAAAACCACAGAGAAACCCTGTCTCGAAAAACCAAAGGAAAAAAAAAAACCAAGTAAAAAAAATTACAGACCAATTCATTCCAAAAACCAGAGGCAGTCAATAGGAAAGCTGAAGGTCAGAAACGTGTCTTAAAATTATGTACACAGGCTGGGCGGTGGTGGCGCACGACTTTAATCCCAGCACCTAGGAGGCAGAGGCAGGTGGATCTCTGTGAGTTCAAGGCCAGCCTGGTCTACTCTGGTCTAAGAGCTAGTTCCGGGACAGGCTCGAAAGCTACAGAGAAACCCTGTCTCATAAAACCAAAACCAAACAAACAAAATTATGTACACAGAAGAGTACATATTCCATGACTGGGCCAAACCTCTTTTGTGCTCTGGTACCAGCTGGGAAGCCTGGTGCAGGATCTTAGCTGGCAGATCCCTGGAGCTGTAAATCTACTGGATGTACTAGACAAGTTAACTTACTGAGCAGCTCATTGGAGTTAAGGGGCTGGGATGCCCCTGAGGCCAGGTTAAAAGTGAGTTTGCTAGGGACTTCACAGCAGGGGCCCAAAGGAATTTAAGTGGTCTAAAAACCAGCACCTAAGTGTGCAGCAGAGGCAGGACGAGTCTGATGGCTTGGCACCAAGGGGCTTGTCCGTTCCACCTGTTTGTTAAATTTGGGGTCCCCAGAGGCCGTAAGCTAGTCAGAGAAGATCATGCCTTACAGCTGGAAGTCTGAGCATGGGTGGGAGAGGCCAAGCCCTGGATGGATCTGCACTGGACTCACGTCCCTAATGTTGTGCTTTCCTGTCGCTTTAAGGGACAAGCCACACCCACTCCCATTACCTCTGACCTGCCCACCGCCATCTTGGGCCCTTCCTTTTCTGCTTCCTTGACGTGCATGCTTTTTATTATAAGGAAGACCTGGGAATGTTATGGTTTTGGTCCCTTTAAGAGACAAGCCACACCCATTGCCCTCCCCATCCGCTGAGGCAGGCTGATCTTCACCTTCTGGCCTGAGCTCGCTCTCTTTTCCATCTTCCTCTCGGAGAGGCAGCTTCGCTTCTGCCTCTCTGCCTACTTCTCTGCTTTCCCCATTCTCTGTCTCTTCTCTCTCTCTCTCTCTCTCTCTCTCTCTCTCTCTCTTTCTCTCTCTCTCCCCCCCCTTCACCCTTCCTCCTCCATAACCCCCTGAATAAACATTCAACCTCACCTTGCATGTCGTGTCTATCCATGTTTCTGTCTTCTGCCTGCCCTCCCGCCATGTGTCTCCCTGCCTGGGACCAGCCATTGCTCAGGGACCAGCAGCCGTCTTTGCCTGGGGCCCACTGCCTGCTGCCACTTGGCCCGCCACCACTGCTCTGGGACCAGCAGCCGTCTCTGCCTGGGACTGGCTGCTCCCAGGGCCTGCTGTCTGCCACCACTTGGGCCCGGCAGCCATTTCTGCCTGGGACTGGCTGCTCCCAGAGCCCGCTGCCTGCCACCACATGGCCCGCTCCCACCATTTGGGACCTACAGCATTTCTGCTGCCTACTGCCGCGGGGATCTTGCAGCATTTTTTAAAAAAAGAACACCACCTAAGGCTAGCAGGATGCTCACCTGTCGGAAATCCACACCCACAAAGGGGCCTTCTTCTCACCCAAGAAATCAGCTGCACAACTCTGTGACAATACTAATAGTCACTAATATGTACATTTTTAAAAGAAAACTATGGTATGTGAATTATAATCCATAAAATTAGATTAGCAGCCCAGTGGTTGTGGTGCACGCGTGCCTTTAACCCCAGCACTTCAAAGGCTTGATAGAAAGTGTGGAAATACAGACAGTGCCAGCCTGTAATGGGCATGAGAGAATCTTACCCATGACTGCCAAATACAGGTGATCATTGGGCATTTACAGGCTGAGACAAAGGCAGACCTCTGTGAGTTCGAGGCCAGCCTTATCTACAGAGTGAGTCCTAGGAGAGTCAGGGCTATTACACTGAGAAACCCTGTCTCCAAAAAACCAAAAAGGCAAAAAATGAAAACCACTTGGTTAGAAGAGCCCAGAGAGATGGCTCAGCAGCTAAGAGTACTTGGCGCTCTGGCAGAGGACCAGAATTTGATTCCCAAGCACCCATGTTGGTGGCTCACATGTTTGTGACTCTAGTTCCAGGGACTCAAACCCTCGCACCAAAGTACACGCATGGTGCACATATATCCATACAGACAAAACAGATGCACACTAAAATCTTTTTGTAAAAAGTTTTTAAAAGAGAGTAGAAGGGCAGGGGTGGTGGTGGGTGGGGGATGAGACTCACAGTGGAACACTTCACTAGCTCTACACTGGGCCTTATATTCCAACCCCAGCACTGGAAATCAGTGGTAAAAATGTAAGCTGACCACCGCAGGCCTGTGCTACTCAGGAGGCTGAGAAAGGGGGATCGGAGGTCGAGGGAGTTCAAGGCCAGCCTGGGCGTTTCCTAAGAACCTGTCCCTCCAGGTCTTTCTTTCTCCAGGTGCTGACAAAAAGTAAAAGGGACTTGCTGAGATGGCTCAGTGGGTAAAGGTGTTTGCTGCCAAGTCTGATGACCTGAATTGGATCCACAAAATCCACGTGGCAGGAGGAGAGAACTGACTCCCAGTTGTTCCGTGACCGCACAGACACTGAGGCACCGATACACATACAAGTAAATGAATGCTAAGTAAGTGAAGAGGGGCTGGGAATGTATTTCAGTCTTAGCACATTTTCCTAGCTTGTGCTAAAGCCTTGGGCCAATCCTCAGTACTGGGTGGCAGGGGCTATCTTGGCATATACAGAAGTATAAAGATGAGAAAAGATTTTCTGAAGACAATTTCTTCATATTTTAGACTATTTACCCAAGTAGTTCCTTTATTTTTAAAAATTATATATAAAACAAGAATATAATATTACCTGGCTACTGTGTTAAGTGTTCTACTGCTTTCATGTGTGGAATTTCTCATGATCAGAGAACTAAATTTCCCATGGTCATGAACTGAGCGCCAGCTCAGCGACCCAGCCTTTTCATGGAGCACAAGCCAATGTCATCAGCCCAGATTACGCCTAAGCATTGTTGAGGATTAAAGTAAGACGTGAGTGAGGCTGAGGGACAGAAGGGGAGTGGGGGAGGGAGATCAGGGCAAAGGATGAATGTAGTCGAAGTACATGATGCACTTGGGAAACAACGCCTTTATGAAATCCAGAAAACATCAATAAACAGGGAATTAAGACAAAGCAAATGGTGCGTGACAGATGAATAGATATGCACGCCCATGTATATACAAACACGCACACGCTGTACAGGTACGTACGCACGCATGCACACCCATGTATGCACGCCCATGTATATACAAACACGCACACGCTGTACAGGTACGTACGCACGCACACCCATGTATGCACGCCCATGTATATACAAACATGCACACGCCGTACACATACGTGCGCACGCACGTGCTGATTTAAGACACGGGAAAGTAACCTCTAGGAGTTCCGACCATGTATGTGAGCCCCATCCCATGAAATCCTTCTCAACCCTGATGCAGAAAACAGAGTCAAAAGCGGCTTCTTCTAAAAGACTTCTGGGTCTGTGTAAAAGCCTTTAGGGTGTGTGGCAACTCATGCCCATAATCCTAGCACTTGGGAGGCTGAGGCAGAGAGATTTACTGAATTTGAAGCTAACCTGGGTTATAGAGCAAAACCCAGTCATATAGAAACACATACATACAGTGCCACTTCCCCAGGGTACTGAAGACAAGAAGACAAAGCTGCACAAATAAGATGTACCAGGACAATCCCACCTGCATGGGGCATCCAGGCAGAGGAGTCTACAGGGGTTTCTAATATCCCTAGAATCCCTAAAGATAGCCTATGCCTCTAATCACTCTGGGTCCCAGAAAAGCCTCCGAGGAACTAAAAAAGCAGAGAGGTTTCCACTGTTGTCTGAGGCTGTGGGCCAGCACCCAGCAACTACAGTTGGTTGGGACAGCTCTCGGAGACGGGGCTGCTAGGAGGAGTAAGTGACAGGCAGGCTGTTCTCCCTCAGGAACACAGCAGAAACCACTAAGGGAGGAGAAGGTTTTTCCTGACATGTCACTGCTTTAGTGGCCTGTCTTCACCCTATATACGTGCTCCCAAATTGTTCTGTTCTAGGGGACTGACTAAAGGAGCCCATCCCTGGGCCACTCCACTTCCTTTAGAGATCCTGTACCCTAGACTCCTGGTAAGTCTAGGGTACAGGATCTCTTCAACCCCCAGCTGGATGAAGCCCTGGGCACTGCAAACATTTCCTCCTCTTGATTTTTTTCCACACAGCAAATCCTTCGGGGTTGGATCAACAAGTCCTTGGATGAGTGTCCTGAGGAAAAACGGCATTCTTGTGAAGAAAGGCCACTGCTCCCTTCTACAAGAGCCACCGGTGTCACTTGCCCACACTCTCAATCACCACTCTGGTCATTCTGTCCTGGAAGGGCCCTAGGGAAGAAAGCAGGCAGTCTAGGCCTTTGTCTAGTCAGCCAGGCCTATAAGGGACAACATGTCTTTTCGGGGCCCAGTCACTGTGTTCCTGAGAAAATTATTGTCTCAGAAAGTCCCATGAGAGCAAAAAAATCAAGAGCAGGAGAGACCCTCAGCCCCTGGGGACAAGCTCTAGGCCTTGTTTGTCAAGGGTGACCAGGTATCCGCTCTCCATCTCCATGGGATGAACAAATGCCCCCCAGTCAGAAGCACTCTGTTGGAAACAGGAGACGTAGCAAGCTTGAGATGGGACCGAAGAGATGGTTCAGTTGATAGAGCACTTGCCCTGCAAGTATGAGGCCCTACATTCAGTTCCCAGAACCAGTGTTTATAAAACAAACAAACTGGACATAGACAGCTCAGCCTGTAAAGCCCTTGCCATGCAAGCCTTGTGAGCTGAGTTTGATCCCTAGAACCCACTGCAGAAGGAACCAATTCCCAAAAGTTGTCCTCTAACCTCCACACAAGGACCATGGCATGTGCTTACACACATGCATGCACACACACCCTGCTCTTCCAGAGTACCCATATCAGGTGGCTCACAACCACCTGTAACTCCAGTTCTGGGCTTCTGACTCCCTCTTCTGGGAATCCAAGTACACCTGCACACATGTAGCAGATACATACCACACACACACACACACACACACACACACACACACACACACACGTCAAAGGTGAACATTGAGCATTCACAGGCTGAGACAAAGCTCCGGACAGTTTCTCCATGCACTCTAGTCACTCCCCCGTCCCCATGGTCTCCAACACTAATTTTCCCCCCTTGGCCTCACTGACTCCCACACTGCCTAATTCTAGCTGGAGCCTCTGACCTGGGCTTTCCTTGGCCAGCCATTAGACACCATCCCACGTAGCCTTTGATGTACATGCCTCAATCTCTGAGGTTAGGACCCCTCAAGAGCCTGATAGAAAGTGTGGATACTCTGCCCAGGGAAATACAGAGCCAGCCTGTAATGGGCATGATAGATTCTCACCCATGAGATCAACAGACTGCTTCAGATAACCATCCTGCCAGCCAGAGGCAGCGTGAACATTCTGTATGACAGTCCACAATGGGGAGACCTGGTCCCTCAAGTCAGGTTCTTGTATAGAAAGGACAGACAGACAGACAGACAGACACACACACACACATACACACACACACACACACACACACACACACCAGTCACATGTCAGATGGCTATGAGTTCCTATCGCCTAGGGACTGTCTCCAGGGGCCAGCCCTGACACTGCAGCCAGAGAATCACATAAGATCCTCCTGCTGAGCTGGGTGGACACCACATCCAGTGGCCCAGCATCTCCTGTCCCTGGAAAATCAACACAGGCACCAGAGGCAGGGCCAAAAGCCCAGTCTCTCCTACAGAGCTGCTGTCTGTCCAACAAATCCTGGAGCGTGGGCTGGTTCTCTATCCAGCAGCTCTGGCCTTCTGTCTTCGCACTAATGTGTTTAAGGGATTCAGCCTGGCCACCAACCACCGAGGGCACTGGGCCTGCGGGCGGGCTTTCAGAGGGTCCAAACCAGGAGGGTGAAGATGTGGCTGCCCTTCTGTCTAAGAGGTGTTCTATTCCTTGCTGGTGCTCTGCACCCTCAGAACACTGCACTGCTTCCCAGGGTCTACCCTGACTGCTTGAGGCCTCTGCAAGATTCTCTCTGGCCGCACAAGCCATTGGGGATGGACTCGGGGGCTGAGCTGACGGTCTTGGGGACATCTCAGGGGCACCGACCACGCAATTACTCAAGGGAGGTATTGAACTTGAGTCATCCAGGCTACCACCGTGCCCAGATGCTCCCAGGCAGTGCCCTGACTTCTGGGGACCCTGAAAAAGGGCTTCCTCCAAAGCCCCCTCAGATAAAGAGGACATATCCTCAGCAGTAATGGACATATCCTCTCCTAGGGTGTCCAGTGAGTCACCTGGAAACATGGCCTCCTCAGGCGGAGAAGGGAAGTCTTCTGAGCTGGGGTTGGGCTCATTTATGTCACTCTTTGCTTGGGGAGTTGGAGGAGGCAGAGGGAGATGAGCGTCCCTGTGGATGGAGGATGGAAGGTCCCCACTGCCATAAGACAGCTCCTCATCCACAGGAGACAATATTTCAGTCAGGAAGCCTTCTATATATGAGGGACTGGCTACCTCTGTGACAAGGGGAGCTTTGTCCTCAGAAGGAGCCTTCGGGGTCATGGTGGCCTTAGGATCAGGCAAGGCCTGTAGGGGCTTCTTTTGTATGAATGGACCAGTGTCAGCATCCTGTGGTTCCTCGGGAGGCATATTTTCTTTACTGGGATCTGTTTTCTCCGAGGTGGACGTGTCCAGACAGAAGGACAGTGGCAGAGTTGAGTCATTAGTAAAAGGGGTCTGATGTGGGAACACTGTGAAGGTGGCCACAGGAGATATCTGCATGGTTTTCCCTGTATTCGATGTCCCAGTCGGGCTTCTACAGGTTCTGGAAGCTTCTTGTTCCTCCCCAGATCCCGGGGAGGTATGAGTGGCATAGGATGCTCCATTGTCTTCCATGCCCAGGGAACCACGTGCAGGCAAGGAGCTCCCTGAAGGTGGCTCAACACCAGGGCTAGGTTCTTCAAAGTTCTCCTCATTGTTCTCATCCCAGATTTGGCTGGAGGACTCTGACAACTCGGACCCCAGTCTTGGAGAAGGGGCACGTGGGAATGACAATGGCCAGCCTGCCTGAAGTAAGTTGTACCCTGGCTCTAAGTCTCCTGCCACAGCTGCCTCCTCAGAGAAGCCACTCAGGAGTCTGGTCCTCCTGCCTTCCAGTTTCTGTAGGGTCACTGGACCTACATCCCCAGGAGCCCCCTCCAGCTGAGGAAGTCCCTGGGGGCCCCAGAAGGCAGGCAGGCCAGGTTCCTCCCAGGAATCATGAGCAGAAAGCTCCCTAGACCAGCTGGGGTCTGCATGCAGGGTATCTTCAGCTTCCAAGCTAGACAGGGATGTGGAGCTGTTAGAAAGATGGACGAGGGTGGCTGTGGCTTTCTGGAACTCCTGGAGAGATGAACAGGAAAGACTACTTGCTGAGCCCGCTGAGGGGGTGAGGGATAAGGCAGGGGCTTCCGAAGACCCTGAGCAGCTTCTAGAAGCAGACTTAGAACGTGTGTCCAAGATGGCAGCAGGCTGGGACGGAGGGCTGTCTAGGTGCCAGGCAGGCTGTGCCTCCTCCTCGCTGGCCACAGGAGCTGCTGAGATGAACTGAATTAGGGAGTGGCTCACAGTTCCCACACCCCTCATAGTAGACTATCCCGGAAGCAGTCCCAAACAGAAAAGATGGTCCAACAGAAGACACTAACAAGGGCTCTGGTACAAGCTACAGTCGGTACTAATGTGCTCAGTCCTTTGATAACCCCTAATAATTGTCCCAGCCCCTTCCCTACTGGTAGGTCATCATGTACCGATCCCTGAGTGTCTAGATTCAGTCTATACCACCTCAGTTATTGCTAGATCTGGTGGGTAGCTCTGTTTGGCTTGTTTTGAAGTTTTAGACTCAGAATGTAGCCCCTGGGGCAGGGGAGGGGAGTCAGCAGGGTACCCCATCCCACCCCAGCAGTATGGAAAAGCCTCACTTTGATTTGAATAGCCTCTAAGTGAAGACTTAAGGGTCTCTGAATAGCCCAGGGGTGGAGGTGAGAGTCCTAAAGGGGTGGGAGTCTCACCTGGGGAAGCAGCCTCCTGGTCAGCTTCCAGATGGGTGGAGGGGATGTCTGGGTTCTCCTGCTGAGAGGTTCCTCTCCTGCAAGCACAGGGTGAAGTCCTGGCTGCTAGGGAAGGAGTCTTGCCTTCCCGTTGCCTTTACCCCAGGGCTCACAGTCAGCGACCCCTATGACACTCTTCTGAACAGCCCTGGCCGATCACCCACCATTGGAAGCAACCATTGCCACACAGGGGGTACCCGGGAGGGGGTGGAGGGTGAGGGCAGTGGGAGTGTGTGTGAGGGGGTGGGGGACATCTGACTACCTTGATCAGGTGACAGATGGAAACACTTTCAGACACCTGCGTCCCCCAGCTGTGTCTTGGGCCTTCACTGTCCAACAACTTTGATACCAAGAGGGAGTCAGAGCCAGTGGTGTACAGCTGGGCCCAGTTCAGGTGGGATGGGGGTGGGGTCTGGGCACTGAGAGGTCCCAAAAGCTGACCAAGACTGTCTCTCTCCACGCTTCGGTGCCTTACCCTACCCACGTTCCACACCTTTGCTGCTCTAACTTCCAGTGTGCCTCTTCCTGGGGTTCCCCCTTTGGGCTTCTAGAAACATCCAGGCCTTGACTTGTTCTTTTTTCAGCCACCTGCAAGAAACACATTGGAAAAGTATGATACCCATTAGGGCCTCCCCCACCTCCTCTGTTGGGGATCAAAGGCTGTGCTTCCAGAGACAAAAGGAGTCCTTGAAGAGGGCCCCAAAGATCCCAACCATTAAACACCTCCGTCCAACCTGGGAAGACTTTCTGCTCACTCATTGAGTGCGAGGTGAAACCCATGGAAGCTGCAATTTGCAGAACCGCATGTAGCACCTGGAATGTCCTCTGAGCCCTCATCCCATGACAGCATCATGTGGTGTATAAGGCAGCCTCCAGAGGCCACACAGCAGGCCAACGCCCCCAGAGTCTGCAGACAGCACATGGCCACACCCTGACTCACTCTGGCTTCTTCACTTAGGGACTCTCCACATGGTCCATGCAAGCTCCAAGCATGGCTGTCCGTAGGCTGTCTCTCCACTACCCAGGCTGCACTGGGCTTGGTCTGTAGGTGGCCTATGGGACAAATAGACCGTGAATACTGACATGTATAGATCTTGGTGTGGGGGTGACTCCCAGGAAAATTATCTGAAAATTCAAAATGGATGCAAGACTGGACTGTGGCATTTGATTAGTGTGAGTACCTAAAAGATGTGATCATGTGTTTCCCAAATTATCCTGTTAGATAGTTAGTGATATGAAGTCCTAGGGGGAGGTGAAGAAATAATAATAGAATAATAGAAAGAATAATAGAAAAATTATTTTAAATTTAAATCCGGTTGGTGGCACCCACCTTAAAACAAGAACGTGGGAGGCAGAGGGAGGCTGATCTCTATGAGTTCCAGGCCAACCTGGTTTATATAGTGAGACCCTTGTCTCAGAAAACAAACAAGAACTGTGTATTTCTCTTTCCCGCTTTTGGGGACCTCCCCCGGGAGCCGGGAACCCTTGCCAGGGCTGTTCCTTTCCTTGTCTTAGCACTGTGCTGAGGCCCTTTAGCGCTGTGAGGGGATAGGCACTCAGGCAAGGGTAGGCCTTGGCCACGGCATGGTCTTCCATAGCAATCTAAAAGACCAGTCAAGTGGGCACAAAGCAGGCCACACAGAGTCAGGCTAGACCTCCGTATTCCTAGATCTGAGTCCTGCCTAGACCATGGTAGACTTTTGGGATCCTGAAGGCCCAAGGCTACTGGCCTATGGGACCAGAACTATGTTGCCTTAAACTCTCATCCAGAGCCTGGGATGGAGGCTAAGGTGGCAGGGTCATTGCAGGAAGGACCTTGGACTCTCGAATGGCCATACTGGGGTGCTCCCAAGAACCTTGCAGGAGCCATCTTCTGACAAGACAGCAGCTAGCACCAGTCAGACAGCTGAATCCTGGACCATTCCTAACAAGCTCACCATCGAGGTACTTCCGTCCTCAGTCTCCTCTCCTGCAGGGTCGGTAATGAGTATGCTCAGCTCAAGAGACAACTGGCTCCCTGGTATGGTGTAAGTACTGGTTGGCTTCAGTACGCGACAGCTAGCCTACACATGGCCACAGGGCAGAAGCCAGTGACATGAACGGCGAGGGGCACCCGGCCTAACAAATGTCCGCAGAACCTTGAACAACAGCCAACAGAGGTGTGGCTTCAGCAGACAGGAAGGCCATGGAAATGTCCTCTGTATGTCCCCTGCTCACCCTGGTCACCTGTGGACTCCTGGGAAACCCCATCTGTCCCAACCCTCCTGGATAATCCTATCGCACTGGGAAGGGCTTGCTTCTTTCAATCCTAACCGACTTGGAATTCACTCTTTCCAGCCCCAGATACAAAGAGTGCCCTGGTGCCGCAGAGTCTGACAAGATTTGGCTTCTGAGGGTCGATGCTGAGTAGTGGGTGGAGGGGTGGAGCTTATGAACCTAGGGCTGCAATCCGGGGGTGGGGAACTCAGAGGTGGAACCAACTCACAGAGAGCCAGCCAAGCCATGCCAGTCTCTCAATGTCAGTCCCAGGGCAAACCCCCAGAGTGAGAAGTCGACTCTCCCACTCCCTGAAGATCAGGAGTTCTGCCCTCAGGGCCAAGTGCATGGTTCAGAGAGTAAAGAATTTGATATGGATACAACTGGCGTCCGCTAATGAAGATGCTTCTGGCAGTGCTGCTTTCTAAGCTCTTGGAAACATCTAGATAAACCAAGCTACAGCTGAAATAGCCAGATAAGTATTGTCTTTAATGTCCCCAGAGGAGTAGCCAAGTCACCTCCCACAGGCAATGGAGTTGGCCAGTCTTCTAGCCAGGAAAGGGTCTGTGGTCTCGGGAAGGGGCCATGAGCATCCGTCCTCTTCAGCTTTCCCTGGGGACCTCCCTGTTCCTGCTTGACCGCTGGACACCAGACTTGGACAGGGTCCACTGGATGTGGGGGAAGCTCCTGGAAAGGTCCACACAGGGATGGCCCACAGACAGTTTCCAGGGGCATTACCTGGAAGAAGCAGTTCCTTGGCCTCCTGTGGCTTCAGCTGAGAGACCGGGTTATCATCTTTCTCGACCTGTGTCAACAAGATAGAAGGAGAATCATGACGAGAGTCCAGGAGCCACCTGGGGACAGAACTCCAGGGACTAGGATGAGCAGGGCCACCAGCACCACGGGCGCTAGCTCATGGGCACCCAGGAGTCCCAACCAAGATCAAACTATAGACTGGGAGAATGGTATGGGAGGTGCCCCAAACCAGCAGGGCTGGGGAGAGGGACTTCCTGGGGGTTGCATACAGGAAAGGCTGAGAGTTTATGATGTTCAGAGTCCAGGGAGCTCGAGTGCAGCAGACCAGGGGGAGAGACACAAGGCTGTTTTCCAGGTCCTGAAAAACACAATTCCTGGGGTCACTCACGCTGATTAGCCTGTGTAGAACCCCGGACTTAAGATACGCCACATGGCTTGCTGCTTTGGAAGCTAGATGAGGCTCTCTACTGCTTTCCGCTGCTGCTCCCAACACCCTCCCCTCCACACCTGCCTCATATTCCGGTCATAATGTTGTCTAGTTTTCTGCCCCCATGCCCAAACCTCTTCAGCATCACCAGACATAGATGCTAGTGTCTGGGGGGTGGGTAGCTCCACCATGTGTCCCCCCAGACTGTGTGCTCAAGTATTCTGGGGTGCTCAACTCATAAGCTGAAAACCTGGGAACGAGAGCTTATTTGTAAGAGGGCCTTTGCAGATATAATAAGAATCTCTAGACAAGCCCATCTTAGAGTTGGGCAGATCGTAACTCTAAAAGAAATGGGAGAGGGCTGGAGAGATGGCTCAGAGATTAAGAGCATTGCCTGCTCTTCCAAAGGTCCTGAGTTCAATTCCCAGCAACCGCATGGTGGCTCACAAACATCTGTAATGGGGTCTGGTGCCCTCTTCTGGCCTGCAGGCATACACACATACAGAATATTGTATACATAATAAAAAAAAAAGAAACAGGAGAGGAAATGGACACAGGAGAAAAGAGACAGGCACAAGGAGACAGAGTCTGGAGACAACCTTAGATCTGGGGAACATCTGGAGCCAAAAGGAGCTAGAAGGACCTTGTCCTGGAGCCTTTGGAGGGAACATAGATTTTCCCCTTCTGGTCTCCAGAATGTGAGAACACACATTTGCTTGAGTCATTCAGCTTGCAGAACTCTGAGTGGCAGCCTCCAAAAATGAATATGACATTTATCTCATAAGGAAGAGACTGAACATAGGAGGGGAAGAACATGGTGGAGGCAGAATGGAGCACAGGCCAAGTGGTCACACCAGCAGACCGTGGATTGATGGAGGCAGAGAGTGCACCCTTATTTTCCTGGATTCTTCCTTGGGGGACAGAGAGCAAATCTACCAGGCCATGGCAAGATGGGGAGGGACAGCCAGGAATTATGTTAGACTGTGTCCTACTATGTTTCTGCCCTGAACCAGGAAAACACTCCTTTTATGCCAGGGAAGGGCATGCTCAGCCTCAGTCTTTGCCTGGCAGCAGTGGGATATGACCAGGCCTTGCTGCTGACAGGTTTGTGTTCTGACAGCCCCAGGCCTGCAGTGATGGCCAGTCACATTAGCTCTGAGCAGCTGCTCCTGCCAGGAACCCTCTGCAGCGGGAGAGCCTGTCTGTGCAGTTTCCCATGACATCCCATGTTCTGTGTCTCCGAGCATGGTGAGGGGTGGTCCAATGGGCACTCTGCTGCAACTCACTGGCCTGGTGGCCTGGTACGTAGGACTGTCTCGCCCCAAGCTTAATGTTGCCCCCACAGAAGGCCGGCGCTGACAGATTGAGCAATTATCTGTTCTGGACTACCTTGGCTGTCATGTCCACTCTCCACAGATGTGCTTCCAGTTCCCAGTGTGACATCTGCACACTTCAGCCTCCGAGGCTGCAGGAGCTTATCTGTAGCTGAAGTTGTCTGGGGAGGTACCACTTCCTTCTGCTCTGGAGAAAGGCTGCAGGACAAGACACAGCAGACTAGATGTGAGTGGACCTCCAGCTGCTCCAGCCAGGGTGCCCATCCCTGACCACAAGACTCAGCAAGTCCTTGTCCAGGGTGCCCATCCCTGACCACAAGACTCAGCAAGTCCTTGTCCCTAGAACCACCTTGAGCTACATCCAGGGGCAACTGGACCAGTGGCCAAGCAGAAGACAGGGTCCTGGTCCCTTTTCACTCAGCAGCTTCCCAAGCAGGGCCTGGGCCTCAGATGGAGCAGCTGCTATGGGGCATGGATGGGGACCTAGGAGCCTCTGGTCCTTTTCCTTGTTGCCTGGGCCCACCATCGTGTGTGAACCAGTCAGCCTGCCTCTTAGGGCCCTGGGGACACTCTAGAGGTTCAAAAGGGAGGGCTCTGCCTAGGGGCAGCTTCTGGGTCCTGGCAGTTTCACCAACATCAAGTGCTGTAGGTCCGTTCAGGGCCTGGAATAGGCGTGCTATCCTGGCCCAGTCTGTACTCTGCTGACAGGCACAGAGAGGAGGGTCCAGAGTGACTGTTCTTGCCAAGGCTGTTGAGAGGTACCAGAGAAAGCTCTAGAAGATCTTTTCTCTTGCAGGCCAGCCTGAGGGAGGTGATTCTATCTCCAACCCCACCCTCAAGGTGGAGGGAAGAAGCCCAGGAACTAATCACTAGGGCCTGGGTGGTGATAGCCTTCCCAGGACTGGCAGTGGGTGCCTGGGGAAGAGGAGACTGCCAGGATGAGAACCATCCACAGATCACTCCGCCCCGACAGTGCTGCTGGGTGGAGCACAGTGTTTCCTGCTGTGGACTAGCACTTTAACTGTGTACAGGCTGTTAAGTTTGTTTACCCTGCGTCTGTTTAATGTTGTAAAGATATGCTGCATTTGTTCATGTAAAGACATGTTGCTTTGTCGGTCTAAGGAACTTGATTACTTGATTGGTCTAATAAAAAGCTGAGCTGCCAATAGCAAGGCAGTGGAGGGATAGGAGGGGCTGGCGGACAGAGAGGGGAGAGGGAGGGAGAGAGAGAGAGAGAGAGAGAGCTGGGGCCAGCCAGGCAGCTGCCAGCCAGGAGGAAGCAGTGAAAGTAATACATACAGAATGAAAGAAAGGTAAAAAGCCCCAAGGCAAACCGTAGACAAAGAGAGAAGAGAAGCAGGTTAAATTAAGTTCTAAGTGGGGGAGGGGGAGAGAAAAGGGAGGTGGGGAGGAGGCGGAAATTTTTAATAATAAAAAAAAGAACTAAAAAAAAAATTAAGTTCTAAGAGCTAGTGGGGCGAGCATAAGATAAAGCCAAGCATTCATTCATTAATAATAAGTTTCTGTGTCCTGCTTCTCAGACTGGTGGTCTGAGAAAGCCTGCTACAGTTTCCAGCATGGGGAAGCCACTATGGGGAAAGGCCTGCTGCTCCTTTCACTCATCTGTGGTCAAGGGACACTCTTCATGTCTCTCCTCCGAACACAGGCAGGAACCTCACCCCCTTTTGCTGCAAAATGGCCAGGCCTCAAAGAAAGTCCAGCTGCTGCTGGCCATAGAACAGCTCCTACAGTCCCAGAGGCTGGAGTGGTCACACACATGCTTTCTGCTGCCCCAAGCCAGGCTGTCTGTGTGCTCTGTCATCCTATGCCCCACAGAGTGCTCTAGGGAGCATCATGTGCCCATATCCCTCAACCACAGAGCCAGTAACTGTGGCGGCTGTTTGATCTGTCCTGGAGTTCAGGGCAGGTCTGGTCCTCCCACGCCCTTCTGCCCACCCCACCCCCATCCTCCTGGAGGAGTTCAGGGCAGGTCTGGTCCTCCCATGCCCTTCTCCCCCCATCCTCCTGGAGTTCAGGGCAGGTCTGGTCCTCCCATGCCCTTCTACCACCACCCCCCCCATCCACCTGGAGGAGTTCAGGGCAGGTCTGGTCCTCCCATGCCCTTCTCCCCCCCCATCCTCCTGGGAGCAGCGGAGTGAAATGGATCCATGCAGCAGAAAACAAATACACGAAAGGTTTGTCATGGTATGTGCCAGAGCCATCTTCCCTCACTCCCACTCTCCCCCACTCACTCTGAAACTTTCAAGCTGTCTGAGAGTTCCTGGGGGTTGTGGCTTTGGGGGCTCCCAGGTCTGTGTTCCTCTGTTTTCTGATGTGTATCAGAGACCCCTTCCCAGGCGACCTTGACGCTGGAGCTGGAACTCTAGGAAAAATAGCACAGGGCAAGCCTGGGATAGCTACCTTCAGCTGGTGCCCTCTGCAGAAAAGCAGGGGGGCAGGAGCACATGGCAGCGGCCACCGCAGGACACCCTTACCACTGTAGATAGAGTGGGCACCAGCTGAGACAAGCTGCCCCGTCCCTTACCAGGCCTAGACACCTGCTGATAGGTACAGACAGAAGACAGAGCTCGCTTTTCTGCCCACAGTTGCCAAGAGGCATAGAGAATTCTAGAGTCAGGTAGTCCAGAGCCCCCTCTCCTGAAGGTTGGCCTGTGGCAAGTGCTTCAGAGATGAAGCCACTGTCTTCCTGCTTACAGAGTTAGGGGTGTCTTCCTGCTTACAGAGTTAGGGGAACGCAGAGTGCCCAAGGGTCCCTTGCCCTCATCCATATTCCCTCTCATGCTCTTATCTGGGTGAAAGGAGCAGGGACTCAGCTCCACAGACACAGTGGGTACTTTGTCTGAGTGGCCTCTCCAGCACACCCAGGCCTGCTAGGGACAGAAGTCCCCATTGCTACCGCTGGCCCATCTGAGTGGTACCTGGGCCTCCTCGAGCTAGATCATTACCCCTCCACCCCCACCCACCAGGCTCTCCTCCTCCTACAGGGCCTTTCTTCTCCCCCTGGTCTGTAATAACTGCCATAGCTTGGAAGCCTGGCTCCTCCCCCAGGGCCCCCGGCAGGTCATCTTCTCCCTCAACACCATCATCCTGTTCCAGACCCTTTCCACCTAGAGTGGCAGGTGGGACACAAAGGGACCAAGCGAAGATGCTGGGAGCGCCCACCTGCAGCCGCTGGGTCCGGGCCTGGAGCTCCTGACGCAAGTGAGCCATGGACCTCTGCACATCGAGGATAGACTGCTGGTGCTGCAGGAGCTGCTTTCTGTCACGATGCAGGGACGCGTACACCTTCTTCAGGTACTGGATTTCCCTCTGAAGTTCCGGAGGAGAAAATTCCAGTTAGGACACCGGGGCAGGGAGGGGACGCCCAGGGGCCTCTGCCTCTCATGCTGCCTGACAACCCACCTCTCCTCCCCCAGGCCTTTTGCTTGGCCCTCCCTGCTCAGCCTCTTAGCTTTTGCTCTCCTCTGGGTTTGGTCTGGGCAGGAGGGAACCCATGAAGCTGGGGTACTCATGCACCAATGACTTCCATATGGAGGTCTCTCTCCCTATTCCCCCCTTCTCCCCTCCCCCCAGGTGTTGGCTACTGCCTTGCCTCTGTACCACCCTTTTATTCTAAAAGCCTCGCCAAGACTTCGGAAACAGACACTGCTCTACAGTGGGAACTTGAAGCTCCCAGAAGCTAAGCGACTTGTCGCAGGCCACAGTTAGCAGGAGGTTAAGCGTGGTTTAGACCCAGGGACATAGGGCCATGTGCCACTTAGATTTGCAGTCCTCTGACCGTGGGCTCTTCCAGGCCCCATAGAGTTGTAAGCATTACTGGAGGGTGGCAAGAGCTCAAGGACGTTCTGAGACACAGGGGCATTCTGGTGCCCCCACTGGGCGGGCCGCAGGCCTGCTTCTGTGTGGCCGTTCCTTGTCCGTGCCTACCTGTTCCTTCTCAAGCCTGCTGAGGGCTTGTTGTTGCTTCTCCCACAAAGTGGCCCGTGCCGCTTCGCGCCCCTTGAGCCCCAGACACCTAGGGAAGGGAAAAAGCCACAGGCAGTCTTGAGAGTCTCTCCAGATTGGGAGATCCACAAAGCAGGACCAGGCAGCTCCAGCAGCCAGGTACACCTAGATGTCCCCCAACCGAGCAGAGTCTGGGAGCCCCAGGGACCTTAGCCTGGGCTGTCAATCGTCCCTCCCAGCATATTGATGACTGTCTCATGGTCAAGGGTGTGAAGGCCTGAGGTGATGAAGTCTCCCACCTGCAGACTACATCCAGACAAGGGGTTCCCCACTGATAGACAGTAAGGACATGTCATGCCCAGGGTGGTGGTGGGCTGTGAATAGAGGAACCTCCAGAGGCCAGCCTCAGCAAGGCCAGAGGATTCTGGATTCGTTTCATTTATATATGAAAGTCCTATATCTAAGAAATCACTCTAAGGAAAAAGTTTCTCGGTAGTCATAATGGCAAAACGTTGGCTACACAGCGAAGGTCTGTAATTAGAGACGGGCCAAGGGAATGCTGATGGCCTGCAATGCCCATGTGCTGGCACGTATGTGGTGACGTGAGGCTTCCTGGCATGCAGCAGCGTGCGAAGCCTAAGCCCCCAGCAACACTCTGGAACACTCTGAAAATACTGCAGACACTACAGAGACAGGGACCGTGGCTGCTCGTTTAGTCTTTTGGGGACACTTACTATCTTCCCTAAATTTCTCCAAGTGCCTATCACTGCCTGGATCACTTCAGTCATCTTTCTGTGTCGTCTGGTCTGTGTGTGGGTAAGAGGGTGGGCACGTGGAGGGTGAGCACGTGGAGGGGGTGGGCACGTGGACAGGGGTGGGCACGTAGACTGGGTGGGCACATGGAGGGTGGGCACGTGGACAGGAGTGGGCACGTGGACGGAGTGGGCACGTGGGTGGGGGTGGGCACGTGGACGGGGTGGGCAGAACCAACCACACGTTGAGCTCACCCTATCTGATGCTCCAGGCAGGCCAGCTCAGCATGGGCTTTTTCCTCCAGCGCCATTTCACGCAGTCGGAGAACTGCAGCCTGGTGCTGGGCACGCAGCTCTTCGTCTCTCAGACTCTGCTCCAGCATCGCAATAGTGAAGCGGTGGAAGGTCCTGGACCTTTCTGTTCCTGGCTCTGGTCTCTCTATGTCCCGCTGCAGAGACACAGACCAACCCAGTCTTGTCACTACAAATTCCTCTCAAGGGCTGGGAGCGGTCCCAATTCTCTGGAAGATGCCACAGACTCCAAGAAGTCCTCTCTAAACGCCCACCAGCTTATCCCCTTCACAATGCTCCCTTCCTGGCAAGGCACCCCTTCCTGACTAGTAAGCTCCCAGAGGGCAGGCAGGGTCCTCATCATCCTGGACTCACTCCCATCCCAAGCTAGGCAGGACACTTGTTGATGCTCTGCAGGGTTTTAGCAAGGCAGGCTGGGCTGTGCACTGTCCTATCCAAAGCACCCTGTTGGCATGCAGGTCCTCAGCTATCACCCAGGGTGAGAGGAAGAGTTGGGGTAGCTACCAGCTGCAAGGATAGACACTGGAATGATGGGGTGACCCTTCCCAGATTAGGGCCAGTGGGGACCCACTACCCACCACCAGTATCATGTAGCCTTAAAGTCATGCCCCATTCTTTTTTTTTAAATATTTATTTATTTATTTATTATATTATGTGTATAGCATTCCTTCCACGTGTGCCTGCAAGCCAGAAGGGGGCGCCAGGTCTCATTATAGATGGCTGTAAGCTACCATGTGGTTGCTGGGAATTGAACTCAGGACCTCTGGAAGAGCAGTCAGTGCTCTTAACCTCTGAGCCATCTCTCCAGCCCCTCATGCCCCATTCTTTGTACCTTGTAGGTGGTTCTGTCTGAAGGGAAGAACTTGGTTAGAGCCAGCTGGGAGGGGGCTGGGTCCTGCTGCACCGGCTCCAAGACAGAAAACAGGCCTTGGTGGGGTCCTGAGGGAACCATTAACATGTGCTTAGGGCCTTTCCTAAGGAGGGCCTCCCAAATGAAGTATGTCCAAGGCAAGAACATACTTCATGCATCTACACACAACCTCTGACACACAGCATCCCACCAGATCACAAGGTAATACTGGAAGGGACTGGTGGCCTCTTGTTTCCTAAACTGGAACTCCAAAATGGAACCCACAATTGTACACAGAACCAGACCAAACACAAGGTTCTCAGAATAACAGCCCTTGCTCTCACACACAGAAGGAGACACTGAGGCCAGAGGGGATGTCCCAAGTCGAGTACTAAGTTGGCACAGAGACACACAGAGACCAGACTCCCTGCTTACCCAGCTCCCTTGCTGCTGACCCCTGCCTACCACCCTGCTATGGTGAGTTTCATAGAATAGGTGCCCCTCACCTTCACCCCCTGAGACAGGGTTTTTCTGTGTAACAACCCTGGCTGTCCTGGCATCTGCTCTTGTAGATCTGACTGGACTCGAACTCAAAAAGATCTGCCTACCTCTGCCTCGTAAGTGCTGGGATTAAAGACACTACCATGCCTGGCATAACAATACACATTTATAACCCTAGCACTTGGGAGGCAGAGGCAGGAGGGTCAGAAATTTAGGTAATCTTGGCTAACAGTGAGTTCCAGGCCAGACTAGGAGACCCAAGGCAAGATGCAAGCATAGTATCCCCATGCCCGCAAAACAAACAAACAAACAACAACAAAAACAAAAACCCACAACTAAACTTACATACAAAGTGGGCTCTAGGACAAAGCACACTGCAGAAGTGTCTCCATATCAAAAGGGTCAGTTCATCAAAAGTGTCAGGCTGGGGGTGAAGCTGTAGGCTGGCATACCTAGCTCCACAAGGCTCAAAGCTCATCTGGGAGGTTTTACAAGGTTCTTAGCCCTGCTCTACCCCTTACCTGCCAGCACACATCACAAACATTTACGTACTATAGCACTAATCGAACTGCCCAGGGGTCTAGACAACCTTCCAATCTGAAGGTTCCGTAGTGTGTCTCCCAGCCAACAATAGTAGAAACAAAGAAGAAAAGTCACAAACATGGGGTAGGTCAGAGCAATTCTGTCACCAACTGGTAACAGACGGTTCCACCCAACAGAGAGTATGGCATATCCCAACAAAAGCCTGAGTGTGGAGATCATCAAAAGTCTACAAATGGGGCTGGAGAGATGGCTCAGAGGTTAAGAGCACTGACTACTCTTCCAAAGGTCCTGAGTTCAATTCCCAGCAACCACATGGTGGCTCACAACCATCTATGATGAGGTCTGGTGCCCTCTTCTGGCATGTGAACATACATGGAAGGAATGTTGTATACATAATAAATAAATAAATCTTTAAAAAAAAAGTCTTGGCTATGGGAAGTAGACAAAATTGCGGGGAGAAAATTGGGATCTTGGGGGTGGGGTGGGATTGGGGTAAGGGGAGATGGGGAGAGAAAAATTAGAAGGGAAGGAGGGGGGGACTTGGGGAAACAGGAGGATTGGGATAAAGGAAGGTTGGACAGGGGAGCACAGAACCACAATTCTTAGTTAAGGGAGCCACTTTAGGGTTGGCAAGAGACTTGACCCTAGAGGGGCTCCCAGGAACCCATGGTGATGTCCCCTGTTAGTCCCTTGGGCAGCTGAGGATAGGCAACCTGAAATGACCCTATCCTATAGCAATACTGACGAATATCTTGCATACCACCATAGAACCTTCATCTGGTGATGGATGGAGATGGGGACAGGGACCCACACTGGAGCACTGGTCTGAGCTCCCAAGGTCCCAATGAGGAGCGGAAGGAGGGAGAAGATGAGCAAGAAAGTCAGGACCACGAGGGGCGCACCCACCCACTGAGACAAGGGGGATGATCTAGTGGGAGCTCACCAAGGCCAGCTGGACTGTGACTGAAAAAGCATGGAATAAAACCGGACTCTCTGAACATGGCGAACAATGAGGGCTGATGAGAAGCCAAGGACATTGGCCGGGGTTTTGACCCTACTTCATGTTCTGGCTTTGTGGGAGCCTAGCCAGTCTGGTTGTTCACCTTCCTAGACATGGACAGAGTGGGGCGGACCTTGGACTTTCCACAGGGCAGGGAAACCTGACTGCTTTATGGACTGGAGAGGGAGGGGGAGAGGAGTTTGGGGGAGGGGGAGAGGGGTGGGAGGAGAGGGAGGGAAAGGGGAGGCTGGGAGGAAGCGGATACTTTTTTTCCTTTTCTCAATAAAAAAAAAGTCTACAAATGTACTTTATGGCCACCAGAAATCAGCAGAGGGGCCAAGCTTTCCAGGGAAGTAGCTATGTCAGGCTGGAGATGAAGCTGTAGGCTGGCATACCTAGCTCCACGAGACTCAAAGCTCATCTGGGAGGTTTTACAAGGTTCTTAGCCCTGCTCTACCCCTTACCTGCCAGCACACATCACACAGGACGCTCACCTGCAGAAGCTGCCCTTGCCTCCTCAGGGTGCCTCAAGGACTCCGTGTTGTCTCTTTGTGGGAAGGGTGGTAATCTGAAGGGCCAGGAAACCACCAAAGGTCACTGTCACTGCCAGCACCTGAAACCTGAATTTAAGCCCGCCCTCGCCCTCCTCTACCCTGTGGGGCGGCATCTGGTCCCAGCCTTGGCCTCACCTGGATTTGGTCGTCACCGTATTGAGAGACGGTGTGCTCGGCTCTAGGCCACCACACGTCTGCTGCTGTTCCAGCTTCAAAGCCTTTTCTGGCTTTTGCTGGACTAGGGGTTTCTCCATCTGCTGCTGCAAGGAAAGAATCTGATGTTGCAGAGAGTGAGAGAGGAGGTTTCACAGCCAGCTGGGCCAGGCTGGATCCCAGAATCAGGCAAGAGAGGCATACTGGGGTTTGTATATCACACACACCATAGATTATAAACTCTGAGCTCCAACAGAGACCTCGCTGCTCGGGGCCTAACAGGCCTAACAGACAACGACCCCTATCTGTGACCCAGGTCTGGAACCAGCCATGGGCACCCCAGTGTGGGTGTTTTCAGGACGTTAGTGGCCAAAGCTTCCAGTCCCTTCAAACAAGTCCAGGGCCCCCAATTCATGTGGCTTTGTACTCCCTCCTAGACTAGTGGTGCCCACTTTAGAAGGACCTCAGCCTGGGTGGGGTGGGGTAGAAGGGACATTGGGAGGCGAAGCACACCAGTTAAAGTCCCAGAAGGGGCATCCCACTGACCTTCAGCTGGTGTTTGGAGACAAGCTCATCTAGCGCCATCTGCGTCTCCCATACCTCTTGCTCTGCCCGCTGTCTCAGAAGGTCCAGCGCCTGCTCCTGCTTCTGCTGGTCCAGCTGTCATGAGAACCCATACCCCACGGTTCACCGGTGCCTTGTTGGCGACAGACTATGAGGATCACTTTGGTAGATCCGACGCCTGGGCAGGGCCTGCCTCTCTTAGCGAATTCTACCTGGGACTTCCCTATCGGAGTTGAGTACCAGGGGTGGGGGCTGCTTCTAAACCCTCAGCTCTGTGTTTTGGAGCCTTTTACTCAGCCTCAGGCAAAGGCTGCTCACAGCTAATCTCCAAACAGAATATGCCTAAAGGGGACACAGCTGTCACTGGCCTAGTATCATGGGGCAGGACATACCTTCAGTGACTGGAGAAAATCCAAGGATTTCAGCTGGAAACTGGTCAGGTGCCCTCCAGAATGTGGCCCCTTGGGCTCCTGTTGACCTGCGGACCACGGAGGAGGGCACCTGAGTGGCAGGTACGCTCTGAGCCTCTCTCCTGGTTGAGCCTCAGCACTCACAGCTTCTTGGCCTGCAAGGAAACTCAGGCCAGAGGCCGGGAGGGAAAGCCCACACGACGCCAGAACTGCACTGGTAGCCAGCACTTCAAGAAGGGCCCCTTCCCTGAAGCCCTTCGAGACGGCATGGCTGCCACGCGGCTGTATTCCCTCTCTCAAGCTGGCTGTGCCTCCCTCTTTCCACCATTCATTTCAGAAGCAGGAATCGAGTTAGCATAGGTGACAGGAGCAACCAGACAGACCCAGGTACCAGTCTCAGCTCTGTCCTGCACTTTCTAGAGGACCCTAGATCATTGGCCAAACAGAGCCTTTGTGTGTGTGTGGGGGGGGGGAGATACAGCTTACCCATGTAAGGATTCCATAATAGCTTAACAGGGCCCGAAGGTCACTGTGGTTGACAGTGGTGCTCAGGTGTTACAGAGGTGAGTCCAGGGTGCTCCTCGGAATTCTGGGGTGTTCCCTCTTAGATTACAAAGTCTCCAAGGGTAGCAGATCAGGCTTCTTCCCCCTCCCCCTCCATGGCCAAGGCTCTACACACTGCTGGTGTTCACTACCCTGTAGGGGGTTCCACCAGGGGAGCTCTGGGGAAGAGCTGAGTTCAGGGGTTGGCTCTGTTCCCTCCTGACCTTATCCTTATCCTCAGCCTCATTTCTGCTAAGAGTTAGCTGTTAGGGGAGGGTTCAGAGGATGGTTGACTTGAACCCTCTGGCCTGGATGAGAGGGTCTTCCTGACAGCCCTCGATGGCCCTCAGTCACTGGCTAGTCATGATACAGGGAAGGCTACAGAGAGACTCTCAATCCTCCCTGGCAGACTGCATGTCATCACGGACAGAGAAGGAGCAGAAGAAAAGCTGTGAACAACAGCTACACAATCCCTGGGTATTACCACTGACAGAAAAGATCAAACAGTAGCAGGGTGCAGCCACAAGACATACAACGAGCACTCGAGGACTCTCGGAGGACCCCCGTGTAATTGGGCACAACTCTTGGGTTGACTGAGTTCCAGTTCCTTTGGAGAAGAAGAGGTTTCACTACTATGTCCAGGCCCTTGAGGATTCTAAGGCCAGAGCAGGTGCCCAACTCCATCATCCTTCCACGGACCTAAAGACTGAAGCCCAAAGCCTCTAAGCCATGCATCTGAGGGGGGTATCTCCTAGTCTTCTTGGGCCATACCAGCACCCCACAGGCCACAGACTGCATGTCCCTGAGCACTGACCCGTAACCCAGAAGAAAACTAGGTCAGCCCCCAGCTGAGATCACCATGGGCCTTAATCCCTAACTCTCCTCAAAAGACAGTTAGAAGCCCCCAGAATTCAGCACCTCCTAAAGCCAGTACTGCGGGTCCCAGTAAGAGCCAGTACTGCGAGACCCAGTAAGATGGCCTCATGAGTGCCCAGCACCCACGGCAGCCGGTTGATGGCAGGAAGGACAATGACAGTAAGTGCTTAGACTCTGGTTTATCTGCCACCCCCTCCCCCGCGGAGTCGCTGAGCCTGAGGGTAGAGCTTTGCCCCCAGAGAAGCAGCAAAAGGCACAGATGGCGTTTATTTTGGTACATTTAGGGGAGGAAAATGGGGCTCCAAGTTAGACTTCAAAACCTGTATATCCGAGGAAGAAAGAAAGAAAGAAAGAAAGAAAGAAAGAAAGAAAGAAAGAAAGAAAGAAAGAAAGAAAGAGAAAGAAAACCTGGGTGTGGTGGCCTGCACATATAATCCCAATGTTTCAGAGATGAGCCAGAGCAGAGCCTGGGCTCACCAGACAGTCAGGCTAGTCTGTGTGGTGAGTCCCAGCCAGCGAGATACTCTGTCTTAAAAACCAAGCTGGGAGTGTCTGAGGAATTATTACCCCAGATTGGCTTCTGGCCTCTACATATGCATGTGAGCATGTTCGTTCTCTCTCTCTCTCTCTCTCTCTCTATCTATCTATCTATCTATCTATCTATCTATCTATCTATCTCCATAAAACATAACATTTTCTGTCCCACCTCTTCACAGTTCCAGGTCTTGACAGCCACATGTCTGATAGCTACCACAGTATCCCCCATCAACAGACATCCCACTGAATAGGGATGTCCGGGTGTTGAAGTTCAGAAAGCTCCACCGGACAATGCTGCTTGTATAAACTAAAGACTGGAACTCTTGTTGCCGTTCCCGTGACCGACCAGCACTTCTGCTCAGGGAACGGCAAATGAGGCTGAGGGATACAGCAGGCTCCCCCCCCCCCAGCACACACACACCCCGGTAAGGAGAGGGCCACCTTGCTGTAATTAGGAATTGCTCTTGACTCCCACACAAAAGCAGACCCTGCCCAGTCAGTCTGGAGGAGGAGAGCGTATAAACCTAGTCCCAGGTGGGCAGAGCCCAGGGTATTCTGGAAATCTCACTGACTCTCTGGGCTACACTTTCTGTCAACAGATAGGGTTTTCCACTGATTTAAATGATTTTTCTCAAATTTATGTAAACATTTAGTAGCCATGGTAACAGAATAACTGATGAAGCCTTATCTATAAAGCAGTGAAGCCTTACACTAAAGTCAGGAATGGACTGATTATAAAGGGGAGGGCTGGCGTGTGAGGGTAGAGCTTTAGGTGTTTACCTTGGGTTCCATCTGCAGTACCCCATAAACAGGGTCTGGTTGTACATATCTGTTATCCCATCTCTTGGGAAACAGAGGCAACAGAATCAGAAGTTTAAGGCCACCCATGGCTACACAGTGGGTTAAATAAAGGCTACCCTGTCTCAAAAGAAAAGAAATGAGTACCAAAGGGAGGGTTAGCTCTGTGGCCTTCTGCTGCGATGGGGTAGCAGGAACCCACAGCAGTGCTCTTAACCCCCACCTTCTGAACCGTGAGCCCACACTTCCCTGTTCATCGAAAGTCCAGCTTGTTAGAGCAGCCACCCAGAAACAGGCTGGAGATCCAAGGAACACTGTCAACTGGGCAGGCTCTGGAGTCATTCAGGAGACAAGTCTCAGCAAACCTGTCGGGTCTACCTAGAGTGGGCTAACTGAGGTGAGAGACCCACCTTGTCTGTGGGTCCTAACATCTCTACAGTTATCTCTGGACCAAGCACTAGCATCTGCCATCTCTGCGTCCTAACTGCTGATGCTATGTGACCAGCTGCTCCGAGCGCCTGCCATTTGGCTCTCCACTATGACAGTCTCTACCTTTGATAACTTTTTTCCCTTGGGTTTAATTCCAGTCAGGCATTCTGTCACAGCAATGAGGCGAGTAACTAAAAAAAAAAAAAATCAACCAGGGCCTTCTCTGGCCGAGGATCTCCACAAATGCCCTTTCTGCCTCTCCTGACCCAGAAGTCTCACCTGCCATCTCCTGGTGCCCCCAAAATGTAGATTTTGCTGGGATAGAGGCTTGAGCTCTGATCAATAACAGGTGTGAGGTCATGCTCAGTCAGTATGGCAGGAGCAATAAGTCTGTGGACCTCTGAGGTTTTACTGTAGCCCTGGAGCCTAGGAGGGTTGCCAGCTCTTGCCTGAAGGCCCCCAGATATCCTACCCTAAGAGAAAGAGTCCCCCAGGTCCAGGGGCCAGAAGACTCCACCTGCTGGTTCTCACATTGTGTAGAGCTGGTAGCCCCTCAACACAAACACACACACTCAGCTCACACATATGAGATGACTCACACCTATCAGCTATGTCCATAGCTCTGAACCCAATATGAAACACTCCTCACCCACCCTGCTCTACCTTGGAGGCTAAGCCTGGGCCTTTCTCAGGCCTTGATGCCTATCCTACAATCCCCTAGGGTCACTCTGATTGAGGAGTCCGGGCAGAGCTAAGGGTGACATTTAATGTTTCTCTAAGACAGGCGTGATCACTTTTGTTGTTGCTGTTTGCTTTGGTTTCATTGTGCAGTTCTGGGAACTGAACCCACGGCATCATACATGCTAGGCAAGCACTTTACGTTTGAGCTGTATCTCCAGCACCGTTTACCTATTGTGTGTGTGTGTGTGTGTTTGCACCTTTGTTACTTGTTTGGTCGTTAGGTCTCACTGTGCATCCCAGGCTGGCCTGGAACTCTGTCTTACCCAGGCTGGCCTTACATTTGTGACCCTCTTCCCTCAGTCTCCTAAGGGCTGGAAGTACGGGATATGTTACTACCATATTCAAAACCTGTTTTCTGCAGAAAATAAGCCGATAGCAACGAAAGAGTGAACAGAGTCTCAGGCTTGTTCAAACCTGGCACCCATCTCCTGGCCGTTCTGTGCAGGAAGACTTCCCCTGCAGCCTAGAGACCGCTACCCGGATGCACCCTGAGGGCAGGTAGGCTCCCCCAGGATTCTGTGGCTACTGTGGTCAGCAAGAGGATGCCTCGTACCCCTTCTAGGTGCCAGATCTCCAGTCCCGAGTTCCTTCAGCTGAAATCTAGGAACAAGGACACTTAAGTACCAAGCAAAAGGAATAACCTGGGTGACAGTCATAAGGAAGGAAAGAAGGGTGGCACTCTCGGGCTGCAGGAGTGTGACTGTTCTGGAGACCAGCGATGACATACGTCATGACAGGCGCAGCAGGAGCAGAGTCGGCGGTGGGGGCTGGAGAGCCTCAAAACACTTTAATACGGACATGTGCCTGCCGTCCACATAGAACAAGGTCTCTACCCTGCGAGATCAAGCTCAAGCTAGGCAGTAGAAGAGGCCCATGGGAGGCCCCCCTGGCCACCCGACCAGCCAGCCCAGGGCCTGTCTTCAGGCTCGCCCTTACCGCAGCTCTGGGTGGTCCAGGGTGTTACCAAGCCTGCCTTTTTGGTTCCCAGTTTCTCCTCCTGCCAAAGGGAGCCACAGGTGGCGGCTGGTGCAGCTGGTAAACCAAGTGAGCTAGAAGACAATGATGAGTAAAGCCAGGATCAGGATGGGGGAAGAGGATGAGCACAAGTGCCCTTAACTCAGCAGGAATCTGCGCTCCTATGGCCGCCAGCAGCTCTAGGACCCAGGCAGTGTGTCAGAGCCAGACCTCAGGGCTTTAGGTCTGGTCCATCAGTCAAGTATGGTCACAATGTGTGTGTGTGTGTGTGTGTGTGTGTGTAGCAGCCTATCCAGTATGCAGTGTTAGCTCCATCACTACCAGCTCTGCAGGTGAGATCACAGCCTAGTGTGCCAATGTAGCTATCCTGTTCATCCCTGTTGGCTGATAAGGACACCCCCACAGGCTGTGTGGAATGAGGAGACACCTCACGGCTACTGTTGTGGCTCTGCCCTATCGCTGTGTCTGATGTAGAGCCGGGCCATCGGGGAGAGGTACAGCCATGACTAAGGACCCTAATTCTTTCCTCTGCACGGTCTCAGGCAGCTGCCCTCCTCAGATGGGAAAGGTCAAAGCGGCCACAGTGGGCGGCAAGCTGTCTGGTCCAGGTGGGCCTGCAGCAGGTGCAGGGATTAGAATGCTCTGGAACACAAAGGATGAGTATGCAAATTGGCTGGTGTGGGCTGTGAACACAGCCTCAGCTCAACTCTCCCTGAGGCACCATCTGTCCCTTGCACATAGTGACCTGGACTCCACCTGAATCACCAAACATGTCACCCATGCCTGTATCCAGCAGCCCCTGAGGCCCACAGGCCTCTGTCTCTGGCCTTCTTCGAGTTAGGTGCTGTGCAAGGCTATAGTATGGCATGACCATACCCAACCCCCACCTGGAGTAAAGGTCACTTTCTGAATATGTGGACATATGTTAAGGCTGCAAGGCACTGTGGGAACACAGACATGGAAAGAATTTTCAGAAAGCAGGAACAATTGGATAGAAATAAGTGTGAAGATAAGAGGGACCAAGTCCCATGGAGAGCTGGCTAGATCCCTGGTGTCCTTAACTGTGAGAAGATGGTGACAGACTGGGCCCTCACCCATCACCAAGTGCCTGTGGGATAAGGGAGAGGGTCCCACCTCTGCAGACTCAGCCTGGTTGTGCAGCTGAGGGCAACAGAAGGGGAAACACAGCCTGGAACACAGGAAGGCTGACTTTGATCCTCAAAAGAAACCCGGCAGGGCCACCTGGCTGCGACCAGCAAGTGACCTCCCTGCTCTCCTGGGCCCCACCTTTCTGGGAAACAGAACTTGAGTATGATTTCTGTCTCTTCTGGTCTCTCTTGGCTATTGGGCTTGCTTGTACCGGTCCTGTAGAACTCTGTGACCCACACAGGTGTGTTCATCTGGGGCAGGAGCCCAGTGGAAGGAGGCACAGGTATGTCCAGCCTCAGCCCACAGACAGTATGTGCCCCCAGGAGAGCTACATTTTAGCATTTAAGAAACTCTATCGGTGACTCTTAGGTGAACTATGGAGATCACAAGTGGGATACCCCTAGAGGGGAAGCCACAACCCCTGTGGCTTTGTACCAGGAATATCGGCACCAGGACCATCTGGGCCTGGGTCTGGGATATTGGGGTCACCTAGCCTGTCAGAACCTGGGACACTGAAATTAAATTTTTCTAATTTCTGGAACAGTCTATGGGGTTGTCGCATTAGCAGAGGAAACCCTTAGCACAATGCTGCCCCCTAATGGCCATTACGCATCAGTGATGACACAGGCTCTACCATCCGGGAAACACCAGATCTATCAAGAGGTTCCTAAGAGGAGGGGTGGGTTTCCTAGGGAGGTGGTGGCTGGAAGGAAGTGTTCCAGCTCCAGGAAGAGCACGGGTGGGGGTGGGGGAGATCACGTAGGTAAGTGCGCTCGGCAACCTCACCTGGGGAGGAAAGTATGTGCTTGATCAAGGTAAACACACAGCTGAGCGAGATTGGACATAAACGCCCTCCCCAGCATTGGGCCAGAAGTGGAGAAGCTTCCCCGCAGCAGCCATAACCACAGCCCCCTTCACAGTCCGTTCTCCCTGCTCCGAGAATGTGGCTCCCGCTCTCACCCCTGGCACGAGAGGGGCCACCCTCTAAGATAACGAACCAGCTGCTGAGTGGAAGGCAGCTCAGGCTGTAGTTAGCAGTGTAACGTAGCCCCAGTGCCAGGGAAGCAAGACGAGGTCACAGGATATTCTGGTGACCTCCGTCAAGCACAGACACAGGGCCTCCCGGCCTCCCCCAGACTGTGCACCCCTGCTTTGGCCACAGCTCCGCGGAGAGGCTGGAGTTACCTGTTGAGGATGCTGTCTAGGGACAGCAAAGTGAGAAGGACATAGGTTGTCCCTCTGGTGGGTAGCACATGGCACAAAGAGTCCCAAGGAGGCGGGGTGGGTGGGTGTTGGGGATCACAGAGCTTCTAATGCTGGAGGAGGCCCTGGGTAAGGCCCAGGCGGAAGGACAGTAGGCAGGTGCCGGGAAATATTGGAGGCAGAGAATGTTTTCTAGAGAGTGACCAAACATACTTCCAAGTTCTTGAAAGGACAGAAACCACAGCTGCACATAGAGGAAGCCATTAGCTTTCTGGTGGGCAATTGCTGATTCCTACAGGAAAAAACCCTCCTGGGTCCTCTCTAACCTTGGATTCAGTGGGGCCACTGAGGGCTGAGTGTGGTGGGGCAGAACAGGCCTTTCCAGGAATGGGAAGGAAACAGGGTGAGATGGGTGTGAGGGCCATGAAGGCTACAGAGGGGACATCTTAACCTCCTGTGTGGACTGCGCTGAGAAAAGGCTGGGGCCAGGGTCGGGGACACAGCCAGAAGAAGGTACAGGGAAAAGTCTAAGAACTCCTGGGACAGTGAACCCAGACAGGCTGACGAACCCTGTGTCAGCGTCCTCAGACATGGTCACCCTGCTAGCAATCAACGAGGAAATTAGGACAAATGCATCTCCCATTAACTGCGGGCCAGCACAAAGGAGTGTCTGTCGGTGAGTATGTCTCCCTGACCAGAGTGGCTCAGGCCAGAGGTAAACCAGATGTGTGAGGTGGGCCAGTATCAGAATCAGTACAACCCATGCCCCTCTCCACTGGCCGATGCACCCAGACTCTGGGCTCTGGGCCTTAGGCTAACACGAGGGGACGTGAGGGGTGGGCTCTCACCTCCTCATGCAGGCACCGAGGGCCTGGAGAGTAGCCATCTCTCTCTGCAGCTTCTTCTCCAGCTCCCGGTGTCTCTCCTCTATGGCACCTTTGGAAAGGGCGCCACGACTTGATGAACCAGCAAGGCAAGGCTGAACCTGAGACTCTGAGGCAGGGGTGCTAGATACAGGACCTGCAGAGCATCGAAGCCTTGCTGGCCTTCTTGCCCCTTGGGAAGGTGGGGCAGATAGGCAGCAGGCTTTGGGAAGAACCTCCACCCTCCCCCGACACGGTCTTGCTATATGTGACTCAGGGAGCATCTACTATTGTCACTACTCTCATTGTCTGGGCAGCTCCCATCCTGATCCCCAGACAGGAAAAGGAATGGGGCCCCGTCGCTCCCAGCCCAAGGATCCGCCAATAGGCATGATGCCCACTGCCCAGTCCCACCTTGGGGCTGGCTCTCAATGTGAGTCCCCAGGTTTGAGCTCAGAGGCTTCCAGCTGGGGCTGTCCTGGACGTAGGTGCTGGGGAGAAGGGGCTTGCCCTGCGTGTCCACCCAGTCCTGGGGAATTCCTCTGCTCCCGTCAGACACTAAATTTCTGAGGTAAGAGGGAGGCGTGAGAGTGGGGGTGGTAGGTGCTGTGCTGGGGCCCAAGGGCGGCATGTCGGAGGCCAGGTCACCAGCTGTGTCCGGCGATGTCGACTTGTGTAACTTGGTGGTTAAGATGTCGATACGCTGCTTGAGGACATCGGCCATGGTCTCCAGTGCCTGCAGCCGGGCCTGCTTGTACTGGAAGTGCGGGAGGCCCGATGGGCCCAGATGCTCAGTGTCCTGGGGGTCCAGGTAGACACATAGCCCCCCGGGCAGGTCCTGGAGCTTTATGGGGTCAGGGGAGGAATCAGTAGACAGTAGCAGAGGGGCACCACTTACGCCTTCCCGGGGGCATCCAGTGTCCTGGGTCTCAGCACAGTTCCATGGTTTGTTCAAACACAGACAGAAGCTGCAGAGAGAGAGGAGTGATGGGACACTCATCCCCAGCAACACGGCGTCGAACCGTATGTGCAAAACACACGTGTGCAAGCCGGGCGGTGGTGGCGCACGCCTTTAATCCCAGCGGCGGGAGGCAGAGGCAGGCGGATCTCTGTGAGTTCGAGACCAGCCTGGTCTACAGAGCTAGTTCCAGGACAGGCTCCAAAGCCACAGAGAAACCCTGTCTCGAAAAACCAAAAAACAAAACAAAAACAAAAAAACAAACACATGTGCAGCAAGGAGAGACAATGAGGCCATCTGTGAGAGAGTCAGGGTTCACCACAGACCAGAGGTCAAGGCTAGGACACCACGTATCATATCACACGTGGCTCAGTAGAATGGGGACCAAGTGTGGGTGAGGTATAGAGACACATGCTGGCAGGAATGTCAGACTCCACCGTCTCTGGGAAATAGTCTGGTGAGTCTTCACATACCAAACACCAAATTAACACAACTGCCGGCAGTTCTCCGTCTGGGTAAAAGTACCAGAAGCCAGGGTGTGAACAGATGTCTGCACACCATGCTCCCAGCAGCAATGCTCCCAACAGACAATGCTAAACAACAAACAAACGAGGTCCATGAGCAGATGATGGTTTGGCAACACGGGGCCCATCCACACAACAGTGTAGTGATATTTCATTTGTATTTTAATAAATAAAGCTTGCCTGAAGATCAAGAGTAAAACAGCCCCACTGGACAGCCTTACAGACCAGGCAGTGGTGACACACATCTTTCCTCCCAGTAGCCACACTAGTTTGCCATAGAAACCAGGAAGTGCACGCCTTTAATCCCAACTTTAATCCCATTTTGTGAGAGGAACACAAAATGCGAGGAGACAGCTCTTTCACACAGTCTCATTCTGAGATTCCTGGAGGGAGGATCACCATTTTGGACTGAGGTAGTGGTCAGAGTCAGCGGCTGGCTGTTTTGCTTTTCTGATCTTCAGGTTGAACCCCAATATCTAACTGTGCTCCACAATGGGATGTTTCTCAGCTTTAAGAAGGAAGAGGGAATGGTCCCTGTTACACCAGGGGTGAACCTCAGAGGCATCAAGCTGAGCGACATCGGCCACAAAAGGACAAGTCTCACAGGATTCCACACATCTGAGTTCATGTAGGCCATCAGATCAACAGACGATGATGCCAGGGACTGGCAAGGGCTTCTGGGTTGGGGTTAATGGGACAGAGGACCCATTGTGTGTGTGGGGGGGAGAGAGAATGTTCTGAGGATGGATGGTAGTGATGACTGCACAGTTATACGAATTGATGCCCCTGGCTGTGCCTCTAAAAGTTAAACCAGGCATGGTAGTCTATGTCTGCAACCTCAGCACTCTGAGAGGCTGAAAAAAACTGCACAGTGAGACCCTCACCTAAAACACAGAGCAAATGCTGATGTGATGTTATACGCCTTTAATCCCTCCTAGCAGGGGGAGGAGCATCTCTATGAGCCCTAGACCAGTCAGAGCTGCACAATGAGACCCTGTCTCCAAACAAATAAAAAAAAAAAAAAAAGAAGCGAATCAAAACAAACAACAAAAGAAGTTAGGTGGCGGCCCAGGCCTGAAAAAGCCAGTTTCCTAGGCAACCGTGGCAGGAAGAGTTTAATACCTGCCTGGGCAACTTAATAAACTTAATACAACTTAATAAAAGGCTGGTTTTGTTTGTTTTGTTGTGGTTTTAAAGACTGGGAAGGGGGTAAATACCTTTAGTCCCAGCACTCAGGAGACAGAGGCAGGTGGATCTTGGTGAGTTTGAGGCCAGCCAGGGAACAGTAAGTATATAAATAAACAAAAGCAAGGGATATAGCTCAGTGGTAGAGGGCTTGTCTAACAGGTGTGAAGCTCTGGGTTCAGTTCCCAACACAGAAGACCAGGGGAGGGTGTGTGAGACACCAGCGGAAAGAAGCCGATCAACTGGGCTATAGTTGAAGCTATTCTAATCGCCCTTTATAATAACATACCGTACAATACCAAAAAAAGATTAGAAAAAAAGAATGTTGAATATATTTTATCATACAGAAATGATAAACGTTTGGAGATGGATGCATTTAACCTAATTTAAATATCATGCAATGTGTGCATGTATCAAAACACCACATGTACCCCAGCCATCCATATGTACAATTTTTATGTTTTTATGTATCAGTTAAGCATAAACTTAAAACAAAATCCAGATGGATTGAGGATTTAAAAAATGGTTATCGTTGTAAATGTTATATGTGTTTCAGTATAGTTTTAAAGAGTGGAAATAAAAAGGGGGCCAGGATGCAGTAGAGAGAGACAGGTCTACAGCTTCCCACAGTGATGGGGACACCCCCTCTAACACTGCAGGACGCTGGAGGAGCTATGCAGGCTGTTGAGGACTACCCATGGGTATGGCAACTGGTTGGACCTGAGTCCTCCTCTGTTTGGCGATAGAGGCTGCTTTAGAAGTTCACAGATCCAGGCATCTAGGTTTCACTTCAGTCATGTCATCTCAGGATACAGCCAGGGAAAGACTGGGCAGAAGGAAGGAGGGAGCTGGGGAAAGGCGTCAAGAGGAGGAGGAGCATCCATCCCATCTGGCTAAAGGTATATACAAAGGGGTAAGAGCAGGCACCAAGGAGGCCATCTCAAAGTTTCTCCCAACACTAATGCCAAAAACATACCCACGAATGTCCCTAGTGAGCCTAGGGTAGGATATTTCTGGGAGCAATCTCCTATGAGGAGCTGCCAATCCCTTGTGTCTCCTCCTCCTCCTCGCCTTCCTGTGCTGGCCATGAGTACCTTAGCAGGTGGCCAGAATGAGACCAGGCCAAGGAGTGGCTGACAAGATCCAGAGGTGGAGGAGGGGAGGAGCTGTCCTGTTTTGGTGGTGATGGAAGGGAATGAGAGGGAAGGAAGGAGGGGAGGAAGAAGGAAAGAAGGGCACACATGTTGCTGGTGGGGATGGGAGATGCTGAAGCCACTGTGGCAAACAGCTTGCAAGTTCCTCAAAGAACTCCACAGAGAAACACAGTTCACACAAACCCCATACATCATCCTGGAGTGGACCTCTGGGTCCCTGTGGCTGGGCCGTGTGTTCCCAGCCTGCTGTGATGGAAACAGGTGGGCTACCTAGGACAGGAGTAATGGGTTAGGAGCTGGACACACAGGTGAAGTCCTCTTCCAGGTACTCAGTGCTAATCACAAACCCACATGTTGAAATCTTGAAAAAATAAATTTCTCATAAGTCTAAAATCCTGGTCCTGAAATATTAAAAGTCTGAATATTGAAACCAAAGCCCTGGGAGCTCATATCCCAGGGGGGAAAGCCTCAGGGGGGAAAGCCTGTATGAGAGGGTGGCAAGCCAGACATTGTGGCTTGGATCCTTCTGCTCTCTGCATGGCCTCAGCTCCTGCATCCTGAAGAATGCCTAGAATCCTGGGGACATATTTGTATACCTGCAAGGGATTCTCCAAAGTCCAGTATTTGGGAGATCCTCAAAAGAAATGAACGGGAAAATGGTCCCCAAGAAGCAAGGCCCTAACAGAAAAACAGAAGCTTCCCGCCGTGACTAAGACTCCCAAACAAGCCCAAGGCCAGACAGGTAGCATCTCTCAGAGATGGCCTGTATACGCTGTCCATGTCCACCCTGTGGCCTCTGTGGCCTTTGTTACAAATCCTTCACTTTTTCCCTCATTTTATTCTGTGGGGTTCTTTTCCCACATCTGATTTGTCGATGCTGTCTTTCATTTGTGTTTTCTCTTCACTCACATCCTCACAGGGCAGGAGATGTAAATTCACAAAGACGTCTAGAGAGCTCTAATGAATCATTTCTTGGCACTTTCTGCCAGTGTGGCTCTGCAAAGAGCACGTTCATACACTGGTTTGGGTGCACAAAATGGGCAGGAAACACTGAGGCCCCCTTGGCCTGTGAGATGTCTTTCCTACAGACCCATTTCGGCGAAAGAGTAAACTGTTGGGAACCACTCTTTGGGTGACATCTCTCCCCAGAGGATAGCTTATCTATCCCTTATCCAGATGACTAAGATGAGAAGGCTGGGTACTCAGCCACACAGATAGTGCCCTGTCTCCTACTGAATGTAGCCTGTCTGTCCACAGCCACCATATATTCACTGTGATTGTCCCTGAGTATTAATGACAAGTACCTGTGTCCTGCTTGCCTATTATACTGCATAAAGTGGCCTCTGGAATGTTCTGCTACGTTTATGTCTCTCAAGCAAATCTCCCTTTGAAATGTCAATATATCTCTTTAAAGACTTCAATTTTTGTATGTTTCCAGAATTTAATTTTCAATATTAGAAATTTGTTTGGCCGGCTGGAGAGATGGTTCAGAGGTTAGGAACACTGGCTGCTCTTCCAGAGGTCCTAAGTTCAATTTCCAGCAACCACATGGCGGCTCACAGCCATCTGTAATGAGATCTGGTGCCCTACATGCCAGAACACTGTCTATATAATGAATAAAAGGATCTTTGAAATGAAAGGAATCTGTTTTCCTTTGGGTATTTCGGCATTTAGGGGTCTGCTGTTCTGGACTGTTGTGTGGCACGAACACCAGGGAGAGCATCAGGAAAAACAAAGGCAGATGTTCAGACAAGTGCAGGGATTCCAGGAGCACCCCTTGGGGTAGCTGAATGGGAGATTAACCTGAGTCACAGCACTGGATAAAGGAAATGTGAGGAGACCCTGGTGCACCAGCAGGCTGCAAAAGCTGCGTCTACATCTTCCCAACAGGGAACAAAAAGAAGGACACTCAGGACACCACTGCCAGAAAGTGTCAGAAGCTACCTTCTGAGGGCTGGGGGTGGGGCTGGCACCTTACAGTGTGGAGTAGGGGGTGGAGGTGGCAGCTTACAGTGTGGATCTCCTATAGGGATGCTGGAGGTAACAGACAAGTAACATTTGCAGACCACAATGTTCTCATCCTGTGCATTTAAAAACAGGCTGGGAGCAGGCAGGATGTCTCAGTGGGTAAAGGCTCTTGCTACATAAGCCTGGCAACCTGAGTTCAGTCCTTGGAATTCATGTGAAGGTGGCAGGAGAGAGCCACCTCCACCAAGTTGTCCTCTGACCTCCACAGGCAAGCTATACAGCACGTCCTCACCTCTATACACACAATACTAACTAAATACATTCATATGTTAAAAATAAGTTGTTCTGGGCAGCCACCACTTGGAAGGTAAAGGTAGGCAGATCTCTGTGAGTTCTAGGCCAGTCTGGTATATAGAGCAAGTTTTTAAGACAGCCAGAACTACACCAGGAGGCCCTGTCTTGAAAAACAAACACCCCCCCCAACAAAAACAAACAAAAAGAAAGGAAGAAAAAGAGAGAGAGAGAGAGAGAGAGAGAGAGAGAAAGAGAGAGAAAGGGAGGAAGGGAGGAAGAAAGAAAGAGAGAAAGACAGACAGACAGACAGACAGAAAGAAAGAAAGAAAGAAAGAAAGAAAGAAAGAAAGAAGGAAAGAGATGGCTCAGTGGTTAAGAACACTGGCTGCTCTTCCAAAGGATATGGGTTCAAATCCCAGCTCCCACATGGCAGCTCACAGCTGTTGCTAACTCCAGTTCCAGGATACAACATCCTTATATAGGCATACATGCAGTCATAAAATAAATACATAAATAAAAAGGAAAAAAAAGATTCCAGTACTTGGGAGGCAAAGGCAGGAAGATCTCTGTGAGTTCAAGGCCAGCCAGGTCTACAAAGTGAGTTCCAAGACAGCCAGGACCATTACACAGAGAAACCCTGTCTTGAAAAACAAAAAACAAGAAACAAACAAAAATGCTGTTCTGTAGAGAGCTCAGTCAGTAACATGCCTGCCATATAAGCGTGGATTTACTCTCCAGAATCCACATTAAAACAAAACAGACATGGTGGTCCATCTTTATAATCCCAATGTTAGGGGAGCGGAGGCAGGAGAATTCCTGGAGCTCACTGGCTGGCCAGTCTATCCTAATCAACAAGACACAGGTACCAGGGAGAGACCCTGACTCAAATACCCAAGGTTGATAACTCCTGAGTTCCAATATCTGAGGTCAACCTCTGGCCTACAAACACACAAACATGTGGAACTGTATACACACAAAGTCCATTCACGTGCATGCACACATATCTACACAAATGTGTTGCTTCTAATCACAGTGACTTTCCCACCTCAGCAAAACACAGCAGTGTCTGCTCCCTAAAGCACCGGGGTTGCCACGGCTGGTCCCCAAGGAGCCACACTGTCATGAGCAATGTCCTGAGAGCCCCCAGCATCCATCCTCCCCTCCTCCACTCCGAGCTCCCTATATTTTTGCCCAGGCAGAGGATCCCTGCCATCCCCACCCACCTGTCTGGAGCCTCCTGGTTCCCAAGCACCATGCCAGATGTCACCTTGCTCCACTTCTGCGGTGGTGACCCGAGACTCCCGGGGGCTTCCAGGTCCTAAAGCAGAGAGGACACATAAGACCCACACCCTCATTTCAGGTCAGAGTTGGGCTCCAGCCTCTACCAGGGCATTTCAAAGAATTAGGGGTGAAGAGGCAAATAGGTCCCTCTAGTCCTGTCTATCTGTGGGGACTGTGCTGGAACTCCCCCCAGACAATCAAACAGGAACCAAGTTCAGCTAGGAACATTCCCCAACATTGCCACCATCCCAGCCAGGGACAAAGGTGTCCCAAGCTTATCCTCTTCTCATTAGCATTGTCTCCATCCCAGGTATTCTCTCAAGCTGCCCAGAGCCAATGCCATCTCACCCCCCAGGGCCCAGTGGCACCCAACCACCCACCTGTTGATGGGCAGTAGGCAGGCGGGGGTAGCAAAGAGCCTCAGGCTCAAAGGCTTGGCTAATTCCCTTCTCATCACCCACGGAGCACATACCTCAGACTGTACGGAACTGGGAACAAAGGTGACGATGCCAGGGCTCCTCTGGGAAACCACAGGGACAGCCTTGCCCAGGATGGCCTCTCGCTGTTTCCGATATAGCTCCTGCAGCCTCTGGTTCCGCAGCTCCAGAGTGTGTGCAGCCAAGGTCTTCTGCTCCATGGCCTGTTGGCGTCGGGCCTGGGCCTTCCGGCACATGAAGTCACACAAGGACTCAGAGTTACGTGGCTGGCCCAGAGGCTGCCGTGGCCTTGGACAGGGTGGGGTCTCCAGGGTGTCTTGCTCCTTTGCTGGTTTGCTCTGAGGGAAGTCCTGGGCAGACTCTGTCCAAGCTGGCTTGACTTTTGAAGGAGGAGGGCCAGCACATTTTTCCTTACTGTAGGGACTCTGAACAGAGGCACTACTCCAGGGCTGCTGGAGAACAGGATGTACCCTCGCCACAGAGCTCCATGGGCTGTACCCAGGAACCTCCCAGTCTGTACCAGCTGTGTAAGTCCTCTGTGAACAAGCTTGGCCAGCCAGAGCGCTCCAGGGTCGCTGTGAGAAGGGGCCTGACATTTTAGGGGGGCTTCCAGACCTCTGGAAGGAGGGATCCTGTCCTAGATTTTCCCAGGCCCTCTGTGGACTGGTTTGCCAAGCCACGGCACTCCAGGGCCGCTGGGAGAAGGAGCCTGGCTTTTCTGGGGTGCTTCCAGGCCTCTGGAAGGAGGTGTGTTGTCCCTGTGCTGCCCAAGCTCTCTGTGGACAAGACTCCCGCTCAGCTGCCGCTTTCTTCCAGTGTTGCTGGCTGTGCAAATTTCCAGCCCTACCCAAGGAAGAGCATTTCCCTTCTGTTTCAGGCCAAGCACTCTTTGGGGAGCCCTGAATGTCCCAGGGGTTCTGGAGTCTCTGCTGGCTCTTCCCTGCCAGGTTTTGTGGCTTTGGTTTTGATGACGAGAGCTTCCTTGCCACCCTGGGGCGCCTGGCAAGCTCCAGACCAGTCTGGATTTGCTGGCACAGGTCTTGTAGGATCTCAATGGCACCCTGGATAGTTCCTGACTGATCATGGAAAGCTAGGTTGGGTGTGTGCTCAGAAACCTGCTGGTCACCACGGGCACAGGGAAGCTTAGAGAACCAGGTGTGGACAGATGTGTCCCCGACGGTTCCTGCTTCCTTGTCAGAGCCTGCAAAGACAAGCGATGAAGGAGTGTTGGGGTCTGTGGGCTGGGGGAAAGAACAGACTTGATCCTCCATTCTGGACATCATGGGGTGACCAGGGAGACTTTGGCCTTGGCCCCACAAGCTCCCTCTCAGTCTCTGCCCTTATGATCAGCGCACAGGAGGGCAAGTGCTGCATTTGAGTGAGCCAGCTCCGCATGTGTTGGTGGAGTACACGGAAGGGCGGCAGGTGTCCCCCACAGGAGTGGCCATTTCCATCCACTCTCTTCACAAAAGCCCACGTAGCACATCTGCTCTCAAAGCTGAGAAAAGCTCTCTTCAGGTTTGTAAAGGTAATTACTCCCAAATGTCTATCTCTCAGGGAAATCTCGAGAGGCTGCCCAGTTACCACCCTCCCCCCGGGGGGGCAGCACAGAAATCTCTGTGCCTACTCACAAATGCCACAGCAAAACACAGCAGGCTAAGGCTGAGGCAAGAGGTACCTAATTCCGTGGCGGAGGCCTTGCTCTGGAGCCGGGAGAAGGCAGGAGGGGGCCCAAGCAGCCGCCTCACCAGGGCTTGTCCTTTCCTCCAGGCGTACACACCAGTCAACTCAGAATCTTAAATAGAAAACACACAGCCGGGCCACGGCCCTCAGACCACTGGCAATGGTTCACACCACTTCTGGAGACAACTTGGCATACCCCGCAAGGGCTCACAGGGAAACCCCTCACATCCAAACCCCTGTGGGAACAAAGCCAGATGTTTAGTCACTAGCCAGCGTGGGTGAGGAGCACCCCAGAGTGACTGATGGTGAACCCCAGGATCCTGTTCAATGGCGAGGGTAATAAAGACTCCCCAACAACAACTCTCCCCATGAGCACTCCACACCAGCCTAGGCACACAGCCCACATTTGACCAGGAACAACTGCAAGGCCGCAGCTTCGGTGACACCCGCAACCAGCCACTCAGCCAGGGGCTCCTGCCAGGGCCACGACGGAAGCCATGTCACAACCACATACCTTAGCTGGGAAATTAATACACCCTGAAGCTGGCCAGAGTCACAGCAATGGGGCCAGGATCAGAGATGGCGTTAGGCCTCCTAAACGGCCAGAAATAAATGACCGGCGTGGCTGAGCTGCCCTTAACAGACACTGACATACGACAAACACGGCCAATCGAGGTTTTACTCCATGATCTCAGATTGCATCCACCAATACCAACGCTGACTGGCCACCATGACGACCCCAGTCACAGGGCTCCACAAAAGCAGGAAGGAAGCAGGCTTTTCACCCACACTCGTATACACTTTCCCACATGCTCACAAGGCTCATTCTTACTCTCTCAAGCCATACTGCTCGGTTTCCCACGGGCACACACACACAGGTTCACATGCTCCGTGGAAGTCTGTGCAGGACAGTTGTGAACTTACTGCAAATTACGGATGTGGCAGACCACGTTCTTCCTTGCCGGGTGGTGGCAGCGCATGCCTTTAGTCCCAGGATTTGGGAGGCAGAAACAGGCAGAGTTCTGTGAATTGGAGGCCAGCCTTGGTCTACAGAGTGAGTTCCAGGTCAGCCAGGCTGATGATTACACAGAGAAATAAAACAAAACAACAACAACAACAAAACAACGTTCTGTCTCCAGAGAATATGGACATGCCAGGGCACACCCATCATGTCCTTGCTTTAAAATGCATTCAACTATCAAAATGTTCGCAATTCTTTCTAGAAGGCCACCTCATGGGATGAACCATAGTTCACAGTTTTCTTACACAGGCTTACACAAGGCTCACACACAGACACACACATTCACATGTTCACATGCTTGCACACACTCACCCATTCACACAGGTTCTCAGCTCATGATAATCCACATACTCATACATTCACATACAGGCTCACATAACTCATGTTCTTTCACATTAGCTTACATATTTCCACATGCTCATATGCTCACAAACATGCATTCATTCATTCAGACATGACCACACACTCAAATGCACAAGCAACCATATACGTATGCTTTTTACACTCACATGTGTGCAGTGCACATGCACACACAGCTCTCACACACACAAATCGCTCACAGACACAGACATACTACTTTGGGTCCAATCAGCTCTGCAAAACTCAGATCACACCTGGTGTGTTCCCAGCCACTCCACCCATGCTCCTGCCCAAGGTGACACTATCTGAGGCTTGGAATCACATCTTCATGTGGACTCAGGCAGGACTTGCCCTGTTTCTTATGGCTAGCCCATCACAGCTTGGATGATGCAGAACACTGACTCCTGAGGGCAGCGTACCTGAGTTAAGTCCTTCTCAGTCCTCCTCCTCCACTGACCTGACAGCTGGGAACTGAATTAGCAATCTGCCAGAGTTTAGAAAATTAAGCCATTGGGGACTGGAGAGATGGCTCAGCAGTTAAGAGCACTGGCTGCTTCCTGGCTCAGATCCAACACCCACATGGCAGCTCACTAACTGTAAGTTCCAAGAAGCTTACACCCTCTTCTGGCCTTTTTAGGCACAAGGCATGCAAGTAGTGCACAGACATTCATATAATCAGAATGCCCATACACATAAAATTTAAATTAAATATCTTTAAATTAAAAAACCTCTCGAAAAGTAGTTAAATCATGATAGTTGTAAAATAGTCACCTATCCAGGCCAAAGAAAGACAAAGCCCTATTTTGCACAAACTGAGTGATCTCTTCAGCCGGAAAGAACTCTGCTGCACTGAGCTGTTCCAGGCTACTCAATTCTCCAGCCCTGAAACTACCTATCTTGGGCACCCAGCCACACCCGCCATGGGGACAAAGCTTCCAGGCCTTGCTTTCTCTAGGCCCCAGCTTCTTAAACTGTAGGTCTTGGTCCCATATGGGGCTGCATCCTTACAGACACAGACATACCACCCCCAGTCCAGCTAGCTCTGCAAAACTGAAATGTGGGGGCAGAAAACAATGGCTACAGTAAAAGGTTTCTAGACATACAGCATCTGTGGTAATTTGAATGTAATGGACCCTTATAAACTCATAGGGAGTGGCACTATTCAGAGGTGCGGCTTTGTTGGAGTAGGTGTGGTCTTGTTGGAGGAAGTGTGTCACTGTGGGGGTGGGGTTTGAGGTCTCCTATGCTCAAGCTACACCCACTCAAGCTACGTTCACTTCCTGTTGCCTTCAGATCAAGATGTAGACATCTGAGCTCCTCCCCCAGTCCCATGTCTGCTGCGTGCTGCCATGTCCCACCATGATGATAATGGACGAAACCTCTGAAACTGTAAGCCATCCCAATTAAATGTTTTTCCTTTTAAGAGCTGCCGTAGTGTTAACTCTAATGTAGATTTATAATGAAAAGAAGCAAGCTGAGAAAGGAAATAAGCAAAATGTACAGATTGAGAAAAGGGGTACCAGGAAGTGGGATGGAGCTAAATCCTTTGTTCAAGGAGATAAACAGATTAGGAAATGGAATAAAGGGAGTGGTGATCTCAGGATCTTGCCCCAAGGCCAAGGCATATGACATGGGTGGAGCCTGAATTGCCTTGGAGACCCCAAGATGTTAGAGATGCTGGAACTTGCTGAGGAAAACTACTAACAGAGAATGAACAGCCCAAGAGGAAGAAGTGCATTGTGGTCAACAAAGCTGAAAGGAGATCTAAAGAGTGTTTTGACGTCAAACATGAAGAGGCAGAGTTTGAAGTTTTCCTAGCTATTTTCATTTTTGCTTTGGTCTAGTATTTCCTCACTATATTCCCCTTTGGAAAGGTAATGGATATCCTGTATCATTATACGTTGGAAGTATGTGATCTGTTTTTTGATTTGATTTCATAAGGGATTACAGTTAAGAGGTTGCATGTATCTCAGAAGAGACTTTGAACTTTGGACTTTTAAACATTGTTAAGACTGTGATAGATATGGGGACTTTTGAAGTTGGACTTTGGAACTTTTAAATGCATTTTGCATTATGATAGTGTTACAAGCTTATAAGGACCATGGAGTGGAATGTGGTAGTGTGAATATAATTGGCCCCCATAAGCTCATAGAGAATGGCAATATTAGAAGGTATGGCCTTGTTGGAGTAGGTACAGTCTTGTTGGAAGAAGTGTGTCACTATGAGGGTGGGTCTTGAGGTCTCCTATGCTCAAGCTACGCCCAGTGTAACAGTTTACTTCCTGATGCCTCCAGATCAAGATGTAGAACTCTCAGTTCCTTCCCCAGAACCATGCCTGCCTGTATGCCGCTGTGTCCCACCATGATGATAACGGACTAAATCTCTGAAACTGTAAGGCAGCTCCAATTAAATGTTTTCCTTTATAAAAGTTGCATGGTCATGGTGTCTCTTCACAGCAACGGAAACCCTATTTAGTGCAAAATCAATTTAAAAATCCAACGCATCATGAATCCAGGATGCTTCTGGCAGTGCTTGTCCATGTTACATCACAAAGATTCCCAGCAGCCTCAGTTCTGAACCCATGGCAGACACACGGTGCATGCCGTCATTCCACACAACTCCAACAGATACACCTGAAGTGCCTCAGCAAGATCCCAGACCACTGCATCTCATAAACCACAGAGATTTTATTATACTCACAAAACATTTTGTCTTTCTAGAGACAAAGTGGTTTTATTATAAAATTGTACTTCCCTATGACCATTCATCAGTATGTGAGTCTCAGATCAGTACAGCTGAATTATATTGTGTTAGAGTGATTTAGTTTTTCAAGACAGGGTTTCTCTCTGTAGTCCCGGAGCTCACTCTGTAGGCCAGACTCGCCTTTAACTCAGAGATCTCCCTACCTCTGCCTCCCAAGTGAAAGGATTAAAGGTGTGTGCCACTATTGCCCCATAGAGTATTTGATTTTTAAAACTGCTCTTTGAGTCTTGGAAAGAGCAGGGATACAAGGAACATACCTAAACATAATAAAGGTAATATACAGCAAGCCAACAGCCAACATCAAACTAAATGGAGAGACACTCAAAGCGATCCAACTGAAACCATGAACAAGACAAGGTTGTCCACTCTCTCCATATCTATTCAATATAGTTCTTGAGGTTCTAGCAATGAGACAACAAAAGGAGATGAGATCAAGGGGATACAAATCGGTAAAGAAGTCAAACTCTCACTATTTGCTGATGATATAATAGCTTACTTTAACAGTCACAAAAACTCTACCAAGAAACTTCTACAACTCATAAACACCTTCAGTTATGTAGCAAGAAACAAGATTAGCTCCAAAAAAAATCAGTGGTGCACGCCTTTAATCCCAGCACTTGGGAGGCAGAGGCAAGCTCTGTAAGCTCGAGGCCAACCTGGTCTACAAGAGCTAGCTCCAGGACAGGCTCCAAAGCTACAGAGAAACCCTGTCTCAAAAAATAAAAAACAAAAAACAAGACAAAACAAAAAAAAGACGATTATCATATGTACTCACTCATAAGTGGTTTTTAAACATAAAGCAAAGAAAACCAGCCTACAATTCATAATCCCAGAGAACCTAGACAACAACGACGACCCTGAGACATACATGGATCTTATCTACATGGGAAGTAAGACAAGATCTCCTGAGTAAATTGGGAGCATGGAGACCACGAGAGAGGTAGAAAGGGAGAAGAGAGAAAGGGAGGGGAGCAGAAAAAAATATATAGGTCAATAAAATAAAAAAAATTAAAAAACTGCTATTTGAATTGCTGACTTGAGTTTCACTTTTAAAAAAATCTTTAAGGGGCTGGAGATATGGCTCAGTGGTTAAGAGCACTGGCTGTTCTTCCAGAGGACCGGGGTTCAATTTCCAGCACCCACATGGTGGCTTACAACTGCCTGTAACTCCAGTTCCAGGGGATCAGCAACGCTCTTCTAGCTTCCAGAGGCTCCAGGAATGTATATGGTGCATATAGATACAGATAGGTAAAACACTCATATATAAACTTAAAAAAACAACTGTCAAGTGGATTTTGGGGGTTGGGACAGAATTTCCAACGATTTCTGAAAAAGCCCCAAGCACACGCCTGGCACATATTTATGTGAAAATCAATCAAGTTTGAAAAACCTTGAGGATGCTTTCGCATCCTGCGCTATCAAATATTCAGAGGAGATTTAATCCTTTATGCAAAATATGCAAATAAATAAGCAAGGCATCCATTAGTATGCAAATGTGCTTTTGTTTTAGCGGATGTTTGCATAATTGAACAGAGACCGGTTAAGACGGTCTGCTGCAGAACAGGACACCAGGCCAAGAAAGGTTAACCTTGGGGCCTCATAGTCCAGACCTGGTGCAAATCCCAGCTGCTGTCCATGAGCCATGGCTACAGGGCTAGTGCCTAGACTTCTCCATCTATAAGAGGTTTAACAGTGCTTAACAGTGCCTCCTGACAGGGCCTAGCATGGTTCCTGCCTTTTCAGGCCCGTGAGAATAGGAGCAGAATTCTTCAGTCTCAGGGTGAGGTGTTTGCCCAGGCTGGTCACACCCGGGTTTCAGTAGGGAGGGGGATGGTTGAGCTTCCCAAGAAGCATCTCAGTCCTGCCTTTATGTGCCGCACCCACCTGATCATGTGCTCTCTCTGCCAGGCACTGGGCCAGAGGCCCCATGTAGGGAAGACGGCCCCCACTGGCCTCTCACACTCATCCAGCCTCCCCATTAGCCCACCAGAGGAGTCCTGGTCGATAAATGGGTCCTGATGGGCACATTTTTTCTTCTGCCGAGCAGTTTAATGGCAATTAATTTTTTTACGGGAGGATTTTTAATCTGTGGAAATGGATGGAGTCCCCAAGTGCCCTGTCAAAGCTCCAGACCGACCTAATCTATGATAAAAAATGCAAAGCGAGGTGATATAATCTGAAATTAAATATCGGGCTTCATTTTCCTTTGGCCCGGATGGATGAATATTTTATATCTATTGTGATTTAATTTTTTGTTAACTACAGCAAATTTCTAATTCATCCAATTCCCAAGTCCTGTGGCTCTGACCCCTGAACCCAAACTCATCTCTCCTTATCCCAGCTGTGGCTTCGTCACTGACAGAAACTAATGGTCACTACCATCAGGGTGACAAGGTGACTACGATGATGAATGCAGCCGGTGGCACGCCCTCTGACCCTGTGTCAGGCAGACGGCAGGTCATTTTTCAAGCAAGCCATTAAAACAAAACAACAGAAAGCGGGGCGGGGGGGGGGAATGATGATGATGCGGAAGGTGGTTGTATTTTATGCATTTTCAGGGCACCTTCCAGAACCTTCTTGTCGTTACCGTGTCTCTCACTCTTGGGTGCCAAAGGTGTTTGTCCTCCCTACCCTGTGTCACCTCCGGAAGACTTGTGTGTAGGCAGAGACTCGTTATCCTAGAAGACACGGCTTTGCTTGGGAGCAGAGGCACCTCTCTCTCAACATGTCTCAAAGACATCCTAGACTCTTCCTGACCCCCCAACATCTGAAAATATGGCCTTTCGTTGGGGTCCAGCTAGATGGGGGGTAACCCTCCAGTTTACCCCCACAAGCTATAGAGGCAGCACCCTGACTGGGAGGCTGGGTATCTATAAGGATCCAAGCTCAGGACAGGCAGTGGTGGCACGCTCCTTTAATTCCAGCACTCTGGAGGCAGAGGCAGGCAAATCCCTATGAATTCAAGGCCAGCCTGGTCTACAGAGCAAGTCCCAGGATAGTCAGAACTGAAACAGAGAAACCCTTTCTCAAAAAACAAAAAAAGGATCCAAGCTCAATCTATCCTAGATAGAAGCCCACCGGGCTCACCCGCCACCCACAGGTCACTATCTAGATCCCCTGAGGACCTGCCCTAAAACTGGCAGCCATCCCATGGGTCAGGGCAGAACACCTACCTGCAGGCAGCTCACAGAGCCTCCCCACCCCCACTGCCCAAACATGCTTTCACCTAAAATCCCGGATCCCAAATCAGGGAAGGCACACAGCAAAGTGTCCACACACGTCAGACAAAGGGGAGAGCCAGGGCTTCCACCTTCCCCATCTTTTCAGCATGTTACTGGGAGAGCAGCAGGGTGGCAACACTTGGCGTGTGGCCAAACGGCTTTATGTCATTCCCATCTGCAGAAGCTTAAAGGACAGCTCACATCACTTGGGGAGTTGTGAACTTGCGCTTCACAACAAAGAATCCTCAGATCTTAAGACTCCCAAGCTTCCTTGCCTGTGGTAGAGTTGGCAGCCATGTCCCCAGCACAGAATCAAGAGCCGTGTGTCACCCTCACCAGCTAGAATCACAGACTCTGTGGTCCCTAGTAGCAAATCTCACCTCTGCCTTTGACAGTTCTGCGGGGGACAGATGACTTTGGAGTCTCTCTTTTGTAAGAAGCACTTCTGATCCTTTTGATGTTTGTCCTTGGAACTGAGTGAGGAGAAGGGGAGAGAGGGTGCGGGGAACCTTAATCAGACAACCTGCAAGCAGGCAACACATTCACCTTGACCCCAGAGCCTGGGTTAGTGTTTGCTGAGGGAAGGAATGATTGAATGAACCAAGTCGCAAGGAATTCCAGGTGTAGTGTCTTTGCCCTGGACATGACTCCTACCAGGGAAGGAAGATGGAGGCTGGAAATGAAGAGTCCACTCTGATTGACAGACATGTTGGCATCACTCTGATGGGGGAGAGCCTCTTCAAAGCTCCACAGGAAGTTCAGTGGCCAACTAGAGTGAACTTGTTCACTTGGGAGGCTGAAGGAGGAGGACAAGTTCAAGGCCAACCTAAGCTACTAGTGAGGTCCTATCTAAACAGGAAAGAGGAAGAGCACTAAGAGGAGGAGAAAGAGGAAAAGAGAAGCAGGAGGAGGAAGACGGGGGAGGAGGAGGACATGTCCTGTGGGATTCCTGTCATGTGACATGCCCAGCGTCATCAAAGCTACAGAGATAGGAAGCAGAATAGTAGGTCCGAGGCTTTCCTGCATGTCTTGCTTTCAGAGGAAAAGGAAAGTGTGACAGTCAAGAGCTGGGGACCAGTGGGCCTGGGAGGGCTGTGACTTCTGCATTCCGTACTTGACCTGTAGCCCAGCGGCCACACTCATGGTATGGAAGAAAAGATGGCTTATCTGACAATTGCTAGAACAGGATTTTGTGGAAGGCAGAAGAGAAGATAGGGCAAGGCTCAAGGAGGTCCTGTCTGACCTGTCCCTCAGCCAGCTTGGGACCCTGCCTACATCTGCCATTGACTCGCAACCACATGGCAGGGAGTGCCTCAATACACCTATGCCTGCTGTCCAACAGGTGCCAGCTGGAATACTGACCAGCCTTTACCCTAGCTATCACCTATGCCCCTCCCTCTCCATCCCCTCCCTCGCATCTACAAAACCTCCTAAAAGTCTACACAGAGTCTAACATGCAGTCTAACCAACAGCCCCTGAGCCCAACATCCTCAGACAGGGTTGAGGCTCCTGCTATCTCTTCATCCAGGTTCCTTTTTTGTTGAGCAAAACCATAGCTGTTGGGATGTAAAAGTCTTCAGCCCCACCACCCATCCTTCAGTACCCTCAGGGCCAGGCAAGGTCATCTTGGGCATTGCCTTCCATCTACAAAATGGAATAACAAGCCTCAAGGTTAGAAGGGATCTCGAGGTGTGGGTTCAAAACAGGTGGGCCTACAAGACTGTGGGAAGGACGTGGCCCTTCTCTGCACAAAGGATGCCTTTGCTGGAAGACAGCACCTGGTCCATTCCTACCGTGACTCCTCCATTGGAGAGGCAGAGAGTAAGAATCCAAGCTCCTAAGCACAGCAGGATGTCATCCACTCCCTGACTGATCCCTTTCTAGCCAGGGTCCTTTCTAACCATAAGTGTCCTTGTTAGTCTCAGGGTCCAACCTAGAGCCACTCACCTGAAGCATGGTGCTGGGGCATCCTCGAGAGCCCTCGTCTCAGGCCGAGAGGTGCCCGGTTTTTGCTTCTATGTTCAGCTGCACGAAGGATGCCTGAGCCAGGAGAATGGAAAGAAGAGATCAGAGCGAAGTAACTTCCAGAATGGAGTTCCAGTTTAGAGACCCTGTAAGCCTTTAAATTGTTCCTCTGCTCAACACCTCAGGCCAGAAAACACATCCCACAAGGCCATCTGGACATATACCACGGTGACTAGCTAAGAAGTCACACAGTCTCGTCAAAGCCAGCACAAACATCTTGGCCAGGGAAGCTTTCTCAGGCCAACTATGAGCAGAGCCCTCTAACAGGCCAACTTTCTTCTTTTTACACAGTCTAGGACCCAAGCCCAGAGAATGGTGCCACCCACCACGGACAACTCAATTAATACAACTGAGATAATCCTAGGGCCAGTGAGATGGTTCAGGGGGTAAAACCACATGGCCATGTAAGTTTGGTAACCTGAGTTCAAACCACGGTGCCCTCATAACGGTGGAAAGAGAGAACTAATGCTACAAAGTAGTCCTCTGACCTTCACACGCTTGTCATGGAACACATGCTACCACACACATACATCATGCATACAGAGAGGATTTTGCTTCGTTTTGCTTTGGTTTGGTTTTGATTTTTCAAGACAGGGCCTCTCTGTGTAACAGTCTTGGCTGTCCTGGAATTCCCTCTGTAGACCAGGCTGGTCTCGAACTCACAGACATACACCTGCCTCTGCCTCCCAAGAGCTGGGACTAAAGGCATGTGTTACCGCCATCCGGCAGGATTATTTATTTATTTATTTATTATGTATACAGTGTTCTGCCTACAGGTATGCCTGCAGGCCAGAAGAGGGCACCAGATCTCATTACAGATGGTTATGAGCCACCGGTTGCTGGGAATTGAACTCAGGACCTCTGGAAGAAGAGTCAGTACTCAACCACTGAGCCATCTCTCCAACCCAAGAATTATTTTTTTTAAAAGTCCATTTCCCATAAACTTATTGCTCAGGTGATTCTACAGCTCATCAAATTGACAAGTGAGATTAGTCATCACACGAGGTGACTTTGGCATAAACACAGAGGCCACAGTACTAACAGCAATGCAAACAATAGAGCCTGTGCTCTTAAGGGTCTGGGTTCTGCAAGGAGTTAGATTTGAGACCTTGTGTATTGTAGCAGAGAACTCTCCACTTTGCTTTCTCTCTGAGACTGTGTCTGAGGCTGAGTTTAAAGGTGATGAATTGTTTAATTTCAGAGAAAAAAAATTCCAAGCAACGCAGTGTTCAAGCTATAGCATGGGTATTGCTGGCTTTTAGCCAGGTTTGCAGTGAAAATCAGAAGCAAGAAGCAGAGAAGGATTTGAAAAGCCTTCGGTTTGACCCGAAAAGAGCCTTTCGCAACGTCGGAGCCGAGGATGATCTGCATGAAGATTAATTTCAGGAGAGAGCTGCTGGGGCAGCCTGCTTGCAGAGGGACACCTAGGCACTCAAAGGCCACTGAAGCCAAAGTCCAAGTGGGCCCACTACAGCTAGGCTGGTGGCAGACCTTAGTGTTGTCCATGTGATGCTAGTTTTGAGGCACAGAGAACACATAGATAATGAGCTTGTGGAGGCTCCTGATGAGATTTCAAAGCAAAGTCTTGGGAGGCAAAGTGAAGATTCCTGCAAGTTAGCCGGGCAGTGGTGGCACACGCCTTTAATCCCAGCACTTGGGAGGCAGAGGCAGGGGGATCTCTGTGAGTTCGAGGCCAGCCTGGTCTACAAGAGCTAGTTCCAGGACAGGCTCCAAAGCCACAGAGAAACCCTGTCTTGAAAATAAAAAAAAAAAATCCTGCAAGTTGTTTGCCCTTGGAAGGATGGAGTCTGAAGCTCCGAAGGTGAAACCTAAGCTGCAAAAGAGACCCCAGGAAGTTAGAGCTTCCTGGGCAGTGGATGTGCCGAGGAAAGCTGCCGGCAGCAGCACAAACAGCCCAGGAGAGAGAATGCGGGGGCTGCAGCAAGTAGGGCCTAGAGGTGGGACTGCCCAAGCCCTTTGGAGCTCATACCATGTTCCATGCACCCTAAATGCTGGACACAAACTACATAATACATACTACAGGGGCTGGACGGATGGCTCAGTGACTAAGCACACTTGCTGTTATTGCAGAAGATACTGGTTTGGCTCCCAGCAGCCACTACAGGCAGCTCATACTGATGTGTTTATATGAGTTCATCTTCTGGCCTCCATGGGCACCAAGGCACACATGTAGTGCACATTCAGACACACAGGCAAAACAGTACACATGTTAAAAAAATTTAAGCTATAGGATATAATATTTTCCTGATAGTTTCAATCTCAGCTTGGCCTAACATCTCCTTGATGTTTCTTTGTTTTCTTTGAAATGGACGTGTTTGGCCCATATCATTGTATCTTTTTTTTTTTTATTATTATTATTTATTTATTTATTATGTATACAATATTCTGTCTGTGTGTGTGTCCGCAGGCCAGAAGAGGGCACCAGACCTCATTACAGATGGTTGTGAGCCACCATGTGGTTGCTGGGAATTGAACTCAGAACCTTTGGAAGAGCAGGCAATGCTCTTAACCACTGAGCCATCTCTCCAGCCCCATATCATTGTATCTTAGAAAAACAAAACTTTCTGCCTTGAGTCTCAGAGGAAAGTTTGATTGAATCTTTTAGCAATTCTAGAATCTTTGAGCTTCTTGGAGATGAGCTAAGTGGATTTTTGCTCTGAGGTAAGACCTCAGAGTCCAGGGCAGAATGGTATGGTTTTGATATTAAAAGGTTTCAAAAGCTCCTGTGTTGAAGGCTTGATCCCAAATGGTGACAGCACCTGAGGTGTGACCAGATGCTAATTCTAGGAATGAGTTAATCCACTGATGGGTTTCTAGCCAAATAGGCTAGGGGAGCTTGATAGGAGGACAGAGTGTGTCTTTGCAGGGTACATTTTATCCCTGGGTCCTTATCTCTGTCTCTGCTTCACGTTCACTGCGTGGTATGCAGGTTGTCTCCACCACGCCCTTGCACCATGTCTGCAGGATGTCTCTGCAATGTCCTTGCACCATGATGCTCTTGCCTTATGGCAGGTCCAGAAACAATAGATGACCGTGGACAGAGCCCTCTGAAACACAGCCAAAGAAAATCCTCCTCTTCTAGATTCTTTTTTTCCCCAATATTCTGTCACAGTGTAAACTAACACGCACCTCAGAGAGCATAGTAGGGCAGTCGTGGGGGTATGGTACACCGTGACTGGTGAACAGTGTACACTAACACGCACCTCAGAGAGCATAGTAGGGCAGTCGTGGGGGTATGGCACACCGTGACTGGTGACGAACTTTGTTGCTTCCTCTGTACTTAACTGTACTTTCCAAAAAAAAAAAAAAAAGTACTCCTTGAAAGAAAGTCACAGAAGGACAAGACCCATGGGCTCCCATTTCTGAGGTACCCAGAGTCATCAAACCCACAGAGACAGGAAGCAGAAGGAGGCAGGTGCCAGGGGCTGGGGAGGGGATAGGCTGTTGGGGTTGGAATGAAGGATGGGTCATTCTAGAGAAGGATGGTGGTGATGGCTACATAACAAGAAGCAGGTGCCTACAGTGAACAGAACACTTTTAAATGGTAAAGACGGGACTGGAGCCATGACTCAGCAGGTGAAGGTACTTATTGTGAAGGCCCACATCTTAAGTTCCATTCCCAGGATGGATGATAGAAGGAGAGCCCCTGACTCCTGCAAGCCGTTCTTGACCTCCACAGCTGGGCCGTGGCAATGATCCCACACACATATACATACACACACAAATAAATAAATGTAATCGATTTTTAAAACATTAACACAACTAATTTTATGTTCTGTACTTTACCACGGTTTTTTGAAAACAAACCTACTGCCTTAGAAAAGATCCTTCTCTCCCCCAGAGAAACCCCTAAGCAGCTGTTTGGCCTCCAATGTCTCTGCCAAAAAGCTCTTGAGGTATTTGCTTAACTGTCACCCGCCTTTCCGGCTCCAGAAAACACAACCTGTCTTGCTGTGGGTAGTAGGTGGGCTTTGCTGGTTGCACCTAATGGCGCCCAGGTCTGTTTGAACAGCCCCCGAGGCTGGGGAGACAAAACAAAGACCCCACTCCCAGGAAACCAGGTCCCTCCTTCGTCTCCCACAGGCCCTCTGGGTCTCTGTCTTCCAAGGCTCCATCTCTCCCATACGACATGTAGCTCCCAGTTGTCTGTCTCGAGGGTTGTCTGTCCCGTGTGCCTCGGTCACCACCATAGCCTGGTCTGAAACACTACCAGCCCTCCCCTTTTCCCACAGTCTGTGGTCCACACCTGCTGGGCAAAGCAGCCACTGACCTGGGCAAGCAGCCACCGGAAGGTCATTTGTCATCCTTGGCGTCTTCCTCCGGAATCCTGTCGAGGAAGTCTTGTAGAGGCACGAGGCACTAGAGGGGACAGAGGTGCCCAGGGAGGCACAGCTAGCCTGCCACTGTGCCTGGGCCCGGATCTTGTCCCTCAACTGCTCCAGACGAGGGTTACTCTTCCTGGGCTGACGCTGGGGCCCCAACACCAGGGGTGGCCTTTCTTTCCAGGGCCCATGGAAAAGTGCGCATGAATCATGTCCGCCTGAGGAGCCGGAGAGCCGGCCAGATGACACTGAGCTGTTCTCATCCCTGGTGTCCAAGCACGGGGACCACACGGGCAGGCTGCAGGTCTTCATGTAGGGGCTTGGCTCCTTGATACAATCAGACCAGGCCACAGAGGGAGCTGCCCCAAGAGTCCCCAGCTTCTGGGAAAGCATAGGCCACCTCAGAAAGCTGTCCTTGGCTGCATGAGGATGGAACTCTTCTTCCCTTGGAGAGAGTGACAGCACAGCCAGTCAGAGAGGAAGATCTCAGGTGGAGTCCTGTGATCCGCAGAACCCCTTTCTCCTTATCTCTACCTCAAGCCTGAGAAAGACAGGAGGAACCGAAAAATGCCACCACCACGTGGACACACCCTGACATTCTCAGACACTAACCACAGCCTTTTAAGGTTGGTACCATGGTAAGTTCAATTTATGGATGAATAAATTGAGGTTAGGAGGAGCCAGGCCAAGCCCAAAGGCACAAGCAGGATTTGGTCAGAGACCCACACACCGGACCTCGGCATCTTCCCACCTCCCACAAAGACGCCTTCCCTGGGGGAAGGTGACCACAGGACTAGTAACAGTGTTGATAGTTTTGTCACGTCCGCACAAACACTACCTGGGCTTAACGGTGGCCTTCCGACTGGCCATTCTCCCTGAGGCCTTGGGGGAGTAGAGACCTTCTTGCTGGCTGTCCCTGGGGCAGGTCTGCCAGGTTACCCTTCGGAAGGTGGGCAGCTCACCCATGGCTGGGGTTGGCATTGCACCAAGGCAGGAGGGTATGGATGACAAGCCACACCACCTGGGGGCCCAGGTCTAACGGTATAGTCACATGGTAGCCTGCAGGTCTACCACCCAGTGCCCATCATGGACTGGCTACTGCCTTGCTCTGGGTACTGTCCAGTATGGGTCCTCCGGCCCTCAGAACAGTCATTAGAGATGGGTAGGGACAATGAGTATTAGCCCTGGGTAGACAATGGCTGTGGGACTTCCTGATGGGTTGCTTCTCATGGGGTGGGAGAGAATTCCAGGTGACCCATGACAGCATAATAACCCCGTGTCACTGAGTGACGGCCTGAGGCATCAACCCCTACATGTGGCTCTAGCCAACAGCTGCCCCTGACATTCTGGGGAGCACACATTCAACAGAGACTTCTGAACGTCAATATGGTGGGAAGGATTGGGTTCTGAGGTTGGTAAGCCCTGTGCTCAGCACAGTTCCACAAACAAAGGACTCAAAGCCCAGCCCTAAGCAGGATAACCTTGGACACCGGGACCACGCCCCACCCAGAGGATTGTGGGCACCTCACAGGCCCTTTGTTGCCTGTTGGCTGGGAAGGGAAGGTGCGGACAGAATCAGGAATCCCACAGGACTTGGGGCTTTTCTTCCCAAGAGTTCCCAGAGAACAGAAGACTACAGCATGAAAATACCCAAGACTTGATGTTTCTGTTCCTTAACGGTGCAGGAGATGGTTTACAGGGCTTGCGTATGTTGGGTGAGCCTCTACCTCTGAGCTATACTCCATCCCTGAGACTGTTACTGACGGGTCTGATCTAGGGAAAGGGACACAAATCCCCAAAGACAGCCTGATTGTGAGCCGAGCCTACCTGTGTCCCACCAGCTCCTAGGCTCTCCCTCATAGCCAGGACATTCTGGCACAGAAAAAATGGGACCCAGAATTGAGTTCCAGGGCCCTGGACAGACCTGGTGCCAGCTTCTCCATCTACTGCTTTCCCAGGGCTGAGGGAGAAGAGGAGTTCTAGCTGGCTGTTTCTAGAAAGGTCTGCGGGTGTGATACCCTTAGTGGGGTGAGCAGCATACCCATGACAGGCATCTGACACTGCTTTGGAACAGCAGCAAGGGGATGTGGTGGGTGAGCCCTGCCACCTGGGGGCCCAGGTCTACTAGAACAGTCAAGTATTCCTCTTGGCAGTAGTAACTACATGGTTCTTCCTTGACTGCTAGCCTAGAGTCATCCTGCCTGGGCACATCTGCTCCCATGGGCAGACCTGAAGCAAACCCCATTCATGTGTTCCAGATGACATTTTTAAGAGATCAGTGGTCTCTATGAGCAAACTACAGGGTGGCATCAGGTATTTTTAGATGTCTGGAAAACTTGTAAGCCTTCTAGGCTTTTCCAAACATGCTTCAAGAGGTGACTAGAGAGCCAGCTAGGATTATGCCAGACTGGGGCAGGCTAACCCAAGTCAGGACATGAGGAAGCAAAATAACAGGGAATGACCACAGCACCCTTGGGGTTCAGAGAACTCTGCTTTAGACTTCTCTGCTCCAGAGAGCCTTCCCAGAAGGGCCTCTGCAGCCTTGCTATCCTGTCTCTAACTTTGCTGCCTGTTAAGATTGGGGGGTGGGCAGCCCTGAAGTACTAGGGCTATCAAATCTCCAGGGACTTGGAACTATGTTACGTAACAGCTTTTTTTGTTTGTTTTTGTTTTTGTCTTTTTGGTTTTTCAAGACAGGGTTTTGCTGCAATTTTTGGAGCCTGTCCTGGAACTAGCTTTTGTAGACAAGGCTGGCCTCAAACTCACAGAGATCTGCCTGCCTCTGCCTCCAGAGTGCTGGGATTAAAGGCCTGTGCCACCACCAACAAACCAGATTTATGTAACAGTTTTTTTACCAATATTGAAACATTACAAACTGAAGGGAAGCTCTCTAGGCAGGGAGGCAAACAACTCAAAATAGATTTCAGGAAGTCCCTGAAACCTACCAGATTTACCATGCTCCTAATGCCAGAATATGCAATAAAAGACTTCTCTCAGAGAAGCCAAACTTCAAAGCTCAGCTGCCTGAGAGAAGCAGGAACCAGCCAAGCAGCCTAGAAGAGTTTTAGACAAGAGTCACTTGGAAAGGACAGTCTCCAGCCTGTTGTGCTGCCTCCAGACTGTGCAGTGTGCTCCAGGTTCCCAGCTTGTGTGAGCTGTCAGCTATGCTGAGGTGGGCCTTGGTGATTTAGCTGTTTTTGAGTCATTCTGCTCCTGTAAGTCACCCCCCCACCCATATTCCTATAAGTAACCCCAGTAAAACTCCTTGTTTCCTCAAGCTGAACTTGAGTGAGATCCCTACTTTGGTTTGTTGTGGACTCCCTATCAGGGGTGAGTGTTGCGTCTCCCCAGGAAAAGATCTGACACACAACACCCTTGAATCATGGTTACCTTTGGCATCAGGGAGCCCATGAGGTCCTGTTATGTTCTCCTAGAGGCAGAGGAACAGGGTGGTTCTGAGCTCAGGAGACAGTATTTTCTCGCTCGACTAGCATCCCTACTTCCCACCCACAGGAAGCTGCCTTGGGGCTGAGCTGTTACCACTAACTGGGGTTCGACTTATCTGAAAGAAACCGCACCATAAACACAGCGGATTAGCCGTAGCAAGTACTTGACTGCTGCTTCCAGCTAAGTTATTAAAGCAAAACCCTGGTGAGCAGAAAAATAAAACCCAGTGAACAAAAGCAGCAGCAGCCCCTGCAGGCTGGCTCCCACCCACTGTGTGGGAGCAGTGCCACCATCCTGCAGGCCAGGAGTGCCTATCCCTCTGTCTCCCATGCCACCCCACGGGTTTGGCACTCTGCCCTCCCTTGTCTCCCTCAGCCTTGGCAAACAGCCCAGTGGAGGCTGCCACCATGTCATTCTCACAGCCCAGGTTCACCCCCGAGGCCTCAGCTGCAGCTCCGAGGCCAAGGTCAAAGTCAGGGTGCCCTCTGCCGATATCCAGTCCATGGCAGGATAAAATCCACAGACGGCCCGTCCTGCCCCAGGACTGATCCAGCAGCTGACCGGACAAAACTGCACCATGTCTGCCATAGGGGAACTAGGGGTAAGGCATTGTGGCCTCTGGGCAAACCATTGCCCAGGAAAAGGATGGCACACGCACCTCCCCCCCCCCCAGGCACGCCTGCTCTTAGTGCCAGCAGCAGCATCCCCGCCAACCTGGACACACATCGCAAGGCCTGGAGGTCTGAACCTCAAGGACCCTGCTCTTGGGCTCCTGGCACTTCCCATTCCCTTTGCCCCCATGCTTGTGAAGTACGAGTGCAGTCTCAGAGGCCACGTGTCCCCATCCTTCCTGCATCCTCCCTCAGCTCTCTGGGAGGGCGGTGCCCTGCCATCCTACTGACCACATCCCCTTCTGCCTCCCTCAAAGGGCAGGGCCCCCTTAGTCATGAGCACAGCCTTGCTAGCAGCCAGACTGGCCAGGTCCTTTTACAGCATTCCCAGAGCCCCCTGTGAGGTGCTGTGCTAGCCACTGGGGAGTGTGACCTTGCATCAGACTTTGACAGCCTTGTGAAACTCACTGTACCAGAGGGACCAAGTCACATTTCGAAGGTCCTGGCTGGGCCATAGTCCAGAATCCTCACTACAATCCACCCACCATACCCTTGCAGCCAGCAGCAGCCACCTGTGCGTCCTCGGGACCATGTAGAACTTCACCTGAGGAGCAGCTTCTTGTCAGGGAAGGGATAGGAACGTCCAGCAGAATAGTCTTCTGTCCGGTGACCTCAAACAAGTCATTCAGAGCTCTCGGTCTAAGGATGGTTCTCAGAAGAGTGGGCCGAGCCTTAGGAGGGCTCCTGTGAGGGCAGAAGTGCACAGATTACAAGGTGCTCAGCCGGCTGGGCATAGGATAATAATTGAAAACATGCCAGGACAAGGAATGCTGGCCAGGACCCAGTTCGCTGTCCGGTTCCTCCATGAACCACAGAGGTACAGCTAAGCGTGACAGCTACTCGGCAGTAGAGCCCAAGAGGCACCTCCCCTCCGTCCCCTGTGACTGCAAAAAGTACACAAGCTTCAGCACGCAGCATATGCTATGCTTAGGCTACAGTCTGGGTGGGCAGGTGGCAGCGGGTGGGGAGGGGCTTTCTTCTGGAAACCTGCTATGACTCTAATTAGCCCCATTGTTTATTTCTCACCGCCTCCTCCCTGGAAAAGCAAAACCCAGCGCAATCAGCCAGTGAACCGTGAAGGGGAGCAGGGCACCACACCCACCACCCTGGGGGACCCTAGGGCTTGAAACCTCGGTGCACTCTTCAGCAACATTGACTCAAGTCTGGCGTCCTCATGTTGGCATGGCACCCAACTGCCAACATGACCGCCTGGACTACAGCCCAATCAACACCTCCCGCTGCCACAGGCCTACCTGGAACACACCAGAGTGCTGAAGGCAAGGAAAAGAAGTGGAGCCTCGGGCTTCTAACAAAAGCATCTTACATTCCGCAGGCCAAAGCAGGTCACAGCTGGGAATAACAGGCAGATGGCAGGGGCACCCTGTGTATAAACACAATTCTCTTTCATGACACACAACATACACTTAGCACACAGATGCATGCACGCACACACACACACACACACACACACACCCGAGGGTTAGCCAGCTCGGTGGCTGGGGGTGGGGTGTGGGCATCTGATTTGGGTGCACTTCTAAATCCGGTGACCCTATCTTTCTAGCCCCCCAGCCTGTTCCAACACCGACTGCTCTCCAGGGAAGTCAGCTGACGCCTCAGTCTGATCTGAGCCCCAGGAGACAAAGGCCACACAGAGGTGGCAGCTGCAAGGGTGGAAAGGAGCCAGAACAATAGCGATGATTTGGGAAGGATGCTGCCGTTTAAACAGGCAGGAGGAGGCGCGGAAAGGATGGAGATGAAGCAGACAAGTGGAGTGGACACATGGCTGTCCTCTCCTCAGAGGAGATGGCTGGCAGGAGATGCAGGCACAGATGCCAGGAATGCTCCTCCATCCCCCACCCCAAGAGCCCTGCTCTCGCAAAGCCCCTCTGCTTAGCAACCGTGACACAGCAGCCCCGCTAAAGCTTGGGAGACTCTATCCCTGCCCCGCAAGGAGGGAGATGACTGGAGACCCATGTCGACAAGAGAGAAAAAGGCAACAAGAAGAAATCCCAACCCAGCACCAGCACAAGCCTGCTCCACAAGAAGCACAGGCCTGCAGGCCCCTCCAGTACTGGTACCCTTCCTCTGCCCCACCTTCATAGCCCACAGCAGTAGCCCCTGCTGACCAGGCCCTGGTAGTCCTCAGTGGCTACTGTTGACAACAGTTCTCAGCAAACAACCACTGGGGCACTCAGACTTATTCCAGCATGTCACCAGGCTCTGGCTCCTCACTTTTAGCCGTGATCCACTTTCCATACCACTTCCTGAAACGGCAGCCCTCAGAGCTCTGCTCCTAGCGGCTTGACTATGCCAGGTCCTGGCCAGGGAGCATACTATGAAAGGAGCCTGTGGGCGACCCTCCCTGAAAGGGTCAGAACAGGGGTCTGGGAGGCACAGCTCTGGGTTTCCATCCAGTGCTCCCTTAGCCTTCAACACACAGAACCCCGCCCTCTGGGGGGCATTCCAGCAGGACTTTCAGCCAAGTGGTAGTGCCAAGAGCCCTCCAATTGACATAACAATGGGGGGGTCCCCAACAGTGGGGCCTGAGCCCAGTGAAGAGCAAACCTGCAGAAGAGAGGGGCAAGAATACTTCAGGCTGAAGAAGCTGAGAAACCGAAGTCTCCTCCTGCCCACCTCTGCCATACTACCCTTTCCCAGACCTTTCTCTAGAGACCTGGGGAAGACCTGCTAGGATCCCCTCCCAGGTACTCACTCAGTGGAGGCCAAGCCAGGAAGGGCCAAGAGTCTAGGAGCCCAGGGCTGAGTCAGGGAGGGAGGCAGACCTGTACACGGGTTGCCAGAGAAACCCTGACTCCTCCCCCCAAATCCCTGCTCAGCACCTGGGAGACTCAGTGTCAGGGAGGGGCCTTATCTGTGCTGCTGGCGTGCGGGAATTGTGGGTGGAGTGCGGGTGGGGCTTTACACCTGGGGCTCTCAACCCCATTAGTCCCTAAGGAGAGATAAAGGAAGGTGTTGTACACACCCCACTGCTCCCCACCCCAAGGCTGTGGTGATGTTTCTTCAGCCTGGTCCAGAGCTTCCCCCGGGTTTTGATGTTGACTCGGCTCCTGGCCTCTGCATGCTCCCCGCTGCAAACACCCTCAATCCCTGCCTCCTCTGGCAGCAGCAGCCTGGAGACCTGCAGGACCCCAGATTGCTAACCCACAGCTTCTGAACTGTGGGTTGAGGCAGACTGGACACAACAACCAGGCCTGGAGAGCAGCCCTGGAACCTTCCAGGAGGGTAGACAGATACGCATGGCCCAAGGTCTCAACACTCCCGGGTCTGATAATACCAAACTCAAAGCCTGCAAAGCCACTTTTGTAGCTGGAATGGGCATCTCTTGGGACAGTGATAGGAGGATATTGGGGCGACAAGCTGCTGGACTCAGGCTCCGCCTACACACTGCTACTTTGACTCTGCACGTGCTGGATCTTTGGAGTAAAAAACTTACATTTTTCCCAAGGCCATGACGCTTGAACTTTTTTTTAAATTTATTTATTTATTAAAGATTTCTGTCTCTTCCCCACCACCGCCTCCCATTTCCCTCCCCCTCCCCTTAATCAAGTCCCCCTCCCTCGTCAGCCCAAAGGGTGATCAGGGTTCCCTGCCCTGTGGGAAGTGACCACCCACCTCCATCCAGGTCTAGTAAGGTGAGCATCCAAACTGCCTAGGCTCCCACAAAGCCAGTACGTGCGGTAGGGTCAAAACCCCATTGCCATTGTTCTTGAGTTCTCAGTAGTCTTCATTGTCTGCTCTGTTCAGCGAGTCCGGTTTTATCCCAGGCTTTTTCAGACCCAGGCCAGCTGGCCTTGGTGAACGCTTGAACTTTTAGCTGTGGGAGCTATCAGCCCGACTTCTGTTCCCTGCTCCTAGGACTCCAGATAACAGTCTGATGAAGGTCCTCTCCAGCTGCAACTTCCAATGATGCCAGTAGGTGGTGGTGAAGGACGCAGAGTGCTCCTGCCACTCACAGTCCCTCTTGCAAAAAAGAGATACCCCTCTCACCCAAAAAGTATTCCAGGGGGGGAAAAAATCTTTTCTCAAAAAAAAAATTCCTCTGGGTGTTCAAAAAAATACGATTCGAGACAAAGACTGGAAGATGGCTTTGCCCCTGGAATACACAGGGCACTTCTTGTTCCCTAGAAGGAGCATGGTAGGGAAGTAGATAGGGACTCAGTGCTGACCAGGCGTAGCCCCGCCATCTGCAGCAAGACCACACTCTAGGTTGCTCTCACAGGGCACTAATCAGGCAATCCTGAAAGCGTGTCTTCTGAAGCCCATAGTTCTAGAGTTCTGGGGACATGCCAACGGCCACCCCAGTCATTATCTAAGACCTGGCCCCAACATCTGAGGTTCGTTCCTGCATGTGGACAGGCCTCAGGTGTGTGCTGGTCCCCGGAGATGAGGTGACGCTGAAGGGACACTAGACAGCCCCAGCATGGCAAACACAGCTCTGGTAGGCCTTGCTCCTGTGAAAAACTGTTAGATTATGTTCCTAAAGCTAGCCCCCAAGGTCTGGTCCTTTATTTGGTCATTTCCCCATCCTAAGGCTAACTACCAAGCTCTAGCTACCAAAGTATTGAGCCCAGTAACAAGAGTCCCCCTTCCCACAGGTCAGGGAACCCTGATTGCTCTTCGAGCTGATGAGGGAGGGGGACTTGATGGGGGAGGGGGAGGGAAATGGGAGGCGGTGGCGGGGAGGAAGCAGAAATCCTTAATAAATAAATTTAAAATAAGAAAAAGAGTCCCCCTTGGCTACCCTAATTAACATGCCCAATTAAAATTAAACACATTATTCTAGCACGGGGTTCCTCCTTTTACCATTATAAACCACCATTTCCCTGTGGCCTGCATCTGTCTCCTCTTTGCCCCACCCACACCCACCCCTGGAACAAATAACCCTTCCCTTCTCCCTTGTTCCTTTTCCCTTCTCCTTGTCCCCTGTCTCCTGTCTTTGTCTCTTATTCCCTGCCTTTTGTCCCTCTGGGACAAACTAATCTCCTTTGTGTTGAGAACTTCGTCGTGTCCTGAGCCAATACCGATCCCTTTCAGACTTTTTGATGTCAGAAAAGCAAGAAGTCCTCTGACCCAAACGATAAACAAAGCTTATGCTGGCTAGTATTTTTATGTCATCTTGACACAAGCTAGAGTCATCTGCGAGGAGAGACCCTCAACTGAGGAAATACCTCCCTAAGATATGGCTGTAGGGAAGCCTGTAGGACATATTTAAAAATTAATAATTGATGCTGGGTAGTGGTGGCACCTGCCTTTAATCCCAGCACGCAGGAGGCAGAGGTAGGAGACCAGCCTGGTCTTCAGAACGAGCTCTAGAATGACCAGGGCTACCCAAGGAAATTCTGCCTGGAAAATAAATAAATAAATAAGATGAATAAATGAATGAATGAATGATTGTTGTGAGAGGGATCAGCTCATATGGGGGCAGTGTCAACCCTGGACAAGTGGCCCTGGGTCTAAAAGAAAGCAAAATGAGCAAGTTATAAGGAACAAGCCAATAAGCAGCATCCATCCATGGCCTCAGCATCAGTTCCTGCCTCCAGGTTCCTACCCAGTTTGAGTTCCTGCCTTGGCTTCCCATAATGGACTGTGATTCAGAATATGTGAGCCAAATAAACCTTCCTCTCCCTAACTTGTTTTTGGTCATGGTGCTTCATCATAGCCATAGAAACCCTAACTAAGATAGAGGCCAATCTGTGAGGACCCAAAATATTCCCGAGGGAGATCCTGGGTCATCCCCCAGCAGCAGCAACTCTCTCGCCATGGGCAAAGTCCTCAAGTCAGTAAAACAAGATGGAGGCACCTCTCAGGGTGGCCTGGGTTCTCTGGGGCTCATCTGCAGCAGTCCCGACTCAGCCCCCTGTTTCACTTCCAGAAGGTAATGGTCTTTACACCATGTTGTGTGACAAAACTTCCTGGGGAGACACAACACACAAGTCTACTCATGACAGACAGACCACCAAGTACAGATAGCACCAAAGTCCAGCTTGGTGAACCAATGAGTTTTACTGGGACTATTTCCAGGGCTGTGTGGAAGGGGTTATTTCCAGGAGCAGAAATGCCTCACTGAGAGCGGCATCACCAAAGCCCACACCAGCACAGGTGACTGTTCACAAAAGCTGGGGAACCTGGAGCACGCCTCACAGTCTTGCAGGCAGCTCAGCAGGTTAGAAAGTGACTCCGTTGATTTAAGTCTCTTGCAGGCAGCTCAGCTTGTCTCAAGTCTTTGCAGCTCGGCTCACCTTAGAAGGACTCTTTTAACTTTTATTGCTTACTCTGGGTCTGCTCAGGAAGGGGTCTGGTGAATGTGTTCAGTTTCAGGGACTTCCTGAAGCTATTTTGAATTGTTTAGCTTCCTGGCTAAGGAACTTCCGACAGGATGGAACATTCCAATCTAGGAGGAAACTCTTACACAACATGCCAACTCTGCAGCTGGGCCACCGGATAGTCAGGGCCACTCGAGAGCTGCCTCGTGGGTATTAATTTCCATGTCACAGGCACTGGGCAGAAAGGATGATACCACACAGGTCTTGGCCAAAGTCAGAAGGCTTCTCGTTCAAAAGCACAAGGTTCTTTCTTTTCTTTTAAGATTTATTCATTTCAGGGTTGGAGAGAGGTGTCAGAGGTTAATTCCCAGCAACCACATGGTGGCTCACAACCATTTGTAATGGAATCTGATGCCCTCTTCTGGCAGGAAGGTGTATATGCAGATAGAGAACTCATACATAAACAATTTTTTTAAAAGATTATATTTCTTTATGAGCATGAAATTTTTACATGCATACATGTGTGTGTACCACATGCATACCTGTTGGATCCCCCCGAAATGGGGTTATGGATGGTTGTAAGCCACAGTGTGGATGATGAGAATAGAACCCAGGTCGAGGGGCTAGAGAGATGGCTCAGAGGTTGAGGGCGTTGCCTGCTCTTCCAGAGGTCCTGAGTTCAATTCCCAGCAACCATATGGTGGCTCACAACCATCTGTAATGGGGTCTGGTGCCCTCTTCTGGCCTGCAGGCATACACACAGACAGAATATTGTATACATAATAAATAAATATTAAAAAAAAAAGAACCCAGGTCGATCACAAATACAGCAGTGCTCTTAACCACTGAGCCATCTGTCCAGATCCCATAAAGTTATTTCTTTTCATTGACAGGTAATGTACTCAAACTACCTGGTCTCCTAACCTTTAAAAGAACTCTCAATCCTATGCCAGACTCTCCTGCTTTGGTTCCTATCCTTTTCTCCTCGGCCTGGCCTCCAGCCTCCTTTGCTGCATTGTCTCTGACCTGCAGCTGCAGAGTCATGGCTGTCCCTATGGAAGAGGAGAAGCCCAGCTGGAGCAGACATGAGCATGAACCTCACTATCTCTACATAACAGTCAATATCTTCTCTTAAGCAAACAGAGCCAAGAGACTCCGGGCTCCAAGTACAACAGAGTCCAAAGACTTGCTTCCAGGATGCTTGGATTCCAGGGTACTTTGCACACTTGTTATGTGACTTTAAGATTTCAACAGCATAAAGAAAGATTCCAGCATGTCTAGCTTGACAGAATGAATGAGTTTGCTGGGGTTATTTTCAGAAGTGAGCGACGCGTGAGCAGGTGGACCTCCAAGGAGGCCGGCCCATCTGTGTCAGCCTAGAACCCACAGACAATGTACAGAGGGAGGGAGTGGTAGCTTGAGTCTCATGTGCGGGCCAAGTGGCCCTCCTCTGTCCTTCCACAAGGGAATGTTAGCAGCCTCATCACCATAGACCTACTACTAACTATACCATTCTGTTTATTTTATTTCTATGACTGGGCCAAAGTCTCCTCTGGGTCACAACAGCACCGCTGCTTCATGAGAGTTACCAAGCCTGGAAGAAACAGGCATGCCATAGCACGCATCCCCATAGTGAATGTCTGTAACTGTCTTCCCCAAGTCTACCATTGCTCTCCCATCCCTACACTCAGCTGCTCTATGGCCAGGAGGAACGGGTTCCAGAGCCCCCAGAGTTTGAGGTTGCAGGACTTATAATACTACAGAATCTTCTTATTTGATCCACACTGACTTGTAGCCCTCTATCCCAGACGTAGAGCTGGCACGTCAACATCTTTCTGCACCCCACTCATTTGGAAGGTCCCCACACTGCTCTGAAAGAGCCTTATTCTTCCTTTTTCCTAGCTCTTCTTTCTAGTTGGCCTCTTAAGGTTTTGGGGACCCATTCTGCTAGCGGCTTCATGAGAACGGATGCTCTTGTGATGTCTTTGTCCCATTCTCCGTCTGAACGTTAGAGTAGTTAGCTTGACTAGGTATAGAATTCTGAGATATGAGGGCATTTCCTGTGACCTTCCAGCTTGCAGGTTGCTTTCAGAAGTCCAAGGCATACATCAATTAGAGGTTCAGGAAAGCAGGACTTGGTTGTGCACTCTTGTAATCCCAACTCTGGGGAGACGAAGCAAGCAGATTGCTGCAAACTCAAGGCCAACCTGATCTGCATATCAGGTTCTGGACGACAGAATAAGACCCTGTATCAAAAAAAAAAGTATCCAGAAAAACCTCTGTAAAGTTTATACAGGTCATGTGGACGGCCATAGTCAGTACATTAGCACCTCTAACGAGCTTGTACACACGATGATGGAGATGAGGGGACTCTAATATGACAGAGATCATGCTTAGCTGCCAAAAGTCATGTTGCGAATGCCATACTTAAGGGCAGGGACCAGAGGGTCTAACCCATGAAGTTATGGAGATGGCCAATAGAGAATGATATTCCTCCGTGGGCATCCTTAGCAGTTGGTTTACTTCCCATAGTGAACCCTTGGTCTTTTGAGGGACTATGGCATGACTGCAGTGAGGGCTTACGAGGAGCCTACGGAGTCACACCCCACCTAGTCAAAATATGAAAACCACCGACATGGACTGGGATGATGGAGACTTATCGCCATCCTTTTGAGGACCTAAAGATGTAGGGACATTCGCTCCCTTCACACCTCCTACCACCAGTCCTGCCCCTGCTAGAGCAGGACAGATGGGAGAGTGACGGAGAAGGCTGCCCAGCAGCTGGACCATATCCTCCAGGCTGATGCTGCTACGCTGCTCAGGTTGACGCGGCTCCAAGGCATCCTCCAAGCTACGCTGTGTGGCTGTGTGCGTGGCCCATCTGGCACGCTGCTCTCAAGACACATCGCTGCAAGAAGCTGGGCCCCATACAGCCCTGCCCGGACCAGGCTTCGATCTCCTGCCCAGCTGTGTAAACATTCTCCTAAGTGTCACAGCCACTGGCTTCCTCATGAGAAATGCTGCCTGCCGGGCCGGTTGAGCAACCGCACACACTAAGGGTGGTGGCCTCCGGTGACAGATCCCCGTCTGACGCTCACCAGCTATGATGACTGCAGACTCAGAGATCCTGAAGCCCTGACCTTACCAATTCCAGAGCCAGTGTTCAGAAGTGTTTCTGGGCGTTCCCTCTCCAGCAGAAGTCATCTTCCATGGTGACAGAGGAGACTGGCATCTGGCTACCTGCTCAGACTAGACAGGCAGTACAGTCCACACTAGTGATGTGCTCTGACCATCTGCACACTGACGGAAGCATCCAACTTTGAGTATGGCCTAGCACTGGAAAAGACTCCCAGCAGGCCAGGCTTCTGTGTGAGTGGCAGGTGGACACGTGAATGCAACGGGGATGGGTTTGTGTCTAGCTCCAAACAGAGAATCACAGCCCAGACTCGGGGCTCACATGAGCAATGAAACCTCACACACTGTGATTGTCTGAATGTATCCCCCAAGTTGATGTTGCATTAAAAATTAGATAAGGTCCTAAGGGTGTAATCCCAGTCTGCCAGGTCAGTGCTCTTATATGTTGGGAGCAGTGAGACCCCAGATCCTGAATTTCTTATAAACAACTTGTTTTCCCCTGATCTGAGTGCCTACAGCTGCTCTGAGCACGAGACCTTCAGGAGTTCCTGTGATTTCTGGTGGGTTTGGCTGGGGTGTGGCTATCTCTATATAATCTGCCCCTGAACAGTCTTGGGGAACTCAAGGATGACCCGTGTCGCTGTCTCTCTGTCTGTGTGTGTCTGTGTATTTTAACCTCCAGCTCCCTTGCCCGAAGCTTGCGATTGGGTGCCCGCACACAGAGCGCAGACACGGGGGCGTGGTGCGCAGCACTTATAAGAAGAACTAACAGGCCAGGTGGTGGTGGTGCGCGCCTTTAATCCCAACACTCACACTCAGGAGGCAGAGGCAGGTGGATCTCAAGGCCAGCCTGATCTACAGAGCCTGTTTCAAGACAGCCAAAACTGTTACACTGAGAAATCCTGTCTCAGAGAGAGAGAGAGAGAGAGAGAGAGAGAGAGAGAGAGAGAGAGAGAGAGAACAGGGCCTGGAGAGGTGACTCAGCATGTGAACTCCTTCAGCTTTCCTACTCACAGGCGGAGGTCATTTTGTCCCATCTCCCATTTTCTCTGGTCTTTGTCGGTATATTATTTAAAACCAAACCGCACAACTTATGGGCTATAAGTTTAAAAATTAAACTTATTTATTTATTTATTTTGCTTTTCAAGACAGGCTTTCTCTATGTAGCTTTGGAGCCTGTCCTGGAACTAGCTCTTGTAGACCAGGATGGCCTCGAACTCACAGAGATCCACCTGCCTCCTGAGTGCTGGGAGATTAAAGGTGTGTGCCACCACCGCCTGGCTAATTCATTCTCTTATTTACACACATATACACACACTGTGTACGAGCCTGTGTGTGTGTGTGTGTGTGTGTGTAAATGAAAGAATGAATGAGTTTTGTTTTTTAAAAAAACCAACAATTGTGATTTCAACGGTGTTTCCAGGGCGTCAGGAAGTCTGGCTTGGAAGTAAAACTTTACAGGCAGGCAAGGTGCCCTCAGCCTCGTACATCTCCACTTGGGCCCACATTTTAATTGGCTTTAGACCCTGGGATGTCGTCATCTGTGATAAGAACATCCAGTTCTCCCCAGCTGCAGAATCCCCCTGTAAGCTTTGGTGCCCTGGTCCTGCAGGAAGAATGTCTTAATTACTTTTTTATTGCTGTGATAAAACATTATGACCACGGCAACTTATAAAAGAAAGTGTTTAATTGGATTCTGGTTGTTGTTGCTGTTGTTTCAGAGGGTTAAAGCTCTTGATGGCGGAGCAAAGGCAGGGCAGCAGGAACAGCTAGCTGAGGGCTCACTTCTGCAACTGGGGATGCAGAAATCCCCACCCCACCCCCTAGGACACACCTCCTCCAACAAGGCCACTCCTCTTAATCTTTCCTAAAATAACTGGGTATCGATCATTCAAACTCGTGAGCCTAGGGGGCCATCCCATTCAGACCAGTATAGCAAAAGGGGAAAACTGAAGACCAAGCCAGCTGGCCAACTTTGACTGCTACGTTGAGAACAAGCTGAAGGAAAGCAGCCTGGGGGGGGGAAAGGGGGGGCTGTGAAAAGGACAGCTAGAAGCTTGTCACCAGGCTTGGGAGTGGGAGAATAGAGACTCGGGAGAGAGACTCGGGAGGTGAGGGTTCAAGTCCTCTCTCTTAAGGTCAATTAATCAGAAGGAGGTGCACAGGGACTTAATAAGGCACATGGAACAGCTGAGAAGTTTCCTGTCACATGACTAGGGGAGAGAATGTCCACAGCCGGTCGCACATTGGGGCTTAAATCTTGGAGGTCCAGGGAGGTATAATGAGCATCCCGGCTACATTCTGAGAACCTTGTCTCCTTGTCTCCTGCCATACTGGTCCTGCTCACAGCCCTTCAGACGTCCCTATGGGTCCCCACCAAGGTGAACATGCCACCCTATTCTACACCTATGCCAAGTTCCCATCTTGTGGCAAAGTGACTCTTGTCCCCAAACACTTGGTGCTAGAGCTTACGTGAGATCAGACGGGAGGACCATGGACCAGAGGACTCCTTGTGTCCCCAGAAGTTTTCCAGCATTATGACCAAAAGACTCCTGTTTCTCAGCCTGGAAGTTCCAGAGGTGTCCAGGTTCCCTGAGGTTTTTCTGTCATGGAGTAGCTGTCCCTGAGGGGGTTGTAACCCCTGAACCCACAGATGAGTCCACAGAATGGGGTCTGTGGGTGGGGCTATAGACAAAGCCATATGGGCTGAGGCTTCATTGTATAAAGAACTGAGGAAGGTTTGGACTAACCTCCTGATTTGTCCCTTTCTCTAGCAGATAGACCACATTACTGAGGCCCTGCTCTCTCTGATGCACCACCCATCTTGATGATTCCCGGCCTCTTCTCACAATGACACAACCTAGAATTTCAAACATCCTGGCCAAGACTCGAAGAGAGAGAGAGAGAATGCCCAGGCCATCCTCATGCCATGGTTGAAAAGTGATCCCAGTTATGGCACTGATGCTAAGCCCAGGAATCTGGTCCCCCACAGCTTAGGGGCAGCAGAGACAATAGTTTCTACCTTCCATGCAGGACACTGTCCAAATAGAAAGCTTGGTTCTGTGCTCAGTGAGTGTTTGCAGATCTGCTTTGTGCCGGGAGCTGCTGTGCTCTGGAATGTACAGTTCGGCCCCTACAGGGTCAGGTGGATCCAAGCCTCGGATCCACCCTCAAACCTGGCTGTGCAACCACAGCAGGCACCCACACAAAGTGCAGAAGATGGCCCTATTACTTTTGCTTAGACTGATGAGTCTTTGTCCATTTCAGCTGCTATAGCAAAATGCCTTAGACTGTACAATGTACAAACAACACGAGTCTACTTCTTACTGTAGTAAGGCTGGGACGTCTGCGTTCAAGATGCTGGCAGATCTGGTTTCTGGCGAGAGCTTCTCATTGCTTCCAACACAACACTTTCTTGTGTTCACATGGTGAAAGCTGAAGGGTAAAAGCCAAATGATGGCTGGCCCCCTGAATACTTTGGTGGTGTGGCTAAGTCCTACTGATGGAGAGGGATCCCTTCTGACTCAGTCATATCCCACAAGCCCCACCTCTTCCTCTATTTTTATTTTATGTGTATAGGTGTTTTGCCTGCATTTATGCACAACATGTGTGTGCACTGTCCATGAAGACCAAAAGGAGGCACTGGATCACTGGGACTGAAGTTATAGAAGGTCATGAGCTTCCATGTGGGCGCTGAGAACTGAACCAGGTCCCTCTGAAAGAGCAGCCAGTTCTCTTAACCGCTGAGCCATCTCTCCAGTTCCAGGTTCTCTTAATACTATCAAATCAGGTTGTACAGATTTGATCCCAACCTGGGTAAAAATAACAGTATAGTGTAAGTGAAAAAAATAAAAAGAGATACATATAGGTAGGTACTATATGACCCAAGTTCTATAATAGCCAGTGTAGGTGAGTGGGCTGAGCCATGGGTGCAGTGGCTGAATGGCACCCCCTGAATGGCACCTCAGAAGACACCCCCTGGAGAAAGGTGTTTGCAGATATAATGAAGGATCTCCAGATAAGATCATCTTAGATTTGGTTGGCTCATGTCTTCTTACAAGACACAGGGAGGAGAGAAGGCCGCACGGAGAAGTAGGGCCACAAGCCCAGAGATGTCTGCAGAGCCCCAAACTGTACCTGATGCAGATAGCTTCTGCTCTGAGTCTCTGGAAGGAGCATGTCCCGGATAAACACACATTGTGGGGAGCAGGTCCTGTTGCCATCTAGATCTGGGCTATCTAGCTCCGGCACTGTGGAGATATAAATATCTATTTTAAGCCACTCAGTTGTGGTCCTTGACTGCACCAGCCCTGAGACAACCCTGTGGAGGCACGTGCCTCTTCCTGGTCACAGTTAATGAGTACTTACTACCCATTACATCACCACCCTCGTGCACTCCATCTCAAGATTCTAGGAGGTCAGAATAAGAGCTGGGTGGTGCGTTAGTGGCCACACACACAGGAGGGCCTGCAGGCATATGAAGCTCCATTGCACAATCCCACTTCTAGTAAGCTTCAAGTCCGTACTCCTGCATCCCACTCCAAGCCTGGGGATCCAGAGCCTGTCTGTACAAGGAGGAACCTACTGGCTTCTGTTTGCTATGGGGGGGGGGTATCCAGGATTTGTGGGGAGAGCAGATGCGCACCTTCCTGACTCCGCTGGCTTTAGGCACCTGTCAAGTCTTTCCCACCATACACCCCACGCCAGGAGCATCTCAAACTACTCATGAGCCAGGTGCCTCCAGGTCCTGGTGAGTGCATACCTGGGTGTGTTACTCCCTGACACACTCACATCACTGGTCTGTGAGGTCCAGGAGGGCGCAGATGGGCGGGAAGCAGGACAAGGACAAGACCCACAGACAATGAGGAAGTGTAGGCCCACTTCCTGCGTGTTTCACCTGCTCCTGCAGGCCTCAGGGACAGCCTAGGTGACAAAGCTTACAACAGTCAGTGAGAGCCCCAGGAATGCTGTGTGGCTAGGTGTTTCGTGATGGCAGTGGTATTCAGTCTCACGTGGAGCTGGAGCTATTTTCCTCGGTGTGTGTGTGTGTGTGTGTGTCTGTGGGTATGTCATCTCCCTGAGGCTCTCGTGGGTGGGACAGACCATTTCCTTCTTGGCTCCTATGGAAAAATAACATAGACCCATCTATCTACTTGCTACTCCACCTCCCCAAGGCTTTGAAGCCCCCAACGACCATCAGTGGGTGATTCTGTCTTAGGAGAGTGTGTTTGATCAGGACAGCAAAGAAGAATTCACACCTACATCTTAAAAAAACAATTCTTTTCTTAGACCAGTGCACTTATTTGGAGACCAGGGTAAAATTGAGTACATTTTTTTTTACAGGTGAGTCTGGCTCTCTTTTCCTTCTCTCCCCAACATGTCTCCTTTCTTCTCCACTTACGTCTTCCTGTCTCTCTCACATACATCAGTTTGGAATATCTGGCAGAGGCTGTCTAGGTGCCATTGTCCTCAGTTAGACTTGGACTTGGGCTGGGCGGTGGTGGCACACACCTTTAATTCCAGCGCTCGGGAGGCAGAGGCAGGCGGATCTCTGTGAGTTCGAAGCCAACCTGGTCTACAAGAGCTAGTTCCAGGACAGGCTCCAAATCAAAGCAACAGAGAAACCCTGTCTTGAAAAAGCAAAAAAAAAAAAAAAAGACTTGGACTTGGTAGCACAACCAATGGCCTCTGGCCTCTGGGTTAGCCGCAGCCCCCTTAAGATCCTGAAGAAACAGCTCTGCTGGGGTAGGGGCCTGAGGAAGCAGCAGGTGGAAGACAGGGTCTAGATATTCATCACAGGGGTATTCAAATCCACTCCTGAACCAGGGTGACAGGCCCAGGACAAGACCAAGTTTAGGCTTGAGAAACCCAAGTCTGGCAGAAGACCTAGAATGAGTCACTACTGCCACCTTGTGCATGACACAGGCCATCAGGTGACGACCACAGGAAGTCATCTGGTCGTGTAGTGTGAAGATGACTGGAGCTGATATGAACCCCCTGGCGCTCACCTGATGCGCGGTGATGACAAAGCCACCCATCACCCACCCTTGGCCAGCATCAGTAGGATAGCTATTGGTGATGCCCAAATGGGAAATTGTTTTCTTCCCTCAAATCTTTAATAGGGAGGAAATACAAGCATTAGGGTTGAGGCCGAATTCTCCATTCTGCTGCTCCAGAATCTTTACGGGTGGAGGTAACTAGGTTCCTAGCTGTGCACAGGCAACGGAGCGGTGACAGGGGAGGGGTCAGAGGAAGGAGCTCTTTTTCAGGCTGAACAGATATGGGAGGGGGTACTCAGAGCTAGCAGGAGACAGGCAGAGATGTGGGTGGATACCCCAAGGATCCCTCCTGCCATAAACCCATCTTGCCCTTTTTTATGAGAGTCCTCTAGGTTGAGCCTATTCCCTCATCCCTCACCACATTCCACCTGAAAAGGCCCCTGATGAGAGAAGCTACCCTGGCTGTGTAGTGGAGGGTGTGCCCTGCATGAGGGCAGGGCTTCCCCAGAGTCCAGTACAAGTGTCACGGTGTTCTGATACCAGCAGTGTGTGTTGTTTACCAAGAAACATATGTACTGCACAGGCTGGGACAGGGTTGGCTCCTTTGCAGGTGACAGAACTGAAACAAAGAGAAAGTAGCTTGTTTCTAGTCACTAGGGACAGAGGTAGCCTTCAAGTTCAGGTCTTTCTCACTCAGAGCCAGAATTGTCAGCCATCGCGCTTCAGAGGATCCCTGCAAACGTGGACTCTCACAACCTGTGCCCCCCACCCCTGCCTCAAGGAAGAAAGAAATTGGTACATTTTGACAATTTCGTGGCCCACATATCCCCTTAACTTCAGAACTCTCTAACACTATGTGTGGGGCGTCTTGGTTTGGTCCCTGGCAAAGCTGGGGACCCACAGGGGATTGTATGGCTGTAGTGTGTCTCTAAGGGCCTCCTAAAGCCAGGAGCTGGAGACATAAGCCCAGCCTGACCCCCAGTGGGCCACAGCAGCCACTTCCATTTGGCGCCCTTTGAGGGGAATCAGGAAGTGCCTGCAGTCCAGGGCCTCCATGCTGGAGACTTCAGCAACCGTGGGTGGTTCCTGGCCAGCCACAACACCCACCCTGCCTCAGCCAAGTGAGAGCAAGGCCTGGCTCCTGTGGTCTTAGGGGGAGGTGTGGGGACAGCAGTCAGCCAGAGCCTCCTCGCCCCAGGCACAGATGGTTCTCATTGCTCCTGCCTGTTCTTTCCTTGGAAAACAAACCAGCTCTGGGCCAACAGACCCGTTTTATCTCATGTTTGTTTTTGTTGCCGGTTTTTTTTTTCTTTGCCTGAAGCCACTGTGGGCTGCGCCTGCAGGGTCTGTCTAGGGTGACCTTGGCATGGTGTCTGTCTTCAGGCCTGGGGCCAGGGAGGAAGAAAAGCTGCCCGGGAGGTAGCCATTTGCTGCACCCCGACTCAACCCTGTACCACTGAGGGTCACTGCTACTTTTCCAAGAATGTTGGGACTGGGCTGGAGAGCGGAGCAGAGAGCTAGGTGAGTCCCAGGAGGATTGGAAGATGAATGGTACCAGGCTCCCTGGTGTTCTACCAGTATGCTTTCCAAATGGTTGCATTCACAGGTACTGGCAACATGAAGTCTGGTGGTAAAAGCCCTAGGAAGGTAGGGACTTGCCCAGGGCCCCACAGCATCCCCCTCCCCCAGGTCAGGAAGACCCATATTCTATTCTCCTTAGCCCTGGGTGCATCTGCGTGATGTCTACCCCACAAGAGGTGACAGGAAAGGAACAGGATGAGTGTGTGCGTGCGTGTGTGTGTGTGTGTGTGTGTGTGTGTGACAGCAAAGGCAAAAAAGAGGTTTCAACACCTCAACCAGAGTGTAGGATGTAGTGATGTGTGGTGTGTGTGTGTGTGTGGTGTAAGAAAAAGGGATAATATGTAGGCACTCCAGGGGCTTACCAGGTCTTCTGCCAACAACAAAAAAGGGCATCCAGCATTGCCCTCACTAAGCCTACGACGCTCCCAGCACTGGACCTCAAAGACAGGGCCCCGCCCACCCCCGCCCACCCCGCGGAAGGCGGGACCGCCGCAGTGGTGGCCGGTGGGCGCCTGCCCCTCCTCACCCTCCCTCCGCCTGGCGGCGGTGACATCACGGCTCGGGCGGGAGGGGCGGTGGCACCCCAGCACATCACTTCCTCGGCGCCTCGCGCGGACGCGCGGACAGCCAGACGGACGCGCGGACAGGCGGGCAGATCGGCGGGCGGACGGCCGCAGCGCGGGGCGGTGCTCCTGCTCGGCGCGTCCCCGACTCATGGCGAGTCCAGCCCCGCCCGCGGCCGACGAGCTCCCGGGCCCGGCCGCCAGGCGCCTCTACTCCAGGTAGTTCGAGGACCGGGATGGGGACGGGGACCCGAGCGGCGGGCGCGGGCGGGAGGCTGCCGGCCCAGAACAAAGGCTGCGGCGGTGGCGCGCAACGTGGCCGGGGACGCGCCTCCCTAGCTCTGCGCAGAGAGCGGAGGGGACACGGGGCCCAAACATTGGCCCCGCGGTAGAGGGGCTGGGGGCTGGGTTCTGCCTGCAACCCGTCCCGGTGCCAGAGGGGCTTACAAGAGGGGCACTCCTCCACCGAGCTCTGCGGGCCCCTGAATAGCCAGAGATGGCAGGGTTCGTTGCCAGAGGAGTTTGCCTCTCAAGCCTGGGACTGCCATGACCCGGTGCTGGGGTGACATGGCCACGATCCAGGCAGTCATGACGGGGCCCTGCCTTCACTAACTATCCCCAGCCTCAGGCCAGCAGGACCTGGGCCTCAGCCAGGCAGGTGGGTGTGCCTCCTCACAAAGGCTTTTGCCTTCCAGGCAGGTTCACAGGTGATCCAGCGGTCTGTGCTCTGTACCCACGCCCACTGGGGATGACAGGATAGCCCTGCTTCTGGCTGCGTGCCTCCCTGGTGACTCCGTCCTGATGAGGGTGTTCCCCATGAGGTGTTGGTTCCAGAAGTGGACAGTAGCCGGGGTGCTGCCAGTTCACCCTGGCCTCAGGCTGAACTGGAAGGGCCTGAGTGTTGGGCAGGGTCTGCAGATTGTCACTAGCCCTAGAGGAAGGCCCAGCTCCTTGCTGTGAGCTTCTGACTCCCGCCTCTTCTAACCCTTCCCCAGATCTGGGGCCTCTGTGCTAGGAGCCAATCCTGAAGACATCTGCCCCAAGTGAGATGGCCTATCTGCTAGCCAAGCTCTACCCAGTCCCCCCAAAGATCAAAATGAAGGTTTGGTGGCTGGTGAAGAGAGGCTTGCCCCTCCCCATTCCACTCCGCTGCAGCTCAGAGACAGTATCCCCATTGTGTGGTGTTGAGATCAAGCCTGAGCCCTAGTCTCTGCCTCCTGGTTATAGTGCAGGGGTAAGAGGTTTGCTGGCAGCTTCTTCTTAGAGTCTCCCTGGGAATGGAAGCTGTACAGGGTCACATTTACCTCAGGACCAGCCACTTGTGAGGAGGAGGTGCTACGAGGCAGCGTGTGTGTGTGTGTGTGTGTGTGTGTGTGTGTGAGAGAGAGAGAGAGAGAGAGAGAGACACAGAGAGAGAGAGAGAGAGAGAGAGAGAGACAGAGAGAGACAGAGACGGTGGGGGGGGCACTATTCAAAGCACAGGTCTCCAAGCCGTGTCAGTTGCCCCCAGTTCTCCCTTGTGGTGACTCACTAGGCAGAATCCAGGCCCTGGGTAGCTCTCACTGGTTAGGGACAGTATTCAGGATACTGGTTGAGGCCCTGAGCTCAACCTGGCATCCCTCCAAGCTGAAACCCAAGCTGAGCTCAGAGGGTTGAGCTGGGACCAGATTTAAGTTTGAACAGCCAAGAGACCTTCCCACAGGGCCTTCCAGGCCTATGAGCTCTTTGGTCTCCATGGAGGGGTCCCAGCCAGGCCTGGGCAGCCAGTCCCTGGCTTTGATAGGCTGGGCAGATGTGACAATTTGAAGCAGGTCTTAGAGAGGGGTCCAAGAAGAAAAGTCTCTGCCATCAGGCCCAACAACCTGTGGCCACTGGAACTAAGAAGAAAGAAATCCATGCATGTCCTGTTCCCACGTCAACCCCCGGGTGACCAGGGAAGCTTGCATGCTGACGTAGGAGCCGGGACTGTGGCTGCTCAGGTACATGGATGCCTAGGTGAACTGGATCCACCATGTCTAAGAAGTCCTGTGGCTTTTCTGGGCTGATGGCATCCATCTTCCTAGGGGCATCCCCACTCTCACTGACGTCTGTCTGAGATGGGGCTGAGGAGCTGAGAAGAGCCAGAAATGTGCCACTGAACTACCAACTCTGCATGGAGTGTTGAGAGGAGCTGGCGCGGAGAGTCAGGGACACTGGGAGGGGCGGGGTAGAGGAGGGAGGCTCTCTGTTGAATCTCCCTGGTCCACTAACACTGGGGCCAGCGCAGGGGCTTGGGATAGAGGGTTCCCAGAGAAATGAACGAGCAGCTAGGAAATCCCTGCAAATCCTCTTTTGGCCTCCCAGCCCCAGAAGGCGGCACATAGCTAAGTGCCAAGACAGGCTGGGAAGGGAGGGGTGGAAGGGGAACATACATTGAGGTGGCCTTACAAAGGCATCCCTAGGTATGGGCAAGTCCTCTGTGGCTGCATGGCCAAGCAGTACTGGCCCCATCCACCCTACCACCTCTTTCTGTGTCTTTCCCCCAGCACTGGCCCGCACAGGACCATTCCCTATCCTAGCCCCAGTAGCACTGCAAACCTGATCCTCAGGTACCTTCCTGAAGCTGAGGTCTCCTTTCCCCTCCAGCAGTTTGCTATTCCCACCATGCTCCCTCCCAACCTTTCTGTTTCTTGCTGTCTCCCTCTTTTCCCGGCTGTTGAGGGAGGGTCAGTGGTGGTGCTTCCTTCTAGGACTGAACAGGGGGAGCTGGAACAGCAGTGAGCAAGGGGCTCTCAAGCCTTTGGCCAGGGACCAGTGCCGGGTGACTGCTCTCCGGTGAAGGAGGCAGGACAAAGATCAGGTAGAGCTAAGGGGCCAGCTGGTTGTAGGTACCAGAGGACACCAGGAGCCTTAAGGGGACAGGCAAGTGAGATCAGAAGGCCAGGGCGACATGGGCAGAATGTGTCTGGCCACTAGGGAGTCAATTACTGCTTCAGTGGCTGGGATACGGCAGGCAGTACCTGGTTCCCGGTTGTTGTGATCTGGCATATTTAAGTGGAACGGTGCAGGACTGTGATCTTTTAAAGTGGCTCGGTTGGTGACTCGGCTTGGGATCAGGACCTCAGTGTGGAGGTGGATCCGCTGGGGTGGTGAGGCGAAGGATTGCTGTTTACTTGTTCAGCAATAGGTCTGTCTAGCCAGAAGACAAACCCCGGGGAGAAGTTGCTCACTCCCAGGGTTGGGGTGGTGAGGCTGGTGGGAGACACTAAGATCCGAACCCCTTATGACTTCGATCCAGAACTTCAGGGGTAGGAATTCAGGTAAGGAGCAGGCAGGTCTTTCAGAGGCCTCAGATTACCCAGCATCTGTTTGTTCAAATGGCTGTAGCCCCTGGGCATATGAACACCTTGACAGGTGACAGCTGAGCAGTCCCTTGTGGGTCTGCGAGGTGATGTGGGAACACAGAGGTTTCAGGAACTTCTCTGCCCAGCCACATCAGTCTGGCTGGCCCCAAGAGTACAGGAGAGAGTGAAAAGCAAAGCGGGCACGTTAGCGAGGAGGCAGGGAGGCCCAAGAGAGCTCCCCTGGGGGCGGGGTTCTGGGCTGTACTCTGATACTCTTGGCCAAGGTATTCCATGAATGGAACCCCTGTCTCTACAGAGCCTCAGAGCAGAACTGAGTTATCCAGGGTCTGGAAGCCCTCTCCACCCTGGAGTTTCTATCTCCAGGACTAAGAGCTCAAAGTGCTGTCCAATCTCCTGTGACTGCAGCTATACCCCTTCTCTGGATTCCACAGCCAAAAGGCATATAGCTTGGCTGGAGGGCTTCCGGGGGTGGTCCTGTCATCACTGGGATGAGGCCAAAACGGGGCAGTGGTCTAGCGGAAGGCCTCTGAGAGCCCACCAGCACACTGCCCCCAGGCACTGGATTAGGCCCTCATCCTGTGGGCCTCTGTCCATAGGTGGGCATTGGTAGCTCCCCTCCTTTCTTGGAGCCCCTCCCTTTGCCCTGGTCGGGCTGAGAAGGTGTCTGGGAAATTAGAAGTTAAGAGGAAAATCTCAGCTTCCCTGGAAGCAGCATCTGCAGACCCCTCATGGCCCTATACCCTGGTTAGACCTGGAACCTGGAGCTTACCTTAAAGAGCTGGACAAGTGTAACAGCAGGCAGGAGTCCTGCAGGGTGAAGAGGACTCCGTGTTCCAGGTCAGATGAGTTGCCCATGCCAGGATCCAGGGCAGAACAAACGCCAGGGGCTGGAGAGAGTGAAGAGGCCAAGTACAACCTTGTCCAGAGTCCTAGCTTTGCCCAGCCGTGGGACGAGCTCTCCTAGCCTGCATTCCCGGTGGTAGGCTCCGGCTTCCTGCCAGCCTGTGTCAGCACGTGGTGGGGTGCAGAGCTGGATTTGGGGGCTCTCATGCACTATCCCTACCATCTTTCACCTCTAGTGTTGCCAGCGGCAGCTATGTGCAATCCTAACACTCCTGAAGTCCCTGAGTCCTGGGTCTGACCTGCATAAAAGTTAACCAAAGGATTGGCGCCATGCTTGCTGCCCAGCCCCCAAGGAGGACAGAAGGGCAATAGAGGATTACCTCAGGCTCCCCGCCCCACCCCCATCTACCATAGTGCTCATCCATCCATCCTGAGCTGCCCTTGATCCTTCCATCCACATCATATCCAGGGAAGGAGGGATGTGCTGTTGAAGAGCTTGGGGTCTCCTGGAACCCAGCCTTGGAGCCTGAGATTGGCACATCTCCTGGGACCATAACCAGAACTCTGTGATGCAGGCTACCACCATGGAGGGCCAGCCGTTGGCCCTGAGCTTGGCAGAGAAGGCTGTGTGCAAGGTGGTCTATGGTGCCCCTCGCCCCCGCCCCCTGCTACTGCCTGTGGGCCTGGAGCTGTGGCTGTATGTGCAGAAGATGCGCAATCTACAGAGAAAGAGGTGGGGACCAGGCAGGCGCCAGGCTTCAGGGCTGGGTGTCTGGGTGGGCCCAGGCATGATTTGGGAGTGTCTTGGAATCGGGGAGGGACAGGAACCTGCAGAGAAAAAGGTGGACTGGTGTCAAGGTGGGTGCTTGGCATGGTTCAGGGGTGTCTTGTGGGGAGGGGCTCTTTGTGTCGTGACCCGAGTCAGTTCTCTGTCTGGTACAAAGTAACCACATTGATGCCCCTCCCGGCATATTCTCCAGGGCTTCAGCCCCTAGCTTCTCCCAAACTTTTCCTTTCTGGGTGCCGGATCTCTGGACTAGGAGGATGGCAGGGTGCGATGGCAGTTCCCCCCAATCAGCAGTACCCCCATGTAGCAGACACTCCTGTATAGTCCTCTAGAAGGACGGCAGAACGGAGCCGTATCTGGCTGCTGAGAACCATGGGGCAGGGACAAATAGGCCTTAATTAAGAAGCCAGAACTTGGCACTGGCCACAGGAGAGATGATGTCTTGTGGCTGGTTGCCACGGTAACCATGCCTCTTGTGGCCAACGTGGCATCTGATGGCCTTTCCCAGAGGGCTTGGTAAGGTGGCTGTTGGGCAGTTCAGTGTGGATGGGAGTCCCTGAAATAGCAGGGTAGGTGAATAGCCCAAGGGCCTGACTTCCTGGTGTCAAGGCCACTGCCTTTCCCTGGAAGTGGCTCTGGGAGGAAATAGAGAAGTAGGGGGTGGGGAGAGAATCCTTGAGCCACTTCAGCCAGAAGCCCATTCTCCCGGATGCCAGGTGTGTTTGTAATGTCCTGCATACCCCTTTCTGATTATGTCACTGTCTTCAAATGTCACGCCTGGGCCTCAGCCCTGGTAAAAAAAAAAATGTCTGGACTGTGTGGAGAAGGGGCAGGCCTCCACAGTCTCCCTATGGCAGACAGACCTGACAGACCCAGAGAGTGACCCTCACACTGAACAGGGTCCTAGCTGGCATAGCATGGGTGTTTGGTAAGCAGACTGGGTGATAGCTAGAGATGCCCTAGCAAGAAAAGCCCAGACTGGACCACGAAGGCAGCTACCAGAAGCCTGAGAGTCAGGAGACAAGGTCTTGCCCACCCATCCTGAGAATTCACGTTCCATTCCCTGGGCAGAGTGGAGACACCTGATCTTCTGGTGTCAGAAGAGAAGGGCAGGACAGCCAGTGGTTGGCTTCTGGAAAATCAAGGACCTTACAAGTGGTGACTATACTACAGAAAAGAAGTCATAGGTGCTGTGGGCTTTGGGATAACACTAAAGGGACTTGACACCGTAGCGTGATTCCCAGGATACTGGCGTGTGGGCATGGGCAGGGTGGAACTTAGAGTGCTCTGAGCTCAGGGATGGAGATGTGTGGGCCAGCTTCTCAGGGGACCGTTGGCTCCACCATCTATTCACATGACAGTCTTATCTTAGGAAAGTTCAAAACACTCCATTTTCTTGATAACACAGAATACAGAGACTGTGTTTTGCAGTTTGTGTCAAAGAACCTTTGGTTAAAATGCTTCGCGTCTCTGTCCTTGATTTTTCTTTTCCTTTTTTTTTTTAAAGATTTATCTATTTATTATGTATACAACATTCTGCCTCCATGTATGCCTGCATGCCAGAAGAGGGCACCAGATCTCATTACAGATGGCTGTGAGCCACCATGTGGTTGCTGGGAACTGAACTCAGGACCTCTGTAAGAGTAGCCAGTGCTCTTAACCACTGAGCCATCTCTGCAGCCCCATTTTTCATCCCTTCCCTGCATCGCTCTGAATTTGACTGATTCTCGTGACACAGAGGAGGGGACAGCATCTTGGGCAGCAAGGCACTTGAAGTTGACCTTAAAATTATTCAATCAGTCCTGGTGGTGGTGGCACACACCTTTAATCTCAGCGCTCGGGAGGCCGAGGTAGGTGGACTCTGTGAGTTCGAGGCCAGCCTGGTCTACAGAGCGAGTTCCAGGACAGCCAGGGCTGTTACATAGAAAAACCCTGTCTTGAAAAAGCAAAACAACAACAACAAATTATTCAATCAGAGCTTGGTCAAATGCTACGTGTCTGTTATTCTAGTTTTGGGGGAGGCTAAGGCAAGAGAATTGCTTGGGCCTGGGTAGCATAGAGTGACTCCGACTCAACAGTGAAAAGTGAAGCCCGGAAGTGGTGACACACACCTTTAGTCCCAGCACTTGCGAGGCAGAGGCAGGCAGATCTCTGAGTTCGAGGCCAGCCTGGTCTACAGAGTGATTTCCAGGACAGCCATGATTACACAGAGAAACTCCATCTCAAAATAACAAGAACAAAACAAAAAAAGATGTGGTCAGGGCAAGCTGAACAGCTGGGGCACTGTATCTGCTCGGAGGCATGAATTCCCAGCAGGCGTATCGGTGAACAAAGCTGTGGCACGGGCAACAGCTGCTGAGGCACACTGTCTCTGTTGTGACCACAGAGGGTCCCCAGGGACGGGCCGTAATACTCCTTCTTTGCCCAGGATGGAGGCGTCCTGTCTGGAGCTGGCACTGGAAGGCGAGCGGCTGTGCAAGGCGGGGGACTTCAAGGCAGGTGTGGCCTTCTTTGAGGCCGCCGTGCAGGTGGGCACTGAGGACCTGAAGACACTCAGTGCCATCTATAGTCAGCTGGGCAATGCCTACTTCTATCTGAAGGAGTATGCCCGGGCCCTGCAGTTCCACAAACATGACCTCCTGCTGGCACGGTAAGTACTGGAGAATTGTGTCCTGATGGCACTAGCCTGGTACCCTGCCCTTGAGGAGGTTGGAAGGTGCCGGTCTCTCTGAGCCTGGAGAGCCCAGCAGGTGGCCCTGACCTGGAAGGGGCATTTGGGGGCCTCTTAGAGGTCTGTATTCAAGTCAAGGTGTGTGTGTGTGTGTGTGTGTGTGTGTGTGTACACATGTCTGTCCATGCGTTCTGTTTGGCCACCTGTGCCTGCTGGGACTCTTTCTCCCTGAGCCTATGTCTCTACCCCTATAGCTGTTCCTTTTCTGTGGTCTTTTTTTTTTATTTTAATTTATTTATTTATTAAGGATTTCTGCCTCCTCCCCGCAACCGCCTCCCATTTCCCTCCCCCTCCCCCGATCAAGTCACCCTCCCTCATCTGCTCCAAGAGCAATCAGGGTTCCCTGACCTGTGGGAAGCCCAAGGACCGCCCACCTCTATCCAGGTCTCCTAAGGTGAGCATCCAAACTGCCTAGGCTCCCCCAAAGCCAGTACGTGCAGTAGGATCAAAAACCCACTGCGATTGTTCTTGAGTTCTCAGTATTCCTCATTGTCCTCTATGTTCAGCTAGTCCGGATTTGTCCCATGCTTTTTCAGACCCAGGCCAGCTGGCCTTGGTGAGTTCCCGATAGAACATCCCCATTGTCTCAGTGTGTGGGTGCGCCCCTCGCGGTCCTGAGTTCCTTGCTCGTGCTCCGTCTCCTTCTGCTCCTGATTTGGACCTTGAGATTTCTGTCCCGTGCTCCTCTGTCTGTCTCTGTCTCCTTTCATTGCCTGATGAAGGTTAATATTCATGAGGATGCCTATGTGTTTGTCTTTGGGTTCACCTTCTTACTTAGCTTCTCTAGGAACATGCATTATAAGCCCAATGTCCTTTATTTATGGCTAGAAATCAAATATGAGTGAGTACATCCCATGTTCCTCTTTTTGGGTCTGGCTTACCTCACTCAGGATAGTGTTTTCTATTTCCATCCATTTGTATGCAAAATTCAAGAAGTCCTTGTTTTTTACTGCTGAGTAATACTCTAATATGTATATATTCCATACTTTCTTCATCCATTCTTCCATTGAAGGGCATCTAGGTTGTTTCCAGGTTCTGGCTATTACAAACACTGCTGCCATGAACATAGTTGAGCATATACTTTTGTTGTATGATAGGGCCTCTCTTGGGTATATTCCCAAGAGTGGTACCTTTTCTGTGGTCTTGAGTTCAGATTTACTCCTTCCTTGCCATCTGTTAGTGATCTTGCCCCCAGGGACTCCCTGTTCTCCCTGTGAACTTTAACCCCTTAAAGGCCTATGATCTCCCTCCTGCACACTGCTCAAATTTCCCACCATTCCTGAGTTTCTACCCTGATGTCTCCAGTTTTATCCAACCTCTGACTGTTGTTTTCTACAGTGTCCTACAGGGCCTTTCCCTTGTTCCACATTCAGCCCAGCTCCTTATTGAGACCTCAGAGCCACCCTGACTTCCTAGATGGGGATGGGGGTTTGGGGGAGCAGCCCATCCTCCCAGCCCTGCTCACCAGGGAGCCCATCCTGGCCTCAACACTCAGTCCAGATCTGGTGCTAGTGGCCTGAACAAGGGTTTGCTGATGGATGTGTCGAGCTAACTCTTGCCAGGCCTTCTCTAAGGCTTTTTTGGCCCTTGCTCAGCTCAGGGCCCAACTAGACCCCTGCCTGCTCCTCATTCCTTGCTACCTTCTAGGGCCATTGGCGACCGCATGGGGGAGGCCAAGGCCAGTGGGAATCTAGGCAACACACTCAAGGTCCTAGGCCGGTTCGATGAGGCCATCGTCTGCTGCCAGCGACACTTGGACATTGCCCAGGAGCAGGGGGACAAGGTGGGTGGTTGGCCCCTTGTATGTTCTGCCCATCCCATTCCTGGTGGGGCTCTTAACCTCAAACATTAGCAGACAGAGCAGTGACCCCGGCCGTCTCTGCCATCCAACTGGCAGAGGATAGAAGGGGTAGGGAGTAGAACCGGGTCTGCCCTTCCACAGGGACCTAGCAGGCCAGGGGACTGTGCAATCCCTGCAAGTGTACTTCGGGGTGAGTTCTCTGGGGGACTACAGAACATGCCCTCCTACCCTGCTGCTGCCCACAGGTTGGGGAGGCAAGGGCCCTCTACAACATTGGCAATGTGTACCACGCCAAGGGCAAGCAGCTGTCCTGGAATGCCGCGCAGGACCCTGGGCACCTGCCACCTGATGTCCGCGAGACGCTGCACAGGGCCTCTGAGTTCTATGAGTGAGTGAATGGGGAGGGCTGGCATCACGGGGTGGGAACTGCTGGCGCCAGGCTTGTCTGATCGCCCCTGTGTTCCACAGACACTTCTTGAGCCAATATGTGCCAGGCAAGGAACCGGGCAGGATCCCAGACACAAAATATCCCCACATACATCAGCCCTAATGCTTTGTGGCCACCCTTCCCCTCCCACACACCTGTCTGACCAAACCAGGCTGAGGCTCAGATGTCACCCTGAGCCACCTGTCTTCTGGGAGGACCCCTCAGTACTTTCCGACCTCAGGGTGGGGGGAAACTGTAAGCTACTCTTCTGGTGTTTGGAAGGGCACAGCTCAGACAGACTTGGTCCCCCTAGGAGGAACCTGTCCCTGGTGAAGGAACTAGGCGATCGCGCAGCCCAGGGCAGGGCCTATGGCAACCTGGGTAACACCCACTACCTGCTGGGAAACTTCACTGAGGCCACAACCTTCCACAAAGAGGTGAGTTGGGCCTGGGTGCTGGGGCAGGGATGCTACAGCAGGAAAGCTTAGGGTCACCCCTCAGAGTCCTCAACAACCGGGTAGCCCCACTGATCCCCCAGCTCCTGCTGTATTTGGTCCTGGAGTTCCTGTTTGCTCCCCTGGACACCCAGATCAAATCAGCACCTTGGGCAGGAAGGCATCCCTGGCTGTGTCTAGGGTTCCAGGGTTATGTGGTAATCTGAGATTGGGTCTGTCTGCAGCGCCTGGCCATTGCCAAGGAGTTTGGAGACAAGGCGGCTGAGAGGAGGGCCTACAGCAACTTGGGCAATGCCCACATCTTCCTGGGGCGCTTTGATGTGGCTGCTGAACATTACAAGTAAGCCCTGGGTGCACTGGATGACAGGCTACACAGAAATGCCCATCCCAGAGGGCAGCCCCCGGGGTGCACTGACCACCAGGCTACAGAGATCCCCCTCCCATGCTCCAGGGGGATCACTCATCACTTAGTATTCCCAGGAGCCAGTTGGGGACCCTGGCTGCCCTGCAAAAGGCCAATTCATGAAGCTCAAGGTGTCCCTGACCTCTGCTGAAGTATTTACTTAGTCCGTTGCTTCCTGGGTAGAGGGTGGCCTCTAGACACAAAGGAACTTCAGGACTGGGCCTACTGTAGGACCTATGTGCTCATCTGTGGTTCTGAGCTGTGGACACTTGGTCTTGGCTCCCCTGTGAAGTGTCATCAGCTTGGTGATCAGTGGCCTTACCCATTCCTTAGCCTAACCCACACACGCACGCACATCTGGGGCTGCGAATGAAAAGCTATGGCCACTTGAAGAGAGGTGTTCCGGGGAGGAAAGGAGACACTGCCACCCGCCTAGGTACTGACTCTCTCATTCTGCACAGGAAGACGCTGCAGCTGTCCCGGCAGCTCAGGGACCAGGCAGTGGAAGCGCAGGCCTGCTACAGCTTGGGCAACACCTACACGCTGCTGCAGGACTACGAGCGTGCTGCTGAGTACCACCTGCGGCACCTGGTCATTGCGCAGGAGCTGGCTGATAGGTGTGTGTGCCAACGAGGCCTTGGCCGGGCCCGGTACAGTGACGGCCTGGGTGTGAGTCCCTGCTCCCCTGCTAGGACAGCGAGGTCAGAGCAGCCTCCCACCCAGGCCCTGGGGCGGGGGGGGGCGCACACTTTAAGCAAATAGGTAAACCCAAGGCTTGCACAGGCCCTTGACAGGCCCTGGGATGGAGAAAGGTTTTTCCATCACTTAGACCTGCATCATTCTCCCCATGGCAACATAAATCTCATGGCCTCCAATTCTGAAATAGCAGCCTTAGATGCATATCTGCTGTACCAGGCAGGGTCTCAGGGCCACAGGTGGGCTATAGTGTGGGGGATTCTCTCCAAGAGCTGCCCTATCCCCAGGACTTTTTACCCCTTGGAGGGGCAAATAATGGAAGTGTTCTAGAACTAGAGACAGTGGCGGTACAACAGTGGGAACAGCTAAAGTCATTACTCGCTTGGGACCCTGGTGAGGGAGCTTGGAGCAGGGGATATTACCTTGATGGCCACTAGGGGGCGAGCCAGGCTTTGAGCAAGAGGACCCAAAGGCTGAGCCCTGAGGGCTCTATGAAGGTCTCAGCTGGCCCCAGGGTAAGCTGATCACAGACTCAGTTGATCAAGTTAATTCTTTCAGCAAGAAAGAATAAAAGTGCAGCTGGTTGTGCCCAGGGCCCATGGGCCCCTTGGGCAGCGGAGGAGTCACTGTGCTGTTGGTACCTTGTGTACCAGGGTTTGGAGACCGTCAGGGACTTGGGGCCACAGGCAGTCCTGGGAGGCAGGTGTGATTGTCTAACCTTCTGCAGGGTGGGAGAGGGCCGGGCATGCTGGAGCCTGGGGAACGCCTACGTGTCCATGGGGAGCCCCGCACAGGCCTTGACCTTTGCCAAGAAACATCTGCAGATCTCCCAGGAGGTGAGCTGGGCCCACTCCCCTAGGCCTCTGCTGGTGCCTCAGCAGCCGGTCATATCCTTCTGGGGGACCCCACTGGCCTTTCTGAACGTTGGGTCCCTAATGAATAATGGCCACGCATGTGTACAGGGGTCAGTGGATCTATGGAGAAGCAAGGATCTGTTTCCCACCCTTGGAGTGCTGGTGTCCCCTGTGTGGGGGACAGTGTTGGATTATGGGGATGCTGGGAGTAACCTCTTGGAGGGGGACCAGAGAGACAGAGGTTCTACTGTTCAGGAACTCCCTGGACACATCCCTAGGAAGCTGAGTTTCCCTCCTCTTGCTCAGTCACCTACTGTGGACAGTGCAGAGATATCCCAAGAAACCTGCCCTCCCTAACTAAGGGTGGGCCTCAAGCCCCCACAGCATCAAAAGGAGCTTCTTGGGCGCCCAGGTTCAGGTGGGAGGAGCAGAAGAGAGCCTGTCTGAAGGTCCCTCCACAGGGTGACCAGGCCCCCATCCCCAGAAGTGCACGCAAAAGTCACCAAAGACTGTGGCTCCCTGTATTCCTCATGTTGGGCTTGTACTCAGAAGGGCCCCACTGATGGAGCCTAAGAGACTGGCCCCTGGGGTTGAGACAGGTATAGCCCAGGGCAGGGACAAGCTGACCGCTCACAGGATATCTCCCAAGATCCTGAGTACTTCTAGGGTAGTCTAGAAGCCATCCAGAACACCTAGGAATCGACCTCTAGAATCAACTTTTGCTAGTGGGGACTGGCTCTCTAAGAAACCCAAGGTCTGGGGTCAGCCTAGGCTGTCCGGCAGGCCAAGGATGGTTGCTGGAGCCCTGTCACCACCACCAGAGCACAGTCCCAGGCCTCACCTGTCCATCTACCCACCCCTGCTTGCTTCAGATAGGAGACCGGAACGGAGAGCTCACAGCTCGCATGAATATTGCCCAGTTGCAGCTGGCACTGGGCCGGCTGACGAGCCCAGCAGCGGCAGAAAAGCCAGATCTGGCTGGCTACGAGGCACAAGGTGAGTTCTGGTCCTGAGGGCTGCGGTCTGCTTCTTCGTGGGCTCTGGCTTCAGACTGAGGGACAGTCAAAGCAGCATCCATCCAAGCAGGGGTATGGCAAGAGAGAAAATCAGGGGAAAAGACATAGGGTTCCATCAACAGGACTGACCCTTGGTTCAGGGAACAGGTCTGCCAGAAAGGGAAGCCCCGACAGCTGCTCCGTAAGGGGAGACCACTGCCCACTGCCCCAGGGAGCTCACAATGCTAGGAGAGAGACAAGTGGATACAGAACTGTGTTGCACTGTGATGTGGGGGATAGACAGGGTGTCCAGAGTTCTGGGGCGCAAACAGACCCCACTGGGGCAAACCAGAGATCAGGGGTAATTTAGTTGTTACTGTTCTGTTGCTGTAAAGAGACACCATGACCCAGGCAACTCCCATGGGGAAAGGCATTTAATTGGGAGCTTCTTTACGGTTTCAGAGGCTTCGTCCATCACGGTGGGGGAGTGTGGTGACAGGCAGGCGGGTGTGGTGTGCCCTAGGAGTACACACCTGATCTAAAAGTTGTGTGTCCAGCAAATGGACTTGGCTGGGCTTTTGATTTGAAGCTCTTGCTCTCTCTTTGGTTTTTTGTTTGTTTGTTTTTTCAAGACAGTTGTTTCTCTGTGAGGCAGGGACTGTCTTAGAACTCCTCTCTCTCTGGCTTTGAGCTCACAGTGATCCACCTACCTCTGCCTTCTGAGTGCTGCAGTTAAAGGCGTGTGCTACCACCGCCTGACTGAAGCAGGCTTTTGAAACTGCAAAGCCCATTCCAAGTGGCCATACCTCCTCCAACAAGGCCAGCTCTTAATTCTTAAACAGTTCCACTACCTAGGACCAAGCATACAAACATAGTCTTTAACAATAAGCATATAGGGGCTGGAGAGATGGCTCAGCGGTTAAGAGCATTGCCTGCTCTTCCAAAGGTCCTGAGTTCAATTCCCAGCAACCACATGGTGGCTCACAACCATCTGTAATGAGGTCTGGTGCCCTCTTCTGGCCTTCAGGCATACAAGCAGGAAGAATATTGTATACATAATAAATAAATAGTTAAAAAAAACAATAAGCATATAAAAATAGCCTTTGAGGGCTATTCCCATTCAAACCACTCCAAGGGGAAACTGAAAAAGGTTAGTCAGTAGCCAGGAACACCAATGAGGGATTGGTGGCCTGCTCTGCACTCTCCCTGAGATAGCGAGGACCTGTGGTCACCTCGAGCCCTTCCCTCCCTGATCCTGGTAGCACCACACGGCTAATGGCCAGAAGGCAGGAAATGGCTCCTTCCCAAGCAGCCTAGCAGCCAGAGTATCCATCATCCTGCTCTATAGGAGGGGCTTCTGGGAGGCTGGAGGGAGCCAGTCAGCGCCTGCCTGGAGTACTAATCAGGCAAAGCCATTTCAGTGACCTCATTCAGACTGATGATTGTCCCCTGCAGGTCAGACACTTAGTGAATGGAAGGACAGACTGTTCTCCACAAAGCAAACACATTAATACGAACAAAGGAGGGGCAAGGCAGATGCAGGCTGCTATGCTGAGTTGGCTTCTGGGGGCTCGTAGCTGCTCCCTCCCCCATGCCCCATTTCTTGAGTTTGCCAGGAGTGGAGCCCCAGCTATTCATGGGTCTTTTCCCAGGAGTACCCACTGACTCCAGCTCTCAGGATGTCGAGAAGGGATACTTCTTGCTATATGAGAGCCCCTAGTGCTTCAAACCTGGGAGTTTTCAGAGTGGCCCTGGTGTGGAATAGGAGGCTGGGGACAGAGGAGAGGAGCAAAGGCTTCTGGGACCCTCAGCCGTTCTATGTGGCGAGGGATGCAGCGATGAATGGGGTAGGATGGAACTGGACGGTGTGGGCCCATGGCGGGGGCTTTCCTGGAGTGAATATCTATATAGAGCTCTTAGCACAGCCCCCAGTCTGTGTACCCTGAGCAGGGCTGGGCGGCTTCTGGAAAGAGTCCCACAGAGGCGGCCAGCTCCTCATCCTGACTCTTTTTCCTCCTCCAAGCTAAGGGAAAAGTGTGTGTGGGGGGGAGTAAGTCACGAGTGAATGGCCAGGGACAAGGCAGCTCTGTCCTTCCCACATTGGCTTCTCTGCTCTGCCCTGCCTGCCAGACCCTTCCCAGCTGGGGCCCCCGGAAGTCTCCTCCCCACAGGGCTACTTGCGGCCAAAGGCCCGGGCCCTGGACACTGGAGAAGTTTATCCTCCAAGGAGGACATCAGGGAGAGGGAGCTGGTGCCCTGAAGTTCTGGGATGCAGCTGCTGAAGGCAGGCCGGCACTGTGAGAGTCTGGGTGGCCCTGAGGGAGACCCCCACTCAGGTGAGCAAGGAAGGAGCAGGGTAAGGAAGCCAGGAGAAAGCTAGACGCAGCTGAGACACTTGAGGAGGGCTGGCCCTGCCTCCTAGAAACTGACCAGGAGCTAGGCAGGTGCTTACCCAGTAGTTCTGGGTCAGGGGGGCTCAGTGGACACCCCAAAGGGCACAGACCCAGCAGGATTGGGGATAGGTGGCCTCCTGGGCCTGGGGAATTCATTCTGCTAGGGCTGGAGGGAAGTCACAGCCAGGGGAGCTGTGGCCTTCCGTTGTTAGACTCAGTCTGGTGTGGTATTTGCGTGTGGGCGTGGCCTGTGGGACTGTAGCACAGGGCACTCATTGTGGCCTTGCGAAAGTGGAGTGATTTGAGTGGGCTGTGGGGGGAAACGCGCATTTGGGCTTTGGGCAGTGATCCATGTGTGTTTTGAACTGAGCAGTGTGTGCTTGGAACATGGTGTGCTCTGTAGGTGTAATGGTGGCCAGGGGCTCGGGGCAGGCAAAGGTTCAGGTTTTCTCTCCAGAGCTGATGGACGTAAACAAGGGACTCGTTTGCAGGAAGACAGATCCCTTTACCTCCCCTTGGTGCTGTCTTCTCAGCCAGCAAAGCAGCAGCCCCAGACTGCCCTAGTCGGTGGGGCACTACCCTGCCAGCTGCTTCCCCTGCCCAGTCCCTCTGGTTGTGTGGCTGTCTGAGACCCTTATAGCATACTTGGCTATTCTGCCCATGCCACCCAGAATGCAGTGGTATGGGGAGCATTCAGGCGGAGTTTCCGAGTGACCTTTGGATGAGCATGCAAGGAAGAAAAGGAGCTAGTCCTGACCCCTGCCAGGCGTGACGGGCCTGGGCTACCCAGTGCACACAGTGACATGGTGGAAGCCCTCTGCTCTTGATGGTCTGTGGCCCTTCTCGTCCTCTGGGCCCAGAATTGTGGTATGAACACTTTGGGAAATGCACTAGAGGTCTTTCTCCACTTCACGGTCAGGGATGTTCTTTGTGCTTGGTGTGGTGTTTGAGGGACGGTGTAGGCTGTGGGCTCTAGTCTTGGTCCTGGCTGCCATAATCCTGCGTGTCACTGCCCCGTCTGGGAGGCAGACCTGCTGAGAATGACAGCCGGGCAAATCGCCAGAGTGCTGAGTCTGCTGCACAGATATGTCTGCAGCTGTTGGGGGCCGTAGAGAGGACCTACGGATCTGCAGACTCAGTAGACGGGAAGCAGATCTAACCAGGGGCTCACTGTGATCCCTGGCATGGAGAAGACACTAAAGGGTCAGGTGAGAGACTGACATAGGTCTGCCTGGAAGAAAAGAGCCAGTTTTTATGTATGGAGGTAAAACTACCACTAGCAGCCACCATGAACAGGGAATGGGGTGGGTACCTTCCCTTGTAGGGAGGGCTAGAACAAGGAACACACATACGTTTGGATGACTTTCCCTCAGACATAGTGGTCAGGAGCCTTCACAAGATAGTAACTGTCCATCTTGTGTGGGTAGACATGATAGAGAAGTTTCAAGACCTTGTACTATAGGTAGGGTGGACAGGAAGCTGAAGGAGGGGTTAGGGTCTGAGGCTTCGGTGGAGGTTTCTTAGCCAAGGAGGCCTGGCCGTTAGTACTGGCCGTACTTGACCTTTTTGACTCTAGACAGAGGATTCATTTAGCTGGGTCCAGTGGGCCTCTCCCTGTCTCCAGGAGGATGCCCGTCCTGAGCCAGCTGTGTGCTGTGGTTCAGAAGGACTGCTTAGTCACCACCACAGCTTGGGTCCACCCGTGCAGCATCGCAGGAGAAGGCCCTCTCTGCTCTTCAGAGAACTCATCCTGGTAGTCCTATCAGGACACGTGGAGACCCGGATGTCTCCATGCTCGTGTGTTAGACTTTCTCTCCTAACCCGGATACGGAGTGGGCACCAAGTGGCCCATGGCTGCTGTAACTGCCCCTGTGCCTGAAGGTGCAGGGTGTGTTGAAGACAGGAGAGACAGTGGCGGGGTTGGGGGGGCTCCTGGATGTCCAGAGCCACGCCTCTATGTATCTATCACTTGTTTGTAGTCTGTGTGTCGCGCCCCCACCCTCACCCCCCAACCTTACGTCCTTCTCAGTGGCTTTTCCTCCTGGGATCTTTTATTTCTGAACCACTCGAGGGCAGGACACAGGTTGTCTCCCTCAAAAAAAAACCCATCTTGGACAGTGGATGGAGTCACACATCCCTTTCTGATGGCCTTCCCTGTCTCACTGGGTGTGTGATGCTTTCACTAAAGGTTGGTCTGGAGCCATCTGACTAAAGGCCTAGTGACCATGCTGGAGACCTGGCTTGCCTTGCAGTAATCCCCATCATTTTGGTTTTTGAGAATATGGCTCAGGATGGCCTCAAGCTCACTACATAGCCAAGGGTGACCTTAAAGTTGCTGCTTTCACGAGTGCAGTGCTGACCACTTTTTCACACAATGCAACAGTGGCTAGGTCAGAGGGTAGCGGCCAGTTCCCCACACCTGTCCACCACTGGCGTTCACTCAGTACCCCTCCCCCTCGGCGGTGAGCCCTGTAGGGCAATGCTCCTCGTTGCACCCCCAGCCTCACAAGCCCCGCCCTGGATATGCATGCACTGTATGACGTGCTCATGAGCAGTAGGTGTCCAGTGCCTGTCCCGTGACTGCAGGATGCTTGGCAGACCCAGTGAGGGGTGGGAATGGTGGCAGGAATGTTGGGCTGTTAATGAGGTCCTGTTATCTGCAGCAGGCCAACAGGTCCTTTGAGAACTGGTACATCACACACAGGAAAGAGGCTGTGTCTTCAAATAGCCAGGCTCACTACACTCCTCTCTCCCCTCATCAGGGTCTGGGTCCTCCCAATACTGGCCCTTACCCAGTGTCCCCCTTGAATTGTCCATTTGTGGCTTGGCTGACCTGGCTGGCTCTCCCAAGACCTGGGCCTTGCAGGTAGTCAAAGCAGCTGTCTGCCGCGCACACCGTGCCCCCGTGTCTGCGCTCTGTGCGCTGACACCCAGTTACCGAGCTTCGGGCAAGGGGCTGGAGGTTAAAAACAGACACACACAGACAGTTTTTTTTTTTTTGACAGTGACACGGGTCATCCTTGAATTCCCCAAGAATGCCCCCTTTATTGTGTTCAGGGGCAGATTATATAGAGATAGCCACGCCCCAGCCAAACCCACCAGAAACCACTCTCCTGCCATCAGGAACTCCTGAAGGTCTCGTGCTCAGAGCAGCTATAGGCACTCAGATCAGGGGATTACAAGAAATTCAGGATCTGGGTTCTCACTGCTCCCAACAGCTGCTCAGACCAGGCTCACTTTCCCAGTCTCCTTCCCATCACTGACTGTGCTGGGAAAGACTAGGGTGAAGTAGCTCCCGACCCCACCTAGAAACGAAGGTCAGGGACCCCTAGGGCTGTGGTAGCACTGAGCAGTATGGGGTCAGGTAGTTGCTCCTTCCCTCCCAACTGTGGTTGTGGACTTGAGGGCTGGCGATATGTCTCCTGTGGGAGCCCAGAGCCTAGTTCAAACCATCTGCCAGGCCGTGCCCCCCCCCCAGGTTGTTCAGTGTCCAGAGTCCCCTGCAGCAGGACTGCCCTGAGGCACGTCACTGCTGCTCCAGTCTGGGTGGCCCACATGAGCCCCAGGGACCCAGAGGTTCCTCTCTGCCTCATCCCCATGTGGGTGCAGAAGGTCAGTTAGGGAGCTCAAGCATGGCTTCATGGAAGGGATGCTATGGATTACGCAGGCTGCCTTCCAGGAAGAAGGGATGGTACGTGGGGCATTGCTTGACAGGGAAAATCCCTTGTTTGTTGGACGGGGGTGGGGGGGACACCAAAGCTACCCCTGCTACATCCTTCCCAGGGCCACATTTGTCCTTAATCCTTGCCTGCCTTGTCTGGTGCCCACAGCCTAGTTTTTTACAAGACCCAGTGGACACTCAGAGACTATACTTCCCTGCACAAGAGGGATTTATGAACTCTGGCCCCAGGGCGTGGTACCGCTGTGTTCTTGGTCTCCCGGGTCCCTTGCTTGGCTGGTGGTCTCAAAGCTCAGGCTGATGGGCTGTGATCTCTTCAAGGAGCTAGACCCAAGAGGACACAGAGGCTGAGCGCCGAGACCTGGGACCTGCTGCGGCTCCCCCTGGACCGGGTGAGCTGGGGATCAGGGCTGGTGGCCCAGGGCCTGAGGAGCAGATGGCAGTGGAGACATGGTCAGCATGTGGGCCCTAGGTTAATGAGCCCCATGTGCAGTGTTTGCTGAGTTGTCAGCACCCTCTTAAGGGCCCTGTCCCCTGGGAGATAAATGTCCCTCCTCCAGCAGCCCGAGACCCTACAGGGAGCCCATCTGTCATTATTCCCCTGTGGGTGTTCCAACTCTACCCTCTGCATGAGCTTTCCCTGGGTGGCATGTCCAGGGTTCCTGTCTGCTCCCTGCCACTGGCCTGAATCTGGGGCAGGGAACACAGCTATTATTGTTGGAGAAGCTGGTGGGTTTTGTCAAACTTGGGGGGACTAGTATGGGTATTATATGGCCTGGACTCTCTGATCTTCTAGTTGTAAATAACCCTTGGGGCATAACATGAGTTCAAGCTCAGGAACACCTGTGGTCACCTCTGTTGCCTAGCATTCGAAGGCTGACATTTAAGGAAGATGGCACTCCTCAAATGTTTGTCTGTGCCCTCTCTGCTTCGTATTCCGTCCTTCAGAGTCCCTACTGTGTGTATCCAGGAAGGTGGGCAGCTGGGCCAGCTGCTGAGAGGAGACTTTGGTTTCCAGTTTCCTTGGCTCATGTCCAACCTGCCTTTCCCTCTCCAGGAGCAGAATGGAGACACCCACCACACAGGGGACTGGAGGGGGCCAGGCAGGGACTCGCTCCCCCTCCCCGGGAGGAGCAGGAAGTACCAGGAAGGGTCAGATGCCATTGAGAGGAGACTGCGGGAGGGCAGCCACTCTCCACTGGACAGCGCTGATGTGAGGGTCCAGGTGCCTCGTACGGTAGGTACCTCCTGAGCTGAGGGAATAGTTGTAAACACGGAGCTCTCCCTTCCCTTTCTCCCACCGTCCAGCCTATAGCCTGGGGTGGGGGTGGGGTCAACACTGAACCCATTACTGGGGAGGCTGAGCTGTAAGCTGCTGGGCCCTCCACCTGGCCTTGTGCAGTTCAGGCACTCTGTGGGGTACAGAGCTCATAACTGCACCTCGGGGAGCCCCCATGGGCACTCCAGGTCAGCCTTCCTGTAGACAGGCTCTGTCTCTGGGCCTAAGTTTCGACCTTTGACACCAGTCTTCAGGTGACCTCCCTCTGTATCACAGCCCCTTCTTTGCTTTATTGGGACACTTGAAACTTGGCTATACAAGCTAACAAAGCTGGACTATACAGCTTACTTCAGAGATTCAGCCTACTCCTGTGCCTCAGCAGTCACCTTAGAGGCTCCAGAGTGCCTGGACACAGGAGCTCTAATCGGGGAGTCGTCTGCTTCGAGCGCAAATGGTACAGCCTGTACCCCTCAGAGTCTAAGAGGCCTCCTGGGGAGTGGTGGCTGGAGATGGATGGGAAGTCCCCAAGCTTGCCCATAAGGCAGGTCCCCAAAGAAAAGACCTTAGTACTAGGGGCAGTTCAGTGTGAGAGGGGGCACATGCGTCGTCCCTGGAGTCGGGGAGTGGCATCATGTAGGGGGACATGCTGGGTGGCCAGTGCACAGCTGTGGAGCCAGGTGTGGAAGGAACAGCAGGGAGCTAGCATCTGCCCAGTTTCCAACAGGTCTGGGCTGGGAGGTGCCACCTACTCCAACTGGGCTTAGCATTGATCAAAGCTAGACTGGAGACCCGGTAGGGGGTTGCTGTGGTCCGGCAGGAGCCAACAGCACAGCCTGGATGCTCAAATCTGAGAACACTCGGCATTTCCGGCAGCACACAGAGATGGTAAGATGGGAAGTTCAATGGCCAGTTACAAGACTGGTGGCCAGCGGGTGGAGGGTGGGGCCTGCCAGGGCCAGTAGGTACCCACTGTGCCTGGGCAGTATCTCCAGGCACTGGGAGCTGGCAGAGGTCCAGAGGCAGAGAGTCTGTATTTAGGCTTAGAAGTCCCTGTGGAGGGCACTCAGGTCCTAAGGCTCTAGGAAGTAGCTTACAACACCCTCACCCTGCCACAGGCTCTGGCGGCCTGTGCTGCGTAGGGGCCTTGGTTATTCTTAGTGCCTGGAGCCCACCCTTCCTGCCGGGGCTGCTCCCTTCAACCCCACGCTCCAGCCCACTTTATTCCAATCACAGGGAGGCTTTGGAGGGGAGCTATGAAGGAAACACATAGCCTCTCATCCATGGGGCTTAGAGGAAGGTTGTGGTAGAGCCAAGGGGCCACCGTGCAGATGTCAAGGGCTGTCCAGGTCAGAGTGGAGTCCACCTGGGGTGGCCTCAGGAGCAAAGCTGAGGGAAGAGAGACTGCTTCTCCCAGGGGCCCAGATTTAGCTTTGGAAGGAAGCCCAGGGGCCAAGGGGTTGGGTGGGAAAGGGCTTTCAAATAAGCTGTCCACCCCCGCAGTCTTTAGCTTGCCCACCCACAGGCCTCAAGGGGTGTGCTCTGTTGAGCTGGGGGAAGCCAGCTCATTGTTGAGAGAGAGAGAGAGAGAGAGAGAGAGAGAGAGAGAGAGAGAGAGAGAGAGCGCTTGCACACTCGTGAGCTGCAGCAGGGAGGGTGGGTACTAGGAGAGCCCAGCCTTCTTCTCCCTGGAGCCTGGAGAGTGTGTGTGTGTGTGTGTGTGTGTGTGTGTGTGTGTGTGTGTGTTCGTTCAACCACTTGTGAGCTGCAACAGTGAGGGCGGGTACTAGGAGAGCCCAGCCTTCTCCCTGGATCCTATTTAAGCATCTGGAGAACACCGTGGGTCCCAGCAGCGGCAGTGAGGAGACACTTTGGGCAGGTGGTGGCGACTGTGCCTGGCACCTTGGCATCCTGCCTGGGTTGCACGTGGCCTGGCGCCTATACAGTTCCTGATTGCTGCTGCTGGAGGGAGCCTGTGATTCTGTGTGAGTGTGGGTTCTCGGGCATGCCGGGACTTTGGTCAGCCAGGGTAGGGGTGGGCTGGGCCAGAGCTGTACACATCTCTGGAACCTGGGCTTAAACTAAAGTAGTCGAGATTGCAGTCAGACCTTGGGAAAGAGCCAGAGACTTGTGGGCAGGGGACAGGGTTCAGGGAGGCCTTTACAGTCCTCACAGGACCCTCTCAGACATGAGATCATGCTCCTCAGGGGTATGGGGGGAGAGCAGGGCAGTGAGTAAGGGAGTCCAGGTCCCAAGTCTCCAGCCTGGATATGGTTCTACTATATCTTGACAGTTGAGTGAGGGCAAGAGGAGTCTCAGAACAAATGCAAGTCCTTCAGGGGCTTCCCTCAAGCGCTCTCTCTCTCTCTCTCTCTCTCTCTCTCTCTCTCTCTCTCTCTCTCTGTGTGTGTGTGTATGTGTGTGTGTGTAAGAACGGGGAGGGGGGAGGATAGCATGGAGCCACTCTATACTGCAGCTTGGACCCTGCAGCTATCCAGTTCTCCATACTGTGTAGCCCCTACTCCTCGGAGTGGTGGCTCAGCCAAGTGCTGCTTGTCCTCTGGCAGGGGCTGTGTATGTTAGCCTTCCTTTGCTTACAGCTCTGGTTTTTCTCCTGGCTCTGACAGTGTCGGGCTGCAGGACTCATTTAGGACAAAGCCTGAAGGAGAGCAAAGTCAACTTGAGGTCCCAGTAGGGTCTCTTTGCCATGTCACTGCCCTGTCCATAGCTCCCGTGACTGGGTTGCATTACCTTTGGAGCCCTGAATCTAGCTAGTCCTATGTTGGGCTTGTCTACCCGGTCTGCTTATATGCAGGTCTCAGTTCTGTTCTTACCTCTGTGTGACCTTGGAGAGGCCATACAACCTCTGTGCCTGTGCCTCTATTGCTGGGCAATCCCAGGCATGGAAAGTGCCCCTTATGGTAGAAACCTTCCTGCATTCTGAAGACCACAGCTTTGCAGGGTCAGGCCTTCCTGGGCATTGCTTCCTTGCTCTGTGTGGACTTTGATGGGCTAGAGCCAGGTTCCAGCTTCTTGCAGCAAGTGGTTCTGGACCTCCATTCCGTCCATTGCTAGGCTAGGACCCTGGGCCAGGCTTCTGAGACCCCACCCTGCAGAGTAGGCCTTTCCGTCCAAGGTTGTGAAAGCTGAGTCTGGGATGGCACAGCCTGCTCCAGTCACCTGATGCTCAGGATTCACAGACCCAAACTCTCCGTTTGGAAGTAGGCTCCCCCACCCCATAACTTATCTGGACTCAGGACAGTCACCCATGACCTAGGCCTTAGACTAGACCCCCACTCAGCTACCCATATATTGAAGAATAGATCCAGAGTCCAGTACGGACTCCAGAAAGTTCTTTCTCTTCAGGAAGGAACTCTCAGCAGTGTTCCCATCCTCAACCCCAGGCCCTCACCTCTCCCCCCAGCCAGCTCGCAGAGGACCTAGGGGTGTTAAGTCTTCCTCATACACCGGCCCCCACACCACTGGTGTCTTCTGAACTGGACATTGGTCTACCATCTCTGTGTGGCCTAAGCCCAGAAACAGGCAAGAAGACCATCGTCTCCCCACCTGGGTCTCCATGCCCTTGGTGATAAAACCTATAGATCCTTCTATCATTGCAGCCAGATTGGCCACTGAGGTCACATAGCTAGTGGCCAACCTGGCTCCATGCTTGCAGAGGTCGGCTCACTGGACATTGGAGGGTGACAGAATTGGGGGCCAGGTACAAATGGAGCTCTGTATGACTGACAGGGCCCTCTGGGGTGGAATCCATTTCTGAAGATGGTGGTTTCTGACCTGGGTCAGCTTGGGGAAAGTCCAGGCTGAGGCTGGGTAGGGGTGGCCCAGGCTAAGGTAGCAGCAAGACAGGAAGTGACTGAGACTGGCTGGAGGGGTGACAGCCACAGAACTGGGGACAGGAGACAGGCAGGTTTAGGGGCATCGTGTCATGGGGGCGGCATCCTGGAAGGTCTTGTGACCTCGCCTTGGGAATGTGTATAGTTAGGGTGGGCAGCCCTGTCAGTGGGTCTAGGACACTGAGGCACCGAGGGCTAAATTGTGGCCTCCCTTCTTATCCAGGGTATTCCCAGGGCCCCATCTTCGGACGAGGAGTGCTTCTTTGACCTGCTGAGTAAGTTCCAGAGCAGTCGTATGGATGACCAGCGCTGCCCCCTGGAGGAAGGCCAGGCAGGGGCTGCTGAGGCCACAGCTGCCCCAACCCTGGAGGAGAGGGCAGGTGAGGACAGATCCTAGGTGAGCCCACCAGCCAGACCCAGCACTAATCCTGTTAGCCCCCAACAAGCTAGTCTGGGGGGCAGGGGAGACCAGCTGCAAAGTGCCCCCATCACCCAGAGCTCCCTCCACACTTGTCCCTGAAGCCGCATCCTGGGAAGTATGTAATTACCCCACCCTGGAGAACACACAGTGTCTATGCTTCTCAGCCTTTGAGCGTGTGGGAGGCCAAAGCTTTCTCCTGTCAGCTCCTGAAGTCCTGGGAGGCAGGGCAGGGGCAAGATGGTTAGGAGCGGCCCCAGGCATAGAAGACTTACTGGGGCCATATTCCCTTTGAAGAGAGCTGGGCCAGTTCGAGGTGCCAGCATTCCCAGTGGTCGCCTCTCCAGGCCTCGCTTTCTGCTTGTCTCTTGCAGCTCAGCCCTCCGTGACAGCTTCACCACAGACTGAGGAGTTCTTTGAGCTCATTGCCAGCTCCCAGAGCCGTCGGCTGGATGACCAGAGGGCTAGCGTGGGCAGCCTGCCTGGGCTACGCATCACCCTCAACAATGTGGAGCACCTCCGAGGCGACGGGGACCCTCAGGAGCCAGGGGATGAGTTTTTCAACATGCTTATCAAGTACCAGGTGGGCCTGAACTCAGGAGACAGTGGGTGGGGTCTCTTCTAGGCCAGCCTTCTGGTGGTCCTCTGCCCGCTGCAGTATAGTCATCTAGCAGGCCCACAGCAAGCTCTGGTCTCTCTCTCTCTGGCCTTGTTGAAGGGATGCCTGAGGGAGACATAGTAACACGCTGGTGATGAGGATGGAATAGCCAGAGTCAGGGACCACCCCGCAGATGCTCAGGCCTGAAGCCCTCCTTCTGCCAAGGGGCTGAGCATGTCCTGAGATGCCAGCCTCAGCACATTTTGGTGCCAGAGGTCAGCCTGGGTTGCCAGGTCCCCAAATCCAGGGATGTCCACTTCAGCTTCCACATCTGGGCAGAGGAAGCTGAGGGTCAAGTGACACCCTGGAGTTGGGAGGGAAGAAGAGCTGGGGTGTTAACAGCTGGCTGGAGGGTTAGCGGCAAGAATGGCTATCACTGTGGGGTTGACAGGTAAAACGGAGAGCCCAGACCTGTGAAGACAGAACCAGGGTAGGGCTCCCCAGGGATGGGCTTCGGGATATGGGATGGGGTAGGGTTAGGGTGCTGCTGGGCTGAGCCAGCTGCCCTCCAGCTGGAGCAGTTATGTATGTGGTGGGACTTGGTCAGACGCAGGAAGGGCGGGGGCCGGCACCCCACCTCTGCATCAGGCTAAGCTTCCAGATCGATGTTCCTTCTCACAGAGACAGAACCCCAACAGCGTCCAGACAACCTCCTCTAAGTCAGCTCCTCCCGAGAAGCCCCGCCCACTCCAATACTTGGGCCATCAGCTGCACCGGCTCCAGTCCCTTCTGCTCCAGGCTCTGAAGAAAAAACAAACACCTTTCAGGCCCACGTCGGGACAGGCAGACAGAGCCCGTGGTGTCAGCTGATTGATCCAAAGGAGACCCTTGGTGGGGTGGGGGTTGGGGTGATTTCCAAGGAACAGGCTCTGAGCTGTGGCCCCCAGGGTTGTGCTAGGTTCCAGGGTAGTTTTAGGGGTACAGTCCCTGGATTAATGGGTTCCAGGAGTTGGCCCTAGGGCTGCCCAGTAGCTGCTGGCTTGCTCTATGCCTTTCTGTTTGGTTGGCCAGCCACAGCTCTGGGGAGATGTCATCAAGAGACATTGCTAGGGCAGGACTCCTAACACTATCCCAGAACCAGGGAGGCAAGAGGTGACTGAAAGCGGGTCCCACTTGGAGTACACTACTACTCTCGAGCCAGTGTTTGCTACCCTTAGATTTTCAGTAAGCTCATTGCCCACCCAGTGCTAGGATAGGCCCTCCAAAAGGCCTAAGAAATGTAAGACTGTCAATCTCCACTGTGTCTGCCCAGTCCTCCAGGATTGATGACCAGCGCTGCCCACCCCCGGATGTGCTGCCCCGAGGCCCCACCATGCCTGATGAGGATTTCTTCAGCCTCATCCAGAGAGTGCAGGCTAAGCGGATGGATGAGCAGCGTGTGGACCTTGCTGGGAGCCCGGAGCAGGAGGCCAGTGGGCTGCATGAGCCCCGGCAGCAGTGTCCACCAGGTGCCAGCTAAGGCCTCACCCCTCCAGCCAGGCACGCCGTGCCCTGGACTCTGGGGACTCAGTTGTCCACAGTGGCCATAACCCCTGATAAGCCAAATCTTCCCAAGGCCATGATGGAGAGCCAGCTCAGCCCCCCACCCCTTCCCACTGAGCCAATGATGGGCACCCAGCCCTCAAGGAACCCCCATCCCAGGGTGGTGGGCTCAGGTTAGAGCTGCTATATGGGGGAGGGCATGCTTCTGACCCCATATGGCCCATAGCTTCCTGCAGACCCCGCCCTACCCTGCTCCAGGCTGGGCCTTCAGCATGTTGGCCCCAAGCCCCGGTGCTGTCCAGACCCTTCTCCCTCAAGCCCTGCCCTGCCAAATGTGAAATTCTGCCAACTCCCCCAAGCTCCCCAGGGGAGCCTCAAAGACTCTTCTGGGGGCTACAGTGGCACGGCATGTTCTGTCCCCCAGCTGGTCCTGGGATGGCTATGCAGGAGGTACACTCTGTATTCTGCCTCACCTCCCCAGGGCAGGCCCTATCCTGGCCTGTCTGTGCCCAACTCCGCCGCAGGAGATTGACAGCTGCAAAGTTCAGACACCCTGACCAAGTAGTCGCCAGCCTTGCACTTGGCCTTTGAGGAAAGATGAACCTTCTCCAGCAGGGGGACAAGGCAAGCTTCCAAGCCAAAAACACAGGCAGGGTCTTGTCCTAGGAGGACTTGTCCTGCCGGCTGGCAGTGGGTATTATGAGGTATCTGTTCAGCTAGATCCTCCAGTCCCCTCAGTGAACACACACCCCTTTCTACTAGGGAAATGGTACCTTGGCTTTCTCCTCAAGGGGTCCAGCTGCAACATCTGAGTTGGACACAGGGCACTGCAGTTGGGGTGGAGATTCAGGCTGGACTGCTGGGGCATCCACGAGACAGACCTTTGGGGACTATTGTCCCAGCTCTTGCCTGCAGATCCTGCAAGTAGCCCTACTGGAGGGTTCTGTACAACCCAGGGCCTCTTACCCTGCAGCCTAGGGAGGGGGCCAGGGTAAGGGAAACTGTAGGGCCAGCCCTGTGATCCAACTTTTAAGAGGCAACAGCACCCCAAGGGCAGGAACAAATACCAGAGCACAGGGTCTCGGGCGGGACGTAGTGGCCGCCTGCATACTTGAATGTACATGCGTATTTATTGCTCACACGTGTTTGCCATGTTATCCACGGGTTCTTTCCAACCCGAGAGGTACGTTTTTGTTTTACCCAGAAATAAAACGTCTGCCAAGTGAGTGTGGCTTCTGGTGGAATTTGTGTCGGTCGGCCTTCCCAGGACGTGGGCTTGGCTTGTCCAGTGCAGTGTCCTCCAGCACACAAGCCCTCTGAGATCATGAGGAGCATGCCCGCCCCTGCTGCTTGTAGCAATGGGGGGCTAGGGCCTGGGCCTCTACTTGCTGCATCCTCTGCCTACTGCACTCTCTGCTGTTCTTCATGGTCCTGGCTTTCCAGAGATGTGGAACAGAAGCCAGGCTTGTTACTGTGCATTGGGGAACACTGGGGACTAGCCCTTCTCAGCAGCCTCACCCTCATTGGATTAGCTCCAGCCACAGGGCTCCCTTTGTTCCTAATTCTGGGACTGGATTGTGCCAGTCTAAGCAACAGAGAAACTGAGAGAGGGCCTGGCTTGTCCTCCACGTTCATGTGGTGAGCAGTACCCCATGGAGCTCAAGTCTATCCTGATAGGGCCCTTTGGGGAGAGGCCTGACCTAGGCCAAGGGAGGTGGAACATAAGACCAATAAAATAACCTAGAGAAGTCACTGGAGTCTGGAGCACTGTGGTGGCTCTAGAGGTAGCCAGATTCTTCCAGGCATGCCGGGACTGCTTAGGTGCTGGGAGGGCAACTTTGGAAGGAGCTGCCCTGGGAAGGGCATGTGATCAGAGGGCCGAGCCACTCCACGGGAGTCACGCTGAAAGCGCTGGGGTGGGAGGAAGGAGGAGACAACTCGACTAGTCAGAACTCCAAGCTGCCATGATTGACAACAGTGGCCCAAGGTGAGTCTGCAGGACAGGGTGAGCGTATGGACCGTGCAATAATGGTCTGTGTGGAGGGTGAGGCTTCAAGTGAGACCCCGATGTCCAGAGAGGCTCCCCGGAAGGAGAGGGCTCGAGCAGCAAGGCTCCAGATGGGGAGCAGCAGCATGCAGAAGGCACACACCAAGGTAAGTCCACAGTGGGTTTTGCCTTCCCATCCAGAGCAGGTCCCCTCCATCCAGTTCTGCACCATCAGGTCAAGCCACCTCTGGGCATCCTCGAACTCTGGTCCAGACACTTGAAGGCAAAAAAAGAGCCCAGTCGGGGCTCCACTGGCCTCTTGCACTTGAAGGCCCCTAAGCAACAGTTAGCCCCCTCTGACCTCTGTGTCCTCCACAGGAAGCAGGCTAGAGCTGGGGGCTGGTTCTGCCTCTAGGACTCCGACAGTTTGCACAAATGACACAGGAGGCTCTGGGTGGGGATAATAGCAGGGTGTTTGCCGAGGGAAGGACAGGGGGTAATTGAGTGCCTGCAAGTGCACCCGGCCTCCTACAGCCTAGAGTGAACTGCTAATCACCAGCTGGGTCCCAGGAGACAGGGCAGCATTGTGTCACTGTCACACCCCACCCTCCTGTCCCAGGTCTCTCCCTGCCAGATGGGCTGCTGATTAATGGTGAACATCACGGGGCCCAGAGACTCCCGCAAAAAGCCTGTCTTGGCCTCGCATCCACTTGTTTTCCTTAACACAAGAACATCCTGAAGGCGTGTCAAACAAAGTTGGGAGATGAACCACACACCAAGGCAAGCATGATATGGCCCTCATCACTGCCACACATGTCCTCGTAGGCCCCAACACAGGAAGGAGCATTAAGAGGTGCAGGCAGCTCAGGGGGGCCTCTTCTTTCTTCCCAGCCTCTGAGCAGAACCCCACAGGTCTACCAGCTGCACTGGGCAGCCAGTTCTGCTACAGAAGCCATGCCTCAGGGCTTGACTTGACACGAGCTCACACGATGGAAGCCACCAGGGCTAGGCAGGAGAGAGTGGGCAACAGAGGAGGAAGTAGTGGAGCTCTGAGGAACAGAAACTGCCCAGGGCCACAAGGGATGAGGTGACTGAAGAGGAAGGAAGCTCCTGAGGCTGGGGTCCCAGAGCCACAGAGTTGTTCTGAATTCAGAAAGGAAAACAGGAGCCAGGGCCCAGCACCTGGAAGTGACAGCTGTTTGCTGACAAGGAGCAGGCCAGACTTGGGGTTCCAGGTGGATGGGGTAACTTCTGGGAGACCGGAGTCCACAGCTGCAGGAGTGTACAAGTCAGTGTTATGCCCAAATCTGCGGAGTCCCCACAGAGCCAACAAAGGAGACCAAGTCCCATATGTAAAAGCAAAGAGCCTTTATTTTAATCAAGTTTGCAAACTTGGTCTCTCTGCAAGTCCAACATACTGGAATATCCAGAGAGCCTCGAGCTCAATTAGAATTGGGTTTTTTTTTTAAAAAATGTATACAATGTTCTGCTGAAAGAACCAGATAAATCCAGACCCCTCAATAGCAGAAAAAATAGAGCCAAAAATCTAAGCAGGGAGAGAAGAATCAAAAATCTAGTGCCTCTGTTTCAGGAACTAGCTGAAGATAAAGTTAAGATTATAATCTTGAGAATAATCTTGAGAAACAGGGAGCTGCCCCCTTATGATTATCATTGGTATTTTCCAATGACGCCCTCCCTACCCCCTTTGGATTATTGTGTTATGGTTTCTTCCCTTAAACACCCCTTCTCCCAGCTACTCGGGGTCGAACTCTCTACCCCTGCATGGGAAATGAGTTTTGGCCCCAGTGCACTGGTCCCTGTCCTGTCAATAAACCTCGTGTGATTGCAGCAAGTCTCTCGTGAATTCCTGGGGGGTCATGTTATACCGAGACTTGAGTGAGTCTCCCGGCTGTGGGGGGTGGGGGGGTAGGGGGTGGGGGTGGTGTCTTCCACTGCCTGCATGTACACCTGTAGGCCAGAAGAGAGCACCAGATCTCATAGATGGTTGTGAGCCACCATGTGGGTGCTGGGAATTGAACTCAGGACCTCTGAAAGAGCAGTCAGTGCTCTTAACCTCTGAGCCATCTCTCCAGCCCTAGGATTGGGTTTTTATAGTAGTTAATGTGGGGGTGAGGGGTTTCTGAGGTTCAGGACCTCTGATTGGCTGACATCTGTCTAGGGTGTCCTGGTGAATGTGCGTTGGCAGGTGGACCTATCTACAACGGTTGGAATGCCAGGCATTTCCTTTGGATGGTCTGTTCTTGGGTAGGAGTCTGGTAATCTCAGTTTGTGGTTCCTTCTACAGCAAGGCATTGCCTCAGGGTAAACTACTGAGACTCAGGCCTCTTATTAAATTTATCAATGGCCAAATTCTACTCTGGCAAAGAGCTTCCTTTGGGTGACCTGTCCATATTTAGCTTATTATGGCTGGCCCCCACATTTCCCCCTTCACAAGTAGCTAGACAGCACCCAATCTTGGGTCTGCTTTTCCCTGGCAGCCAGTGCTGCACTGGGAGTCATCTCGCCCAGTGGTCAGCATCATCGTAATCCAGGTGGAGACCTCCGGCATCTCATTCATAATCTTCTTTGGAGACCTTGGGTTACTGTTAGGATCTCTGAGTCTCTGTCTAATATAGTAAGTTTTTTTGTTTGTTTGTTTTTTTATTTGACTAAAGGCGTGTGCCACCACTGCCCCCCTTTTCTCTTTAAATATCTATTTATTTTATGTATATGAGTGCTCTATCACAAGTACTCCTTTATGCCAGAAGAGGGCATCAGATCCCACTATAGATGGTTGTAAACTACCATGTGGTTGCTGGGAATTGAACTTAGACCCTCTGGAAGAGCCATCTCTCCAGCCCCTGCAATAAGTTTTTTTTTTTAAAAAAAAATATTTATTTATTATGTATAAAATATTCTGTCTGCGTGTATGCCTGAAGGCCAGAAGAGGGCACCAGACCTCATTATAGATGGTTGTGAGCCATCATATAGTTGCTGGGAATTGAACTCAGGACCTTTGGAAGAGCAGGCAATGCTCTTAACTGCTAAGCCATCTCTCCAGCCCCTGTAATAAGTTTTTTAATCATTATTTTAAATGCCATATTCTGCAGATCTCTGAAGTATGAGGGCTGCCTAAGCACGTTGATTAGACAAATCCTGCTTTTTATTACCTGCTTTAAGTTTGACTTTGAAAACATACACAAGGAACTAAATGAGGCTCATTCCTGTAACCTACCACATCAGCACTTTAAAGATGACTAACTTGGTTTTTTAACAATCTATAATAAGTACAAGACTAGAACTCCATACTCTGTAAAGCTAATAAATAAACCAAATTAGTCATTTCGTGGGTAAGCACAGAGCAAGTGCATATCTAGCGGTTAATGCTTGTCTCCCACCAAGGCAAGGAACAGGTCCCAAGGTGAAATGGGAAGAGGAGGGAGTCTAAGAGCTAGCATTGCCCTACGGTAATCTGTTTGTGATTCCTCCTGCAGCCAGGCATTGCCTCAGGGTAAACTACTGAGACTCCTGCCTCTTATTAAATTATCAATGGCCAAGTTCTACTCTGGCAAAGAGCTTCCTTTGGGTGACCTGTCTGTATTTAGCTTATTAAGGTTGGCCCCCACAGTCAGCTCTGTTCAGTCTTGCCAGGGAGGGTGGCAGGTGGTTCAGCAGCCTCCGGATCAGTACCAGGGCATCCTTCAGGCACGCGGCGAACCTCCTCTCCTTGAGCTGCTAGGATTTCTTCAATGTTCCTGTGAGACAGGAAGGCAGCCTCAGTTCTGTACTGGGCTCCTTCAAGGGCATCACCCCACGGTCAATTTGGTCCTGGAAAACTTGTCCCAGAACCCAAGTGACACCAGTACCTCAAAGGTACCTAATGCACCTTCACCAAATCTGTGTGTCAGGAAGGGCCACCTCAGAAGTCAGCAAACAGGATGTCATCCCCCCCCCCACACACACAGCGTACCCCCAGGGGCCTCGGCCATGCCTCTCACCAGCTAGCCATCCCAGCAGTTCTGTCCTGTTCCTACGAATCAGACCTGAGATTTCTCTGCAGCACAGGTCCAACAAGCGAACCCAGAGACCCAGGGTCTGCATGCTTATCTCATGTCGGCTCTGCCCACACTCCTGCCACTAATCCCTCCTCACAGGAGGACACTAAAAAACCATCAGGCGGTCATAGACTCCTCCTCCACACTGGCTCCTGGCCCTCCGCACTGCCCTCCCACAAGTGGGAGCACCAACTGAAGTCCAGCACCCACTCCACAGTCTGACACACACCCATTTGCCCTGAGCTGGCAGAGGATAAAAGGCCTCCATTAGAAAGTAAAAATGCCCCAGCAAAATTCTTCAAAGATCTCGAAAGAACGGTACTCAACTTCATTTGGAAAAACAAAAAACCCAGGATAGCCAAAACAATCCTGTACAATAAAAGAACTTCTGGAGGCATTACAATCCCTGACTTCAAACTCTACCACAGAGCTAAAAACAGCCTGGTATTGGCATAAGAACAGACAGGAGGGGGGCTGGAGAGATGGCTCAGTGGTTAAGAGCATTGCCTGCTCTTCCAAAGGTCCTGAGTTTAATTCCCAGCAACCACATGGTGGCTCACAACCATCTATAATGAAGTCTGGTGCCCTCTTATGGCCTGCAGGCATATACACAGACAGAATATTGTATACATAATAAATAAATAAATATTTAAAAAAAAAACTCGGGAGGCAGAGGCAGGCAGATCTCTGTGAGTTTGAGGCCTGCCTGGTCTACAAAGGGAGTTCCAGGACAGGCTCCAAAGCTACAGAGAAACCCTGTCTCGAAAAACCAAAAAAAAAAAAAAAAAAAAAAAACCCAGACAGGAGGACCAATAGAACTGAATAGAAGACTCGGATATCAATCCACACATCTTCTAACACCTGATCTTTGAAAAAGAAGCAAAAAATATCAAATGGAAAAAAAGAAAGCATATTTAACAAGTGGTGCTGGCATAACTGGATATCAACATGTAGAAGAATGAAAATAGACCCATATCTATCACCATGCACAAAACTCAGTCTAAATGGATCAAAAACCTCAACATAAAGCCAGCCACACTAAACCTTAAAGAAGAGAAAGTGGGAAGTACACTTGAACACATTGGCACAGGGAACCACTTCCTAAATATAACCCCAGCAGCACAGACACTGAAAGAAACAATTAATAAATGGGACCTCCTGAAACTGAAAAGCTTCTTTAAAGCAAAGGACATGGTCAACAAGACAAAATGACAGCCTACAGAATGGGAAAAGATCTTCACTAACCCCACATCAGACAGAGGTCTGATCTCCAAAATATACAAAGAACTCAAGAAATTGGTCATCAAAAGATCACATAATCAAAAAAAAAAAATGGAGTGCAGACCTAAACAGAGAATTCTCAACAGAGAAATCTAAAATGGCTGAAAGACACTTAAGGAAATGTTCAACATCCTTAGTCATCAGAGAAAGGCAAATCAAAACAACTCTGAGATTCCATCTTACACCTGTAAGAATGGCCAAGATCAAAAACACTGATGACAACTTATGCTGGAGAGGTTGTGGAGAAAAGGGAACATTCTGCATTGCTGGTGGGAATGCAAGCTGGTACAGCCCCTTTGGATGTCAGTGTGGCGATTTCTCAGAAAATTAGGAAACAACCTTCCTCAAGACCCAGTAATACCACTTTTGGGTATATATCCAAAGGATGCTCAATCGTGCCACAAGGACATGTGCTCAACTATGTTCATAGCAGCTTTGTTTGTCATAGCCAGAACCTGGAAACAATCTAAATGCTTCTCAACCAAAGAATGGATAAGGAAAATGTGGTACATTTACACAATGGAGTACTACACAGCAGAAAAAAATAACGACAGCTTGAATTTTGCAGGAAAATGGATGGAACTAGAAAATATTATTTTGAGTGAGGTAACCCAGACACAGAAAGACAATTATCACATGTACTCACTCATAGGTGGTTTTTAAACATAAAGCAAAAAAGCCCAGCCTACAAACCACAATTCCAGAGAACTTAGACAACAATGAGGACACTAAGAGAGACTTATATAGATATAATCTACATGGGAAGTAGAAAGTAGAAAAAGACAAGATCTCCTGAGTAAATTGGGAGCATGGGGACCTTGGGGGAGGGCTGAAGGGGGGAGGGGAGAGGAAGGGAGGGGAGCAGAGAAAAACGTAGAGCTCAATAAATATCAATAAAAGAAAAAGTCCAGCTGGGCAGTGGTGGCGCACGCCTTTAATCTCAGCACTCAGGAGGCAGAAGCAGGTGGATCTGTGAGTTCAAGGCCAGGTTGGCCTATAAGAGCTAGTTCCAGGACAGGTTCCAAAGCTACAAAGAAACCCTGTCTTAAAAAACCCTCATTCCCCCCAAAAAGAAAGTAAAAATGAAAAAAAAAAAAGTGAAAAGGCAGGCTGGACAGATGGCTCAATGGTTAGGTGCACTGAATGCTCTTCCAGAGGTCCTAAATTCAATTCCCAACAACCACAGGGTGGCTCACAACTGTCTTATAGTGGATTCTAATGCCCTCTTCTGGCATAAAGTTGTACACACAGAGCACTCATATTTAAAATAAATAAATCTTTGGGTTTTTTTGTTTGTTTTGGTTTTTTATTATTTTTATTTTCGAGACAGGGTTTCTCTGTAGCTTTTGGTTCCTGTCCTGGAACTAGCTCTTGTAGACCAGGCTGGCCTCGAACTCACAGAGATCCGCCTGCCTCTGCCTCCTGAGTGCTGGGATTAAAGGCGTGCGCCACCACCGCCCGGCAAATAAATAAATCTTTAAAGAAAGAAAGTGAAAAGACCATAGGAGGTCAGGCAGTGGCAGAGGTGGAGCCACAGAACTAGATATAGTTTGCCACACTTGGGGGTTATTCATGGTTTATCTGAAGTTCAAATTCAAGTTTCTAGATCCACATGGAAGCTGTGCTATCCAGTGAAGCCAGGCAAGGCTCCTCCTGAAGGGCCACAATGTAATGATCTATCCTTTCCCTTTAAGAGACAAGCCAGGGGCTAGAGAGATGGCTCAGCGGTTAAGAGCACTGACTGCTCTTCCAGAGGTCCTGAGTTCAATTCCCAGCAACCACATGGTGGCTCACAACAACCTATAATGAGATCTGGTGCTCTCTTCTGGCCTACATAGGCAGGATACTGTATAAATAAATAAATGAATAAATAAATATCTTTAAAAAAAAAGAGACAAGCTATGTCCACTCCCTCTTCAGTCGGCTGAGGCAGGCAGATCTTCCTTCTTGCTTGCAGCCTGAGTCTCTTCCCTTTTCTGTCTCCCTGTCAAAGAGGCAGCTTTTCTGTCTCTCCCCACTTGTTCCCACTTCTCCCCTTCCCCCCTCCGTCCCTCCCTCCCCTGGCTGCTCGGGGACCTGCAGCTGCCAGAGATCCGCATTTTACTTAATCCATAACACACAATCCTACTGACTCCTATCCCTCCCAGCTGGCCTTACCTCTTCCCCTGCAAGTCAGAGAACCAGCCTAGGTTGTCGGCGATGATGTGGTTGTTCTGGCAACCAGGGCACTTAACGATGACCACAGTTTTGTGATAGGCCGACTTTGAGATGCGCTGGGATGACCGAGTCCCACAGACCTAGTTGGGTTAGAGAGGTGGTCAGGCCAGGTACACACAAGAAAGCCCCCTCCCGAGAGCTAACCACCCTGCGAGACAGCCCCAACTCTGTCCCAGATGGTCTCACCTAGGAGAGATCCCAGTTACTTCCTACCCAGAACGCCTGTCTCCATGTAACTTTCCCCATCCCTGGAAGCCTCTGTCCCTCAAAGATGGCTCCATCCCTTCCCAGCCCTCCCGCGGAAGACCCCGTCCCCTCCCCGGCCCGAAGGTTACTTCCAGTCCCTTCTCTGAGAACCACGCTCCTTCAGGAAGTGAACCAGCGCCAGGTTCTCTCGGCCGCGCCTACCTTGCAGGTGTAGTGGAGCTGGTAGTGGCTCGGCTCGACGCGCCCCAGCGCGGCCACAGACTCGGGTTCTGGTGCGGAGTTCGAACTCCGCGAGCCCCACCGTCTCTCCGCGGTCGTCAGGCGAGTTCCCGCATCCCAAAGTCGCCCAGGCCCGGGATTCCGGGTCCGCACAATACGCAGTAGTGTAGGCACGCGGTTCAGTGCTGTCCGCAACATCCCGTCTGTGGTCCTCGGCCGATCCTTGCCGCCCCGTGCTACAGAGTTGGAAATAGGCGCCGCGGCCGGAAGCGACCCTTTTCGGCTTCCGTAGCCGCCCGGCGCGCTGCCCTCTGTCGCCCCCTGGTGTCCCTCCGAGTGCACATCCACCCAATAGGTTCGGCTTGGTGGTCATTTTATTTAGCTGTATTTTCCAACACTTGTACAACACATGTGTAGCATACAGTAAAAAAAAATGCAGCATCCCTTCACATTTACACAGATGCTCGGCCTCGGTGAGGCCCGCTAGGAGCCCTCGGTGTCAGTATTGTCGCTGCCAGTGGTGTTCTCGCGGTCCCCCTCGTCCTGTCGCCAGCTGTTCTGCATCTTGCGGAGCGCCCGTTTCCTATGGGACCCGCAGTGTGAGCAGGTACACGCCAGTGTCCCACCCTTCCAGGTCGTCCTGCCCGCCGCCCCACACCTGCGGTAGTTCTCGAAGCTCTCCTTGAGGCGCCGCCGCTCCTTCTCCGGGGGTTCGCTGCTGCTGGGCCCCATGCCCTGCAGAAGGAACAGGGCCGGCAGCTAGACACTGTGGCCTTCCCAGGGCCGCCCTGGGATTCTAGCAAGTGTGAAGTTGAGCCAGCTGGCTGCGGGGCCTGATAAACTCCAAGATGAGAGAGCACGGGGGAACTACCCCTTTAGCCAGACTGATTAGATGACTTCTTTGTTGTGGAATATTACTTTAACTATGTAAAGGTATGTTGCTTTTGTTTATGCTGCATTTGTCTAGTTATGTAAAGATGTGTTGCTGCTTTACCTTGTCTCCCTAAGGCACCTACCTAACTGACGTAATAAAAAGCTGACCGGCCAATAGCTAGACATTAGAGGGATAGGCGGGGCTGGCAGGGAGAGAGAATAAGTAGGAGGAGGAATCTAGACTTGAGAGAGAAGAGAGTGAGGGAGAAAGACAGACAGCCAGGCAGCTGCCAGACAGACAGACACAGAGGAAGCAGGAAAAAATAGGACATACAGAATGAAAGAAAGGTTAAAAGCCCCAAGGCAAAATGTAGATGAAGAGAAACAGGTTAAATTAAATGATAAGAGCTAGTGGGACAAACATAAGATAAGGCTGAGCATTCATAATTAAGTTTCCGTGTCACTTGGGAGCTGGTTGGCAACCCGGAGAAAGCCTGTTACATTTCCTCCCTGTGGACAGCTGTAGGGGTGTCCTTTCATTGTTGCCCCGCCCCATCCAAGCACCCCACATCATCTAGGGTTCTGTCCACGAAGAGGGGCTCCACTTCATGCACCAAACACTACCCAAATGTTAAACCCCATGCATGCACTGCAAAGACCTTGTGATCCGCAGCTGTTCGGGGGTTACAGGTAGAGTCACCTTCTTCCCCAAGATCAGCCATCGAGTCACCAGGACTCTGGGGGCCCCAGTCAGCCTTACATGGGTTTGTGAAAGCGGCTCCTTGCTCTGAGCCACAAAGGGCTGCTCTGGGCTCTCTCTGTCTGCCAGGACACCTGAAAGGAAGAGCTGTGCTTGTGGGGTGCCCATCCGGCACGGCCACTACCTCCCTCTGCTAACAATCCAGCTAGCACTAGCCCAGGCCAGTGGAGACTGCATTTTCCAGGCAGGGACAGGCCGAGCCAGCCCTAGGCTGCCAGGAGCTCTCAACAGAGCTCCTACTATCACCCACCCAACCTTCCAAGCTGACTGTCACCAAACATACAAGGATGGATGGGTAGGAAAGACTCCTGGTCCCCAGGACAGTTTGCTCATGCATGTCCTAGGCCATGTCCCTGTTGGCTTGGCAACATTTATGTGCTTAGTGGTTCCCATGGGTGGGGTGGGAGCAGCCTCAGTGGAGAGCTCAGGACTTCTGGAGGTGAGAGCAAGTACACTATATTAGTTAGACCAGACTAGGTGGCCAGACCCAGCATGCCCAAGGTCCTGGGCAGAGTAAGGCTCAAGCTTCCAGGCAGATGTCCAGGGAGGGCTATGAACATCAAGAAACAGTTATATCCAAGGAGGACTCGGGATGTGAGAGCAACCAGCAGACCCACCTCCTTCCCCTCTCACTTTCATGGTGCCTAACTCCTGGCATGCCTTGCAGGGAGCTGGCTGTTCTTGGGTTCTCTTTCTTTTGTGCCCACATGGAGCTCAGTGGCCTAAAGTTGGGTCTTGGGGGCTGCAGTGGGTGACCCACCTCCACACTTCTCCATCCGCACCACTTGTTCCCCTTTTGCCTCTGGTGAGAGCCTGGGCTGAGGCTGAGCTGAGGAAGTCTATTTGACTTCTCAAGAAAGCTCTCAGGGCTCCTTCCTGCACCAGACATCCTTCCCCACCACCACCACCACCTCCCATCTCCAGCTACTTCAGGACACTCTGTTCTCGTCAGCTCCCCCACTGCCATCCCCAGGACTAACGAGCCAACCATCAGACCAGAGGAGGGTCCTGTCTAGCAGCCTGCTACTGTGATAGCATACACCCCATCTCCTTGCTTGCTGCCCTATCTATAGCACCATCCCTTACTTCCTCATTGAGAACACCTGGATGCTGGCTATTCGATCCCTCTGCAGGGGGGTGGCTGGTAGGGAAAGATGGGCCTAGGCAGGATGGGGGCTCCACACTCACTGCCGTCTGAACCACAGACCCTGAGACCTAAGCCCCATGTTCAAATCAGATTCCTTATTCTCGGGGTGTGTGAGCCTAAACATTTAGTCCTTCACCACTCTTCACCACTGCCACTCCCTGCCTCAGTTTCTCTGTCCTTGGAGTGGTGTGACTACTGAGACAGAGTAAGTCACACAGCTTTGTGTGCTGAGGATGGGCCAGGGTTCTGGGAGGCCCAGGAGACTCTAGTCCAGGTGCCTCTGGGCTAGGGGAGGGTCTGACGGTGCCTGGTACCCCCACCTGCTCACCTTTGTCTGAGAGCTGGGTATCCTCCTCCAGGTCCTGAGGCAGTGAGAGCTTCCAGACAGAGACATGCCACCCAGTTAGGCCATCCATGCTACAAGCCACCATTGCTCTTCCAGGACTAGGTGTGGCCTCCCCCACTGCCCACTTGATCTGCACAGAGATCTTTGGGGCTCAGTCCCAGTCGGGCCAATGGGTAAAGGGAAGCATGAAGTTCCTGTCCTAAGAGGCCAGGGTGTGGGCATTGGACTGCGTCTCACTTTGCTCACAAAGGCCCCAGACTTTGGCCAGCTGTCTTCCCTGTAACCAGCCCAAAGTGGGAGAGAAGGGACAGTCCAGTTCGGGTGGACAGGACCATGTGGGAGATGAGTGTAGGGTCGGAGGGAGGTTGGAGGCCAGGGAGAGGCTCACTCTGTGCCCACCCGTTGGATTGCACTCACCTCCTGGGAGTTCCTGGGTGAAGTATCCTCCAAGTCAGAGCTCTGCGGCCACAGAAAAGGAAATGGGTCAGTGCGCTACAGGGGTTCTAAGCACCTGGACATGAGGTGTGCAGGGCATAGGGAGGGGGGCCCCACCCCAGCCTCATCCTCTAGGGAGGCCCTGAGTGTATCTGAGTCAAGCCAGCAACCTCTTCAGGACCCTGACCCAGAACATCTGCCTTTCTTTAATGCTACCCCGCCAAGCCACGTGAAGGTTGTGCCTCGGTCAAGGCCACTGTTCAAAAGCCCCTGTGTGCTAACTGGACCTTGAGTTACATCTATGTCTGTCATTCCAGCATGAGCTCCAAAGAGGAAAAGGGATTCAGGAAGGCCCAGGCATTTTTGGAAGCCACAAGCAGGGCACCAGCCATGCCAGGCTAGGATTGGGGATGCCCCTAGGCTGATGATCCCTCCTGGAGTCTTGCCCTGAGCCCGGGTCCTCCCCAGCTCCCTCACTGCTCAGACCTCCCCAGGTAGAGAAGACACAGGACCTACCAGGATGAGCATGTCCAGCTGTTGCTGTTTGAGCCTGCCCTCAGCGGCCAGTAACCGGCCCTCGCTCTGGAACAGCTGCAGCTGCAGCTCGTCCGCCTTCTCGCTCAGCTCTCGAACCTGCTTTCGCAGCTCGTCCTTTTCCTGAAAGCTCTGGGCACACTGTGCATGCAGTTCTTCCCTCGAGGTCATAGCCTGTAGGGATAGGAGGAGCAAGAGACCTGACCAGTGAGGCTCTTGGCTTTTATTTGGCAGTAGAGACCCCACTCTACCAAAGGTCCCGGCTGGATGTCAGCCACCCTGTTGAGCAGTTGGAGTTGCTGAACTGGAGGGATTCTCAAAGTGGCCAGGGCTCTCAGTACAAAGGAACAGACACTGGGTGGGGTAGCGCATGCCCAGCATCCTTGGGAGTAGTTCAAGGTCCTCTTTGGACATAGTTTGAGTTTGAGGCAAGACTACATAAGACACTGTCTCAAAACAATAAAAAATAAATAAATAAAATTAATTTTAAAAGTAAGCCGGGTGACGGTGGTGCACGCCTTTAATCACAGCACTCGGGAGGCAGAGGCAGGTAGATCTCTGTGAGTATAAGGCCAGCCTGGTCTACAAGAGCTAGTTCCAGGACAGGCTCCAAAACTACAAAGAAACCCTGTCTTGAAAAAAACCAAAAAAAACAAAACAAACAAAAAAGTAAAACTCTCTGTGATCAGTGCTCAAGGCAGTTCCTAGGGAAGTCCAACTGAGGCGTCACATGTCCCTAGTAGATAGCATGTGTCTCTGTTCCACCCATGTGGCATTTTTTTGTAAATCCTGGATGCAGCTTGACATCAAGAACATGATCAATGCTTGGTGGTGGCGGCACACACCTTTAATCCCAGCACTAGGGAGACAGAGAGACAGACAGAGGTCTGTGAGTTTAAGACCAGCCTGTACTACAGAGTTAGTTCCAGGACAGTCAGGACTATACAGAGAAACCTTGTCTTGAAGAAAAAAAAAAGAAAGAAAAGAAAGAAAGAGAAATAAAAAAGAACATGATTGATGACTCTTCTTAAAACGAACACCATGCTTTTTCTTTTGTTTCCTGGGAGAAAGTTTCATTATCCCAAGCTGGCCTAAAATTTACTATGTAGCTGAGGATGGCCTTGAATTTCTGATCCTCCTGCCTCTACAAAGCCTGGGATTACATGCATGTGTCACCAAACCTGGCTCAGTTGCTACTACTTTTTGTTGTTTTTGGCTTTTTGAGACAAGGTCTCCCATTGTAGCCCAAACTGGCTCGGAACTCACTGTGTAATCCAGGCTGGCCTTAAACTCACAGTAATTATTTTGTCTCAACTTCCAAGTGCTAGAATTGCAGGTTTGAGCTACTATACTATTACCACCTATGCCAGGGAGCTACCACCAGCTCTTCCTACCCAATGCCTGCCCTCCACCCCCCACTTGTGCAGCTAGCAACTTCCTCTCCCCTACTGAAGTCTCCAACTTCATCCTTACCCTAACCAGCACAAGGGCCACTGGGACTCCCCTGTTTCATAAGTTCTTTCTGTGAGAAAGACAGACTTTCCTGTGTTTGTACGAGAGGCCCGGGGTCCTACCTAAGAGTAAACAAACAAAAGCCGCTTTGACCACAGCTCCAAAAGCTGCTGCACCGGCACCCCAACACGTCTCTCGCTCTCATCTTCTGAACACAAACGTGGCACCTACCTGGTCCCGCTCAATGGAGACCTCTTCCATCTGCTGCAGGATAGCCTCGATCCGGTCCTTGTACATCTTGGCATCCTTGCGCAAGGCCTGGCACTGCAGCTCGAACAGCTCCCTTTCCTCCATGCACTACAGGGAGCACCACTCAGCCTCACCCACTCTCCACTGCCCACCCGACCCCTGGGCAGGACTCAGGACAACAGCTCCAGAGTGCACAAGATCAGGCTAGCTGGGATGATGGGAAGGGCGCTGGAGTCTCAGGCTACAGTCGGCCAGCTTGGTCTGAGACCCTGGCCTCAGCCACCACTGGTCACATTGTAACCCAAAGGGTGACCCTAGCTGTGGACGCGACATGACCGTGCACCAGGAATTGGTGAAGGGGAGATAGTGAGGTAGATCCCAGACCCCACCTTCCGCGTACCCAGGGGGCATTGCTTGCCTGCCCTGGTCTCTCACCCGGATCCGGAGGGCCTCAGCCTGTCGGAGGTCCTTGCGTAGGAAGAAGATGGTATTGGCCTGCTCCTGATGCTCCTTCAGGGCCTGGCGCCAGTCCTCCTCCAGCACTTGAATGTAGGGGCTGTTTCTGTCCAGCTTCCCCTCCTGGAGGTGGCAGAGGGCAACAAGCCTGGCCACTGCAGTTGTACCACCTGGTGTGCCCCGCTTGAAGCCCCCCCGCAGAAATGAAGCCTGGTGTGCACTGCTGGTAGCCTTACCTGTACAGAGACCTCCAACTCTTGCACCCGGGCCTGCAACAGGTCCTTTTCCTGCTGCAGCTCCCACATCAGCTCCTGACTAGGCCGCTGCTCCATGGCGTGCCTGAGCTTCAGTGTATGTTTCCGCTCCACCTTGCAGTCATCCTCCGCCTTCATGAGGCTGTGCCTGAGCCGGTCCACCTGTGGGAGGTCCCGTCAGTGAGTGGCAGGCTCCTCCAGACCCCACTCTCCTGCAGATGGGGCCAGCGATCACCTCAAGCTGCAGGTCGCGGTTGCGCATGAGCGCGGAGCCCTTCTCTTCACTGAGATGCGCTAGGCGCTTGGCCAGGTCGTAGTTCTCATCCTTGCAACGCTTCAGCTCTCGGCTGCTCAGCTCGCACTCTTCCTTGAGCCGCTGGACGCGCTCCTGGTGTTTCCGCAGAAGGCTGTCCTTCAGCCGCAGCTCCTTGATGAAGTCGTCCTTGGAGTTCAGAAGTGCCGTCAGGTCCTGAACCTTCTTCTGCAGCTTCATGACCTCTGTCATCAGCAGCTGCGTCAGGCCCGACTCCCCTGATGCATCTGGGGACCATGCAGTGTCAGATGGAGCCTGTGGCTGTCACCTGCAGACCCTGTTCTTGTCCTCCAGGAGTGTGTGCTTGAAGACCAGCAGTGTGGGGACAGAGGGAGCAGTGCTGGTCACCCGCAGAGAGAAAGCTGGCAGGAAAGCTCCCTCAGGATAAGTGTGTTCACTAGGCCCAGTCTGCCTTGCTGCCCCTTACAGATGTCCTGACTGGGACCATTCATGTGCCAGTTGCTCTCTCTCTCTCTCTCTGAGTCAATGTCTCACTATGTAATCCAGGCTGGCCTCTAACTCAGAGATCTGCCTGCCTTTCCCTCCAGAGTGTGCTGGGATTAAAGGTGTGTGCCACCATGCCTGGCTCTCTACTTTTATAATGGTCTTTATGAGGACTGATAGGGATGTGGCTACCCTATCAGGAGACGACACTTCTGTCCCCTCTAGAAACTGTAGGATTTTGCCCTTAGGTGATAACTGGGTCCGGTGGAAATGGCACTTCTGAGGGGTCTCTGCTTCTCAGTGACTATTCTTAGGATGGGAAAAGCAAAGAAAGGTTCTCTTTCTGGAGACCAGCAGGACCTCAACAAGCCGGGGAGCCCTGACCCTGAGCAGCCGAGAGCAGTCACTCGGTACCACTACCCTGATATACACCGTAGGGCTTGTGTCAGACTCATTCACTCTGATGCAATCACAGAAGCCGGGACCCAGTGGCACCTGACTCCGCCCATAGCACCAACCCTCTTGTGCCTCTCACCAATGATCATGGAGAAGACACGTGCTGGCTCCTTGCCAGTGACTTTCCTGTATAACTGCGGGTAGTAGAGTTCCAGACTCTCAAGGAAGGCTACATAACCCTTGTGGCCTGTCCGCTGCAGGATGTCCAGGAGCACGCCTACAGGTGGAAGAGACGGGGTCAAGGCCAAGGTCCGGGTATGTAGACGCTCTGGGGTCCAGGTGGGATGGTGGAGGACTGCTCTGGGTAGAGATCCCAAGCTGTGTAACCCCCACCCCTCACTTCTGAGCCATCACAAAAGGCACCCTGTGGGACTCAGTCTAGGCAGGGCAGGGTTCTGCCTTCACTCTCGCAGTCCTCTCAGGGCCTGAACAATGGTAAGAACTCCTCTTCCTTCTGGGTGGCCCCAGGTAAGCATGAATGACGAGGGGAGTGGATGCTCTATCGCTCATACATCCTACGTGGAGATGGAGCTGGGTGGGGACAAGGTCAGGGCAGCCTCTGGCCACGTGTCTTGTAGGGATCATGAGGGACTCAGGCTGGGCCTGCCGGCACGGGAGCAGCCCTCACCCACTTTCCGCTTGCGGATGACCAGGTTGGGGTCACTGAGCACCTGCTCCTCGTCATCAGGGTTCAGGACTTTGCATTGGCGCAGGTAGGGTGTGATCCGTGAGGGGTCGATTACAGAGATGAGCTTCACCCGGAAGCTCTCCAGGGCGCTCCAGCACTCGTCGTCATTCTCGTAGTCTGACATGTCCTCTGTGGGCTGTGCTGACAGCGGAGGAAGTGCCCACCTTCTGTTCCCTGCTGGGTCTGCAGCAGTCAGCCTACGAGAGACCCAGGTCTGTGAGTGCCAGGCCACGGCTTTGGGCAGGGACACAGCCACTCATGTTAGGGAAATTTGAGGGCTCAGCCTCATCCTTGTTCCGCGGTTTCTGAGGGATAGCCGAGGTGCACAGACAGCCCCTTCTCAGGCCACCCTGTCAAGCTCACCTTCCCCAAGCAGCTGTCCTGCCCCTGTCACCCCTGGCTATGTCAGGGAAGGGACAGGTTGGGTCTAAGAGAAAACTCCTTGTACAATGGCTGTCACTAGCTTCTGCCCTCTACCCTAAAGTGCTCTGGCCCTCCCTGATGGTAGATGAGTGTACGGAGGAGTTTTTGCCCCTACTAGCCGTCCTACATGGCACCTTCTTGGGTGGCATGGACTCTGGCTGGCTAGTGTCCAGATTGGGGCTGAGAGGCAGGTTGGTTGGAGGCTTTCTCACTCTGCCAGGGAGCCAGGCCTGTGTGTGACTTCCTCATTCTCTGACAGGCCCCGTGTCCTTCAAGCTTTCCGTTGTACCCAGCCAGTGATGCAACAGCCCCCTGGCAGCTGCCCATGACATGGAGCTATTCCGGGAGGACAAGTGAGGGTTGGTCGTAGGAATATCTCTCTCTTCCTGCCAGGCTGGGTACATGGGAAGGGCAGCAATGCCATCCAGTCTTCAGACATCTGCTATGACTCCCCTCCAGGTTTTCGGGAGCTGGGCACCAGCAAACCCTGTGCTTTTCTGTTCCAGATGACCTCTGGCCTCTGGCCACATGTTGGGGATCAACCAGGTCAGTTGTTCACAGGGGAGCACTCATGTGGGACTGCCCACTGCTTCCACCGTGGACAGGTGACGTCTTAGTGAGTGGCTTCAGTGACTCCAGGGCTGAGTGAAGGCAGCCCAGTCTCCAGCCCTTGGAAAACACTGCGATCCTGCCCAGAGAAGCTGGCTCCCCAGCTCTAGCAGTGGCCACCTTCAGAAGCACTTCTCAGCACCCTGTGGCACCTTCTTGCTGACCCAGAAGACATTCCTCGGAAACTTGGGCCAATCGCCTGCCATTCCAGCCCCATGGTTGGCCACACAGTCCCAGCACTGGAGGAGAATGGAGGCCCCCTGAGGGTAGGCGCTAACTGACTGCTGGGTATAAGCTCCAGGAGAGTCCCAGCAGAGTCGCCACAGGCTCCACCCACCTTCCAGAAGTGGTACTAGCTGAACTTACCTCAGGGTCTTGTGGGAGCCGCCTGCCAGCGGGATGCTGCCTGGGCTATGAGCACACCAGAAGCCTGGGTCTCTGCGAGTGTGGGGATGGATGCTCCCGGACTGGAGAAGGCTGTGCACTTCCTGATGAGTTCTGGCTGACGCCACAGGCCAGCCAGTCCTCCCACAGGAGGACAGCCCCTTCTGGTCTACCTTCTAATTGGCCCATCAAGGAAGAGAACAGAGGGAAGTAGAAGTGCTTAGGGAGCAAAGGAGCCCTCCCTGCCTGCCCACACGCCTAGGATGAGGGGCCTGGAGCGACAGAGAAGCTGAACATCTATCTGGCATTGTGTGTGGATGGGTGGTCCCAGGCCCTCCTCCATCCAGGCTTCTAAAACTATTTTCCAGTATGGCACCGTGTCTCAGACCCTCTCTAACATCTAGGGACAGTGGTACAGGATAGGTGCAGCAGGACATGGTCACGACTACAGGGTAAAGGGTTTACCCACAACCCTGAGCTCACAAGCTCCGGCCACACCAGAGCTGGCAGTCCACAATAAGGCATTTAGTAGAGATATGACATCCCAATAACCTTCATCTCCATCATTGGAGCATTTTCACCCAGTGGTCAACTCAGAGCTAATCCAGGGAGTTGCAGAGCCAACCAGGCACCAGGACAAAGCTTGGTCCAAATCTACAGGCTATAGGCAGCTAGAGTCCTTTATGGACTGTGTCACAGCCTCTACTTCAGGGTGGCCCTTCAAGAGTCTGCTTGAGATGGGTGTAGTAATATGGGCGGCGGGGCTACGTCCCCAAAACCCCAGCCGCCTGCCCGGCTAGCTTATGCCCCGAAATAATTACACGGACACTGTATTCTTTTAATCACTGCTTGGCTCTTAGCTCTAGCCCTTACTGGCTAATTCTGATATCCCAATCAACCCATCTCTAATAATCTGTGAGCACCGGTCTTACCGGGAAGATTCTAGGTCAGAGCTTCATCGCGGGTGTCTGCCCGGGATCGGGGCATGGCGTCTCTCTCTGAAGTGTCTGCTCCCCAGTGGAGAGCTGTGGAGTCTGACCTCACTTCCTCTTCCTCCCAGCGTTTTGTTCTGTTTACTCCTCCCACCTATCTCCTAACCAATGAGAGCCAAGCAGCTTCTTTTTATTTAACCAATGACCTTCCTCCATCAGATGGGTGTGGGGACCTGCCAGCCCTGCTTAGCCAGTGTGGCTGTTTGACAGGTGCTGCTGCCTGGCTTGCTGGATTGCGTTAAGGTAAAACTCCCAGTGCCGTCGTGAGCCCCCAACTGGTCCCTTCCTTTGTGGCTTTCAACCCTTCTGCTGGCTCTTCTTTCTACCCTCTTTGGCCTTTGGGAGCCACACTGCTAAAGACTGGGCCTTGCCTGGGTTTCCAGGATGGCAAAGAGGGGTTCACGGCTTTGCAGTCACCCCAGGGAAGCCAGCACCAGGCCTTCACAGCTCTGTGTCCCCAAATAGCAAAAACACACATCATAGTGTCTTAAAGTGTTAGTAAAAATGCCAAGCTCTCGGCCATAAAACTGAGGAGGAAATCAATAGTACAAAGACACCCGAAAAACTCCCAAGTACTCCGAGATGAAGACATCTAAGGCAGAAGCTAGAGAGAGTCACTAAAAAGATGGTTCCTGGATGTATTGATGTCCTTGAAACAGGGGTAGGGGGCAGCCACAGCTGGAGCAGTGCGCATAATGAGCCATCTGCTGGCTCCAAGAGTGATCACCTGTTGTCAGCTGGTACAAGCACCAGGACCAGGTTAGTCACATTTACCCTTTCACTCTGAGTTGGAAATTTCCCACAACAGAGGATAAAGCACACGTAAGAACCATTCCTGGAGAGCCAAGGGGCTCGGGACTCAGAGAGTCAGGATCATAACAGTGACTAAGAAAAGCAAGAGGCTAGACCCAATCGGGTCTTGGGTCCATGCCAAAGACATGCCTACCATCATGAGGGGAACTGCTGTTGTGGCGGATGCTGGTTCTAGGAGCCCCACCTCGGAGGTATAGGCCAGCTGACACATTTTCACGAAATGGAAGAAGAGCTGTTTCTCCATTCTCCCTGCTCTCTGGAAAAGTACTGATGCAGGGGCTGCATGGGCAGCCAAGGGTGTGGGAGTCTCAGAACTGGCAGGTGACCACATCCTTAGATGCTGGTGGGTACCCAGCCCAAGATGACAAAAACCACAAAAGGCTATGCGTTGCTTTAAAGTAAAAAAATAGACATTTACTTTATTTCTTCAAATACATGGATTTTCATTTGTTAGCAGTTAAGCCTGTGACCATACGGTCACTGTTGTCAGAGTCCCTGTTGCTGGCTGCAGACAGGTTACTCTGCAGGCCTGCAGCTTCCTGGCCTCCGCTTCCTCTTGCAGACGGTTGTGGACTTCTGGTCAGGCCTAGGCCCTGCCTCTCGCCTGGTGTAAGAGTGGGTTTCTGGCCCCTTGAGTCCTTGTGCTGAAACACAGGGATACTCTTGACAGTGTTCTCACCGTAGCTGGCCCCAGGCTCCGGGACAGACCCGCAGGTGGTACTGCTGAGGGCATAAGCTGGCACTGCACTGAGGACAAGCAGCACAACTCATGGTGGCTTCACAAGCCAACGAGAACATCCTAGACACCCACCCCTCACAGTTCCGATGCCTTCTTTGCTTACTCTGGCCTGAACCCAGGGACTCAGCAATGAAAGCAAGGTACAGCCTGGAGTCTGTGATCAGAGACCACAAGCAGGTGACCATGCTGACGGGCTGCATGTGGGGAGCAGCTGAGACTCAGGCCGAGACAAGCTGTCAGAGAGGATGCACTGAGGAGCTGACACCCCAGGGAGGGGACAAAACCCAGGCAGAGGGAGTAGTGCCAAGGCCTTGTGGCACACTGAGCAACATGGGGCTTCAGGTAGAAGCCTTGCCTTGCCCTGCCCGCATAAGTCTAGCCTTTGGGTAGAAGCTTTGACCTGCCCGCATAAGTCCAGCTACAGACTTGATAGCGCTATCCTGGCCTCAGCTCAGTGGGAGGTTGAGGGAGCCCATACTCTGGATTCTGTGTCTTCCTGGTGACAGTGTGGCAGGCTCCATAGCGACTCACTTTGTGGCTCACAGCAGCCTCCGTGTCCGTGAATGGCAAGCATGCCGTGTCCTAAGCACGTCAAGGTCATCAGAAGTACTCAGGTGGGAGGGGGCAGAGTCCTCACCAGAACCAGGAGCTCTCTGAAATAATAAAAAGCCAGGCCAGGGAAGACAAGAGTGATGACAGCCAGAACAGGCAGGCAATGGGGAAGGGAGGACAACCCCCACCACCACCAGCCCGAACATCAGGGACAGGCAGTTGCTAGCATATGCTTCTCCAGGACAGGTACATGGGAGCAGCTAGGTCTAGCTTTCTGCAGTTCTGCCCCTCGGGTAGGGTCTCCAACCATTAGGCAATCCCATGGTAACCACTCTCCTGCTCTGAGGTGCTGAGCAAGGGAGACAGATTCCCAGGTCCCCTTGGAACTAAGGTAGCACGACCAGGTGTGGAGCGACAGCTGCGTGAAGGTTCTACATGTCTAACCCTTGTGGGGAAGAGGCCGGGTAGGGCTCCCTGGGACTAGCCAGGAAGGGCAGGAAATGGGTCCTATGGGAAACAGACAGTCTTGCCAGGCCCAGCTCTGTGAGCAAGAGATGCCTGGGAGGAACTCTGTACCCATGAGAGCACAAACAAGGGCAACTCTTACCTCCACTGTCCCCGCAGCCCATCTCATGTGTCACATGTCAGGCCTGCCTGTCTACCTTGAGTTTGGATGTGTGGTATGTGCGTGAGGTGGGGCTGTCACAGTAGAAGGCTGTCTCCCTCTTCTGCTACAGCCAGCCCAGGAGAGGCAGCTTCTGCTAAGCCTGTTCCCATCTAGGCAGACTGGACGAGCTTCCTCCTCCTTCAGAAACCCACAGAATACTCCCTTGCACAACTTCCACCTGCCCAGCTTAACACTCCCAGCAAGCCAGACACACACAGGCGGGCAAGGTACTGCAGGACCCGTCTGCCTGCCCCAGCATCCTTACCTGTATGGCGGCTGTGGCTGCTGGGTCCGCTTGTACTCTACAGGTGGGGCAGTCCAACTGCGAGGCCCTGTCCTTGAGTTCCAGGTCACCAAGGTCTTCACTGTCACTTTCAGAACCAACAGCCATGGCTGACAGTGTGGTAGGGACACTGTTGGGAGGCAGAGTGGCCAGGAGAGCGGGAAGAGAGAAGATAGCCAGGAAACGTGTCTTCAGCAGGAGGTAGGCTGGGTTGTCCCGGAATTGCCTCTGTACCAGTTCCAAGGAAGTCTGTAGGGCTCCAGGCTTGGGCTCAGTTTGGGACCCAGCTGCCTGGCTGGCCACCAGAGAAGAAGCCTTCTGCTCCAAGTCCTTTTTATGGAGGAGGAGGCTGGACAATGCTCGCAAGCTGCACAGTGAAGGGGGCTGATAGGGCATCCTGCTCCCCAGTGGGGGCACACAAGCGCCTTGGTAGCCTTTCAGCCACGCCAGTGTGGCTGCCTCACTCTCCTGGGAAAGCAGACTTAGGTTCAGGGTCTTCTTTTCGTGCCCAGATGTGGGTGGTGTTTCGTGGCCCTGAGGACCTTTGGGTTCTGTGTCTGCACTGACTGGAAGCTGTCCCTGGCAAGCAGGAGTCATGGCAGGGGAAGGTAGCTGTTTTGTTGGTGGTCCTACAGTCTCGGGGGCCATCACTGACTGGGGGAGGCCCACCACAGCTGGTACTGGGACAGAGAGCAGCTTCTGAGTTGTGAGTACCCAGTTGACAGGCAGGCTGGCCTTGGCTGCCAGGGGCTGCCCACTTGCCTGTGGGCCAAGAACTGGTGGTAGACTGAGGGGTTGCATAGGTAGCTGTGTGGGGCTGGGGGCTGCTGGGAGAAGGGGCAGGCCCTGTTTCTGGGATGTGGCAGAGGCCTGAGACTGTCCAAGAGTACTTGGGGGGCAGCTTGTGGGGACCTGCATGGGAGCTGGAGCCAGGCTCCTAAAAGCAGCAGGGGCTGCAATATGGGTCCCTTTGTGGGAAGGATTTAGGGGAACAGTTTGCAGGGTGGGGGGCTGCTTGTCTGTGGCTGAGAGCCCAGCCACCTGCCAGGAGCCAGAAGGACTTGAACTGACCATCACTGGGGCCACAGGAACAGCGAGTTCTACACTGGATGTGGCAGGGCCTGCTATGGGGGAACCCTGGGGGGCTGGCAGCAGAGGGGGCTGGAGGATCACAGGTGAGGAGATCAGCAACTGGCTATTGATGGCAGTGAGAGCCTGAGTGGCCTTCTTGGCACGGGACTCACGGAGTCGTTTTTCACGAAGCAGCTCAGACACAGTCTTGGGTTTTGGCCGGAGGCCACGTGGGGCTGCTACAGGAACTTGGGAGGAGGCAGCCGAAGCACCGCAGGATCCCAGCTGTGGACGCCCTTTGTGGCTGTCTCTCTTTGCAGTTTGCTGACCCGGGATGCTTGGGAGGAGGCAGCCTAGAGGAAGAGACAACTATCTTGATGAGAACTTCAGGCAATGTGCCCAGGAACACCAGCAAGCCCATGTGTGGAATTTTAGCTCACCTCATGGGCTCCAACTCAAGGCACTCTGTTCACAGAGGGCAGCAGATGCCAGAGACAGCCCAGTCTACATTTTTTTAAAATAATTTTTATTGTTTGTGTACTGATGTCTGTGTGAGGATGCTACATTCCCTGGAACACAAGTTCCAGACAGTTGTGAGCTGCCATGTGGGTGCTGGGAATTGAACCTGGGTCCTCTGGAAGAGCAGTCAATGCTCTTAACTTCTGAGCCATCTCTCCAGCCTCCACCCAGTCTACGTCTAACAAGCTGTGAGAGAATGGTTTGTAAACCTCAAAGATGCTCAAAACCAGGACTGCTGGTTCTCCCAACATGTGACACAACATGGTGCCTCGAGCCCTCAGGGGCTGCCCAAAGTTGAAAGTCCATGCAGTTCCAGGCCCTTCTAGCCTATTCTCAGGGCCACTGGCTGTGCTGCTAGAGGCCGTGGCTCAGATGCAGAGCATTTCCCACCATAAGAGAGAAAGATGTGACAGGTGGTACCTGTGCTGTTCTTGGCACTGGAGGACACCTGTGAAGACAGGAAAGTCGGTCTGTAGAATCTTTGCCGGATCCCATTAGTTCTTCCCGCTCACCACCCACTGCAACTCTGGGGCTTTCCTGTCTGCACTGAGCGCAGGGGGCCCGGGAAAGGACAGCCGCTGCTGGTGGCTTTCAGGACAGCTCCACTAAAGGCTGCTGGCCAGAGCTCATCAAATCATCACTGGACAGTGTGGGGCTTAGGGACTACGGGCACCAGAGTGCTCTTTTGGTTACTGCTTCCCCAGGAGACAGGGCTCCAAGCTAAAGCCTCCCCCAAACTGAACTGCAGCTGGTAAGTTACCTCCCTCAGACTCTAATCAGGCCTCCCGTGGGGCAGCTCACACAGATGCCTCCCTGAGAAGGTATGGTAAGGGATGTTCTGAGGGAGAGCCAACTTTTCTAAGGAAATGCCTGGAAATTGTTCCTCCAAGGAAGAGCTGAGACACCGAATCTGGGCCACCATGGGGCAGGGGTTGGAAGTATAGTTGTTCTCACTCCTTTTTTTCTTTTTGCTTTTCCAGTCAGGGTTTCTCTGTAGCTTTGGAGCCTGGAACTTGCTCTACAAACCAGGCTGGCCTTGAACTCAGAGATCTGCCCATTATCCATCTCTGCCTCTCTGCCTCCCGAGTGCCGGGATTAGAGATGTAAGCCACCACTGCCTGGCTTGCTCCTTTTTTTTTTTTTTTTTTTTTGAGGTTAGGTCTCATTATGTAGCTCTAGTTGGCCTGAAACTCATTGTGTAGGTCAGGTTGGCTTTGAATTCACAGAGATCCGCCTGTTTCTGCCTTCCGCGTGCTTGGATTAAAGGAGTATGCCACTGTACCCAACATGACCTTCTTGTTCCCAGTGTCTGTTACCTGCAGAAGATGTGGTTGGGGGTTCTGGGTGCCAGGCTGGAGCAGTGCAAGTGGCTGGGTCTTCCTTTCTCGAACTACCTCCATGCAGCCTGCAGTATCAATCTGCAATAGCTGAGACACCTGAGAATAAGAACCTCCCCGCAACGATGGTCAAGGAGATGGAAGGCAGTCCTAACCATGGCTGTTCCAGGAGTAGATCCAAACTCCTAAAGCCTCTGACTGCCCATGGAGGTCAAGACAATTTCACAGCCTCTAGCTTGGGCCTAGGCTCCATGCATGCTTCTTCACCAGTATAGAAGAAAGCACACCACATAGTTCAAAGAGGGAATGTCTTGTCATTTTGAATGTGGATTATCTGTATGAAACATGAAATATACTACTAAACCCTGAAAAAAAAAGAAGAAAGCAGACACTGGGCAGTGGTGGCGCACACCTCTAATCTCACCACTTGAGAGGCAGAGAGTTCGAGGTTAGCCTGGTCTCCAGAGAGAGCTCCAGGACAGCCTCCAAAGCTACAGAGAAACCCTGTCTCAAAAAACCAAAAAAAAGGAAGAAGGAGGAGGAGAAGGAGGAAGAGGAAGAGGAAAAGGAAGAAGAAGGAGAAGACAGCAGACAGCAATCTGCTAGGCGCTCACCTGAATAAGCAGTGTGAACACCGGAGTGCTGGTCAGGCGGGCGCTCTCTAACTGCATCCTGATGCCGTCAGCTAGAGGACAAGGGCAAAGCACAAAGTAGCCCCAGTTTTGAAGCTCCCCAACAGAGTCTGGGGCAGAGCAGCCTTAGTGTTCCACAATGCCTCCGAGAGCAGAAGGTAGGGCCCCCTAAGCCTCTCACTACTACCCCAGATCTAGCTGAACCTTGTTTTACAAGGGCAGGGAGGAAAGGGTGGCCCAACTGTTCATCTTCAAACCCTTTGGTGATAGTCCTATCTGTTCTTCATGGATCTGCCTCTCCACAGGTCCCTCCCCTGTGGTTCCCTCTGCCAGGAGAAGTACTTCCAGGGCTTGTTCCTGCCCCAGCTCCAGAAAGGTCCCAGGAGCCCTGGATCGTACCTTGAGTTTGCACTGCTGCAGGCCTCCTAGGAGCTTGTGTGCAGGACAGGTTGATGTCACCCACCCAGGGTATCACAGCCAGCAGAAGCCTGTGTTTAAGGAGCCTGCGATGCAAAGCCTGTCTCCTGCGTCTCAGCTTATGCTGTAAAGTTCCATGCCACAGCCGCCGCAGATGGGGCCCAGCCACACTGTCACCAGGGTCAGACCCCGAGCATGAATTAGGTAGGGGTGGCTGCATTGGTCTTTTCTTCACCAGTGTGTGGCTCTGGGTGGTTGGGCGGGTCCTGACCAACTTCAGCATTTTCTCTAGGGGCACTTTCAACGCAAGCTGTGTATCAAAAGAGACCACGTAAGGCTGGCTGCAGCAGAACCTGGTGCAGATGTAACACCTCCTTGTGAGACCCCATAGCATTCATCATGAACACCACTTGCTATTGGGAAAGCGCTCTGTAGTAAGACAAGTACGTGGTCTTCAGGTAGGGTCTGGCTCAGCTCCTTCTCTACGAGATGCTCTGGTCCACATGGCAGGCAGTGCCATGGCTGAGCTAGCTGCGCCATCCTTCCAGCAATGCTCTGGGCAGAGCAGCCTACGCAGCCCACAAGGCTGCTCTAGTCACTGCCAGAGCTGCATCCGGCTCCAGGCCCCAGCTCTGAGGCCAGAGAGAGACAGGTGGATGCACATGAGAAGCCAAGTTAGAAAGACACTGCCCAAGAACACCTTCTGGACTCAGCAGCTGGAGGTGGAAACCGCCCTCTCAGATGCGCCCTAAAGCAGATGTCATGACTTGGGGACAATGGAGGCTGCATTGTGAAGGCCACTATTACTGCACAACTCTGAAATCAGCCCTAAGCAACACATTTTAGTGAACAAGAGGACATGGCTGTGTCCAGGTCAGAAATCAAACTGTCCAGAGTGTCAGCGTTAGTGTCCACTAGGAGCACAGAGCACTCACTACTCCCCTTTCTCACATTTAGGGTGCACTGAGGCAAACCTTGCTGGCTGGGTCTTCCATGTTTGCTAGTACTGGACCCTCTTGGAACAGTGTTGTGGGGCTAACAGGGCATCTGCACCTGGTTTACCTCAGGAGTGGAGACGGTGGTGGAATCTTCCTTGTGGTGACTCTGAGTGGCATCAAGCGTGTAGGACACAGCACGGTGTTCCAGGTAGCGTCCTGCCCCTTCTCTCTGGGACTGGCTGGTGGTCTGCCTGGTAGGAACCCACAGGTCAATGTCTGGCACTCTGTGCTGTGGAGGAACCAGTGCTCTGCCATTCTCCAGAGACTCTTCCAGCTCCATTTCTGATCCCGAGTCTTCACTACTGCTGCTGTTGCTGCTGCTGCTGCTGCTGCTGCTGCCACCGTAACCCTCACTGTCGCTGCTGTTGCTACTGCTGCTGCTCGAGCTCCACTGGCTACTGTGATGGGGCCTCCGCCCCCTCCTCCTCTGGAGATGCTGCTTCTTCTGAGGGGAGGAAAGGAGTGCTTCAGGTCTCAGCTGCCCAGGGATGCTATGACAGGCAGGTAGGCTAGCCTTAAAGAGGTCCCGGGCATGAACACCTCCAGTGTCAGAGCACACTGTTGCTGAGGTATGGTCTCCTGAAAAGGAGGGCCAGAACCTGCATGCTCCCTCCCCTCCCCACTGCTCCGCCCTTGCCCAAGCACTCCCGCAGGTCATGGGCCTTCTACCCGAGCAAAGCAAGCAAACAAATGTCTCACCCTGGTCATTATTTTCCACTTGCTCAGACACTGGGAGCCTGACCGATGGGGCAGTTCAGAAGCTATCTGTGCCCAATGACCTGCAAAAACAACCACACTCCATTGAGGCTAAGTTATCAGGATGGTCGTCCCCCATGTGCTTGGCCAGAGGCAGTTCCTACTGAAGCCAGAGCACCTGTGTTTGGCAGGATCTGTATCTCAGGGCTGACCAACCCCTTGAGGAAGTTCTGGCACACACAGGTAGGAAGGCGAAGTCACTCCAGGCCCTGGTGCATCTGCTGTACCAAGGCTCTGAAGAGACAACGTCAAAGCTTTGTTCCTAGTGCTGCAGAGGGACACCTGGAGGTCGCACTTATAGGGAAGTGTGACAACAGGTGACAAAATCCTTTGGATTTTGCATGCCCCAGAACGACAGTTAGCGTTTTTCTGAGGTGGTATCACCAGTATCAGCAAGATGTACCTACAAACACCCACTCCTGCTCTGCAGTAAAAAGTTAGGAAATACTGCAAACACCAGTCACGAAAGATGTGACTGACATCCCAGAGCAGCCACAGAAGATGCGGGAGCAGGACCACAAGACTCCCAAAGGGTAGCACAGCTGTGACAATGTTAGGCAACATAATGACTGCAGGTGCGTGTGTGCACACGAACATGGAGGCCACAGGTGAATCTTGGGTAATGCTCATGAATGGTCTCTACCTGGTGCTTTATAGTTATTTGTGTGTGCTGTGTGTTTGTGCCAGGATGAAAGGTATGTATCACTTCGTCTGCTTCCCAATTTCCTGTAGTGACTATCACTCGTTTGTAATGGAGAGCATGGGGCTGGAGCCTGGAGGCAAGCCTGTCTAGCCAGCTAAGGTCCAGGATTTCATCCCCAGCACCAGCACTAAAACAAAAGAGCATTTGCAATGGGGAGACACACTACCGCACGTTAAGACTGAGCCTGAGGCAGAAGCTGACACCAGGAGAGCAGCCTAAGATCCGAAAAGACGCAGGTCTCCAGATGGTTGTGGGGATTCCCAGCATGCTCAGAGCCAGCAGCGACAGGAAAGACAAGTGCCCAACAACTCACCGACACCGTATTTTTCTATTAGTTGGATCAGCTGCTGCTCTTCTTTTGCATTCCACCTTCCCTTCTTCAGGTTGAAATGTAATCTTCTGATGTAGCTGGAAATGGTGTGCAAACAGAGGGACAGCTTAAGACCCACCACTGCTCCTCCGTCTTCTCCAATAATTTCTTAGACCGACACCACAAGCAAATAAATAAATAAAAATAAAGACAAGCTATGGACAGTGGTGGCGCGTGCCTTTAATCCCAGCACTCGGGAGGCAGAGGCAGGTGGATCTCTGTGAGTTCAAGGTCAGCCTGGTCTACAGAGCGAGTGCCAGGATGGGCTCCAAAGCTACAGAGAAGCCCTGTCTCAAAAAACAAACAAACAACAACAACAACAAAAAAAAAGAAAACAAAAAAAATAAAAATAAAGAGAAGCTGGACTTAATCAAACATTTAAAAACTTTTATGCTTTAAGGCAGTGGTTCTCAACCTTCCTGATGCTGTGCCTCTTTAATAGACTTCTTCATGGTGTGGTGACCCCCAACCATAAAATTATTTTTGTTGCTACATTATAACTGTAATTTTGCTACTGTTATGAATTGTTATGTAAATCCTGTGAAAGGGTGATTCAAATCCCAAAGGGGTCATGACCCACAGGTTGAGAACTACTGCTTTGAGGGCTCTGGAAAAGAAAGAGATGAGCCATTGACTGGCATACCATGCAAATCCTGCACCTGACAGGGACTTGCATCCAGAATGCATAAAGACGCACATAACCCTCACAAGCCAGTAATGCAAAGACAATTTAAACCAGGCAAGGCACTTGACAGATGTTTCTCCAAAGAGATGCACACATGTAAGAAACCAGCAGGCCCAGCAGAGAGGCTCAGCAGTGAGCCACAGGGGCTGCTGCAAGATGCTACTGCGGGAGGCTACTTCATGGGCACTTAGAAGGTGCAGTTCCAAGCAGAGACAGGAATACATGCTGGGGTGAAGACAGAGTGCCCCAACACTCACATGCTGCTTGTGGGAGCACACAATACTAGGGACACTTTGCACAAAGTCTAGCAGCTTCCAAAAAAGCCAAACACAAGAGTCACTGACTCAGGAACATTCCTGAAATAAGCATGTCTTGAGAAACACTTGTCCAAATGGTCAAAATGTTCAAGGTTCATGCACCTTTGAACCAAATGAACGGAAACACAGCATCTATCAGAATGCCCTTCCTTGCAAACGCCAGAATCCAAATTTGCATCCCACATGTTCCTATCGACAGTGATAAACAACGTTCTATAAACATTCTTGTCCGGTACAAGAGTCTGCCTGGGGCACTTGAGTTTTGCAGGTAGAGACTGCAACATCTCACATAGTGCTGCCTCATGCTCTGGATTCTCCAAAGGCCATGCTCTGCTCCCCAGGAGCACTTGTTACTGTGCTCTTTTGTTTCTGTTTGTTTGTTTTGACAGCTGTCCCTACCCATATCTGTGTGAAGTATTTCACTGTGGTTCTGATTTGCATTCCTGAAGTTAGTGACTGAGCATTTTTTCATGGCCTTCTGGCTGCTTGTGCATCTCCGGAGACAAGTCTACTGACCTTTGCCTGTTTGAATGGGGTTCTGTGGGGTTAGAGTGTGGACTGTAGGTGATGTACATTAACAAGGTAAAGTAAAACATGTCTGAACAAACCACTGAAAGAAAAGGAGAGAACCCTAGTAGCCTGATGGGGACCGTCTCCCCAGCAATGTGGGAGGACCTTATGGGGACCATCTCCCCAGCAATGTGGGGGACCTGATGGAGACCGTCTTCCCCAGCAATGTGGGAGGACCTTATGGGGACCATCTCCCCAGCATGTGGGGGACCTGATGGGGACCGTCTCCCCAGCAATGTGGGAGGACATCGGCAAGAGTTGCCACTAGCATTTGACTCCTTGTGGACAACAGAAATAGGAAAGTTCTGCTTCCCAGCAGTGCCACCCCTAGTATGCAAAGTGCTTGTGGACGAATCACTTTTGGGTTGCTGCCTATAGAAGTGTGACTCAAGCAAGTCGCTCCTTCAGCCAGTGTGGGCAACTCACCGGTCTCTGCATTGGGCATCGCTCCTACCTGGCACCTCTTCCCGGATTTTAAACCAGTCGTGAGCCCCATACTTGGCAACAGCTTGAAGCAACTTCTGCAGGAAAGAAGAGAACAGACAATGCCTCCACCCGAGCTTAAAAAGGGCACAGTTGTACTTAGGGTAGCCAGGCAAACGTCCTGAGTATTCTTCTCTGGGTGACAGACTTACAGCATCTTCCTCTGGGGTCCAGAACCCCCTTTTCAGGCTAGGATCCAAGCTCTTGGTCCAACGGTAGATCAGTTGCATGGAGTCTCTTCCTTCCATAAAGTAGACAACTGGGGACAGAGAAGACGGGGGCTCACCCATCTTATGCAGGCAATAAGCAGGAAGAGAGGGGTCTCCCAGAAGCTACAGAGAGGAGTGACTTTGGTCACCAGGCCCCTCACTCCCGGCCCACACTCCCTAGTACAGCTGTGAACTCTTCTACAAATCTCTGCTTCCAGGGACCTAGGCCTCAGGCCACTAGGGCTTGGAGCAGCTCAAGGGATGAGAAGATGCCTTTTGCTGTGGTGGGCTTACTCTTGCGGTATGGAATATGGTTCCCAACACGCATCTCTTGGACCAGCTGGGTGAGCATGTGGTCTTCCTCTTCTGTCCACTCCTTGCGTTTCAAGGCTTTGTTGTACTGCTGGAATTTCTGTAGGCACTGGAAGGCGCTGCGGCTTGTCTTCCCAAGGCCAAACAGAAATGAATGAGCATCACTGGGCTTCACCCTGCACACGCAGAGATGCCCAGAAACAGCCCTCCAAGGGCTTCCAGGAGAAGGGGGCCTGAACTACAGGCAGCACTCTGTACAGCAGAGCTCTCCTCTTCAGGCTCCTGGGGAGTGATAGTTTGCTAGACCATGGAGGGGCCCAGAATAGGAGCAGTTCAGAGAAGGTTCTATGGCTTGTAAAAGAAAACCTGGCCATAGACAACTGTGTTGCTAATCCCAGCATTTGGGAGCCTGAAGCAGGAGAGTGCCATGAGTCTTAAGTCAGCCTGAACTACAGAGTGAGACCCTGTATTAAAAACAAACAAGAAAAATCCTTGTGACAGCTAACTCAGATGTCTAGACGACACTGCCAATTCCTAGAGGGATGGGAGGAGATGCTGTGGGAATGCCTCTCAAAGCCTCTCACAGGAATCCTCTGGCTCTCAAGCTCGGAGGCAGGCTATTTAGAACCTTAGATAGGCAGGGATGAGGGACACACGGCAGATAAGACAGCCACACGACACTGCGTCTGCACCTGCCCATCACTCATCCCCTCATGGAAAGGCTTTTCTGGGAGACTCACTATCTGAGCCAGCTCACCAGCCATGGGACTTAGGGGTGGGATGTGGTAGGTGCTCAGCTATGGTTTGCTTCTAGGCATTTCCCCACAACAAATAAAAGGCAAAGAAATGCAGGAAATGGTTACATTTCACCAGACAAGATGGAAATTAAAGTTAAAAAGATAAAGGGACAAATCACTTGCTTTAAAGCACAATTTACCAAACAAATTAATTCCTAAGATTGTGTGTACCACACTATACAGCATGAGACTGAGCTCCATCTCAAGCCCAGAAGTCCATGTCCTCCCAGACTTCCAAGGTTTGCAGGTTCTGGTCCTTACCCCTAGCTCCTCTGCAACCAAATGCCACTCCAAGTGGCCGTGCGCGGCAGCAATGGCTTTCAGTCGCTCCACCTCCTCTGCGCTCCATTCTTGCTTGTTGATGCTTGGATGCTCAGAACTCTGCCAGAACTTCCGGATCTCCTCTGCACTGCGGCCTCCTTCAAACTGCACCCACGGAACACAGCTTTTAGAGCGTTACTGATGCCAAGCATATCAAAGTCATAGCCCCACCGCGGGGTTTTCACTGTGTGCCAGCCAGTGGCTTTTGTGGCCATTAAGTGAGCTGACTTGTTTGTGTAGCCAAAGGCACTGAAGACTGCACTTCTCAGGAAGTGCACCTTGTCACAGAGGGGCCCATGAAGTCCTTTGCCACTTCTGGCAGTGCTAGGCATGCTTGTTTGTAGAGTTTACAGTGGGATACGGCACAAGAGGAGGCGAGACTTTACCACCTAGTTCCCACCCACACTTGGCTTAGAAGCACTGCTGCAGCTGTGGGCACTCAGGGCTGCCCGACTTACATTGATGTTGGAAATCTTTTCCCAGTCGTGGTTGTCCAGCCGGTTCCCCAGCAAAGTTTCCTCTGGGAGCTGGCTACAGGAAAGAACAAGGAGCTGGTATCATGCAAGGCTTGCAGCTCTCCCCTGCACCCAGAAGGCCCCAGCTTACTTGATGTCCTGAATCTCCTTCTCTGCTTCTTTAATCTGCTTCTCCAGGGCCTGCCTGTCCAACTCGCTAGAGACTCGGCTCTGTTTCTCATGTAAGTACTCAAGTCTGCAAGGCAGGCAGAGTGGAGGAGTTGTGGATGAGATGTCCTAGGGAAACCGAAGTTCTGTCCTCTGAACTGCACTTGTGCAAGTCTCACGGATCAAAATGGGAAAACCTGCACAGGAATGTGCTTTCTCTCTTGCCTTGGTCCCTTACCACAAAGAAAGCCCTGGCACCACCTCTGGGGCACTCCTACCACCAGAATACCATCATCCAGGGTAGGAGTTGCCAGGTTGTTTGCAGTCTTGGCTTCCAGGACACAAACATCTCAGGCAAGCCTGACTTAGTTCTGTAGCTACTGCTACAGCAAATAGCAAACAGACCTTGTTTGGAAAGAGCTGGTTCACTCACACTTCAGGAAAACCATCAGTATTGAGCACACAAGTCCAGAGAGGACCGGTACCCTGTGGTCCAGCTCTAAGAGACACCTCTGATCTGATTACTCTGTTCTTAACATTGTCAGCATCATGTGGCCACTTCGCCCCTTTTAAATGTCACAGGCACAGCAGGTGTGGCTCTTTCGGCACAGCTCACACCCTGCCCCTGAGGACGTCTGTTTTCAGCAACTTATCAAAACAACAATGCCCTTCATTGTGTACTCACACGGGGCACTGCATGATGCCCTTTGGGCATGTGATATGTACCCATCAATGAACTCATAAAGCTGGTTTCACAGACAGGCCCAGAAACCCAGAGAAGAGAATCTGAGAAACTGACTGCAGCATGCCTTCTGACCTCCATGCTCCATACTGGGCCACATTGCCCAGCCACCCATTTCAGAACAGAGTAAAGGACGGACGTCGACGTCACAGGGTTGAAGGGGCAGCAGGAGAACGAAAAGAACACACGCCATGCTGACCCTCACCAGCCCCAGAGCGGCCTGGCCTTCAAGCGTGGGGAAGGCTATGGCGACCTATTTCCAGACTTACTTTAGCAACTTGGGCTGAAGCAGGCGTTGCAGGCGATCGCTCACAACAGACTTCCTGAGCAAGGCTTTCTCCCAGTGCTTCCCTGAGGAGGAGGAAATAGTGATGTGATGTCACGAGGCCTGGCCTACCCCACAGACACACACGTCCACTGAATCTGCTCTGCAGTTCTAGCCTACCCCCTGCATGACAGTGGGGCAGCCAGCCAGAACACCTTCCGGCCCATGATTCCACCCTCCACCCAAGCCTAGCTCAGAGTATTCTTTAGGGCTAGGTGTTCTAAGAATAGCTAGAGTTGGGAAGGGCTGTGTGTGGTCCAGCCTGCACCCAACTCAGCACTGGAGAGGCCAGTCCCAGCAACCAAGGCCTGAAGGAGCCCATGAGGCCACGGGAGGGAGGGCCTGAGAACTACCGCACATGTCCAGGAGAGGCCAGGCTGTGGGGATGCTGTAGGGATGCCCTCTGTGTTTTCCAGGGTTGGTGGATGCCCACCCAGAAGGCTATCTGGACTTACACTTGGTCACCAGGAGCTGTTCAAAGGGCTTGATTCCCTGGGCAGCCTTCTCTCGTGTGTCTTCATTGGCAGGAGGCCCCTGTCAGAGTGTAGTGTCAGGACATGGCACACTAACCACACTCACCCTTCCAGGCCCCCACGGAGACTCGAATCTTCCCTCTTGCCTCCTCATATGCTGTCCACATGCAGGGCCAGGCCCAAGACATCTGTTCTACAAGCTACTGCTGAGTGAAACGCTCTGGGCATGACCGCCCCAGCACAAGGGAGTGTTCAGAGGCTCCATGAGGCTGACGGGCACATAGAGCCATAAGCAGTTTCAGGTCTACACTGACTTGCTAAAGGCTGTGATTCTATTTCAAAGGAACACACCCCAAAGGGCAATGTTAGCTGGAGGCCTTGACTTTCATTAAAGGATGAGGTGGTTTTTGGGGGACAAAAAATTTTAACCCAAAAGACCCAAGGGAACTCACAAGTGTGGAAAAGAAGAGAGACCCTTCCTTTTAGGACACTCAACCAGCTGCTGAGAGAGGGGTTTTTACTACTTACCACTCCAGTGACCTTGTCCTTGAAGTACGGCTTCATAAAGTGGCCTATGTACATGTATGAAGGCAGGCTTTTGCCATCCTTCACCTTGGGACATTTGGTCCCAGCCAGATCAAACAGAATCTCTTCCTGGAACAAAAGCAAGGCCATTCGTGAGCCAAGAAGAGGAAGAGGGCAGGTAGATGGTGAACAGATGATGTGGGATTCCCCTCTGTATGCTGTGAATATGTTTATTTCCATTGGTTAATAAAGAAGCTGTTTTGGTCAATGGCTTAGCAGAGCAAAGCCTGGCAGGAAATCCGAATAGAGATATATAGAGTTGGCGGAGCCAAAGAGACACCATGTAGCTGCCAAAGGAGACAGATACCAGATCCTTACCAGTAAGCCACAGCCTCGTGATGATACATAGATTAATAGAAATGGGTTAATTCAAGATACAGAAATATGCCTGAGCCACTAGCTGAACAGTGTGGTAATTGATACAGTTTCTGTGCGATTATTCAGGTCAGGGCAGCCGGGAAACAAAAGAGCAGTCTCCATCTACAAACAGATCCATTGTGAGCACTGTCCTGGGAATCTGATCCTGTGGGACACTGAGGGTCAGGAGGGCTTAGACGGGCCTTGAGTAGGCAATCTTACCTGCTGTTCCTGGTTCTGGGCTAGCAGCTGGCTAACCTCTGCCAGCTTCTCCTGGATCACCTCCTGGTAGACCATATTTAGTTGCAGACAGGTCTCGGGGTCTTCAGGAAGAGCTTTGTCCTTAGGGTCCTCCTCCTCATTGCTGGCCTCACTCCACCTTTCTTCTCCCTGGTTAGGGGCCAGAAAAGGCAAATGAAGAGATAGCAACCCCCTTTCTTGTTGCCACGCTCAGGTCCACACCCACAAGGAATACTGGGGCAGCTCTGGTATGAGCCCCTGAATGCGGAACCATGAGCTGATCCTACCGGGGTGAGGGAGGAGTTCTATTTGGAAACAGAGCCCATCACCCTCAAGCCGGAGTGTGTGTATCTTTTCGAATCAACATGAGCTCTGCTTGTGAAGCACATGCTGGGGCTGGGGTACCATAGCAAGCAGCTTCTAATTTTGCAACAGACATCTCTGTGAAGCCCAAACTTCACAGCAAGTTTGTTGTACTCCCATCCCCAGTACCTCAAGTGTCAGATATCAGCAAAGAGACTCCCTGAATAGCCATGGGGGTCAAAACCTGGGAATGGCCGGGCCATGGTGGCACACGCCTTTAATCCCAGCACTCGGGAGGCAGAGGCAGATGGATCTCTGTGAGTTCGAGACCAGCCTGGTCTACAGAGCTAGTTCCAGGACAGGCTCCAAAGCCACAGAGAAACCCTGTCTCAAAAAAACCAAAAAAGAAGCCGGGCGGTGGTGGCGCACGCCTTTAATCCTAGCACTCGGGAGGCAGAGGCAGGCGGATCTCTGTGAGTTCGAGACCAGCCTGGTCTACAAGAGCTAGTTCCAGGATAGGCTCCAAAACCACAGAGAAACCCTGTCTCGAAAAACCAAAAAAAAAAAAAAAAAAAACCAAAAAAGAAAAGAAAAACAAACAAACCTGGGAATGCCAAAATGTCTCATGACTACAGGGCTGTGTCAATCTAGTGAGCAAACACATAGTCCTTAAACACTAAGGCCTCTATTCTTGCTTGTTTGGTAAAGAAATAAGAAAACTGTCAAAAAAAAAAAAAAAAACTCTCCAGGGGGCTGGAGAGATGGCTCAGAGGTTAAGAGCACTGGCTGCTCTTCCAGAGGTCCTGAGTTCAATTCCCAGTAACCACATGGTGACTCACAACCATCTGTACTGAGATCTGGCGCCCTCCTCTGGCGTGTGGGCATACATCGAGGCAGAATGTTGTATACATAATAAATAAATATATCTTAAAAAAAACCCTCTCCAAACAAAATTCCTCAAACGATCAAAATATGGTTAGCAAAACATGGTTATTCTGGTATGAATCGATCTCTGCCAGTCTTCTATGGTGACCACTGTCTAGATGGAAACAGGTACAGCGGCTAAGCTGTGAAACTGGCCAGACACATGGGCTGCTGCCTCCTACATCTGATGTTTTTAGAGTGAGTGCAGCAAAAGCCAGCAGTTAGAGTTAGCAGCCTGTTAGAGGGCTCAATTCTGCTGATAACTTTAGCTTTGCTAATAGCTTGTGTTCAGGGATGATCTCCATGGTACGGTGTGAGCTTAGTGTGAATGAGTCCCTGGATTCCATCACTAGCACAAGAAGCGAGCACTCTGTGATGCCTTATTTTCACAATGAATGGGCGTCTGTTGTAGGAAAACCAGCAGGAGTGCAAACAAGTCCTCCGGGTTGGTCTAGAAGGCAGCCAGCAGCAGATAAGCCCCAGCAGCCCAGCCGAGTAAGCAACAATTACCAGGACGGGGACAGCAGCAGTTCCCAAGTCCTCATCGGGCAGGAAATCTATAAGAAACACAAGCACACCATGTTAGAGTGGGAGCCTAGGCAGCAGGAGCATGCTGCAGACAGACGAGCCCTTACAACAGGGTCCCACGGGAGCGTTAGCCACTAAGCTTAGGAAAGAAATCCTGGGTGTCTGGGTCATGGAGATTACTCAAGCTGGCAGGATGGACTCTGGGCCCTCCCTTCCCTCCTGGATGCCACTGTTGTCTGGAGGCTCCAGGTCAGATACACATGCAGACCCAAGAGCTAAAGACTGAGGGAATAGAAGGAACTTTCTGAGGTAAAAGCAGAGGACAGTTTGGGCAAGAAACAAGAGTCTGGCCACAGAGCAGTTCACAGTCTAACATAGTTAAAGGGTACATACAGGTGCTCCGGCCATGCCATGCTATGCCAGACACATGGACATACCTGCTTCAGAGTCTGAACTGAGACTGGATTCAGAGATCTCCAAATGGGTGCTGGAGGATCCAGGATACAAAATCCTTTCAAGTTCTTGGATCTCCTGCGTTATTTTCTCTCTCTCCGCGTCGATGTCCATGGCTTCAGCCTGCCTTCACAGTATTATGAGACGTGAGAATTGAGTGTGCCTAGATCTCACCCTCCTTCAGACACAAACTTGCTGGAGATGGCAAGAGCCTGTTCAGAAGCAGGCAATGGGCTACCCAGATGGAGACCTAGGCTCAAGATCAGCTTTGGGGTGCCCTGAGTGTTCCTACAAGGTGACACTTTCACACCCAGGAACTCCTGTTCTTGATTCATCACCTGTCATCAACACCTGACACTGGCCCTGCCTTTCTTGTGGCTACCATCAGCATAGGTAAAAACACAGTCCACCTGTTGGCCCCTGTGCCCTTGTGTCCAATCAGAGGGAGCTGGTTACCAAATGCAGAAAATGCAAAGCAAAAGACGTTCAGTTGCTGTGATCTAAGAGTATCATGACCACAGCTGCAGGTGGTCCTGCTCGACACAGTGCTGAATGGCGAGCTTTCAGAGCAAGGCTTTGCTCGGGCTGTGACCTCGCTTATCAGAACAGCACCTGGCTCACAGTGCCGCCTGACACTGAGCACAAAGGAGGTGTTCTCATGGGAACACTAAGCAAAATCTGAGAGAGGAGGAAAGTGGGAAGGGAAGGGTGAAAGACTATTACAGAAAACACAAGCTTGGGCTGGAGAGATGGCTCAGTGGTTAAGAGTACTTGTTACTCTTCCAAAGGTCCCCAGTTCAATTCCTGGCAACCACATGGTGGCCCACAATCATCTCATAATGAGATCTGGCGCCCTCTTCTGGCCTGCAGGCATAGATGCAGGCAGAACACGGTATATATAATAAATAAATCTTAAAAAAAAAAAAGCGTGGTGGGTAAGATGGCGCTCCAGGTAAAGGTTCTTGCCACAAAAGCCTAATGACCCGAGTTCAATGCCAGGAAAACATAATGGAGAGATCCCATTCTAGGTTTTCCTCTGACAACCTCACCATACATATAAGTAAATAAACAAATACGATAAAGCTGGGTGTGAAAGTTGGGTATAATGGCCCAGGCCTTAAGTTCCAGCACTCTGGAGGCAAAGGCAGGTGGATCTCTGAGTTCGAGGCCAGTTTGATTTACAGAATGAGTTTCAAGAAAAGCCAGGGCATGGGCTGGAGTGATGGCTCAGTGGTTAAGAGCATTGCCTGCTCTTCCAGAGGTCCTGAGCTCAATTCCCGGCAACCACATGGTGGCTCACAACCATCTGTAATGAGGTCTGGTGCCCTCTTCTGGCCTGCAGACATATACACAGACAGAATATTGTATGCATAATAAATAAATAAATATTTAAAAAAAAAAAAAAGAAAAGTCAGGGCAACACAAAGAAACCTTGTTTGAAAAAAACCAACCAACCAAAACACCAAAAAAGGTAGTGGCACTCCCCCTTCTCTCTCTCTCTCTCTCTCTCTCTCTCTCTCTCTCTCTGTTTTTGGAGACAGGGTTTCCCTGTGCAACCCTGGCTGGCCTTGACCTCAGAAATCCGCCTGCCTCTGTCTCCCAGGTGCTGGGATTAAAGGCTTGTACCACCACCATCCTGCTGCACACATTTTTAATTCTAGCCTTTGGGAGAACAGGCAGATGGATCTCTGAGTTTCAGGCTATTAGTGAAATCCTGTCACAAACAAAAAAGTCAAACACAAGTTCACACTCAGATTCAGAAATGAAGAGAAACATTCTGCTCCTGGCTTGACTTTTTACTACCGAGGTGTTGGCAGCAGCTTTGCCTGATTGCATCAAAACAAAGCAATCCCTTCAGTGATGTCATTCCTGAACTAGATGCCTTACACTTCAACCAAACTCCTTACTTCAACCAAGTTTCGTTAGAAGCAGCCAGATCTACAGACCTAGCAATAACCATTGCCATTGGACCCCCGACCTCCAAAGAAAAGGCAACGTGTGTTTTGAGGCGACAGAAATTCCATCTCCCATCTCCCTCGCGCTGTGAATGAAGAAAAGGTCACATGTTCAAGCCTTCACTGACATCAGAGGCGCCTTTCTGCCTGTCCCTTCTAAGGGCATAACCCGATTCCGGGCTAGGCAGTTGAAGGCCCAGGCACCCTTCGTGGCTGGATTCGATTAGCCACGCTTGATCCCTGGGGCTGCGGCGCACAACCGGGAAGAGCAGCGGCTCGAAGCGCAGCACTGTGCAAACCTGCTGCGTCTCACCAGCTGCTGGACCTCGGCTGGGCTCGGGATGCGGGCTTTCCGCTCCGGCAAGGTAGTGGCCACACCGGGCCTCGAATTCCCCACGCTGCTTGCTCCGCCCCTCCGGGACACAACGCCGGCTAGCTGCAGCCCGCCCGTCCTCACCTGTTAGGCCGCTCCACACACTCCACAGCCTGTTCCGTCGCCCGGGCGACCACACGCACATCAAGCTTCTGGCGGCCCCGAAATTCAGCAGGCTCGTACCGGAAGTCCCGCCCCGGGCACGGCGCAGAGCGTGCTGGGACGGGGTCCTAGCGAGAAGCTCAACTTCTTCGGAGTTTCCTGGGAGTTCCATGGTCGTCCCTTGGTGTCCGTGGGTTTGGGTGAATGGTCAGTGAGGGGGTAGCTAAGTACCGTTCCACATTTGGCGACTTTGGAGCCCACAACCCGGGACCGCCTGAAGTGAACATTCATTCACTGAGGAACATTTTGCCTGACCTGTCTTAGACGCCAGCAAATCTACAGGGCTGGATAGAGGAGTTGGAGGTCTTCCTCGTGTCTAATAATGCGTGTGAGTGGCAGGGGCAGGGTAATGGTTTGAGGCACAAGATGGTCAGCACTTAGGAGGCGGATCTCTGTGAGTTCAAGTCCAGCCTGGTCTACGCAACAAATTCCCGGACTATATAGATCCTGTCTCAACTAAAAAAAGTCTGGCCCAGAGTTGGGATTGGTCATGGTGAGTCTGGGGCTCTGAAGCAGACCTGCAGGTGCCTGGTATTTAATCTTGCCTGGACAAGGACCTGTTGGTGTGGGGCAAGTCTGGTATAAACTGTCAGGCAAATTCGTACTTGTAACTTTAGAGCCGTTTGCCTTTCCACACTTGGCGCATAAACTAAGGGAAGCGCACAAAGAGCTGTGCAGCCCCATCTCACAGTGGTGGAGGCATGCTGAAGGAATGCTCCAGATGGCAACTCTGCGGGCAAAGGGAGCACTAGCCCAGTCTCCCTATGTGTCCCTCCACTTCGGGTCTGCTCTGAGTCACTGACAACAATGGGGGTTCTTTGTAGCTGAGTTAATGGGCCCAGTAGTTTCAAGATATCTGAAGATCTGATTTTAGGCTTCCATTCACCCAGCCTCAAAATTGCAGCAAGGATGTGGCTCACCCATCATACTGACAATGTAGTGATTTTTGCTGTGTGCCCTGACTCCAAGGGTCAAGAGCCTGGGGATCTTGACAGTGGGCAGGCAGACACTGAGGTTAAAAGAGCAGGGTAGCTCTCAAGCATGAATCCCTGACAAAGCCAGAATGACAAGACAGTACAAATGAGCTTCAGGATTTATTTAAGACAAGAAAGCTGTCGATCTCAACAAGAGGGGAAAAGAAAAATTTTTTAAAATCTATAGGAAAATGGTCCCCAAGCCCCCACCCCTCAGTACAGCACAGGGTGCCGATCATGCCTTGCTTGTCCTTGAACAATCAGAGAGCCCAGAGACCTGGTGCTGACTCCCCAGGATGTGTGTGTGGGTCCTTTAAGTTTCAGTCTGAACTGTATTATGCAAAAGGCTCATTGACATATAACATGAATCAGAACTGACAGCCCCAGATGGCTTTCTAAGGGCGAAGGCTCACCGGTGGTGAGTTTACGAAGATTTGCAATGTGGAGTATCTGTGACCTTGGCTGGTCCTATGGTCATGGTGGGAGGGCAGTATCAATTGGTGCTGCCTTACTGAGGTTGACTGCAGGAGCTACCCTGTGGAGGCCACAACGTTGACCATCAGCTAGTGAGGTACTAAGTGACAGAAAAAGGGCATGAATCCCTGTATAGGCTGCTCACTTCCACATGGGCTCACTTAGTGTTCAGCTTAACAAAGTTGAGGTTGAACCCAAGTTTATCCTACAGGTAAATTCAAGAGGATAGTGGAAGAGGCTTCTTATGAAAGTGCTGATTTCAGCTTTAGTGGTTTCTAAAAACTGCTGGATTTTATAAAAATGCCTTCCAGTAATTCTGTGAGTCTATCGACAGTGGGACTTTCCCCAAAGGACTGCAGGTAAACCGTCAGTGCAGCGCTGGAGAGGAGCCCACACTGCAGGGGGCCAGCAACACTGCTTAGGCCAGGAAATGCTTTGTGGAAGACTGCATAGTTAGGGGCACATTTGGAAGACGTGGTGGCACAGGTGCAGAGGTGGTGCGAGCTGGTGGCAGCTAGTGGTTCTCAAGAGTCTGTCTCATCTTTAACTTCAGTAATTCTGTCGATGGACTTAAGGATTTCAGCAACAAGGTTCAGTGTCTCTGCTCCAGACACCAGCTGCCTGAAACAGATGGATACCAGGGCCATTATTCCAGCTGTGCATAAGCAGCCAGCAACAGATAGAAAGGCAAGGGTCCCAGCCCAGAGAGAAAGTTCCTCCACTCAACCAAGGTTTGGCACACTGGACTTTGTGTGCTTGTCCTCAGGCCCCCATGCTTGTGCACTGGCCAGCGACCCTGGGTCTAGCAGCAGAGCTCAGGGAAGACGACAGGTACAGATGGCAGGCTGGAGACCAGACAGTTCAGTAGAAACTGATTCTGAGTTTTGGTCTTTGTCTAGGCCAAGGTGGTGGTGCAGTGCTCTTGATGTGGGCAGCATTCACTGAGAGTTACATTCCTAGTCATGAGGGGAACCACAAGCAGGACTGCTATGCTCTCGTGTGAAGGACGTCAGATAATAAAATACATTTCGACAGGCTTGGCAGCGTGCAGCCTCACCAAAAACTGACCGGTGCACAGTATGCTCACTGTGGCAGTCTTCTGGACAAGGGGAAAGTTACATCATCCCCTTTATTCAGAGCTGCAGGCTCTGTAGGGAAAAGAGCTAGATTCAAGCTGTGGTATCATCTACCCACATCTTCCAGGTGAGGAGGTTCTCTGGGACAGATTAGAAATAAAATTTGGGGGCTGGAGAGATGGCTCAGTGGTTAGGAGCACTGGCTGCTCTTCCAGAGAATCAAGATTCAATTCCTAATACCGACATGACAGTAACTCCAGTTTCAGGGAATCTGACACCTTTACACAGACATGCATGCAGGCAAAACACAAATGTACATGAAATAAAAATAAATTTTGGCCAGGTGGTAGTGGCGTACACCTTTAATCCAGCACTCGGTAGGCAGAGGCAGGCTAATCTCTGTGAGTTCAAGACCAGCGTGGTCTACAAAGCAAGTCCAGGACAGGCTCCAAAGCTACACAGGGAAAACCCTGTCTTGAAAGACCAAAGCAAATAAATAAATAAATATTTTTTTAAAAAGAGATTTTAAAAAAAATCCTGCCTGGCAGGTGGTGGCCCACGCCTTTAATCTTAGCACTTGGGAGGCAGAGGCAGGAGAATCTGAGTTTGAGGGTCAGCCTAGTCTTCAGAGTTCCAGGCCAGTCAGGGCTACACAGAGAAACCCTGGCTCGAAAAAGCAAAACAAAACAAAACAAAATCTTAAACTAGGCATGATAATGTATACCTTTAATCCTATAACTTGAGAGATAGAAGCAGGGGATCTCTGTCAATCTGAGGCCAGCCTGGTCTATACACAGTTCCAGAGCAGCCAGGGCTATATAGTGAGACTTTGTCTCAAAAAACAAGCCAGGCATGGAGGTGCACGCCTTTAATCCTGGCCTAGCACGCCAGGGCAGAGGCAGGCAGATCTCTGTGAGTTCAAAGCCAGCCTGATCTACGTAGTTCCAGAACAGTCAGAGCTACGTGGTGAGACCCTGTCTCAAAAAGAAGAGAATAACCGTGCTTGACTGCGTATAGTGTGAGCCAGACGGCTAGCCAGACCACTCAGCACATTTCCTTTCCTGGTCTAATCAGACTGTAGAGCCAGGCTATCCAGGGACTCACTTTATGGATGCATGTGCACTGTTCATGACAACATGGAGGTTCTGTAAGGCCACATCGGTGTTCTGCTTCACCACTGCTAGGCTGGCACCCTGGCCTGACCGCAGGGCTTCATTCTCTCGCTTGAAGTTGGAGAGCTGCGTCTACAAAGAGGGTGAGGAATTAGTGTCACAAGCAACCCAGTGGCAAACTGCATCACAGCTAAGAGGCAGACTTGCACATAGTGCTGAGCCTGGCCCTGATCTACTCACAACCGGCGCTTCTTGCCCTGTAGCCCATGCTGGTCATAAACGTCTGACTATTCTTTTGCCTCAGCCTCCTGAATGCTGGGATTATAAGCAAACAGCACCATGCCTGGGGCACATTTTGTTTCTTCCCTGAACTCACATCTCTGGGACTTTACAAAGGAAGGAGCAAACAGTTAAATCCTTCTTTTCACTTACCTGGAGCAAACTTACTTCCTGTTTCAGCTTCAAGACATGATTTTCTGCTTTTACAGCTCGTTTCTGTGGACCCCCAAAATAAACACAACACACATCACTAAGGCTGTATCAGTATAGGACACTTAGAGCAACAGACAGCAGTGAGCTAGTGAGCCACTCTGCCCATGGATACCCATCCCTTAGGACCTGGGCTCTACCTCGGCTCACCAACAGCATTGGGGGCCACCTACTCAAAGACACAGCCTGTTTATAGTATCAGGGAATGCTGGCCTACCACAGAACACATACTCAGCATGGTGAGAGACTCAGGGTCCAGCTGTGGACTCTGGCAACAGCAGCAAGTGCCGTCTTAGCAGCTTCTTGTCCCCTGCCCACTACCCCAGAGCAGAGCCCCCTCCGTACGGTCATCAGTTCGAGGTTCTGTTCGACTTGCTGGACCACTGACTCCAGGTCATGGAAGTCACTCTCCTCCTTGATCATCTTCGCTTCCAACTTTCGTTCAAGCGTCCTCACCCTCAGTAAAGGAAACACTGAATTGAGTTCTCCAGGCCACTGTCAAGGATGCTTCCAATAGCACTTTAGACTGATTAACTGGAGAAACCCACTAGCCCCATGGACAGAGCAGCTGCCTCAGGCAGCCACAAGGCGGCAAGGACCTCCAGCCACTGCTGTTTCATACTCCCAGTGGAAGGCACAAATACCATTTCCTCAAGCTCTGCCAACCAAGGCAAAGTTCAGCTGACTTGTGTCTGGTGCTTAAAAAGACTAAAACAGAACATGAGACGTGTGTTCGCTGCTTTAAGGGATATGGAAGACAAGCAGCTAGGCACCTCATCCCTTGGAACCAAGTTCTGTGAATGGTAGAGAAGGTCTGTAAGGTGATGCCTAACTACAAGTTTACATACATGTCTGTTTGAGTTTCAGAGAAGCTCTGAACCTCACTTAGCTTTCTTCTGAGCTTAGAATTTTCATCTTTCAGCTGTAGAGAGAAAAAAAAAATCCTCATTAGACACCCTTGCTACTATGGAACATACTTCTGTTCTAGAACATTTTCTTTGGTCAGTCTGCAGGTGGAACCCGGAGCCTTATGCATTGGAGGCAGGGCTGAGTGTGGAGACACATCTCACTTGCTCATGAAGTATCTTTTTGAGGCAGCATCTCCTGTAACCAGGTTGCGCTCTAATTTGTTCCTACATGACCAAGGATGGCCGTGACCTCTCGTTCCTTCTGCCCTCACTTTCTAAGTGTTGGAAGGACAGCTGTGCACCCAGCCCCAGGACTTAAACACCCAGGTCAATGGAACCAGCTTCCGGCCCTTAGATGACTGTGCCAACAGACTTGAATGTCTCCAGGTGACTGGTTTTAAAACCTTCCTTCCGTAGGACACTCAGCAGGATGTCCCCAGGCCAACATTTCCATTCATTTATTCTAGCTCATGCTTGCCCGACTCCACTCACCATAGTACTTCTCAGTCTGCTACACTAACAGCACAGTCAGAGCCAACCAAGGGGAGAGTGCTCCACGGAGAATTCCCATTTTCTCTCTTAGTTTTCAGGACCCTGGACCTCTCAAGTGTTGGAAAAAAATGCTACTACTGAACTATATCTCTAGGCTCCTCTCTAGGGGAAATTCTACAGCAGGATACTACATGACCAATTGTCTTGTCTCTGGCATTAAGCCCAGGCTGCCCAAGAAGCGGAGGACCGCAGCTCTTCCTCTAGAACACTGCCCAGCTATGTCTGGGGCCGCCCAGCCCTCACTCACCGCTTCATAGCTTATCTGCAGCGTCCGCAGGTGTCTGTCTCCCAGCGACTCTCCGAGAGCTGTAAAGTCTGCATTAGGACTCCCGGCTGGAGACGTTGGCAAGGTCCTTGAGTCGGTGTCACTCAGTGACCATGGGGGCAAAGAGTCAGGACCTGACAGCTCTGATGCGTTGGACAAAAAGGACAGGTAGGTGCCACAGGGCGAGGAATTCTCTGTGGCCCTAGAGGAATGAGTCTGCTCCACGGCGGACGGCAAGTAGGTGCCATTCCATCCATCTTCTTCCTCATCCTCCTCCAGGTTGCTGGCTCTCGTTGGGTCTTGAAAAAACGGCTGCTGATATTCCAAGCCATACCCCACGGGCTGGGAGGCAGGGGAGCTGTGGTCTAGTCCCAAGGGGTGCCTCGAGGCTTCCTAAAAACAGTGGAGACAAACACTGAGACCTGCGAGCCAATGCTCGGCCTTCTTTCTGCTCAGCTTGCACAAAGAAGGCCTAGTTCATCTACCAAAGGGGCCAAGCAGCTGCTCCCCCTGCTTCTCCATCAGCTGTCCTGCTTTGTTCCCCACACTCAAACGTCTGTCTCCGAAGCTGTGCGTTAGAAGAGATGCTGTCTAAGGCAGCCACCGACAGCTTCCCAGATGTACCTTCGGGTAAACTCGACTGTTGGTTGTGTCTTCTTTTGACAGGCTGAGGTTCTTGGTTTTCAGAAACTCTTTAAAGGAAAACGGATTGGCTTCTTCAAGGTCTTCAAGTTTGTCACCTGAAATGACGGACACCACAATGACTGTTAAAGGATCCAACCACATCTTATGTTACCATCGTATTTCAACTGGGACTCAAAGAATGCCACAGAACAAAAAAGAGGCCCAGAGCGAGTGGAGAACTTGGGTCTCCCCCAGATATCCCTTGTTACCTTAAAAAAAAAATGCTGTGCCAAAGACCAAATCCAGGGTCCCGCACACATTCAGGCAACTGGTCTAACACTGAAGCTGCCCAGGGAATCGTCCAGACGGTTAAGGCTGACTTCACTCCACACGCTCAGTTTGGGCTAAAGGGTACTTCTGTAGGAGAGTCACAGCTCCGGCGATGCCACAGTGCCCAGAACTGCTCCATGTCATCCCTTCTTCTGACCTTTTCTCCGGATTACCTAGTTGACCAGCCTCTACCTCCTTCCACACCTACCACACTCCAGTTACTTATGTGGGTCTGTCTCTTCCAGGTGCCAGCCCCTGTAAGGTGGGCTCCTGTGACTTGTGTCCCTTTGATGATACTCTCCACCTCCCAGGCACCTCTTGACACATCTTAGGTCATTTTGCCCTCACAACCAGTCTCCAATCCTTCGGTTTCTATCTTCACTGCTCTTTTGGGCTCCAGGCACACCCACTAAACCCTGTCATTCTGACTGTTCACGGCCATAGCACTGCCTGGCATCGTGTCTGAGGAAGAGGACAAGAAGAATCACTGAGCTACTCTACCTCCAAAGCGCGTCTCATGGGCTCCCGTCGGACTTTGCTTAGTACATTTCCCCTTTCCATAGCCAAAATCTGCAAAGAGACATTGTCAGCTCACCGTAATCACAGCAAGCCTTATGACTGCAGCATTTGTCCAGGGAGGTGAAGACCGCAGACCGCCTGATTCCCACTGACCGGTCTGGGAATAGGAGGACGTCTCCTAAAGCGGGGCGCAGTACACTACACACTCCTGCGCGCTCACTAGGTCCAGCCCCTGGCCTCTCCCTGTCCGGTGGGCTGAAGTGGTCTCCGAACTCCACCGGACACTGACCTTCCTGCCTTGGGGCGGGCTATGGGGAGGGCTCCCCGCGCTGCCCGGCTCCGCACTGCGGTCGGCGCCCCGACTCTCACCTGTGTCTCCTACCGAAGCCAGCACCGGGCTGGGAACATAGCACATAAACGTCGGCCGAAAGCCGAAGAGGTGGGGGTGCAGGTCCCCGCCATGGGGGCGCTCACAGTCTAGCTGGGGGAGACAAGACCGGCGCTCATAGAACGCAGGAGCTGTAAGCGACAACGAGAGCGGCTTCACCGCGGGCCGCCTCCGCCAGCGCCCCCCGGCCCGGCCCCAGTCGCGCGCCGCTCACCGTCAGGAACCACGAGGCTCCGCGTCCTCGATAGTGGGGGCGCGCCCGGCCGCCGCGCGTAGCCCGACATCGCCGCGCCCTAACCCGGCCGCGACCCCATGGCCCACCGCGCCGCTGCCAGCTTACGCCCGACCCGGCACGGCCGGCCGGAAGCCAGCGCCGAACGCCGCGGGGCGGGGCAGGAAGCGGAAGTGACCGCAGAAGCGCAGCGGCGCGATGGCGACGGCTGTATGGGCGGCTGCGCGGTTGCTTCGGGGCTCTGCGGCTCGGTGCGCGCGGCCCAGGTAAGCCGAGGCGTGACCTGGCGCGAAGAAGTAGGAACTCGGGGGGTCAGGCACCCTAGAGAACTGAAAAGGAGTACGGGCCCTGGAGCAGAGCTCTGATCGTTGGGCCTGAAGAATGAGCCCGGGACTGGAAGCTGTTTGGAGGGGTTGGTAGTCTGCCGGCTGGGGTCTTCCAGACCCCAAGGCAGAGCTCCGAAGGGCAGGGCTCGCCCTGGGCCTTATATGTGGCAAATGGTTTCTCACACAGCCTGCTGTCCAGAATGGGCAATGAAGACTCAAAGATCTGGGGCTGGAGAGGCGGCTCAGCAGCTAATCATTGATTGCTTCCTTCGGGTTTGGTTCCCGGCACCCACATGGTGGCTAACGGCATTCATATTGCCACTTCAGGGGACCCAGCGCTCTCTTCTGACCTCCTTGGACACCAGGCACGCACGTGATGCACATACATACGTGCAGGCAAACACTCAAACACATAAAATAAGAATAAATTATTATTTTTCTGTTAAAAAGGATCCAAAGTCTTGAACCAGCGTGCCTGAGATCCTATGGCAGAACCTGGATCTCTATCGCTTTACACATTTTGTTGAGGCCCATGGAATAAATTCCACTGAAGACTTCGCATGCACACACATGTGGTGCACATGAGTGGTCACCACTAGTGCATGTAACTGGCTGCTTGCTCTGTTGTAGGTTTGGACCTCCTGCACACAGACAGTTCAGCAGTGGCTCCCCATACCCCAACATCCCCCTCTCTTCTCCCTTACCTGGAGTGCCCAAGCCTGTCTTTGCTACAGTTGATGGACAGGAAAAGTTTGAAACCAAAATTACCACGCTGGACAATGGGCTTCGTGTGGCATCTCAAAATAAGTTTGGACAATTCTGTACCGTAGGAAGTAAGTTCTGTTGGCCTGTTCAAGGTGGGCTCTCGGTTTGACAGCTGCAATTAGCATGTCCATCCTGGACTACTCACAGGGGAATCTTGTTAATCTTGAAAGCTTATCCAAGATGTGAATGATGGCATGTTTGGAGGTGGTGTGTAGGGTATTCCTCTCCCCCCCATTTTACTTTTCTGTAATTTTAGAAGTTTCTATCATGTATAGATATACATTAACGTGTGTGTGTGTGTGTGTGTGTGTGTGTGTGTGTGTAAGACCATCACCTAGGATAGCAGATGTGTTCATTGCCCCCATGTAGTAATGACTGGCCAAGTTACAACCATGGTTTTGAAAGCTTTCTGTTGATTAAATATGTTTTGGCTATCTGACATAACCCTTCAATTTTCTTCTTATTACCAGTTCTTATTAATTCAGGATCACGATATGAAGCGAAGTATCTTAGTGGAATTGCCCATTTTTTGGAAAAATTGGCATTTTCGGTCAGTTTCTAATTTGTAATTTTCATGACTTTTAATTTTTTTCTCTATTTAGAACTTATATTAGTTAATGGTTCTATTGATGCTAAATCGTTAGAGACATATATATAATTTTGTGTGTTTGAAAGCAAAAGTAAACTTTCCTTAGTATTTCCTGGGTTTTGGATTGCTTACTTAAGCTTTTCTTATTTTTATAGTCTACTGCTCGATTTGACAGCAAAGATGAAATTCTGCTTACCCTGGAAAAACATGGCGGTATCTGTGACTGCCAGACCTCAAGGTATTGTGTGTCCATGTGGAGCTGTCCTCTTCATCCTTGGCCATACTCTGGGAGCCCCTTGAATCAGAGAGGCTGCAGAGATTAGCAGCCGGCCTGATGGGGTGCGGGGAACAGAGAGCATAGCGTGCTTGTTTCTTCCTTCCCTGCCATCCTGGGAACTTGTCCAGGCCTTGACCTGTGAGGGATGCTAAACTAGACAAGCAGGCCCCTGACAGCTGTCTGAAGGTAGTCTAGCTCTACCAGCTAGTTATTTAGCTGGAGAGACTTCGTCTATGGAGAGAGGGGAGTCAACTCTATCTGGTCTGTTGTATCTTTGAAAAGCCTCACTGTGGGCATTGGTGGCTCCTCTGATCTAAACCTAGCATCTTCCATTGTGGCTTATTTCCTTCCAGAGACACCACCATGTATGCTGTGTCTGCAGACAGCAAAGGCTTGGACACTGTGGTGGGCCTGTTGGCTGACGTGGTTCTGCACCCCTGCCTGACAGGTGTGGCTTTGTGACTGGGTGGTTAGAGGGGGCATCTCTCTAAAAACACTAAAGGGTTTGCTGAAATTCTGTTTCAGAATGCCTTTCATCCTGTGTGTAAACACCTAATGTCATCCATGCCTACACAAGTTTCCCTGGCATGGTCTCCATTGTTCCCTAGCCTTGCGAATGGTTGGACCTAGAGATTCCTGTTAGGATCCCAGAGGGAACAGCTGCTGGTCCGTAGCAGCTACCCTTTGCTGAGTTTCACAGGAGCCTGGCCTCATGTCATGGAGCCTGACTCAGTTAGTGTCTGTTTCCTAAGTGCCATCACATCCACCTTGTGTCACCCCAGGTGTGTGTTTTGGAACAGACAGCAGGTGAGGCAGCTGAGCTTGGAGCAAGTCCAAGGGACTTCAGAACAAGACAAGAGACCGGGGTCTCTACTATTCATCTGCATGCTCCTAAACGCTCCCTTTTAACGCAGGTGCTCTGAGGCTTCCCCTAAGAACTGATTATAGCACCTACCAGGCTCAGCTGCTCAGGCTTAGTGCTGCCTTCTGCCTTGTTGGTTCAGACCAAACCTTTGTTTGGATTATTGCAGATGAAGAAATTGAGATGACGAGGATGGCTGTCCAGTTTGAACTTGAGGACCTGAACATGAGACCTGACCCAGAGCCACTGCTCACCGAGATGATTCATGAAGTAAAATAGGAGTCCGCATGTGCCTCTCCCTGCTGTTGGCCTTGCAGGTGGCGAGGCTTATAGAACAGGCTTAGCTCTTTAGTATTCTGAGACTGCTGCTATACTGTTCAGGTTTAGTGAGTGCTAAGATAGACATGTGCCACCTCTCAAAAAAGAGGGCAAACCGTAGATAATGCCCAGCTTTTTTTGTCACAGATGGGGCAGTAGACCATGTTGGGGAGTCCTGCCTCAGGGGACCTGAAGTTTTCTTTCTCACTTTTGTTTATTCTCCTTTTCCCTGCTGCAGGCTGCTTTTAGGGAGAACACAGTGGGCCTGCACCGGTTTTGCCCTGCAGAAAACATAGCGAAGATTGATCGAGAAGTGCTGCATTCCTACCTGAAGAACTATTACACCCCCGACCGCATGGTGCTTGCTGGAGTGGGAGTGGAGCATGAGCACCTGGTAGAATGTGCCAGAAAGTACCTCCTGGGAGTTCGGCCTGCCTGGGGAGCTCCTGGAGCTGTGGATGTTGACAGATCAGTGGCACAGTATACTGGGGGGATTGTCAAGGTAACTCAGCAGGAAGGCGGGCAGGGCTTGTGCCATGTATTCTCTGGATATGTGCTTTGATGGATGTGTGTGTGTATGATTCCCCTTAGTGTACTGTCCAGCACTGACAGCATGAGGACATCCCTTGTTCAAGGCCAGAGTTGACAGGGCTGAGGTCACCTGGTGTCTATTTGCTTAGTGGAAGGTTTGCTGGTCTTGCTGACACGTGTCTGCTTGGTTACAGGTGGAGAGAGACATGTCCAATGTCAGCCTTGGTCCAACCCCAATTCCTGAGCTCACACACATCATGGTGGGACTAGAGAGCTGTTCCTTCCTGGTGAGTCCACGTATGATCCAGGTGCATCAGTAGGGCCATGCCACTGTGACTGACTGCTGTGACTCTACATTCCACAGGAGGAGGACTTCATCCCCTTTGCTGTGCTGAATATGATGATGGGAGGAGGGGGTTCCTTCTCTGCTGGAGGGCCTGGCAAAGGCATGTTCTCCAGGCTCTACCTCAACGTGCTCAATCGGTAGGTACTGCTGGGCTACTGCTGCTCATGCACGACTGTGCTGACACCTTCCAGCCATCCTGCCGCCGTCACCCGGACACAATATATCCCCCACAGGCACCACTGGATGTACAATGCAACCTCCTACCACCACAGCTATGAAGACACAGGCCTCCTGTGCATTCATGCCAGCGCAGACCCAAGACAGGTAAAGGCAGCACTCGTCCCACTGCAGTCTACACTCCAGAGCAGTAGCACAGCTCTAGGTGTGGCGGCAGGAGTAAGTCAGCAGGCCCTGCTCCAGCTCACCTTTGTCTCATGCTCCTTTACAGGTTCGAGAAATGGTGGAAATCATCACAAAGGAGTTTATCCTGATGGGCAGAACAGTGGATTTGGTGAGGCCTGGAGCATCCCTTGCACTGGGAGCCACTTAACTCACACACCTGCAGGAGCCACAGGCTGGCCATTCTACTATGGAGTCAGTCTCCTGAGCTCTATCCTAAGAACACTCTGTTCCTCTCAGTGGTTCTTATAGTCTGGCCATGAGTTAATGCAGCAGTGTACAATATGAGCAATAACGTGGGGCCTTTTCTAGACCTTTCTTTGGCTCCGTTTTATGTTGGAACCCAAGGTTTTTCTTTTGAGACAGGGTTTCTCTGTGTAGTCCTGGCTGTCCTGGAACTTGCTCTGTAGACTAGGCTGACCTCAAACTCAGAAATCCACTTGCCTCTGTCTCCAGAGTGCTGGGATTAAAGATGTGGGCAGCCATGCCTGGCTTTGGTTTTTGGTATCTTGATATCTGGAAGTTTAGCACATTTCCGGGTGTTACGGGTTTGCAGAGCACTGGTAGAGTAGATATGCTGGAGCGTGTTCTTTGCCTTCCCTTTCTGCATGATGCACGTTTTCTTCAGTGATCACATGCCATATACTGTCTTTTTAAGGAAAAAAGGCAGCATTATTGAAAAATTAAAATGTCCTTAAAAATCAAAAGCATGGCACGGCGAGGTAAAGCAAATACATACCTGCGACCCCAGCTCTCAGGAAGTGGAGGCAGGGGGTCCTGAGCTCAAGGCCAGCCTAAGCTAACATATAAAACAAATCAAAGTCTGGGAGTATGGCTCCGTGGTAGAGAGCTTGCTAGGTGTGCTCAAGGCCCTGGGTTCCACCCCCCAGGTGAGGGCAGACATATTCAGCTCGGTCTGTCCCCTTGTCCTGATCCTTTGGCGCCACATTTGAAGTACACCCTTGGCCAGAGGCTCGGCTGTTATTCTACTGTCTCCTCAGTAGCTCTAAGGGCTAGTGGCCTGGGTCCTGTGCTCCGGATTCTGAGCAGCCAGAGTCTTTGTTTCATCAATATCCTCTGGTTTCCTGTGTAGCTGAGTGTGGCTTCCCCATTGCATGCTGCTTTCCTGTGGTTCCAGAGATTGGGCATGTGTCTGTCTCGGGTGTGCTGAAGGCCTTCCCAGGACAGTTCCTCCAATACTCAGGAGGTGTACCAGACTGGAAACCAGACTGGGAACAGCATCTCCACTCTACCTGTCTTTGGGTACATGGAACCGTTTTACTGGGACATGTTCTGGTCAAGCCCTTTGCCAACATGAACCAGCTGTAGGTGACTGGTGGTGTCTGGCCCACAGGTGGAGCTAGAGCGGGCCAAGACGCAGCTGATGTCGATGCTCATGATGAACCTGGAGTCCAGGCCTGTGATCTTCGAGGATGTGGGGAGACAGGTGTTGGCTACACATTCAAGAAAGTTGCCCCATGAGCTATGTGCACTTATTCGTGAGTATAAACAAAAGCCTGGGTTGGGCTATTTAAGACTGCCCTGGAGCAGATAGACAGATGGGTCCACTGTCTGCCACAGCACAAGCTCTGCCTTCCCCAGCAATGTGGCAGGAAAGACCTGGGTAGAACTCAGATTCTGTTCTGAGCTCCATCCTGGACCAGCTAGGCTCCTCAGCCCTGGGATAGTTCCCAGGTGGTGCTCGTGGTGGAGCAGTGTCCTGGGCTGGGCACTGCTCATTGCAGGCTCTGCCCTGTGGCTCTGGCAGTGCCTCATGTCTGCAGTCTTCTGGAATTGGGCGTGAAGCTTGGTACAGAACTGTAGGTAGGGGCACCTGTCCCGAAGACACCTCAAACAATCTGCCTGGGCTTGGAGTCCTCATGGTGTGGGACAGGTGCCTGTCCTGCCCTCATGAGGGGCCTCATCTTCTCTAAAAAATGAGCTGACCTGGTTGTGGTTCTGGAGGATGGATGGCTGGGACCCCTTTGGAGGCCAGGCTGTGTGTGCATGGCTGCTGACAATGTAGCACTTGAGGATGTGGTCTGGAAAATAAAGTGGACTTAGGACAACCCATTCTGTCTAAACATGAGACTCCTCTTGGGGTGGCTATGCCCTCCCTTGTTGGATTGTTTTTTTAAATCTTACAGACTCACATCTCAGATTGACCTCAAACTCTGGGTCATTCAGCTTGGCCTGAGCATGCCTTACCTGCCTGGCCACCTGTGTGTGTTTGAAGTAGTGTTTCTTCTGCTGCACAGGGGATTTGAGACAGGGTCTTGAAGCCTGGGCTGATGCCAGTCCTGACCCTATTGCCTTTCCCTCCTGCGTGCTGGGATGACAGGTGCACAGCACTCAGCTAGAAAATAGTTTTAAGCCACTGTAGTTCCCCACCTAAAGGAAATTTATTCTGACTTTGCTCTGACTCACTCCTGGTCGGTCCAGCTGTAGCTGAGTTTCTGGATCCCTCGGCAGTGCCCACCTCCACCCCCAGTTGTGGAGATGGTGTAGGTCAGGGCTCCTCGGCCTGCCTTTGTGAGTGGAATGCACACATAGTCAGGGATAAAAATGGAGACTCTGCTCTTTTCTTCACTGCCTCTTGCTCTCTGTTTTAGGCAATGTGAAGCCAGAAGATATCAAGAGAGTTGCTTCCAAGATGCTCCGTGGGAAGCCTGCTGTGGCTGCCCTGGGTGATTTGACTGACCTACCCACCTATGAGCACATCCAGGCAGCGCTGTCCAGCAGAGATGGGCGCCTGCCCAGGACATACCGACTCTTCCGGTAGAGTCCCTGCAGGGCCCTTGAGGGCAGGCTGCAGAGTGCTCTGTGCATGTTATTGTTGGTGTGGACACTGTATAAGGATGGCTGGCTCTGTGAGCGCTGCCAACAGTGAGATGTGGAAAGCCTGAATGAAAGTTACTGTCGCCACTGCACCTGTGTCTCTAGCACAAGTGGCTTCTCCGTCATCTAACAAGTGTTCTTTACTAAGGAGTGCCTGTCTGGCCACTAGAGATTCTAAAACCAGGAAGGCCTGGGGAGTAGGGCACAGGCTTGAGGTCGGATCAGAGAATAAAGCATTGCAACCTAAAGCGTACAGGGTCTCCCAAGAATTAGGATCATGGGTGCTGCCATACTCACTCTTCTTCCTTTAACTAGGACCTCACAGCAGAGTCCTGACTGGCCTGGACCTCAGTATGTAGACACCAAGCTGGCCTCCATTATCCTGGGAATCCAAATAGGAGTCACTATGCCAGTTGAGCCTCCCAGTTATTTACAAAGCCCCATTTCTAGTTTCCCACCTCATCTGCACTGGCTTCAATGTTTAACTGACATTCCCTGGGTAAACTAATGGCTGTCTAAATGTAAATGGTCATCACTGCACTTTGCCCCCTTCCCAAGACTTGATGTTGTTCATCTCGGGTCAAACCTGGGATGTTCAGGATTACCTCAGTCCTTTTAAAGGGCCAGAGAATGTCCATCAAAGGTGGTGGTGGTACATACCTTTAATCCTAGCAGGAGGCAGAGGCAGAGAGATCTCTGTGAGTTAGAATCAGCCTGGTCTACAGAGTGAGTTCCAGGGCAGTCAAGTGTACCCAGAGAAGCTTTGCCTTGAATGCTGCCCCCCCCCCAAGTAAGAAAAAAAAAAGCACCAAACCTTATTCAAATCAGCAATAGTGGAAGCAGCTGAGGCAGAAAGCTAGCCTGTAGGAGGTCGGGGACAGACGGACATGGCAACATTCTGAGCTTCATTACCACAAGTCTCAATGGGAATTTGCAGCTCGCTGATTTGACATTCTGACACTTTCCACATACATTTGAGTGGTTTATTGAAGCAAAAAGGCCTGGCTTTGCTGACATCCCACATTCTAGAAGCTGATGTTGGCAAGTTTTATCTCATTTGTTAGCATGTTTTACTGTGATTCACTGGAGTCCCAAGTGGTCACTTTTCCCAGCCATTGCCACTTCTGGCCATGAGCAGGGACAACACCTAGCAGAAGGACCTGGGATGGGGCTGAGTAGCAGGTGACAGGTAAGACTAAAATTGTTGCCTTTGCTGGGAGGTCATAGCACACACATTTAAACCTGGCACTCGAGATTCTGAGGCAGGCAGATCTCCAAGTTTGAGACCAGCCTGGTCTACAAAGTGAGTCTCAGGACAGCCAGAGCTATTAAACAGAAACCCTGTTTTTTAATTTAAAAAAAAAAAAAAAAAGCTGCTTTTTGACTTCTATTGCCCTTTAAAAACCCGGGGTTGTCCTGAGGCCCTGGGATGCATGGCAGACTGCTTCTTCAAAGGTTCAGTCTTTGGCCAAAAAGAGCTCACAATTAAATATATGCATTTATTTAAAAATATAAATATGGAAAAATAAATTATTTAAAAGACTAGAGTGGATGCCCCTAGGTGTCTGTACATTCAAGGCTATGTCTCAGATGGGGCGAGACTGAGGGCTATGAGTTCTAAGCCGCCTTCAAGGAGTGGAGCCCACCAAGGCGCTGCCTGTGACACCACTTCTAATGCCATTCTGGGCTAGCAGCACAAAAGCAATGGTCTGAAGCTTCTAAAACCATGAGCTAATAACAGCTGTGGAGAGGAGAGGCCCCTTTCAACTGGAGGTCGGGAGCATGGAGCCAGGACGTAGAACCCAAAGCCTGCCAAAATGTCTGCTGGATATGTTCCAGAAGTGACTGGCTTTGGTCTCTGAATTCTAGGCCTTGGCAGGTTTTAGGACCATTGGTTACCTATGCTTTCAGAGGTTGCCTGATCCCTCCCCAGAAGAGGAAGGGGCTGGCGTGAGAACAGGAACAAAGAGGGTTAAGATGCTGCAGTGCCCCATGGCAGAAAGTTGGCCGTTCCTGTGGGGCGGGGGGAGGGCTGCTTAGGGCAAGCCTCACTGTCCACAGTTTTTGTGTGTGACTGCTGCTTGGTGGTATAAGCCCTGCTCAGAACAAATCCCCGGCATGTGCCTGTAGGAACATGGCATAAACAGCAGGCCTGCCCCGACATAAGCATGGCCTGACCAGCCCACTGCTGTCCTGAGGGGTGGGGTCTGTAGTGAGAGCAGGAGAGCCCCTAGCCATGGTTTATTAGACCGACCCCAACGTGGCAGGAGACACCCAAGCACAAGCCCAATCTCTCTTCAGTGGCCTTGGTCCCTGAGCTGTAGTGGCCAGTACTTGTGACTTCAAGACACAGTGCAGACAGCACTAGAGCTCTGATTTTTCATTGTCTGCTGTTTCTGAAGTTCTTTTGAAATCCGTCTTTTAATTCCTATCAAGTACAGTTCTCGGTCAAACTTGCCAGCGGCTAATGGGATGCTGTGGAAGAAAGACCCATTAGAAGAACTGGCTTAAACTTCATCCAGCCGTACACCTGCTGAGCCCCATATAGGCGGACTACTGTGTGCTTATAAGGTTATGGTTCATCCATCCCATCTAGGCCGCCCTAGCCCCAACCACAATCCTGTGTGTGGGATACTGCTCCAGGAGCTTGCTCAACCTCGGGGACCTGAGGTCATAGAACAAGATGCTGGTTCATGGAACCCCAAAGGTTAGCAACCTGAGGGTTACAGGGAAACCCTGAGAACTGCTAGGACCTAGGCTCAGATGAAAGCAACTTCATGTTAACCTAGGGGGTTGTTGGCACCCGGTCTGCCCGCTATGTTACAACATGAAACAGTGACCTGCTCTTCTACATCTAAGCCTGTCACCCCTCCCAAAAAGACATCCCATCCAAAACTGGTAAGGGCTCCCAGAGCCCAGCCAACTCTGAGGGTGAGCAGGGACTTACTTGTCTCTCCCTGGCCTCACTTTTACCCGGAACAGGCCATACACAGGACGGTGGTCTGAAGTCTTGATCCCAGGGCAAGAGGAATACTTCATGGGACAGATGTCACCCTTGTGGCGGCTTTTGTATAAGACCCGGTCCTTCAGAAGAGATGGCGAAGCAGGAGCAGAGACTGTGCCATTCTGCTGCAGATGCCTCTGCAGCAAGGGGCCTGCAGCCCTCCCCACTGAACCTGGACCTCTCACTGTTAGGAATGTAAAGACTTGTGTGGATGGCATCTGTTCCCTTCTAGCCCTCTGAGAGCAGTGGGGACCTGCCTTGCCTCAAGGATGTCCTGTGGTCCCACCAGGTGCTATCGTGGTCTGGTGGAAAAGCCAGGCAGGGTGCATGTGTCTCCCTTGTCCCTTCCTAGTACCAGGCAGATGAACCCAGTTGTGAATCAGGGATGGCTTGCTTAGCCCTGTAATACACTCAGAAACTCTCCTCCACCCCCAGTAAGCTGTGAGCATGCGGTCATTGGCCTCAGGCCCGGAGCTGAGTTTTAGGCTGGCTAAGCTGGCTGGCTGCTAGTCCCACACCGTTTGACATGAGCTACTGCTGGCAGGAATCCTGAGGCTGAAGTTACATACCGTGTAGGAAGGTGTCCTCTGCTTAGAGGTGCTGTCGTAGGTGTCCTTCCCAATGTCAAACTTGTAGGATGGGAGGAAGTGGATTTCCGCCTCCTCGAAGCCCCTGAAGATGGACCCTGTAACACGGGAGAGTTCAGGGAGGGCCTGCCACACCCAAAGAGCTGCTCCCCAGGCCACTCACCTTTCTTCATCTCCCGAGTGAGCTGGTCGTGTTGCAGGAGTGCCAGCACATCCACCTCTGGTTCCTGCTTCAGGAAGGCCTCCACAGCCACTCGTCCACCACTCAGGCGGAAGTTGAAGTCCCCAAACCAGAACACCTCGTCAAAGCGGGTAGTGACATCCCCTGGGCACATGTGGGAGAACACATTGGTTCTGGCCTCCCCTCACCTGCTATGGCCTGCTGACAGGTGGATGAGCTGTAGGCCAAGCGGGAAATCCTTTGTGTGGGTCCCCTTCCCCACAGCTCCCCCAGGAAGAGGCTAGTGAGGGGAACAGCCAAGGTCAACAGCTGCAGAGGACTGGGAAGACATCTGTGTAGTCCAGATGCAAGGGACAGCCTTGATGCATGCAGCAGGCTAGCCACAACCTATCAGCTCACAGCTCAGCGAGGGCCAGGAAGTGCTCAGCGGTGAGAACTTGTGGACAGTGATGGCCCTGGGCAAGCCACTGGACCTTGTGGTCTCCCATCTTTCCAGGTGCAAACCTACTAGCTGTTTCAGTAGTGAGGACTTCATGATTCTCAAAAGTCCTCCAGTGGTTTTGGCTAAGCTGCCAGGGGCCAAGGGACAGAAACAGTCATGTGCAGAGGGCCTTGTGCTACTACAACCCTCACCTGCACTGGAGCGGTAGGGATTCGTGTCTGGCACGTTCCGGGGCAGGGCTAGGGCTTGGATGGTTCTGCTGTAGTCCAGCAGCCGCTCAGCTACCTTCCCATCTCCAGCTATGAGGCCAACAGAGTAGACACTTAAGCTTCTGTGAAAAACCTGCCCGGAAGACTGCCCCACACCCAGACTGTCCCCCACTACCACCCAGTGGCCTGCTGCAGTGCTCTGCCTCGGAGGACTGTGGTTGACAGAAGCGAATGTCCTGAGTGTCAGGCCCTGAGGCGGAGCCCACCATGACCCACCCACAGCGGCCTGTGAGGAGGGGAAGCTGCTCCGAGGTTAGCATCAGGACCACATGACTGCCTTGCAAACACTTACAGGTGAAGTGAGATGTGATGAAGAGGAAGGAGGTGCCGAAAAAGGTGAAGCTGACGCCCAGGGCCCCCTTGGTCTTGATCTGAGACACGATGCGCGTAGTTACCGTGGAGTACTCGACCTCTGCAGGGTGAGGAACGGGGGTTCAGCACAGCTGCAGCAGGTGTGCTTGTGTATTCAGACACGGGAACCTCAGGGCCTTCACGAGCACAGCTGCAGCAGGTGTGCTTGTGTATTCAGACACGGGAACCTCAGGGCCTTCACGAGCACAGCTGCAGCAGGTGTGCTTGTGTATTCAGACACGGGAACCTCAGGGCCTTCACGAGCACAGCTGCAGCAGGTGTGCTTGTGTATTCAGACACGGGAACCTCAGGGCCTTCACGAGCACAGCTGCAGCAGGTGTGCTTGTGTATTCAGACACGGGAACCTCAGGGCCTTCACGAGCACAGCTGCAGCAGGTGTGCTTGTGTATTCAGACACGGGAACCTCAGGGCCTTCACGAGCACAGCTGCAGCAGGTGTGCTTGTGTATTCAGACACGGGAACCTCAGGGCCTTCACGAGCACAGCTGCAGCAGGTGTGCTTGTGTATTCAGACACGGGAACCTCAGAGGCTGGATGCCGGGCATGAGAGAGGTTGCAGTTTGCTGTCAGGGGACCCATATGTGGACAGGAGCTACATGTTATTAGAGCCTGTATATGGAGGTACCTAGATCCCTGGGAGTGGTAGATACAGAAGCCACGGCACAGGCCAGCGATATGTCAACCCTGAAGACCTGAGCTCATATCTGCGGTGGAAGAACTGACTCAGGTTGTCCTCTGACCTCCACATGTGCTCTGTGGTGCAGGCACACACGGGAGCAAGAGAGAGGGGGAAACGGAAAGAGGAGTGGTGGCGGAGAAGCCCCGTGGCGGCACCTACCTGAACAGAACCAGATGAGGTCCCTGCGGATAAACAGGGACATGTACAGGACCCCATGTGCTGCTGACGACAGCAACACATACTGAGGGCCCAGTGTCTCCTGCAGGCGTGTCTCCCACTCTCGCCTGTGAGGAGGAAGCAGGTTATAAGGCATGGCCTTTACATGAACGGTGGCCTTTTAGCGCCACCTTCTCCCATCTGCTGCCCAGAGAGCTCCTGGAAGCATTCCTAGGGGCCCCTCAAATTGGGCCTCGTACTGATGATAATGACAAGGCTAATGGCATCTTTGTGCGCTGTGAGACCCTTCAGGCTGGCTGCAGGCCCGAACCTCCCTCTGATGGTATGTGCAGACTTCCAATCCCACCTAAGACCAGAAGAGCTGTCAGAGTTCTGTAGGCTGGCAGGGGTGGGCCCCATCACTACTTGGGACCTCTGAGGACAGGTTCTCTAACCCAGAGCATGCAGGCCTGCTCTTCTCCTCACAGGCCAGTGAACCCCATGAACTGCAGTTAGAAGCACATAGCTATGGGATAACTTCCCAGGGACAGCAGTCAGGGTGCCACAGGATATGTGGCCAGAATTGCAGCAGCCCAGAACCTGTGTATGAACCAGGCATCTTGGTTGCTTCTGTGCTCCCTTGGCCAACTGCAGACAAAACCTGAAACACCACTGACTATAGGTACATTCATTTCAGTGAGGCATGGGGGCTGCTATCTAGCCCCATAGGAGGGCCTCACGTCCCACCCTTCAGGCTTACAGGCCTATCTCGGTGAACTGTCCACACAGGACGGTGGAGGCCCCAACAGTGGCGGCTGCACGGTGCCTCACCTGTCAGAGCAGCCCTCCTGAACGCCAATGACATACAAGTCCTGACTATAGTCGGCCTCCGTGGGGAGCAGAAACTCATCCAGGCTCGCTGGGAGCTCCTGCAGTGAAGAGCCACAGAACAGTCAAGACCACGAGGCTCCCTCCGGTCTGGGGGCAGAAGCTGAAGAGCAAGCCCCTGCACAGTCATCTTGAGGCGGTCACAGAACAGCCTCTTTTCAAAGAGAAGTTGTGCATGGCTGTGGGTTTGCTCTCCCAGGGAACCGTGACATGTCAGATATCTCAGTTTCCCTCTTTGAGCCCAGATTTGTTCACTTACTACCTTCCAGCCTGGGTCCCACCTTACCAGGTACCCTAGATTGTGCTGCATGGACCAGGTCTGATTATCCTCCCAGGTGCATGTCCGACCCTGGTCCTTCACAAGGGCTCACAGAGATGGAGGCAGCCCGCTTGCTTATCTTTATGCCCGTGTTGTGACCAGTGGACTGTGCTGGGGTCTCTGGGAATAGGCTCCCCAAGGACATGGAACGCAGCTGCCTCTGCCTTACCTCACTGTGACCCCTCTCACCTTCTGGCCCTGCATGTTCCAGGTGGCCACGAAGAGAGCCATGTTCCGGTCTGGGAAGTACCTGGCTAGTTCATCTGCTCCTAGCAGGGCTCCACTGGCCATAAGACTTCCCTCCAGATAGCTCCTGCGAAAAGAGACAAGTGAGCAGCTAGCCTCAGTGACAGGTGCCTCTGGAGCCACTCTCTCCAAAGCATCAATGTGAACCCTGAGGACAACACTGACATGCCAGGCATCAGTGTCACCTCTGGAGCTGGGAATTCCAGTGCAGGACCACTTTCATAGCAAGCCACTGTGATATCCATCTCCCCGACTTCAGCCCATCTCCAGATTTCAGTGGAATGAAGCCACGCCTGTCAAGCTGAGATACAGTCCTAACAGTGTGATGAATCTCTTGACCTACCCAGCACACATGTGTGCATGCGCCATGAACTAGAGGGCCTGCCCAAGCATCCTGGACAGAGATACTGGACATATACAGTCCTGTGGGTGACTGGGCCTCTATCCTATCACTCAACTTCATTGCCACAGCACAGAAGCGCAAAAACCCTTAGACAGAAATGATGTGTCTGTGTGCCCAGAAAGATGTGTTTATAAGGGCAATGAAATCTGAATCTCAGGGTCGGAGGGATGGACAGGCTAAATCATGGACAGAGATGGACAGTTAAGAGCACAGGCTGTTCTTCCTGAGGATCTGGGTTCAATTCTCAGCACCCATGTGGCAGTTCACAGCTGTCTATAACTCTAGCTCCAAGGGGTTTGACACCTTCACACACACAACATGCAGGCAAAACCCTAATGCACATGAAATATAAATAAATAGATCATTAAAAAATCCAAATCTCACATAATTTTTTATGCACTGAGAAATATTAGATTTGTTTGCATTATTCTCCAGCCCTTTAAGAAATGAACTGCTGGGCAGTGGTAGCAACCTCCTTTAGTCCCAGCACTCAGGAGGCAGAGGCAGACAGATTTCTGTGAGTTTGAGGCCAGCCTGGTCTACAAAGTAAGTACCAAGATGGTTTGGGCTGTCTTTCTTTCTTTCTTTTTTTTTTTTCTTTCTTTTTTTTTTTCTTTCTTTTTTTTTTTTTTTTTTTTTTTTTTTTTGGTTTTTCGAGACAGGGTTTCTCTGTGGTTTTTGGAGCCTGTCCTGGAACTAGCTCTTGTAGACCAGGCTGGTCTCGAACTCACAGAGATCCACCTGCCTCTGCCTCCCAAGTGCTGGGATTAAAGGCGTGCGCCACCACCGCCCGGCCTCTTTCTTTTTTTTTTAAAAAAGATTTATTTATTTATTTATTTATTACATATACAGTGTTCTGCTTGCATGTATGGTTGTAGGCCAGAAGAGGGCACCAGATCTCACTACAGATGGCTGTGAGCCACCATGTGGTTGCTGAGAATTGAACTCAGGACCTCTGGAAGAGCAGTCAGTGCTCTTAACCTCTGAGCCATCTCTCCAGACCCTGGGCTGTCTTTCTAAAAACAAACAAACAAAAACCAAAATTATTTTATTTGTACGAGTATTTTGCCTGCGTGTGTGTATGCGTACCATGTGCATGCCCGGTGCTTTTGGAGGTCAGAAGGTGGCATCAGACCCCCCTGGAACTGGACTTAGGATTGTGAGCCACCATGTGGGTGCTGGGAACCAAACCCAGGTCCTCTGCAAAAACAGCAGTGCTCTCAGCCACTGAGCCATCTCTCCAACTACCCCTCACCCTATTTTTAGTGATGCTTGAGATGGAACCCATATCTTCGTGCGTGCTACATGAGCTACCTCTCCCCTGAGCTACATCCTGGGCCTTTTTCGATTTGTTACTTGTGTTTTGTTTTGAGACGATGTGTTGCTGTGCCCAGGCTGACCTTCAACTGGGGATCTTCCTGCCTCTGTCTCCCAGTAGCTGGGATGAAGGTATGCTCCACAATGCTTAGCCTACCTTACTGGTTTTGCCAAACTTGCTAAGAATGCATGGACAAAACCATGTTCCTCTGAAGATCCAATTATAACCAAGTCCCGAAGATCAATGGCCAACTGAAGCCAGAACCATGCTCCTGAACCCCACTGGACAGAACATCTGATGGTACAGCTCTGTACACTTTCAGGAGGGAAACCGGGCTGTCACAGTGAGGGACCTTTTGGATCTCACCTCCAAGTAGATGAATCAGTTACTAATGTGCTAGCTCGGTTCAGACACCAGTTGGGGTGGAGCAAATTTCCAAGTCACATACCATTAGGAAAGGACCACTGAACAAAGGCAGGCCCAGGCTAGTCTTCAGTCACCAGCCCCTAAGCTTGTGTCTCTCCTTACAGGCTGACCCTGCTTCCTCCAACCTAGGGAGCCACAGTTTGTCCAGGTGGCTACAGAAAGTGACTGGACAGCGGCAGGGTAGAAGCTCACTGCTGTGCCCAGCCTTAGGAGGCACAGCTTCTTCCCAACCCATTTAGGGGAGGGTACCCCAGATCTTCTGGTGAAAAATGAAGTCTTTAATCAAAGAGGGTAGACATTTGTGAATTCAAGGCCAGCCTGGTCTATACAGTGAGACTTTGTCACACGCACACAAAGTGGCAGGTTAGGCTGGTGAAATGACTCAGTAGGTAAAGGTGCTTCCCACCAACCTGATGGCGTAAGTGATTCCCAGGACCCACACGGTAGGAAAGAACCAAACCCCACAAACTGCGGTTGTAAAGTATGAGGCAGAACTGGACCAAGCCCCTTGCTGCAGAATAATCTTTTTTGATCACTGTGAAGATGTGTCTTTGCCCAGGTGCCTTCTGATTGGTTTAATAAAGAGCCGAATGGCCAATAGCTAAGCAGGAAGAGGTTAGGCGGGACTTCTGGGCAGAGAGAAAGAGATGAATCAAATCTAGGCTTGGGAGGGAAGCCAGAGAAGATGGAGAGGAAGCAGGACATGCAAGGGGAGAGGTAAAAGCCATGAGCCAAGTGTCAGCACACAGATTTATAGAAATAGGTTAATTTAAGTTATAAGAGCTAGTTAGAAACAAGTCTAAGCTAATGCCGAGCTTTCATAATTAATAATAAGTGTATTATGATTTGGGGATTGGTGGTCCAAGAAAGTCTACTACAGCCCTCCTCCATTACTTCCCAGGGATGCAATAGGGGCCCACGGACATCACTCAGACTTATTTCCTCTTCCTATGGATTGCAAGTAATAATGCTTTGAATGTGGTAGATACAGTACTCTTTAAAAGACCCCTATGGGACTGGAGAAATGGCTCAGTGGTTAAGAGTGCTTGCTGCTTTTTCAGAGCATACAAATTTGGTACCCAGCACTCACATCTGACAGCTCACAACTACCTATAACTCCAGCTCTGGGGAATCCAACACTTGTGACCTTTGCAGACATCTGTACTCTCATGGACATACCTACATGCCCATGGGTGTGCACATGCACACACACACACCTACACCTAATTAAAAATAATAAAAATAGTTAAATATTTTAAATACTTAAAAGGCTTGCTGGGGGGCTGGAGAGATGGCTCAGCGGTTAAGAGCAGTGACTGCTCTCTTCCAGAGGACCCAGGTTCAATTCCCAGCACCCACGTGGCAGCTCACAACTATCCGTAACTCAAGTTTCAGTGGACCTGACTGCCTCACAAAGACATGCAGGCCAAATATCAATAGAGAGCCCTACCTGCAGGCCTGCCTATGAGTACAGGGACTAAGGCCTACCTTCAGCAGCTAAAGGAGACTGAATGGTATTCCCCACCTCCCAGCCCCTAAGAATGCGACCCTCTTTATAAGCAGTCTGTGCAGATACACGCACCGCAGCATCTCCAGAAGAGGGCCCTGCAGTTAGCATGGCTGGAGCCACTGACTGGAAACTTAGAAGTAACCACCTGGAGATGCAGGCAGGAGCTACACTGCCAGAGTTCACACCACTCTCAGAGGAAAGGTAGGTTCTTTTGGCTCTCTAGATCAAGGAAACCCTGCTGACAATCCGTTCCTTTTTCTGCCGCGAGGTCTCTTTGTACGAAACCTTCTAACCCATAGCCACCCGTCTGGGCAGCTCCTGGAAACAGCTGCAGGAGCATCTCCAGATTCTCCCTGCTCTCACTTCCCCACCCACCCATGTCCCACAACATGGTTGTGGGGGAGAGAGGGAGGATGCACTTTACGGGCCAAGAACAAGACCCCAGAAGGCGGCTAGCTTGGAAAATGAGGCTCTAGATTTGGACAGGCCATGTACTGGGCCTGTGCCCCCAGTGGTGGATGAGCTCGTGGATTCAGGAGAGGAGACTCAGCACTGAGAAGTCATAGGCAGAAAGGGCTCATCGTGGCTACACCCAGGCTCTTTTCTGTAAGTCCACACAAGTTAATGACTGGAGTCGGAAAGACCCAGCACAAGAAACAGAGGTCCTGTACATTCTTGGGATGTTATGGCATGTTAGAGGCCTCCGTGGACATCAGCAAGTCCCCACCACAGACACTGGGACCCTGTGGCTCAAGACAGTGTGGAAGCTCTCCCAAGGGCATACGGTAAACTAGTCAAGCCTGTGGCCCCAGGATGTCACTTGGTCCAGTAGTTTAACTGGTGTCTAAAAGTCCTGGTAAAATTCTGACCCATGGCCCACTGTGATGGGACAGTACTCAACCCTTCTTCAGGTGTCACTGAGGGTCGCTGACTGCTCCTCATGGGTAGTGGTTAAATAAAGGCATAGCTAAAGAAACCTGAGACCCTCCACACAGAAAAAACAAAGGGGCCAATTCAGACACCGAGAAAATTTCCCTCCAGGATGCGAGGACGTACCAACTACAGGAGCAATGATAGCAAGATGGGTGTGTCCTCATCTGCCTACATACGGTGGAGGTAGAATGATCTACGTTTACAGTGTCTGTGGATGACATTGAGCCACAAAGAAAAGGTTCTGGAATGAGACAGACAGAAGGAAAATGGCACGACATCTGAAAGAGGATGGGAGTCCTGCCTTATCTTCCGCATTCTTTATGCGAACCTGTTCAATGGCCCCTGTGCAGCTAGTCTTCCTCACTTACCTAGTTATAAAGATAGCTCACTATGTAGCTCAGGCTGGCTTTGAACTTGTAATTACCCTACCTCTGCCTTTCAAGCGCCGGGACTACAAGCACGAGCCACCATGCCTGGCTCAGTGTGCCCTTGGCCTGATTAGACAGAGCTGATAGCCCCTGAGTTCCCCACCACTCCAAGAAGCCTACCTGCTTCTGATGTCCTTGGTGCGGATGGGAGCCAGAAGGCTGAAGGAAGATCTAGCTGAGTGAATGGAGTGGTCGTCACCAGCCAGGGGGCTCCGGGGCCTGCTAGAGCCCAGGCTGCTGTGGGTCCTGACCAGCCTGGTCTGCATGCGGAGCTTGTAGTCTGCATGCTCGGGGTCAACCTTGTTAGCTGTTCTCAGAGAGCTGGAGGCTATGTTGAGGTCCATGGCGGGTGGTGTGTGTGCGGCATGCAAACTTGCCAACCTGGGGGAGCCCCCACTTGGGGAGGCCTCTCTGTGCAGGAGGTCCAAGGAGGTGCTGATCATACCAGGGAGACAGTCACTCCACAAGGATGGGCTCCCGCCCTCACTGCCTGTGGCCCTTCGGGGCTTAGGGATCTCCTGTAAAGATGTGCTGAGGCAGGGTAAGGGCCGGCTGCAGGCAGGAGACTGGGCAACAGCGTCCTGCATGGAGCCCCTGCAGGGACTGGTCCCATTCTGTGCAGTCAGATCCTCCTGACTATCCTGGAAACGCCTCCTTCTCCAGCCCTTGTCATCCAGGGACAAGGTTCGCTCCAACTTGGGTCTCATGGGCAGCTGTGGGGTGATGGGGTTTGCTTTAGCTTGTGGGTTCTGGTTGCTTGGTTTTGCTGGAATGCTGAAAGGAGGCATGGGGTTTATCTCTGGAGTGTGAGGGTCAGTGGCTGGTAGGGAGCCCGGTGTTGGGGTGAGGTTCTTGTCTGTGTTTGGAAGCTGTCCCTGGAGCATTCTGCCCTCCAGCTGCCCAGGTACCTCCATGTGACGACGCAGGCAAGCTGACTTGGACGGCATAGTCCGGACCAGGCCAGACCTCACCCACTTAGCCTGGCCCTCCTAAGGAAAGGGATCCTCTCTCGGTGGTTAGCAAGCAACTCGTGTTGTCAAGGATGCACGTCAGAGGTCACCAGCTGGATGCCAAGAAAATTCGGGTGGTTCCCTTTGAGGCATGGGGCGGTCCTTTTGGAGCAGGGCCTGAGGCTGCATGGCTGGAGTCCTGAGTTTTCATAGCTGCCTAAGGAGATCCGGAAAATCTCTCTTAGCTCCCTGAAACCAGCTTGCTGCTCTTAAAGCGACCTCGTAGGAATAGGCACCAGGGGGTCGGGGGCTGCACTTCCTCCTCAGAGCTGTAGAAATCTATCCCACACCCTGGGTGACCACTCCACCCGACCCTGGCAGAGTAGGGCAGCGCGCTCGCCGTCCTGGCTCACCTGTGCCCACCGTTCGGTCGCAGACCCGCCGCCAGGCGCCTGTTCTGATTCAGCAGGGCCCGGTGCTGGGAGGCGGGGCTAGCCCAGTCACGGTGGCGGCTGGAACAACGACTGCTGCCCCGTGCCCCGGCCCCCGCCCAGGGTTCGCCACAGCTCAGCCTAGTGGTCACCCTGGCCCAGGCCCCACTCTGTGGTTGCCTTACGAACTGCCCGGCTCAATATCACAACGCCGCCCACAGCGGCCCCTGGCGGCTGGAGGACTACACCCCGTGCCCGGAAGCCACACCCCCACACGAGGTCACGCCCTGTCCGACAGAGGCGGTACCTACTCCAGACAAACCATGCGCAACCCGACAGTAGCCCAAGGCTGTGGTCACACTTAGGATCTCACTGGTCAGCCTCTCAAAACACAAAGGAAGCCATAAATGAGGTTCTTGAGAGCCCAAAATATTTTATTTAACAATTTGAATTTAGGAAAAATAGCAGCTCCTAGGGAGGAAGCTTCTTGAATCAAAAGTGGTTGGCAGTCAACACAGAGCCTGGGCAGGGTTGCACCAGAGGCAAGGATCCTGCCTGGTCCCAGTAAGGACACAAGTTGCTACTGACCCTCAGGGACAGGCCTTTCTTAGTGACCATCCAGGAGGGTCTGGGTGCACTCACCTATGGAACATTCTGGAAACCATTCTGTGAGTCTTTCTAGATGATGCGGGGAACCAGAAAACCAGGAAGGGCTGTACTAATTCCACAGTCTACAATTTCTAAATTTAATACCAAACCAAACCATTTATGTTTTCTACCCAAATTACCTGCTGATTTTATTAAATATTTAAAAATCTCTGTCCCCTCCTCTTTAGAGTAAAAGGATAGTTTTAGGAACAGTCAGTGAAGCCTTAAAGCTCTGAGTCTGAGGCAGCAGCAGCTCCTTGAAGAGTGATGTGGCTGAGTCAGTGGGCAGCTGCTGCGGTCCCTGATGGGCTCTGGGGTAGAGATGTCAGGTTCCAGAGTGTCTGCTAGGACACTACCAAGTCCTTGAAAGATGTCTGTGCAGGTGAGTCAGCTGGAGGGCCTCACACAGCCCATACAGACCCCTCACTAGGAGGGCAGTATTTTGCAGCATGCAGCCAGGTTTTGACCTGGTTGGCTAATCAGATCAGCAGCTTCAGAACATCAGATCCCTGGGGCTCTCCCCAGTGACTGGGCCACAAGGGGAAGCTCTGAGCAGTAAAATCCACCCAGCCCTAATCAGGCCACAGAAAATGGAGTGAGGCTGGGAATTTCTTGGGGACATGCCCTGGTAATAGCTTTCCTCCCAGCCTGTGGGCCACTGCCATCTGGTGGCCCCAGAGGACCTGGTTCACAGGACAGGGCAGAGCAGGCAGCCCAACAGAGGCAGTTCATCTCCAGTCAAGCACTCACTCTCCTCTCAGCAGCCTAAGGAATCCTGGTCGGTTTGCACCATTTCTCAGGTGAGCAAGGCCCTGGTTTCCAAGGAACTGTGCTCTCCTGTGGGGAAGCCCTGTCTAGCCTCACGTTAGGAGTATTCTCAAAAGACTCAAACTATTAAATCCTTAATTTGTCTAAAGTGACTAGGAAAGAAACATAGTTCTTTTACATAAAAGACTTTGAATTAGATTCATTCTATCCAGCATCAGAAAGGAAGCATGGAATCAATTTTTCAGTAATTCATATACATGGGCTGTAAGGAGGGAGACACACAGTATGACCGGCTCTGGGTTACTGCCAAGTCCATCTGGGATCCACGAGGCCTGAGGCAGCCAGTTTGGTTCTTGGTGGAGAACAGTTATCTAGTCATCTCAGGGTTCCAAGTACAATCCAGCAGCACTCCTAGTTCAATGCCACGTATTTTCTTTGGCCAATCCTCCCTGGCCTTGAGTTCCCCGAGGTGACAGAAGCCTGGAACAAAAGGAACAGCAATGACCTACAGTGTCCATGCCCAGGGACCGTGCAGCAGGATGAGTCTACAGGGTAAGTAAGCACAGGGAGAACTGAAAACAGGCAAGCTCTGTGTTAGTGTCAAGCATGAGACCTTCTGTAGGTGCCACGTTTCTGCTGCTCAGCACTTCCTGCCCACAGCACTGCAGACATGCTTTGTTTGCACTTGGTCACACTTCTGTCAAGGCCAGAGGGCTGAGGCTAGCTCTACAGAGCTGGGCCAGCTAAGGGTTCAGTGAGTCCAAGAGTGGATGTGGCCTATGGTCTTCCGTTGCTGCAAAGCACAGGGATGCTCCATGCCAGGAGAGAACACTGGCACACATTCTTCCTCCCTCACAAGACTGCACTGGGATCAAAGCCAAGGAATCTGGCAGAACTACTCAACTACAAGGTCAAAAGAAAAATGAGATTTTGTAGTTGAAAATATGGACATAAATGGTGACTAGGGGTACAGTAACCTCATCAGCACAGGGCCAGCACCCCCAAGAGGACTATATAGAGACCATGACTGGGTCTAGCACAGCCAAGGGCAGGGTCCCTGTGAGCGTGAGCTGAGAATAGCACATTCAAATTTAAGCTACTGTCTGTAACTCCAGTTCCTGGAGATCTGTTGCCTTCTTCTGGTCTCTGTAGGTGCCAAGCATGCACATGACATAGACATATATGCAGCAAAATACATACACATAAAATAAAAATTTAAATAATAAACTTTGATTGTTTATTCTTCTATTAAAAACAAACAACCCACACACATACAAGATGCATGCCGCAGGACTGGGGATGTAACTCAGTTTGTAGAGTACTTGTTTAGCATGTATGAGTGCCTGACTCAAGTCCCCTGCTCCCAAAATAAAAATGCCTGCCAAGAGCTTGTCCCTTCCACAGCTCCCCCTAACAGTGGCCAGACTACAAAAGATAGGTAGAGAAAGAGAGAAAGCATACAGTGCATTCCCGACTCTTCCTGGCAGGCAATGACTGACCCCAGAGGAAAGATGCCATTTCAGTCTTCAGAAACAGAATGAGGGCCTCTACTGTCACAGTGGGCACCAGAAAATGGCACTACTTCTTTTGACCTGGTGAAAATTCCCATCTGAAAACCGCACCCAGTAAACTCCCAACCCAGCACTTAGGGCAGAGCCAAAGTCAGCTGCTGAGGCCTGAAGCTGCTGGACAGTGTGTTACCCAGACAGAGGGATTAATCAGGAATGAAACAATAAAAGATTCCAAACTAGGGGTCTCCTTGTTAGAGCTCCTCTCAAGGATAAAAGGAGGGAGGAGGGAGTGCTGATGACTGGGGCTGGGAGGCTGTGGCTAAAGCCATACATCCTATGCAGCAATGGGAGACTGGCAATACGGGAGGCTGCCCTCAGCCCATGGCAAGGAACAGAAAGAAAAGTCCTAAACCTGAAAAGCCCAAAGTAGTGGGAGGAACAGGAGGCAAGCAGAGGATGCAGGTTAAGTAAGAAGGCAAATCTACGGCATGAAAGAACAGCCAGGCACCTACAAAGGTGAGTTCTAGGACAGCCAGGGCTACACAGAGAAACCACATCTCAAAAAAACAAAAACAAAAAGAAGAGTCAGAGAAAAAAAAATCCAACTCACTGAACAGGCAAGCTAGGGCTGTGGGGAGCATAGGCAAGGGTCACTCACCTGCACCAACTGAGCAGGGTTGTAAAAGGGCACAGACCCGCCTGGAGTGGCTCCTGCAGGACAGTGGTCTCCAGGAGCCTGTGAAGCACAGAGAAGGAGCTCAGCAAGCCAGTGTTACACAGCAGTTGCTGACCCAGCAGCAGACAAAAGCCACACCTCAGAAAGCACCATTAATGCGCCAAACAGGCCCCAGAGAGAGACAGCTCTGGCAACACTGGTTTTCATTACTGGATGGCTCACAGAATAGCCAAAGTCAAAGCACCATGCAGCAAAACAATCCGAACAGAAACATGCAGACAATGAACACACAACACTGATATTTCATTAGTGCTGGTCAAGCGGTTAGGAGACCTGGACAGTGTGCTTGCTCTACAGCCACAGGCAGCCAGAAATGCTCCCTTAAGACTTTCCGTTGAAAGCTACTGACACAGCCTGGCTCCAGAACAGAAAGTGAAGCATCCTTGCCTCCTTTAGACTAGTCGCATGATGGCCATTACAGCCATACTCTCCCTGGCTGCAAACAGACTTCCTCAAGCCTCATCAGCAAGAAGAAATCTTTCTTTCCAAGTGGTGTCCTAACTCAGGTGATGCTGACAGTATGGCTGGGGTCAGGCCCACTTCACAAGGAGCAGAGTTATAGCTCACCTGGGCATTCAAAACCCTGTGAGGCAAGTCCATCATCATGTCCAGGCAGTATCCTAAACCCAGGTCCTTTAATGGAGGAAAACTGCATCTTTGCCCACATGATGCTTGAGTAAGTCAAGGGGTTAGTGACAAGTGAAGAGGACAACAGACTCTCTAAGGGACATAGGGGCTACACAGCCAGCCCCGTGGAAGGAGGGAGCCACCAGCCACAGGTACCTGATGGAAATGTCGGCTCACTTCCTGTGAGAGCGAGCTCAGAGAGCTACAGCGCGAGAGCTACGGAACAGCAAGAACACACACAGATACAGACATGAAGATCAGCATGCGCCACTGCTCCAAGCTGCCAGCTGGGTTCAAAAGCTTTATGATGCCATTAGAATCAATGTCACTCAAATGAAGACAGTCAGAGGTAGCTTCAAATGCCCTCCACAGTTTTGGTAAGAAACCATCATTACTCTTGGGGAGGGGAAAAATCTGTATAGCCCTTAGCAATTGCCAGACTACTCTGAGGGAGACCTGGCTAGAGGATGATGATGTCAGGAGCTCAGAGCTCCTGAGCCAAAGTGATCACACAAGTTAATGTCTTTCCGTAAATAAAATACATTAAGTGTTTCAGCCTTGCATTTCCTTTTTCTGCAGACTCACACACATTTCTTTTTTTCTTTTTTTTTTTTTTTCGAGACAGGGTTTCTCTGTGGTTTTGGAGCCTGTCCTGGAACTAGCTCTTGTAGACCAGGCTGGTCTCGAACTCACAGAGATCCGCCTGCCTCTGCCTCCCAAGTGCTGGGATTAAAGACGTGCGCCACCACCGCCCGGCTCTCACACACATTTCTAAAGAGAGAAGCCACTAAGCAATCCACTGAGCTGGCTAAGCTTCCATTACAGGCCATAATACCCCACCGCACCCACACACGACCACACGTACATGCACATGCACACACCCATGCACATGCATACACATGCCCCCCCTTTTCACCCATGCATACACATAAGACACAAATGCACAACACACACACACACACACACACACACACACATACACACACACACACACACACACACACACGCTGTACTCATATGGTGTGGTGTCCCTACCTCTCCTCCCTGGGAGCCATCTAGTTTGGAGGGTGAGAGTTCAGGTCCCGGGGGTGATGCTGCAGAACTTATCATCTGTTGAGGAAATATGAAATGTGGTAACTCTGAAATTCCAAAGAGTTTTTACACCAAGCAAAAGAAAAACTGCCTGCTCCTGTAGCCTAGAGACTGTTCTGACATGCCCAGGAGCCTCTATGAGGGGTCACACAGGTGTTTTCACCAGGACCCACTGTTCTGCTTGGAGTAGTTCTTGATGCAACAGCCATCAAATCATGCTAGGCATAGACCACATGCCTGTATGTGCTCCACATTATTGCCCTCCAACTTTTTGTTTGTTTGTTTGTTTTTTTCGAGACAGGGTTTCTCTGTAGCTTTGGTGCCTGTCCCGGAACTAGCTTTTGTAGACCAGGCTGGCCTCGAACTCCCAGAGATCCACCTGCCTCTGCCTCCGGAGTGCTGGGATTAAAGGTGTGCGCCACCACCGCCTGGCTTGCCCTCCAACTTTATGGAGGCAGTGAGAAGCCATGGGGTCCAGACCAGGGCAGGCTTCCCTAATCACATGGGATGCATTTGCTCTCTTTGCATTGAGATACACTTTTTTTTTTTTTACTTTTAGTACTGCTAGCTAATTCTTTGTTTTCTAACTTTTTTCTTATTTTTAAAATTTTGGTAAAATATATTTAATGTAAAAGTCAATTATCTACACCATGTCAAAGCAAGAAGCATTAATGCACTGACTTCTGTACAGCCATCACTCCCATTGGCCTTTATAGTTTTCTACCTTTCCAAACTGAACCTTGACCGCCTTTCTCAGGCCTTCTAGTCTCTCTACCAAACAAATGTAGACAGTGTGATCAGAGTCATCACCTAGGCATACCAGACACTGACCTGCAGGGGGGAAGGAATCCTGAAGGACACAGGGAAGCCCCCTCACCTTCTTCCCACTGACTATACATACCTTGGGTTCCAGGGTGGGCTCTGCCTTAGACTGAGCTCCTTCTGCAGGATGTGACTCCTCTGCATCTGTGAATGAGGAGGCATGAAGTCGTCAGCATCCCAATCTCTGGGACATCCTGTATAGCAAGCTACATGAAAGGGTTTGACCCTGGACCCTCAGAGAGGAAAGGTCAATTGCCAAAGAAGTACATGCAAGCCTCTGGTCCTTTGTACCTTAGCCCAGTCATTCATTTTTCTAAGGAGGACAGGCCAGAGACTCATAAACAGAGACTGAACAGGAAGAAGCAGGGTGGACAGGGATCAGCTAGCACATGGGCTGCCTACCTGGGTTTGGTACGAACAAGTTAGAAGGGATTGGGAGCGGAGCAAGTGGAGCAAAGAAATCCGAAGGAGCAAGAGCTGGCTCACTCCGCTGTGTCCCACTTGGGTTTAGAACATCCACATAGCGAGCTCTGGACCCACCTACCAATGAGAAGAGGAGTCAAATTCAGTTGCGCACAAGCAACCTACAACATCCAATATACTCTGTTCCCACTGAGTCAGAAGAACAATGAGGTCCACCAGAGAAGAGGTCTCAGCAGAACTGTCTATTGGGAATCTGCGGGCCATCCACTCAGGTCCCAAGGCATCATCATGTACTAGATAACTGGACAGCGTGAGTACTGTGACAGCTGTCTGTGCTCTGAATGCCATAGGGCAGTGTTCTCCCCAGACACCTCTGATTTCTGCTGTAGCTATTACCTGCTTTTCTAGAAAACATGTTCACGGAGGCTGTGGGTGGTCCTGTAGGTCCAGCAGGAGTCACCTGGGGAGCCCTGGGGAACGATGTTGGAGGTGGGGGTGGAGCCTTCTTCTGCAGAGGGAGAGAGAGCTCAGCAATGCCTTTAACAGGATGGAGATCAGTGAGGACTCTCCAAAGGGAGGCAGAAAGGTGACCAGGAGTAAAGCAAACACCCCCTTCCCCCCCCCCACAGGGACCTAGAGGCACTACTTACCTCCTCCTCTGGTTCATTCAAATTCACCCACCGGTTTTTCTTTTCATCCCAAACAATCTGCCAAAAATTTTAAAAGAAAAAAAATCAGTAGAATGAAACGAAAAAGAATTAGAACCTGATTTAGATATTTTACAACTTCAGAAAATGTCAACTCTCAGGTATGTCCTAAGCCCCAAGACATTATACTATCAGCCAGTGACAGATCATCACTACCCACTCCCACTGAGCAACTGTCACACCTGGACAATACTCACTGATTTGTTCTTATCATCTGGTAGATAAGCCTCTGTCCTTTTCTTCCCAGGCAGCCAGCGAGAGAACCAGGACTCACTCTAAATAAAACCATTGGAAGAGCATGAGGACACTTCGCAGTGAGAGGAGTTCAGCACAGTTAGGAGAGCATTATGTGATGCCATCTACAATAGTGCCTGCGAAACCACATCCATAGAGATGAAACGTCAACAGAAGACAGGGCTGAGAAGTCAGTGATCATGGAGACAGAGGGTCAGCGTGGACAATGAGGATGTTATCATGGGATTATTCCCATCTGGGATGCTCTCACCATGCAAATCAAAGAGGCTCTGCTGTGCAATGATCTGTACACTTTCATAGTGCTGGGGAGGAGACTCAGGACCCCTCAAATGCCAGGGAAGCATTCTACCACTGCGCAACAAACACCCCATAACCCTAAGCATATCTTTTTGTGAGAAGTGGCTCACTATGTAGATCTAGTTGTCCTGGAACTCACAGAGATCTACCTGCCTTTGCCTCCTGAGTGCTAGAATTAAAGACACGCACCACCCCAGGCTGATAAATGTTATCTTTAAGCCGGGCAATGGTGGCGCACGCCTTTAATCCCAGCACTTGGGAGGCAGAGGCAGGCGGATCTCTGTGAGTTCGAGACCAGCCTGGTCTACAGAGCTAGCTCCAGGACAGGCTCCAAAGCCACAGAGAAACCCTGTCTCGAAAAACCAAAAAAAGAAAAAAGGTTATCTTTAACAGGATGACAATATGCCACCTACACTCATTCCATAGAAACATTCCATATTCAAGCTCTGGAAAACAGAGTGAGCATCAGATCAGGCTCTTCCCACCCCAGGAAGTTGAGCAGTCAGGATGGCCTCCACACAAAGACCCTCTTCCTGCACAAAGAGAATCTTGGTGATCAGAATTTTATGTCTTTACTGTTCTGGACCATTTTATTTAAAAGGAGAAGAGAGCCGGGCGGTGGTGGCGCACGCCTTTAATCCCAGCACTCGGGAGGCAGAGGCAGGCGGATCTCTGTGAGTTCGAGGCCAGCCTGGTCTACAAGAGCTAGTGCCAGGACAGGCTCCAAAGCTGCAGAGAAACCCTGTCTCGAAAAACCAAAAAAAAAAAAAGGAGAAGAGAATAGCTGTAGAACAGAACCCACATTCTCAGGGATACTGGGTAAACACTGTATCCCTGAGCCATGGAAAAAGAGGCAATTGCCTACCTCCTAGGACAGGTTATTTCCCCTGTGGATTCCAGGAGAAATAGAATGTGGGTTCTGTACTACAGTTATTTACATTTAATTTAAACATTATATAAAATATTTCTAAAATTGAAGAACTGTATTCTTTTTTTTTTTTGCTTTTTCGAGACAGGGTTTCTCTGTGGCTTTGGAGCCTGTCCTGGAACTAGCTCTATAGACCAGGCTGGTCTTGAACTCACAGAGATCCACCTGCCTCTGCCTCCTGAGTGCTGGGATTAAAGGCGTGCGCCACCATCGCCTGGCTAGAACTGTATTCTTTATTAAGACATCATCAAGAACAAAGAGGTGGTCTATGGCCTGGGAGGGATTGTGCACCACACAGTCATTCAACAAAGAATCTATACCCACCATACAGGGTCTCCCAGTAGTCACTGAAACTACAGTTCAGAATGAAGAACACAGAACAAGTACAAGACAAAGGAGCACTTGGGGCTAAACTTGTGCAAAGGTACTCAGCTTCGCTGGTGACATCAAGAGTCACATATTGTCCTCTGGTTGCACTAGGGCTTGTCTATTATGAACTGGCTATGAATGAATCTCTAGGGAGCCTGGGTGTGTCCTCACCAACCTGGCTGTGCTTACACAGACACACACACACTCTGAGAGAGACTTGTCTAGCTGCTATATGCTTTACACACTCAAGTTCATATATGCTTCATCTTGAGAAAAGAATTTATAAATGAATGTCTTTTCTTTGGCTCCAGTTTCCAAAGAAAGCTGTTCCAGGGTATTGAGCTTCCCTCCACCACTTGCCCCACCTCTCTGTCCACTAGAAAAGTTGGCAGGACTGGGTTATACCTTCTTGGTCTCCTTGGCCTCCTTTTTGACAGCTTGTGCAGGTTTCTTCCCTTCCGAAGCAGGGGTCAGAGAAGGAGCAGGCGTCAGACTGGAGCTGCCACGATCCCACACTGGGGGTGTCTCCAAGTCCTGTGCTGCTCTGGAGGAGCCCTGTCACAAGGCAAGATGAAAACCAGCTCTCCTGGAGCTCCTTGTGAGGAACTGAAGGGGGCCAAGGGAGTAGACCTCACTAGTATCTACCTAGTAGGGCAGAGAGCCAGTGGGAACAGAGAAGAGTGATATGACAGCATCCTAGCTGGGCTTTCGAAACATTCTCCGTCTGCTGGAGAAATGCTAGCTACACCTCACAAGCACCTAACAGGGAGCATCACAGTACTCCAAGAGATGGAATATATGTATGCCCTGAGGGTAGAGGCAGTCAGAGCTGGGAAAGGTACCTTTGGAAAACATCACAACCTAAAATATCCTCTACATGAGCCGATGAACAGCTTAGTGTTAAGGTACTTGCACAGCTCAAGTTTGACAACCTGAGTTTAAGCCCCAGAACCCACGTGAAGGTAGGAGAGAACCAATTCCACAAAGCTTCCCCTGACCTCCATGCATGTCACATGCCCGCCACCCATACAAACGCTCCCATACACCATACACTAATGTTAAGAGATAAAATAAAGGGACTGGAGAGCTGACTCAGTTGAGTGCTACTGCTCTTGTAGAGGACTAGACTTCAGTTCTCAGCACTCACATCCAGCAGCTCACCAATACCTGTAACTCCAGCTCCATGGGGTCCAATGCCCTCCTCCACCCTCCACAGGAACCCATGCATGCACACACATAAATAAAAATAAAGTTTACAGAAAAAATGGCCGGGCAGTGGTGGTACATGTCTTTAATCCCAGCATTTGGGAGGCAGAGACAGGCAGATCTCTGTGAGTTCAAGGCTAGCCTGGTCTACAGAGTGAGTTCCAGAACAGTCAGGGCTATATATACAGAGAGAAACCCTGCCCAGGTGAAGGCATGATCACCACACAGTGAAGCGCCTCCTCCCCCCATTGCTTTTCAGGAACAAGCTATCTGAAATAATAAGAGGAAGTACCTATTGAAGGAACATCCATCAAGGACAGGGTATCTGTAAAGAACTTCCAGAATGTGCCATCTGTCCATCTTAGTTGAGAGCACACATAAGAATATCTGTACCAAACTTTGTGTGCTGCAATAACTGCAATTTTAGGGACATCAAGATGTCAGGTTCTGTTGTACAAAGGGGAGAGATCACCTTTGGAAACTAAATCTGGAGTCTCACTGCACTGGAGGTGGGTGTTTCTGCTTTCACACCACCCGGTTCTCTCTCTCACCTCTTTCCCACCAACGTTTTCACAACTTTCACATTTGAAGAGTTAAAGCAACTTTTAAAATTAACTCTTTGTATGTGTGTGGGGCATGCGTGTTACATAACTTGTGGGAAGGACAAAGGGTAACTTGTAGGAGTTGATTCTCTCTGTCTCCATGTGAGAATGAGCTCAGGTCATCAGGCTCGGTGGCAAGCACCCTTACCAACTGAGCCATCTCCATGGCCCCAGCCAATGATTTTAGAAATACATTTTCTTTAAGAATCAAATTTAAACGTAATCTCCTTACCTTTATTACCTTCCTATTTCAGGCTAAGAACAAGGAGCCAAGGTATCTACTCAACAAACTCACAGAAAACAGTTACAACAAGATATGGGAAGTACCGGGTCAGAAAAGTTCCCACCAAACTCCTCTTCATTGAACTCTGGAGGTGAGTGTCTGACAGGTGAGCCCCGTGGTACCATTTCTGTCAAAAACAAAAGAGAATGACTGGGTCCTGGAGCTGCTGCCATGTGACAGGAGGGAAGCGAGGCACTGGCAGGGCTCAGACTGAGAACAAACGTAGTACCAGACTTGGCCGACAGTGTTCCTTTTCAATACCCAAAAGGAAGGTTTTCCCAAATATTTGGCATCTGTTTTGATCTTTAGAAACAAGCCTATGTTTTGTTTTGTTCAGATAGTCAGACAGGCACAGGATCCACCAAATTTGACTTCCAGAGAAACATTCTCCACCTATACCTGTGTAGCTCAAGGGACGTAGTACAGCACCAAGACAGACCCTGCAAATGCCCTGCAGCCATTCCATTATAAGTGGGCAGCTGGGCTTCAGATGGTAGTACATGGCCAAGCCACAACAGAAATTAGCAATAGTGCTTCACTGCACTGAGACTCTTAATCCAGTCTGTTTGGAATTCTAGTACTTTTGGTCCACATAATTTCTTCTGCCAGCTACTTCAACACCAAGACCAACTCGCTCTGCTCTCAGGACAGCATCTATCCCTCCGCAAACATACCTGGGTCAGGGCTTCTGGACTCCTGGAGTGGAACTCCACTTTCCTGGAGACATGGTGTAGTGGGTGGCAGGGCCGGCCCAGGGTGTAATATTGCAGGATCAGATCTGGAGGACTCTGGGAAGCCAAGCGCAGACCCTGGGGGTCCATAGGTAGGACCCAGTTCTAGGGGGCCCCGGGATATTGGCACTGGGAACATCGGCACCCTGGCAAGGTGAGCTGACTGGCCATCAGGGAATGTCTGCGGAGCTGCAGGGCACAGTGGAGAAGAGGAAGTCTAAGGTCACTGAGGCTGACTGCTCCCAGGCAGGCACTGACTGGCACATCATGAACACGTCCTACAAGCTGTTCTGCAGTCATACTTCTTTTATAATGAGGTAGTTGAAAACAGCACCCACCAGTGGTCTAGAAAAAGCAGAACATTCATGTCCTAGGCACCCAAGGGCAGGATGGCTGCACTAGTGCCTATCAGTAGATGTGATGTGGGTCATAGGTTACAACCTATATCGAGTGGCACCTAACACAGTGCTGCTTTGGCAGTGCACTCTCCCCATTGCCAGGGGTCAAATGGACTAATTGTGCATACAAGTATCCACAGTTCAACTTTTGAGCAAGTCCTCTCTACCAGCTCAACACTGGGCACAAAGGCACATGCCTATGGTCCCAATTTCTTAGTTTAGATGGGAATTTGTGAACCACAAGTTCCAGACCAGTCTGCACAACAGAGTGAGATTCCTATCTCCCAATACAAAACAGGAATCTTGATGCAGGGAATGAACTGGGAAGAAGGAAACCAGGCACTGAGGGTAGTTAATTCCAGGATGGTGACAGGAAACTTGCAGGAATAGGGAGTGGCTAGAGGCCACAGGGTGGAGTCCAGCAGCAGTCTGAGTCAGGAGTGGCTAGAAGGCCAGGTGGGAGGGGAGCTATGGAATAGAGGATATCAGGGCAGACCTGCTGGGAAGACCTGCTTGTTCTCAGGCCAGTTGGAGACACCTGCAGAGCAGGGGCAGAATGAAAGACAGGTGGGCAGAAAAGGTGCCTGCCTGACAAGGAAAGAGGTTCATGAAACGAGTGAGAAATCTGGGCCCCACCTTCTGGAGGAATGGGGTAACTAATCCATCCCAAGATGAGAAAGATGGGGAGAAATAGCTGCAAAATGAGAAGCAGCGGCACTTGTTCTGACTGAGCTGTGAGGCTCCACAGGAAGCAAGCAGCGCTAAACGGCAGCTGGAGGCAAAGGCAGGGCTAGGGGAGCAAGGCCAGGGGTGCATGAGCATCAGTGATATGGGCAGAAGAGCACCTAAAGCTCTGCAACTCCATATGCTCACCACAGGAGGAAGCATAGAGAGAAAGGAGGAGGAAGCCCAAACATCACCAACCACCATGGTGGCATACTGCCTCAACTCTGGCAGCAAAACACTCTCTAGTCCAAAGCAGACATCAGTGAGCTGGGTCTGTGGTACTGTGGGTCCCACCTGTGGGCAGCAGCTGCACGCTGTGCATCAAGGGCTCAGTGCTTGGCATCAGTAAAGGGTTTTCGGTCCTCAGCCCTGCCTGCTGGCTGAGTCCTGGACCATCCAACTGCTCTACCTCAGAGCCTGGTGTGTTGTGACATTGCTGGGGGTCAGTTCCATCTGGGCTCCACAGCACAGTGCCCTCCTAGAGAAACAGAGTCAAACTGCAGCCCATGCTTAACAGTCCATGTAGACCCAAGAGCATCCTCTAATGCCCTCCTGGCAACACGGAAACTCCCACAGTATATACCCTTCTGAAGTGTCATATTGTCACCATCAAATGCTTCAGTGTGAACACAACAGGGGTTGTGAGATACAAACCCTCTCATCAAACGCTTCCAGGACAAGCTTTAGGACAAGGCTGTGCTGTCAAAAGGCATACCTGGATCTGCTTCTCCACATCCCGCAGCTGCACCAACCAGGAAGGCTCCACAGAGGACTCTTCCTCTGGCTTCTCCTTCAGCTGAGGATCGAAGAGGCATAACTGGGAAGCCATCTAAACCAAAGAGAACAGAGGTCCTTGATATTGCTGGATGGCACCAGCGAAACTGTCCCCAAGTGCAACACAGTGGTTAGAGTGGAAGGAGGTCATGTGTGGGCTGTACAAAGCTGAGTGATCAGAGTGAGCCCAGAGTGGAGCCCAGGCCTGTCCCAGTGCTCAGCTGACCAGGGAAGATGCAGTTCTTTGATAGGGCCTTGGAAGGATGTGAGTGGCTCCAGAAGAACCAAATTTAGACATAAGCTGTGACTGTTAAAGATGGGGCAGAGCATGAGCCTCCTTTATCTGAATATTTCCACAATAACAATTTTTTTTACTTATTTCATGGACATATTTTTAGGAATGGAACTGTTAGGGAAGGGATACCTTGACATGCCATGTACTGGGACCTGCTTAGAGTGGCTGTGGGCTTCCTGCACCTGTACTGGGGGCTGATCAAACTAATAAGAAAAGAAATGCCTGGCAGAGGTACAACTAGGACTCAGACCTAGTTGCTGACTCACAAGCATGTGCTTTTAACTAAGTGAAAGCACTTTAAATGCAGGTTCCCTGACACAGATGGATCTTTCCACCTTGAAGCTTATGGCTGAATTTCTGCATGGGCACAGGGTACCTGTAGAGTTCCTATATTAATACTGCAAAGCCAAAACAGCCAGTCAAGAGCACGGAAATATCTGAAGCAGGTTCTGGGTGTCACTCTGTTGAGTACTACTTACTACAACCCCATCCCCAAGCCCAGCAAGATGAAGCCTGTGTCTTCCCAGAGTTGGCACAATGCCTACAGAAAGGTATGAGACGGTCCTACCTGAATCAACTGGGTAATCAGCACTGGAGAATATGCACCAGGCTGTGCCAGGATGTTCTTGGCTATCACTTCACAGTAGTGGAAGGCCTGTGTGGCTAGTCCCATTTCAGCCAGGCGGCACAAGTAGATGAATTTAAACACCTGAAATGACAAGTGCGCCATCGCAGTTCTGAGGCTTCCTACTAAGTGCACTGTCACAATCCTTGGGTTTTCCATCACTCCTCAACTCTTAGATGCTGTGTACCACAGCAGCCTCTGTGATTAGTGCAGGGTCAAAATTGACACCTGCACTCCTCATAACACCTCTGATATAATCAGAGGCTCAAGATTTGATGTTCTGCTGCTGCCAGACATTCAGACAACTACCTTTGTCATGGGCAAACTATTTTTATTTATTTAATCTTTTTGTTGTTGTTGTTTGTTTTCAAAGACAGGATGTCACTGTGTAGCCTGGGCTGTCCTGGTACTCTATACACCAGGCTGGCCTTGAAGCCACAGAGATCCGCCTGCCTCTGCCTTCTGAGTGCTAGGATTAAAGGCATGTGCTACCACAGCCCAGCACCATGGGCAAACTGTAAACATTTCCTGTTAATACACACACATGCCCATATTGGGTCAGATCACACAATCTCATTAAAAAATACCTTATATATAAAAAAGCTCTTGAAACCTAGTCTGAAATATTAAAAACAAAAATAGAAATATAGCATTTTGACCAACTAATGGTATATTCAAGGTATCAAAAAACAAAAAAACCCCACAAAACAAAATGCCTCATCATTACTTCTCTGAGAATTCAAAACCTAACCAAGCAAGCACTGGTGAGCACTGGCCACCCCACACAGCCCCTGCTCACCTGGAAATTAGGTAAGGAGCAGGTGTGCACCCCAAGAGACTGAGCATACTCATAAGCCTCCGTCCTTTGAATAGCTTCATTGGTGGCAAACTTTAAAAACGGCAAACTGTGGAAGAAGCGAATTATTCCTTTTGAAAAGTGGCCAATTATGGCATCATCAACCTCCGAGCAGGTCATCCCAAGCATGTCTCATTATGTGACAAAGATGCAAGGCTGGCCATTTTCAAATTAAATGAAGGACAGGAGTTTTTTGCTTCTTAGAGAAAAAGGATACTGCTGTATTGATTTGAGTCCTTACCTATGATTTGAGCCTATCAAGACAAGTTTCGTGGTTTTCTTTGTATAAACCCCAAATCCAACCTGGGCCATCAGGTAGCAGAAGTGTGCAGCATCCAGGAGGCCTTTCGATGCTGAAGAGAAAAAACAACCACATCTCATCAGTCCCTGGAACCATTCCAGGGATGGTGCCATAAGACATCAGACTTATTAGGATGTACCATGTCTCTTAGGTCCTGGCACAGTTTACACAGTCAGACTCTGGGGTCTATCACATGACAGCTAAAGGCCTACCTCACACCTAACTCACCTAGAGTATCGCCCATTGTAGCCATGGTCCTAGACTCAACGTCCATGTTGTTGTTCAGGTTGGATAAAACCATTGCAAGATGCGGCCTCCAATCTCCCCATTTCTCATCTCCACAACACTACAAAGAGAACACCAAACAAATCTTTATCCTTCAGAGACTGTCACCTTTAATTTCCTGATGGCCAAGCCCAATGAGAAAGCAAGACAAGAAACAGGTTTCAGAGACTCCATGATCAAAGTCTTTAGCATGCACAAATTCTACTGGACTACAGGTCTCCACTAGTGTCCTGGGGACCTGTACACTCACCGTGGATGCAGCAGGCATCCGTCCAGACATGAGCTGGTAGACAGTCTGTAGGGGGTCATTGATTGGAAGACTGTTGGCAAACCTATGTGTAAAGAGAACAGTCAGATCTTTCTCTGGCTTAGCTAGTAGAAACCACAACCCATTTTCAGCCCTTTAGCAATTGTCAGAATGAAGAGGTCCCTGAAGTTTTACAGAAAATATGTTTTAAAAAAGCAATAAAGAATTCAAAACTCCCTTAACAGTATAACCCAAGAAGGGTCAAGGAAGCCTATGATTCCACAGCTGAAAGTGCCAAAGTAGAGGCAAGGTACTTGAGAACCAAAGTCAGGTTATGTAAATGCATGGGGGTGCACTATAAGCCAACTCACCTGGTCATGACACGGGCATGTGTCCGGCTGTCCATCTTACTTGCAAGTAGCAGGGCATGACCCCACAAGCCATTTTTCATAGCAGATTCCAGAGCATCCTGCAACGCATTTCAGGGCTCATGAGAACGATCAGAACACTTACTGTTGGATCAGGCAGAACCACATGCCGTCAAGCACACAGAAAATAGGACAAACGTGGCAGGTCAAAAGGCAAACATGGTTTATAGATGACACTAAAGTCTTGTCCTTCTGCCCTTGCTCTCTAGTAAGCATCTGTAGATGCATGCTATGAAGAACCAGCACACCAGCTAGAAACAAGTGGCAGCACCACAATGTGAGGAATGCAGTATCAGTCTGGGTTCCCCATCCAGGTGACATGTGGCTGCCTCAAAGACTCTCCCCAAACAAACAACATCTTCAACATAATCTCCCTTCACCCCAAATAATCTGTGGTACAACTGAGCACTTTTGGCTAGGTTTGGCTAGGTTTGGCAAAACCTTAGCAATAGAAGTAAATATTCACAAAAGTCAATGGGGTCTATGATTTCCACCAGCTGTGAAACATCCACATTAAAATCCCAAGGACTACATATGAGTTTTTCCTAAGCACAGGAGCACACACTTATAGTCTCAGCTCCCCAGGAAACAGAGCAGACCACCATTTGAGCCCAGAAGTTCAAGGCCTGCCTGAGTAACATAGCAAGACTGTTACAAAAAATAAGCTTTCTAGTCAGGTGTGGCGGCACACACCTGAAATCACAGAACTTCAGAGGCTGGGGCCAGGAGGATCATGAGTTTCATGCTGCCCTGGGCCAAAAAGATTCTATTTTAAAGACAAAAAACTTTCTAAGTTGTAGTATTTTTGAGAGTATATGTTTACCAATGCACATGTTCCTGGGTCGGTTCTCAGATCCAAAGCAGACTAAAGCCATGACCTCCTAAGTGAATCATAGTGTGAAGGGCAGAGAACCCTGGGCCTATCAGATGTCCGGACAGAGACCTCTACCGGAACCAGTATGAAGCACCTCCACTCTCAGGGCATCCTCTGCCCCAATGTGCACACTTTACGCAATCTTTTTTTTTCTTTTCTTTTTTAACTTTTTGGTTTTTCATGACAGGGTTTCTCTATGTGTAGTCCTGGCTGTCCTGGAACTCACTCTGTAGACCAGGCTGGCCTCAAACTCACAGATCCACCTGCCTCTGCCTCCTGAGTGCTGGAATTAAAGGTATGTGCCACCACCGCCCAGCTACTTTCAACACTCTTGTGCACACTATCAGCCTCAGGTATATAGAACCCTGTCTTAACAAAAATACACATGACTGGCCTGAAGCTTCAGTCTGTAAGAAGACTTCATCCCAAGACTCTGCATACAGACGGGCATGCACGCTCTCCAAATGACTGTAAACTGAGCTGGTCAGATTTCTACATGGGTCCTTCTCAGAGAAAACACTACTGATACCTTCAGAGATGTCAGGCAAAGGGTCAGATATCATCCCTAAACAGCACTTGCTTCCTGGAGAAGGTTGGTCTTTTCCCTGGGCCAATAGATGGACTATAAGAAACATCTGCAGGGTTGCCTACCTTCTTCCGGCCGTACAGCAAGAGCTCACGGAACCGCTCAGTCTCCTTCTCCAGCACGCTGGTGGTCGCTGTCTGACTGTCTGTGAGAAACGAGAGCTGGGCCTCCCCTGACTCCTCCTCTTCCACTTGTTCCACGGCCTCATTAGTGAAATCTATCAAGTTTGCCTCATTGGGTGACTTCCCAGGAAGCCACACAGTTCTGTGGTCTCGTAACAAAAGCTCTGCAATGTCTGTTCCCACCACGGTCTGCAGGGCCAGTGGGGGCGGATGGAAAGCAGCATAAGATTGTATTAGAAACAGGGTTTCTAGCCAGATGACAAGAAATTCCCATGCTGTCAGGGCCTGGCCAGGTCTGCATAGGTAGCACATATTAGACCTCAGGAAGGAAGCCTGATTCTTCATGAAGGCAGGGACAGCCTCCCATAAAAGCTGAGGTGTCAGCTCATCACAACTCTTACACCTCCTTTTCCTCCTACTTTCCCAGGTTGCTGCCATGACACGCTTCCCAAGGAAGCATGGCATGGAAGGCTTGACACTGCCCACAGCTCAGGAAAGGAATAGGAAACAGATTCCAAGACTAAAGGCAAACAGAGAGAACATTCAAAAGTAAAAGGGAACATACCCCATTTTGTCTGCATAACAGAATAATGAAATTCCAAAGAAGACTTGCAGATTCTTTGTCAATTAAACTCTCATTCTGCAAACATCTTGTTGCTTTGTTCTGTGCAAAGTTAATAACATCTACTTTGTGGGTATCATCTCTGGGAAAGAATGAATATTCAGTGAATGGTGGTCACAAAACTGTAAGCCAAACTCAGCAGCTGCTATTAGGGCAGACATCAAGAGACAGTGCCACGGGGAACCTTACTTTCCAAGAGGTCCTGGAAAGGAGCGCATCTCTTCCTGCTCAGGTGTGTGCTGCAGCAGCGTCTGCAATGAGAGGGACAAAGTGGCTCACAGGTACAGTCAGAACCACCAGCAGACTGAGCCACAAGCCAATCCTGGGATCACACTCATCCCTCCACGCAGAGGGTAAAGGTGATTGCTACAATTATATGAGTGGGAACTACAATGAAGATTTTCAATTTTTAAACAGCAAAACCTATTTTGGTCTTGACAGATGTATCAAGAGAAGGCTTCTGAGGCTATAGAGTGTGTACCCAGTCTTTTTCATTACTGAAAAAAAAAAAGAACTCTCAAAACACAAAAGGCAGAAGAGCACACACAAGCAACCCTAACAACCATAGCACCTGCTTAAGTACTGACTTCTAGAAGAGCCAGCCTTTAAATACAAAGAAAGCCCTATAAGCCAGAGCTTCCCAGGAAAGCAGGCTTTCCAAGGCTGTGGAGGGCAGAGAGCACCACGGGTCCAAGCTTACCTCTAAGCTGTGGATCTCCACTAGTGCAGGCTGTCCTTCTGAAGGCAGGTTGGGAATCACTTTAAGGAGCTGACCACCAGGACAAAACCTGGCACAGACATGAGGCACCGTAAATTTCTCAGGAGAGGTGGGTCTTGATGGAACTGAATTTGAATAAATGGGGGGGGGGAGGCGACAAAAAAAAACAACAAAAAAAAAACCAGTGAGCTATTTGGTCATGTCTAATAGCTTCTGAACCAGACTCCCAGCTAAGCTTCAGACTGGCTATCACTGGGCACCCAAGAGCAAAAGAGGTGAGCAACTCACAAACAAAAACAGTTTCTCACTGACTGGTGCTTCAGTTAGGAGAGCTCTCAGCAACCCCTTCTCAGGAGTGAGTCAAAATGGGATACTGGCACAAATCAGAACAAGAGTCTCTAATGGGAAGCTGGGCGTTCCAAGAGTGCTCACCCACATAGCCGGTGTGGGAACACAGAGAAGAGCCACCCAAGGCTTGACTGGACTCAAAGTTCCACATTAACAATGCATATGTGGGGAAGCAAACAGCTCTCAGACCCTGAGCCAAACGTCAACCCAAGGGCCAGCACTGGCCTGTACCAACAAACCATGACACTGGAGACAGTGGGCACAGCGTGTAAAGAAGAGCTGATTGGACTCCCTTGTTCTATCCCAACCTGATGGCTTCAATCTGAACTGCTGAGACGCACCTTGCTCCACAGCAGGCCAGGAGGTGTCTGCAGGGTAGCTGTACTCTGGAAAACCATGGGCACCGGTGAAATTGCTGGCATAGGTGCCATAGGCATAATCACCATGAAATGATCCTGGGGCATGAGGGGCCTCAAAGGAACCGCCAGTCACATTGTGGCTTCTGTAAATCTGACTCTTGAGAAAGAAATCAAGCAGAGAAAGCAAATTTCCATAAATGTCAGAAAGATTGTGGGTACACTTTTAGAAGTAGGCAGAGACAAAATTGTGGCCAAGACTTAACACCTGTTCTTCCCCAGCCACGCCTGCCCAGCTCACCTGGTGTGAGTGGGAGCTGAGGCTGCTTCGGCGGCTGGGCAGGCTGTGAGTGCTGCGCAGGCTCCGTGCTGAGTGCTCGCTGTGGATGCTGCGCCTGTCCACTTCTTCTCCATAGGGGTCCCTGGGGAGCTCAGTATCATCATCAAAGCTTCCTGTGAAGCGAGGGTCGTACCTCCAGTGATCATCACATTTCTCAGGCCTAGAGTAAGCAGGGGACAAAGACAGGGAATTGGAAGGGCAATTATGGAACACTACATAACTGCCTAGGAACCTCCTAAAGCTGCAATTAACCCTCAGTGCTCACTGCCCTCCCTTTGCCCCTCTATCCTGAGGCTGTCTTCATCCTGAAGAATGTTAGTTAAACCTAACCATGCAGAAACCAAATCCTAGGTTCAGATGCAGGTGACCTCAGAGAACACACTGCAGGTGCAACTTGAGGGTGGTTCCTTTCCTGGGTTATGGCAGGGTGGAGAAGGGACACTGCAGAAAGGAGGCAGAATTAAGATTCTCCCAAAGTCACTGGGAAGAAACACATTTGAGCCAGTTCTTCTCCCATAGGCTGGAGGTGGGCACAGGGAGGGGTGACCAACACCTCTTTCAGACACTAAGAGATTACTTCCCAGAAGCCCCAGAACTATAGCAGATTACTTCCAAAGACAGAGACCCTCCAACTTCCTTCACACATGTGCAGTTCACCAACCTGTCACTGTAAGCATAGTTTTCCTTCCTGTATGGGTCATGTTCGGAGTCATACCAGTATCTCCGATCCCAGGTGCGAGGGTCCCTGAAGCGAGACCCATAGTAACGATCCCAGCGGCCTGGGTCTGTAAGTGAAGAATGAATGGATGAGTGCGGCAGTGACACACTGAAGACACCCAGCTCCCTGGAGCAGGCATCCCGACAGCTCAGGAGGAAAGGACAGGCACGGCCTAGAGAAAGTTCGGGGAGCTGCCTGCTGCTCATGATGTGGCAGTCACTAGCTGTTCTCTCAGTACATATATCTGGATGAAAAAAAGGAAAGCCACTACAAGAGTTCTATATTAAATTCTATATTCTTCACTTTTTTAGTTTGTTTTGCCATGTGAGGGATCAAACTTAAGGCTTCAAGAATAGTCAGGTGTATAACTAGGTACCACAGGTACAGTCCCAGTGTTGATAATATTTTTTAATAGTTAATTTAATCTCAACTACAAATTATACTAATTATCTTCCTAACGTGATTCAGGAAATATATATATATACACATATATATGATTTCTTTCTATGTGTACTTGTGTTTTGCCTGTGCATATGTCTCTGCGAGGTTAGAACTGGAGTTACAGATGTTGTGGGTACTTAAGGTGAACTCAGGTGCTCTTAACAGCTGACCCATCTCTCCAGTTTGTGCTTCAGGATTTTTTTAATTAATTAATTAATTAAAGATTTTAAGAAAAAAATTCAGCAGGGCTGGGGTGGTGCACGCCTTTAATCCCAGCACTCAGGAGGCAGAGGCAGGCAGATCTCTGTGAGTTCAAGGCCAGCCTGGTCTACAAGAGCTAGTTCCAGGACAGACTCCAAAGCCACAGAGAAACCCTGTCTTGAAAAAAAAAGAACAAGAAAAAAGAAAAATGAAAAAAAAATGATTTCATTAAAACCTAACTCTGAAAAGAAATATTAAGATAGCATTTTAGAGGCATATGGCAAAGAGCCCCTTGAGAAGCACCATGGAGACCTGTCAAGGGACCGCAAGGCCTTATGGTAAAATAGCATACAACACGGCTACTAAGGGAACTCATAGCTTTTCCCAGGATATGTTTTGTGGAAAGGAAGTATGGAGGTTTGCAAAGTAACTGGAACTGCCACAGTGGGTGGGCTATACCTGTCACCAAGGAGCACGCATCAGCTTCATTTGACTTCTGAGCATTGAAGTGTGGCAATGTGATTGGGGAGCCAGTCTCGCATTCCACCACAGCCTCATTAGTTCACACTTGAGCAGTCACAAGTGGACTAGGAAGTTGCAGAACTAGTCACTATTCTTCATGACAATACAACAGACACCGTGGTGTGGGTACAATGTGACTTTTCAATAAAGTTGTCAAAAATGGTATTTCTCAGATGCTAAGCGTTCTCAATTACTTTGGCTCTTGGGATAAAAACACAGGCCAGTGAGAGAAAAAGTGATCTTGATTCGCCTGCCAGACCATGACTTGTACATGGCTGTATGATCACAGGAAGTGGTTGGACAGTCCCCTGCTAATGGCTACAATTTCTAAACATACCTCCATAATCATACTGGCCGGAGTAATAATTTGCATAGTAATCACTCTGACTGCTCCATCCACTTTTAGAATTATAGTATCCTTCAGGATACCCTTGCCTGGAAAAACAAACAAACAAAAAAGCTGTTAAATACAGTCTCTGTTTCTTAAAGTTGTGAGAAATTAGCCAACCCACATACAGACATTCATAAAATCACTCAGTTGTGGAAAACGCACAGACCACAAGAAAAACAGACAAGACTATGGAATTCCCCAGTACGTACCTACCTGAAGTTGAGCTCATCAAAATGACTGCTGGACCATGGTCAGCAAAAGAATTGATTCCCCTTGTGTTTAAGTGCTGCATCCTAACAAGTTTTTATGTCATACTGTGCAGCATCAAGAAGCACTAAGCCCAAAACCAATCTAAAATTCCTACTGTTTTCTTCCTCTCTCTCACTCTGTTTTGTTTTTGTTTTTGAGACAAGGTCTCACTGTGTAGCTTAGGCTGACTTTAAACTCATGACAATCCTCCTGCCCATGCCTCCACAGTAATGGGATTACAGCTGTGAGAAATGACAATTTCAGCAGCCTTTAGGGAGGATCACTAGCTATGTGTGTTCAGTGTGGCCTTGCAGGAACAGATCTGTACGCTGGGCCAGGGCCAGTAGATCAGTAAGAAGTTAGCCTCTTCTGTGCCCAATAGACTGACCCATGACCCCCAACTCGAGTGCTTCTGGAACTCTTAGGATTCTCAAAAGCACTAAACATTGCTCAGCTGAACTTGGCTGTTTGGCTAGCATAAGAACTGCTCAACCAGCTGCCCAGCCACAGAAATATCACCAGCCTGTCCTTAAAGTTTCATTCAGGTTGGCCACTCTAGACTTTCATCTGAGTGGTAGTGGCTCTAGAAAAACATTTTGATATAAAGCAAGATCAAGAGCATGCCAATACCTCAATTGCTCTCAACAACTTACCTACATACAGTTCAGGAAGAACAGTCACAAACATGAGAAATGTGCTCCCCCTCAAGCAGGTCTGACAGTTACCTTATCCCCCTAACACTGAGTATCACATCAATACTGAGTGTCCACACACACAAACAGAGGAGACAAGAGAACAGACGCTCCTGCAGGATGAGACAAATGTGGGCTGAAAACACTCAGAGGACCCCAAAAGCTGAGCTGAAGGCAAAGCTGCAGTCATAATGACAAATCACAATGGTAGGAACATGACCTAGTCTGAGGCTCTGTGGCATACAGTCAGTCACTCTTGGAAGTTAATTCTTTTTTTTTCCCCCAAGAGGGTTTTTCTATACAGTCTTGGCTGCCTTGAAACTTGCTCTGTAGACCAAGCTGTTCTCAAACTCAGAGAACCTCTACCTCCCAAATGCTGAGTGAGATTAAAGGCATGTGCCACCACTGCCCAGCACTGGAAGTTAATTCTTAAATGAAACTGCAGGCAGACATGTGGAAAGCAAAGAGACACAGTGGGAAGACACACTCTGGCTCTGGCCCCGTGCTCTCTTCCTTCTGCACTCCAGCACATAGATCCACATGCCTCCTGTCTTCTCACAGATGCTGAATCAGAAAGCTAAGCTGTATGAGTCCAAATGCTACTTCCCATCTAAGATCCCAAGAATTTTCTCACAATCATGTGTCTGTCTTTCTCTCTATCTCTGCCCCTGCTCTCATATGTGTATGTGTGCGTTCATACATGCATACATGTACATTTGCTCAAGTATATTAGGAATCAAACACAGAACCTTACACCTATCAGGCAATACCCCATAATTCACCTAAGCTTCAGAATTGCTATGTTTCATAAAGACCCAGAATGGTCAGCTATGCATGTATGCACACAGTTTAGAGTGCACCTTTTGAGGGAGGTACACTAGGGCTAGCTAAATGGACAAAGGTTCACACGCAAAGCAGTCTGTCTTCAGACAAGTCACCAAATACCTCCAAGAACCCGTCCACAGAAAATTCTGAAAGCAAGGGCACATTTAACCCCAGCAGTTGGGAGCTACTAAGCAAAAGAGTGAAACATCCTTTGTAGCAAAGGTAGTTCCATGAGTACCTACTCTAGGACTTGACTAACCAGGACAACTGCAGAACTGAGGTACCAGAGTCCACAGTGGCCAAGGCCCACACTTCATTATTTTGTGCAATGGTCTGGAGTGGACACAAGATCAAAAGCAGGCCTGGGCAACGGAGAATGCAAATGGAACTTTGACCTGGCTCACAGACTTACTCAGAGGGCACAAGGCCAGAGTTCTTTTCAAATCTCTTCTCTATGACTACAAAAGAGAGGCATGGATAACCAGTATAGGAGATATACAAGCTCAGGCAGTGGTGGGGGCAGGGGGTGGGGGGGTGGGGAAGAGCTTCTAGCAAAGTAGGCAGAGTCAGGCACAGAACACAGCTCGTAGTTCCTGTATTAGAGAACAGGCCCCGTATTTTTAGTCCCTATATTGATGAATCTATGGACTATGCCATCACTGTGATCAATGTTCAAGACTTTGCAGTCTAAGAGCTCTAACCATGCACCATCAAATTGCCAAAAGAACCAGGTGTGCCTATGACAGGAACAACCACCCATCTACTAACATCTACTTCTTTATGGCCTTGCATAGGGTCTAACCTAGCTAGGGGTTGGGGAACAAATGCTAACAGCTCTGCTAGGGCTGCATGTGGCAGTGTGCTTAGTTCCTGTTTGTTCATGCTGACTAAATGGGTTTGTAGAATTCTCTACAGATAAGGAATTATTTTAATCATTAAGTTACCATCACAGCCAGCAATACAAACAACTGAGCATGAGAGTAAGCAGCCGCATGGGACGCAGCTCCCACCTGGGAATGAGCTGGTCGGAATAGTGACTTGCTCGGGAGCTGGGCCGCTCAGGCTCCGAATAGCGATGGTTTTCGGCATAAGCAGATGCTGAGCTGTCATAGGGTCTGTATCGAGGCTCATACAGGGCATAGATATCCTGTGGAGAGAAGTTTTGGGGATTGTTAGACTCAATGAAGAGCAGATACCGAATGGTCAGGACTAGCTCTAGGTGCTCCAGATGCCCACTGTCCAAGAGCAGTATGGTGGGTAGGATTCTCTCATGAAAACAAAGTCTACAGTGCAATCTACATCAACAGGCAGCCAGTAGACTCTCCCTAAGGCCCAGGGCAATCTTTTTCCTATAGTCTTAAACATGGAGTCAGTATGAGCTGAACAGCATAAATGTGCATCAGTCACTACCTCAGTAAAACAATAGGACCAGAGGTCCACATGAATGAACCCTAAAACTATCAGTTTTTAAAGCCTCACAAGAGATCTCATTGTTTTGTTTTGTGACAGAGTCTCATATTAACCTAAGCTGGTCTGAAATTACACTGACCTCAAACTTGTGGAAGCCACCTTTATCAGCCTTTCTAGTCTTAGAATTACAGGCAAGAACTACCATACCTGTCTTAAAAAAAATTGTACCTTATTCTGATAAGGATTTCAGCCCCATTATAACAAAAACCATGGCCCCTGCCCTATCTCTAAAAAAGGCCCCACAGGACATGTGGAGGTCTGAAGAGAGATGAGGTGATAGGGGCATGAATCAGAGCTCATCCTCCATGTGCAAAAACCTTAGCTCTGCCATCAGCTGATAAGTAACATGACATCATGGGAAATGGTTCTTCTGACTACTGAGGACCACAGCAATAAGGGGACATGGATGCACAGAAGAGCTGTGAAGATTGGGGTTCCCAAGGAGCCTGCAACCTATCTGTGGTTCCACCTACTCTGCAGCCCAAAGTCAGGCCACAAAGCTGAACTCCCTCATACACTAATAGTTACAGCTCCTCCTTCTAGAATCTAGAATTTAGTAGTCTTTAGGGCACATATGTAACTGTTTACACATGTATACCTGATGGCACACCAGGCTGACAAGAAGGTATAAGCCAGTGGCAGCTTCTGGCTTAGCTGCTACAACCCTGTTCCTACAGTTCTTTTTGACCCATCTTCCTGTACAGTGCAGTGCCAACTGTTCTCAGACCATACACACAGAATTCAACACCACCTGGCCCCAAACACTGGAGGACTTGGGTCTTGCACCTTTCAGTAACACAATCCACCTACCTTGAGTAATGAGGAGTCTGAGTCAGAGGTAATAAAAAGCTAACAGTGATCAAGTGTGTTCACAGACAACACCATTTTAAATGACTGCAGGATTAAGCAGAACCTAAGCAGCAGCTGTAGGCTTATCCCACTGCAGAAGGAGGCAGGAAGGAATTCAAGGAACCTCCTGATCTGCTCCCATTCTGCAGAGTCACTGCTATGTACCAGAGATGTTTAGAATCCCTCAAACTCTTTTCATTATTGCACACGGATAATCTAACGTTTTCCCTCAACGATTTTATTCTCAAGGAAGGATATAAAAGACTCCTAAAGTTACTCCCATCGTTGGTTTCAGTTGATTATGTTGTTAAAACCATATGAAAGGTACCAGCAAATTGGCTGACCTGAGTTTGATCCCTGGAACCCACATAGTGGAAGAAGAAAACTAACTCCTGAAAGTTGTCTTCTGATCTTATTGTGTAATGTGGTATGTGTATATCCACATGCAAATACAAATACACATACACATGCATACAAAAACATGTTTTAAAAAACATAAAAGAGTTGAATGTAGTGGCACACATTGGTAATTCCAGCACTCAGGAGGTGGAGGCAGGATAAGGACTTCAAAATTTCAAGGTCATCCTTAGTTACGTATGAGACTAGATAGAACTAAAGGAGGCATGTCAAAAACAAAACCAAAATCACCACATACAAAAGCCAGGCATAAGCCCCGGCAATGGTGGCGCACACCTTTAATCCCAGCACTTGGGAGGCAGAGGCAGGTGGATCTCTGTGAGTTTGAGGCCAGCCTGGTCTACAGAGCAAGTTCCAGGACATGCTCCAAAGCTACAGAGAAACCCTGTCTTCAAAAACCAAAGGGGGAGGGGGGGGGGGAAAGCCAGGCATACTGAGGCAGAAGGATTTTAAATTCACAGCTAACTTGGCCAAGACAGTGAGTGAAACAACGTCTCAAAGCACAACAACAACAACAAAATAAAACATACAATCTAACAAAGGCTTTTCCCTAAAGGGGAAAGCAATTCTCTGAAACTGTAGCAAGCCATGAATGCCACTCTTTTGTCAATGAGATGTTGGATTACACAAAAACCACACTGGTATTCCAAGCAACCCAACATACTACATCTGAGGACCCTCTGAAAGAAGATCTTCACTCGTGGCCAAGGAAGACGTTTTTTCAGGGGCACCACATGGGTCTGAAGATGGGCCACTCTTGAGAAAAACAGCATAAGAGGAGGAAAAGGGGATAGAATGAGGAGAGAAAGATGGTTAAATGTTACTGTTCTTACCTGGTAGTATAGGGAGGCCGTCCCAGGATCTGATGGGTATGGTGAAGGGTACTGAGACTGATAGGCATCATACAGAGGCCTATAATAGTAGTAAGATGCCAAGTCTTGAGGTGCTGGACCAAAAGCATTGGGAGGTGGTGGGTGTAGCCACGGCTGGTCTGACCGCACAGCTGCCTGGCTGGCGCTGGTAGATGTAACCGATGCACTGGAGGACTGTGGTGGCTGAGGCGGCACCTGCTGGCCCATGTTGACTGGAGCTGCACTTGCTGGTGGCTGGGTCAAGCTTTCAGACTGTCCTTGTGTGGGTGGGCTTTCTGGATTTGGAGGCTCTGGACACGCTGCTTGGGGCACTTTTGGGGGAGAATTCTGTGGCTGAGGAGGCACCAGCTCTTTTTGGGCTTTTTCTAGGCTATACTGGTCCTGGGCATCTTTTGTTACCTGCTGGTAGAAATGATCCTGGTTATGCAGTCCAGGCCCAGATTGTCTGGGATGATTAGCAAAAGACTGCCGAGAAGCTGGGCCATCTGAATGAGATGGGCTATATACTCTCACAGGATTTTCCAAAGTTCTATTTAATGTGAAGTCTAGGGCACCAACAGCTTCTTCCTGATTACTGGAGTGGTTTGCCTTATTACTATTAGGTACCAAGGTGCTGTTTGCAGGTGGCACTAGCATCACACATGTACTTCCAGCAGGGCTATTAAACTCAGGAGGACCCTTCTCTGCATTAGGATTCTGACTTTTAGGAAATGAGTTCTTTGCAATTGGAGGGGATAGCCGCTGAACCAACAAACTGGCAGGCTGGCTAGCAATCATTTCTGAAGACCCAGAACCTCGAGGGACATTGTTAGGCAAAGATAAGCCAATGACAGCACTGGTTGGAACTCCAGACAAAGCAGCATGTTCTTCAGGATCACCACTGAGAGCCCGATTGCTGCTCACTATGGATTTCTCCCCCACCACAGGATCTCCCCAGGATTGATTCTTCTCATTAGGATTCAGTAAGGACACAGAAAAATTAATGGGCTGAGCCAAATTATAGCTTTGATCAGGCTGGGCAATCAGGACAGGTTGATTGTGCAAAGATTCAGTGGGCGGCGAGGACAGCAAACTTGCATAACCAGAACTTGCCTGCAATGGAAGGGCCTCCTCTTCTCCCACCTTGGGAGGGTTCTCAAGGTTTTCAGAAGCACCAGGAGGGTCTTGGTTCTGCAAGGGTGGCATGGATCCTGGTTTCCGGGACTGTTGTCCAGACATTCCCTTTTCTGGATGATGAATAACTTCTGAAGGTTTTGGTTTTACAGGGACATAAAGTGCAGGGGCAGCAGGGGCTAAAAGGACATTGCCACCAAAATCTGGTAGCTCATTTTGTGCCCACAGAGTTGTTGCTGGGCTCTCACACTTCACAGGCCCCTGGGCCCTGGTCAAGGGCCTCTTCTCAGGCACTGGGCGAACGGCATCCAAGGGTGGACCAGCTGTGTGCGAAACCAGGTGTCCAGCTTCTCCAGTGGTGCTAAGAGGCAGAGGGCAGGCCTGAGGTGCACACAGTGTCTCCATGTTATCTGGTGGCTGTTCTAGGTTCCCTGGGGTGGCATCAGATGATACAGAAGCTGCCCTATGCTTCTTCTGGCGGTCCTGGGTCCCTCTCACTTCAGCTACCATGTTGGCACGATCTGCTTCAACTGGTTTCACTCCAACCAAGTGGGACTTTACTGGTTCAAAAGAACTATTTGCACTTGTCTGGAACACTCCTGTGGGTTTTGGAGGGCTTGGGGTTGAGGGCTGGGACAGGCTGCTGCAGTAATTTTGGCTCCCAGTAACCTCATCTGTCTCACCTCCAACAGGAGAAGAATCAATTTGCTTAAAAAAACTCCCTGAAGTATCATCTTCAAGTTTTCCAACTTCTTGCTGAATGAATGTGCCTACCAATTCTTGGGGTCTGGCTGATCCTGGAGGACTTCTGTGGCTGTGGCTGCTGTAGCTGGATGACACACTGTCAGGTCGTGTAGGATGCAGTGGTATGTCAGGGGCCTCGAGATTAGGCCCCCCACCTTTGGGGAGGCCCACAGTAACAGGCCTGGAGACAGCTGGCCCAGGAAGGGACCCATGTCGAAACTGATCACTCAGGGAAGAGGGATCCACATTCAGGGTCTCACGTGGCAAAACTTCTTGATTCTGAACAAATTCTAAGTTCTCAACATTCTCACACTGTGGCCCACTAGCACAGTGGGTCCCAGCCCCTGAAGTATCACCCCATGTATCACTAGCGGGGGTCATAGTGGTCTGTCTGTCATGCCGGATGCCCAGAGACTGAGAAAAATAAGGTTGTACATCTCCTTCCTGAGCAGCCTCGCTACCAGGGCCTTTGGGAAAAGCCTGGTAGACACTGCCAGGTCCATGTGCAGGCGGTGGTTGATGGCCTAATCTGAGGGTAGAAGAGAAGTCATCCGAGTCCAATCTGTCATCAAGGCCTGCCTTTTCAGAGGAGAGATTCTCCTCATTTTCTGTCTCCTCCCCTTGAAAAAACATTGAGAGAGCTCCAGAGGCTGCATCTTGCTGGGCATGGTTAGTTGAAGCCTCTGAGGGACGGTGCGCCTGGTTTTCAGGGCTAGTTCCCTGAGTGAAGGGAGTCACATGGGTAGGGTCGAGCACATGCCCTTTACTTGCTCCTGGATTCTGCCTGAACTCTGGGTTTGCCCACATATTCCCAACTCTGGAGTTCTGTTCAAAAGTATTTTTAGGGGGAAAGCTACTCCATGAGTGAACTACCTCATTTCCTTCACCACTGGCCAAGGATGCTGGAGTAGACATCAGTGGAACATGGGGCTCATGGCTAGGCCCCTGATATAGACTAGATTGAGAGGAGAAATGGGGCAAGTTGGTAACCTGGGGCCCCATGTTTTGAACAGGTCCCTCTGGGCAGGGTGACTGATGCTGATAGGAGGGCTGAGGACCTCCCTGGACTGGCCCCCACTGACCTGGCATCTGTGGCTGAGGGAAGAAAGGAGATGCTGCTTGGGCCACAGTACCATCATATGGGGTGTGCCTATTCATGGGTTGGTCGGGTCCAGAACCACTGTCATTCGGATGTCCCCCATGAGGCTGCTCAGGACCCACTCCTGGAATGTAGTGAGGTGGATGTGACAGCATCTGTACTCCAGGTCCTGAGCTGGAACCAACTTCAGCACTCCGGTTCATCTCCGGCCCAGGCAGTGAAGAAGGGGCAGACACAGGGGGAAATGGACTGGTATCTGCTCTGGGCTGTGAGAGAGGTTCATGAAGTCCTGGGGCGCTATCCCCAGCATTTGTGGGAGGCACAGGCAAACCAGGCCACTGAGAAAAAGCAGAGGGGGCTGGGCCTGGCAAACTGGGCAGGTTGCTTTTGGAGGAATTGCCTAGTGGTGCGTTTTGATGAGTCTGTCTATTAAAAGCAAACGGATCCGTTACTGGCTGTAATGGGCGTGTTATGGGAGCCACTGGTGCATTAATACTGGCTGGCCTCCTGTAAGGGCTGTTGGCCCAGAACATGCTCCGAGGATTCCCAGCTGGGGGTGGTCCAGTCACACCAGATGGGACTGCCTGAGGTGGTGGCTGCATGCTGGAGTCTTTCACACAAGGAGATGCTGCTTATAGGAGGCAGGTCGAGTTTTTCTTTAATTTGTGCTAAAAAAGAAAACAGAAGAGGAATATAAAACCTAGAGATCCCAGTCCTGGATGCAATCAATAAAGCTATGAAAATAAAAAGCCTAAATGTGATTTCAATCATTTAACTACCAAGGACTCCACTTCTTCCATCCCCACCCCACATCCTCAGGGACAAGAAACTACCTTATTGTTAGTCTGACACACTACCAGATGTTCCTTAGTCCTTGACCCTTCTCGAAGCCACAACTACCACATCCAGAAAGAGCCAACTCCACTACTAAGAAAGAAACATGCATACCATGCTTTTGGGAATGTTCATTTTAAAAGAAGAGTTTATACTTCCTAAAACGCAGTTAGAAAGTTACTAAGGATGTTTACTGCACCAAATGAAATGCCTGGGGTTGTCCTCTCAAACAAGCGAAACAAAGTTGCTTCTGACCACTGAAGTTGTAACAAGGCAGAGACTAAAAATCCCAAGAAAATTTATTGAAGCTTTACTGGACTCATGTTTCCAACAGGCAGATCTCAACAAACCTCAAAAAAAGGGGCGGGGGTGGGAGGGAGGCAAAATCCTCACTAGTGATTTTTGTTTTTGAGCAAGGCACAACTCAAGTATGGCAGCTTGAAACCCCCTTTCCTTGTGTCAGAACTTTTTCCTGGCACCATCCTCAAGAAAAAGTTTGTTTAGCTAATCCACAGAAAAATAAAGTAAAGTCAGTTTAATTCACAGATGTACACTTTGTCCTTGAACATCTTTCTGATACTCAAGATTAAAAAAAAACCAAAACACTGATGTATTTTAAGTAAAGTCATTTACAAAAGATCGCCAATCCCTATCTAAATGTTCTATTAATCTATTAACTCAGTTCCATTACTGCCCACATATACTCCTTCCTATGTCAACAAAGAACCCTATCCTGACTAGAACCATGACATGGACTACAGTGGAACTTCAATTAGAAGCAATGCAGGAGTTCGTTAGGCTCTAATTTGTTTTAAGTAGCAAAGAAAATTGCTGTTTCCCTTTACACGAACCAAAAGGAGAAGAGAGCTGCTACTCCATCCCTGTTTATCTGGATCTAGACCCAGTCTGGACACGAAGACTTCTTCCATGTTCCTCCCAAAACCTGGTTGGCAAGAGTAAAAGGCAACAGAGGCTTCCTTCATCTCAAGATTTCAAACACCCCAAACAATTAAAAACAAACAAAAACTAAACTAAAATACAATACATTGTACAGGGTTGATGCATCAGGTTATCAATAGGTTGGGTATACACTGAGCAGTTGAGGGCAATTATCTCTCTCTGCAACTAGTTTCTACATCTACAGAATGAGAGAATAAGTTTCTTTTAAATTTACTTTTAACAAGATTCTACCCACAGATTCTTCTTTAAAGGACCTAATCCCTATAGGTGACTACTATAATCTAAATTGCCTAAATTTATACTCTTGTTTGTAGAAACTTGAAGTTATTTTCTCAATAGTAATAGACCAAGAGCTGTTTTATGAGCTAACACTATCATCTACAAAGAAAACCCCCAGCTCCCATGCCCAGAGCTTTTCACAATATGCTTGTTTCAGGTAGAACAATCTCATGACTTGAACATTATTAATGGGGCAAGGGGGGTGTGTGTCGAGACAGGGTTTCTCTTTGTAGCTCTGCCTATACTGGAACTCATTTTGCAGACCAGACTGGCTTCGAACTCACAGAGATCTGCCTGTCTCTGCCTCCCGAGAGCTGGTATTAAAGGCCTGTGCTACCACAGACAGGGACCATTATTCTTTTACTTTTGTTTACTTACAAACAGAAAGATAATGAACTGCCTATTATTTAACTCAGAATTATAGACACTTTTATTCTGTTCAGCCAGTTATGTACTTTTCAAAAAAGCACCTGCTTCAGAGAGACCTACTGATTTCAAAGATGCATTATTCATAAACCCAGTTCCGCAGCTCAGCTGCTTCCTATCTACATAATATTTACACAAGACATTTGAAGTCTGACTCTGTGTAACTGAGGTATTTAAAACACATCCCCTCCTCTCACTGTCACTGACTAAAACTGTAAACTGTAAGCCTGAGGCACCCACATTAGTGAGTTCCACTATGTCAACAAGTTCCCCCATGGTGACAGCTAGTGATACACTTAACAGATAGACACGATAAACACTTCTCTTCTAACTCAGAATCTGAACCTGAACCTTTCAATGTTGAAGGAGGCATCCACAGAAGAGGAAGGGCTATATACACTAAGTGAGGAAGACACAGGACACAGTGACATTCAGAAACGGTTACTAATTCAGGACGGAATTTCAAACTCTGCACAGCACCTCACAAAAACAATTTCAAGGGCAATTTGGAGATTCACTCAGATACATGCCACCAGGAGTAACCACAAGAAGAAGAACCAATCCCTACTTTGCTTCTTATCTCCAAGATTCGAGCAATGAGACCCTAAGAAAGGGTACGTGGAGAAAACGTGCAAGGAGGCTGCACTGTGCTGCAACTTGCAAAAGGACCCGCAGGGACAGTAACCTGCGAGTCTGCTGTTTCCTACTGCCATAGTCAGGATGGAAGATGCCTAGAGTTAACACATCTGAAAGGAAATCTCTGTGCACGACCACTCTACAAGCCATTTAAAAATGTGTATCAGCAAAGCAGCCAGAGTTGATTCTGCAGGACTTAGTGTCTGGACGCTCCACAGTCATGCCGACATTCTTGTACACTTGATAGAAAACAATCCACGACCTCCCTTGCGACATCCTGCTCTGCCGGCCAAGAGATTACAAATAAATGCTCCTACTCTCTGGTTCATATGAAAATGTGTCTCATCACCAGCTCTGCAGAGGAAGCCTTCGAGCCAACGAGAATCAAAAATCTTCAGAAACCAGCAAAAGTCACGCTCGACAATTTCCTGCCCCTTCCTTCGTTTTAAACAAGTTGCAAGTTTCTTCTGAGACGTCACGGTCTGGCCAGGCTAACACCTTCCCCAGTGGCCAACCAGCAACCTAGACCCGGCACCGGCCTCCCGTCGGGCCCGGCAAAAGCGGACCCCCGGGACAACCCACCAAAGCGACACGGCCCGTGGCCTTCCCGGTGTCTCAGCACCAGGCGACCCGGTACTGCCGTTCTCTCCAGACCCGGCGGCGTCTCTTGAGATGCGCTCGCCACTCCGGGTTAGGCCCGGTGCTCACAGCGCCTACCCGGCCTCCACAGCCTCGCCCGCCCACGGGCCTCCGCCGGGATCCACACGCTCGGCCCTCACCCGCGCAGCTGCGGCTGGCCTCTCAGGCGCCGCGGACTGAAACCCAGCCGGAGACAGCGGCGGCAGTAGGGGGAACTTGCGCGTACCTAGCAGCAGCCGCAGCCATCTTGGCACATCCGGCTCCGGTCGCCGCCGCCGCCGACGTGTCCGACGGCTACGTCAGCGCGCGCCACGCCCCTGGATCGCCCCGCCTCTCGCCTTCGTCCAGTCTTTCGCTGCCTCACCCCCCCTGCCCCGCCCCCACAGTCCTGCCCCCTTGGCCTTGCTCCGAGCTGGTACGCCTGCGCCGCGATCTCGCCACGCCCCCTTTTGGCTCCGTCTCTCTCGTCCCGTTTTTGGTTTTTTTTTTTTTTTTTTTGCCCCTTCATCCTTTTGTCCCGCCCCATGGCCCCCACCCCTTCCCTCTAGAGCTCTCTTTTCGTAGAGCCCCTCTTGACTCCGCCCCTCGTTCTCCTCCAGTCTTTCGCCGCCTCATCTCTTCGTCCCACCCCATAGGCCCCGCCCCCTCGCGTCAGTCCTTTACAGCTCCACCCCCGTGACCCCGCCCCTCACCCACCTGCCGGGTCCAGAGCGCAGGCCCCGCCTCCCGACGTCGCCCTGGTTACGCCGGTTCTGTCCCGCAGCCTTCCTGTTTCTGGATTTGACGAGACTCCCCGGGGAGAAACAGTCTAGGAAGACCGAAGCCAGCAACTCCACTGAGTCCAAAGCTCCAGTGGGTCCTACCGCCCTCCCCTTCTTCCTCCCCACTTTTCCGTTGGATCCCCCCCCCCCACCCAGACGCCGGCGGGGTGACTGCGCCTGCGCCACCCTGCTTGTTCGCTTGGCTGGGCTGTCTTCTTCTAGGGGTTGTACTAGCGCGTGCGCGGGGCCGCAGCCGTTGCTTGGTTACAGCTTTCACCTGCAGCCTGCGGGGTGCAGTTCTCCCGGCTACTGTCTTTGCCAGGAGCTGTCCGAAGCGCTCACGCAGCCCGCGGGTCTCTACCAGAGGAGAGGAGCCCGAGTCTGACGCCACGGTCCTCTAACCTCCTTCACGCCGGTGGGGCGCTGGACCTCTTAGACCAGGGACATCCGCAGGTCAGGCTTGCGTCTGTCGGTGCAGAGGCTCTCTGGAAAAGGTGGGTGATGTCATCTGGGAAGTGACCAGGCCCGGCCCCCTCACCTGTATTCCAGAGGGCACGAAGGTGGCGCGTCTGCTAGGTCGCCTGGTCTTGGCAGACCCAAGAGGAGGAGGGCGTGTGGTGCAGCTGGCCTGCACTCAGCCACGCAAGCAGAGCCGCGAGCTCTGAGAGCCAGTTTCAGCCTGTCTGACGTGGCACTGTGGGTCACTTTGTAAAGCTAACATTTGTCTTTCGAGAGCCAGGTTCCCAGCCTCTTTCAACACAGGAGAATACGTGGTAAACTTAGCCCTAGGCCCCTAGGGATAAGCAGCAACCCCCAGCCCCAGGATGGCTAGAACTACATAATAGAAAGGCCTTGTCTCGAGAAAACCAATAATAAATAACAAAACACATAGTGTTCACCCCCAGTTTCCCAAAAGTAAGGATGTTAGAGAGGCAGCTGGGTTCTAACTTCTTCCTGTCCTAGGGTAAAGACGGGACTCACTTGTCTGTAGTTAGGCTGGTGTCCTGCAGCCCAAGTGAGTCTGGCCTCTGAGTGACACAGACTTATTGACACAGTTTAAGGCCCAGTCTGTACTACCCACATGTCCTGCTTTGGTGACTGTAACCTCTGTGGGCATCGGGAGAGCCAGTGGGCAGGCTGAGGACTGGAATAGACTACTTCTTCTTCTTCTTCTTCTTTTTTTTTTTTTTGGTTTTTCTTTTTTTTGATTTTCGAGACAGGGTTTCTCTGTGGCTTTGGAGCCTGTCCTGGAACTAGCTCTGTAGACCAGGGTGGTCTCGAACTCACGGAGATCCGCCTGCCTCTGCCTCCCGAGTGCTGGGATTAACGGCGTGCATCATCACCACCACCCGGTGAATAGACTACTTCTAATGTATATGTTGGTGCAACAGGCCCAAACTGGGACTGCCTGGGGCAGGCAGGGCACGTGGTGACTCCTGTGCCTAGGGGTGTTCCCACTGTCACCATGGATACCTTTGCCTGGAGACTCTTCATCTAGTTAGAAGTTTGGCCCAGTGTTTCCAGCTCCCTGCAGTCCCATGAAGCCAGCATCCGATAAGAATTGTTATAGCCTGTGTTGCACCGCAGAGCACACAGGATTTTTATGCATGGAGGCCATGTCAGAATTTCCCTGCCCTTCTGTCCCTATGACCAACAGTTGGTGATGTTGTAGTCGCTGTATCTCCACCCAGTCAGCCTCTCCCAGTAGCTGTACTGTTTGGTGTGGTGGCCTCTGGGTGATTACATGTAGCTGGTTCACTCTGGGCTGGGCTCTAAACATAAGAGACACTAGACAGATAAGTAAGAATTCAGTGATTCATTGCTGAGTGTTTATTGCATGTTGAAACAGCAGTGTTCTGAGTATGTTGAATTGAATAAACCCCTATTAAAAATTATGTTTTTTTTCTTTCATGTAACTAGGAAATATAAAATTCCACTTGTGGCTGGGAGTGCGTCCCCCTGGACAGTGCTGGCCTAAATGGTGTGTACTTGGCATCCCTAGTCTAGAGCTTATAGACTCCTTGAGAAGGCCATGCGTTGCTGGCTCTTATCTGACAGTGAGGAGCCGGGGCAGGCCTCTGAGGTGTACTAGAGGAAGAGGTGAAGAGAGGGTAGCTCCTGTCCTCCAGTCTCTGTCCTGTGCACCTGTTGGATGTAGCTCCAGCATCAGATGTGCTTGGTGGTCTGTGCCTGCTCCGTGTGGCACTGTGCTCAGCCCCTGACCGACCCCGAGCATGGACACAGAACCTGGAGAGGAGAAAGGGTCACTATTCAGGATCCAGGGCTCCCTGAAAAGTCCCAGCCAAAAGCATGCGAGGGCCACGGGTAGATAGAGCTGACCGGGAGGGCTTCCTGGACGAAAAGGAAATATGGCTGAGGGTAATGGGGAAGCAGAGACAGCTGTGATTTAGAGCTGTATGCCATTTGCTCCCAGGCCCTATAATGTACAGGCTGCTACCATTGTGCCATCTGGGCTACCACGGCTACCATGCACCCAATGTGAGGAGAGATCCTTTCTTGAAGGTTAAGGCCCGGCCCCTGTGGCAATGGTGGGCAGCATGAAAGGAGCTTCAGGCCAGCTTCACTTTTTCACATGCCCATAGTACAGGGCTGCTCGTAAATGAGACTCCATACCCAGACAGTTGTGCCTCGGAAGCCCTGCTTTCCATCCATAGTGTCTTAGGCACTCTGGGTACTCACTGGGCACGTGAATGAGGGTGGACCTGTGGACAGAAGGTGCCAGCCAAAGAAACCCTAGCCACTGTATTCCTATTCTGGGTTGCTGAGAATGGGGCCCGCAGTCTTTCTTCGCCGTAGGAACGGGTACACTTTGGGTGCCCACCTGTCTGGTAGAACATAGATAAAATGGCTTGAGCAATTGTTGGGTAGCTGTTATGTCCAACTGTACCGAAAGATTCTAGAAGCCATGGGGGCTGGAGAGATGGCTTAGCAGTTAAGAGCACTGGCTGCTCTTCCAGAGGTCTTGAGTTCATCCTATCTCCCCCGCCCCTCACATGGTGGATCACAAGCATCTGTAATGAGAGCTGATGCCCTCTTCTGGCCTGCAGGTATACATGCAGACACAGTACTCATACATAAAATAAATAAGTCTAAGAAAAATATTAAAAGAAGAATAGTTTTAAAAAAAAGATTCTAGAAGCCAGAGAGTCAAGGGTATTAGACAATTGTATTTCCTCACCTGTGAAAACAGGTGATTATCACAGCCTGTCCTGGACTTCTGGAACCATCTCTGTAGGTAACAAGGACTCAGAATCCACAGTAGGCCACTCCCTGGTTCCTTCCAGGTATGGTTCATGTTAACCGCACTGCTGGTAGCCTCCTGGTTGGGCTTATGGGTGCACGTTCATGTCTCCAGAGTCCCACGATAGGCTTGGCCTGTGCTATGTGTCAGGCAGCCTTAAGTTACAGAGCCAGTAACAGGGATGAAGTAGAAAGCACGAGACAGATGTTGACATCACACTAACACAGGACCACAAATAGAGCAGGAAGATCTCTCAACTGTTTGGGGTCCCTGAGAAGAGTAGGGGTCCTCTTTCCAGCACACAGCACACACTCAAAGGTGATGCCAGGCCCCTGCTGTACTCCAGACATGGCAGACTGGGATTGGACACATAGGCCGGCCCTCTGTCCTGGAGCGGGTGTGGGCACTAGAGAGCTGCAGACATGGAGCTGTGTGAGACACTCGTCAAAGCAGGGTCAGGAGCTCTTAGGGTTGAAGGGACAGTCTGGGTAAGGCTTCTGTATGGCAAGGAAAGGGATCCTGGGATGTGGCTCTGTAGGCTCATCAAGGGCTATTTGCCATGGGATATTATCAAACAAGGCAGGTCCTGGGGGCTTTTCAGCTCAGTTTGGCCTGCCACAGAGGCAGCTTGGGCATCTCAAGCAAATGGTGTGCTGTCTGCATCAAATGTAGAACCCACCTTAGATGAGGCCTTTGTACAGAGATTAAGCTGCAACTTCTTCTGTAGTCCCCACAGCAACATTACATAACACAGCGCGTGAATCTGAAACATGGGTCGTGATTTGCATTGCATGGGTGAACTCCCCTGGAGTCTGGGCAGGGAAGGGACAAAGGGTGCCGGGTGCCAAACTGACTTTGGCCAGGGATCCTGGAAAAGTGGCCTGCCAAACCTCTCTTTCTCTCTGAGCATCCATTTCTGCTTTTGGAGTGATTGTGAAGGGCAACGTGGCTAGATGGATTTCTTACATTCTTTCTACGGAGATGACCTCTCTCATGGATCTGGGAGTCTCTTGGCCCTGGCTCTAGTGAATAAACTTGAATGAACCGCACGCCTCTTTGAGCTTCAGTTCCCTTGTTTGCAGCATGAATAATAGTATCTTGGGATGGGCACAAATACCATCTGGAGGACATCCTGCTGGTCAGAGGAGCAGTAGTGGAACACTGCCAGCAGAGGGCAGCAGAAAACCACCTACAAATCTGACCAGCTATTGAGGGCTCCTTCCAGCCTTCCTCACTTTAGTTAGGTGTTGCACACCCTGCAAACTCCCCCCTCCCACCACCCTACCCCCCCCCCCCCCCCCCGCACAGCAGCCCTCTCTGAGGGAAGTCTCTATTTCTGGATCCTCTGAGGGTTGTGGGCTTGCTGAAGACAGCAGGTGCTGCATAAATGCTCCCTGAGTTGAGCACAGTGGCGTCGTGGAAGATGATGGATTTCTAAGAGCTGAGGCCAGAGACTCAACCCTCAACCTTACAGGAGCCAGTAGCAGTGCTGTTAAGATAAGGGAAAGGACCTTGTTCTGTATCATCCCTTCTACCTAGTCTGCTATAGCTAAGGTCTGTGACCTTTTTCTCCCCTTCCCTTTCCCAGATTAAGAAGACTGGGTTGGTGGCAAGTAAAGAAGTAGCTTAGGTCAGGCTTGTTTCTTAATCCCAACTCCAGTAGAAGTCATGTTTACTGCCTGTCTCCCCCCGCAGAGGACTCTCATCAGAAACAATACAGTGTTGAATATAGAGTCAAAGAAATTACATGGTGCTGTAGAGATTGAAGCAGTGGGATACAAAAACAACCATGAGGTCAAAATTGTGTGAAGGCATCAAATCATGTATTTTGTGCTACACACTGGGTGGCCTGTGCACATAAAAGCCCAGCAGCACACATGCCTGGCCGCTGGAAGCCCGGTATCACCATCTTACCGTGAGGATGATGACCAGCAACTATATATGCTGGGCTTGACTGCTTAGGGATGCTCCTAAAATCCACGGTGAGGGCAAAGTGGCCATGCTCCAGACAGAGCGCCGGTTCTATGTTTATGGCCAAACCATCCACACACAGGCCTCAGAGGCCAGCACCTTACATAGAAGCACACTCTAGGGATCTTTTATCCTAAAGCTGCCAGGTAGAACATGAAAACACCAACCAGGAGAGTGGTCGGGAACCAGGGTAGAGTCACAGCATCTTAAAGTTCAGGTCCAGAGAGTAGCGCCACAGCATCTTTAATGTTCAGGTCCAGAGGGTAGAGCCACAGCATCTTTAATATTCAGGTCCAGAGGGTAGAGCCACAGCATCTTTAATGTTCAGGTCCAGAGGGTAGAGCCACAGCATCTTAAAGTTCTGGTCCAGAGGGTAGAGCCACAGCATCTTTAATGTTCAGGTCCAGAGGGTAGAGCCACAGCATCTTAAAGTTCAGGTCCAGAGGGTAGAGCCACAGCATCTTAAAGTTCAGGTCCAGAGGGTAGAGCCACAGCATCTTTAAGGTGCATATGCAGAATATAGAATCACCCTATCTTTAAGGTACACGTGTAAGGTACATGTGTAGATAGCAACCCTGTCATTGATCTACAAGATAAAGAAGTTCTTTGGGAAGGTTCCACGACTTCTCTTTTTATTATTATTATTATTTATATTATGTGCTTTGATGTTTTGCTTGCATAAAGGTCTTGGATCCCCTGGAAATAAAGTTACAGACAATTGTGAGCTTCCTTGTGGTACTGGGAATTGAACCTAGTTCTGAAAGAGTAACCGTCCCTTTTAACTACCGAGCCATCTCTCCAGCTCCCTCACACCCCTCTTTAGAGATCCACAGTACACATAGCCCATTCAGGCTTGGGGATCCTGTAGTAAAGAGCCCCATTTCCCCCTAACTCCTCACTCTGAGTTTCTCAAGATAGCATTTTTTGGTACCATACTAACTAGCAGTGTTCAAGTATTGTATCAAAATACCTTTGCAGAGAAATGTATCTTATGCTATGCCAAGAACTTCTGCTGGGACCTTTACCAGAGGCCCTCGTGTGCAGCTGAGGATTGGTCTGGAGTCACATGGTAAAAATCATCTCCCCATGGAGCTTCCCTGTTGGTAAGGCTCAGGATAAGGCAAGACTCGTGGCTGGTTGGTTCCTGGAGCTGCATGAGGATGCCAGCACTCCACTGGTTTTGGCTGCAGGCGGAGCCCTGCTGCCTTGGCTGGGTCTGTGCACAGATACCCTTGGATCCCTCTTTGTACTGGACAGCGCAATGCAGAGCCGCAGTTGGTGCCCCTCTAACAACAAGGGACAGAACACCAGTGTGGCAGTCTTACCTCCTCACCTCTTTTACTTATTTCCTTTTTTATTTATCGACAGGGTCTGGCCTTGAATTCCCGAGCCTATCTTCGTCTCCCATCTGGCTCCATGGATTGTTTATCTCTGATGGTGGCAGAGGTTTTGAAGTCTAAATCTTCCTGTCTAGGATGACAGTTTGAGCCACATGTGACCTCTGAGCACCTTCAGTGTAGCCAACCAACCCTGGGTTCAGGCACAGTGCAAATAATCATAATACCAGTGAGATGGTTCAGTGGGGTGCCTGTTCCCAAGCTGGACTAAGTTCAACTGGTAGGGGAGAGAACTGGCTCACACTAGTTGTCCTCTGACCTCTACATGTATGCCATGTGTGGGTATACACACATACAAATAAATAAATATAAATAATGATAAAAAGAATGTGAATTCAGTCTTTTTAGTACTTTATGTGGACTGTTGGTTAAGTGGTAACTGTGGTTTTATTGGTTAAACCAAAATGTATATATGTATGTACTGGTCTTTCGAGACAGGGTTTCTCTTAGTAGCCCTGGCTATCCTGGAACTCACTCTGTAGACCAGCCTGACTTTGAACTCAACAGAGGTCGGCCTGTCCTTTCCTCCTGATTGCTAAGATTAAAGACATTTGCCACCACTGCCCAGCCAAGATGTATTATCAAAATAAATTCACTTGCTCCTTTGTACTTTTTTTTTTTGAAGGGCTGTGAAGGATTTTAAATGACCTACGTGGTTTCAGTAACATTTCTGTTGGCATGGGCTTCTCTGAATCACCCTGAGAGGCCAAGGAAGCCCTTCTTCTTCAAAAGTATGGAACCTCACATACCCCAGCACTACACAGGAAAAGGAAGGACATTTCGGGGAGGGGAGGAAGAAGGGGCTAGTTCTTGCAGGGGTGTGTGTGTGTGTGTGTGTGTTTCTTTTTGTTTTTTTGAGACAAGATTTCTCAGTGTAGCCTTGGCTGTTCTGGAATGTGCCCTATAGACCAGGCTGGCCTTAGATTCACAGAGATCCTTTGCTTCCTGAGAGCTAGAATTAAAGGCATGCACCCAGATGTTCTGGATTATTTATAACTAATTGTTCGTTAGTTTTGAAACAGGGTCTAGCTGTTAATATGACTCAGGATAGCCTTGAACTTGTGTCGATCCTCCTGTCTCAGCCCCTTGAGCACTGGGTTTACTATGCTTGAATGTCTCTACTTACATACTTTGAATGTTGAAAAGTGGGACTTATAGAGCAAAGCCTGGTGGAGCATACCTATAGTCGGGAGGCTGAGGCAGGGGGATCACAAGTTCCATGCCTGCCAGAGTGACATAGTGAGCCCCGTCTCAGGCTGCTCTACTTATTGACCACCCACTCCCCTCTTGTAGTCTCTGTGTAATAACTCTTCTTCTGAAGTAAAAGCAAACAAGAACCGTGTAAGATGACAGATCCCTGGGAAAAGGATAGTTCTTAGGGGACCCACTAGCCTATGTCCCTGGAAGATTTTGGCATCCAAGAGCCAACTTGGGCCTTGGACTCTTGGATAATCTACTTGAGTTGCTGTGTAACAGCTCCACACACTGGTTGGCTCTCAGAGGAATTCACTTTATCCTGGAGGCAGATGTCTTAGACAAGTTGCCACAGGGCAGGTTGTTTCAAGCCCACTCTCAGCCTGCAGTTGCCTCTGCTCCCGTGTATATGACCCTCTGTGTGTCTGTGTCGCAGAGCTCATCCCCACACTTCTGTCTGCTTGGCTTTTGGTCCTGGGATATTTCTGCTGGGAGATGGCAGGACACTGTCCTGTATTCCTCCTAAACAAGGAAGACCAAGGCTGGAAGACTCCCTTTCCTCTCTGGGCTATATAGCTTCTGAGTGCCCCAATTAGTCCTTAAATTGTGTGTGTGTATGTGTGTGTGTGTGTGTGCATGTGTGTATACATGTGCATGTGGAGGACAGAGGGTGTCTTTCTCATTCTCCATTTGGATTTTTAGTTTGTTTTTGAGACAGAGACTATTAGCTCTGGGCTGTCCTGGAATTCACTGTGTAGACTAGGCTGGCCTGGAACTCACACATTCAACTCTGCCTCCCAATGCTGGGATTAAAAGTGTACGCCACCATGCACATTCTATTCCATTCCCCCCACCTTGGTGTCCTGGAACTCACTTTGTAGACCAGGCTGGCCGCAAAGTCATAGATATCCACCTGCCTCTGCCTCCTGAATGCCGGGGATTAAAGGCGTGTGCTACCAATGCCTGACCCACCCTATTTGAGGCACGGTCTTTCACAGGACCTAGTGCTCCACCGATTGGCTAGGCCGATGCAGCTCCAGGATCCTGTCTTCCTCTCCACCCCAACATGGGGTCACAGATGTGTGGTCATGCCAAGCTTTTATGTGGTTGCTCAGGATCCAAACTCAGTCCTTTATACTAGTGCAGCAGGGATTTTCACTATCTGAGCCATCTCCCCAGTCCTCACTGACTAGGCAAGGCTGGCTATCTAATGAGCCCCAAGAATCCATCTACCTCCACCTCCCCACCTCCTGGTGCTGCTGAGATTACAGCCCTTTACCACACCCAGATTTTGTTTTGTTTTGTTTTTGTTTTTTCAAGACAGGGTTTCTCTGTGGCTTTGGAGCCTGTCCTGGAACTAGCTCTGTAGACCAGGCTGGTCTCGAACTCACAGACATCCGCCTGCCTCTGCCTCCCGAGTGCTGGGATTAAAGGCGTGTGCCACCACCGCCCGGCCACACCCAGATTTTTTTATAGAGGCTCAAACCCAGGTTTACAGGACAAGCACTTTATTGACGGTTATCTCCCAAGTCAATTTATTGATTACTTTCTTTGGTCCTGGAGATGGAATCTGTGCATAGTAAACAAATTTTCTAGTAGTGGGCTACATCCCTAGTCCTTAAAAAGTATTGTTTTACATTTCTTGTTTTTTTCCAATGACATCAGAGACAGAGAGACGCTCCTTGAAAGTACTAGGCTGAGTTGAGTGGGGTGATGCACGCCTGGAATCCCGACACTTGGGAGACCGAGGCAGGAGGCTAATCTGGGATACCCAGCAAGATCCTGTCACAAAATAAAAGAGAACCTGTCACTGTATCCAGAGGGACAAACTAAAAGTTCATGTAAGATCCTGTCACAAAATAAAAGAGAACCTGTCATTGCATCCATAGGGACAAACTAAAAGTTCACAGATTGTGGGATTCTAGCATTGACGGGTCTGGGACCGTCACCATGCCACGCAGCCTCCCTCCTCTTAGACAGTGCAGGTATCCATCATACCAAGTCATACTTGTAGCCACCAGACAGTCATACCCATTTCCCCAACCCCAGGGATAGCCACTCTGTTTTCTGCCTCTGTGGCTTTAATTACTGGGGACATTTCATAAAAATGGTCACTTGCGAGGCTTCTTTCACTGAGCCCGATGTCCTCCCACAACTCACCCACATTTTAGTAGGGTCTTAGAGCTTTGTTCCTTTCAACTGCTAAAAATTATTCCTCTGAATGTTTATTAGGGTGTATACAAAGAAAAATGGGCCATAGGGTGCACACAGTTGTGGGGTTGACAAGTCCTCAGAGCTGCACCTGATTGCTGGAGACCCAGGATATTAATGGCCCAAATTATAGAGATCTAGGAAGGAAAGGCAATCTTTCAGAGGGAATCTGAGGACAGGAGAGGACTCAAGCTCTGCCACAACAGGCAGAGTGTTCCCACTCTCTTGCTCTTTGGTAGTGTGGCTTCTTCTCACTGGCTAGAGATTTGTTCACACAGGTAAGGCTCCTGTGAATGCAAATGCCATCACTCCAAACCCAGCCCAAGTGTGTGCCTAGAGGTCAGCCTTCTCAGTGTGAACAGGCTATGTCCTTCATCTGATGCCATTGTGGGTGGTGCTACAGAGAACACAGGCATATGGGCCTGCTAGGCCCTTTCCATCGTCATTTCCATTTCAGGGTGGAAGTTTAGCGGTGCTAGGAGTTCTCTGGGCAAAATTCAGGCCCAGACATTCCCTTGAGGGCAAGAATCAGACACCTTACCATAATTCTGGGTGTGAACACACTTTATGGAACCTCTGCTATCACAATGTACAACTCTGGGCCCAGGACAGGACATCTGAACTTGATGGATTCACTCTTGTCCTCAGATGGCCAGACTCTGAAAGGGAGCCACACTCCCCCTTGTCACTTCGGTTAGAGACTCCTGTGGTGCTCCAAGGTGTGGGTCAGGTGGAGAGGACCTGGCAGGAAGAGAGATGATCCACACCTGTACTGTGCTGACTTCTTCTCAGGCCTAGGATGCCTTTGTGGCTAGCACTCAATGTCTTAGAATCATGGAACTTTCCAGACCCACCTTGCCCTGTCACCTGCTACCGTATTCTGTGGTTTCTGCAGTTCTCCGTCCTCTTAGGTCTGGTGCATGCCCCAAGGCTCCTCCCCATGTTCCTTTCTGCCTGCTGCAGGGGTTCTCTGACTAGATGAGTGTTGCTAAAATTCCTTCCCAGGGGGAGACAACACCTACCCCTCCTCCTAAGGTCCTAATGACAGTCCCAGGCACGATTCCATTAAAGTTGACTCTAGGATACCAATGGATTTACTGGGCTGACGTAAAGAACATAGGTGAAGGGTTACTTTCTGAGTGTGGCTGCTTCTCCCCGATTAAAAAAGAAAATCCACATTGGAAAGTATCCAGCAGGGCTAAGGCTTTCCCACAGCCGCATAGATGGAGACACCTCCCACTTGTCTTCCTAGACTAATATTCTATCCCTCCTTGAGGTCAGGCACAATTAGGGCAGGAATGCATACAACAGGCAGTATAGATTGGCTGGATCACCAGGAGAAGGTTCTGTGCGTCCCATTGGGGGGATATAAACAGTCAACAGGTTCAGCGGGGATGACCGTTTGCAAGAGGGCACAGCTGAACTTGAAGAAGCTAGTGGTTATTGGGCTCAGAGGATTGTCATTATACAAGGTTGCCTCCTCTGATGGGGATGGAGCTGACATCAAATCCATGTCCCCCTAAGGGGACTGCATCAACTTCTCTGGCAGCTGTCTTCCCAGCTTGCTCTCCTGTGCTGTCCAGCTTCTAGAAATGGTATGTCCCTATGATCAACCTTGCTGTTATTACTGTGTATGAGAGGATTCGGATTTCGGTTATCTCAGTGTAGAGTGGCCCTTGCTCTGCCACCCACCCCACAGAGTGAGCCAAACAACACGGGAAGTTTAGCAAAATCTGGACAACCATCAACAACATTTTTTTTATTGCAAATTAGTTAACAAAAAAGATGAAAAAATACATCATTTTCATTACCTACAGTTTTACATGTAGATAACTTTTTTTTTAAGTTTCCTTTTTCTGTAAACTACACTTTATTTTATAAAACATGGTAAGAATCAACATCTTAGGATGTGTCTGGTCATACCTACTAGGAATGGCCCAGACACTGACCCCCCCAGAAGCCAGGAGGAGCTGCCCTGAGGAGGTGGGCACCTGCCCCTGAGCGAGCCTCCAGCACACAGTGTCTGGGTGAGGGCTTGGTGGACGGCAGATGGGCCATCCTGAGTTGTGCTCTTAGGAGCTACTGGTTCGGCAGCTGTAGGTCATGAGGCCTGGGTCACAGTGAGCCACGTTCTGACATTCCTCATCAGCTTGACACAGGACAGACTTGTTCCTTTAGATTTTTTAAACAAAATCCACCTTTAAACATGTATTTACAGGTACTTATTCTGCCACAGGCTTATACTTGATACTGCAAGAATCTGTTGTGAGCACTGCCCTGAACCAGGAGGGACTTGGCAGAAGCAGGCACCACCTACATTCCAGCACACTCAATGTGAGAGTCCCCACCCAGGGCAGTTAGGGGATCAAAGCCCAGATTTCCTTGAGGCCTCCTCAGTGCAGGCCACTCTGGCGAATCCACATGCACATTGGAGCCCTTCAGCAGTCAGGTCTCGGGAGCCCAGGCCCACGCACGGACAGTCCATCCTCAGTTGAGTTTGGATGATGCTGGGGCCCCACAGGAAAATGTCCGGGCAGTATCTTTCTCCAGAGGGTGGGGTTACTCCACATGGCCCCAGGAGGCACCACATCCTGCATGGCTCACTGGCTCAAGATGTCAGGAAGGGGACAGTGGGGCAGGGCCAGGGGGGAGCGAAGTACTCCCAAGGCCCATAAACACTACTGTGGAACACGGAAGCCTGAAGACTCATGACTGGTACTGGGTAGCACATGCCAAGACATCTCTTTAAACCCACACTGGTGGTTTTAGAAAAATGTATAAACCACATCATTTTACTTGTTTCCTGTTTTAGGTACAAAACTAATCTCCGAGCCCAAGGTGTGAAGGTCTTGGCCTGTCTCTAAACACATCTACAAATCCGGGAGGAGGGGGCAGTGGTTGGAGGTTGGCAGGCATCTTGGGTAGATGGGGATTTCTGACCATGGCAGGTTCCAGCTTCCCTTCTGTCATGGTTTCTCTTTTGATTTTGGAAAGAAGCAATCAATAAATAAACAGCATTTACAAATCATGAGTCCTTGTTCATATTTTACAAACACACAGGGAACTTCACCCTGACCAGGAAAATCAAGGCTCTGAGAACTAGTTTATTTTCTTGGAACAGATAGGTCTTTCCCTAGTGCCATAGAAAACAATACATATAAATAAAAAGGCAGTGTTTCTGTGGAAAATAAAAGTACATAAATAAATACTAAAAAAAATGGAAATTCTTGTCCTCTTATTTTGTATAAAAACATTTTTTTAAAAAAGCTCCTTTGGTCGCCCCTGCATCCTGGAGCACTGGAAACGACTCCCAACAGGGCTTGGGAACGGAAGCTGGGGTCCTGCATCCCGCATCACTGTTTACTTAAACGCCTCTGGAATGTGGGTGATCTGGGACGGCATGCTGGTGGGCGGGCTGGAGATGCCCTCGGACCAATCAGAGATGTTGGAATGCGGGGAGGAGCTGGACCACTGGTCAGGGGACTCGGGGGATGGGGTGAGGAAGGGGTGCTCTGGCACCTGCAGCTGGTGGCTGGGGGTGTTGTCCACAGGTGAGGATGAGTAGCTATGCTGGGAAGGAGGGGTCAGGAACTGGGTGGTGGTTATGGGCGGGACCATCGAGGATGGCAGCGATGTGGGCAGGGCCTGGTTCTCCTGGGGCAGGATGGTGTGCACAGGCAGACTGCTGGGGCCCAGGGGCTGTACATCCGCCTGGCTGTGCTCCCCACCCAGGAAGCTCCGGCCCAGGTGCCCATTGGCTGCTGAGCTCACACTGAGGTGTGGCTGTGATGGCGGCTGCAGGTTCTGAGGCTGGATTTGTAAGTTCTGTGGCTGCACCTGCTGGGTCTGCACCAGATGGGGCTGAGTAGCCAGCCTTGTGTTGGGCAAGCCCTGGTAGATCATCGGGGACAAAGTATTGGTGGAAAGGCTGCTGTGTAGCGGGGCCATCATGCCATGCTGGAGGCCAGCTGCCTGTGTGCTTAGCGTGCCCGATGCCACACCTGATCGCAGTGGGTTGTACTGGCTGGGCACCATGCCGTTCTGCAGCCGGGGCAGCCACTCGCACTGGCTATTCAAGCTTGCAGGTGTACCCACGGTGAAATTCATAGCCCCTGTGCCATTGGTACTCAGCACTGTGCTGGCACTGGAGGTTACAGGCAGGTGGGAGAGGCGTGGGGGCGGCGGCTCAAAGGCCAGCCGGCTGCTTCCTGCCAGCGCTGCCATCTCAGGTTTGGCCGCCACATTCAAGTGGCTGATGCCCAGGTGGGTGTCAGGCATACCAGGCAGGTGGCTGAGAGGCATGGATGGAGACTGCTGGAACGGGGAGGGGAGGAGAGGTGGAGAGGCCACGTCTGACAAGTAGCCATGAGGCGACTCGAGGGAGTCCACAGGCGACAGCATGCTTGAGCTGTCCAACAGGCAGCCCTTGCCATCCTGTGACTTCTTCCTCCGTGCTTTGAGGTCCTTAGCTTCCTTGCTGCCACAGGCCAGCCCTTTGGTGCTGGGCTTGCGGGCCTTTTTGCCTTGGGTGGCAGACTTGAGGTTGCCCAGGTAGCCATTGGGTGAGCAGAGTGTGGGAGACAGTGTGGGCGTGCCACCCAGGGCAGTGCCGTGCAGCTGCGGACTGCGCACCAGGTTGTACTCATCCAGCAGCCGCACGATATCATGGTGCATGCGCTCCTGAGCAATGTCCCTGGGCAGTCGGTCCATGTGATCTGTGATGTCCCGGTTGGCGAAGTGGTCCAGCAGCACTTTGGCGGTCTCGTAGCTGCCCTCACGGGCGGCCAGGAACAGGGGAGTCTCCTCCTGCAGGACATGGACAGGAGGCCTATGAGGGAGCTGGGCCTGGGATAGGACCTGCTGAGTCATCCATGATGGATGGCCTGGGAGGAGGAGCTAGGGAAGCAGGGGTTCCTCTTCCTCTTTTCACAGTGGGCCTAGACTACCAGGCTTGGAGAAAGGAGGGTTATAGTGGGGCCTCCCTATGTTACCCAAGATGGCCTGCAACTCAAAATCATCTTGCCTCAACATCCTAGTGCTAGGATTACAGGCGTGTGCCACCACACCTGGCTGGTCCTGAGCCCCCTTTTTAGAGAATCTAGATATATCACTTCATACCAGAGAAGGTCTGTGGGACCCTCCATACTAAATCCACAGGGCTTCCTCTGTGTGGGGTCAGGCTGCCAAAAACCTACTGAACCTCGTGCCCTTTACCCTCCTCAAAATACTGCAATTTGGGGACTCAGGAACCTTTAAGGAAAATCTGTCCAAAGGACTGCCAATGGCTGTGGCATCTCAGTTCCTTCCAGGTCTGCTCTGCTCAGTAGACATAACCATACTTCTGCGAGGGGTGTGAAAGGCCTAGGAACCTAGAGAGGCGTCTACCAGGCTCTGATTCTCTTGATAACCACTGGCCCACCCCACACCGGGGAGAGGCCCTGGTGCCTGCTGCCTGCTGCATTTCCTGCCCTGCAGTGAAGCTGGTGAGCGAGGCATGGACTTGGCACTTCTGAGCAACTAAACAGTACTGGAGCAGTAACTAGCCCTCGACAAACGACAAACAGAGACATTGGGAAAGCAAGGTGGGGAGATGCAGCCTAGGATTTCCTTTATCCCAACAGAGGGAAGATGGTAGTAGTGGGCCATACAGAGCCACCCCACCCAAGCCCTTTGGCCAATCCTGAACCCCTAGGGTCACCATACCCCCCAAGGACAGAGGGGAACAAAAGGTAAGGTTCAAGTAACAGTGACATAGGACATTGGCTGCTGCCTCACCCCATCTCCTCGGCAAGGGTAAGTTACTTTATCTGCTGTTGTCCCAAACCCCAGCCCCCACACTTAGGAGGTGCCAGAAGAATTAGCTGTGTCCCAGACACTCTAACACCCCAAGTGGTCCCCATATGGGTACACTGGAGTCCCTGTACTGCCCCTGCGGTTAAGGCAGCCCCTTTGCTCACCTTGTTGTTTTGCATGTCTTTGTTGGCTCCGTTCTTCAGGAGGACAACTGCAGCATCCACGTTGTTCACTGCCGCTGCCCAGTGCAGGGCTGACTTGCCTGGAAAGGAAGCAAGGAGAGAGGAAATTAGGTTAGGGCTGACCAGACCGTGGAGTGGTTGATGCCTTCCATAGCCGGGCTCTAGCTTGGGCCTACCTAGGTCGTCCACAGCATTGACGTCTGCATGTGAGTTAATGAGGTCCTCCAGCATACCCTCCACGGCCAGGCGTGCAGCCAGGATCAGCGGGGTTGTGCCATCATGCATGCGGGCATCCAGGTCTGTGGCTCGGTTCCGGAGCAGGATCTGGAAGGAGGGATGGATTCAGGCAGACTGATCCAAACACAAGCTGGTATCTCCAGGAACCAATGCCCAGTTGTTCCCATGACTCAGATGAACTCCCGAGGAAGATGGGATGTTATGGAGCTACAGTCAATGTGCAGGAGGGGCTAGGGTTCCTACCCCAACCCCTGGTGACAGAGATGACCCACTGTGACCACATGTGGCCTCATCTTATGGTCATGGCTACCAGAAACATCTCCAGGTTAAAGGAGTCAAGCTTCTGCCTGGCATGGGGGACAGAAGGGAGGGGAACCAGGGTGCATACACACAGCCCACAGCCATACTTGGAACTGCTAAGCTGCCCTGATTGAGTCACAAGTGGGAGGAGTGGGATAGAGACCTGAGTAAGGACTCTCAGCACTGCCTAGATTCCTGCAGGTCATACACAGATCTGTGTAGGCAAAGCAGGCCATGTGGGCCTGCCCTGGGCTCATCTTACCCTGTGGCTGATGTCAGCCTCTCTTTGCTATTTTGAAACAGGGTCTTTCTTTAATGATCAGGCTAGCCTTGCGCTCATAATCCTCTCAGATTCTAGAGTGCTGGGATAACAGGTGTGCACTGCCCTGTCTGGTTAAATCTCCTCTGCAGACTGACAGTATGTAGCTCGAGTTAAGACATGATGAAATGGCAAGCTTTTTGACGTCAGGTCTATGCCCCATTGGAGCCTGCTCCAGGGCAACCTAGAAGATGGGACCTGGTAGCCGGGGTCAACGGCTGGCAGCATACAGGAGTATTTACTAGGGATGGTCCCTGGAGACCCAGGCAACTCAATCTCTAAATCTACCCTGGCTGACTTCAGGCTTCCAGGCAAAGGCCAGGAACAGCAGCCTCTAAAACTCTCTTCCTGCCGCCATGGGCTATGCCTGCAGCCACAGCTGAATGGGGTGGGACTAGGCTGCAAGGCTATAGCACTGGTCCAGGGGCCTCAAGTCAGGCCATAGCCTGTAGACAGAAGGGTCTTACTGAGGGTAGGGAGGCCCTGCTACACTCTGTAGGTTTCTCAGAACCACCTTCAGCCAGCTAGCCCAGAGAACGCAGGTGGGGCTTGATGCCCTCTGTAACCTGGACTTTCTTCAATGTGCAGTTTCAGTGTTGAAATGCCAGCTGTTCTTGCCAAGTCACACTTGGAATTAGGGCTTGCAGAGCCTATGCCAGTCAGACCACCGCCCCAGATCAGGTCCACTGTCCCCAGGGATGGAGGGCTGCCTACCTGGAAGACACCCTGAGCATCTGCAGAAACAGCTGCATGCAGTGGGGTGCGCCCCATGTTGTCCTGGATGTTGGCATCTGCGCTGGCCTCCAGCAAGCGCTTGGCAGCATCTGAACGAGAGTATCTGGCAGCCAGGTGCAGGGCAGTCTCCCCTGTGCGGTCCGTCTGGTTGTGCAAGCTGGCGCCCTGGTAGATGAAGTCGGAGATGACAGCAGGTGCATCTTCCTCTTCCTCACTATTGCCTGTCTCAAGGCCCCCTCCACTGCAGGAGGCGATCATGAGGGGTGTGAAGCCATCTGCAGAGAGGAGAGAGACAGGGGTGGGCATGGAAGTGGTGGTATCGGCCTCAGGGAGGGTCAGTACCCAGCCATGACCATGGCAGTCCTGCTACAGCCTTCAGTTCAAGGGACAGTTGTGGGGACAGACACACACCTCTCAGCACACAGTGGCTACTGGGGGCTGTTGAAGTTACCTTGAGTTTCTGCAGGATAGAGCCCTAGTATAGCTACCAATCTGTAGTATGGAGTGATGAAGACCCCTCCAGTTTTACTTCCTGACCTGCCCTTCAAAGAGGATACCCTTCATTGAAGATCCATCCAGGAAAAAGACAAGAAAAATGTACTTTAAAAGTCACTATTGGGCAAATGAGATGGCTCAGTGGGTAAAGGCCTTTGCTGCCATTCCAGAAAACCTGAGCTTGATCCCCGGGAGCCACATGGCAAAGAGAGAATAAACTGATGCAAGTTGTCCTCTGACCCCCACGTGTGCACACTATGGCACATGTGTGCCACTCACACTTGAATAAATGCTTTAAAATATAATAAAATAATTTCCCACAGGTCAGGGAACCCTGATTGCTCTCCGAGCTGATGAGGGAGAGGGACTTGATCGGGGGAGGGGGAGGGAAATGGGAGGCGGTGGCGGGGAGGAGGCAGAAATCCTTAATAAATAAATAAATTAGAAAAAAAATATAATAAAACAAGGGCTGGAGAGGTAGCTCAACAGTTAGAGCACTGGCTACTCTTCCAGAAGACCTGGGTTCAATACCCAGCACCCATACAGCCGCTCACAGCAATCTACAATTCTAGTTCCAGGGGATCAAATAGCCTCTTCTAGCTTCCACAGACACTAGGCATGCACATGGTACACAGACATGTATGTATAAGCAGAACCATGCACATAAAATAATATATATACACACATATATTTTACATACATATATTCATATAATTTAAAAAGTCAACACTTTAGCTAGTCGTGGGGGCCACACCTATAAACCCAGCACACTAGAAGCTGAGACAGAAGAATCATATTTGGGGCCCAGCTTCAAAAAACAAAGGAAAAAAAATCAACACTTGGATGTATTGCAAAGCAGCATTTCATGAAAAAGTATACCGTGGGGGCAGTGGTGCTGCTAGGCAGAGCTATTCTATGAGTCAACCCTTCTCAAGTCCTACTGGCCTCTAAGTCTATGCTAGTGTGTGTGTGTGTGTGTGTGTGTGTGTGTGTGTGTGTGCGTGTGCGTGTGTGTGTGCGTGTGTGTGTGTGTGTCTCCAGTGGCCTTACCTGGTCCTCGGACATTAACATCCATGCAGTCAGCGTCCACCTCACCCTGAGGCGGTGTTGGGGCCATGGCAGACATGCGTAAGTCGGCGGCATCCAGGTGCTGCTGGGTCCACTGCCGGTGGTCAGTCTGATCATCCAGGTCAGGAAGAACCACTGGCTCCTCAAACTGAATTTGGACAGAGTAAGCAGAGCCTCATCACTGGGGGACCAGGTGGGAAGTGCCGCCCAGGGAAGCCTCGGAGCCTGCTGGACTTACCCGGAACTTCTTGGTCTCCAGATCTTCGTCCCCCCACTCGTTCTGATTGTCGTCCATCAGGGCACCGTCTGAGGCATTCTTCAGGGGCCTGGGTAAGGGCATGGGGAGACTGAGCAGGGGCTCCAGGGAGTGCCCTGTAGCCACAGTACCTATGGATATCCTCTACATGCAGGTGGGCTCAGAGCGAGGACAGGGAGCGATGGGCCCAGGGGCTTGCAGGAGGTAATCACCCCCACCCACCCACCCACCCTGCTACTCACTCACCCCCCCACACACACATAGTGGGAACAGTGTCCACTCACTTGAGGCCGACAGAGTCCTCGCCGAGGGGCTCTCTTCGCTTCTTCTTGCTGGCCTCTGACACTTTGAAGCCCTCGGGGAACCAGAGCTGGCCATGCTGCCGCCGGCGCTTGCGGGACAGCAGTACCCCACAGCCCACAAAGAACAGGAGCACGAAGGCGGCGGCTGCCACGTACATGAGGTGCAGCTGCGGGGGCACGGAAGGCTCCACCGTCTCACCTGCGGGCAGGGGCGGCAGGCAAGCACCCCACGTCAGGCGTGGTGATGCTGTGGGCCGGCGGGGGGCGGCGGACTGGCTCCACAGCCAGTTCCTCCTCACCCACTCTCCTCCATCCCACCCCCCAAAATAAGGTCATTTTCTACGTGATTAATCAGAATTGCAAACTATCGCTAAATTCTCTCCTGCACCAGCCGATCTGTCTGGAGACAGTGCTCACTTCTCCCCTTTCGAGGAGGAGGATTAGCGAACTTCAAATCGCTGCGCTCGCATTGAGCTGTTAAGACAAAGGATTTAGGGGGATTTTCAAGATACAAACTTCAACACTTCACATGACACCGATCAATTCTCTCTCTCTCTTAAAAAAAAAAACTGTAATGATTTTGAAATAATACCCAACAAAGAAAAATCAGGGGTAAAGAATGGGGAGACAAAAAAGCTCCCCCACACTTTCTGGTATATGTGTACAACTAAGCTTTATCCATGGCTGTTACCATCCACAGGGAGGGAAGGCCATCAGGAAAATTCCAGAAAAGCACTCCCTGAGCTCTGGAGGGCAGTTGGCACAAGGAGTGAGAGACAGGCTCTGCCCCTCCCAGACAGACTCCAGCAACCCATCCCTGAAGAAGCGCGGCTGGGGAGTGGGACGCTCACTTAAATTTTCTTTTTAATGTGTGTATGTTTTGCCTGCATGTACGTCTGTGAACCCTGAGCATGCCTGGTGCCTGCGAAGGTCAGAAGGTGTCAGATCCCCTGGGACTGGAGTTACAGAGAGTTATAAGATACCATGTGGATTGTGAGATTTGAACCGGGGTTCTCTGCCAGTTCTCAGCCGGCGTCCTTAACTACCAAGTCTTCCTTCCAACCATGACCACTCACTCTTTACGGCCTCGATCTTGTAGGGGATATTGAGGTTGCCCAGTGAAGCCAGCGCGCCCAGGAAGGCGGCCACATCGGTGGCACTCTGGAAGCACTGCGAGTATGACTGGACACATTGCCGGTTGTCGATCTCCAGGTAGACAATGGAGCTGGGAACACACACATCGGCTTGAGATCAGACATAGCCTAGCATGCTGCCTGCACACCTATCACCCTGATCCAGAGAGCATGTCTGACAACAATAGCCCTGCAACTGGACGGTCTCTCTGCAGCCCCGTTTTCAGCACTTAGCAGGGGCTCATCCCCCTGCCCAACATGTCTTTCACCCTTGCCCCTTAGGTACCACAGCACCCCTTTGCTTCAACTCAGAGAAGAGAATGTCCTCAGGCATCCATGGCCCTCTTGAAAGCAGTATGTGATGCCCCACAGAAGTGCAGGGATGCAATTGTGGGTTATTCCTCAGAACTCCCCAGGGAGTGGCTTGAGGCAACAGCAGGATCGGATGCCAGAGAGGTGAGACTCTCATGCCAGCCGGGTTACCCACTCTCAGGCTCTGGCCCCTCAAACACAGGATTCTAATACAGCCTCCAGGTGACAATACATTTCTGACCTCTACTGCAGTTCCATGCCAAGGAAATCAGGACTAAGAACCACTGGGGTCAGGAGACACTAAGGTGCCATTCTGGGACCCTCAAATGCAGGGTGTGGGGGAGGCATAACTTGACCTCGTTGGTCATCCCCAGGTGGCTTCGTGAAGCATCCACGAGATGCCCTCACTCACTGCCACCCTTGGGTCTTCAGCTGTCAAGGCTCAGCAACAACGCCCTCTTCATTCCCCACCTGCCTCCTCTGCAGTGCGGGTAAGGGGGCTGTAGAGACTGAGGTGCAGGCTTGGTCTAGGATGACTTAGCTTCAGGGAACACCCTGGAGGCTTTAATCAGGTTGGTCCCAATTAATCACCTGGTACATAGTGGGGCCTCAAAACCTCAAGCTTGGCAAAGAGTAAAGCCTGCCACGTGCCTGAAGAGGGGTGACCTCAGCACTGCAGATCCCTTTTGACCATAAGTCGCGGTGAATACTATCTCCCCAGAGTTCACCTCCAGGACTAAGCTGGCAACAGGGTCCCGGGATGTGGGAAATAGCCCATGGCGGCTGGATCTGGTGCTCACTCACCCCCGGATGTCCATGGGGTCCAGTTCCCTGCGTTGGCGACTCCCACTGGTGCCAGGAAGCAGCGAAGGGGTGGTCCAACCCACAGCGGAGCGCTTGATAGGGTGCTTGCGCAGCTCCTCCTCGCGGCCATAGTAGGGGAAGATCATCTGCTGGCCTTGCGCGTCACGCTTGAAGACCACGTTGGTGTGCAAGACGTGGCTGAGTTCCCGCAGGAAGTGGAAGGAGTTGTTGCGTAGCTGCTCAGGGGGAAGCAGCACCACCAACACCAACGTGCCGGCTGCCAGCTGCTCGGGCACGTGTTCAGCGCAGTCCAGTCCGTCCCACTCACACTCAGCGCTGTTGCAGCCCTGGTCGCAATGGCCGTCACTGAAGTGGTCCTTGCAGTACTGGTCATACAGGGGGCTGAGGGATACGTGACACACTCAGTCTTATCCCAGTCTGTGGGTCTCACACCCACCCTGACCAGCCCAGACCTGGGAAACGTGCTTGGTATCCCCTAAGAGCAGGGGTAGACATTGGCCTCAGGTTCCCGGTATTTGGTCCTTCCTCCCCCAGCTATCTGCTGAGCCTTGGGATTCTGAAGCAACCCAGCCTTACTTACTTGCACTGCCCTTCGGTTTGCTGGCAATCAAAGCCATCAAAGAGGCAGCCAGGTGAGTTGCACTGGCGGTCACAGTGGCCGTCACTGAAATACTTCCAGCACTGCAGGGACTGTGTGCAGTTCTTCCAAGGGTCGTTGAAGTTGAGGGAGCAGTCGCCACCATCCCAGCCACATGCGTGGTTGTTGCACTGGAGGTTGCAGACCTTGTTGCCTGCGTCCACCTGGCACTCGGGCAGCTCACAGTCCTCCTCAATTGGTGGCGGGGGAATGTCTCGTCCAGCACCTCCCGTGAAGCTGTAGTCTAGGATGTGGCACAGCAGCCCGTTGAATTTGGCAGGACAAAGGCAGCGGTAGAAAGGGCTCTCGGATGTGGGCTCACAGGTGCCCTGATTGTAGCAGGGGTTGCTACCCACACAGGGGCTGCTGGCCGGAAACTGGCACTCGGGACCAGTGAAGGAGCCCAAGCAGAGGCAGGTGGGACTGCGGGGGCCTGAGATACATGTACCGCCGTTGAGGCAGCGCAGACTGCCACAGGTGCGGGCATCATTCTCACACGTGGCGCCCTCAAAACCCTGTGGTGGAGAGAGAGGATGGAGCATTGGATCAGGGTGCTAGGATTCAGGGACACCATGCATCCCAGCCTAGGCCTAGCCACATCCCATGACCTATGAAAGGTGTCTGTGGCCTTTCCCCAGTAACAAGACCCTTGAAACATCCTCGCCACAGGAAGGTCAGAATTGCCAAAGGCTTTGAAACAGAGCAATAGCTGAGTGGGTAGAACCCTAGGAGTTTTTAGAGCCATGAAAAACCAGGCCGACACTGCTCCACTGTATGTGTGAATTCCCAAGGGGTTAACACCCAGAGCAAACACTGCACACCAGTGCCAACTCTGAGTGTGACCAGCGACACCTTCCATGCAAGGTGGTAACCATAGGAGATGGCAGGCAGGGTAGGGACCTGGCCCTCCTGATAAGTTCTCATGCAAACCTAAAACTGCTTTAAAATGAACATCTATATAAAAACAAGAGGCTGGGCTGGGACCCAGTACCAGAACATTTGCCCAGAATGTGTGAGGACCTAGATGCTCAATCCAGCAGAGCAGGAAATAAACTTCTTTAAATAGAGTCTTGCTCTGTAGCCTAAGGTGGCCTTGAATGCAGGGCAATCTTTCAGCCTCAGCCCCAGAGGACTAGAATCACAGGCATATATGTGTTATGCCCACTCAAGTTTTATGAATGAGCTGAGAGAGTGGGCATAAGGGAGCATGGTTCTTGGTCCCTAGCCTCAGCTAGACGCCTTCAGGCTAAACTACTCTGGGTGAGGGTGGGTAAGGGACAGGTCCATCCAATGTAAGATTCAGGGGTTCTGGCACCCTCAGACACGGCACCCTAGCAGCTGTACAGGGCCAGGGGCACCTACCGCAGGGCACCTGCAGATAAATCCGCGGGCGGTGTTGGAGGCCACGGCACAGACACCCCCATTCTTGCACGGTTTGCCCCTGCAGCCATTGATGACTGACTCACAGCGGCGTCCTGGGTGAGAAGACAGTAAGTAAGGAGCATGCCCTGCTGCCACTGCCCGTCCCCCCATTCGGCCCACCTGCCCAAGGCACGCACCAGTGTGGCCTGCCCGGCACTCGCAATGGAAGTCGTTAACCCGCTGCACGCAGTCCTGGGTGCCATGCGGGTCACAGGGGTTGGAGAGACACTCGTTGACATCGCCCTCACACCGCTCCCCGACGAAGCCTGGTGGGCAGGTGCAGCTATAGCCACCCACCTGGTCCACACAGGTGCCATTGTTGAAGCACTTGGGGCTTCGAGTGGCAGGGTCAAGGTGGGGGTGGCAGTCATCAACATTGATCTCACAGTGTACACCTGCAGAGTGACCAGGGACATTATCAAGGAACGGTACTGGCTGTACTCTGTCCTATGTGGTCCAGCACAGCAGTTAGGAACCGGGACCCAAAGAAAGCGGCACAGGGCCAGTGAAGTCCATCTTCCTACTAAGATTGGTCCCACAAAGCGAGATAGAATGAGTTCCGGCTGGATCCTCGTCACCCTACCCAGGTCCCCATTCTTACCCTGTGTACCCCTGGGGCAGGAGCACTTGTAGGTGTTGGTCAGATCGATGCAGGTCCCCCCGTTTTGGCAGGGCTGGGACAGACACTCGTTGATCTCCTCAGAACAGTTAGCTCCGTGATAGCCAGCCACACACTGTAGAAATGGCACAGGCCACAGCTTGGTTGGAGTCAGGGTACACACTTAGGCCTACACTGGCAGTCTGAATGGGGGCTCTACCTAGCAGACCCTAGGTAGGACCTCGGTAAATTAAAGTCAATGTCCAAGGTGGGGAGGGGACAACACCTGGTCCCACAGGGGTGAGGTCTTGGAGCAGGAGTTGGGTAGCATAAAGCTCTCTAGGAAGAGTACCCTGGGCCACTGCTTGCACCTCCTCTTCCAGCACATCTGCAATGTGAATGGATCCTGCCCAGGTGTGTGACACCTTGCTCTAACAAGACACTGGACTCAGTCGGCCATCATACACCAGGTCCCAGCTCCAAAGCCCTCCTGCGGCAACACTCATGCCAATAACCCCTGCCCCGCGCCACCCCCCCACTTCAAGACAGCCCATACCTTGCAGGAAAAGCCACCGAGGTAGTCAGTGCAGGTGGCTCCATTCTGGCACGGGTTAGGTGAGCACTCGTCCACCTCCTCCTCACAGTAGCTGCCGGTGTAGCCCGCCTGGCAGTGGCAGTAATGCTTGTCTTCCTCATCCACACAGAGGCCTCCGTGCTGGCACAGGAGGGTGACGTCGATGCCTGTGGGGACCAGACGAAAAGGAGCTGAGACTTGGGTCATGACTTCCAGGACGACTACTGCCCACGTCCTCCTGACCTGGTAGGCCTGGCCTGGGCTGAGCCAGGGCAAGGACAGACGGGCTGGGCCAATTACCTCGCTTCTGTGCAGCCACCTCGCAGGACACGCTGAGCACGTCGCAATTGAAGCCAGTCCAGCCGCTACGGCACTCACAGTGGTACTGCGTGTTGGTCTGCCAGCACTTGCCACCGTTCTTGCAGGGAGCCGAGTCGCACCAACGCACAAGGTTCTGAGGACACAGACAATCGTCAACCTCCTCCCCCACCAACTCTGACTGCCAGGGACTTCCTCTTGCCCTGGTCCTGGCCAGCTCTGAGTAGCGCAGCGGTTCTCAGCCTTCCTAAGGCTGGGACCCTTTAGTACAGTTCCTCATGTTGTGGTGACCCCAACCATAAAATAATTTCATTGCTCCTGCATCACTGTGATCTTGCTGCTGTCGCAGACTGTAATGTAAATATCAGATATGCAGGAGATCTAAAATGCAACCCCTGTGGGGGTTGTGACCCAAGGTGAGACCCACTGGAGGGGGACATTCTGTCCCTCCCTCACCTCCTCTTACACCAGTTCAGAGAGAATGTCACCTAAGAACTCCCAGGCACCGGGCTCACAGACTCCTGCCCTGGGAGCACTCTGGGCACACATGGAACACCATGTCTCCCTTGCTCTTCTTCAAGGCCCTCTGCAAAGTCAGAATGTCTACTGCCTTCCCTTGGACATCCTCCACCAGAAGGGAGCATGCCCCCAGGCTGCTTTAGATAAATGGCCATATAATGCATTCCATAGACGCAAGAGCCTGGCATCCCCACCCACTCTCTCCCTTAGAAAAACCCATCCTGGCATTTTCCCAGAGAATGTGGGTCCACTCTGGCCCCATAAACCCATAATGACACCTGGGAGCCCTCTCTGCTCCTGTGTCCCTGGCCTTCTGAAGGCAGCATGGCCAAGGGCTGGGCACCGGGCAGTGGAGAGTCCTAGGCCCTCGGGGTCATACTCTGCAACCTCGGCTCACCTGGCAGTTGAGGCCAGTATAGCCCTGTGGGCAGGTGCACTTATAGGTACCATAGCTGTCTTGGCAGGTGCCACCGTGCAGACAGGGCCGTGAGTCACACTCATTGACATCATACTGGCAGTAGCTGCCTGTGAAGCCAGGTGGACACAGACAGGTGAAGGAGTTGATGCCATCCACACAGGTGCCACCATTGAAGCAGGAGCTGCGGAGGTAGACAGGAGCAGAGGAGAGTGAGGGAGTGTGCTAAGGTCCTTGCCTGGAGAAGTCAACGCCATGCTAGCCTGGCTACAACACTCACGTCACGACCAGAGATTTTACAGCACACAGGTACATGACGGTTAAAAAGGAAAAAAAAAATCAAGGGCAAAATCAGAATACTATAGGAAACACATTGCAAACCAGGCGTGAGATTGACATTTAACATTAAGCTTCCTGGCAATCAGGGCAAAGGGGGAAATAAGATGGATTATAGAGCTTCTGTTTAGTAGGAGGCTGGCTCACCAATTCCTCTGGATAAACTTCCTTGTTCTAAGTCACTGGAGGTCACAATGGCCCTTTTAGGAGGGACACCGTAGTATAATGAACAATGCTGGACTCAACTCAATTAGGGCTCAATGCCCACTGGGTCTGGGCAAGACACTTGCTTGAGGTGCCATGCTGTGAGTCCCTATGTGCCCCCCACCATCCTCTCCCTGCCTCAGCCCAGGCTGGCGGGACCCACCTCTCGGTACAGTCAGGTATGTTATTCTCGCAGTGGATGCCGTTGAAGCCCGCGGGGCAGGTGCACGTGTAACTGTCCACGCAGTCGGTGCAGTTGGCACCATTTCGGCAGGGATTGCTGGCACATTCGTTGATATCCTCCTCACAGAAGGCGCCCTGGAAGCCAGGCAGGCAGTCGCAGAAGGCCGTGTTGATGCCATCAGTGCAGGAACCCCCATTGTGACATGGGTCTGAAGGGACAAAAGGATGAGCCTTAGGGTGGCCAGGGCTCGCAGCAAGCCTCTGGGAACACCAGTCAGTGGGGCCACTCACTCCAGGCTGATCCCAGCTCTGAGTCTGGGCTCTGCTCCACATACCTCCCTTCCCCCAGGCCCAAGGCAGTGGGGAGACAAGAATTGACCAGCTTTGCAGACCAGCCATGGGGAAATTCATCCTCTTACACACACCCTGATGGTGCCAGGCAGACCCTCAATCTCTCTAAGTCTTAGCTTTGACTCAGGATGGGGGCAACCCCAGAGCCCTGCACAACTCAGTGGGTTCTGACAAGAGCCAAGTGTCAAGGTTAAATACAGTTAGGCCTATGCCATCATTGCGAAGCGCCTGGCGCCTCTGTTCCATGCCATTCAATTGGGTTGGGCAATCTAGCTGCAAAGCCTTTTGGAGCCGCATTGCTCAGCCCATGTGGAGCACGCAGTGGTGCACAACAGCCACCTCTTGGTCTGAGGGCACAGCTACCCACAGCCCCGAAGCTGACATCACTGGCTGTCACTGGATGCCAGGACTAATGTCCCATCTCAGATTCGGCAGCTCACTGCCATGCGTGCCTAAGGGACAGACGCCGAAACGTCGGGTGGACAGAGCTGGGTACCACTTACTGGGCCGGCAGTCATCGATGTCACTCTCACAGTTGCGACCTGTGTAGCCAGCCTGGCAGAGGCAGCGGTAACTGCCATTGGTGTTCTGGCAGGAGGCCCCGTGGCGACATGGACTCTTCACACACTCATTGATGTCAATCTCACAGGTTTGACCTGTTAGGACAAGATCCAGTTGGCTACCCTGCCCCTGCCCTCTGAGCCTCTGCCCTAGCTGGTCTTTCTACCTGCAATGCTACTTCCTGACCTCTGGGAAAAAGAAAGCTACAGAGTCAAGATGGGAAGGGCCACCCAAGGTCACCTCCTGCTTTTGGAGCTTCCCAGAGCAGGTGGCTCAGTACCTATGGGCTCATCTCTGGAGACTGGCACCTACTCCCTCCTGACCTAGAGCTGGCCGGGGCTCTTGACTTCCCACCCGCCACCACTGCCCCAGTCTGGTGGAACCAGGCAAGCCTTACCCTGCCAGCCTGTGGGACAGACACAGGAAAAACTCTCATAGTCCTCAGACTCCTTGCACACCCCGCTGTTTTTGCAAGGGCTGGCGGCACACGGGGCCAGTACCACTTCACATGTGGCTCCTAAGGGGAAAGATACGTAGTTGAACCCAGTGGGCATGACCCATAGCATCTCTCATTGGGGGGGGGGTGATATGGGGACCCTGTATGATTGGCCAGCCAGAATCTGATCCTGGGAGGAGTGATAATCACAGACAGGAAGTTAGAGACACAGCAGAAACAAGTCTCTTTCTGAAGCCACTTTCTTTTTAAGTGTATGGTATGTGCATGTGGGGTGTGAGTGTGTACGCAGACAGAGACGGACATCAAATGTCTTCTCTCAATTCCGCACTTTACTCCTTGGAGACCAAGTCTCAATGAACTGGAAGACTGTCAATTCAGCTAGGCTGGCCAGCCAGTGAGCTCCGAGGATACATCAGTCCCTGCTCCCAAACGTTGGGGTAATGGGCATTTAGTCACATCCTGTCTTCATGTAACACGGGTCTCAAGTTTCCACAGCCAGCACTCTTCCTCCATGAGCTGCCTACCTAGCCCCTGAAGCCACCTCTTGTCTCTCAAACTCTCCAAGATGAAGCCTGGGCCTTGCCCAACCAGAAAACCTCAAAACAAGACCCATCCTACAACAGGTGGTTAAGCTTGGTGAACCCTGGCCTGTTCCCATTCCAGGAAAAGCCCTGCCTGCAACCAGTCCTGAGGCTTTAGATCCCAGAACCCATTGTGGCTACTCCAAGCACATCCTACTTGTTGGGGAGCATGGGGTGCAGCCTCATGCCAGGACAGTGAATCCGATAACCGCCTGGGGGAGCCATGTGCACCCACACTCCTTGTAATCCAGGCTAGCTTTCCTGTTTATGGCTATGGTTGGCTCCACAGCTGAGCAAGGAAGCCTTATCTTCCTTGTCTCCCACCGTGTCCCTAGCCTGCTGGTGTGAGTCTCCAGGGCCCCTATCTCTATCGGTTTCCACGGTGACCTGGGCAGACAGGAACTTTGACAGAGTTTCCGAC